>NC_091460.1:13713775-14933775 GCF_027789765.1 Dendropsophus ebraccatus
GGGAACTATATGGGGGCATTGGATACTATATGGGGCACTATATGGGGGCATTGGATACTATGTGGGGCACTATGTGGGGGATTGGATTCTATGTGGGGCACTATATGGGGTGATTGGATACTATGTGGGGCACTATATGGGGATTGGATACTATGTGGGGCACTATAATGGGGGATTGGATACTATATCGGGCATTTTTTGGGGGATTGGATACTGTATAGGGCACTATTCAGTCAGCAGCATGTGGTGATTGTAGGGGAGTGGCTATGGAGGGTTGCTATGGGGGCGTGGCTATGGAGGGTCACTATGGGGGTGTGGCTATGGGGACCGCGGCGCACATGTCCCTCTTTGCTCTTTGCAAAAGTTGGGAGGTATGCATTCAGAAACAGCAAAATATGTGATATCAGTGGCGTTGCTACCATGAAGGCAGGGAAGGCGACTGCTATGGGGCCCCTGCAGGAAGGGGGCTCGAGGAAGCCTGCCCTGCCTTCATGCTAGGTACCGACCACTGTACCCCCAGGGGTCTAGAGAGGAAGAGGGACCCACACTGCACTGTTCAGCCCCCTCACTGTAGTGCCGGGTGAGCGGGCTGAACAGAGGAGCAGGACCTGCCAGGACCTGCACGGCACATGAGAGGGATGAAGGACCTTTAGGTCACATGACCCAAAGGTCCTCAATACTTCTATGTGAAGATCAGCCCAGACTACAGGAGGAGGAGGAGGAGGGGGAAGCCTGGGAGCTGTAAGTGCTGTGTATGTGTGTCAGTGAGTGTATATATGTATCTGTGGGTATATGTATATGTCAGTATGTGTATATATCTGTGGCTATATGGGTGTGTATGTCAGTAGTGTCTGTAACACTGGTGTATATATGTGTGTGTTTGTGTATGTCAGTAGTGTCTCAAGTGATTGACAGGTTTGCTCACAAAGATGTTCTGCAGCAGCTTCTATTAATGCTGGGCTCTAATAAAAGAACCCACCATTAATATCTGCTGCATTTTCTTTTATTTTTGGTTGAGTATTTCTTATTACACTGAGATGATTTCCCTGTGTACAGTCTACTCATGGTGTATACATCAGCACTAGTGTAATCACATTACAGCGTATATGTGTGTATGTCAGTGGTGTATCTGTATATATGTTATTGGTGCCTCTGTGTGTGTATATGTGCGTCATTGTCTATGTTTGGCGGGGGGTAGGGGAGCGTACAGGATTCATGGGGCCCCGTACAGTTTTTTGCAATGGGGCCCCATGAATCCCAGCTACGCCCCTGTGTGATATTATCCCTGGATAAACCCTGCTCGCCTGATGGGCAGGCTGGGGGAGCTTGGGGAGGTGGGCCTCATCTAGCATGATTTACACGTAAATCATGTTCAAAATCTACACCTGCTGGAAGCATGGTGTAGATTTAGTGTGCCAGGTGCAGATTCATGTGCGTGTGCGCCTGCCTGCTGAATCCTGCCGAAGAAAGGGGGTGGGGCCTAATATAAGACTTTGTTACTCCCCCCCCACCGTGTGTTTGTCATACAGATTATATATATACATACACACACACACCGTACTTTATTGTCATACAGATATTATATATATACACATACATACATACACACACACACACACACACACACACGGTGTGTTATTGTAATTCACAGGAGTATTCCCCCAAAAAATAATTTTTGCAATTATAAATAGCCCACCCATAGCTTTCCATCTTTGCAATATCAAAGCTGAGTGACCTCCATTATACTGACTACTATACAAGGTGCTGGGAAAGCTGGGTGACCTCCATTATACTGACTCCTATACAAGATGCTGGGAAAGCTGGGTGACCACCATTATACTGACTACATTTAGGCCTGTATTTAGAGTTCATGCTTAAGGTCCAGCAGTACATCTCTCTACAGTAGCAGTTATTAGAGGGCTGTCTCTTTACTGTACTCCCAGCATATCATGAGGGCTGCAGACTGTCAGTAAATGCTGGGAGTTGTAGTGCCTGTAGCTGTTGTAGTCTGGTCCTAGGTGCATCACACACTGGATGCTTTGTGGGAGATCGGAATACAGAGTTCTGTGGGGGATCAGTGTAGGGAAGTGACACCAGAACAGCACTAATAGGGATAGGGGTAGATGTTTTTTTTTTCTATCCCCTATTAGTGATGTTCTGGGGTCACTTCCATACACCGAGCCCCCACAGATCTATCTATTCTGATCTCCCACAAAGCATCCAGTGCATAATGCACCTAAGACCCAACTACAACAGCTGCAAGCACTACAACTCCCAGCATGTACGGACAGTCTGCAGCCCTTTAGGATATGCTGGGAGTTGTAGTGCCTGCAGCTCTTGTAGTTGGGTCCTAGTTTAAAAGTTTGCTGACCCATTTAGACACCAATGTTACACAGGCTCTGCACACTATACATTAAGGGCCACATGTATCATCCGGCGAATGGATGATTTTCGGCGGAAAGTGCCGATTTGCGTATTTTTTTATTCGCAAATGGCCGATTTGCAAATAAAATATTCGCAAATCGTCACTTTCCGCCGATTACGCCAGGGGGCGGAAAGGGGGCGTGTAGTGGGCGGAACGGAGGGCGCGGACCAAATGCCCAAATGTACGCCGAAAACCTACTCCAGTCCTCAGCAGGCGTAGGTTTTCGGCGGTGCGCACCGGCGCGCACGGGATTTATGTAGAGGCAGTCCGCCTCTACATAAATCTCCGTAGCGCCGGAGCTGCGGGGCATTTATAAGTCCGGCGTAAAAAACGCCGGACTTAATAAATGCCACCCTAAGTGATTACAGTGCAGTTACTAATGACTCACAGGTGACGTCTTCTCCAATTGCCGTTGATCACTTTTTGCTTTCTTCTCCATCTGTCGCAGCATCATGAAGACTTCTCCGACCACAACTATTCTGCAGGCGGGCAGCCGGGGAGTACCCGGGGGCAGGCTGGGGGCAGGCTGGGGGCAGGGGCAGAGGCAGGCAGGGGGCAAGGGCAGGCTGGGGGCAGGTGCAGGCTGGGGGCAGAGGCAGGCTGGGAAGAGAGTCAGGCTGGGGGCAAAGGCAGGCAGGGGGCAGGGGCAGGCTGGGGGCAGGGGCAGGCTGGGGGCAGAGGCAGGCAGGGGGAGGCTGGGGGCAGGGGCAGAGGCAGGCTGGGTGCTTGGCCAGGCAGGGGGAGGCTGGGGGCAGGGGCAGGCTGGGGGCAGGGGCAGGTTGGGGGCAGGGGCAGGCTGGGGGCAGGGGCAGGCTGGGGGGAAAGGCAGGCTAGGGGCAGAGGCAGGCTGGGGGCAGAGGCAGGCTGGGGGCAGAGGCAGGCTAGGGGCAGAGGCAGGCTGTGGGCAGAGGCAGGCTGTGGGCAGGGGCAGGCTGTGGGCAGAGGCAGGCTTGGGACAGAGGCAGGCTGGGGGCAGAGGCAGGCTAGGGGCAGGCTGAGGGCAGAAGCAGGGGCAGAGGCAGGCTAGAGGCAAGCTGGGGGCAGAGGCAGAGGCAGGCTAGGGGCAGGCTGGTGGCAGAGGCAGGCTGGGTGCTTGGGCAGGCAGGGGGCAGAGGCAGGCTGGGGGCAGGGGCAGGCTGGGGGCAGAGGCAGGCTAGGGGCAGAGGCAGGCTAGGGGCAGAGGCAGGCTGGGGCAGAGGCAGACTAGGGGCAGGCTGGGGGCAGAGGTAGGCTGGGGCAGAGGCAGGCTGGGGGCAGAGGCAGGCTAGGGGCAGAGGCAGGCTAGGGGCAGAGGCAGGCTGGGGGCAGAGGCAGGCTGGAGCAGAGGCAGGCTGGGGGCAGAGGCAGGCTGGGGCAGAGGCAGACTAGGGGCAGGCTGGGGGCAGAGGTAGGCTGGGGCAGAGGCAGGCTGGGCGCAGAGGCAGGCTAGGGGCAGAGGCAGGCTGGGGGCAGAGGCAGGCTGGGGCAGAGGCAGGCTGGGGGCAGAGGCAGGCTGGGGCAGAGGCAGACTAGGGGCAGGCTGGGGGCAGAGGTAGGCTGGGGCAGAGGCAGGCTGGGGGCAGAGGCAGGCTAAGGGCAGAGGCAGGCTGGGGCAGAGGCAGACTAGGGGCAGGCTGGGGGCAGAGGTAGGCTGGGGCAGAGGCAGGCTGGGGGCAGAGGCAGGCTAGGGGCAGAGGCAGGCTAGGGGCAGAGGCAGGCTAGGGGCAGAGGCAGGCTGGGGGCAGATGCAGGCTGGGGGCAGAGGCAGGCTGGGGGCAGAGGCAGGCTGGGGCAGAGGCAGACTAGGGGCAGGCTGGGGGCAGAGGTAGGCTGGGGCAGAGGCAGGCTGGGGGCAGAGGCAGGCTGGGGGCAGAGGCAGGCTAAGGGCAGAGGCAGGCTAAGGGCAGAGGCAGGCTGGGGGCAGAGGCAGGCTAGGGGCAGGCTGGGGGTAGAGGCAGGCTAGGGGGCAGAGGCAGGATAGGGGCAGAGGCAGGCTGGGGGAAGGGGCAGGCTGAGGGCAGAGGCAGGCTAAGGGCAGATGCAGGCTGGGGGCAGAGGCAGGCTAGGGGCAGGCTGGGGGTAGAGGCAGGCTAGGGGGCAGAGGCAGGCTGGGGGCAGGGGCAGGCTGGGGGGAAAGGCAGGCTAGGGGCAGAGGCAGGCTGGGGGCAGAGGCAGGCTAGGGGCAGAGGCAGTCTGTGGGCAGGGGCAGGCTGTGGGCAGAGGCAGGCTGTGGGCAGGGGCAGGCTGTGGGCAGAGGCAGGCTTGGGACAGAGGCAGGCTGGGGGCAGAGGCAGGCTAGGGGCAGGCTGAGGGCAGAAGCAGGGGCAGAGGCAGGCTAGAGGCAAGCTGGGGGCAGAGGCAGAGGCAGGCTAGGGGCAGGCTGGTGGCAAAGGCAGGCTGGGTGCTTGGGCAGGCAGGGGGCAGAGGCAGGCTGGGGGCAGGGGCAGGCTGGGGGCAGAGGCAGGCTAGGGGCAGAGGCAGGCTAGGGGCAGAGGCAGGCTAGGGGCAGAGGCAGGCTGGGGGCAGAGGCAGGCTGGGGCAGAGGCAGACTAGGGGCAGGCTGGGGGCAGAGGTAGGCTGGGGCAGAGGTAGGCTGGGGCAGAGGCAGGCAGGGGGCAGAGGCAGGCTAGGGGCAGAGGCAGGCTAGGGGCAGAGGCAGGCTGGGGGCAGAGGCAGGCTGGGGCAGAGGCAGGCTGGGGGCAGAGGCAGGCTGGGGCAGAGGCAGACTAGGGGCAGGCTGGGGGCAGAGGTAGGCTGGGGCAGAGGCAGGCTGGGGGCAGAGGCAGGCTAAGGGCAGAGGCAGGCTGGGGCAGAGGCAGACTAGGGGCAGAGGTAGGCTGGGGCAGAGGCAGGCTGGGGGCAGAGGCAGGCTAGGGGCAGAGGCAGGCTGGGGGCAGATGCAGGCTGGGGCAGAGGCAGGCTGGGGGCAGAGGCAGGCTGGGGCAGAGGCAGACTAGGGGCAGGCTGGGGGTAGAGGTAGGCTGGGGCAGAGGCAGGCTGGGGGCAGAGGCAGGCTGGGGGCAGAGGCAGGCTAAGGGCAGAGGCAGGCTGGGGGCAGAGGCAGGCTAGGGGCAGGCTGGGGGTAGAGGCAGGCTAGGGGGCAGAGGCAGGCTAGGGGCAGAGGCAGGCTGGGGGAAGGGGCAGGCTGAGGGCAGAGGCAGGCTAAGGGCAGAGGCAGGCTGGGGGCAGAGGCAGGCTAGGGGCAGGCTGGGGGTAGAGGCAGGCTAGGGGGTAGAGGCAGGCTAGGGGGCAGAGGCAGGCTGGGGGCAGGGGCAGGCTGGGGGGAAAGGCAGGCTAGGGGCAGAGGCAGGCTGGGGGCAGAGGCAGACTGTGGGCAGAGGCAGGCTGTGGGCAGGGGCAGGCTGTGGGCAGAGGCAGGCTTGGGGCAGAGGCAGGCTTGGGGCAGAGGCAGGCTGGGGGCAGAGGCAGGCTAGGGGCAGGCTGAGGGCAGAAGCAGAAGCAGGGGCAGAGGCAGGCTAGAGGCAAGCTGGGGGCAGAGGCAGAGGCAGGCTGGGGGCAGAGGCAGGCTGGGTGCTTGGGCAGGCAGGGGGCAGAGGCAGGCTGGGGGCAGGGGCAGGCTGGGGGCAGAGGCAGGCTAGGGGCAGAGGCAGGCTAGGGGCAGAGGCAGGCTGGGGGCAGAGGCAGGCTGGCGCAGAGGCAGACTAGGGGCTGGCTGGGGGCAGAGGTAGGCTGGGGCAGAGGCAGCCTGGGGGCAGAGGCAGGCTGGGGGCAGAGGCAGGCTAAGGGCAGAGGCAGGCTGGGGGCAGAGGCAGGCTAGGGGCAGGCTGGAGGTAGAGGCAGGCTAGGGGGCATGGGCAGGCTAAGGGCAGAGGCAGGCTGGGGGCAGAGGCAGGCTAGGGGCAGGCTGGGGGTAGAGGCAGGCTAGGGGGCATGGGCAGGCTACGGGCAGAGGCAGGCTGGGGGCAGAGGCAGGCTGGGTGCTTGGGCAGGCAGGTGAGAGGGGGAGGCTGGGGGCAGAGGCAGGCTGGGGGCAGAGGCAGGCTAGGGGCAGAGGCAGGCTTGGGGCAGGGGCAGGCTGAGGGCAGAGGCAGGCTAAGGGCAGGGTTGGGGCAGATGCAGGCTGGGGGTAGAGGCAGGCTGGGGGCAGAGGCAGGCTAGGGGCAAGCTGGGGGCAGGGGCAGAGGCAGAAGCAGGGGCAGGCTAGGGGCAGGCTGGGGGCAGAGGCAGGCTAGGGGCAAGCTGGGGGCAGGGGCAGAAGCAGGGGCAGAGGCAGGCAAGGGGCAGGCTGGGGGCAGAGGCAGGCTAGGGGCAGGCTGGGGGCAGAGGCAGGCTAGGGGCAGGCTGGGGGCAGGGGCAGGCTGAAGCAGGCTGAGGGCAGAGGCAGGCTAAGGGCAGGATTGGGGCAGAGGCAGGCTAGGGGCAGGCTGGGGGTAGAGGCAGGCTAGGAGCAGGCTGGGGGCAGAGGCAGGCTAGGGGCAAGCTGGGGGCAGGGGCAGAGGCAGAAGCAGGGACAGGCTGGGGGCAGAGGCAGGCTAGGGGCAAGCTGGGGGCAGGGGCAGAGGCAGGCTAGGGGCAGGCTGGGGGCAGGGGCAGGCTGGGGGCAGAGGCAGGCTAGGGGCAGGCTGGGGGCAGAGGCGAGGACAGAGGCAGAAGCTGGGGGAAGAGGCAGGCTGAGTGCTTGGGCAGGCAGGGGGCAGGGGCAGGCTGGGGGCAGAGGCAGGCTGGGGGCAGAGGCCGGCTAGGGGCAAGCTGGGGGCAAGGTCAGAGGCAGGCTAGGGGTAGGCTGGGGGCAGAGGCAGGCTGGGGGCAGGCTGGGGGTAGAGGTAGGGGCAGAGGCAGAGGCAGGGGCAGAGGCAGGCTAGGGGCAGGCTGGGGGCAGGGGCAGGCTGGGGGCAGAGGCAGGGGCAGGGGCCCCCCCCCCCCAAATCCAGCTTCGGGTCCGGCCGGGCTGAGCTACCGTCACAGGCCTCTATCACAGGCCGGAAGCTCCCAGCTGCAGCCCGCGGTCCCGAACTCCTCTCCTGCTCGGTGTACGTGACGTCATTGCACCGAGCAGGAGAGCTGTTCGGGCATCGCGGGGCTGTAGCTGTGAGCTTCTGTGATAGAGGCCTGTGACGGAAGCTGTGCCCCGGACCCGATGGTCAACACCCCCCCCCCCCCCCAGACAAGGCACCCGTGGTCGGTCCGGTGTCTATGGCGGAGGGGGTATAAAAAAAATTTTAATAAAAAAAACCTTTGTCCCCTGTGGGTGCCGCCCCCCCCGCAGGGTGCCGCCTTAGGCTCCGGACCACGGGTGGCTAGTGGCAAATACGGCCCTGTATTAGGGGGGTGGCGGCTGACCAGTAATTAACACCAGAATGTATGTGCAACAATGTACTGGATCTGGCAACCAGTTTCTTGCATTAGTTTCTTTTTTTTGTTGCCACAATAACATAGTAGGAGTACTTGCTTTAATATTAAATTATTTTCTTGATGTAAATTTTGTATATTTTGTTCCATCTGGGGATGTTTGAAGGAAGTGTACAAATATTAGAACAAAAAAAAAAATGTATTAGATGTCTTTAAAACACATTAAAGTCGGTGGGGAGCAGAAGCTTTCTGACTTTGGGTAGGAAACCCTGTATAAGCAGTAGCTTCTAATTGTGAGAATAGCGTAGGGTACAATTGTTCCAAGTGTAGAAACTACAAGTTAAAACCTTACATTTCTTTTCACGTGTTAAGATAACGCTGACACAAAAAAAGTTACTGTGACGCGCTAGCCCGTCAACCCGATCATGGTGACGATGGCTACATCTGTATGTCACTATCTCAACTCTGCTACCTCAGTTATCCATTGAAAGGAATGAAGTATTTTACCCTCTATTTTATTTTTTTCTGCCATTCTTAGAGCCAAATTTTCTTCACTAAGTTGTTCCATGTTTCCAGTTTCCTCTTCTGGATGGTAATTCCAGCTTCTTCTCCCCTGTATAGGTATAAAAATTAACCCGAACATCTCACTTTGACTTTAATGGGGTTCGAGATCAAATCGAACCTCGAACCGAACACCACTACTGCTTAAGGTTCGACTCGAACATTTTACTGTTCGATCATCACTATCCATTACCTGAGGGTATCCATAGAGTCCAAGGATCTGTGCTGCAGGAATAGTGGTGGATGAGTAGCGATCTCCAATGACACCGGCCAGCTGGCCTCCACTACGGCTCATACAAGAGTAATTTGGTATCTTTTTATCTGGGCCGGACAGAAGATGTAAAACGCCTCGTACAGCCACTTGCCAATCTACGCAGGAATCATATATATGATATCCCAGAGTGATGTTGGGTAAAATGTCAGGATTCTGGTTAATATTATCAATGGCAAAGAGAAAAATCAGAGAATGTATGATTCCTTGATAAGTATAGCTGTAAATAGAATACATATATAGATGAGTTACTTACTAAAGCTCTGGTCTCCAGTTATTCCCTACACTGCCTAAGTACATGAGATATTCCTGATGATTCCTTATCAGCTTTATCTTATACAATAAGATAAAGTAAATGGCCGCTTCCTGATTCTCTAATAGGTTTACCCTGAACCAGTTGATGGCACAAGGCGACTATACTCATCCTGAGGACATCAAACCATGAAAGGGACTTAAAGCGACTCTGTTCCCACAATCTGTCCCCTCCCAAACCTCTTGTACCGTCAGATAGCTGCTTTTAATCCAAGATCTGTCCTGGGGTCCGTTCGGCAGGTGATGCAGTTATTGTCCTAAAAAACAACTTTTAAACTTTCAGCCCTGTGTCCAACGGCCAAATGACCTAGAGTATCTGTGTCCTAACTTAGCACCACCCCTTCTTTCCTCCTCCCCACCTTCTTCAACATTAGGAATGCCACTTGCAGGATTTTTCCTATTACTCTGCAGTAAACACTGCACAGGTGCCTTAATGATCCAGCCCATATGCCGTGTTCTCACAGCTGATGAATAGGAGGCAGAGAGGTTGTGCCAGCCTAAGGCACACACTCTAGGCCACGGACGTTTGGCACAGGGCTGCAAGTTTAAAAGTATTTTTTTTAGGAAAATTACTGCATCTCTTGCTGAACGGACCCCAGGACACATCTTGGATTAAAAGCAGCTATCCAAAGGTACAAGTGGTTTGGGGGGGGGACGACAAATTGTGGGTACAGAGTCGCTTTAAGGCCAATGTTCCCTCTAAGCTTCAGGCACTGTTGAGCAGAATGACAAAGTTGAGCAAAGTTTGGCAAACCAAAAACTTAACACAGATAGATCGATACGTTAGGGTGCCTTTCCACAGAGAGATTTATCTGACAGATTTTTTAAGCCAAAGCAAGGAACAGACTATAAACAGAGAACAGGTCATAAAGGAAAGACTGAGATTTCTCCTCTTTTCAAATCCATTAGTGGAACAGTCAGTGTACATTCACTTGTACGTCTGTTGCAGATTGGATGCAATATTTAGAAATTTAGTTATATTTGATTACACAGCAGCCAATGAGAATCTTTAGGTGATTACAGTGCAGTAACATCCAGTGACTCACGTGGGGCGTCTTCTTTGATCAGTCGTTCAATTTTCCTTTCCAACCAGTCTGGGCCATCTTGAAGACTTTTCCTTGCCACAAATCCTCTCTCTAGAATCTGAGAGAGAAACATTTCAGGTTCCTTGCTCCAGCATATATAGTAGTTAAGACCCTCTGTTCCCCTATATAGTTTTAACAGAAAAAAAGGAAAAAAATCGGCAGCACATTAGAGATGAGCGAATACAATTCGATCAAGATGGTATTCGATCGAATATTGCGGTATTCAAAAGATTTGAATTCAATCGAATAGTGTGGCGAAACATTTGAAAAGCCCTCCCATTGCAGTTGGCGCTTTTTTTAATCCAATCACCATGCAAGGAGGCTGTGTGGGACCCTGGGAGTACGCACGCATCCCGACAACGGCGTCTATCCTCATTGGTAGGCTGAACCACATGACCTCAAATCTTAAATACTTGGCTCCCACTTCTCAACCGCAGATGCTCTTTCAACCTAGCCAGGGAAAGATCCTAAAGCAGGCAGAGATAGGTTTTTAGTAGCGTTTTGGTCAGGCAGGCTTACTACACAACCCAAAACTCCTTTTAAGGGCTAAAATACAGTGAAAAAGTTATCTCTGAGTCCAAAGCACTTCTCAGTGCTAAGACATAGATAGCAGCAGCAGATGTATTCATTCCAGTACCCTGTGTGTACAAGTGACTCATAGTGTCCCTGGTGTAGCCCACTAAGGGCACGTGATACATACTGTTCCAATAGCCCAGTAAAGACAAGTGATACATATTGTTACAGTAGCCCAGTAAAAGGCACGTGATACATACTGTTCAAGTAGCCCAGAAAAGGACGTGATACATACTGTTCCAGTAGCCCACTAAGGGCATGTGATACATATTGTTCCAGAAGCCCAGTAAAGGCACATGATACATACTGTTAACGTAGCCCACTAAGGGCACGTTATACATACTGTTCCAATAGCCCTCAAAGGGCACATGATACATACTGTTCCAGTAGCCCACTAAGGGTACGTGTTACATACTGTTCCAGAAGCCCAGTAAAGGCACATGATACATACTGTTAAGGTAGCCTACTAAGGGCATGTTATACATACTGTTCCAGTATCCCACAAAGGGCACATGATACATACTGTTCCAGTAGCCCACTAAGGGCATGTGATACATACCGTTCAAGTTGCCCACTAAGGGCATGTGATACATACTGTTCCAGAAGCCCAGTAAAAGGCATGTTATACATACTGTTCCAGTAGCCCACTAAGGGCACGGGATATATACTGTTCCAGTAGCCCACTAAGGGCACCTGATACATACTGTTGCAGAAGCCCACTGAGGGCAAGTGATACCACACAGCGAAAAAATGATCTTTGAATCCAAAGCACTACTCAGTGCTACTACATAGATCTTAGCAGTAGCAGCAGTAGTTTTCAGTACCCAGTGTGTACACTGTACGCCAGACTTAAAGTGTCCTTATTGTACTATGTGGGCCCTGGGCACAATATAGAGCAAGTGTTCTTGTAGCCCACTGCGGGCACGTTATACATAGTGTCCCTATAGCCCACTGCGGGCACATTATACATAGTCCATATAGGCACTTCAGCTCGGCCTTCCAAAAATTGGTTTGAAGGCCCTTGAGGTGAGCCTTCAAGCAATAGGGTAGCAGGCAGGCCATTGAGTTGAGCCCTCCAAAAATTTGATTTGAGGCCCTAGGCTCCCCCAAAAAATAAATAAATAAATATGTCCTAAGCAGGGCCTACAATTACTGCCTTTTCAAAATTACTTGGGGGCCCTTGAGGCGAGCCTCAGAAAAAAATGGGTCTAGTAGGCCCTGCAGGTGCAGTGGTACAGTGGTTGAGGAGGAAGAGTAGGAGGTAATGTGACAGGGTCAGACACAAGGTACTTCACTTTCGTCTGCTTTGCTCTGGTGGAGGAGAAATTTGGAAGTGTGGGTCAGTCCAGTGGCTGTTCATTTTTATCAGCGTCAGGCAGTCATCACTCTCCGTGGATAGGTGGCTGCACTTATCTGTTATAATTCCCCCAGCTATGCTGAACACCCTCTCTGATAACACACTGGCGGGAGGGCACGCCAGGACCTCCAAAGCATACAGAGAGAGCTCAAGCCATGTGTCCAGCTTGGACACCCAATAAGTGTATGGCACCGAGGGATCGGGGAGGACAGGGTTACGGTCTGTCATGTACTCTTGCAACATCCGCCAATACATTTCCCTCCTGCTGGTAGTAGGCAACTCAGTGCTGGAGGTTAAACGCTGGGGAGCCATTAAATTGTCCCGCACTTTGGGCAGTGTTCCCTTTTTGGTTGTGGAACTCACGGATGGTGTAACATTCCCGCAGGAACTCTCCTCTCTTACGCCAGCGATGGTGGGTGGGAAGATCTCCATTATCATCTGCAGGAGTTCCACCTTATATTGTTTTATCCACTGGGTCCTCTCCTCCGGGGCAATGAGAGAGGAAACCTGGTCTCTATACCGGGGGTCAAGGAGAGCAAAAATCCAGTATCGGCTACTGTCCATTATACGGAAAACGCGTTTATCCCTTACAAAGCAGCCCAACATGAAGTCTGCCACGTGTGCCAGACTCTGAACAAGCAACAAGGGGCTGTCCCCACCAGAAGGATGACTCTCCCCTTCCTCCTCCTCTCCCCCTCCATGTTTAACCGATTGTAAAAACCCAACGTGAGTGCTACCCTCAAAAGTATGTGCACCCTCCTTGTGGGACTTAAGGGGTTATTTATCAGGGTGTTGTGGTGCTCTCCCCATCATGGAGGCACCCCGTTGGCAACAGACTAGAGATATCTGGCTATCCCGTGTTTTGAGACTCGTAACTGAGGCTCCACGGACTCTTGTTTTGCATATTTAAATTTTTGGGGGCATCAGTGGAGACTCTTGATTGAGTACTTCATTGGAATTTTTTTCGCTGTTCTCCTTGAGTTCAGTGATTACTGTGTTTTGTTAGTTGATTTGTCATTGCCCCAACTAGCCAGAATCCTACCCCACACTGACGAGGGGCAAATACCCCGAAACGGCTGTCTGTGGGTGGAGGCCTGCCTTTGCAAGCCCTTGTCATGATCGCAATACTCGCACCTTGAGTTAGACATTGACAAAAGGGGCCACCCTGCTGTTTCCCTGTCTATGTTCCAATACTCGCAACCGAGTGGGACTTAAGGAGTTATTTATCAGGGTGGTGTGGTGCTCTCCCCATCATGGAGGCACCCCCTTGGCAACAGGCTAGAGATATCTGGCTATCCCGTGTTTTGAGACTCGTAACTTAGGCTCCACGGACCTTTTGTTTTGCATATTTAATTTTTGGGGGCATCAGTGGAGACTCTTGATTGAGTACTTCATTGGAATTTTTTTCGCTGTTCTCCTTGAGTTCAGTGATTACTGTGTTTTGTTGGTTTCTTTCACATCTTCCTCCATGTCATCGTCTGCTTCTTCTTCCTCCTGACATTGCCGCTGAGAAGCTGACAACAGTGTGCTCTGTGTTCCACTCCAAAACATCTCCTGCTATATGGTCCTCCTCCCCACAAAACTCGCTCTGCTTTGAGGAGAGCAGGGATTGTTTGAGGACGCATAAGAGAGGGATGGTTACGCTCACTATAGCATCATGGTGCTGACCCTCTGGGTGGATTCTTCGTATATGCGCAAAACTTCAAATATCACTGCCATCCATGCCCAGTCATGGCTGACAAACTGAGGTAGCTGAGTGGTAGGTAGGCACGCAGGGATTATGGAACTGGTACTCCATCAGAGCTCTCTGTTGCTCACACACCCTGGACAACAAGTAATAGTGGTGATGTCGCACATTAGCCGGTGTTGAGGCAAATGGAGGCGTTGCTGGATCTTCCTCAGGCTGGCAGTGGTATGACTTATGAAAGTGGGCACACAAGCGCCGCACTTTCAACAGTAGCTGGGGGAGGTTGGGGTAACTTTTCAGGAAAGTACCACCAAATTAAAAACGTGGCCCTGGCATAGAACGTGTTTGAGTTCGGAAAGCTCCAAATATGCCACCAGGTTCCGTCCAGTATCGCACACAACCATATGTGGTACCAGCTGCAACGGCAAAAGCCAAATGTATGCCGGATGCAAGATGGCATCTCTTACCTCTGGGGCACTGTGCTTCTTATCGCCCAAGCTAATAAGCGTGAACACGGCCTGCTGACGTCTCCCCACGCCAATAACATCGTAAATAAGGTTGAAAGAAGAGTCCTTCAGGTTCAACCTAGGGAAATCCTACAGTGTTAATCCAGGGGAAGACAAAAACCCCTATGAGGCAAATGACAATTGCCCCATCACAGGGAGAAAACTCCCTCCCGACTCCAATGGCAACCAGAACAATCCCTGGATCAACGTATCACCGGAAATCTAATGGCCATAACTTGTAATATTATATTGTTCAAGAAAGCATCCAGGCCTCCCTTGAACTTATTTAATGAATCAGCCATGACAACCTCATGTGGCAGAGAGTTCCACAGTCTTACCGCTTGTACAGTAAAGAACCCGCGTCAATGCTGATGATGAAATCTTCTTTCCTCTAGACGTAGAGGATGCCCCCTTGTCATGGTTACAGACCTAGGAGTAAAAAGACCACTACAAAGATCTCTGTACTGTCCATTCATATATTTGTACATTGTGATCAGATCGCCCCTAAGACGTCTTTTTTCTAGCGTAAATAACCCCAAGCGTGATAACCTGTCTTGGCACTGTAACCCACCCATTCGCTTAATGACCTTTATGGCCCTCCTCTGCACCCGCTCCAGTTCAGCTGTGTCCTTCTTATATACCGGGGCCCAAAACTGTATACAGTATTCCATATGTGGTCTGACTAGTGATTTATAAAGAGGCAAAACTATGTTCTTATCTTTAGCATCTATACCTCTTTTGATGCATCCCATTATTTTATTAGCCTTGGCAGCTGCTGCCTGGCACTGATCACTAAAGTTAAGTTTACTGTCCACCAATACCCCCAGGTCCTTTTCGGCAGTAGTTTTACCCAGTGTTTTATTATTTAGCACATAACTGTGCTTATTATTTCTACCGCCCAAGTGCATAACCTTACATTTATCCACATTAAACTTCATTTGCCATTTCACCGCCCAAGCCTCTACTGTACTGGAGTCATGATACTGGGTACACATAGTGTTCGTATAGCCCACTGAGGGCACATGTGGGCATCTGAAACAACTATGAACAAGGGTAGTGGCCGTGTGTAGGCACAAGCCGCGTGCAAGCACCCGGACAATCAATGGCTACTGCTATGGGGCAGGCAGCGAGTACACCGCTGTTAAGGTCAGATCAGCAGGAACAGGTGGTCAAATGGATAGCCGATAATGCTTCCACCCATATGTCCACCACGACCCATTCATCCACACAGTCCAGTCTCGACGGCAACCCAGAGTCTGGACTGCAGAAACCTTGCTGTGACCCTTTTTCCTCCCAACCTGCCCAATGTTCCCAAGACATTCATCTCACCTTTGCCCACTCCCATTAGCTTAATTCTGATCTTTTTCTAGCATCGGAATTGCAAGAGCAACCTGAGGATTGTATATGTAGTGATGTAATGAAATCGGCAGAGATGATGATTACGAGACACAATTGCCATCAGGGAAGGCTATGGGTCTCTCCACTGGAAAGGAAGTAAATCACAGTGATGAAGTTAAGGAGGAGGCGGTCAATGACTTAGTGACTGACCCTACCTGGCCTGGGGAGTCGTCCAGCAGGGAAAAGAGTGGCATTGCAGAGGCCCGTGCAGCCCCCCGAAATGCGTCCCGAGGAAGAGGGGTGTCCAGGGGCAGGGAACACGTAATAGAGAGAAGGCAGGTGAGAGGCAGCAGAGCAGAGGCCCGTATCAGCACCCCGTGCAAAGCTCCCACCTCGAGGTTCTGTGTTTCTTCGGTTTGGATATTTTTTAATGTCTGCGCCGATGATAAACGGAGCGCGGTGTGCTAACTCTGCCATTCCAAAATCAGTCGGGGCTCTGAAAAAAAGCAACCTCACCACCCATTTACCCATAATGGGTCCGGGCCCCACATAATGACATAGGCACAGTATCAAGTCCCATAATTGAATCTCTTAACACATGATTAAATGGCATGACTTGCCTTTAACAACAGCATGGCTCGGCCGTGTGAGGACCCGCCCACCTAGTCACTTAGCACATGATTAGAGCATATCACACACCGGCAGTACCCGGCCGTATGGAAACCCGCCCCTCTAGTCATGTGTGTCTCTTATCTCATGATTGAATTATTACACTCTTTTTTGACACCAGCAGTGCCCGCCCGTGTCAAGACCCTCCCATCTAGTCACGTGAGCGGGTCAAGCCATCTCATGCTCATAGTCATCACATAAGAGATTAATACAAAATAGGTGTCTAAAGCTGTCACATGATCGTGATGCCTAACAAGTAAAAATAAAACCAAATACAAATAATGTGCTGCCTGAATAACTATAAAACACCCATCAATGGGCACAAAGCTACATTATATGGTAACATGTAATGACACTTGGGCAACGGTCAACAATAGTCGGCAATGGTCACAGCCATGTAATACCTATCAATGGGCACTAAATTACATAAAATTATAGCATATAATGGCGCCTGCGCAGTAATCCGCAAAATACATAATTAACCCCTAGATCTAAAAAAATAAGTAAACCATGCATAATAATTTACAGTATTAGCTGTGATTAACCACTCTAAATAAGTAAGTAACACAAGTGCCATATATGAGATATTTAAGGAGACCAATAGGAGGGCGCTGTCTGCGATATGTGCCTACCGTGTAAATAAATAATAAAATCACATAGAGTGTAGACAAATCAATCCAACATAAGCTAAACAGTGTAATATAGTTATAGACCCTCACTTCATGATCCCGCATCCATAAAAGTCATGGCACATCTATTAGATCAAACCTATCTTACAGACCCAAAAATTAGGGCACAATGAAATCTAATCTAATCTATACGCTTGATATGACATCAGATTTGGTAACAGCAAATATTTGCATGACGCATGGTACACAATGTCATACACAAACCTATCATACATGACCACATCCTAAAACAAAAATAATAATCTAGTGTAAACCAAATTTATGTGAATTTATCATCATTTATTCGAAAACAATTTAAACTTATAGATAAGAGGATACAGAAATATATATATATAGAACTTAACCCACTATGAAACTTAACCCACTATTGAGAAATACATAATCAAAAGTGCATAATCCCATAATACCTATTTCACCTATTCTAGCAATAAGAATTGTGCCGGGAAACCAGAAAAAAATTATATGTGTGGTGAAATTGAAAAAAAAAGTGATTTTTTTTTATTGGGGGGGGGGGGGGGATTGTTTTTACTCCGTTCGCCCTGGGGTATAACTGACTTGTTATATATGTTCCTTGAGTTGTTACGATTACAACGATATATAACATGTATAACTTTTATTGTATCTGATGGCCTGTAAAAAATTAAAACCTTTTAAAGTAAATATATGTTCCTTAAAATCGCTCCATTCCCAGGCTTATAGCGCTTTTATCCTTTGGTCTATGGGGCTGTGTGAGGTGTCATTTTTTGCGCCATGATGTGTTCTTTCTATCGGTACCTTGATTGCCCATATACGACTTTTTGATCGCTTCTTATTACAATTATTCTGGATTTGATGCGACCAAAAATGCGCAATTTTGCACTTTGGATTTTTTTTACGCTTACGCCGTTTACCGTGCGAGATCAGGAATGTGATAAATTAACAGTTCGTGCGATTACGCATGCGGCGATACCAAACATGTTTTTTATTTATTTATTTATTTACTTTTATTAATAAAATGGGGAAAGGGGGGTGATTCAGACTTTTATTAGGGGAGGGGGATTTGTGTTATTAAAAATACATTATTCTTTTACTTTACACTTATACTAGAAGCCCCCCTGGGGTTAGGGTTATTCCCCCCTGGGGTTAGGGTTATTCCCCCTGCTGTTAGGGTTATTCCCCCTGGGGTTATGGTTATTCCCCCTGGGGTTAGGGTTATTCCCCCTGGGGTTAGGGTTATTCCCCCTGGGGTTATGGTTATTCCCCCTGGGGTTAGGGTTATTCCCCCTGGGGTTAGGGTTATTCCCCCTGGGGTTAGGGTTATTCCCCCTGGGGGACTTCTAGTATATGCACTCTGATCTCTCATAGAGATCCATGCAGTATAGTTATACTGCATGAATCCATGACATCAGTGTTCTATTGCTTTCGGCTGCTGCAGCCGAAAGCAATAGAATGCCGAGCCGGGATCAACGCCATTACGGCGCAGACCCCGGCCCGGGATGGATGCGGGGATCGCCCCCCCGCAATCGCGCCGATCCCCCCACTAGACCACCAGGGATGGCTAATACTGAGTATTTAGAAGCAGCTGTCAACTTTGACAGCTGCTTCTAAGTACTTAATTAGCGGACACGGCGATCGGACCGTGCCCGCTAATAGCAGCGATCCCGGGCTACATGAGGCACCCGGGATCGCGGCAGTTCAGAGGGGGGTCGCGCTGCGACCCCCCTCTGAACTCCCATAGCGGCACCAGGACGTTCAGTAACGTCCTGGTGCAGCTATGGGTTAAATACAAGACCAGGAGCCCAGACCAGGATGTGATTGGTCCGGACCCCTGAGTCTCCACCTCTGATGTTCGTGGATATCCTGTCAAGTCCAATTATCCTCATTCCCTCATATCTCCCCTGATAATGCCGTAGGTAGTGATTAGCCACTGAGGTCAATGTCTTATCCAGGGAGATAGGGAGATAGTAGAAAAATGTTTTTGGATATGTTTCCGTTATTCCTGTGATGTTTCTCCGACATAAATCTTCTGAAATGGGCAAAGTAGGTCAGAAAATACTAAAATATAACTTTTATTATAATCGTTGTAAAAAGGTGCACGCCTCGAAGTAGTACACACCTAATAACGCTACAATCAACAATATACAGAAAAGTGTAGTATCAAAACACTGAGTATGGGGGGAAGGTGTAGCCCAAGATAGATTGGAGGGTTACACACACTGCCTGGTGTATCGTAGCCGGCCGATTCAGTTGCACCCATGTAGTGATCATCCTCACTGTACGGGCCGCTTACTGGTTTGGGCATCATCATACCCTGGTCTCTCATCACAGGACCATAGCTAAGTGACCGTATCCACCTGTATTTTGTGTTTTGCACATACATTATCTTTTTCTATATTACGAGTATTTATTGATTATTATTTGGCTGTCCCCTTGTATCAACTCAGGGATACGCCTATTATTTGGTGCTGTATATGTGTATATGTCTAGGACCCTGTTGAGATATGGGTGCGTTTTTCTCTCTTGGCTGACTACACCTATCAATTTACCTTACTGTCTGGCAGTAATCATCGCTACCTAGTATCGCAGGTCACGCATGCATTTTAATTATGTGTACTCTATACGCCCTTATTGCTTTATTGTAGTCAAATTAATTGTAAGTTCCCTGATGAACCTGTGAGATATTTATATGCATCCTACCAGGGGAAACACGTTGGAACACAATAAATCATTGTTGATATATTTGGAAAATAGCGATACTTTATAACAATATCATGTTATCTTTCTTTTCCATGGACGTATTGCTGAATTTTATACTGTCTTTGTATATATGTATATAGTTTTTTTTTTTGACACATCACCTGGTACACTTCTGTGTTGGTTTATTATTTTGTCCCTGAGCACTTTATTAAGAGTAGGGTCTGTCACCGTGGTTGGGGCCACCCTGTTAAGGAGGTGGGTCCCCCAAAAGGCAGGGAAAGATCATAAGCTACCTAGAGCAGGGAACACATTCCCTGTGTCTGTCCCTTGTTCTTCTTTCCTTGTGTGTAACCCTCCAATCTATCTTGGGCTACACCTTCCCCCCATACTCAGTGTTTTGATACTACACTTTTCTGTATATTGTTGATTGTAGTGTTATTAGGTGTGTACTACTTCGAGACGTGCACCTTTTCACAACGATTATAATAAAAGTTATATTTTAGTATTTTCTGACCAACAGTGGTCTCCCCCTTACAGTGATATTATGAATACTTAACCACTGGGTCACACCCCATCTGGGTTGACGGACCCATTTATCTCTTTCCGCTTTTTTGTAATTCTTATGGGCAAAGTAGGGCATAGACCACACCCCTGGTCCGACAATTGATGTAATGTTAGAGCTTCCATCTCCTCCCGTCCTGTGAGAAAAAGTTATCATCAGCAATAATAAATTGACAGATGTTACATCCTCCGCACGGGAAAGCGCCTGTCTGTCTCCAGCCCGATCCCAAGGCACTTTTGGATCTTGAGAAATGACTTTGAGTCAACAAGTCTTTCAGATTACGAGATCTATATGACGTTATGGTGGGTGCATCATAAATGTGTCTCCTGATCTTCTCCTCCGAGGTAAGAATTTGCCAGTATGGACTTAGCAGTTTATATATGTCAGCCCACTGGTTATTAAACTGGGTAATTAGTCTCACCCTATTGTCTTCCGGCCTTACCCTTGGTCTTAAAAGGTCATCTCGATCTGCTCTGAGGGTACCTGTATTTGCCTGTGAAATAAAACGTTTTGGGTAGCCCCGTGCCCTAAATCGGTTAGTCAAGTCTCTAGCTGCTGTGCCATAGTCACTCACCTGGGTACAATTTTGGCAAAATCTTGGGAATTCCTGCTTTAGGGTACAAACCCACACACCGTATACGCAGCAAATACGCAGCAAATACGCAGGAGTTTGATGGTGAAGATTTGATGCTGTGTTCAGTTATTTAGATCTAATCTGCTGCGTATTTGCTGCGTATCGCAGCACTAAATACGCAGCGTATATGCCGTGTGTGTTTGTACCCAAAGGCTATGTTCACACTACATATATTTCAGTCAGTATTGTGGTCCTCATATTGCAACCAAAACCAGGAGTGGATTAAAAACACAGAAAGGCTCTGTTCACACAATGGTGAAATTGAGTGGATGGCCGCCATATAACAGTAAATAACGGCCATTATTTCAATACAACAGCCGTTGTTTTAAAATAACAGCAAATATTTGCCATTAAATGACGGCCATCCACTCAATTTCACCATTGTGTGAACAGATCCTTTCTGTGTTTTTAATCCACTCCTGGTTTTGGTTGCAATATGAGGACCACAATACTGACTGAAATATACGTAGTGTGAACATAGCCTGAAGGTGCTGTGGGTGAAAGCTAGTATAGTGCAGCAGGCTGTTTCTCGCAGCGCTTTTCCTGTAAACGCTAGTCTCAACCGCCGGTCCTTTCACTGTAATTTTTAAGTACAAGAAGTCGACTTCGAAGATGAAACCTTGGATGTCCATACAATATTGTAAGGGTTCATATTTAGATGGCTGATGAATTCATGGCATTCTTGCACCATACCATCCCAGAAAAACAGGACGTTGTCAATAAACCTGAACCATCCAACGACATGCTCCTGGAACCCTTGCGAGGGGTACATAATAAAATCTTTTTTTTTACCATTATTGGATGTGCTGGGGACTGGTCTCACCCAATCTGACACGATCTGAGAAGGAACTACTTAAACCCCTCATGGAGAATAACGACATTGGGGGAGACTTATCAAACATGGTGTAAAGTGAAACTGGCTTAGTTGCCCCTAGCAACCAATCAGATACCACACAGACACTTTGGAAAATGAAAGGTGGAATCTGATTGGTTGCTAGGGGCAACTGAGCCAGTTTCACTTTACACCATGTTTGATAAATCTCCCCCATTTAGCTTAAACCAGCAGACAAAGGAGGCTCCCTGGTAATTATGGACACATCTTTTTATGTTGCTGAGATCATGAGCCAACTCTCTGACACAACGATTTATGAGGAACTACACCAGAACCCCACCATGACCTCCAAAAAGGAGTAAGAAAGTCTTGTCAAAGGGGTTAAAGATTGTGACTGTCAGGACAGGGGAGGCAGGGACAAGACACAATAGTGAGCCCTGATGCTGAACCCACCAACTGTCCCTACCTACTTGTCTCAATCGGCCCTAGGCGGCCGTGGACAACCACAAAGACATTCTCTATACTGAGTACGTGAAACACAGAACAAGACAGATGGACAAACACAATATAGGATAGTCAAACAGGCAGGGTAAAAAAAACCAAGCAGGCAGCACAGTACAAAACAAGTAGCAGTCGGATAGTCAAAAGTCAAAGCCAGAGGTCAGGTAACACAGACGAGCAGGCAGAGGGAGTTAGGACGGGGAGTGCAGGAATAGACAAGGGGTAGCTGGGATCAGGGTGTTAATCTAATAGCCAGCGCTAAAACTCTGCCTCAGATTTGTTTTATGCTGACCAAGAGCCCGGTCCGGATCCCCATTGGACCAGCGCTCTGATCTTCCAGGTTGCAGACAGGCAGAGGAACCCATCAATCACACAGACAAAACAGGTGCATATCAAGTTCAGCAGCTTCTCAGCTTAACTCCTGCATTGCCGAAAGCTAAGAAGCTATCGGAAGTGGCACACAAAAGCAAGCACCAAGCCCAGTTCACACCAGGCTACTGCATATTCCTGACAGTACCCCCTCCCCCTCTTAAGAGGGGCCTCAGGACCCTTATTGAATGGACCTGGCTTAGACTGATTATGTGCGTAAAATTGTCGAACTAGACGTGGGGAATGCATGTCCTTCCCAGAAACCCACGTATGCTTCTCTGAACTAAAGCCCTTCCAGTGGACCAGATACTGTATGGAACCCTGTACCCAATGAGAATTGAGAATTTTCTCCGGCCTATATTCCTACTCCCCCTGGATGACCAGTGGAGCAGGAGGAGTAGATGGAGACACCGGAGGAACGTACCTTTTCAGGAGTGCTTTATGAAACACATTATGAATGCGAAACAACGCAGGCAATTTCAATCTAAAAGTAACAGGATGTATGATCTCCACAACAGTGTATGGACCGATATACTTGGGTGCCAGTTTACCAGACTGTACCGGTAACCTTAGGTTCTTAGTAGAGAGCCAAACCTTTTCCCCTAGTACGTATTGATGGCCAGGTATGCGTCTTTTATTGGCATGTTTCTGAAAAAGCTCTTGGGCTTTAACCAGGTTCTGATGAGCCTGGGCCCAAACTATGCACAGTTTTGAAAAAATAGCTTCTGTCTAGGGGTTAAAACCATAGTTGCAGAAGAATGGTGACATCTTTAAGCTGTGCTCATGGTTGTTTAAGGCAAACTCTGCCAAAGGCCCTATTCCACGGAACGCATATCGTTCGTATTTGGACGATATCGGCCGCTAAGAACGATAATCGTCCCGTGGAATAGAGTGCAACGATCAGCCGACATCGTTCATGTCGGCTAATTGTTGCAGTCGCTTGTTTTTCAACATGTTGAAAAACAAGCGACTGATACAGCAGCGATCTGCTGTCATCGCTCCGTTGAATAGGAGCATCGGCAGCAGACACTGCTGTATCCTATGGGCTGCCCGGACGATCAGCGATCACCTGGGCAGCCCCCCCACAGCTCCCCGCCGCCCCTCCCGCACTCACCCGCTAGCTGCAGCCACGTTGAATAGCGGCGGCAGCGAGCGGGGAACGAGGAACAAATAAGCGCAGAGAGTGCTCGTTTGCTCCTCTTAACAACCCGTGGAATAGGGGCTTAAGGATATAAAGTCTCTCCATTTATCTTGGGCATCAGCCACGAAACACCTCAGAGATTGATTTATCCTTTCCGTTTGCCCGTTGGACTACGGATGGAAGGCAGATGAGAAGGACAAGGAGACACTTAATCGACCACAGAATTCTCTCCAGAATTTAGCAACAAACTGAACACCTCGGTCAGATACAATGCCATGCAGGCGCAGAATATGATTAATGAATAGTGTGGCCAGGGTGCGAGCATTAGGTAATTTGCATAAAAAGATAAGATGGCACATCTTAGAAAACCTATCCACAACCACTCAAATTACAGATTTTCCCTTAGACAGAGGCAAGTTAGTAATAAAATCCATAGATATATGGGTCCAAGGTCTTGTAGGCACAGGTAGAGGGTGTAATAACCCTTCAGGTGGCCTCCGAGGGACCTTGGACCTAGCACAGGTCTCACATGCATCCACGAAGGCCTTCATGTCTCGGGCCCAGGAAGGCCACCAGTAGTGACGTAAGAGCAAGTATTTTGTTTCTGCCACCCCTGGGTGCCCAGCTAACACAGAGCTGTGAACCTCCTCCAAGACTCAGAGACGGAGGTTAGGAGGCACAAATAGCAGTGACCCTGGAGTGTTCTGGGGTGCCAGGGAATAAGACTCCGCGATTTGAGTAACCAGATCCGGCTGCAAAATGGCCACTACCACACCAGGGGGCAGGATGGTATCAGGTTGTACCCTGGGCGTGGTCTCAATGTCAAAGCTGTGAGACAGGGCATCAGCCTTGACATTCTTGGAACCAGGCCGGTAGGTTATCTCGTGAAATTGAACCTTGTGAAACTTCGTGAAAAACAAGGCCCATCTGGCCTGGCGTGGTGTGAGATGCCTGGCTTTATCCAGATATAGAAGAGTCTTATGATCAGTAAGAACCATGATCTTATGTTTTGTACCCTCTAGGAAGTGTCTCCATTCCTCAAAAGCCATTTTGATCGCTAGCAACTCCCTGTTACCTATATCGTAGTTGCATCGTAGTTGCACTCAGCCTTGGAGAACTTCCTAGAGAAGAATGCAATAGGTCGGAGATTAGTCAGTGACTCAGATCCTTGGGATAGAACCGCTCCTGCCCCCACCTCAGATGCATCCACCTCAACAATAAAAGGACGCTCAAAGTCCGGCTGTATTAACACTGGAGCCTCTGAGAAACACTGCCTTAGTCTGTCAAATGCCATGATAGCGTCTGAGGACCAATTAACCAGATCCGCTCCCTTTTTAGTCATATCAGTAAGGCCTTTGGCTATGAGTGAGAACCCCATAATGAATTTCCTGTAGTAATTGGCAAAACCCAAGAACCTTTGCAAAGCCTTAAGGCTATTGGGTCGCTCCCAGTTTTCAATGGCTTGGACCTTTAGAGGGTCCATACTGAACGAGTTCGAGGTTATTTTATACCCCAAGAATGAGACCTCCTGTATGCCAAATTGGCATTTTGACAGCTTAGCACACAGATGATTTACTCTCAGAAGCTCCATGACAGTACGGACATGCAAAATGTGAGAAGACCAATTGGGGGAAAAGATCAAAATGTCCTCAAGATAAACGACCAAAAGACATGAAAGACATCATTGACAAAATGCTGGAAGACTGCCGGAGCATTGCATAATCCAAAAGGCATGACCAAATATTCGAAATGGCCTTCAGGGGTATTAAAGGCAGTCTTCCACTCATCGCCCTCCTTAATCCTAATCAGATTGTTGGCTCCCTCAGATCTATCTTAGAGAACCATCTAGCACCCACAATCTGATTGAAAAGGTCAGGGATGAGAGGCAGCGGGTGCTGGTTCTTGACTGATCTTTTTAAGCTCACGATAGTCAATACAGGGTCTAAGTCCACCGTCTTTTTTGCCCACAAAAAAAGAATCCCGCCCCCAAAGGAGAAGAGGAGTGGCGGATATGGCCCTTACGTAAACTCTCCTTTATATACTCCCACATGGCCTCTCTTTCTGGACAGGACAGGTTAAATATACGTCCCTTAGGATATGTAGCCCCTGGAGTGTAATCAATAAAGCAATCATAAGGTCTATGGGGGGCAACCACTCCACCAAACTCTCGTTGAACACATCTGCACAATCAGCCAAAAACTCTGGAATCTCCCCTTCTCCGGGGGATCATTTTGCAAGTGATACAGCAATACAGTGGGGAACAAACTTAGGCCCCCATCGAATAAGTTCCCTGCTGGACCAATCAAACACCGGATTGTGTACTTCCAGCCCGGGGTAAACCCAAGATTACGTCAGAGGACAAATCCTGCATAAGAAGGAAATCAAGGGTCTCGACATGAACAGACCCCACCTTAACTTCAAGGCGGGGGGTAAAATACCGTACATCCCCTTGGGCAAAGGGGGCTGAATCTTCTTCAGTGACATTCACTGGACACCTGAGACGAAGGGGACATGCCTCCAAACCAGACCAAAACACAGGATTGAAGAAATTCGCTGATGACCCAGAATCTACCTGGGTGTACCCAGAAATGCATCTATTCCCCAAGACCAAAGATACAGGCAGTAACCGTTTGTTCCTTTGAATGAAGGTTACCTGTGTGCCTGAGTGACCCCATCGATAGTCGCTCAGGGGCCTGGAGCTTTCTGGCGGTGGTACCGGCCTGGAAGGACATTGCCGTACTCTATGTCCCGCATTCCCATAGTACAGGCAGAGGTTGTACTGTAAGCGATGTGCCTGTCTGGCCTTGGCATCGGTGGCCTCTTCCCGAGAGGGTGAGACAGGAGGGGAAGGTTTAGAGAAGGAGGTTGGAGACAAAGAGGGTCTAGTCAGGTCTGGGGAACCCCTCTCCCTTTGTCGGTCCTTCAACCGTCGATCCACCCTTATGGCCAAGGCCATACACTCCTCTAGGGTGTCAGGAGTCGAGTAGGCCATTAACATGTCCTTTAGTCGACCCTGCCCGGAATTGGAATCGGAGAGCGGAGTCGTTCCAAGTAGTCGGGCCGCTCCACTGTCGGAATTCTGAACAATAGTCCTCTACGGAACTCTGCCTCAGCTTTGTTTTATGCTGAACAAGAGCCCGGTCCAGATCCCCATTGGACCAGCGCTCTGATCTTCCAGGTTGCAGACAGGCAGAGGAACCCGTCAATCACAGACAACACAGGTGCATTATCAAGTTCAGCAGCTTCTCAGCTTAACTCCTGCATTGCCGGAAGCTGAGAAGCAATCGTGTTTGGCACACAAAAGCAAACACCAGGCCCAGTTTACACCAGGCTACTGCATATTCCTGAAGACATTATCGATGATAAATTGTTTGATTTACTGATCCCTGACTTTCCCTTTGCTCCCCTACTGTACACACTGCCCAATATTATTTCAACAACGCTGCCATTTTTTTGGACAAAATGTTGCGCGATTATACCATACGAGCACCATCCTATGTACAGGACACTACGGACTTCCTCAACAAGATTGATGACATTAGGGTAAGCAACTCTATTCTAGCATCATTTGATGTAGTTTCCCTCTATACATCGATCGAACACACTCTAGGACAACAAGCTGTATCTAGCTCCTCCGTATCCGATAGCAAATGTGGAGACAGCAATTAGGTAAAAAAAAAGTGTCTTTTATTCACATCCTACTCCCGCAACGGTTCGGCTGACACTCAGCCATTTTCAAGAGTGTCTACATAGTGCACATCTACATTCTTTTATGTAGCAATCACTTCAATCATCACATCAATCAATAAATGTCAAGTAATAAAAATCATAATAGTGGAAAAATCATATCAAATATCGGACCAACATAGTTCAGCGATATACCAGTACATGTGTGCATTTGATTACAAACACCGTAATATTTAAAAATTTGTATCCGGCAACTGTGATCTAAACTATGTACCAAAATGTGCCAATTAAATACAGTGTATGAATTCCATATTGTAATAAAACATACGATACCCTTCAATCATGTTCCCGTGCAATGGGGCTCATGTAAGTCAAACGCTGGACTGTGGGTTGTCCCTGCATGCGTCATACTACGTGGCTGTAACCCATCACACGGATCGGCCGGCGCATGCGCAGGATGTAACCCAAAGTTGCGGGCACCATCTTTAAGATGGGAAAAAAAGGAATATGTGCCAATACTGAGGATCCGAATCCGGACAACTGTTGTGAGAATACACATCCAACCAATGCTGAAATCCTGGGGATAGATTCCCTAATCAGCATGGTAATCAAAGTCATGGAGATTATTAATCCCTGCTTGAATGTTATGAAATTTAAAGGGCAAATATCGGGATGACACATAGTTCAGTATAATACCGTAGAAATAAGTGGGCAATGTGTCACAAAGGTCGAGGCGGACCAAGACGCATATAATAAAGGGCGACTTATTGTCGTTACCCTGAATACATCACTGTACAACCTCACGGGTTCTGTGGTGTCTCCGCCATTAGGAGGGTGCAATGCATTCACCATAGTACCATACCGGGAAGTTCTTTGTACAAGACGGAGACTCCTCCCCACAGGTGACGTGTCAGCGATGGACCAAGATAAGTATAGGAGAATCAACCATGAACATAATCCACACCCATATAGAGGCAAGAAACATTAAAAGTATAAGATCACTATGATGTGTTAACCGTACTCGGCACCCTCAATATTGGCAAAAATACTCCAAAAATATCTCCAACCAACCGGATTTATTGGTGGCTCAAAAACTGTCTATAAATCGATATTGGAGCTCCAAACACAAACTGGAAAAAAATTGTGAAAATAACAGATACATGTACAATAACGCCATATTGTTTCAGGTGCATGTTGAGGGTATCTTCCAAATCTTCAAATAGAATTTCCAGAGAATTTATCTACAAGAAAAGAGAAAAAGGTGAGTATTTAGATATAATACGAAATCACCATCATTATAATTGTGTACACTATGTAGGTTTCCTCACTTCAATCTGGGTGGGTGGAGGAACCCTGTGGTGTTGCATGTATCTTAACTCTGTGTGTATAGACACCTGATGCATTTTACAGGACAAAACTATAGCTTAAACTCTAAATTTAATCAATTGGGGGCCAGACTTCCCAACGTGTGAATCCATCTAAGCTCCCTCCTTTTCAGTATTGCCTCACGGTCACCACTAGAGATGAGCGAACCGGGTTCGGGATCGAGACGATCCGAACCCGAACGCTCGGCATTTGATTAGTGGTGGCTGCTGAACTTGGATAAATCTGGAAAACATGGATACAGCCAATGACTATATCCATGTTCCATGTTTTCCACATAGCCTTAGGGGTTTATCCAACTTTAGCAGCCACCGCTAATCAAATGCCAAAAGTTCGGGTTCGGATTGACTCGAGCATGCTCCAGGTTCGCTCATCTCTAGTCACCACCTCTCCTGCTTCGGCCGGCTCTGTCTATGATGGCAAATTTTTAATTCCTGTGGCTAATGTGCAGCCTCAATGAAATGCCTGGCCACAGGTAAGTCCATCCACCTTGTCTGTAAGGTCGACTTGTGTTTTATTAATTCTAGCTCTGCATTGCATGGTTGTTTCGCCCACATATATTTTACCGCAAGGACATACAAGTACTGTACATAAACCACATAGTCAGATAGGCACGTAAGATGTTCCCTTATCCTAAAGGATTGATGTGTTTGTGGGTGAATAAACACTGGGCCCTTAATCAGTAAGGGGCAATTGCTGCAGTCCAGGCAGGGAAAACAACCTCCCATGAATTCCCCGATCACTGTTTGTGTTCCTGCGTCTGATGGTCCTACGTCTGCCTTTACCAAAATGTCACGTAGATTAGTGGGACGTCTGTATGCCATGTGGGGGTTTGTGGTAAATTCCTCAATACGCGGAAATGCCCTCCCAAGGGTCCTCCATTCACTATGGATAATCTGGGCAATGCAATCACTCATGTCAGAATATGTCGTTACAAACGTCAGGCGGGGGCTCATGTCCCTCTCTCTTTTTGGCGGTGGGGTCAAGGCTTTCTGTCTTTGTTGTCTAATGAGAGCATGTGAGTATCTTCTCTCTGAGAACTTTCTACATATAGTATCAAGTCTCACAGGTAGAAGTTGTGGGTCCTGTAAAATCCTAGAGACCCTCAGTAGTTGGCTATATGGTAGGGACTTAATCATGGGTTTCGGGTGATGGTTACTATATAGCAGGAAATTATTTCTATCAGTTGGTTTGAAAAAAATATATCTGTCACTTACTTTTGGTCACAGCTTTTGGCCACCACTGGTACATGGCTCAATATATTTTTTGATTTCCTTAACACCATTGATGACAACATCAAGTTCACTATGGTAGCGCCCCCCACTGGTATTCAAGTTCTTGACACTTGGGTATACAAATGTGACCGAAAGTTAGTGACAGATTTATTTGTCAAACCAACTGATATACGGGTAACACATCATAGTGATCTTATACTTTTAATGTTTCTTGCCTCTATATGGGTGTGGATTATGTTCATGGTTAATTCTCCTATACTTATCTTGGTCCATCGCTGACACCTCACCTGTAGGGAGGAGTCTCCATCTTGTATGAAGATCCCCCGGTATGGTCTATGGTGAATACACCGCACCCTCCTGATGGTGGGGACACCGCAGAACCCATGAGGTTGTACAGTGATGTTTTAAGGGTAACGACGATAAGTCGCCCTTTATTATATGCGGCTTGGTCCACCTCGACCTTTGTGACACATTGCCCACTTATTTCTACGGTATTATACTGAACTATGTTTCATCCCGATATTTGCCCTTTAAATTTCATAACATTCAAGCAGGGATTAATAATCTCCATGACTTTGATTACCATGCTGATTAGGGAATCTATCCCCAGGATTTCAGCATTGGTTGGATGTGTATTCTCACAACAGTTGTCCAGATTCGTATCCTCAGTATTAGCACATATTCCTTTTTTTCCCATCTTAAAGATGGTGCCCGCAACTTTGGGTTACATCCTGCGCATGCGCCGGCCGATCCGTGTGATGGGTTACGGCCACGTAGTATTATGCATGCAGGGACAACCCACAGTCCAGCGTTTGACTCACATGAGCGCCGGAACATGATTGAAGGGTATCGTATGTTTTATTACATTACGGAATTCATACACTGTATTTAATTAGCACATTTTGGTACAGAGTTTAGATCACAGTTGTCGGATACTTATTTTTTAAATATTACGATGTTTGTAATCAAATGCACACATGTACTGGTATATCGCTGAACTATGTTGACCGTAGACACGCCTGAAAAAGGCTGAGTGTCAGCCGAACCGTTACGGGAGTAGGATGTGAATAAAAGACACTTTTTTTCACCTAAGTGCTGTCTCCACGTTTGATTTTGGATTTGGTCTTGACGGTTGGGATCCCGCTTGGTGAAACATGCACTCTGCTACTATTCTATTGGCTCTAGCCGGTGCTGTTCCAACACATTTTTAGACTCCTCCCTATCATCACAATGAACATTCATTTCATACTGAATTCATACTCTGCCTACTAACCTTTATTCTAGAGCAAAACTACTTCGAGTTTCAGGGTACCTTCTATAGACAGCACCAAAGGATCGCGATGGGATCCAACGTAGTGCCCACTTATGCAAATGTATATATGGCGACCCTTGAGACAGACCACATCAATCGCTCCTCACACTACCACCTCATTAGCAAATGGCTTAGGTATATAGACGCTATCTTTCTTGTATGGAATGGTAACACTGACGACCTCCTTGACTTCCAAAACCGACTGAACCACATACACCCCAAAATGAGGTTCACACACTCAACAAATGAAATCCAGTTTCTAGACACAAGGGTGTACAAGCGGGATGACTCCCTCTGCGCAGATCTTTATGTCAAACCAACGGACATGAACAATCTACTGACATACGACAGCTTCCATCCCAGGAGCATGCTACAGTCTCTCCCCAAGAGCTAACTCCTTGGGGTCAAGAAGATCGGTAGCGAACCCCACATAGCATTCAGTCGACTTGATGAAATTTGCCAAAGGTTCAGAGCCAGGGGTTACCCCAGACAACTCTAGACACAACACAGAAAGTCAGTCAATGACCCTAACAGAAGTACCACACTCTGTAAAAAAAACACCTATGAATCACAATAGACTCCCCTTTGTCTCCACCTACAATACTTGTATTTCCTCTGTAGCTAGGATCCTCAGGAAAAACTGGAGATTGTTAAAGGATGGTTGCCCCAACATCAGCGAATTCCAAGAATTCCAACCCTCCATTATGGCCTATAAAAGGGGCCGTTATTGTAAGGATATGCTGATCAAATCGCTCATGCCACCGACCAATGTCCAAAAACAAACCCATGTCCTACCACCTAAAACAGGGAACTTCCCTTGTTTAAACTCTTGCACCAACCTCATCAAGGGTGACACCTTCCCACACCCACATACTGGCCAACGTTACCTGATAAAAGGCAGGTACACATGCTCTTCGAAGTTTGTCATATATTTGATTACTTACCCCTGTGGGTTAGCCTACATTGGGGAAACAACAATGGAGGCCAGGGCCAGAATCAGCAAGCACAAAAGCACCAGTAGAAGATCGATGCTTGACCTACCAGTCCCCAGACATTTCCACGAAGCCCAACATACAGAAAGCCAGCTCAAATACCGCATCATTGACCATATCCCACCCCTCAGACGGGGTGGGGATAGACAATCAGTACTCAAACAGAGAAACTAAATGGATTTTTCAGCTGGAAACTCTGCATCCTAAAGGCCTAAGCCTTGAAATACATTGGCATTGACTGGTACACATTTTTTTTTTTGCATTGGTGACCTCTTACATTCTCCTCTGTGTATTGTGTTTGTTACATTACCTGTACATTGCATATATTATTTAGCATTTTTAACACACTTCCCTACGGGGCACCCTCCACACCTTCCCGTACTTCCTCTCCCCTTCACTCCTACCCTTCCCCCCGCCCCCCCCCCCCTTTTCCCTTCCATCCATCCTTCCCCCACACAGCAGACCACTGTGTTTCCACTGGACTGATGCCTGGTAGCGGGCAAGCCAGTGGGATCACCCCCTTGTGTACCACTAATGACTGGCACAGGTGGTGTGAGTCCCCGATCCGTCCCAACAGCCAGCGCACCGTACTTGGAGTGTGGCTGTTCTATGGGTCCAGGGTCGAGCTGTATGGGTCCAGGGTCGAGTTTGTATTGCATGTTCTGACCCTCTAGCACCCCTGTGTTTTACCTAGTCAGGTCATACCATGACAGCTTTTACTCTTATCTCTTAGCCGTGAGGGATAGACCAGGGTTATGTTTGGAAGAACATGTATTGTGCCCACAGATTTTACTACAAACAGCTGAACTTGCTAACACTTATAAAAGAATTATTCTATATATGTTCTACATTACATTTTTTCAAGGTGTCTTTTATTTGATTAATAGCAAAGGAAGGTTAATCTGAGACCAGCCGGGGATAACATGTTATAACTTATATTACTTTTATTTTTAGTTATAACAATTTTGTGATGATTATAACAAATAAGTATAATACACTAAGCCAAGCTTGGGCTCAATCATGACTTTATGTCGTTTTATCCCTGGTGAAGCCAAACACATATCCATGGCTCCAGTCTGTACTCCTTATGGGGGAGGGATAGAGGTCAATAAAAATGGGAGCAGCCCATTTAGATTTTTTTCAACATCCTTTAGAAAAGGGAATTAACAGAATGAGCACTGTTTTTTTTAATGACTAAAGATGTTTCTTGTGTTTTTGTTACTTATTGTGTTTGATATTTCAAATCTGAAAGATGAAAATGTAATTGAAAGCCCAAATATTAGTGAAGCTTAAAAGTTTTCATTATGGATAATACCAGATTTTACAAAGATGGATGACACAAGACACAAGGATATATGGTGACCGCCATGCAGAATGAGGTACCACTAGAGCAACCACTCCTGCCATAAGCTGGAGGTGAGGACAATCACTGAGACATGTAGGATGGTTGGAGGTGACTGTGCAGATGTCTATATGAAGCCCACCATTATGGGTTAATTAGCAAATTAGAGATTTTGTTGGGTCCCTGGACAAACCAATGAGTAAAAATTTTTTCAAAGAAGAAGAAGAAGAGCTGCCACAGAGAGCAGCTGACGCAACGTTCAGGTTAACACAGTCAACTCCAGAGACGGATGATGGATGAAGCTGCCGATGCTGCAGTCTGGTCTCTTCCTGAGGTAACCGCACATAGTGCACAAGGGAATGGGGAGATGTTTCCGGTCTCTTCCTGAGGTAACCGTACATAGTGTACAGGTGGATGGGGATATGCTTCCAGTCTCTTCCTGAGGTAACCGTACATAGTGTACAGGTGGAGGGGGAGATGTTTCCGGTCTCTTCCTGAGGAAACCGTACATAGTATACAGGAGGATGGGGAGATGTTTCCGGTCTCTTCCTGAGGTAACCGTACATAGTGTACAGGGGGATGGGAGATGTTTCCGGTCTCTTCCTGAGGTAACCATACATAGTATACAGGAGGATGGGGAGATGTTTCCGGTCTCTTCCTGAGGTAACCGTACATAGTGTACAGGGGGATGGGAGATGTTTCCGGTCTCTTCCTGAGGTAACCATACATAGTATACAGGTGGAGGGGGAGATGTTTCCGGTCTCTTCCTGAGGTAACCGTACATAGTGTACAGGTGGATGGGGAGATGTTTCCGGTCTCTTCCTGAGGTAACCGTACATAGTGTACAGGTGGAGGGGGAGATGTTTCCGGTCTCTTCCTGAGGTAACCATACATAGTGTACAGGTGGATGGGGAGATGTTTCCGGTCTCTTCCTGAGGTAACCGTACATAGTGTACATGTGGGGGGGGGAGATGTTTCCGGTCTCTTCCTGAGGTAACCATACATAGTATACAGGTGGATGGGAGATGTTTCCGGTCTCTTCCTGAGGTAACCGCACATAGTGTACAGGTGGATGGGGAGATGTGGATCTGTTTGTTTTTAAGTCTTTTCCAGAGACGAGTAGTGACAAGTTTAGAGACCAGCGGATGGAGAGGAGGTACAGGGTAAAGATGGCATCCAATAACTATTTGCCGACAGCCTTGTATCTCACTGTAAGTTATCTGACAAAACCAGCAGAAGGAAGCCATGTGTAATGTGATGTAGTATCCTCACATTGGGCGGCCCAGGGGACAACAAATATAGCAGAGAGGGTTGTGTACGGCTGTATTATCAACACCTGTCATAACCTACTGTAAGTAACACCGTAAAGTGCCTGTCTGCATAGTCTGTCATCTTCCTGCCTGTTTCAGGGAATGTAAGTGGACGTCATCCACCTGCTACAGGTGGCCTATATAGGTATGTCCTTACAGGTGGCCTATATAGGTATGTCCTTACAGATGGCCTATATAGGTATGTCCTTACAGGTGACTATATAGGTGTGTCCTTACAGGTGGCCTATATAGGTATGTCCTTACAGGTGGCCCATATAGGTATGTACTTACAGGGGGCCTATATAGGTATGTCCTTACAGGGGGCCTATATAGGTGTGTCCTTACAGGGGGCCCATATAGGTGTGTCCTTACAGGGGGCCTATATAGGTATGTCCTTACAGGGGGCCTATATAGGTATGTCCTTACAGGGGGCCTATATAGGTGTGTCCTTACAGGGGGCCTATATAGGTATGTCCTTACAGGGGGCCCATATAGGTATGTCCTTACAGGTGGCCTATATAGGTATGTCCTTACAGGGGGCCCATATAGGTATGTCCTTACAGATGGCCTATATAGGTATGTCCTTACAGGGGGCCCATATAGGTATGTCCTTACAGGTGGCCTATATAGGTATGTCCTTACAGGGGGCCTATATAGGTATGTCCTTACAGGTGGCCCATATAGGTATGTACTTACAGGGGGCCTATATAGGTATGTCCTTACAGGGGGCCTATATAGGTATGTCCTTACAGGGGGCCCATATAGGTATGTCCTTACAGGTGGCCTATATAGGTATGTCCTTACAGGTGGCCTATATAGGTATGTCCTTACAGGTGGCCTATACAGGTATGTCCTTACAGGTGGCCCATATAGGTATGTCCTTGTCTGTACTGGTGTCTTCTTTACAGGTCAGCCAAAGCTATGGGAGAGAACAAAGCCAATGTCTGAGGTGATACTAGTGGCCTTAAAAGAAGCGATATAACTGAGGCCAAGAGTCCAAGTGTCTGTAAAGAGGCCTGTCAGTCAAAAGATGGGTTTAAGGATTCTTACCAATGCCACTAACCATTACAAAAAGGATCAGGTGATATATGATTCTCATAAAAAGGCTTTGAAACCTTAGATGATGTATAGTATATACTTTGTTTTTATTTCTATGGTGGTTATTTTATGTGTAATATGTGATGATCTCAGTGAGACAAGAGACAATCCAGTAGGATCCAAGTATTATATCGGTAGTAAGCGCCCAGTTACTTCATATTATTGGTCTATGTATTATACTATATGATTATGTACAGGAAGAGATGTGACCAGTCATTAGACCTGTGTGATCTAATCATAAAGATGTTTTCTAGGTACAAAATGAAGTAAAAAGACTAAAAAGAAGTGGAAATTTTGAGAATCCTGTACTGACGAGTGTGAAGCTTCACTATCTGGTTATAATAAGTGAATCTAGTGGTTACATAGTAGGTCACATTGTGGAGATTTTATTGCATTTATCTGTTGTGCTGTTTTTGGTTTATCTATCAATCAACTTTTTGTTTTGCTTTTGCCATAAGAGGAGAGTTGCTCACATCTAAACTTTCCCTTTTCAGAAACTTTTTAAAGTTAAAGTAGTTCTTGTGACTTTCCAATCCCCTCATGATGCCGAAGTGGTAGAGTCATTGTGATAGAGTCAGGTCTGTTATATACAGTGAAGAACTTATTGTCCGATCACTCAATATCACATGGAGACTGTAGGAAGAGGGACAGGAGAATAGGTTAGGTACGAGACGTAGGGTGTCCTACCTCTGAGGGCAGTCCTATGGTAAAGGGACCTAGAGGAGGGGGCTACATCTGTAGTCAGGATTAGGGACAAGTCTTAGGGACAGGAGTGATGAGACAATAAGGTTTGGTTATGTTAGTATCTATCAGGTGATTGGACGGATATGCTGCCACTATGTAAATGCAACTAAGAATTGTATTTGTATCAGCACCAGCAGCATATGATGAGAATTATTGGTTATTCTTTTCATAATTAAACTCTGTAATTTTACATATTTTTGGAAGATGGTTTCCATGAATGTATACATGTGTGTATGTATATATATATATATATGTGTGTGTGTGTGTATATATATATATATATATATATATATATGTGTGTGTGTATGTATGTATGTATGTATATATATATATATATATATATTATATGTTTATATATATATATATATATATATATATATGTGTGTGTGTATATATATATCTTTATCATAAAAATGAAAGTCTGTCTGTCCCAAATCGACTTCCAAACGCCTGAACCGATTGACCCCAAATTTGGCACACAGATACATTGGGTGCCCGGGAAGGTTATTGCGAAGGTCCCGTCCCCGCCAGATGTACAGGAGGGGAGGGGGAGGGGGAAGAGAGGCGCCCCATAGAGATGAATGGGAAAATCTCCTCACTGCAAACACAGGTGATATAATTAGCTGCAGCAGACACGGCAGTTGGAGCCTTAGCAACCAATAGGATTACTGCTTTCATTTTCACAGGGAGCAATGGTTGCTAGGGAAGCTGCCTCACAACATCCACAGAAATAAATACAGTAATGGAGCCTTCACACCTACCGGATCCGCAGCAGATTTCACGCTGCAAATTTGCATCGAAATCTGCTGCGGATCCAGAGTCGTTCAACCCTATGACACAACATACTCGCAGTGTCATACATACTATTGACATCCCACTGCAAGTATGTAAATTAACCCTCTTGGGGGAGGACGTCCAGAGCCGTGAGGAGAGAGCCATGCCCGGCAGCAGCAGCACAGCTGTGATAGCGATGGCGATGTCGCACAGCTGAGATAGCGATGGCGATGTAGCAGAGCTGAGATAGCGAGGTAGCAGAGCTGAGATAGCGATGGCGATGTAGCAAAGCTGAGATAAAGATGTAGCAGAGCTGAGATAAAGATGTAGCAGAGCTGAGATAAAGATGTAGCAGAGCTGAGATAGCGATGGCGATGTAGCAGAGCTGAGATAGAGAAGGCGATGTAGCAGAGCTCAGATAGCGATGGCAATGTAGCAGAGCTGAGATAGCGATGGCAATGTAGCAGAGCTGAGATAAAGATGTAGCAGAGCTGAGATAGCAATGGCGATGTAGCAGAGCTGAGATAGCAATGGTGATGTAGCAGAGCTGAGATAGGGATGGCGATGTAGCAGAGCTGAGATAAAGATGTAGCAGAGCTGAGATAGGGATGGCGATGTCGCAGAGCTGAGATAGCCATGGCGATGTAGCAGAGCTGAGATAAAGATGTAGCAGAGCTGAGATAGTGATGGCAATGTACTGGGTGAGTTGGAGCGGATGTCGGGTGGCCGGGTGCTCTACTGAGGGGGGGCAATGGTTGGGCCGGGAGATCGTGTGCCGGGGGGGGGGGGGGGGGCTACAGTCACCGGGTGAGCTGCAGGGGGGGGGGGCACATTTCTGGTGGTCGGGCCGTGGAGAGATCACTCACTTGGGGGGGGGGGGCTGCACTCACCGGGTGAGTTGCAGGCTGGTGGGTGAGGGGTGAACGGCGGGCGCTGTGTGAGCTCTACTATGGGGAGGACCGTGGGCAGACACCAGGAGATCGCACTGGTTGAGGGGGGGAACAGCAGTCACCAGGTAAGCTCCGGGCTCCTGGGATACCTGGGGGGGCTGCATACTCACCAGGTGCTCCGGACAGGGGGCCACCGGGAGATTATGCGTGGGGGGGGGGGGGGGGGTTGGTGCACTCACAGGAGCTCCAGTGGGGCGGATACAGGGTGTGGGTCGGATGAGCTCTAGGGCAAGGGGTGCACACAATGGGGTGAGCTTGGGGGGGGTTAATCTCTGCAGCAGCAGCTGTCAGTGTCCTTCACTTCAGATTGGCTGGGTTAGAAGCCTAACCCGCCCATTGAATAGATGGAGGACACGTGATGCCGTCTAGGAGGGTGCAGGCCAGCAGCAGGGAGCGGTGTCAGGTTGGACTGCGATTTGATGGTTCTATGCATTCCTTGGGGGTGAATGCAACTAGATAACAGCAAAACTGTGCAAAATCCATAATATATTGATATTGGAAAGATGGAAAGCTATGGGTGGGCAACGTATTAATGCAAAAATAATTTTGGGGGGAATACCCCTTTAATGTTGTATACCAGGCTGTATATTGTATAACACTGCCAATGTTGCATATAACCAGGCTGTATATAACACTGAAAATATTGTATATAACCAGGCTGTATATAACACTGCCAATGTTGTATATAACCAGGCTCTGTATACAGTCTGATCACATGACATCTCAGTTTGGCTATTAGGTATTTAGGATGTTTAAAGTTTTTAGTTTATTTCTAACCTACAATTTACATAAACAGAGCAGAACTGTCGGGGTATATAGCGTATAAAGGGATATATAGGGCTCCTGGTGATTTCCCCTTAAACAAAAAAAACCCGAGGGCATAGATCGGCCTCCTGGGCACCTTGGAACAAATCTAATTAACACACTGACACTTTATACCCGGGCAGCGCCAGGTACATTTTCTAGAATATATATGTGTGTGTGTATGTATGTATGTGTATATATATATATATATATATATATATATATATATATATATATATGTTTGTGGATGTATATATATATATATACATATATATATATATATATATATATATACTGTATATGTGTGTGTGTGTGTATGTGTGTATATATATATATGTGTGTGTGTGTGTGTATTATGTGTTGGTTTGAGTATTGATAATAAGCTTTTATTTGTTTTGCTGTAACTAAGCTGTATATTGACGTATACTGTACAGACTTACACACTGTTTTCTTTTAGAGCAGGGGTGGGGAACCTCCGGCCCACGGGCCGCATCCGGCCCCTGACACCTCCGGATGCGGCCCGCGGTGCTCTGGAGGAGAAGGAGCCGACACACACGGCATCCTCCTGTGTCTGTGACAGCTGCCAGGAGGATGCTGTGAGTGCCGGCTCCTTCCCCAGCAGAGCGGTGCACATCTTCTGCACTTTGCAGCTCTCCTATGATGTGCGCCGCGCTGGTGAGGCAGAAGCCGGCGTACACAACATCTTCCTGTATCTGTGCCGCCTCCTTCCCCAGCAGAGAGGCACACGACTTCTGTCTCCTGCGGGCCATGCGCGATGACGTCATTTCATCGCGCGCCGCCTGCAGGAGAAGACCAGCACAGAATAGAGGAGGGAGAAGAGGACCTGGACAGCGTGGGAGCGGAGGAAAGGTGAGTGGGATGTTTATTCTTTTTATTTGGGGCAGACACTGGGGGTTAACTAGGCCACCAGGGACATGACTGGGGGGCTTAACTAGTCTACCAGGGACATGACTGGGGGGGCTAACTATGCTACCAGGGACATGACTGAGGGGTTAACTTGGCTACCAGGGACATGACTGGGGGTTAACTTGGCTGCCAGGGACATGACCGGGGGGGGGGGGGGGCTAACTAGGCCACCAGGGACATGACTGGGGGGTTAACTAGGCTACCATGGACATGGCTGGGGGGTTAACTAGGCTACCAGGGGCATGACTGGGGGGTTAATTAGGCTACCAGGGACATGACTGAGGGGTTAATTCTGGCTACCAGGGACATGACTGAGGGGTTAACTAGGCTACCAGGGACATGACTGAGGGGTTAACTAGGCTACCAGGGACATGACTGAGGGGTTAACTAGGCTACCAGGGACATGACTGAGGGGTTAACTAGGCTACCAGGGACATGACTGAGGGGTTAATTCTGGCTACCAGGGACATGACTGAGGGGTTAATTCTGGCTACCAGGGACATGCCTGATGGGGGGTTAACTAGGCTACCAGGGACATGACTGGGGGGGGGGGGTAACTAGGCTACCAGGGACATGACTGGAGGGGGGGGGGTAACTAGGCTACCAGGGACATGACTGGGGGGTTAATTAGGCTACCTGGGGCATCACTAAGGATTTACATCAGGTACAAGGGGCATCACAGAGGGTTATCTACAATAGCAGGGGCACCAGGGGAACAATACTTTGCCTTGTCCCGGGTGCTGCAAACCCACGCTACTAACTGCCGCGCACGCTACTAACTGCGGCCCTCGAATGATTTTATTAAGGCCCGACCGGCCCTCAACATGGAAAAGGTTCCCCACCCCTGTTTTAGAGGATTGTTGGCAGAAAAGACCCCTGGTCCATCTAGTCTGCCCTATTAGTATTTTCTTTTAGTTATTGCAGATCTTCCTACCTCATCTGCGGAAAGTTTGTTCCGCCATCTATAACTCTCAATAAAACATTTAGTACTATTTTTGTCTGTCCTATGGTGATGCCCATAAACTAATGGGAGTCCTTCAGGGTCTCTTCCAAGTGGTCTTATGCATAATACTGGTCTGTTTGTCAGAAAAAGTGTTTATGTGTATTCTCTCATATGAAACTTTGATGAACAAGAAGATGATCCCCCCACATATAAGAGTGACTAACATCTTTCTCTTATCGGTTCCCTTGAATCTGTGTGGCCTGGAGATTTCTGGAGGTTGGATGCTGTACTAGTACTCGGAGGATGTGGTCACCTGTGGGAAAAATGTGACCCCTTGATCAAACCGCGGCTCAGGATAGAACCCATGAAACCTCTGGCTACGTACCAACCACCAGTGATCCAAGTCTATGCTCCATGGATTTCAAATGGGGGAATGATAAGGCTAGGTGATGTGTGTAACACTGGGAGCTGTGGTTCCCCTGTCCACCACTAGCGATGACGTAAGCCGCACCAGAGAGCAGAGTCTAAGGGGCCGCTGGTTTTCACCACAGCCCGCTGCAAGGCAGGATGGATTTGCTGCGGCAGGCGACCCCCCAGGTTGCTACCCCTGGCTTGGCTTGCTAGTGGTGGTGGCGAGGTGCAGCAGGAGACAAGTAGGCAGACAGACTGGAACTCAGCAGGAGTCTTGGCTGGACCAGAGACAGCCGGCAGATGGCAGGATCCAGGAATGTCTTGAACCGTTTGGCAGGATACACAAGCAGGTATATACAGACAGGATACACAGGCTGGATACAGGAGTATACAGACAGGATACACAGGCTGGATACAGGAGTATACAGACAGGGTACACAGGCTGGATACAGGAGTATACAGACAGGGTACACAGGCTGGATACAGGAGTATACAGACAGGGTACACAGGCTGGATACAGGAGAGCTGGGCCACACACTAAGGAAAACATGCAGAGGCTCCAACACCTGTGGTGGGGCAGGGCTACAATTTATAGGAGAGCCTCAGAGCAGCAGCCAATTAAAGGCACACTGACCATTTAAATTATAGGAGAGCCGGCGCGGGCGCTCCCTGGGAGACAGGGACCCGGAGGAGGAGGAGCCCCGGCACAGAGCAGGAGATGGGGCAGCAGCGGTGCGGCGAGAGGTATGTGCAGCAGCTGCGAATGTGACAATGTAATTGTACCTGCTGCCACCATTAGAGATGAGCAAACCGGTTCGGCCAGTATGGGATCCGGTTCGGATTTCTCCAAAAGTCCGAGTCCGATTTGGATTCAGATTTTTGGAAGTCGCCATTTTAGAAAGCAGGAAGTGTTCCGGGCGGGAAAAGCGCTTCCCCATGATGCCCGGAACACATCCAATCAGCAGGAATCTTGCACCAGCCCACCCCCTGTGTGACGTCGGTATTGCTTTAAGAGGAGCGGTCACATGACCGCACGATGTAGTCTGTACAGAGAGAGAGGAAGCATACTGTTAGCAGTGCACAGAACTCGTCAGTGAAAAAACACTGCTTTTGCTGTTGTACTACTGAGAAGATATTGTACAAAAGTAAAGACCAAAAGATTAGGAAAGCGGAGAGGAGAAACATCTAATGATTAAGAGAGAAATATATAGAGAGGGCGACGTGTTATCCTGAGAGACAAATATACCTGGTGCATGTGTGTAGCATAAAACTCTAAAAAAAAAGTGCTATACAGATAGACTTGTCCTATAGTTGGACCCTTGTGATAGTGTCTATCACATACTTTTTATCCTGAGAGACAAATATACCAGGTGCATGTGTGTAGCATAAAACTATAAAAAAAAGTGCTATACAGATAGACAAGTACTATAGTGGCACGCCTGATAGACTGTATTACAGAAAATATTGTTCTCATCTACCAAGTGTAGCAATCAGAATTTGAATATAAAGTCATGGCACAGCGGCAGCAGGAAACCTCACAAAGCGTTTCAGGCAGAGGGCAGGGCAGAGAGTCTGGCTCAAGGGGCAGAAGAGGAAGTAGCGCAGGAAGAGGGTCCAGTGGCAGGCCTGAGCTTCCTTTGTCACACCAGGGTTGTGTCCACATGTCTAATTCCACAGTCCTGGAGTGGCTGGCTCACACTTCCACAAGGATTAGTAGTGAGACAGCCAGCCAGGTATCTGTGGGAACCTCGGACACGACCCTGACTTGGCACGGGCACGCAGCAATCCATCTCCATCTAACATCATCAGCAAAATCTCGTTAACTTTTGATCCGCCGCCTGCAAGGGAACTGTTGGCGTCTATGAGCAGCCAACTGCTCTTTGATAAGGATGAGTACGTGGGGAAAGAGACAGGGGACAATCAAATGGAGGGCATAGCTGTGTCGGAGGCGATATCAGAGCAGGCCCATGATAGGCCTGGCAGGAGAGCAGTAGGCAGTAGACGAGAGATTGCTGGGCAGGAGCCTGATGAGGATGATAGCATCATTCTGGAACCAGATGATGCTACATCGGATGTGACATGGGATCCATGGCAGGAGTTGGCTCAACAGGGAATGCGTCCGCCAGCAGGCCCGCCACAACTAAAAAGCAGACAGGCAGCAGTAGTCAACTAACAAGTCGGAAACGTGGCCGGGACAAGCAGATGACTCTAGATACTAGACTCTACACCTCGCCTGTATGGCAGTTTTTTAAAAAGTGTCAGGAGGATACCTATGTGATCATCTGTCGCCTGTGCGACAGGCGCATTAAAAGAGGCAAGAGTTGCCATCCTGGCACCAGCGCCATGGCTGCCCATATGAAGCGCCACCACCTTTCCACCTGAGAGAAACGGGTGATAGTGGGTCACAGCAGGCCCAGGCAGAGCCGCGGTCAACAGTAGCAGGAAGCAGCAGTAGTCAGGGGGGCCTTTCACAGAGTCAGACCTCGTCTGTGGAAGGGAGTTTGGCTTCACTCCCTCCTTCAGCTGATGGTCCCTGTGTTGGTAGCAGTAGGCAGCCTGGCATCATGGAGTCCCTATACCGGAGGCAGACATATGCACCCAGCAATCCCGCAGCAGTCAAGCTGAACGCCCACCTGGCCAAGTTCTGGTGCTCAAGGCTCTGCCGTTTAAAGTTGTCGACACTACTTTTCCAACACAGCTATACTGGCCATTTATAGCTATGTTCGCGAAAAGGTTGGTGCAGAGCAGCAGACATGTACATTTAACCACAGACATCTGGAGCTGTAATTACGGGCGAGGGCAGTATATGTCCATAACTCCATTACTGCTCAGTGGGTAAATGTAATATAGCCGGCGGACCCCCAGCAACTTGGCCAGGGAAGGGCGATGACACCACCCCGTTGTCACAGCAGGGGTCCTGTGTCGCGATCCTCCTCCACCTCCTCCAGTAGGTCCAAAGGCTCCTCAACCGGCAGTGGTCCTCCCTTGTACCACTTGGGTGAAGCCCAGAGGTGTCACGCTGTGCTGCACCTAGCCTGCCTGGGAGAAAGGAGACACACAGGGGAAGAGCTGCACCTCCTGCTTGAGACAGAAGTCCTCTCATGGCTGACTCCACGCCATCTAAAAGTTGAGACGGTGATGAGTGACAATGGGAGCAACATTCTCTTAGTGCTGCGTCAAGGAGGTATGAGGCACGCCCCGTGTATGGCACATGTTTTAAACTTAATAGTTACACACTTTCTTGAGATCTTCTTGAGAAAGAGGGGCGTACCCCTCAAAACATGTCGGAGGTATTCTGACCCTTTCAGGAATCAGTAGTAGATGTGACGTCACACTGAACTTCTGAGACTTTGAATTTCTGAGAGCCTTACCTGTTCTACAAAAGTACCGGATAACAGATCTCCTTCAGGATCTTTTGGTAGACAGCAGAATTCATAGTTCCATTTATCACAGCAAGTCTTCTATGTCCTGACGCAGCACAACAGCCCCAGAACATCACACTACCACCACCATATGTTACAGTTGGTGTAATGTTCTGTCTCTGAAATGCAGTGTTCCTTTTACGCCAGATGTAATGGGACACACAACTTCCAAAGAGTTCCACTTTTGTCTCATTGGTCCTCAGAATGTTTATCCAAAAGTCTTGCGGATCATCAAGATGTGTTTTGGAAAAATTGAGACAAGCTTTAATGTTCTTTTTGCTCAGCAGTGGTTTTCTTCTTGGAACTCTGCCATGCAGGCCATTTTTGCCCAGTCTTTTTCTGATGGTGGAGGCATGAACTCTGAGCTTAACTGAGGCAAGTGAGGCCTGCAGTTCTTTGGACGTTGTTGTGGGGTCTTTTGTGACCTCTTGGATGAGTCGTCGCTGCGCTCTTGGGGTAATTTTGGGCGTCCGGCCACTCCTGGGAAGGTTCACCACTGTTCCATGTCTTCGCCATTTGTGGATAAGGGATCTCACTGTGGTTCGCTGGCTTCCCAAAGCTTTGGAAATGGCTTTCTAACCCTTTCCAGACTGATAGATCTCAATTACTTTCTTTCTCAATTGATCCTGAATTTCTTTGGATCTTGGCATGATGTATGTAGCTTTTAAGGATCTTTTGGTGGACTTTACTGTCAGACAGCTCCTATTTAAGTGATGTCTTGATTGAGAACAGGTGTGGCAATAATCAGGCCTGGGTGTGGCTAGAGAAATTGAACTCAGGTGTGAAAAACCACAGTTATAGTATGTTTTAACAACGGGGCAATCACTTTTTCACACAGGGCCATGATGGTTTGGATTTTTTTTCTCCTTTAATAATAAACACCTTAATTTACAAATTGCATTTTGTGTTTACTTGTGTTGTCCTTGACTATTGTTTTAAATAGTCCTCCATGTTGACTACTGCCACTCTTGCCCTGGCCTCCGTGTTGTCTACTGCCGCTCCTGCCCTGGCCTCCATGTTGGCTACTGCCGCTCCTGCCCTGGCCTCCTTATAGGCTACTGCTAAGCCTTCACTGGCCTCCATGTTGGCTACTGCCGCTCCTGCCCTGACCTCCATATAGGCTACTGCTGGGCCTTCACTGGCCTCCATGTTGACTACTGCCACTCCTGCCCTGGCCTCCATGTTGGCTACTGCCGCTCCTGCCCTGGCCTCCATGTTGGCTACTGCCGCTCCTGCCCTGGCCTCCATGTTGGCTACTGCCACTGCTCCCCTGGCCTCCATGTTGGCTACTGCCACTCCTGCCCTGCCCTCCATATAGGCTACTGCTGGGCCTTTACTGGCCTCCATGTTGACTACTGCTGGGTCTGCTCTTGCCTCCATGTTGGCTACTTCTGGGCCTTAACTGGCATCCATGTTGGCTACTGCTGCTCCTGCCTGGCCTCCATGTTGACTACTGTTGCTCCTGCCTGGCCTCCATGTTGGCTACTGCTGCTCCTGCCTGGCCTCAATGTTTGCTACTGCTGCTCCTGCCTGGCCTCCATGTTGACTACTGTTGCTGATGCCTGGCCTCCATGTTGACTACTGCTGCTCCTGTACTGGCCTCAATGTTGGCTACTGCTGCTCCTGCCTGGCCTCCATGTTGACTACTGTTGCTCCTGCCTGACCTCCATGTTGGCTACTGCTGCTCCTGCCTGACCTCCATGTTGGCTTCTGTTGCTCCTGCCTGGCCTCCATGTTGGCTACTGCTGCTCCTGCCTGGCCTCCATGTTGGCTTCTGTTGCTCCTGCCTGGCCTCCATGTTGGCTACTGCTGCTCCTGCCTGGCCTCCATGTTGACTACTGCTGCTCCTGCCTGGCCTCAATGTTTGCTACTGCTGCTCCTGCCTGGCCTCCATGTTGACTACTGTTGCTGATGCCTGGCCTCCATGTTGACTACTGCTGCTCCTGTACTGGCCTCAATGTTGGCTACTGCTGCTCCTGCCTGGCCTCCATGTTGACTACTGTTGCTCCTGCCTGACCTCCATGTTGTCTACTGCTGCTCCTGCCTTGCCTCCATGTTGGCTACTGCTGCTCCTGCCTGGCCTCCATGTTGACTACAGTTGCTGATGCCTGGCCTCCATGTTGACTACTGCTGCTCCTGTATTGGCGTCAAATGACTATTGCTGGACCTCCACTGGCCTCCAATGACTATGCAGTGTCCCAGAACAGAGTATTTATCTGTCACTTTATCTTTACACCTTTATTATAGTCAGTATTTTATTGCCTCTGTTCTGGAAAGTTATGGTCCACTGCAAACTGTATATTGTGTCACCCCTCACTGAGGCAAGTGAGGCCTGCAGTTCTGTGGACGTTGTTGTGGGGTCTTTTGTGACCTCTTGGATGAGTCGTCGCTGCGCTCTTGGGGTAATTTTGGGCGTCCGGCCACTCCTGGGAAGGTTCACCACTATTCCATGTCTTCGCCATTTGTAGATAATGGATCTCACTGTGGTTCGCTGGATTCCCAAAGCTTTGGAAATGGCTTTCTAACCCTTTCTAGACTGATAGATCTCAATTACTTTCGTTCTCAATTGATCCTGAATTTCTTTGGATCTTGGCATGATGTATGTAGCTTTTAAGGATCTTTTGGTGGACTTTACTGTCAGACAGCTCCTATTTAAGTGATGTCTTGATTGAGAACAGGTGTGGCAATAATCAGGCCTGGGTGTGGCTAGAGAAATTGAATTGCCATGATGGTTTGGATTTTTTTTTCTCCTTTAGGGTATAAACCCACACACCGTATACGCAGCAGATACGCAACAAATACGCAGCAGATTTGTTGGTACAGATTTGATACTGTGTTCAGTTATTTAGATCTAATCTGCTACGTATCTGCTGCGTATCGCAGCAGTAAATACACAGCGTATAAGCCGTGTGTGTTTGTACCCTTAATAATAAACACCTTCATTTACAAATTGCATTTTGTGTTTACTTGTGTTGTCCTTGACTATTGTTTAAATAGTCCTCCATGTTGACTACTGCCACTCTTGCCCTGGCCTCCGTGTTGGCTACTGCCGCTCCTGCCCTGGCCTCCATGTTGGCTACTGCCGCTCCTGCCCTGGCCTCCTTATAGGCTACTGCTAAGCCTTCACTGGCCTCCATGTTGGCTACTGCCACTCCTGCCCTGACCTCCATATAGGCTACTGCTGGGCCTTCACTGGCCTCCATGTTGACTACTGCCGCTCCTGCCCTGGCCTCCATGTTGGCTACTGCCGCTGCTCCCCTGGCCTCCATGTTGGCTACTGCCACTCCTGCCCTGCCCTCCATATAGGCTACTGCTGGGCCTTCACTGGCCTACATGTTGACAACTGCTGGGTCTGCCCTTGCCTCCATGTTGGCTACTTCTGGGCCTTAACTGGCATCCATGTTGGCTACTGCTGCTCCTGCCTGGCCTCCATGTTGACTACTGTTGCTCCTGCCTGGCCTCCATGTTGGCTACTGCTGCTCCTGCCTGGCCTCAATGTTTGCTACTGCTGCTCCTGCCTGGCCTCCATGTTGACTACTGTTGCTGATGCCTGGCCTCCATGTTGACTACTGCTGCTCCTGTACTGGCCTCAATGTTGGCTACTGCTGCTCCTGCCTGGCCTCCATGTTGACTACTGTTGCTCCTGCCTGACCTCCATGTTGACTACTGTTGCTCCTGCCTGACCTCCATGTTGGCTTCTGTTGCTCCTGCCTGGCCTCCATGTTGGCTACTGCTGCTCCTGCCTGGCCTCCATGTTGACTACTGCTGCTCCTGCCTGACCTCCATGTTGGCTTCTGTTGCTCCTGCCTGGCCTCCATGTTGGCTACTGCTGCTCCTGCCTGGCCTCCATGTTGGCTACTGCTGCTCCTGCCTGGCCTCCATGTTGGCTACTGCTGCTCCTGCCTGGCCTCCATGTTGACTACAGTTGCTGATGCCTGGCCTCCATGTTGACTACTGCTGCTCCTGTATTGGCATCAAATGACTATTGCTGGACCTCCACTGGCCTCCAATGACTATGCAGTGTCCCAGAACAGAGTATTTATCTGTCACTTTATCTCTACACCTTTATTATAGTCAGTATTTTATTGCCTCTGTTCTGGAAAGTTATGGTCCACTGCAAACTGTATATTGTGTCACCCCTCTCTGTATTCAGGTCTGCTGTTTCACTCATTTTCATGTATATTTAGTCCTATATGTCCAGACAAACCAAAGGTATCGGCTGGCACACCAGTCCCTGCGTAGTGCAAGCCCGGGCTGTGTACTGTAATTCATACTGCTGTTACACCATCGGGGGGTGCTCTGCCGGGAACATAATTCACACCTTCTTATGTAGAGAAACAGTAGCGGCACTCTCCCATAGGTACAAATAGTTTATTTCATAGGCAGAAACAAGGGACAGACAGTGCAATCCACAGGAAGAGCTACGAATCGTTTCGCGCTACACGCGCATCAACAGGCTCATGAGCCTGTTGATGCGCGTGTAGCGCGAAACGATTCGTAGCTCTTCCTGTGGATTGCACTGTCTGTCCCTTGTTTCTGCCTATGAAATAAACTATTTGTACCTATGGGAGAGTGCCGCTACTGTTTCTCTACATAAGAAGGTCCTAATGGTGTGATGATGCAATGGCTTGGTGTCACGTGACTGTTCCCTGCTTCCACGGTTTCCCCAATGGCCATCGAGCTTTGGCTGGGAATACCATGTGACTTCCTGTCCTACCTCAGTCAGTCTGTCTTCCACCTTCAGGGGGATAGGTTGTTCCTGAGTCCTATCTCCTACCTTCAAGGGGATAGGGTGTGTACGTATGCTCTGCTGCTCTAGTTTCACAAGAAGTGTTCCGATCCAGTTGGGACCTGGCTGTGTCCTTATTCTCAAGTCTTAAGATTGTCATCTCATCTATATCATAAAAATCAAAGTCTGTCTGTCTGTCCTTCTGTCTGTCTGTCTGTCTGTCTGTCCTCTATAGACTTCCAAATGCCTAAACCGTTTGACCCCAAATTTGGCCCACAGATACATTGGGTACCCGGGAAGGTTATTGCGAAGGTCCCATCCCCGCCAGATGTACAGGAGAGGAGGGGGAGGGGAAAGAGAGGCGCCCCATAGAGATGAATGGGAAAATCTCCTCACTGCAAACACAGATGATATAATTAGCTGCAGCAGACACGGCAGTTGGAGCCTTAGCAACCAATAGGATTACTGCTTTCATTTTCACAGGGAGCAATGGTTGCTAGGGAAGCTGCCTCACAACATCCACAGTAATAACTGGTAGACCCCCTACTCCAACTATACAGTACATGTATACAGGACCCCCTACTCCATCTATACAGTACATGTATATACAGGGCCCCCTACTCCATCTATACAGTACATATATATACAGGACCCCCTACTCCATCTATACAGTACATGTATATACAGGGCCCCCTACTCCATCTATACAGTACATGTATATACATGACCCCCTACCCCATCTATACAGTACATGTATATACAGGACCCCCTACTCCATCTATACAGTACATGTATATACAGGGCCCCCTACTCCATCTATACAGTACATGTATATACAGAACCCCCTACTCCATCTATACAGTACATGTATATACAGGACCCCCTACTCCATCTATACAGTACATGTATATACAGGACCCCCTACTCCATCTATACAGTACATGTATACAGGGCCCCCTACTCCATCTATACAGTACATGTATATACAGGACCCCCTACTCCATCTATACAGTACATGTATATACAGGACCCCCTACTCCATCTATACAGTACATGTATATACAGGACCCCCTACTCCATATATACAGTACATGTATATACAGGACTCCCTACTTCAACTATACAGTACATGTATATACAGGACCCCCTACTCCATCTATACAGTATATGTATATACAGGGCACAACAGGTATACCAAACTGTGACTGGGTAACACTGCTACACCAGACCTGACCAATACCGCCATACTGTGCTGGATAACACCATCATATGAGACCTGACCAATACCGCCATACTGTGCTGGATAACACTGTCATACCAGACCTGACCAATACCGCCATACTGTGACTGGATAACACTGCCAGACCTGACCAATACTGCCATACTGTGACTGGGTAACACCGCCACACCAGACCTGACCAATACCGCCATACTGTGACTGGATAACACCTCCATACCAGACCTGACCAATACCGCCATACTGTGACTGGATAACACCTCCATACCAGACCTGACCAATACCGCCATACTGTGACTGGGTAACACCGCCACACCAGACCTGACCAATACCGCCATACTGTGACTGGGTAACACTGTCACACCAGACCTGACCAATACTGCCATACTGTGACTGGATAACACTGCCACACCAGACCTGACCAATACCGCCATACTGTGACTGGATAACACTGTCATACCAGACCTGACCAATACCGCCATACTGTGACTGGATAACACTGTCATATAAGACCTGGACAATAGCGCCATACTGTGAATGGATAACACCACCACACCAGACCTGACCAATAGCGCTATACTGTGCTGGATAACACTGTCATACCAGACCTGACCAATACCGCCATACTGTGACTGGATAACACTGCCATACCAGACCTGACCAATACCGCCATACTGTGCTGGATAACACTGTCATACCAGACCTGACCAATACCGCCATACTGTGACTGGATAACCCTGCCATACCAGACCTGACCAATACCGTCAAACTGTGACTGGGTAACACCGCCACACCAGTCCTGACCAATACCACCATACTGTGACTGGATAACACCATCATATCAGACCTGACCAATACCGCCATACTGTGACTGGATAACACCGCTATACCAGACCTGACCAATACCACCATACCATGACTGGATAACACCGCCACACCAGACCTGACCAATACCGCCATACTGTGACTGGATAATACCCCCATACCAGACATGACCAATACCGACACACTGTGACTGAATAACACTGCCATACGGGTAAATACAACCCTGCAGGTATACAGGACACTACAGGTATACAGGACCCCAAAACTATACACTACAAGTGCACGGGACCTCCACAAAACTATATACTACAGGTATACAGGACCCCAAACTTTACACTACAGGTATACAGGACCCCCAAACTATATACTACAGGTATACAAGACCTCCACCAATTATACACTACAGGTATCCAGGACCCTCAAACTATAAACTACAGGTATACAAGACCTCCACCAACTATACATTACAGGTATACAGCACCAACTATATACTACAGGTATACAGGACCCCCAAACTATACAGTACAGGTATACAGGACATTTACCAACTGTACACTGCAGGTATACAGGACCTCCCTTAACTATACACTATACGTATACAGCCCCCCCCCCAACTATGCACTACAGATATGCAAAACCCCTAAAAACTATACATTGTGGGTATACAGAACCCCTCCAACTATGCACTACAGGTATACATTATTCCACTGATTAACTCAGATGAAACAATACCTTTAGCTTGGCCTCCTGGGCACCTTAGAACAAATCTAATTAACACACTGACACTTTATACCCGGGCAGCGCCGGGTACATTTTCTAGTCTATACTAAAGATCTAGGTGCCGATTCTTCAGTCATTCCTCTCATCATCTTCTCTAATCATCAACAGCAAGTATTCTTCTCAACTTCAGTATCACTACTACTCCCATCATTCAGTACGCTATCATCACAGCCTATTGCAGCATCACCCATTCCTCTGCCTTATACCCGGTTGCATCCGGAGAGACTGTTGCTACAAGTTACCATCGTTATAATAAATACACAACTACCGTTGTTTCTGAACCCTGGCATTGCTGTAATTATTGGTGCCCTGACTAAGGACAACAAAGAATTGCTTGGCCTCCGCTTGGTCAGGTTCCCGGTCTACAGCTGCTATCCCTCATGCCCATACCATGACATACCATCAGGCAAGTGGCTAACCGGGTCCCTATCCAGTACCACCACCAGTACTACTACCCTCAGCAGAGTGGCCCAGTGCAACTACTGCTGCTCCTTCACTGCATTTGTGACCTTTTTCCTGCATAGACCCTGTAATGGTGAATTTCCTGCATAGACCCTGTAAGGGTGAATTTCCTGCATACACCCTGTAATGGTGAGTTTCCTGCATAGACCCTGTAATGGTGAATTTCCTGCATAGACCCTGTAATGGTGAGTTTCCTCCATAGACCCTGTAATGGTGAATTTCCTGCATAGACCCTATAATGGTGAGTTTCCTGCATAGACCCTGTAATGGTGAATTTCCTGCATAGACCCTGTAATGGTGAATTTCCTGCATAGACCCTATAATGGTGAGTTTCCTGCATAGACCCTGTAATGGTGAATTTCCTGCATAGACCCTGTAATGGTGAGTTTCCTGCATAGACCCAGTAATGGTGAGTTTCCTGCATAGTCCCTGTAATGGTGAGTTTCCTGCATAGACCCTGTAATGGTGAGTTTCATGCATAGACCCTGTAATATTGAATTTCCTGCATAGACCCTGTAATGGTGAGTTTCATGCATAGACCCTGTAATGGTGAGTTTTCTGCATAGACCCTGTAATGGTGAGTTTCCTGCATAGACCCTGTAATGGCGAGTTTCCTGCATAGACCCTGTAATAGTGAATTTCCTGCATAGACCCTGTAATGGTGAATTTCCTGCATAGACCCTGTAATGGTGAATTTCCTGCATAGACCCTGTAATGGTGAGTTTCCTGCATAGACCCTGTAATGGTGAATTTCCTGCATAGACCCAGTAATGGTGAATTTCCTGCATAGACCCTGTAATGGTGAGTTTCCTGCATAGACCCTGTAATGGTGAGTTTCCTGCATAGACCCTGTAATGGTGAATTTCCTGCATAGACCCTGTAATAGTGAATTTCCTGCATAGACCCTGTAATGGTGAGTTTCCTGCATAGACCCTGTAATGGTGAGTTTCCTGCATAGACCCTGTAATGGTGAGTTTCCTGCATAGACCCTGTAATGGTGAATTTCCTGCATAGACCCTGTAATGGTGAGTTTCCTGCATAGACCCTGTAATGGTGAGTTTCCTGCATAGACCCTGTAATGGTGAATTTCCTGCCTAGACCCTGTAATGGTGAGTTTCCTGCATAGACCCTGTAATGGTGAATTTCCTGCATAGACCCTGTAATGGTGAGTTTCCTGCATAGACCCTGTAATGGAGAATATTGAAGTCTAAAAAAAAAAATTGACTTTGAGATATTGAAAAGATAATGATGTTACTGACATGTAGAGCCCTAAATTCAACCAAATACACTACCCCTGTATCATATAGATGCTTTAAACTATGAAATCCGAAGAAATCCGAAATTCGATCGAACCGAACTTTCCGAAAAAATCCGGAAGCCCGGTCGGAAGAAACTTTTGAAAAGTTCGCTCATCTCTAGTCACCATGACCTGTGGAACTACACCTATATATACAGTTCTCTGAAGATGATCAGAATGTGACAGAAAGATGGTCTGGAAGGAAGAAAGGAATGGGAACTCTTGCTCACAATATTTTCCAGGAACGCTGACGCATATGTTACGTTTGCAATACTTGAATACACGGCCCATGAGTAATACCGCCCCATATTTTGTCTATATAAGTTAACACAAATCAATAAAGGGGGCACTACCCCAATTTATGTTAATGATACGTACATCAGTTGTCTGTGTCTGTGATTTAAAATTGTAAGCAGAACTGCAGCTGCTAACTCTCAATTAGGAACAATCCTGGGGGGAGTCTGGCTTCATGTAGTCAGACAAAACAAAAGTTAACCCTATCAGTGGACATAAAGGAGCAGGAGTAGGAATGAGTGGCTGCTGCATAGCACAATGGCATCGTGCAGATACAGGCTGATGGAGGAAGATAGGAAAGATGGCAGAAGTCACTATACTGGGGGGCAAAGGTCACAGAATGGACGGCTTGCGGAAGCTGCGGTTCAAGAGCAGCTCAAATAAATACATGGTCACATGACACATCGCAGATCAGATAATGTTCTATGGAGGAATAATTATTACATCAAAGAAGAGCATGTCTACAATACTGTGAGAAGGGTATGAGATATCAGGATTACAGGGGAGATGAAGCCGCAGTCCAGATAGAGGAGATATTGTTAATAAATAAATAAAAAGTTAATAAGTGAATAAATACATTGTTAAATTAAATAAATTGTTAATACATTTCCTGCAATAAATTATAGCAGGAAATTTTTTAACAAAATATTGAGGTAAAATAGCATTTTTTCTTTCAGTTTTGCTATTGTAAGGCTATGTTCACACTACGTAAGTTTCCGGCCGTAGCGCGTTCCGTGAATAAGCGGCCGGAGATTTACGTAGTTTGCGTACAATGGAAAGTATACGATCTACGGCTGCACAGTTCACACTACGTAAGAACTTACGCCCGGATCGTATGCGGCGCCGTAAAAAATGAACCAGACCGTTGTTTCAGGACGGAAATGCTGTAACTTACGCCCGTAGCTTAACATGCGGTCCCGTACGTAGTGGTGATTTCTTCATTTCTGCACTTTGATTTGCCGATCCAAAAGGTTCTGTGGGGTGTCCAGGGCTAGCTGAAGATATCCAAGTAAAAGACCGCTGTCAGATCGCTACGTACGGCGCTCGGGATGCGTAAATAGACTACGGGCGTAAGTTCGCGGACCGTACGTAGCCGGCCGCAACTTACGTAAATCCCCGGCAGGAGTTTCACATGTATATGTCCGGCCGCGTAAAACATAGCCTAAATGAAAAATATCAAAATTAGAACAAAAATATGCTGTTTTAATTATATATAAACTATTACAGGGAGCGGCATTTAGTGGCATTAGCGATCCCTTTCCTGGCTACAGTACTGTATAGCTTCTATGTATTAGTATAGTGTACAGTCATGGCCAAAAGTTTTGAGAATGATACAAATATTAATTTTTACAAAGTCTACTGCTTCAGTTTTTAAAATGGCAATTTGCATATACTCCAGAATGTTATAAAGAGTGATCAGCTTAACAGCAATTACTTGCAAAGTCAATAATTGCCTAGAAAATGAACTTTATCCCCCAAAACACATTTCAACATCATTGCAGCCCTGCATTAAAAAAACCAACTAACATCGTTTCAGTGATTGCTCCATTAACACAGGTGTGGGTGTTGATGAGGACAGGGCTGGAGATCAATCTGTCATGATTAAGTAAGAATTACACCACTGGACACTTTAAAAGGAGGCTGGTGCTTGGTATCATTGTTTCACTTCTGTTAACCATGGTTATCTCTAAAGAAACGCGTGCAGTCATCATTGCACTGCACAAAAATGGCCTAACAGGGAAGAGTATCGCAGCTAGAAAGATTGCACCTCAGTCAACAATCTATCGCATCATCAAGAACTTCAAGGAGAGAGGTTCCATTGTTGCCAAAAAGGCTCCAGGGCGCCCAAGAAAGACCAGCAAGTACCAGGACCGTCTCTTAAAAGTGTTTCAGCTGTGGGATTGGGCTACCAGCAGTGCAGAGCTTGCTCAGGAATGGCAGCAGGCAGGTGTGAGGGCATCTTCACGCACTATGAGGCGGAGACTCTTGGAGCACGGCCTGGTCTCAAGGAGGGCAGCAAAGAAGCCACTTCTCTCCAGAAAAAACATCAGGGACAGACTAATATTCTGCAAAAGGTACAGGGAGTGGACTGCTGAGGACTGGGGTAAAGTCATTTTCTCTGATGAATCCCCTTTCCGATTGTTTGGGACATCTGGAAAACAGCTTATTCGGAGAAGACGAGGTGAGCGCTACCACCAGTCTTGTCTCATGCCAACTGTAAAGCATCCTGAAACCATTCATGTGTGTGGTTACTTCTCAGCCAAGGGAATCGGCTCTCTCACAGTCTTGCCTAAAAACACAGCCATGAAAAAAGAATGGTACCAGAATGTCCTCCAAGAGCAACTTCTCCCAACCGTCCAAGAGCAGTTTGGCGATCAACAATGCCTTTTCCAGCATGATGGAGCACCTTGCCATAAAGCAAAGGTGATAACTAAATGGCTCAGGGAAAAAAACATAGAGATTTTGGGTCCATGGCCTGGAAGCTCCCCAGATCTTAATCCCATTGAGAACTTGTAGTCACTCATCAAGAGACGGGTGGACAAACAAAAAACAAATTCTGACAAAATGCAAGCAATGATTGTGCAAGAATGGACTGCTATCAGTCAGGATTTGCTCCAGAAGTTGATTGAGAGCAGCCAGGGAGAATTGCAGAGGTCCTGAAGAAGAAGGATCAACACTGCAAATATGGACTTACTGCAGTAACTCATTCTAACTGTCAGTATAAGCTTTTGTTACTCATAATATGATTGCAATTCTATTTCTGTATGTGATAAAAACATCTGAGATACACACATAAAAACCAAAGGGCAGCAGATCATGTGAAAATATATTTGTGTCATTCTCAAAACATTTGGCCATGACGGTAGTGTATAATTGTTCCATGTGCCATCTGGTGGTGAAGTGTAGAAACTACACATTAAAAGGGTTTTTTAAAGCATCAAGATAGCTTTAACGCAGTAAAGTTACCATGATGAGCTGACGCGTCAACCCGATCATGGTGACTATGGCTACTTCTGTATATCACAGTTAGAGGACAGTAGCTCCTGTGATATGTTCCCCATCAGGAACCCTTCCTACAGCCTTATTCCACTAACTCACCATGAGAGCTGTTATACCATTCACACAAACAAGAGCCCTATGGGGAATCGTAGTGCGATATCTACCGACCCTCCTGATCCCATAATAACCCCAAGTACAGTAATCGCTCAGTCACCATGCTTGTCCGGAAAAGCAGGACACTAATGGGATTCTTCCTGGGCACAAGTGTCAGGGACTGAACCATAATCGTTACCAATAGGGGGAATTTCCACTTTGTGACCCATAGTGGTGGGGATTTGTTTCTGGACAATACTGGTTTTAGGGCAGGAGTATTACAGTGCACTTTGTAACGTCATTAAGCTGGTGAGGAGATATATGCAGGTGTATAAGGACAGATTCACCCGACCAAACAAACGGCATTACATTCAATGATTAATATGTATCCTGAGGCTATGTTCACACTGCGTAAGTTTCCGGCCATAGCGCGTTCCGTGAATAAGCGGCCGGAGATTTACGTAGTTTGCGTACAATGGAAAGTATACGATCTACGGCGGCACAGTTCACACTACGTACGAACTTACGCCAGGATCGTATGCGGCGCCGTAAAAAATGAACCAGACCGTTGTTTGAGGACGAAAATGCTGTAACTTACGCCCGTAGCGTAACATGCGGTCATGTACTTAGTGGTGATTTCTTCTTTTTTGCACTTTGCTTTGCCTATCCAAAAGGTTCTGTGGGGTGTCCGGGGCTAGGTGAAGATTTCCAAGTAAAAGACCGCTGTCAGATCGCTACGTAGGGCGCTCGGGAAGCGTAAGTAGACTGCGGGCGTAAGTTCGCGGACCGTATGTAGCCGGCCGCAACTTACGTAATTCCCCGGCCGGAGTTTCACACGTATATGTCCGGCCGCGAAAAATATGTGACCGGACATATACATAGTGTGAACATAGCCTTAGGCTATGTTCACACTACGTAAGCTTCCGGCCGTAGTGCGCTCCGTGAATATGCGGCCGGAAACTTACGTAGTTAGCTTACAATGCAAAGTATACGATCCCGGCCGCACAGTTCACACTTCGTACGAATGTACGCCGGGATCGTATACAGCGCCGTAAGAAATGAACAAGACCATTGTTTCCAGACGGAAGGCTGTAACTTACGCCCGTAGCGTATCCTGCGGCTCCGTACGTAGTAGTGATTTCTTCATTTTTCCGCTCTTCTATGCCGATCCAAAAGGTTCTGTGGGGTGTCCGGGGCTAGGTGAAGATTTGCAAGTAAAAGACCGCTGTCAGATCTCTTCGTAGGGGGCTCAGGAAGCGTAAGTAGACTACGGGCGTACGTTTGCAATTCGTACGCATTGCGTACACACTGCCTACGCATCCGCCTGCACATCAAATATTCGCACGCCCGTTGTTTCAGCCGTACATGTACGGCGCTGTACGAAATGCGTACGGATTCATACGTAGTGTGAACACAGCCTAATACTGTAATTGTAAGAGCGGTCACACTATAGAGTCTGTACTGTAAGAGAGGTCACACTATGGTGTATATACTGTAAGAGCGGTCACACTATGGAGTATATACTGTAAAAGCGGTCACGCTATGGTGTATATACTGTAAGAGCGGTCACACTATGGTGTATATACTGTAAGAGCGGTCACACTATGGGGTATATACTGTAAGAGCGGTCACACTATGGTGTATATACTCTAAGAGCGGTCACACTATGGTGTATATACTGTAAGAGCGGTCACACTATGGTGTATATACTGTAAGAGCGGTCACACTATGGTGTATATACTGTAAGAGCGGTCACACTATGGTGTATATACTGTAAGAGCGGTAACACTATGGTGTATATACTGTAAGAGCGGTCACACTATGAGGTATATACTGTAAGAGCGGTCACACTGTGGTGTATATACTGTAAGAGCGGTCACACTATGGGGTATATACTGTAGGAGCGGTCACACTATGGTGTATATACTGTAAGAGCGGTCACACTATGGAGTCTGTACTGTAAGAGCGGTCACACTATGGTGTATATACTGTAAGAGCGGTCACACTATTGGGTCTATACTGTAAGAGCGGTCACACTATGGTGTATATACTGTAAGAGCGGTCACACTATGGGGTATATACTGTAAGAGCGGTCACACTATGGGGTATATACTGTAAGAGCGGTCACACTATGGGGTATATACTGTAAGAGCGGTCACACTATGGTGTATATACTGTAAGAGCGGTCACACTATTGAGTATATACTGTAAGAGCGGTCACACTATGGTGTATATACTGTAAGAGCGGTCACACTATGGTGTATATACTGTAAGAGCGGTCACACTATTGAGTATATACTGTAAGAGCGGTCACACTATGGTGTATATACTGTAAGAGCGGTCACACTATGGTGTATATACTGTAAGAGCGGTCACACTATGGTGTATATACTCTAAGAGCGGTCACACTATGGTGTATATACTGTAAGAGCGGTCACACTATGGTGTATATACTGTAAGAGCGGTCACACTATGGTGTATATACTGTAAGAGCGGTCACACTATGGTGTATATACTGTAAGAGCGGTAACACTATGGTGTATATACTGTAAGAGCGGTCACACTATGAGGTATATACTGTAAGAGCGGTCACACTGTGGTGTATATACTTGACTTAAGGTATTGCTGAGTCCCTTCGTCTATCCCCTACCGACCACTACCCCCCCTCTAAAACCCCGTATACCACACACCCCCTCCCCCCTTTTGCCCATTAATTGAGGACACCTCCTTTAACGTTGGAAAAAATTGGCCATAACAGCCTCTTTATTAAAAGTGCTTCCAATAATTAACAAACATAAAAATAAATAACAATAATAACCATAACATTAGTTAACCCATTATGACTAGGGAGGTCTGGCAGAGCACCCTGCAGCAGCACCAGTATTCCTGGCTATCCCCCCAGCCGCACCGCGCCGACTCAGGGGCTGACAAATCTGTCATCTGGCACTGCACCATTTCCCATCCACAAGCCACCAAACAAGCGGGGAGTATCATCCCTCTTATGGGTCCCCATCCAAATTACCACCTTAACGTGCCCTGCAAGACCTCCCTACCGCCATACGATCAGGCGTGACCCCTTACGCCTGAGAGTCCCGCCACACCTGCAGCGCCTTCTCGATACCCTCCTGAAGCCCCAAACACCAGATGTCTGTGCCCACCCCATTAAGATGAACCCCATCATCCAGCATATGGCCAGGAGCAGGAGTTTCCAAACACCTATGTCGCACAGCAATCCCCCCATTCCGAACTATAAAACTAGACACGGCCCTGTTAACCTTGCGCCTGGCCCTATTTATGCAGTCCACGGATCTGGCATAACGCCAATTCAGCCGGGCCACAATTTCCGACCAGACTACCACAATGCCAGGGAACAATGACCAGAGGCGGAGGACATCAAACTTAATGTCCCTAATCAATTCCCGTGACGACCTCACACCCAGGTCATTGCCCCCGACATGAATCACCAACACATCTGGAGAGCGATCCATCCTTGAATAAAAATGGACCTCCGGCAGTAGCCCGCTCCACAACAGTCCCCCTATACCTATCCATCTAATGACGGCCTCACTTCTCTTGAAGCCCAGCTGCCGGCCGTCAGGCCTAACGTCGGCTCTCCGAGCTCCCCTCCGCACATACGAGTGGCCCACTATCCACACGAGGCCCGCACCGTCAGCTAAAAGGAGGGGGGGGGAAACGCAAACAAAACAACACAGTAAGGAGAAAGTCACCACCATGCAAAACCACAACCCACACCAAAAGTAGGGAAAGGACAGGAAAGACAACAATCATGCACACACCAAGTCAGGCCGCACATAGAGTCGATACCGCCTGGATTCCCAGCGCCCGATACGCATCACCACCTCCTCAGGCAGATTCCACCTGGCCGCCTCCGTGGCAGCCCCAATCCTAAAGGAATGAGAATTAAACTCCGACACAGGAAGATTCAAACATTGCAACAATCTCCTAAAAATAGCCACAAACTGAAACCGCGAAAGGGACCTCCCGTCCCGATGCACCAACAAAGGACCCCCAACCATGGCCCGAACACCCAAAAAACTAGCCACACAACGAACCGGACAAGCCACACAATCCTCTACACCGTGTAAAACCACCCGAACGCCTCTCCCCGTCCGTACAGTCTTCGTCCGCCTAAGCCAGCAAACCACAGAATCACTACCGCACTGCACATCAGCAAACTGCAAACCCCCACTACTCACACAAGAACGACTAACCAACTCCCCGATCCTAAACGCCCCAAAAAAGGCCAACGAATAAGCTGCACTAAACAAGCTATGTTCATAATCATCACGACACACCCCCGCCAACTGACCCAACAACTCCAGCAAAACCCCAAACGTCACTGGTCTCCGGCCGTCCGGCGGAGAAGCCCTTAAAGCATACCCCTTCAGGGCCTGCCGCACCAAAAAATGTTTGGTGACATCGACTACCTGAAAGGCCTTGAACCAGAAGGCCAAACCCGCTAACCTCCGCTGCATCCCAGACTTCGAAACTGACCTAGAAAAGGAATCCCCAATCCAAAACAACAAAACAGGCAACACATCCCCATACAACGGATCACAACTCACCTCAAGACAAAGCCCTTCCCATTCCCGCCATACCGCACTGTATGCCCTCCACGTCACCTCACTCAAGGAGCGCCGCAGAAGCCCTAACGCTGTCCGAACGCCAGGTCCCAGAGTCGGGGAGGACAAGGCTCGCCATGCTGCTCCGCGTCCGGCGCCAACCGACGGAACCTGTCCCACTGAAACCGAGAGAGGGCATCAGCAACAGAGTTAGACACACCGGGAACATGTTCCGCCACCAACCATACATTCAAAGATAGACACAACAATACCAGGTGACGCAATAACCGCACTACCGGAGGGGAAGACGCCGTCAAGGAGTTGATGGCATAGACCACAGCCAGGTTATCACAATGAAACCGTAACCGTCTATTACCCAACTCCCCCCCCCAAACCTCCAAGGCAGCCACAATAGGGAACAACTCCAACAAGGCAAGGTTAGTCAGGAACCCCGCCTCTCTCCAAGAAACTGGCCATTCCCCAGCAAGCCACCGACCCTGAAAATAGGCCCCGTAACCCACACTCCCCGACGCGTCAGTATAGAACTCCAAACCTGCATTATCAGCCCACTCCTCCTGCCACACCGACCTCCCATTGTACCGTGCCAGAAAATCACTCCACACTCGCAAATCCTCCCTATGCTCCCCATTCAAACGGATAAAATGTAGCGGGCTCCTAACTCCTGCCGTAGCCAAAGACAAACGCCTACAAAATATCCGCCCCATAGGGATAATCCGACAGGCAAAATTCAGCTTACCCAATACAGACTGCAACTGACGCAAGCGCACCTTCTTAGCCACTCTCAACTCCCCCACCACCTGCACCAAGTCAAGCAATTTGTCCTCGGGTAACCTGCACTCCATAGCCACCGAATCTATTTCGATCCCCAGAAAACGGATAGTGGTAGTAGGCCCTTCCGTCTTCTCAGGAGCTAAGGGGATACCAAAACGCTGCGCAACCTGCTCAAGAGTATGAAGCAACACCGAACACACCCGGGACTCTGGAGGGCCGATGCACAGGAAATCATCTAAATAATGCAAGACGGAGTTCAGACCCGCCTCCTCCCGGACCACCCACTCAACAAAAGTGCTGAAACACTCAAAGTACGCACAAGAAATCGAACACCCCATCGGGAGACAGCGGTCCACATAAAAAGAGCCGTCCCACATGCACCCGAGGAGATGAAAACAGTCAGGGTGGACCGGCAGGAGCCGGAATGCCGCCTCGATATCCGTCTTGGCCATAAGGGCCCCCGGACCCAATCGGCGCACCCAAGCCACTGCCCTATCAACCGAAACATATGTCACTGAACACAACTCATCATCAATACCGTCATTCACAGAAAAACCTACCGGGTAAGACAAATGATGTATGAGACGGAATTTGTTAGGCTCCCTCTTAGGAACGACTCCCAAGGGGGATACCCGCAAGTGAGGCCAAGGAGGCTCCCTAAAGGGGCCCGCCATACGACCTAACGCCACCTCCCTCCCCAATTTATCGGCCACTATCTCAGGGTGCATTCTAGCAGACTTTAAGTTCCTGGGGCGAAAAACCGGCGCATCAACCAAAAATGGGATGCGAAAACCAAAACGAAAACCCTCCTCCAAAAACCGCGCAGCGCTTGCATCAGGATATCTACTTAGGTACGGGACCATCTCGTCTACCCTCACCGGTGTCACCCCTCTTGTTAACAGCGTCCGATTGTCCGCCCTTCGGTTTCCTGAAGCACCTAACTGCGCTGTGGGACCCCCCGCAATGCCAGCATTCATGTTTGAAGCGGCAGGTGCCTGGGAAACGACACTGCCCTTCGTTAAATTGCCAACAGCAACCCGGTCGGCGAGAGGCCGGGGGGCCCTGTGTCTCGGAGACACCCCCGGCCCCGGCCCGAAACGGCTGCTGAGGCAAACGCGCTGCCACCATGAGACGCATCCAAAGACTGATGTCTTTGTGATCCCAACGAATGGCGGGGCGTACTGCCTTCCGCTGACGAAATTGCTCGTCATACCGAAGCCAGGCCGTCCCGCCATACACCCTGTACGCCTCTGCAATAGAATCTAAATAACAAAACAACCCCGAACAATGCTGCGGGGCCTTCTCACCAATAACGCACGCTAGAATACAAAAGGCCTGCAACCAATTAGAAAAGGTGCGGGGGATAAGGCGATATCGCCGCCGCTCCTCCTCCTCCTTCTTGGACTCCGTCACTTTCACCCTGTCCAAGTTAAATTTTTCCAAAGGTAACAGGGAAAAAATCTCGACGTATTCGTCTTTCCAGATTTTCTCCCTGACCTCCTGCTTCAGGTGCGCCCCCAACGGGCCATCAAAACAAACATAAACCTCACCCCGAGCTGCATCGTCCAAACGGACCGGATCCACCACGGGGTCAGAGGCAGATAACGCTGCCACCGGCGCAGGCGCAACCCCCGCGACCGCATCACCCCTTTGCGTGTCAACTACAGCTGCCTGATTCCCACCCGACGTAACCTGGACACCCCCTGGACCGCCCGCCTCCACCCAAGCACTAACCGGGGATGGCGCCGCTGAGGGAGCAGCGACCAGGCGACTAAACAGCTGACCTATACCCGCCAGTAAAGGACCCACCCAATCGCTCTGCGCAGACACACCAGGGACAGCAGAAGAGACAGATGCTAACGAATTCCCACCCATCCACACAGAAGAAGAAGAAGCAAGCGGAAGAAAAGAGGACATAGAGGGGTTATGCTCACCAGGGGTTATGCTCTGGCCAGGCGCCGGAACAGCCGAATGCCCGGATCCGCGATGACGGAAGCCTTCGTCTCCTGACTCTTCTCCCGAACTCTCTGGCGCCCAGGACCCGGTGTAAGCCGTCTGCCGCTGTGCGTCGTCTCTGCTGGGCCCGGCCGCCGCCACGACCATCGACACCGGTCCTGTCCGACTGGAAGGAGGAGCCACCTGGCGGGACGAACTCCTGGACCCTCTGCGACGTCGGGCTCCCTCCGCCTGGTGAGCGAAGGTAGCGGGCGGAGCTCCTGCTCCCCCACGGACATCACTTGCTGCAGCAGCAGCAGCACCTGCGGCAGCTGAAGGGGACAGGCGCTGGGCACCAGGGACATCATGCAAGGCAGCCTCTCCGCTCTGCAGCTCTGGAGAGGCTGCTGCACTGCTCTGGGAGGGGCCAGGGGAAGAGAGGAGGGAGGAAGGGGAGGCCAGGAGAGAGATCCCCTCCTCAGCAAAATCCACCTGCCGGGACCCTCTCCGCCGCTCCCCACGATCCCCCAGCAGCGTCGGGGTTAAGGCGGAGGGGCCGGCAAGTGGAAGGAGGGACAGGAGAGACGGGGGAGACCAGGGGGCGGGGCCTCCCGCAGCAGCACGGCCCCGCGGTGCCGCCGGATTCCTCCCGGCTCGAGCAGCAGGTGAGATCCTGCCCTGCTCCCCGGAGCCGACCGGAGGGTCCCTGGAGGGGCTCCTTGGCCGCCGGGACCGGGCGGGAGCCCGTGTGCGGGCCGCGTTAGGCCGCCGGCAGTCCGGAGGGGGCGGAGAGAGGCCAGGTGAGGGGGGAGGAGCCGGGGGAGGAGCCGGGCCACCAGAGGAGAAGGCCGGAGCTCCCCTGGAAGACGGAGCCAGCCGGGATGCCAGAGGAGGGGGGACAGCCGCATCCGCAGCCCTGCTGCGACCCCGCCGAGCCGCGCGATTCCTGCCCGGCCGGCCACCAGCAGCAGGGCGGGCCCGGCCGCCGGCGCCGACCAGAGGGTCCTGTGAGGGGCTCCTGGCACGTCGGGACCGCTTCGGGCTGGATGAGGGGCTGAGACGGACCGGCGGGCGGCTCCTGCGCGCCCGCACAGCTCTGGCCGTCGGAGGGGGGTCCTGGGCAGGGGCTGGGTGGTGGGTGGGGGCCGGTGAGGGAGGCACAGGTGGGGGCTCCATGGCTAACCTCATCTGTTCCTCCAGCCAGGAAGCCCCGTGCTGTGCCACCAACCCCCGGAGGGACTGAAGAAAGGTCTGGTCTGCCATCCGGATCCGCGACAACAGCAGCAGCAGCAGCAGCTCTCCACAGACGAAACCAGCAGCTCCTCGTGGGCACCTCCGCGCTGAATCAGGTCCGGCAAGAACTGTAGCTCCACCTCTTCCTCCTCTTCTTATAACACCGCGTCCGTTGGTAAGTGACTCACCTAGCAACTCCCGCGTTTTCTCCTCAAACCCCTCACCCCCTCCCAACTGGCTCACACTTAACCCCTTACTGCCCCACTTAACCCTTTAAACTACATTCCCAGCTAACCTAGTCATGCTGGGCCTCCGCTAGGTCTGCGCCTCCCGCTCCGTGCCCTTCCTGTAAGAGCGGTCACACTATGGGGTATATACTGTAGGAGCGGTCACACTATGGTGTATATACTGTAAGAGCGGTCACACTATGGAGTCTGTACTGTAAGAGCGGTCACACTATGGTGTATATACTGTAAGAGCGGTCACACTATTGGGTCTATACTGTAAGAGCGGTCACACTATGGTGTATATACTGTAAGAGCGGTCACACTATGGGGTATATACTGTAAGAGCGGTCACACTATGGGGTATATACTGTAAGAGCGGTCACACTATGGGGTATATACTGTAAGAGCGGTCACACTATGGTGTATATACTGTAATAGCGGTCACACTATGGGGTATATACTGTAAGAGCGGTCACACTATTGAGTATATACTGTAAGAGCGGTCACACTATGGTGTATATACTGTAAGAGCGGTCACACTATGGTGTATATACTGTAAGAGCGGTCACACTATGGTGTATATACTGTAAGAGCGGTCACACTATGGAGTCTATACTGTAAGAGCGGTCACACTATGGTGTATATACTGTAATAGCGGTCACACTATGGGGTATATACTGTAAGAGAGGTCACACTATGGTGTATATACTGTAAGAGCGGTCACACTATGGTGTATATACTGTAAGAGCGGTCACACTATGATGTATATACTGTAAGAGCGGTCACACTATGGGGTATATACTGTAAGAGAGGTCACACTATGGTGTATATACTGTAAGAGCGGTCACACTATAGTGTATATACTGTAAGAGCGGTCACACTATGGTGTATATACTGTAAGAGGGGTCACACTATGGTGTATATACTGTAAGAGCGGTCACACTATGGAGTATATACTGTAAGAGCGGTCACACTATGATGTATATACTGTAAGAGAGGTCACACTATGGTGTATATACTGTAAGAGCGGTCACACTATGGGGTATATACTGTAAGAGCGGTCACACTATGATGTATATACTGTAAGAGCGGTCACACTATGGTGTATATACTGTAAGAGCGGTCACACTATGGTGTATATACTGTAAGAGCGGTCACACTATGGGGTCTATACTGTAAGAGCGGTCACACTATGGTGTATATACTGTAAGAGCGGTCACACTATGGTGTCTATATTGTAAGAGCGGTCACACTATGGTGTATATACTGTAAGAGCGGTCACACTATGGTGTATATACTGTAAGAGCGGTCACACTATGGGGTATATACTGTAAGAGCGGTCACACTATGGTGTATATACTGTAAGAGCGGTCACACTATGGAGTATATACTGTAAGAGCGGTCACACTATGGTGTATATACTGTAAGAGCGGTCACACTATGGTGTATATACTGTAAGAGCGGTCACACTATGGTGTATATACTGTAAGAGCGGTCACACTGTGGTGTATATACTGTAAGAGCGGTCACACTATGGTGTATATACTGTAAGAGCGGTCACACTATGGAGTCTATACTGTAAGAGCGGTCACACTATGGTGTATATACTGTAATAGCGGTCACACTATGGGGTATATACTGTTAGAGCGGTCACACTATGGGGTATATACTGTAATACATAGCAGCATTTCCTATGACCTGTGATATAATATAATAACCTGCTAAACCTCCTATAATGTACAGTATTTTATATTGATCAGACGCTGTAGTCTGTATATTTCCAGTCTGTCCAGGAATCTGCAGATCACTGTCATCTCTGGAGCTATAACCCCCATCATCTATTACAGGAATATTACACATAGAAGCCTGTACTGTGTCTGTAGATGGGGAAGCTGTGTCTGCAGCCGTCACACTATTCTCTCCCCTCTCCTTATAGATGAATGTAACACTTACACAGAACAAAGTAGTAGCTGGTTATATCCCCCTTGACCTTTCATATTATAAACCCTTAGTAATATTGACAATAATCCCCCGATGATGAGGTCTCCATCCTGGTAACGTGTCTTAATCTTATCTGCAACTTCTCCCATCCTGAGATCACAAGCTTTTTGCATTGAGGTTACCCATAGAAGCATCAATATCATAAGGAAAAGCAGCATCTCCTCCTAGGAATGGGATGAGGAAGAAGAGGAGAATAATATCTAAGTATTACAGGATGGAGGCAGCAAGAAGAGCAGAGACACAGAGCGTGCGGCAGCTGATAGGATCAGTGACATTATGGGGACTGCTCTCATCTCTCCTCTTCTTATACAGGATGATGGGACATAGGTTACACTGTCTGGTTACATCACACATTATTCTGGTCTGTTCCCTGATGACTGTGGCCGCATCCGTCTTTACTATAGAGAATTGTAGAGTAAGAAGCAGAAATATCCTGATCAGCCATCATTGTGTAATACAGATGTATTTCCATCTCCACAGCCCTGTACACAGATCCCCATCCCTCACAGTGACCCCGGCCTGCAGTAAGGCTTACAATCTAACATACACTAACACTGGGGGCCATTCCATAGGAAGCTGGAGGTTTCTGGAGTTTGGGATGAAACTGGAGAAGCCAAAGGAACACAAGGCAACTCCTGGCAGCTATTCCCCTCAGTCAGATATTAGTCCCCCCAGTGGTGCTATACGCAGATCTCCTCAGCGTGCAGAGACACCTGGATAAGATTTATGAATGTCGAGCATCTGTTTTAGTTTTCTTTACAAGCATTTCTCATGTTATAGGGTTTATATCAGTTCTGGCCCAGTGATTGCCCAGTTCAGCAGCAGCAATGTATGCTGTCTGACGCTTAGAAGAGCACTGTCCAATGCTATTGGTTGCTCTAAAGATCAGCTCAGGATCCTCAGGATCAGAATCACTGTCACCAACGACTACTAGAGAATCTAAGTTGTCACCAGTGTGGAAGCATTCAACATCTTCATCAATGTGTTCCACGTCACTGGTCACATTACCAGCCTGACCCAGGTGAGTGAGATGGTTAGGAGATTCACCTGTCTCCTCAACATCAGAGAGGAAGTCATACAAATGAGTTGCTAACTCAAAGCCACTAAGAAAACACTTAGTAATAGTGTCAGCCTTTACATCAGCCCAAGCACTCTTTATCCAGCTCAGTGCATCAGAGACATTGGTCGCTTTGGATAACATGTGCACTGATGTGACTTCATCCATTTTAGCAATAATAGATTGCATGAGTCTCTTCGTATAATAAATTTTGAAGGAACATATAACCCCTTGATCCATTGGTTGCAGACATGATGTGGTGTTTGCTGGAAAGAACTTTAGTTCCACATGTGGTGTCAGATTTTCTTTGGGGTGCAAGGGAGCATTATCTACAAAAAGTAGAATTTTTCTTTTTTGCTGCTGCATCTTTTCATTTAGTTTCACTAACCATGAACAAAAGATGTCAGATGTCATCCATGCTTTTCTATTAGCAAACCAGAACATACCCATCGTGGTTAGCTCTATCCTTTAAAAGCACCTTGGGCGCATAGCAGTATGGATTACTATTGGCTTCACCTTTTCTCCACAGAGGTTGGCACACAAGGCTATAGTCAATCTTTGTTTTGCTAACTTCCCACCTTTTACAGTTAATGTCTTCTCTGGAATGGCTTTAAAAAAAGAGTCCAGTTTCATCCATACTGTAGATGTCTCTGTCTGCATAACCTGCAGTTATGGTGTGCATGCGTTCCTTCCAACCAACCACTAACATCTTCTGGATTCACCTCTGCACTTTCACCACAAACAGCACAGAAAATTATGTTGTGACGTGTTCTAAATTTATTTAGCCATCCATTACTAGCATGAAAGTCTTGAATTCCTAGTTGTGCAGCAAACTGTAAAGCCTTTTCTTGCAGCATTGGACCACTTAAAGGAAAACTTTGTCTGCGTGCATGCTGGAACCATTCCAACACTGCCTTGTTCACCTCTTCATATGGTTGCCACCGCCTTCGTTTTACATTTTCATTTTCTTCCCATTGCTTTAGAAACAGTTCTTTGCCAGCAAGGGTAGCTTGAATTTGTGTTTTACTACACTTAAACACTTGTGCTAGTTTCCTTTGTGACTTTCCTTCTTCGCTCTTCTTTATCACAGCAATTCTATCACACAGGGTTAAAATGGACAGTTTTCTTTTGCTGCTTGAACTTTCCACAGCTGATCTTGTCTCTCTTTGTATAGACCTAAGAGGCAAAAAAAAACTCCTTTTACTATTCCACATGTATCCAATGCCCTTTCATTAAAGGGGTTATCCAGCGCTACAAAAACATGGCCACTTTCTTCCAGAGACAGCACCACTCTTGTCTCCACCTTGGCCGGGGTTTTGCTGCTTAGTTCCATTGAAGTGAATGGAGCTTAATTGCAAACCGCACCTGAACTGGAGACAAGAGTGGTGCTGTCTCTGAAAGAAAGTGGCCATGTTTCTGTAGCACTGGATAACCCCTTTAAATGCATCTGGAATAGACCCTGGCATCGCACCGTTCAGTACACCATGATGCTTACCGGGTGCTCTCTTCTTGATTCTCAGACATTGCAGCAGGTTCTCTGGTAGAGTATAGTGCACATGCAGCAGGTTCTCTGGTAGAGTACAGGACACATGCAGCAGGTTCTCTGGTAGAGTACAGGACACATGCAGCAGGTTCTCTGGTAGAGTACAGGACACATGCAGCAGGTTCTCTGGTAGAGTACAATACACATGCAGCAGGTTCTCTGGTAGAGTACAGGACACATGCAGCAGGTTCTCTGGTAGAGTACAGGACACATGCAGCAGGCTCTCTGGTAGAGTACAATACACATGCAGCAGGTTCTCTGGTAGAGTACAGGACACATGCAGCAGGTTCTCTGTTAGAGTACAGGACACATGCAGCAGGTTCTCTGTTAGAGTACAGAACACATGCAGCAGGTTCTCTGGTAGAGTACAATACACATGCAGCAGGTTCTCTGGTAGAGTACAGGACACATGCAGCAGGTTCTCTGTTAGAGTACAGGACACATGCAGCAGGTTCTCTGGTAGAGTACAATACACATGCAGCAGGTTCTCTGGTAGAGTACAGGACACATGCAGCAGGTTCCCTGGTAGAGTACAATACACATGCAGCAGGTTCTCTGGTAGAGTACAGGACACATGCAGCAGGTTCTCTGTTAGAGTACAGGACACATGCAGCAGGTTCTCTGGTAGAGTACAGGACACATGCAGCAGGTTCCCTGGTAGAGTACAGGACACATGCAGCAGGTTCCCTGGTAGAGTACAATACACATGCAGCAGGTTCTCTGTTAGAGTACAGGACACATGCAGCAGGTTCCCTGGTAGAGTACAGGACACATGCAGCAGGTTCCCTGGTAGAGTACAGGACACATGCAGCAGGTTCTCTGGTAGAGTACAGGACACATGCAGCAGGTGCCCTGGTAGACTACAGGACACATGCAGCAGGTTCTCTGGTAGAGTACAGGACACATGCAGCAGGTTCTCTGTTAGAGTACAGGACACATGCAGCAGGTTCCCTGGTAGAGTACAGGACACATGCAGCAGGTTCCCTGGTAGAGTACAGGACACATGCAGCAGGTTCCCTGGTAGAGTACAATACACATGCAGCAGGTTCTCTGTTAGAGTACAGGACACATGCAGCAGGTTCCCTGGTAGAGTACAGGACACATGCAGCAGGTTCCCTGGTAGAGTACAATACACATGCAGCAGGTTCTCTGGTAGAGTACAGGACACATGCAGCAGGTTCTCTGGTAGAGTACAGTGCACATGCAGCAGGCTCTCTGGTAGAGTACAGGACACATGCAGCAGGTTCTCTGGTAGAGTACAGGACACATGCAGCAGGTTCTCTGGTAGAGTACAGTGCACATGCAGCAGGTTCTCTGGTAGAGTACAGGACACATGCAGCAGGTTCTCTGGTAGAGTACAGTGCACATGCAGCAGGTTCTCTGGTAGAGTACAGGACACATGCAGCAGGTTCTCTGGTAGAGTACAGTGCACATGCAGCAGGTTCTCTGGTAGAGTACAGTGCACATGCAGCAGGTTCTCTGGTAGAGTACAATACACATGCAGCAGGTTCTCTGGTAGAGTACAGGACACATGCAGCAGGTTCTCTGGTAGAGTACAATACACATGCAGCAGGTTCTCTGGTAGAGTACAGGACACATGCAGCAGGCTCTCTGGTAGAGTACAGTGCACATGCAGCAGGTTCTCTGGTAGAGTACAGGACACATGCAGCAGGTTCTCTGGTAGAGTACAGGACACATGCAGCAGGTTCTCTGGTAGAGTACAGTGCACATGCAGATTTGTTTTGGTCACTGTAAACTGTTGACACAGAAAAGTAAGAGCTTTAGAAGTACAGTACTAAAATCCTATCACACTGACCGATATCCCATGATGCTTACCATGCAGTTGTTCTCCATTAATACAGTATAGGAAGGTATTGATCTCCAATGAGAAAATGTAACAAATTCCCAGTTGGTACAATTTCATGGGCAGCACAGGAAGCTCAAAATCGGGACCTGTCATGATACAGCACAGTATACAGTATTGTCTCATTCCTGGCTCCTACATGGCACCCCCTGACATCCCTGGTCCTTATCATGGCACCCCTGATTCCCTTCATGGCACCCCCTGACATCCCTGATCCCTATCATGGCACCCCCTAACTTTCCTGGTCCCTATCATGACACCCCCTAACATCTCTGGTCCCCATCATGGCACCCCCTGACATCCCTGGTCCCCATCATGGCACCCCCTGACATCCCTGGTCCCCATCGAGGCACCCCCTGACATCCCTGGCCCCCCATCATGGCGCCCCCTGACATCCCTGGTCCCCATCATGGCACCCCCTGACATGCCTGTTCCCCATCATGGCACCTCCTGGCATCCCTGGTCCCTATAATGGCACCCCCTGACATCCCTGGTCCCCATCATGGCTCCCCCTGACATCCCTGGTCCCCATCATGGCTCCCCCTGACATGCCTGTTCCCCATCATGGCACCTCCTGACATCCCTGGTCCCTATAATGGTACCCCCTGACATCCCTGATCCCCATCATGGCACCCCCTGACATCCCTGGTCCCTATAATGGCACCCCCTGACATCCCTGGTCCCTATAATGGCACCCGCTGACATCCCTGATCCCTATAATGGCGCCCCCTGACATCCCTGATCCCCATCATGGCCCCCCTAACATCCCTGATCCCCATTATGGCCCCCCTGACATCCCTGATCCCCATCATGGCCCCCCTGACATCCCTGGTCCCTATAATGGCGCCCCCTGACATCCCTGGTCCCTATAATGGCGCCCCCTGACATCCCTGATCCCCATCATGGCGCCCCCTGACATCCCTGGTCCCTATAATGGCGCCCCCTGACATCCCTGGGCCCTATAATGGCGCCCCCTGACATCCCTGGTCCCCATCATGGCGCCCCCTGACATCTCTGGTCCTTATAATGGCGCCCCCTGACATCTCTGGTTTCTCTTATTAACCTCTTACTGGTCGCTGTCTCCTGTCTCCTGTAGTGAGAGGCTGGTGATCGCGTTGTGCTTGCGGCCTAAATGTTATGACGCTCCTCCCAGCTTAGCCACGCCTCCTCCTTTCGCCCTCCAGCATCGCACGTCCTGCTCATGCACTCTCTGTCTCCCTCCTCTTCATCAACGTGCCTGTCAGCGCTGTCGGCTAGCAATTTTCGGCACGTAAGTCCTGCTTCTGGTCTTTATATAGGGTTTCTTACCCACAAATTTTGCACAAAAAGGCGGTCGGGGTCTGATCAGGGGGTGGTTTGCTAAAGGAGAGGCATCATCCCTAGAAATGAATGGGGAAAAATTCCGTCACAGAAAAAAATCGGTCGGGAAGGAAGGGGGGGGGGTCTTCTCAAAGGAGTGGTCTTCTCGGGAGGTTTCACTGTATATATATATATATATATATATATATATATATATATATATATATATATAATAGTGAGATAATGGAACATACCTGGGCCTGTGCAACATGCCAGAGATGGAAATCCACAGACAAGGAGGTGTCAGTCACCTGACCGGCTAAACATATCATGTGATGCTCATTGATAGACATACCTGGAAGGGAGAAGCCACAACAAACATGGCCGCAGACCATCAAACATCCCTCTGCACATGCTCAAGTCTCGGCACATAAGAGGGTCACATGAGCGGCCGACAAGCCATGTGTCAGCTAGGGGTCTGGGAAGACAACACTGGTACTGGCACCCGCTCCAGCTGGCCCTACCTACTTGACACAACAGCTCTAAATAACTGTGGACAACTGGGCGACGTTCCCTATGCTGTAACAAGTGCAAACACTAAACAAAACAGGACAAACTTACACAAAATAGAATGGTCAGCGGTCAAGGTCAGCAACAAACGGGCAGCAGAAGTACAGAGTCAGAATCCAAAAGCGAGGTTGAGGTCAAGGAATGCAAAGGTCAGAATCACTATAACAAATGGTCAGAGAAATGCTAGGTCAAGGCACAAGGCGCTATCACAGGCAATAAATGAACACCAAGGGCTGAAACGTATAGCGAACAGGAATCAAGTGCTGACAGCTAACTGGCCAAGTCAGCTGTCAGTCACAGTCTAATAATGCTCACCTAACACCAGTGGCGGATTATAATATGGGCGGTTTGGGCCCGAGGCTCCGGGGGGGCCCATGCCCCGCCGCCCACATTATAATGCGCCTCTCTCTGCACTTTCTTGTGACCGCAAGCATTGTTTTGCTTGCGGTCACAAGAGTGCGGCTGTCCCCGGCTGATGCGCGGCTGCCGGAGGTGTCCTATCCTATCCCCGGCAGTACGCGCATCTGAGAGATCCCCGTACGCCTGTGGCTGTGACTTCCGGCGCACGGGGAGCTCTCTGATGCGCGCGCTGCTGGGGATAGGACGGGACACCTCCGGCAGCCGCGCATCAGCCGGGAATAGACCAAGACGAGTGAAGCTCGACGGGGGAACGGACGGCAGGTGAGTTGTGTTGCTTTTTTTTGTTTTTTTGTATGTGTGTGTTATCAGCATGGGGGGGGGGGGAGGAGGACAATCTATAAGGGGGGGGGGAGGAGGACAATCTATAAGGGAGGAGGGGGGAGAGGGGGACCATCTATAAGGGGGGGCAGAGGGGGACTATCTATAAGGGGGGGCAGAGGGGGACCATCTATAAGGGGGGACAGAGGGGTACCATCTATAAGGGGGGGCAGAGGGGGACTATCTATAAGGAGCGGCAGAGGAGGACCATCTATAAGGGGGGGCATCTATAAGGGGGGGCAGAGGGGGACCATCTATAAGGGGGAGGGGGACCATCTATAAGGGGGGGGGAGGAGGACAATCTATAAGGGAGGAGGGGGGAGAGGGGGACCATCTATAAGGGGGGGGCAGAGGGGGACTATCTATAAGGGGGGCAGAGGGGGACCATCTATAAGGGGGAACAGAGGGGTACCATCTATAAGGGGGGGCAGAGGGGGACTATCTATAAGGAGCGGCAGAGGAGGACCATCTATAAGGGGGGCATCTATAAGGGGGGGCAGAGGGGGACCATCTATAAGGGGGGGCAGAGGGGGACCATCTATAAGGGGCGGCAGAGGGGGACCATCTATAAGGGGGTGGGCAGAGGGGGACCATCTATAAGTGGGGGAAAGAGGGAAGAGCGGGACCATCTATAAGGGGGGAAGAGGGGGCCAGCTGACATCCTCTGTGCTGCTGTGACCTCCCCTATAGATCAGCCCCCTCCTCTCCTGACATCCTCTATGCTGCTGGGACTCTGCGACTTCCCCCATAAGATCAGTACCCTCCTCTCCTGACATCCTCTGTGCTGCTAGGACCCTGCGACCTCAGCTATAAGATCAGCGCCCTCCTCTTGTGACATCCTCTGTGCTCCTCGGACCTCTTTTATAGTAACAGCACCCTCCTCTCCTGACATCCTCTGTGCTGCTCGGACCTCTCCTATAGTATCAGCACCCTCCTCTCCTGACATCCTCTGTGCTGCTCGGACCTCTCCTATAGTATCAGCACCCTCCTCTCCTGACATCCTCTGTGCTGCTGGGACCTCTCCTATAGGATTAGCACCCTCCTCTCCTGACATCCTCTGTGCTGCTGGGACCTCCCCTATAAGATCAGCACCCTCCTCTCCTGACATCCTCTGTGCTGCTGTGACCCTGTGACCTCCCCTATAAGATCCCCCCCCTTCTTTCCTGGCAACCTCTGTGCAGCTGTGACCTTGGTGGGGGGGGGGGCAACAGCAGGAAACCAGGTGGCAATATGTTTATTGGGGGCAACAGCGGGTGAACAAGTGGCAATATGTTTATTGGGGGCAGTGGAGGTGGGGTGGACAATGCTTACTGGGAGCAGCAAGGGACCAAACATGTTTATTGGGGACAGCGTGGGGGGGGGCAGTAGCAGATTATAATGCGGGCGGATTGACCGGGAGGGCGGGGGGGGGGGCCCAGGTTGGGTGGACAGCCCGGGGCCCAGGGTACATTTAATCCGCCACTGCCTAACACTGATCGGCCGGGGGCGGTGAAACCCCGGCCACAGCTACAATCAAATGAAACGAACTGCAGCAGGCTGGCTGCTAGGGACGCCACCGGCACGCCGCCAGCAACCAGCGCTGCTAGAAACTAAGGACACCGTCAGCGTATCCGGGCGCCGTGCGTGTCCGGAAGTGCAGGACTGCTGCTAGGGTGCGACGGCGCGCCCCTAGCAACCGGCCCTGCCTGTATCTGAGGACTCTGTCGTCGTCTCTCACAGCTGAGCCGCGCGCCTCGGCAAAACGGAAGCCGAGCGTGCGGCCCGGGTCATGACACCATCATTGAATTACTTCATTAACAGTATCTCAATGAGGATCATGCTACAGCTACCATTATACTTAAAATGTGTAAATCATCAGCAATCAAGTAAATGATGGCAGACATATCATATATACCTAAACAGATGGAGAGCATATATTGCCCCTGTCACAGGTGCCCCAAGCTCCGATTAGCAAATCAAAGTTGTACTAACACATACAAGTGTGTGAATATGACCCAATACAGGGCAAACACTGTAGTGCAAGTGATCACTCTAAAAATAAATAAAAGACAAACCCAAAGAATAAATAAATAAATGTATTCAAAAAAAAAATATATATATATAATTTAAAAAAAAAAAATACAGTATAATTTTTTTTTTTTTTTTGGTCATGTGATACCATGTTCAAAGTGACAACCTAAATGTGCTTATTGAGTAATGTGCAAGGGTTGCATCTGCAGCCAAGAAATAAAAATAGTGCTAAATTTGTGGGAAACGCCAAGAACGCAAATCTGTTGTAGCGATATTACTTATTGGCACTTCATGAGAATCCAACCATTATGCATACTGTGCTAATAGCTTACAATAAAGGCCCGGTGTCCAAATGTCGATGCATAAGATGGAAAAGTGGCCATAGTACAGTGGCATCTGTTATTCCAGAAGGAAGACTGTATTAGTCCCCCGTCCCCCCCGCTACTGATGTCTCAAAGCATGTGAAAGCATATACACAAGCAACCTAACCCCGTGCTGCATCACCTAAATAGGGGGCTAGCATCCATATAGAAGGAGGTCTAACTAAGTGCCACCTATGTACAGACATTTGGCATTTGGGATCCAGGCTGAGCCACTGTATGAGGGAATACCAGGTGTATTGCAAGATCATCCACGGCCAAAACCCAAAACGGGTCTAGAAAGAAACACGTGAAAATGAGTTTACAAGTAATGCTCACCATAACGTGATTAGGGCCTGTGTGCCATGTGGGGAGAAAATAAGGGGGGGGAATGAGTGTACAAGTAATTCTCCCCATAACGGGAATAGGGCCTGTGTGCCATGTGGAGAGAAAATAAGGGGGGGGGGGAAGAAAAGGTAAAGAAGGGAAAAAAGAAATGGGGGGGGAGCAGAAGAGGTTTGGGTTTGTCATTTAGTGATCACTTGCACTACAGTGTTTGCTCTGCATTGGGTCATATTAACACACTTGTATTTGTTAGTCCAACTTTGATTTGCTAATGGGGCAATATATGCTCTCCACATACGTGTTTACATGAAGGTATCGTTTTAGGTACATATGATATGTCTGGCATTATTTACTTGATTGCTGATGATTTACACATTTTGGAAGAGATTTATCAAACATGGTGTAACGTGAGACTGGCTCAGTTGCCCCTAGCAACCAATCAGATTCCACCTTTCATTTTCCAAAGAGTCTGTGAGGAATGAAAGGTGGAATCTGATTGGTTGCTAGGGGCAACTGAGCCACTTTCACTTTACACCATGTTTGATAAATCTCCCCCTTTAAGTAAAATGGTAACTGTAGCACGATCCTCATTGAGATAATGTTAACCCCTTGCCTCCGCACCCTGTTTTGGCCTTAATGCCCGGGGCCTATTTTTCAAATCTGATCTGTCTCTCTCTATGTAGTTATAACTCTGCGATGCTTTTAATTATCTCGGTTATTCTGAGATAGTTTTTTCGTGACATATTCCTCTTTATGTTTGTGGTATACTTTGGTTGATACACTCAGTAAGTTTTTTGTAAACAATAAACATTTGCGCAAAAATTTGAAAAATTTACAATCCTTTATATTTAAAATTCTCTTCTCTTAAGAAAAACGTGTCATGTCACATGAACTAATTATTACTGCAACATCTACAACATGTTTGCTTTATGGTGACGTCATTTGGTGAACGTCCTTTTACTTGTTAGGATGTTAGAGAGCTGCGAAATTTCGCAGCGATTTTTCACATTTTCAGGAAAATTTCAAATTCTGATTTTATTAGGGACCAGTTCAGTTCTGAAGTGGATTTGTGGGGCCTGTATGTAAGTTACCCCCATAAATCCCTCTACTATAAAAACTGCACCCCTCAAAGTGTTCAAAGTAACATTTCATTAGTTTATTAACCCTTTAGGTGTTTCACAGAAAATTAAGCAAGTTGGAGGGGAAATTTAAAAATTTCATTTTTTTGGCAGATATTCCATTTTGATCCATTTTTTCCTCTAACACAGCAAATACTAAATGAGAAATACCATTCACTATTTATTCCCCTTATTCCAGTTTTTCTAGAAATCCCCCATATGTGGCCGCAGTGCGTCACCGGACTCAACCACAGGCCTCAGACATGACAGAAGCCTTGTGTATTTTTGGGGTCTTATTTTATTTTAGTTTTTTGTTAGCCATTATACCATGTCACAGAGGACTTGCGGTGCCAAAATATTTGTGTAAGACACGTTGACGTTTCCATCGGTACCATTCTGGGGGACATGTGACACTCTGATCATTATTTAGTTAATTTGTTTATGAGGTGGTATGAAAAAAAAAACAAACACAATTTAGCAGCAGTTTTTCACCATTTTTTTGTATTCAGTTTACTATACATCACATATGACATATTATCTTTATTCTTCAGGTTGGTACGATTACAGTGATATCCATGATATATAGCTTTTGTTATAGTTTATGGCATTTATGCTATAAAAACTGTTTGTGTCTTGCATAATGATAGAGCAGCAATATTTTTATTTTTTTGGCAATGGAGTTATGTGAGGGCTTTTCTTTTGCGGCATAAGCTGACGATTTTAGTGGTTCACCTTTTGGGTACATGTGTCATTTTGATAGCTTTTATCTATATTTTTTAGGGGGCGGAATTAACAAATAAATGTCATTTTGGTTAGTTCTTTATTTTTTTGATGGCGTTCATCAGGTGGTATAATTAATGTAACGGGTTAATAGATGGGGTCATTACGGATGAGACGATACCAAAGAGGTGTATCTTATTTATAGGGGATCATTTTTAAAGGGGGATGTGTATATTTATTTATTGATTGATTTTATTTATTTATGTATTTATTTAATTAATTATTAATTTTTACTTCATTAATTATGTATTTGTGTGTGTGCGGTTTTTTTTTTTTTTCAACCTTTGCAGATATACAATGGGGGAAAAAAGTATTTAGTCAGTCACCAATAGTGCAAGTTCTCCCACTTAAAAAGATGAGAGGCGTCTGTAATTTACATCATAGGTAGACCTCAACTATGAGAGACAAAATGAGAAAACAAATCCTGAAAATCACATTGTCTAATTTTGAAAGAATTTATTTGCAAATTATGGTGGAAAAATAAGTATTTGGTCACCTACAAACAATCAAGATTTCTGGCTCTCACTGACCTGTAACTTCTTCTTTAGGAGTCTCCTCTTTCCTCCACTCATTACCTGTAGTAATGGCACCTGCTTAACCTTGTTATCAGTATAAAAAGACACCTGTGCACACCCTCAAACAGTCAGACTCCAAACTCCACTATGGTGAAGACCAAAAAGCTGTCAAAGGACACCAGAAACAAAATTGTAGCCCTGCACCAGGCTGGGAAGACTGAATCTGCAATAGGCAACCAGCTTGGAGTGAAGAAATCAACTGTGGGAGCAAGAATTAGAAAATGGAAGACATACAAGACCACTGATAATCTCCCTCGATCTGGGGCTCCACACAAAATCTCACCCCGTGGGGTCAAAATGATCACAAGAACGGTGAGCAAAAATCCCAGAACCACGCGGGGGGACCTAGTGAATGAAGTGCAGAGAGCTGGGACCAATGTAACAAAGTAACACACTACGCCGCCAGGGACTCAAATCCTGCAGTGCCAGACGTGTCCCACTGCTTAAGCCAGTACATACCCGGGCCCGTCTGAAGTTTGCTAGAGAGCATTTGGATGATCCAGAAGAGTATTGGGAGAATGTCCTATGGTCTGATGAAACCAAAGTGGAACTGTTTGGTAGAAACACAACTTGTCGTGTTTGGAGGAAAAGAATACTGAGTTGCATCCATACCTACTGTAAAGCATGGGGGTGGAAACATCATGCTTTGGGGCTGTTTCTCTGCAAAGGGGCCAGGACGACTGATCCGGGTACATGAAAGAGTGAATGGGGCCATGTATCGTGAGATTTTGAGTGCAAACCTCCTTCCATCAGCAAGGGCATTGAAGATGAAACGTGGCTGGGTCTTTCAACATGACAATGATCCAAAGCACACCGCCAGGGCAACGAAGGAGTGGCTTGGTAAGAAGCATTTCAAGGTCCTGGAGTGGCCTAGCCAGTCTCCAGATCTCAACCCTGTAGAAAACCTTTGGAGGGAGTTGAAAGTCTGTGTTGCCAAGCGACAGCCCCAAAACATCACTGCTCTAGAGGAGATCTGCATGGAGGAATGGGCCAACATCCCAACAACAGTGTGTGACAACCTTGTGAGAACTTACAGAAAACGTTTGACCTCTGTCATTGCCAACAAAGGATATATAACAAAGTATTGAGATGAAATTTTGTTACTGACCAAATACTTATTTTCCACCATAATTTGCAAATAAATTCTTACAAAATCAGACAATGTGATTTTCTGGATTTGTTTTCTCATTTTGTCTCCCATAGTTGAGGTCTACATATGGTGTCAACTACAGACGCCTCTCATCTTTTTAAGTGGTAGAACTTGCACTATTGGTGACTGACTAAATACTTTTTTTCCCCACTGTATGTATCATGCAGTACAGCACAAGATCTGTGCTGTAATGCATGATACAGTGAATGAGCTGTCAGCTCTACAGCTGACAGCTCATTCAAACGATCAGGTCCCTGCAGTGCAGGGACCTGATCGTTAACCACCGGGAGGAAGCTGGAGCCAGGCGGGTGTTAGCCTGGGGAGGGAGAGGGAGCTGGGGGGGGAGCCGGAGCGGGAGCGTGGGGGGAATGGGGGAGCATGGGGAGTGAATGCAAAGCTGGATCGGGGGAGGGTGGCTGGAGTGCATGGGAGGGGAGAAGCCGATCGGGGAAGGGGGGGTGCAGAGTGCATGAGGGAGAAGCCAGATGAGGGGAAGGAAGCAGGATCGAGGGAGGGGGGGGGGGCGGACCACATGGGGAGAGGGAGCTGGACTGGGGAGGGGGGAGCAGCACGTGGTCGGAGAGGGAGGGAGAGAGGCGGGAGGAGGGCATCAGCAGTGGTGGCAGGAGGAGGCAATGTGCTGCAGCCTCCTCCTGCTGCCCAATCAGCGGGAGGCATCAGATTTCCCTATAGACGCTGTGGTCGCAACATGGGGTTAACTGCCCAGTCTTCACACTGTGGCATCTTTTCTTCTATATGTGTATATTATATCCTGTAGTGTCCAGTCTATGTGTATATTATACATTGTATTATATCCTGTGGTGTCCGGTCTATGTGTATATTATAAATCAATTATATCCTGTAGTGTCCGGTCTTAGTGTATATTATACATTGTATTATATCCTGTAGTGTCCGGTCTATGTGTATATTATATTCTGTAGTGTCCGATCTATGTGTATATTATACAGTGTATTATATCCTGTAGTGTCCGGTCTATGTGTATATTATATTCTGTAGTGTCCGATCTATGTGTATATTATACAGTGTATTATATCCTGTAGTGTCCGGTCTATGTGTATATTATACATTGTATTATATCCTGTAGTGTCCGGTCTATGTGTATATTATATCCTATGTGTACATTATACATTGTATTAGACATGACACAGTATTCTCTGTATAACCAGATGAGAGATCAGAGCGGCGGTCACAGCTGTCGCGCTCCGCTCCCCCGCCCGCACTCCTCACTACATGGATAAATCTGTAATCCATCCAGGACTCAGTTACCTGGATACATAATTACACAGGACGGACAATGAATGGGATATAGAAAGTAACACTGATGGAGGTGACAGGTGCGGCCCCCTCCTCAGCGCTCACAATGCCGCCGTGTAGAATTCCCTCGCCACATGCGGATCATTCAGAGCTGTAATCACAGGGCAGCCGCCATATTGTAATAATTACAGATGAGAAACTTTCTGCCCATTCAGAGCTGTAATCACAAGGGAGACGCCGCACACCAGAGAACACGGAGAAACTTCTGGTTATTTACATCTCTGAAACTTTCTGCACATTGGGAATTAGATACGGAAATGACTCTTATTCTTCTGTAACACGATGAAAGTGATGAATAAAGACTTTACATTTACTAAGTAAAATGGCTGAAACCAAAACCAATACATTGTAGTAGATACTGAACTCATATAGTAAATCAGGGATCACTGGGCTCAGCAGGTTTTCTTACAGGAAACCTAAAGTTTTATAATAACTGAAATGTCGGGTTATAATCATTGCTGAGACCCCCGCAGTCACTAAAAGCAATGGGCAGAGAGCTGAGAGTACAGACTACACTGACCACCACCATGGCCGACATACTGACTGCAACTACATCAAAGCCCCAACATACATATTCAGGCCTTACACATAGGTTATAGTTTCAGGGATATTACAACGTCTGGCCCCACATACACTTGTGCTACTCAGTGAGACACAACAGACATACAAGGCCTCTCCACCACCCCACACCCCGCTCTGTACCGCTCCAGCTTTCTACAGATGGGTGACTCTTCCTCTCGGAGAAGGTTCTGGTTTAGCTGGAAATCACCAGATATGTTTCATGGCCCTTTAAGGGGTTGAGCAGTGATTTACAGGGAAGCTGCCTCCAATAGATGGCCAACAGTGCCCCTTCTTTTCCTTCTGGAGGAAAGAAACTTTGAATACACTAAGAGGTACATTACCCAAAAGTAGCCTCTGAGAGCCCCCCAGTCAGTGTTACCATGTTGGTAAAATCCCCATCTTTCATGTCCATCAGGTTCTTCTACTATAAGTCAACCTATTTGTAGTTCCAATCCCTTTACTAGTAGTACTGGTAGGCCTGCCCCTTTATTGCTAGCCCTGCCCATTTTTAGTTGCCACCTTTACATCATTTGGGGCCAATTTTGCTTTAAACCTCAGCTGCATCAAGACGTTACTCGGTACATCTCAGTGCGGCCCGGCCGGGAGAACGAGAGCCGACCTCCCATTATACCAGACAGCCCTCTGTTACTACTACATGTATCCGAGGGCCGCTTCCTCATGCCAGCCCAGCCCCATCTCTGCAGGAATTAACCCCTTAAAGGAGAGGTCTGGCGAAAAATTTTATTAAAGTATTGTATTGCCCCCCAAAAATTGTACAAATCATCAATATACGCTTATTGAAATTATGGAAATGATTATAAAGTGCTTTTTTCCCTGCACTTACTACTGCATCAAGGCTTCACTTCCTGGATAACATGGTGATGTCACTTCCTGGATAACATGGTGATGGCACTTCCTGGATAACATGGTGATGTCACTTCCTGGATAACATGGTGATGTCACTTCCTGGATAACATGGTGATGGCACTTCCTGGATAACATGGTGATGTCACTTCCTGGATAACATGGTGATGTGACAACCCGACTCCCAGAGCTGTGCGGACTGTGGCTGCTGGAGAGGAGGATGGCAGGGGGACACTGAGGGACACAGGGCACTGGAGGGACACTTAGCATCCCCCTGCCATCATCCTCTCCAGCAGCCACAGCCCACACAGCTCTGGGAGTCGAGGCGTGACATCACCATGTTATACATAAAGAGAAGCCTTGATGCAGTAGTAAGTGCAGGGAAAAAAGCACTTAATAAGCATTTCCTGTAATACGTGTACATTGATGATTTGTATAACTTTTGGGGGGCAATACAACACTTTAATAAAAAATTTTGTCGGACTTCTCCTTTAAATCCCACTTCAAAATCTGAAAACTGCTTTAAGGGGTTTTAAATGTGTCACCAGGTCCAGTGGCGATCCCTGGCGTCCGGTGGCATCCCGGTGCCCAATGCTCTTCTGAAGTTCAGACCGTTCAGGCCTCATACATCTGCGACTGGGCGTTGCGGTGTGATCGACTTCTCCTGCAGCCTTATGAGAAAGCTATAATCAGTATATGGAATCAAAGGATTCCTCATAATAGTCGTATGGGGACTAAAAATGTATGTGAAAAAAAAAGTAAAGTGGAAAAAAAAAAAAGTAATAAAGTGAATTTGTGCTATGAAAAAAAGGATAAAAAGCGATTAAAAAGTCCAATCCAGACCGTAGTGATACCGAAGTAAAGTACAGACCAGTGTGCCCTCATATAGCTTCATAGGTGGGAAAATAAAGGGGAAAAGGGTCTGAATACGGCACTATTAGGCCTATTCTTTTTTTTCTGTTTAATAAAAAAAAAATTTAGGATAGAAAATATAATAAAACCTATAAATTGGATATCGCTGTAATTGTAACAACCCAGAGAATGAAAATATTGCCGCAGTTTAACTGTACATTACATTGCATAAAAATGAAAGCAAAAATTACCTCACAAAGACTTTTTTCTGGCTCACTATACATTTTATGGTAAAATAAAAGTGTCATTATAAAGAAAATTTAGTTTCCCAAAAAACAAGCCCTCATAGGACTTTTTTTTTATGGAAAAACAAAAGAATTTTAGAACGTGAAGAGCAAAAAAAAAAAAGTGAAAAAAAACAAAACAAACAAACAAACAAACCCTAAGGGTTAAAGAAGAGCCTGTAACTGGTACTAATAAACCACATGGTCATATAGAAAGTACCTGTCACTGGTACTAACAAACCACATGGTCAGTTAGAGAGTACCTGTCACTGGTACTAATAAACCACATGGTCATATAGAGAGTACCTGTCACTGGTGCTAATAAACCACATGGTCATATAGAGAGTACCTGTCACTGGTGCTAATAATCCACATGGTCATATAGAGAGTACCTGTCACTGGTGCTAATAAACCACATGGTCATATAGAGAGTACCTGTCACTGGTACTAATAAACCACATGGTCATATAGAGAGTACCTGTCACTGGTGCTAATAAACCACATGGTCATATAGAGAGTACCTGTCACTAGTACTAATAAAACACATGGTCATATAGAGAGTACCTGTCACTGGTGCTAATAAACCACATGGACATATAGAGAGTACCTGTCACTGGTACTAATAAACCACATGGTCATATAGAGAGTACCTGTCACTGGTACTAATAAACCACATGGTCATATAGAGAGTACCTGTCACTGGTGCTAATAAACCACATGGTCATATAGAGAGTACCTGTCACTGGTGCTAATAAACCACATGGTCATATAGAGAGTACCTGTCACTGGTACTAATAAACCACATGGTCATATAGAGAGTACCTGTCACTGGTACTAATAAACCACATGGTCATATAGAGAGTACCTGTCACTGGTACTAATAAACCACATGGACATATAGAGAGTACCTGTCACTGGTACTAATAAACCACATGGTCATATAGAGAGTACCTGTCACTGGTACTAATAAACCACATTGTCATATAGAGAGAACCTGTCACTGGTACTAATAAACCACATGGACATATAGAGAGTACCTGTCACTGGTACTAATAAACCACATGGTCATATAGAGAGTACCTGTCACTGGTACTAATAAACCACATGGTCATATAGAAAGTACCTGTCACTGGTACTAATAAACCACATGGACATATAGAGACCACATGTCACTGGTACTAATAAACCACATGGTTATATAGAGAGTACCTGTCACTGGTACTAATAAACCACATGGTCATATAGAGAGTACCTGTCACTGGTACTAATAAACCACATGGTCATATAGAGAGTACCTGTCACTGGTGCTAATAAACCACATGGTCATATAGAGAGTAGCTGTCACTGGTACTAATAAACCACATGGTCATATAGAGAGTACCTGTCACTGATACTAATAAACCACATGGTCATATAGAGAGTACCTGTCACTGGAACTAATAAACCACATGGTCATATAGAGAGTACCTGTCACTGGTACTAATAAACCACATGGTCATATAGAGAGTACCTGTCACTGGTACTAATAAACCACATGGACATATAGAGAGTACCTGTCACTGGTACTAATAAACCACATGGTCATAGAGAGAGAACCTGTCACTGGTACTAATAAACCACATGGTCATATAGAGAGTACCTGTCACTGGTGCTGATAAACCACATGGTCATATAGAGAGTACCTGTCACTGGTGCTAATAAACCACATGGTCATATAGAGAGTACCTGTCACTGGTAGTAATAAACCACATGGTCATATAGAAAGTACCTGTCACTGGTACTAATAATCCACATGGTCATATAGAGAGTACCTGTCACTGGTACTAATAAACCACATGGTCATATAGAGAGTACCTGTCACTAGTGCTAATAAACCACATGGTCATATAGAGAGTACCTGTCACTGGTGCTAATAAACCACATGGTCATATAGAGAGTACCTGTCACTGGTACTAATAAACCACATGGTCATATAGAGAGTACCTGTCACTGGAACTAATAAACCACATGGTCATATAGAGAGTACCTGTCACTGGTACTAATAAACCACATGGTCATATAGAGAGTACCTGTCACTGGAACTAATAAACCACATGGTCATATAGAGAGTACCTGTCACTGGTACTAATAAACCACATGGTCATATAGAGAGTACCTGTCACTGGTGCTGATAAACCACATGGTCATATAGAGAGTACCTGTCACTGGTGCTAATAAACCACATGGTCATATAGAGAGTACCTGTCACTGGTAGTAATAAACCACATGGTCATATAGAAAGTACCTGTCACTGGTACTAATAATCCACATGGTCATATAGAGAGTACCTGTCACTGGTACTAATAAACCACATGGTCATATAGAGAGTACCTGTCACTAGTGCTAATAAACCACATGGTCATATAGAGAGTACCTGTCACTGGTGCTAATAAACCACATGGTCATATAGAGAGTACCTGTCACTGGTACTAATAAACCACATGGTCATATAGAGAGTACCTGTCACTGGAACTAATAAACCACATGGTCATATAGAGAGTACCTGTCACTGGTACTAATAAACCACATGGTCATATAGAGAGTACCTGTCACTGGAACTAATAAACCACATGGTCATATAGAGAGTACCTGTCACTGGTGCTAATAAACCACATGGTCATATAGAGAGTACCTGTCACTGGTACTAATAAACCACATGGACATATAGAGAGTACCTGTCACTGGTACTAATAAACCACATGGTCATATAGAGAGTACCTGTCACTGGTGCTAATAAACCACATGGTCATATAGAGAGTACCTGTCACTGGTGCTAATAATCCACATGGTCATATAGAGAGTACCTGTCACTGGTGCTAATAAACCACATGGTCATATAGACAGTACCTGTCACTGGTACTAATAAACCACATGGTTATATAGAGAGTACCTGTCACTGGTGCTAATAAACCACATGGTCATATAGAGAGTACCTGTCACTGGTACTAATAAACCACATGGTCAGTTAGAGAGTACCTGTCACTGGTGCTAATAAACCTTATGGTCATATAGAGAGTACCTGTCACTGGTACTAATAAACCACATGGTCATATAGAGAGTACCTGTCACTGGTGCTAATAAACCACATGGTCATATAGAGAGTACCTGTCACTGGTACTAATAAACCACATGGTCATAGAGAGTACCTGTCACTGTGGCGGCTGCTGGATCAGCAGTGAATGTGTCTCTGCTCCTGTAAGTTCGGGTATCTATAGTTACCAACACGCTGTGACAGAAATGTGTGCGCCCCCATTATGATATTATGAGGGTTGCAGCGATTTCTGTCCCAGCATCAGTATGGCAGCGGCGGCCATAGTGACAGGTTCTCTCTGACTGACCATGTGGGTTATTGTATTACATCCTCCATTATTACCTGATGAAGCACACGCTCCGGGCCTACATGTTTCTTCTGACACAAAGGAATAAAGGGATTTTACACTACAACCTTGTGTGACGACCACGGATGACGGAGCGCAGCCCAGAGGACATGAGAGAGATAGATGGAGAGGGAGGAGAGAGAGACAGAGAGGGGGGGAGAGAGAGGGAGAGAGGGAGGGGAGAGAGAGGGAGAGAGAGAGAGTGGGGGGAGAGACAGAGAGAGGGAGGGGAGACAGAGAGAGAGAGAGAGAGAGAGAGAGAGAGGGAGGGGAGAGGGAGAGAGACAGAGAGGGGGGGAGAGAGAGGGAGAGAGGGAGGGGAGAGAGAGGGAGAGAGGGAGGGGAGAGAGAGGGAAAGAGGGAGGGGAAAGAGAGGGTGAGAGGGAGAGAGAAAGAGAGAGAGGGGGGGAGAGACAGAGAGAGGGAGGGGAGAGAGAGACAGAGAGAGAGAGAGAGAGAGAGAGGGACGGAAGAGAGAGAGAGAGAAACAGAGAGAAAGAGAGGGGAGAGAGCTCCCTGTGGCTCCCTATGTCACGTATACTGCCCCCCATCACTTTCCCTATTGGTAGTGACTAAATCCCATACCACAAATGGACCTTGCTGGGGGCGGGCACACTTCGGATTTCATTGGCTGCTCCACTCCGGGCTTCCTAGCAGCCAAAATCAGACCCTGACGGATCCCCAACCCTAATCCGAGCGTTTAGTATTAGGGTTAGGGTTGGGGGTCGGCTTAGGGTTACGTCCCACTGATTTCTCATGTCTAACCCTCCTGATTACCACCAACCCCAAGGGTTAGGGTTCGGGTTGTTGTGTGGGCAGGGGATAGTTAAATGTTTGTAGTAACCCTAAGTGCCCATCACCACCAAGGCTCCGCCTTTATCTGCGGGCTTGATGGTGATGCGCACGTCGGACACCAGCTCCTCCAAAGCTTCCTTTTCTGACTTAGTAAGAATGTATTTGATAACACCTTTCTGTTCTTTCTGCCTCAACAACTCCATTTCCCTCAGAACAACTTGTGTATACGCCTCAACACAGTGACTATTATATACAGGAGGTTGAAAGTTGCTAATGGTAGACAAACCTGTTTCCTTCAAATAAAGCATGTTATTCTGTTTGCTTCTACTAGTCACATTTTTAGGCTGCTCAGAAAAAAATACCTTCAATTTTAATTTACGGAAAAAACTATGTAAGTCCAAGTCCAATCTAAACCAGTCTATGATGAGGAAGTATACACCAAACTGTCTTACAATCCTATCCTTGTATATAAACAGGAGTTGGAGAAGCTTGTGGAGGCAGCTGAGGTCACAGGTATCATTGATGAACAACTTTGTGAATGTTTATTACCCGACAATCCCATTACACCTGTTATTTACATGTTGCCAAAAATCCACAAGCGATTGGATTCCCCTCCGGGGCGTCCAATCGTTTCTGGAAGAGGATCTTTTTGCTCCAATGTGTCGATCTTTTGAATCGCATGTTGAGGCATTTTGCAATGGAGGCTACCTCATACAGTATGTGAAGGATACGTCCAACTTTTTAACCAAGGTCTCTACTATTCGTGTCTCAGACCAGTGTATTCTCGCTTTTTTTGACGTGGTTTCTTTGTACACATCACTTTCTCAGTATTTGGGATTGTCGTCTGTACACAAGAAATTGACCGGCACGGACATGCCCCCAGAACATACAGACTTCCTCCTGGCGTTGCTGAGATCCGTCTTGCACGGAATTTTTTTGCGTTTGGGGACGAGTTCTTTTTGCAGCGTTGCGGGACCGCCATGGGGTCCAATATGGCCCCCACCTATGCCAACATCTATATGGCGGTCCTGGAGGAGGAGTCTGTATATTTGTCATCTTTCTGGGGTCATGTCCGTTGCTGGCTCCGATATATAGATGACATCTTTTTGGTGTGGGAGGGGTCAGAGGATGACCTATTGCGTTTTCAGGATTATCTAAATGGCCTTCACATTGACTTGCGCTTTACCCTTGTATATTCCAGGCTGGAAGTACAGTTCTTGGATACACAGATTTTTAGAGTTGGGGATAAGCTGGAATCTTATCTGTTTGTCAATTCGACAGATAGATATAACTAGTGATGAGCGAGTACTAAAATGCTCGGGTGCTCGTTACTCGAAACGAATATCTCCCGATACTCGAGTGCTCGTTTCGAGTAACGAACCCCATTGAATTCAATGGGAGACTCGAGTATTTTTGCAGGGGACCCAGGTTCACTAGAGGGAAGGTCGTGTAAAAACCTGTCAACCTAACAAATTAATGAAAACACAACGGAAATGGACAGGAAACAGCAGGGGCAGCCTGTATGCATGCCTCTGATGCTGCCTAATTGCACCATTATGCTAAAACAGAAGTAGGCATATGGACCACCCAAAAACTCAGCCTGACACAGCATGGCAGTGAGAACACAGGGAACCATTAAAATAGAGGTAGCATATCATGAACCACCCAAAAATTCAGCCTGACACAGCATGGCGGTGAGGACAGAGTGAACAAGTTAGAAGTGGTAGCCAGTCAGCCTCCCCAAAATTAGGCCAGACACAGCATGGCAGTGAGCACACAGAGAACTATTAAAATTGAGTGAGGAAGCATGTGAGCCTCCCAAAAAAAGGGTCAGACACAGCATGGCATTGAACACACAGAGAACCATTACAAGTGAGTGAGGAAGCTAGTGAGCCTCCCAAAAATTAGGCCAGACACAGCATGGCAGTGAGGACTCAGAGAACCATTAAAAATGAGTGAGGAAGCTAGTGAGCCTCCAAAAAATTAGGACAGACACTGCATGGCATTCAGCACACTGAGATCCATTACAAGTGATTGAGGAAGCTAGTGATCCTCCAATAAATTAGGCCTGACACAGCATGGCAGTGAGGACACAGAGAACCATTAATAATGAATGAGGAAGCTAGTGAGCCTCGCAAAAATTAGGCCAGGCACAGCATGACATTTAGCACACTGAGATCCATTGCAAGTGATTGAGGAAGCTAGTGAGCCTCCCAAAAATTAGGCCAGACATAGCATGGAATTCAACACACTGAGATCCATTACAAGTGATTGAGGAAGCAAGTGAGCCTCCCAAAAATTAGGCCAGACACAGCATGGCATTCAGCACACTGAGATACATTACAAGTGATTGAGGAAGCTAGTGAGCCTCCCAAAAATTAGGCCAGACACAGCATGGCATTCAGCACACTGAGATCCATTACAAGTGATTGAGAAAGTTAGTGAGCCTCCCTAAAATTAGGCCAGACAAAGCATGGCAGTGAGGACACAGAGAACCATAAAAAATGAGTGAGTAAGCTAGTGAGCCTCCCAAAAATTAGGCCAGACACAGCATGGCATTCAGCACACTGAGATCCATTACAAGTGATTGAGGAAGTTAGTGACCCTCCCTAAAATTAGGCCAGACTAAGCATGGCAGTGAGGACACAGAGAACCATAAAAAATGAGTGAGTAAGCTAGTGAGCCTCCCAAAAATTAGGCCAGACACAGCATGGCATTCAGCACACTGAGAACCATTACAAGTGATTGAGGAAGTTAGTGAGCCTCCCTAAAATTAGGCCAGACAAAGCATGGCAGTGAGGACACAGAGAACCATAAAAAATGAGTGAGTAAGCTAGTGAGCCTCCCAAAAATTAGGACAAACACTGCATGGCATTAAGCACACTGAGATCCATTACAAGTGAGTGAGATCCATTACAGTCCCGCTCCTCCGCAGACGTAGTGTGACGTCAGAGCATGGCAGTGTGGACAGAGAGAACCATTAGAAGTGAGTGAGGAAGCAATTGAGCCTCCCGATAATTAGGCCAGACCCTGCATGGCGGAAGAAGACTTGGCAGTTGGCTGATGATTGTAGGAAGAGGAGGAAGAGGAGGAAGAGGAGGAGGAGGAGAGGAGATACCAAGAATCTTCATGTTCAGCAGCTTTCCCCGGGTGGACAGTTGAATTCAGGTGAAATTCAGGCTTTGTTCATTTTTATAAACTTCAGCCTGTCAATGCTGTCAGTGGACAGGCGGGTGCGCTTATCCTTTCCAACAATGCTTTCCAATTTGATGGCACCTGGTAACTGCAGGTCTCCGGAGTGGCCATGGGTACTCCGGTGGCCTGCAGTGTTGCCAATTTATTTCTGGCAGTGTTCGAGATGCAATACATTTGGTCCACTAATAATATATCTTATGGGTTCATTAAGCACTACACACGCTATGTGGACGACATATTCATCGTCTGGACGGGTACTACCCAAGATTTTTATGATTTTGTCTCCACACTTAACCACTCTAATACGATGAATATGCTCTTCACTAGTAAAGTGAGCGCTGAAGAGTTGGAATTTTTGGACGTCATGGTTCAGAAGAAGGATTGTGGTATTCAAACGGTGGGATACAGAAAACCCACGTCATGTAATACACTCCTTTGCTTTGACAGTTATCACACTGATGCTACAAAAAAGGCAATACCTTAGACTTCGCCGCATCAACAGTACCCTTGAATCCTACCACCTCCAGGCGGACGACCTTACTCTACGCCTGTTACGGAGAGGTTACCCAAGGGCCCTGTTAGATGAAGCCCGTGAAAAAGCGGCCAGAAGAGATAGAACTACTCTTATAAAAAATTCCCGGTCTAAGAAGATTAAGAAAGATAAACGCTTTGCTTTCTCATTCAGGCTCTCTGCCATGGCTCCCCATATACGTAGAGCTATAGCTAAGTATTGGTATCTAATTGAAGGTGATACAGACTTAGGGGAATGGACAGAAAATAAGCCTTATATTTCTTTTAAGCGTAGTACTAGTCTCAGGGACTTATTGGTACGCAGTAGGTTTTCTTCCAAAGGGAATAGTAGTAGAACCTGGCTAAATAATGAATTACAGGGTAATTATTCTTGTGGTTCTTGTAACTGGTGTAAATCCATACATAAAGGTTCAGCCCTTACACTAAATGGAGTTGATATAAAGGTCAAAGATTTTATCTGCTGTAAAACCTGTTCAGTTGTTTATACTCTCTTCTGCCCATGTGGCAGGTTTTATATAGGTCAAACAAAAAGACGTTTATGCACTCGCGTCAGGGAACACTATTATTCTATAAGGACTGGAGCGGGGGCCCCCCGTCTAATCCAACATGTTAGAGAACAGCATGGAGGTGATGCCTCCGTCCTAAAATTTGCAGGAATCGAAAGAGTATATAACAAAAAAGGCGAAGATAAAAAACGCCTCCTGCTTAGGACGGAACTAAGTTGGATTATACGCACTGGCGCTGAGGGCCCTGGAGGGTTAAATGAAAGGGTAGATCGTAGCTTTTTAATTTGATGCTCTGCAGTTTGTACTGTTTTTAATATTGTATGTATTATATGTATTTTTGGCTCATATTTTTTGTATTTTTTGAGTTTTCATATTTCACAGGTGTCTTGCATGTCATTAAGTTTCTTGTCTATTTGTATGGCACATGACGTGTTGTAAGGGGAGGTCCGTAGAAGCGCGGTTACGCGCGAAACAGCCTGTCACCGCCCTGTTTGTCTCCTAGCGTTCACCCTGTCCGTGTATGCACTAGGTCCAATATGTTTTTCTTTTTGAGAAAATAAAGCCATGAAGATTATTCCGGTGAGTGCACTCCATTATTCCTTCTATTCATGCGGGTGCGCTTATCTGTGATGATGGCACCAGCTGCACTGAAGACCCACTCTGACAACACGCTAGCGGCAGGGCAGGCCACTACCTCCAAGGCGCAAAGCGCCAGTTGGGGCCACGTATCCAGCTTTGAAACCCAGTAGTTGTAGGTAGCAGAGTGATCGTTAAGGACGCTGGTATGGTCAGCAAGGTACTCCCTCACCATCTTCCTGAAGGCTTCCCCCTTACTCTGTCTAGACTGGGGACAGTTGACATAGTCTTGCTGGGGTGCCATGAAACTGTCAAAAGCCTTGAAGGGTGTTCCCCTGCCCCTTAACAAGCTGCCGGCTCCACCACTCCTCTCCCCCGCTCTTTGGCCCACAGAACTATGTCCTCTGGCGCTAGTGGTGTCAGATGGGAAGTACATTTTCAGCTTCTGCACCAGGGCCTGTTGATATTGATTCACTCTCATACTGCGTTCCTCGGCAGGAATGAGAGTGGAAAAGTTCTGTTTGTACCGATGGTCCAGGAGGGTGAACACCCAGTAATCTGTGTTGTAACAAAAAATTTTAACCCAAGGATCACGGGAAAGACAGCCTAACATAAAGTTAGCCATGTGCGCCAGGGTCCCAACACGCAAGAACTCCCTCTCCTGACTAGCCTCAATTTCCTCCTCCTCCACCCTCTTGAGGCCAGACACGCTCAACAAGTAAGGATTTAGCATGGGTACCCTCTTCAGTGGCGGCACCAGTCTGCTCCTCTTCTTCTTCATCCTCCTCTTCTTCATCCTCCTCATCCTCTACTCAGTGTTGAGAAACTGATGTCAGGGTGGTCTGGCTATCTAGCGGCGGCTGTTCTTCACCCGTCTCCTGAGACGAAGGCAAAGTGTCAGACTTCAAGCTGAGCAGGGAGGTTTTAAGCAGACACAGCAGCGGGATGGTGAGGCTGATGATGCGGCATCTCCGCTGACCATCTGTGTTGACTCCTCAAAGGGGCTCAGTACCTGACAGATAGCAGACATCCACGTCCACTCCTCATTGTAGATTTGAGGTAGCTGACTGACCTGACTACCGCTTCGCACCGAGGTTGATATCTGGCATTCCACAATGGCTCCGCATTGCTGGTAAACCCTGGCTACCATCTGAAAGGTGGAATTCCACCTCGTGGGCACGTCGCACACCAGTCTGTAAACCGGCAGTTGCAAGCACCTTGGTACTGTCCTAAGGGTGGCAGAATCCGTGGTTGACTTGCGCCGCACCTTGGTGAGGAAGTCAGCCAAATTGGGGTAGGTCTTAAGAAACCGCCACACCACTAGGTTGAACACTTGGGCCAGGAATGGTACATGTGTGAGGCTGCCGAGTTGCAGAGCCACCAACAGGTTTCACCCGTTGTCACACACAACCATGCCTGGTTTGAGGCTCCGTGGAGCCAGCCAAAAATCTGACTGCGCCGTGATGCCCTGCAACAGCTCCTGGGCCGTGTGCCTCTTGTCGCCTAAGCTCACCAGTTTCAACACCGCCTGTTGGCGCTTACCCACCGCACTGCTGATGCTACGAGATGGAGGCGACGTGCTCATTGAGGGTAATAGAGAGGAGGAGTGGGCAGCACATGAGCGGAAACAGGGTCAGACTCTGTCCCAGCATCCACCAAGTTGACCTAATGTGCCGTCAGGGAGATATAGTGTCCCTGCCCGCCAGCGCTTGTCCACGTGGCCGTGGTTAGGTGGACCTTGTCGCTGACCGCGTTGGTCAGGGCACAGATGATGTTATCCGACACGTGCTGGTGTAGGACTGGGACGGCACACCGAGAAAAGTCGGTTGGCGGCTGGGGACAGAGTACCGAGGGACAGCCACCGCCATGAGGTTCCTAAAAACCTCTGTCTCTACCAGCCGATAGGGCAGCATCTCCAAGCTGAGCAGTTTGCCTATGTGCACATTTAGGGCTTGTGCATGCGGGTGAGTGGCAGTGTACTTTCGCTTCCGTGCAAAGGTCTGCTGCAGGGACAGTTGAACGCTGCGCTTGGACACTTTAATGGAGGGTGTGGAGCCTAGTGGAGGTGAAGGGGTGCGTGTAGGGTGGGAGGCGCTCGTGCCTGGGGCCTGGACGGGGGGACTGACAGAGCCAGCACCTGACACAGGGGAAGGAGCAGGTGTGCGACTTGCACTCGCTGAACAGCCTTGGTTCCACTGAGTGGGGTGTTTAGCACTCATATGCCTGCGCATGCTGGTAGTGGTTAGACTGGTCGTGGTGGCTCCCCTGCTGATCCTGGCGTGGCACACCTTGCACACTACAGTCCATCCAGACTTGGGAACATCTCGGCCTGGCCACGGGAGTTTGACTCCGTGAAACAGCTGCTGATCTACTCGCTCTGCCCCTGCTTCTCCCTCTGCCCACCCCTCTTCCTCTTCCAACCGATCCTGCTGGTGAACTTGCCTCCCCCTCAGAAGCACGGTCTTCACTTGGCTTATCCACCCAGCTCGGGTCAGTCACCTCGTCCTCATCCACCAGCTCTTCCTCCATTTCCTCACTCTCCTCCTCACTTTGAGTTACATCCATGCCAACAACCTCACTGTCTGACAACCGTGTCTCATCGTCATTATCGGACACCTCTTCCAACCCCGCTTGCAAGTCCCCACTCTCATCACCCACTGACTGCGTGAGCTGAATAGTTTAGGCATCACGACAGATCGACTGCTCCGGTTGCTCTGACTCAGGGAAGGTTCTAGAAAACAGTTCCTGGGAGCATGGTGGTGGTGGTGGATCTAAATCCCTTCTTTCTCCGGAGGGGCCAGGCTGTGGGGAAGGAGGCTGAGCTAATGGAGCAAGGGTTCCACTCCCTTGGGTAGCGTGGGCGGACTGCGTTGAAGACTGGGTGGGGGATAAGTTACTGGACACATTATCCGCTGTCCACATGATCACCTGTTCACACTGCTGTGGTTTCAATAACGGTCTACCTTGAGACCCCTAAAGTTGGTCAAAGAAGCGAGGGAGTGGACGTCTGCGGTGTGCCACTGCTCCCTCCTCAACAGGTGCTGCTGTGTTACCCTGCCCTGAACCACGCCCTCCAGCAACTACATCACTTGGAACCCCATGCCCTCGTCCTCGACCCTTACCCCTGGGGTTCACCATTTTATGGACACTGCACAGTATGGAACTGAGATAGGCCTTGCGTATGAAATACAGATATCTTGAAAAATGGTTGTAGTAACCAATGGTTTGGTGGGGCTCTACGGTGAAATCTGGTATGGGCACCGAATGTACACACTTTCTGTCACCCCAATACAATGAGCAGTGAAGTAAGTTCTATGCAGGATGCACTACAAATCCCAGCTATACAGTGCAGTACACACTAGTTTAGGGGGGGCTTGACGGTGCTATCTGGTATGGGCAACAACTGTACACACTTTGTCACCCCAATACAATGAGCAGTGAAGTAAGTTCTATGCTGGATGCACTACAAATCCCAGCTATACACTGCAGTACACCAGGACCACCAGCCCCAAAATCAAAAAGGCACTTCTTAGGGGTCTGTATGCAACACCTAATGTCCCCTTTCTGCCAGCAGCCGGTCACCACAGTGTGGTGGTTAAATCGCGGTAGCAGCACTGCAAGTCCCAGACAGCAGTCTGTAGTAATAGTATTAAAAAAAAAAGCATTTTAACCCCTTAACGACATCGGGCGTAAACTTACGCCCTCGCGCCCTGGTACTTGGCGCATCAGGGCGTAAATTTACGCCCGATGTTTCCCCGATCGCTGCGTGTTCACACACAGCGGTCGGGGAAGATGGCCTGCTATAAATCATAGCAGGCCATCTTAGCTTCACGGCACGGGGGGGGGTTAACACCCCCCGTGCTTACGATCGCCGCTATAGGCTGATCAATTCAGATCAGCCAAAAGCGGCGATCGGAACCTTTCCGGGTCATCGGCGACCCGATGACCCGGAAAAAAATGGCGGTCGGTGCTGTCCGAGGACGGCACCGACCGCCATTACTGTAAAAAGTAATGGTGATCGCCGTGCCACCGGCCCGATCGCCGTGAACGGCCGGCCGGTACCGGCCGGCCATTCACGGCGATCGGGCCGGTGGCACGGCGATCAGAGTCCCACAATATAGTAAATACCTGCCCTGGACCCCTCAGCTAGGCAGCCGAGGGGTCCAGAGCAGGTATTTGTACATTACTCACCTGTCCCGGGCTCCTGATCGGCGTCTTCCGGGTTCGCGGCATCCTCGTCTTCGTTCGGGTCTTCGGCTTCTTCCGTGACGTCACGTTCGGCTTCTCTCGGCTATTTTCGGCTCCAGCGTCGGCTCTTTCCGTATTTTGCGCTCTGCTGCCCTCTAGCGGCTGATATGTGTAATACACTTATCAGCAGCTACAGGGATGTTCAGAATTTTTTATTTTTTTTTTTTCAAATTTTTTTTTTTCTATTTTCCGCACCCTATCGCCGCTGAGTGTTGATCAGCATCGCACGAAAGTGCGCTGCTAATCAGCAACTCCTCCTTTTTGGCGTAGGGTGTTTTTTTTCTATATTCTACTGCCACGGTCTGCTTATAAGTGCCGCACATAAGTGCGGCATTTATCAGCAACTCCTTTGTTGGCGTAGGTTTTTTTTTTTATACTTACTGTAAAAAAACACGTAAAAAACACTACATTACACCACACTACATTGAATAAAGTTTGACACTACACCACTACATACCCCATATACTAATCCCCGTATAAAGATGGCCCCCTGGGTGTTTTCGGCGTCAGAGGGATACGTTATTATTACCTCCGACACCGAAACAGCCAGTGAGGATGAATGGGGGGTCCTTCGTTCCTCCATTCATCCTCATCATCCTCATCCTCCAGTGACGTGTCTGGGGGTAGTGTAGCGTACGCTGCCCCCCAGACACATCTTTTCCGCCAGTACCGTCCCAATAAGAGATGACGGTATGGAGTGAAATTCTACAAACTCTGTGAGCGTACCTTAGGGTACACTTACAGATTTCGGGTACGTGCACACTGCGGAATGGCGAAGGATAACCCTTCGTGCATTCCACAGCTGGCACCCGCCGGCGGACTGATGCAGGCATGTGTCTCCACCCGTGTCATAGAATCCATTCTATGCACGGGCGGATTCCATCGTCCATCCAAAGAATGAACACGTTGGACGGAGAGCGGAATCCGCCCGTGCTTAGAATGGAGTCTATGACACGTGTGGAGACGCGCGCCTGCATCAGTCCGCCGGTGGGTGCCAGCTGTGGAATGCACGAAGGGTTATCTGTCGCGATTCCGCAGTGTGCACGTACCCTTAGAGTGTATGTAGGAAGGGACACCCGAATCCAGCCCCCAGATGCCCCCCCATCCTCGGAGTTAGTGGGAAGATCGTCCGGGAACTGATCTTCCCACTGCTGGATAAAGGTCACCATCTGTACGGGGATAACTTTTATACCAGCACCCCCCTCCTCTGGTCTCTCGCTGCCCTGTAGCTTGCGGCACGATCCGAACATATCAGAAGTAGTAATAGCGCCCTAATATTTAGCAGCCATGGAGCGGACCCAGCGCTTCTGGATATGAAGGACCCCGTATCGCACCAGGGCAACATTTTCCAGGTGACGTCCCCCACACTGGAGAAAGGGAGACCCCAGAAGAAGTGCAGAGTGTGGTGTAACAGGGGGATCAGGAAGGACAACATTTTCCAGTGTGACGCCTGTCCTGATCACCCCGGCCTCTGCATACTGGATGGCTTCAAGGTGCACCACACGTCATTGGGGTTCTACATTATCTAAATTCTGTCCCTTATTCCTATTTCAGGGGTCACGTTGATCCAGGGATTATTCTGATCGCCATTATGGAGTCGGGAAGGAATTTTTCCCCTGTGATGAGGCTACTGTCGTCTGCCTTACGAGGGTTTTTTTTTGCCTTCCTCTGGATCAACACAGGTTGAATTTGATGGACACCTGTCATTTTCAACCTTATAAACTAATAATTGGCCTAATACCCCCAAAATAAATTAGAATTGTCCCTTTTCCCCAGCTAAATAGGTATGGCCGCCATTCCCATTAGAGGATGCCATGATGCAATTACAAAGCCTCTGTGCGGCCAGGACAGTAGAAACCCCCCACAAGTGACCCCATTCTGGAAACTACACCCCATAAGGAATCTAAGAAGGGGGGCAGCGGGGATATGGCCCCCTGGTGACGGCCACATTTGGGACGTGAAAATGAAAAAAATTGTATTTTTTATTTTCTCGGCACATGTTCTACGTAAGTGCCCGTCACCAGTGGGGTCCATATGCTCACTGCACCCCTTGTTGGATTCCTTATGGGGTGTAGTTTCCAGAATGGGGTCACTTGTCAGGGGTTTCTACTGTCCTGGCAGCACAGGAGCTTTGTAATTGCGACATGGCCTCCATCCTCCATTCCAGCCTCTAAATGGCGCTCTGTCCCTTTGGTGACTTGCCCTGTGCCCATATGGCACATTATGTCCACATGTGGGGTATTTTCGTACTCAGGGGAAATTACCCTACACGTTTTGTGTTCATTTTCTTTTTAAACCCCTTGTGGAAATGGAAAAAAATCAAGGCTAGACCAACATTTAGTGTAATTTTTGTAAAATTTTTACTCTAAATCATTAATCTTGTCATGTTTTTTCATTTTCACAAGGGGTTAAAAGATAAAAAAAACATTTAATGTGTAGAGCAATTTCCCCTGAGTTTGGAAATACCCCACATGTGGACATAAAGCGGCATGCGGGTGCAGGGTAAGCCTCCAAAGGGAAGAAGCGCCATTTGGTTTTTGAAGGCTGGATTTGGATGGAATGGATTTCGAGGGGCCATGTTGCATTCAAAAGGCCCCTGTGTTGCCAAGACAGTTGAAACCCCCCACAAGTGACCCCATTATGGAAACTGCACCCCTCAAGGAATGTAACAAGGGGTGTAGTGAGCATATGGACCCCACGGGTGACGGACACAAATGTGGAACAATGTGGCGTGAAAATGAAGTATTACATTTTTTACACTATAATGTTGGTTTAGCCTTGAATATATCATTTTCACAAGGGGTTAAAAGAGGAGAAAAAAAACTAAATGTGTAGCGCAATTTCCCCCGAGTCCGTAAATACCCCACATGTGGACATAAAGCGCCATGCGGGTGCAGGGCAAGCCTCCGAAGGGAACGAGCACCATTTCGTTTTTGAAGGCTGGATTTGGATGGAATGGATTTTGAGGGGCCATGTTGCATTCAAAAGGCCTCTGTGTTGCCAAGACAGTTGAAACCCCCCACAAGTGACCCCATTATGGAAACTACACCCCTCAGGGAATGTAACAAGGGGTGTAGTGAGCATATTGACCCCACTGGTGACGGGCACAAATGTGGAACAATGTGGCGTGAAAATGAAATATTACATTTTTTACACTATAATGTTGGTTTAGCCTTGAATTTATCATTTTCACAAGGGGTTAAAAGAGAAAAAAAACACACAATATGTGTAGAGCAATTTCCCCCGAGTCCGTAAATACCCCACATGTGGACATAAAGCGCCATGTGGGCGCAGGGCAAGCCTCCGAAGGGAAGGAGCGCCATTTGGATTTTGGAGGTTGGATTTGGCTAGAATGGATGATGAACGCCATGTCACATTTACAGAGCCCTCGTGCTGCCAAAACACTGGAAACCCCCCACAAGTGACCCCATTCTGGAAACTGCACCCCTCAAGGAATCTAACAAGGGGTGCAGTGAGGATATGGACCCCTTGATGACGGGCACATTTGTGCCATGAAAGTGAAAAAATGAAATTTTTCCCTTTCACGTCACATTGTTCCACATTTGTGCCCGTCACCAGTGGGGTCCATATGCTCACTGCACCCCTTGTTAGATTCCTTGAGGGGTGTAGTTTCCAGAATGGGGTCACTTGTGGGGGGTTTCCAGTGTTTTGGCAGCACGAGGGCTCTGTAAATGCGACATGGCCCTTGAAATCCTTTTCAGTGAAATTCAGCTTCCAAAAGCCAATTGGCGCTCCTTCCCTTTGGAGGCTCGTCCTGCGCCCCCTTGGCACTCTATCGCCACATGTGGGGTATTTCTGTACTCGGGAGAAACTGCGCTACACATTTTTTGTCTTTTTTTGCCTCTTATCCCTTTAAGAAAATGAAAAATTGAAGGCTAGAACAACGTTTTAGTGTAAAAAATAAATTTTTCTTTTTTCACGCCATATTGTTCGGAAAATCTGTGAAGCACCTGTGGGGTCCAGATGCTCACCGCACCCCTTGTTACATTCCTTGAGGGGTGTAGTTTTCTAAATGGTGTCCCTTTAGGGGTGTTTTTTAGGTTTTGACACCCCAGAGCCTCTGCCAACCTGAAGTGGTACAGTCAAAAATGACCAAATATAACGGAGGCGTTGAAATTCACTAGGCGCTCCCTTATATCTGAGGCTTGTGGTTGCGTCAAATAGCGCAATAGGGCCACATATGGGGTATTTCTATAAACTGCAGAAACGGGGCAATAATTATTGGGGTGCATTTCTCTGGTAATAGGTTTATAATTATGAAAAATATTGGATTACAATAAAATCTCTGCACAGAAAATTAAAATTTTCAAATTCCTTACACACTTAGCTTTTATTTCTGTGACTCCCCTAAAGGGTTAAAACACTTTCTGGATATGCTTTTGCAGAGTTTGGGGGGTGCAGTTTCTGAAATGGGGTGCTTTGTGGGGCTTTCTAACATACAGGCCCCTCAAATACACTTTAAACCTGAACAGGTCCCTAAAAATATCTGATTTTGAAATTTTACTGAAAATTTGGAAATTTGCTGCTAATGTTTTAAGCTTCCTATCGTCTAAAAAAAATGAAAGATAGTTTAATAAATGCTGCCAACATAAAGTAGACATGTTGCTAATGCTATTTAATATATAATTTATGTGGTATAACCACTTTCTGTATACGCAAAGAAGTTTCAAAGTTGGAAAAATGCATTTTTTCACATTTTTTCACCTTATTTGGGTTTTTTTCATAAAGATTTGTTATGAGTATCGACTCCAATTTACCAGAAATGTAAAGTACAATATGTCACGAGAAAACAATCTCAGAATCAGCCGGATAGGTAAAAGCATCCCGAAGTTATTAATGACTAAAGTGACACAGGTCATATTCATAAAATTTGTCTCTGTCATTAAGGCCATTTCAGGCTCTGTCCTTAAGGGGTTAAGAGACACTGACGTTTTTTTTTTTTTTTTTGCAGAAATCAATAGTCCGGGCGATTTTAAGAAACTTTGTAATTGGGTTTATTAGCCAAATATGCCATTATCTGCATTTAAAAATCCTTTTCCCATGTCTCCCCCCCTCCTCTTTTCCATCCACTGCAAAAAAATCAGGAAATTGTGACTTGTTGCATGAGACAACCCAGTCTGTTCCTATAGAGAAGGGGGGGGGGGAGGAGGAAGGAGGGAGTTAGCCGGCAGCAGAAAGCAGATAACCGAGGATTACAGGCACGGAGCTGGGTGACCGCTGTAATCAGAGCTCAGAGAAGTCCATGTCAGAGGAGATAGAGGGTGAGGTATTTGTAGATTAACTCTTTGTTGTCCTGTTTTGGTCTTTTATTTAGCTCTCTCCATAGGAGAACAATGAAGACAGGAGGGAGAGCTTCAAACAGCTTTTTCATGATAAAAATGCATTTTTCGGCTAATAAACCCAATGACAAAGTTTCTTAAAATCGCCTGGACTATTGATTTCTACAAAAAAAAAATTCACGACAGTGACACTTTAACCCTTTAACCTCTTAAGGACATAGGACGTACCGGTACGTCCTATGTCCTCACTTGCACTTCAAAGCGGGGCCGCGCGGCGGCCCCGCTTTGAAGTGCCGCGATCCCGGGTGCCGCGTGTAGCCCGGGACCGCCGCTATTAGCGGGCACGGTCTGATCGCCGTGCCCGCTAATTAGCTAATCGGAGGCAGCTGTCAAAGTTGACAGCTGCCTCCGATTACCGGAGGCAACGTTTCCCTGGTGTCTAGTGGGGGAGATCGCTCCTCCGGGACCTTGTCCCGGAGGAGCGATCTCCGTTACTGATGCCGGCCGGGGACGCGTCCAAGATGGCGCCGTCCTCGGCTCGGCACTCGTTCGTTTTCGGCTGCAGCAGCCGAAAGCAAACGAGTGCCGATCTCATGGATCTCTGCAGCATATCTATGCTGCAGAGATCTCAATGAGAGATCCAAGTGTATATACTAGAAGTCCCCTAGGGGGGCTTCTAGTATATGTGTAAAAAAAAAAAAAAAAGTGTTGTTAATAGTAAAAAGGTTTGAATTTTTTACAGGCCATCAGATACAATATAAGTTATACATGTTATATATCGTTTTAATCGTAACGACTTGAGGAACATGCATAACAAGTCAGTTTTACCCCAGGGCGAATGGCGTAAAAACACAGTTCCCCCAAATAAAAGAAATGCGTTTTTTTTTTTCAATTTCACCACACTTTGAATTTTTTTCTGGTTTCGCAGTGTACTTTATGCAAAAATTCAGCCTGTAATTGCAAAGTACAATTAGTGACGCAAAAAATAAGGGGTCATGTGGGTTTCTAGGTGGAAAAATGCAAGTGCTATAACCTTTTAAACACAAGGAGGAAAAACCGAAAACGTAAAAACGAAAATGGGCCATGTCCTTGAAGGGTTAAGGACGGGGCCCATTTTCGTTTTTACGTTTTCGGTTTTTCCTCCTTGTGTTTAAAAGGTCATAGCACTTGCATTTTTCCACCTAGAAACCCACATGACCCCTTATTTTTTGCGTCACTAATTGTACTTTGCAATTACAGGCTGAATTTTTGCATAAAGTACACTGCGAAACCAGAAAAAAATTCAAAGTGTGGTGAAATTGAAAAAAAAAAACGCATTTCTTTTATTTGGGGGAAATGTGTTTTTACGCCATTCGCCCTGGGGTAAAACCGACTTGTTATGCATGTTCCTCAAGTCGTTACGATTAAAACGATATATAACATGTATAACTTATATTGTATCTGATGGCCTGTAAAAAATTCAAACCGTTGTTAACCAATATACGTTCCTTAAAATCGCTCCATTCCCAGGCTTATAGCGCTTTTATCCTTTGGTCTATGGGGCTGTGCGAGGTGTCATTTTTTGCGCCATGATGTGATCTTTCTATCGGCACCTTGATTGCGCATATACGACTTTTTGATCGCTTTTTATTACATTTTTTCTGGATTTGATGCGACCAAAAATGCGCAATTTTGCACTTTGGGATTTTTTGGCGCTGACGCCGTTTACCGTACGAGATCAGGAATGTGATTAATTAATAGTTCGGGCGATTACGCACGCGGCGATACTAAACATGTTTATTTATTTATTTATTTGTTTACTTTTATTTAAAACCTGGGAAAAGGGGGGTGATTCAGACTTTTATTAGGGGAGGGGGCTTTTTACTATAAACAACACTTTTTTTTATTTTTTTACACATATACTAGAAGCCCCCCTGGGGTTAGGGTTATTCCCCCCTGGGGTTAGGGTTATTCCCCCTGGGGGACTTCTAGTATATACACTTGGATCTCTCATTGAGATCTCTGCAGCATAGATATGCTGCAGAGATCCATGAGATCGGCACTCGTTTGCTTTCGGCTGCTGCAGCCGAAAACGAACGAGTGCCGAGCCGAGGACGGCGCCATCTTGGACGCGTCCCCGGCCGGCATCAGTAACGGAGATCGCTCCTCCGGGACAAGGTCCCGGAGGAGCGATCTCCCCCACTAGACCCCAGGGAAACGTTGCCTCCGGTAATCGGAGGCAGCTGTCAACTTTGACAGCTGCCTCCGATTAGCTAATTAGCGGGCACGGCGATCAGACCGTGCCCGCTAATAGCAGCGGTCCCGGGCTACTCGCGGCACCCGGGATCGCGGCACTTCAAAGCGGGGCCGCCGCGCGGCCCCGCTTTGAAGTGCAAGTGAGGACATATGACGTAGGGGTACGTCATATGTCCTTAAGAGGTTAAGCCCTGAAAAGGTCTGTGTGTTTGTATTGCTAGTATATACCCTGCCTAACGCTAAATCCTACACTGACACTCTCCCTGACCAGCAGCAGCTCTGTCCCTGATCTCTCACAGCATGCGTCTGAAGCGAGCACTGCCGGCGCCGAGTTTTATATGGCAGGGTCATCTGATCTGGCCAACCAATCGCTGCTATCGACATGTATGGGGCCCATATGATCGCAGGATGTACCAAAGAGTCTCCTGCATGTTTATTGGCTGCGAAATAGCTCGCAAACTTACTGTGTTTGGTGCACATTTTTTGTACTTTTTTTACTTTTACACTAGTGTACATTACTGTACACTAGTGTAAATGCTTTGATCACTGATACAAAACACTGCAGTACCTAATATACTGCAGTGAATTGTATTATGCATCATGTTGACAGGCAATAGCCACCGTCACCCCTGTCAGCATGAGGCCTTCATTAGGACCCCGGGATCACCATGGAGACATCGCGACACCGGACGGTGCCGCGGGACATCGCGATAGCGTAAGTGAATCCACTGCGCCGACCAGGACCCACCGAGACCCGTTAGATGCCGCTGTCATGGTTTGACAGTGGCATTTAATGGGTTAAACTACCTGCAGCAGAGAATCCTCTGCTCCAGGCAGTTTCGCCGTTGAAAGGCGTATGCATCGGAATAAAGCCCATTAGTTGCCGCCATTAAAACACATGCGGCAGTCACTAAGGGGTTAAAGGGCCGGTACTCAAAGTGTTAAAATTACATTTGTTGTTGTTTTTGGTTAATTTATATGTGTTATTTATATTTTTTACATGTAAGTAAATATGAAAAATGAATGATCAAATTTTTAATATTTCCCACTGATGGCCCCTAGGGGGAGCTCCAGCAGGTAAAAAGTAACCTGAAATACAGCTGCTGAAAAGAGGCAGTCTCTGCTTTACTGCTGTGACATCATCACCTCCCCCCTCTTTTCACAAAACAAAGAGGGGAAAGGAGCAGTGCCATTTTGTTGTTGTCTGCACAGCAGTACAGATACAACAAGCGTGTCCCCAGCCAACTTCATAATACACCTCAGCTCTGCTCCAGATGACTCGAAAATCTGGATACAGTCCTGCAAAACTTCACCCAGGACTGTATCCCACTTACCCAGACATGCAGAGCAGAACTCAAATGCAGCCAGCTGACAAGCTGACCGCCGTGCAAAGCGAAGCACTTCACTACTACCATTAATTTGCTCCTCCCTGATGTACACTCAGACAGACAGCTTTGTATAATGAAAACAACAGGGCACTACTACTCAAATCAAATCAAAAAATGTAATTCTTGGGGTGCTCAACCCAAAAATGACATAACAAAGCACTTGTAGTTCTTGATATATTAATAAAGAATTATTCTATTTGATTGTGAGAGATACGGTTATTTAATATTTGGGATGTGCCACCCATATTTGTATGACATACTTTTCTCTTTTTTTCGAACACTCAGACAGACAGATCATACATGCAAACACAGTCAGCTCATACACGCACACCCATACAGGGAGATCATACACGCACACTCATACAGGGAGATCATACACGCACACCCATACAGGGAGATCATACACGCACACCCATACAGGGAGATCATACACGCACACTCATACAGAGAGATCATACACGCACACCCATACAGGGAGATCATACATGCACACTCATACATGGAGATCATACACGCACACCCATACAGGGAGATCATACACGCACACCCATACAGGGAGATCATACACGCACACCCATACAGGGAGATCATACACGCACACCCATACAGGGAGATCATACATGCACACTCATACATGGAGATCATACACGCACACCCATACAGGGAGATCGTACACGCACACCCATACAGGGAGATCATACACGCACACCCATACAGGGAGATCATACACGCACACACAGGCAGCTCATACACGCACACCCATACAGGGAGATCATACATGCACACTTATACAGGGAGATCAAACACGCACACCCATACAGGGAGATCATACACGCACACCCATACAGGGAGATCAGACACGCACACTTATACAGGGAGATCATACACGCACACCCATACAGGGAGATCATACACGCACACCTATACAGGGAGATCATACACGCACTCCCATACAGGGAGATCATACACGCACACCCATACAGGGAGATCATACACGCACACTCATACAGGGAGATCATACATGCACACCCATACAGGGAGATCATACACGCACACCCATACAGGGAGATCATACACGCACACTCATACAGAGAGATCATACACGCACACCCATACAGGGAGATCATACACGCACACCCATACAGGGAGATCATACATGCACACTCATACATGTAGATCATACACGCACACCCATACAGGGAGATCGTACACGCACACCCATACAGGGAGATCATACACGCACGCCCATACAGGGAGATCATACACGCACACACAGGCAGCTCATACACGCACACCCATACAGGGAGATCATACATGCACACTTATACAGGAAGATCATACACGCACACCCATACAGGGAGATCATACATGCACACCTATACAGGGAGATCATACACGCACACCCATACAGGGAGATCATACACGCACACCCATACAGGGAGATCATACAAGCACACACAGGCAGCTCATACACGCACACCCATACAGGGAGATCATACATGCACACTTATACAGGGAGATCATACACGCACACCCATACAGGGAGATCATACACGCACACTCATACAGTGAGATCACACACGCACACTCATACAGGGAGATCACACACGCACACTCATACAGGGAGATCACACACGCACACCCATACAGGGAGATCATACACAAACACCCATACAGGGAGATCATACACGCACACCCATACAGGGAGATCACACACGCACACCCATACAGGGAGATCATACACGCACACCCATACAGGGAGATCATACAAGCACACCCATACAGGGAGATCATACGCGCACACTCATACAGAGAGATCATACACGCACACTCATACAGGGAGATCATACACGCACACTCATACAGGGAGATCATACACGCACACTCATACAGGGAGATCATACACGCACACCCATACAGGGAGATCACACACGCACACTCATACAGGGAGATCATACAAGCACACCCATACAGGGAGATCATACAAGCACATTCATACAGAGAGATCATAAACGCACACTCATACAGGGAGATCATACACGCACACTCATACAGGGAGATCATACACGCACACTCATACAGGGAGATCATACAAGCACACCCATACAGGGAGATCATACGCGCACACTCATACAGAGAGATCATACACGCACACTCATACAGGGAGATCATACACGCACACTCATACAGGGAGATCATACACGCACACTCATACAGGGAGATCATACACGCAAACACCCATACAGGGAGATCACACACGCACACTCATACAGGGAGATCATACACGCACACCCATACAGGGAGATCATACAAGCACATTCATACAGAGAGATCATAAACGCACACTCTTTCAGGGAGATCATACACGCACACTCATACAGGGAGATCATACACGCACACTCATACAGGGAGATCATACACGCACACTCATACAGGGAGATCATACACGCACACCCATCAAGGGAGATCATACACGCACACCCATCAAGGGAGATCATACACGCACACCCATCAAGGGAGATCATACACGCATACTCATACAGGGAGATCATACATGCACACCCATCAAGGGAGATCATACACGCACACTCATACAGGGAGATCATACACGCACACCCATCAAGGGAGATCATACACGCACACCCATACAGAGAGATCATACACGCACACCCATACAGGGAAATCATACACGCACACCCATATAGGGAGATCATTCACGCACACCCATATAGGGAGATCATTCACGCACACCCATACAGGGAGATCATACACGCACACTCATACAGGGAGATCATACACGCACACCCATACAGGGAGATCATACACGCACACCCATACAGGGAGATCATACACGCACACTCATACAGGGAGATCATACACGCACACCTATACAGGGAGATCATACACGCACACCCATACAGGGAGATCATACACGCACACCCATACAGGGAGATCATACACGCACACTCATACAGGGAGATCATACACGCACACCCATACAGGGAGATCATACACGCACACTCATACAGACAGGTGGGTCTCCTGACAGCTGCTCCTGGTGCTCCAAAGCTACCCTCGGATCTCCGTCCACATGCAGCTCCCCGCTCAGGCTCCAGTAGCCTCTGACCATACCACACACCTCAGCTGCTGTAGAACCTCCATACATCTCAGCTGCGACAGAACCCCATACTGCACCTTAGCTGCTGCAGAACCTCATACCACATACCTCAGCTGCTGTAGAACCCCTTACTAGACCTCAGCTGCTGCAGAACCCCTTACTAGACCTCAGCTGCTGCAAAACTCCTTACTAGACCTGAGCTGCTGCAGAACCTCATATACACCTCAGCTGCTGCAGAACCTCTTACTAGACCTCAGCTGCTGCTAATTGTTTGGGAGCTAAAATGAAATTCTTTGCCAGGTCATATATATATCCCATCTATACCATGTTAGCCTGGCATTACATATACAGATGCAGTGTAGTAGCTACAGGCAGTCTCCTGACATTGGGAAGTAAGGGGTTAACACACTGGCAGCTTTTCTCTTTATTCCTCTGGTCAGTGTGACACTCCTCTGCCTCCTCCATCCACTATCTCTTGAGACGGAGTTCCCCTGTCCCAGCATGTAGCACTGTAGTCTCTGTGCGTCCCTTCCCCGTCCTCATGCACGGAGCTGAGACCTGCCGGCTCATTATCAGATCAGTCTCACAGCCCGAGCAGGAGGAGGGGGAGAGCGGCTAGCTGCTGAGGATAGTGCTGGGCACTGTGCACCTTCTCTGGGGGCTCCAGCAGTATGGCGTCTGGCTCCCTCTCCAGCTCCCTGTGTGTGTGAGCTGCGCATGTTAGCTCTCAGCTACATTGTAGCAGACGGGACGGGAGCCGTCCATTGACTCCAATGTACTGAGGGCTGCCATAAAGCAACTGTGTATGTGTCGTGCAGGTTGACATACACAGATGCTATTGCAAATGGCAGCCCCCATTTTACAAAATGTAAAAACAGGAATCAAAGTCTAACTATTTTTAAAGATATTAATTAAATGAAACAAAAAGAAAAAAAAAAGAAAAAAAAAACGTGACACATTCCCTTTAAAGGGCCATTACATAAGTTGCTATAAAAGGGACTGTGCCCAAGTCGCTCTAAAAGGGGCGGTACCCAAGTCACTTTTAAAGGGGCAGTAATCAAGTTGCTCTTAAAGGGACGGTACCCAAGTCACTCTTAAAGGGACAGTATCCAAGTCTCTCCTAAAGGGACGTTACCCAAGCCGCTCTTAAAAGGACATGTGGCGGTCACTAAGGGGTTAAAGTGTAACTGTCATTTCAGGGTCATTTTTTTGAAAACATTAAATATCAACAGTTTAAGCGATTTTAAGAAACTCTGTAATAGGTTTTATGTACTAAAAGAGTTAACTTGTGGACTAAAAAAGCAATCTCCCAGCCTCCCCCCTCACTGCAGATGAAGCAGGATTTCTGTGTCTATTATGTGGCTATGGAGAGGGGAGGGGCTGTTAGGAGTGACTGAGCACGGAGCAGTCCTGCACAGCACAACACCCTGCAATCTTCTCTCAGTAAGTTCATAGATAAGCACTGACCTTTCTGACACCTAAATTTAGTGTTTTAGGTGCCCAGAGAGTCTACAAACAGCTGACCTTCATGTCACCTCTTCCTGCTCCCTCATCTCCCTCAGCCCCTCCCCCCTTCATAGGCTTACAATGGAGAGAGCAGAGCCCGTCTTCACTGGCTTCTCTGTAATGAAGACGGATTTGCCTGATAATGCACAGATAAGAAGTCAGGGGGGGGAGGCTGGGAGATTGCTTCTTGAGTACAGAAGGAGGCTTTTTTGGCTGATAAAACCTATTACAGAGTTTCTTAAAAAACGCTTATACTACTGATTTCTGCAATAAAAAAAAAAACATGACTGTTACGCTTTAAAGGGATGGTACTCGTCGCTCTTAATGGGACGGTACCCAATTCGCTCTTAAAGGGCCATTACATAAGTCGCTTTTAAAGGGGCGGTACCCAAGTCGCTCTAAAAGGGGCGGTACCCAAGTCGCTTTTAAAGGGGCGGTACCCAAGTAGCTCTTAACCCCTTAAGGACGGAGCCCAAAATGGTCTTAAGGACCGCAGCAAATTTCAGGAATTTGACCTGTGTCATTTCATCCATTAATAACTTCGGGATGCTTTTACCTATCCGGCTGATTCTGAGATTGTTTTCTCGTGACATGTTATACTTTATATTTCTGGAAAAATTGAGTCGATACTTAGAGCCTATCTTTATGAAAAAAACTAAAATAATGTGAAAAATTTTAAAAAATTGCATTTTTCTAACTTTGAAATGTTGTGCTTGTAAGGAAAATGGTTATGCCACATAAATTATATATGAAATAGCATTAGCAACATGTCTACTTTATGTTGGCGGCATTTATTAAACTTTCATTCAATTGTTTAAGACAATAGAAAGCTTCAAAGTTTAGCAGCATTTTTTCAAATTTTCATAAGAATTTCAAAATCTGATTTTTCAAGGGACCAGTTCACGTTGGAAGTGTATTTGAGGGGGCTGTATATTATTGAGCCCCACAAAGCACCCCATTTCAGAAACTGCACCCCCCAAATTGTTCAAAATCAATTCCAGAAAGTTTTTTAACCCTTTAGGTGAGTCACAGAAATAAAAGCAAAGAGTGTGAGAAAATTGAAAATTTTAATTTTCTTTGTAGAAATTATATTGTGATCCAATATGTCTCATAAAAGAAAATCTATTTCCAGAGAAATGCACCCCAATTTTATTGCCCCGTTTCTGCAGTTTATAGAAATATATGATATGTGGCCCTATTGCGCTATTTGACGCAACCACAAGCCTCAGATGTAAAGGAGCGCCTAGTGAATTTTAAAGCCTCCTTACAAGTGGCCAATTTTCAAAGTACCACTTCTGGTTGGCAGAGGCTCTGGGGTGTCAAAACCTAACAAAGACCCCTAAAGGTATACCATTTAGGAAACTACACCCCTAAAGGAATGTAACAAGGGGTATAGTGGGCATAATGACCCCACTGGGGACAGACACAATGTGCGGTGAAATTGAAAAAATTTTTTTTTTTACATTAAAACTTGGGTCTAGCCCTAAATTTTTTAGGTTGAAAAGGGGTTAAAAGGAAAAAGAAAACATACAACTTGTAGAGAAATTTCCCCCGAGTACAAAAATACCCCACATAGGGACATAATGTATCATGCGGGCGCAGGACACGCCTCCAAAAGGAAGGAGCACCATTTGGCTTTTGAAAGCTGAATTTGGCCAGAATGGAGGACGAAGGCCATGTCTGGTTCGCAGAGCCCCTGTGCTGTCAAAACAGTGGAAACACCCCACAAGTGACCCCATTATGGAAACTACACCCCTCAAGGAATGTAACAAGAAGTATATTGGGCGTATGGACCCCACTGGTGACAGACACAAATGTGGAACAATGTGCTGTGAAAATGAAAAATTTAATTTTTTACACTAAAACGTTGGTGTAACTTTGAATTTTTCATGTTCACAAGGGGTTAAAAGAAAAAAAAAACCACTAATCATGTAGAGCAATTTCCCCCAATTACAGGAATACCCCACATGTGGACACAAAGTGCAAAGCCGGCGCCGGGAAAGCCTCCAAAGGGAAGGAGCGCAATTTGGATTTTGGAAGCTGGATTTGGCCAGAATGGAGGACGAAGGGTTCGCAGAGCCCCGTGCTGCCAAAACAGAGGAAACCCCCCACAAGTGACCCCAACGAACTCAGGAATCTGTGGCTCGTACAGGGTGGGGTCACTTGAGGGGGCTTGTGGGGCTTCCCGCGGCCTAGTTCTGGGGCGGTGCGTTGGGGGATTATCATCACTAAATGATGATGACGATGAGGAAGAAGAGGAAGGAAGAGGGAACGAGGGGATCTTCCTCTTCCCCCTCACTGGTTGTCTCAGTATCGGAGGCAATCCAGGCGAATGCCTCCTCCCAGAGAACAACCTGTGGCCATTTACTATTATTTTTTTTTCTTTAGGATGCCTTCACTCACACCGGATCCGCACACTGGGGATCCAGCGTCAGTGCAACCCTATGATTGACATCCCGCTGCGTATATTTAAGTTAACGCCCGCTGGCCGGAGCATACTTTACCTCCTCCTCGCTCCAGCTTGCTTCGGGGCTCCTGGCGTCTGCTCATCCCGCGCAGCCAATTAGTGTGCTGCCCTGCCGCAGCTACTAATTGGCTGAGTGGGATGTCCTGCTGAGAACCCCCAATGCAAACCAGAGTGGGGAGGAGGTGATGTATGCTCCAGCCGGCAGGGGGTTAACTTACATACACGCAGTGGGGTGTCATTCCTGCTGCGTGTATGTATTCTCATAGGGATGCACTGGCACTGGATCCCTTGCGGATCCGGTGTGTGTGAAGGCATCCTTAGTGGGGTGTGTAAGTGTTATGCTTTCACACGTGTAAGTGTTAGTGTGTGTGTTTTATGTACTGTTTTTACTTTTTATTTGTGTGTGTTTTTGACTTTTTTTTTTTTTTACTTGGGGGGCACACTGGGGGGGGGGGGGGGGTGCAGGATAAAAAATATTTTTTTACTGGGGAAAAAAAGGGGGGGAGGGGGACAGAGGCAGGGGTCACTATATCACCATCAATCCAGGGGAGAGGGTGGCAGGACGGAGGGGAGAGAGAGTAATAGGAGAGGGGCAGCAGGACGGAGAAAAGATGGTAAGAGGAGAGGGAAAGAGGAGAGGGTGGTAGGACAGAGGGTGGCAGGGGAGGAGAGAGGGTAAGAAAAGAGGGTGGCAGGAGAGGAGAGAGGATAAGAGGAGAGGGTGGCAGGAGAGGAGAGAGGATAAGAGGAGAGGGTGGCAGGACGGAGGGGGTGGCAGGACGGAGAGGGTGGTAGGACAGAGGGTGGCAGGGGAGGGGAGAGGTTAAGAGGAGAGAGGAGAGGGTGGTAGGACAGAGGGTGGCAGGGGAGGGGAGAGGTTACGAGGAGAGAGGAGAGGGTGGCAGGGGAGGGGAGACGGTGGCAGGAGAGGAGAGAGGGTAAGAGGAGAGGGTGGTACCGGAAAGGGTGGCAGGTGAGGAGCGGCAGGACGGAGGGTAGAGGGTAAAAGGAGAGAGGAGGGGGTGGCAGGACGGAGGGGAGCAGGTAAGAGGAGAGAGGAGGGGGTGGCAGGACTGAGTGGGTGGCAAGACGCAGGGGGTGGGGTGGCAGGACGCAGGGGGTGGGGTGGCAGGACGCAGGGGGTGGGGTGGCAGGACGCAGGGGGTGGGTGGCAGGACGCAGGGGGGTGGGTGGCAGGAAGCAGGGGGTGAGTGGCAGGAAGCAGTGGGTGGGTGGCAGGACGGAGAGGGGGGATGGCAGGACGTTGGGGGAGATGGCAGGCAGAACGTGGGGGGGTGGGGTGGCAGGAAGAACTCAGGGTGGGTGGCAGGCAGAATGCAGTGGGGTGGCAGGCAGAATCCAGTGGGGTGGCAGGCAGAATGCAGTTGGGGGTGGCAGGCAGAATGCAGTGGGGGGTGGCAGGCAAAACGCAGGGGGGGTGGCAGGCAGAGGGCAGGGGGTGGCATGCAGAAGGCAGGGGGGTGGCAGGCAAAACGCAGGGGGGGTGGCATGCAGAAAGCAGGGGGGTGGCAGGCAAAACGCAGGGGGGGTGGCATGCAGAAAGCAGGGGGGTGGCAGGCAAAACGCAGGGGGGGTGGCAGGCGGAGGACAGAGGAGGTCGCAGCCAGCCCCCGGCACGGGCACCGACACTGTCACGGGCACTGGAGGTATCAGGGGGGGAGGGGGAGGAGGCGATCCGGCGCGGCGCGGAGAAGGAGGAAGCACAGGGAGATCGGCTAGCAGGGAGATGCTAGCTGATCTCCCTGTAATGGGAGGCAGCACGGGGGGGGGGGCGGAGGAGGAGGAGAAGACATGGGGAGAGGAGGCACGGGGGGCGCATAGGAGGAAGACAGAGGAGGCCGCAGCCAGCCCCCGGCACCGGAGGTATCAGGGGGGAAGGGGGAAGCACAGGGAGATCGGCTAGCAGGGAGATGCTAGCTGATCTCCCTGTAACGGGAGGCAGCACGGGGGGCCCGGAGGAGGAGGACACATGGGGGAGGAGGCACCCGGCGCCGGGCACAGGACTCACCACCCCCATCATCACCTTCTCTGCTGCTGATTCTCGGCAAGCAGAGAAGATGATGATGGGAGTAGTAGTTAGATCGCCTGTGGTTAGCCGGCTGGTGGTTACCAGCCAATCACGGGCGATCGGGGGCCGGCACCGACGGGCAGGTGATGCCCGGGCACAGCTGTGATTGGTGCTGTCTCGGACAGCACAAATCACAGCTCTGTGCCGGGGTCCGGGCCCGGAAACACAGCAAATCGCTGTGATTGGCCGATGAGAAGTCATCGGCCAATCACAGCGATCGTGGTCACGGTGGGCAGGGAAACTGAAAGAATCAGCAGCCACCTTCACCCGAGCGCCGCGCAAAATCGCGCGGCGCTCGGGTGAAGGTGGCTGCTGATTTAAAGGGCCAGCGTACCGGTACGTCATGGGTCCTTAAGTGACAGGGATCCATGACGTGCCGGTACGTCATGGGTCCTTAAGAGGTTAACCCTTTGAGGACCAGGCCCAAAATGACCCAGTGGACCGCGCAAATTTTGATCTTAGTGCTTTCGTTTTTCCCTCCTCCCCTTCTAAGAGCTCTGGCACTCTCAGTTTTCTATCTACAAGTCATGTAAGTGCTTGTTTTTTACAGGAATAGTTGTACTTTGTAATGGCGTCATTCATTTTACCATAACATGTATGATGGAATTCCAAATATATTATTTATGAAGATATAAATAGGTGAAATCGTAAGAAAGAATGCAATATGGTAACGTTTGGGGGGTTCCTGTGTCTACGTAATGCACTATATGGTAACAGCGACATGATACCATTATGCTATAGGTCAGTCCGAACACAACCATATGCAGGTTACACAGATTCTCTAATGTTATATATATTTTTTTTTATGAAATCCTTTTTTTTGGCAATTAAATATTAATAAAATGGGCCTATTGTGACGCTTATAACGGTTTTATTTTTTCACCTATGGGGCTGTATGGGGTGTCATTTTTTCCGCCATGATCTCTAGTTTTTATTAATACCATATTTGTGAAGATCGGACGTTTTGATCACTTTTTATTGATTTTTTTTAATATATAATGTAACATAAAATCGGTAATCTGCGCACTTTTTCCCCTCTTTTCGTGTACGCCGTTCACCGTTCGCAATGACGCTTGTTATATTTTAATAGATCGGACAATTACGCACGCTACGGTATATTATATGTTTATTTATTTATTTATTTTTATATGTTTTATTTATATAATGGGAAAGGGGGGTGATTTAGACTTTTATTGGGGGAGGGGTTTTGGGGTAGTGTGTTAGTGTTTTGAACTTTTTTTTTTTACACTTTTGAAGTCCCTTTGGGGGACTTGTACATACATTAGTTTGATTTTTACACTGATCATTGCTATGCCATAGGCATAGCATTGATCAGTGTTATCGGCGCTCTGCTCATTGAGCCTGCCTGTGCAGGCTCAGTGTAGCAGATCGCCGATCGGACCGCATGGAGGCAGGTAAGAGACCTCCAGCAGTCCGTTTCAACGATCGGGACCCCCGCAGTCACACTGCGGGGGTCCCGATCGGTAAGTGACAGGGGACTCCCCCTGTCACTTACACTTAAACGCTGCGGTCGCGCCGCGATCGCGGCGTTTAAGGGGTTAATGACACGCGGCAGCGCGATCGCTGCAGCGTGTCATTACCGGTGAGGTCCCGGCTGCTGATTGCAGCCCGCCCCCACCTCCTATGAAGCGCGCTCCGCTCCGGAGCGCGCTTCATAGCGGGAATACCACCCATGACGTAAGGTTACGTCATGGGTCGTCTGGGGACAGACTTCCATGACGTAACCCTACGTCCAGGGTCGTCTAGGGGTTAAAGTCTCACTCTCGTGAATTTTTTTTTTTGCAGAAGTTAATAGTACAGGCGATTTTAAGAAACTTTGTCATTGGGTTTATTAGCCGAAAAATGCATTTTTATCATGAAAAAGCAGTTTGAAGCTCTCTCCCTGTCTTCATTGTTTTTCTATGGAGAGAGCTAAATAAAAGACCAAAACAGGACAACAAAGAGTTAATCTACAAATACCTCACCCGTTATCTCCTGGAACAGTCACCACTGACCTCCCTGAGCTCTGATTACAGCTGTCACTCAGTTCTGTGCCTGTAATCCTCTGTTATCTGCTTTCTGCTGCCGGCTAACTCCCTCCTTCCTCCTCCCCCCTCCCCCCTCTCCTCTCCCTAGAGCAGACAGGGTACGATGCAACAAGTCACAATTTCCTGATTTTTTGCAGTGGATGAAAAAGAGGAGGGGGGGGGGGGACCTGGGGAAAGGCTTTTTACATGCAGATAATGGCAGATTTGGCTAATAAACCCAATTACAAAGTTTCTTAAAATCGCCTGGACTATTGATTTCTGCAAAAAAAAAACAAAAACAAGAAACGACAGTGACACTTTAAAGGGACGATACCCAAGCCGCTCTTAAAGGGACGGTATCCAAGCCGCTCTTAAAGGGACGGTACCCAAGCCGCTCTTAAAGGGACCGTACCCAAGTCACTCTTAAATGATCAGTACTTAAGCTGGTCTTTAAGGGACTTTACCAAAGTTGCTCTTAAGGGGACTGTACCAAAGTTGCTCTTAAAGGGAGGGTATCAAGGGTTAAATTTTCTCTTAAAGGGAAGTCACTGTTAAAAGGGCGCATTTTTTTGAAGCACTATGTATTTCCCTGGAAATGCAAATCTGGTTTTAGTTTGGGAATAGAGATGAGCGAACCTGGAGCATGCTCAAGTCCATCCGTACCCGGACGTTCGGCATTTGACTAGCGGTGGCTGCTGAAGTTGGATAAAGCCCTAAGGCTATGTGGAAAACATGGATATAGTCATTGGCTGTATCCATGTTTTCTAGACAACCTTAGAGCTTTATCCAAGTTCAGCAGCCACCGTTAATCAAATGGCGAAAGTTCGGGTTTGGATGGACACGAGCATGCTTGCGGTTCGCTCATCTCTATTTGGGATCACTAATTGCCCTTTGGATGCGGCTTAATTGAAAAGTCCATTGAATTTAATAGTAAAAACAATGAACGAACGGTAACAAAAGAAAAAATGTATGTGAACTACTAATAAAAAACGTTCACTGTTTGCAAAAGGCGTCCGAAAATAATGATCATGTTCATTATTTTGACGTCCGCGGCAATACACTGTGTGCATTGGACGTCCATCTTCCTATTGACTTCAATTCATTGCTATAGCAGTCATTTTAATGGCAGCAAAAACGGACATTGTTTTAAATATGAAAATATTTTTGACGTTGTGTGAACAAAGCCATACACACACATGTATACAGTCATGGAAACCATCTTCCAATATCATGTAAAATAATAGAGTTTAATTATGAAAATAATAACCAATAATCCTCATGAGATGCCGCCAGTGCTTTACACCATTCTTCTCATCTGCTCCACTTTACCTACTGTCATCTTTTTTATTTTTTTATTCTTTATTATCATCATACTTCATAAATTACATGCTGAATTTTCCACAGAGTAACATACATTATCAGAATTTCTCCTTAATTTATGAACGTATTTCTTTCTTTAAATTAATTCCTTAGCTGACAACAACCTGGAGAAGCACTTCTTTTCATTAATATATAAAATAGAAATAGAAAAAAAAATATTTTCCTCTTAAACCCTGTCAGAATAAATAAATAAAAAATAAATATACATATGCAGTGTCCCAGTACAGAAGGTTTCTCGCTATATCTCTGTGTATATCGGTATTTCACTTGTCCCTGTACTGGAAAGGGTTAATGGCCACTGCAAATGGGTTGTGTTATATTGCCCTCCAGTGTTCAAGTCTGGTATTTCTCATGCTTTTCTATGTATATTCCTTTGCCTGTTATCTAATGGTGTGATGATGCAACCGGCCTAGTGTCATGTGACTTCCCCGGCTGCCATAGTAACCCCAATAGCCGTCAAGCTTTTGGCTGGGGTCAGTTAGTCACTTCCCTTCTACCTCAGTAGTCTTCTCTCCACCCTCAATGGAGAAGGTCGTGTTGTTCTCTCCTCCACCTTCAGGAGAGAGAAAGTGCTCTGCTGCTTCTCAAACAAGGCCGCAACTCAGGGTGATGCGCTCCCCTGTTCCAGAGACAGATTCCGGTCCAGTACTGACTAGTCTCCTCTTCAAGATTCTTCAGTATATCCAAGATCTGGGTGCCGTTCTCAAGTCACTATCTCCTCATCATCATCAACCGCAAGTATTCTATTCAGTCTTTTACGCCCAGCATCATCCCCAGGGAACTACTACCCTCATTCTCCGTTAAGATTCCTTTCACTCCAAGTAACTCCATCACACCACGGCCAGCGCCATATTTACCACTAGGCACCCGTGGTCCGGTGCCTAGGGCAGCACCTTGCAGGGGGGCAGCACCAGGGAGCAGGGGAAAGAAAACAACTTTTTATTTTTTTACTCTCCCACCTCCTGTTCAGACTTGCCAGTAAATCGGGTGTCTTTTTGAGGGGGGTAGGGGGGAGGTATGGTCAGGTTTGGTGTGGCGGTGTTGTTCAGGTCTGGTATGGCTGTGACGCCTGGAGATATTACCTACCAATCTACCAATCCTGTGGTGAGAATACCTTCAGACAATATGTAGACGGCTCTAATCATTGATTCAATGTGGAAATGTATGTTTTAAGCAGTTAAAAACCATGAAAAACTGCGATTCAGACAATGTTTCTTCATGTAGAGAAATCCATGTGGTCGAAACCACTCTCCCCCATGCTCGCCAAGATGGGGCGTCTTCAGGTTTAGTGCCTAGGGCAGCAGTAGCTGTTAATACGGCCCTGACCACAGCCACAGCCTATTGCATGTTATATTCAAGTTTGCCTATTCCAGGTTGCATCCAGAGAGACAGTTGCTATTGACAATCACAGTGTTAAAAAAACGCACAACCACCGTTGTTTCTGAACCCTGGCATTGGTCTAGTTATTGGTGCCTTGACTAAGGGCAATGAAGAATCGCCCGGGGTCCCGCATGGTCAGGTTCACTTGGGTTAGTCAGTTCCCCTTGTGCCATAACTGTGACCTAACATCTGGTATCTGGCTACCCGGGTCCGGCCTACCACCGCTGACAACTACTACACCCAGCGGGTACCCTGTGTCTTGCACATATATATATATATATATATATATATATATATATATATATGTACACAGTGGTTTGCAATAAATTAGAATATCAACAAAAAAGTTTTTTTTTCTTTCAGTAATTCAATTCAAAAAGTGACCTCATATATTATATAGTCATAGGGGGACATGTATCAAGCGGCGAAATCAGTTTTTTCGTCGGAAAGTGCCGATTGCGTATAATTTTATTCGCAAATGGCCGTTTTGCGAATAAAATATTTGCAAATCGACACTTTCGGCCCGATACGCCAGGAGGGCGGGGAGGGGGCGGAACGGGGGCACGGACTCAGAGTCCGCTCTATTCACCATTAGTTTAGCTAAAATATACGCAGGAAATCTACTCCAGCCCTCAGCTGGCGTAGGTTTCCGACCGTGCGCACCAGCCAGCGCGCGTGGGATTTATGTAGAGGCAGTCCGCCTCTACATAAATCTCCGTACCGGCAGAGCTGCGGGGACATTTATAAGTCCGGCGCAAAAAACGCCGGACTTAATAAATGTCCCCCATAGAGTTATTACATAAAGAGTGAACTTTTTCAAGCGTTTATTTCTGTTAAAGTTGATGATTATGGATAACAGCCAAGAAAAACCCAAAAGTCAGTTTTTCAGAAAATTAGAATAATTAACCTAAAACACCTGCAGTGACTTTTTGAGTATTATAAAAGGTCCCTTAGTCTTCTTCAGTATGCAACACAATCATGGGGAAGACTGCTGACTTGACAGGTGTCCAGAAGCCAGTCATTTACACACTCCACAAGGAGGGTAAGCCACAAAAATTCATTGCTAAAGAAGCTGGCTGTTCTCAGAGTGCTGTATCAAAGCATATTAATGGAAAGTTGAGTGGAAGGAAAAAGTGTGGTAGAAAAAGGTGCACAAGCAACCGGGAGAACCGCAGTCTTAACAGGATTGTAACGAAAATGCCATTAAAAAATTTGGGAGAGATTCACAAAGAGTGGACTGCTGCTGGAGTCAGTGCTTCAAAAGCCACAAGCACATCCAGACGTCTGCAGGACATGGGCTACAAGTGTTGCATTCCATGTGTCAAGCCGCTCCTGACCAATAAACAACGCCAGAAGCGTCTTATCTGGGCCAAGGAAAAGGAAAACTGGACTGTTGATCAGTCGTCCAAGGTGCTGATTTCTGATAAAAGTAAACTTTGCATTTAATTTGGAAATCAAGGTCCCAGAGTCTGGAGGAAGAGTGGGGAGGCACAATCCAAGCTGCTGGAGGTCTAGTGTGAAGTTTCCACAGTGATGGTTTGGGGAGCCATGTCATCTGCTGGTGGAGGTTCACTGTGTTTCATCAACACCAAAGTCACCGCTGCCGTATTCCAGGAAATTTTAGAGCACTTCATGCTTCCCTCTGCTGAAAAGATTTTTGGCGATTGAATTTTCATCTTTCAGCAGGATTTAGCACCTGTCCACACTACCAAAAGTACAAATCCCTGGTTTACTAACCACAGCATCACTGGGCTTGATTGGCCAGCAAACTCGCCAGACCTAAACCCCAGAGAGAATTTATGGGGTATTGTCAAGAGGAAGATGAAAGACACCAGACCCACAGCGCAGACAAGTCGAAGGCCGATATCAAAGCAACCTTGGCTTCAGTAACCCCTCTGCAGTGCCATCAGCTGATCGCCTGCATGCCACATTGCCGCATTGATGCCGTCATTCATGCAAAAGGTGCCCCGACCAAGTATTGAGGGCATTTACTCTACAGACTTTTCATTTGGTCGACATTTCTGTGTTAAAAACATTTTTTTTTTTTCAGTTGGTTTTATATAATATTCTAATTTTCTAAAATACTGAATTTAAGGTTTTTCTTGGCTGTAATCCATAATCATTAACTTTAACAGAAATAAACGCTTGAAAAAGTTTACTCTGTATGTAATGACTCTATAGAATATATGAGGTCACTTTTTGAATTGAATTACTGAAAAATAAATAGCTTTTTGTTGATGATCTAATTTATTGCAAACCACTGCGCATATATATATATATATATATATATATATATATATATATACCACGATCTGACATCAGTTTAATCAATTTTATCAGAAAAAGTCCAGAAAGGTATCAGCACATGGCTGGGCACTTCTCTTCCCATTCTCTGGCCCCATAGAGTTACATTAGGAGCGTGTCATGTGCAGAGAGATAGAAGAGAAGCAGCAAACTACTCCCGGCTCCTTCTAGTAATCGGTCGGGGTCTGAGCATCTGGACTCCCACCAATCCAAACTTCTGACAGTACCCATTTAAAGTTTTGGTAGGTGATATAAGAATAATGAAGGACTGGAGTAGAGATGGGAATGAATAGGTCAATGGTGAATAATGAGGCATGTAAGGGGGGGGGGCTCGTCTGTAAAATAAGGCAGAATTATTAAAGTTGAACAAAAGACTTTATTTTCTTCTCAACAGTGACACAATAATTTCAGTAGTGGTCCACAGATGGTTGCTGGGAACATACAATAAACCAACAGGTCCAACAAAGAGAAAACGCTAAATGAAAACCTCTAAGCGAATTCCATAATCTTTGCCAGAGATTGTAGTGTCTTTTGGACGGGGGATGGGGGGGGGGAGGTTGTGGGGGGCAGCAATTTTTCTTAGTCATTTCATTCTTTTCCCCAGCAGGTCGGTTTTTTTGTTCATTTCTGATCTAAATAAAATGATAAAAGATTTGGGGAGAAACACACATCCTAACAGTCCAGCACTGGACGCCATCACTGCAAAGACCTCCACAGCCACCATGTTCTTGCCTCTGGTGGTCAGATAAGCCGGGATCATGGCGATCCAGACACTGCAGAACACCAGCATGCTGAAGGTGATGTACTTGGCCTCATTGAAAGTGTCCGGTAATGTCCTCACCATGAAAGCCAGAACAAAGCTCACCGCTGCCAGGAACCACAGGTAACCCAACATGGAGAAGAACCAGATATCTGACCCTGCATTACACTGAATGAGGATCTTCCCGGGATAAGACTGATAGTCCAGGTCCTGGAATGGTGGAGATATAGACAACCAGATAACACAGATTATAACCTGAATGGATGAACACAACAACACTATGGTATAGGGCACCTTCACACTCAGCCATTTCCTCCAGGGACTTCCAGGCTTGGTGGACTTAAAAGCAACACAAACCATCACAGTCTTGGCGAGAAGTGAAGAGACGGCAACTGAGAAGAAGACTCCAAAACTGGTTTCACGTAATCTACAAGTGACATCACTGGGACGACCAATAAATAAGAAGACAGAGAGGAAGCTGAGGATGATGGAGACCAGGAGGAGATAACTCAGGTTCCGGTTATTAGCTCTAACAATAGGAGTGTCCCGGTAGGAGATAAATATTCCCAATATGGAGCCGGTCACAAGACATCCAAAGAGCGAGACACAGGAGAATACAGAAGCCATTGTGTCATTGTGGTAAGAGATGAAGTCCAGGACTTTGGGCAGACATCCGTCTCTCTTCTCATTCGGCCATTCGTCACTTGGACATTTCATACAGTTCTCAGAATCTGCAGGAATAATTCATAACATATTATTATACTATCTATCTCCTATCTATCTATCTATCTATCTATCTATCTATCTATCTATCTATCTATCTCCTCTTTATCTTTTTTGTATACATGTAGTGCTGGCTTCAATAACAAGTAATATAACATGCCCTCTCCATAACTATTGGTAAATTATCAGGTCAGGATAAATCTAATGTCTTGTGACACTCTTGTAACACACTATAACCCCAAGGTATCAGATCACACAAAAGGCTTCATAGACATAACAGTCATTTACTGAAAAGATCTAAAGTAGTGATGAGTGTAACCGGACCCATCGCAGGAGTCTGTGTTTGGTTCCACTGTACGGTTTCCATTATGAGGCTAGGTTCACACTACGTAAGCTTCCGGCCGTAGTGCGCTCCGTCAATATGCGGCCGGAAACTTACGTAGTTAGCGTACAATGCAAAGTATACGTTCCCGGCCGCACAGTTCACACTTCGTACGAATGTACGCCGGGATCGTATACGGCGCCGTAAGAAATGAACCAGACCATTGTTTCCAGCCGGAAGGCTTGTAACTTACACCCGTTCCACTCTTCTATGCCGATCCAAAAGGTTCTGTGGGGTGTCCGGGGCTAGGCGAAGATTTCCAAGTAAAAGACCGCTGTCGGATCGCTTCGTAGGGGGCTCGGGAAGCGTAAGTAGACTACGGGCGTACGTTCGCATTGCGTACGCATTGCGTACGCATTGCGTACACATCCTCCCGCACATCGAATAATCGCACGCCCGTTGTTTCAGCCGCACATGTACGGCGCCGTACGAAATGCGTACAGATTCGTACGTAGTGTGAACATAGCCTAAATCTTGTTGAAATGTTAAGTGCTCAGACCATGACCCAACAATAATGAGCAGGGAGAGGGCTGTGCTGCTGCGTGGTCCACTCCCGGCTCTGTGTGAAAAAACGTGCCTCTTAGGTTTCTTTATGAGGCTGTCTTATTTCACATTACATACTAAGGCTATGTTCACACAACGTAACTTTTCATAAAAGTTTTTTTTGCAAAAAACTATGTTGTTTAGTCTCTTATGGGATGTCTTGCGACACCGCAAAGAACTGACATGTCAATTTTCTGTGGCCGCTCGTCAGTGAATAGCGGCAGCATAAAACCATGTCAGTGCACACTACGGAGCGAGCAGCTGCAGCCGCAAGCTCAATAATGTGCTGTGGGGAGTTCTGATGCGGGCGCGCATGGATGCACCCACATCAGAACTCTGCAGCCCGAAAGATCATCTGGCCAGTACTACAGTACCGTCCGGGATGATCTTATCTGAGACCCGCCATTCCGCGAAACAAGAGTCCGTGGAACCTCGGTTGCGAGTCTCAAAACATGGGATAGCCAGACATCTCTAGCCTGTTGCCACGGGGTGCCTCCATGATGGGGAGAGCACCACACCACCCTGATAAATAGCCCTATAAGTCCCACTCGGTTGCGAGTATTGGAACATAAATAGGGAAACAACAGGGCGGCCCCTTTTTGTCAATGTCTAACTCAAGGTGCGAGTATTGTGATCATGACAAGGGCTTGCCAAGGCAGGCATCCACCCACAGACAGCCGTTTCAGAGTATTTGCCCCTTGTCAGTGGCAATGACAAATCAACCAACAAAACACAGTAATCACTGAACTCAAGGAGAACAGTGAAAAAATTCCAATGAAGTACTCATAGTCGGATGTCTTTTCCTGTGGATTCAGGAACTTTCTCTCACATTCCCAGCTGAACCATTGGGTCTGAATAGGCCCCAGTCTGTAGCTTGTAGGATCCCAACTTACCCTCGTTGTACAACTTGTTAGTTGTCTATTTCAACTAACTACAAGCTCTACTAATGTATTTTAGTATATTTCAAGAAACTATTGTTTTCAAAGACTGTTCAAGTCCTCATCAGTATTCTTGTCAGTGTTGAAATATCATATAAAGTCTTATCTACCGGCATTGCAGCTGTGTCCTCGTCTGTAGATGATATATATATAAATATATATGGGTGCGTGTTTGTGAGAGAACACTACACTAGGGGTGTTACTGTTGTTCACACCCATTGCAAAAGTTTGTACTTTTTGAGGTCTTATTGCAGCCAAAGTAGTATTAAGGAATGACCAGTAGATGTCGCTAAGTTGTGTATTGAAGTGTGGAAGCTGCACAGCTGAAGTGTCTCCAAGGACTATTGTTTTGTGTGTACCAGAATCTGCAAACCAGTAGGATCTTTACTTTCTTCTGTCCTATCACCTCTTCTCTCTCTGCTCTTCTGTTGCACTCTTCCCACCCAACCACAGCGCACCTTACACATTGGATAGGAAGTTAGTCCCTTGGGTGAAGGAGGAGTCTTAGTCGAGATTCTGTGGAGAAAGGACACAGTACAGATAGCTCTCCACAGTGGTTCTACCTGGGCCCTGGCCCTCTGCCAGGTCCCCCGCCCCCATGCCCCCCCCCTACAGCACAGTGCTCTCTTACAAACTTCTTTAGTGCCTATACCCTGCATGATGCAGTGTTAAACCCCTTTAGGAGAGGACTAGCCAACAGATCACCTCAACCCATGCCATGGACTAGGAGAAACAACAGTGCAGGACAGTATCCACAAAAAAGCCAAAGAGCAAGGAACTGATCCGGGTGGAGCAAAGTTACTGAAAAGTCTAGAAACTCCATCTTGCAGCCAGGGAACCCTCAGCACTCTGCTCATCCCAGGTAACAAGATCTGGTGCCTGTGTCACCCATTAGTACAGTTCAGCCAAAGCTGGTGGGCATAAGGTGGTGTGAAGACTAGAGAAAGGTAAATACACAGGCACAGGTTGTTGTCTTCTTCTTCTAAAAGTTTTCTATTTACTCCAACATCCCAGCAGAGCAGATTACAATTTGGGTTGGGACTCTCACTCCACCTCCTCTCAACTACGCTACCTCAGTACAATTCTACCAACTCTACTACATCCTACTCAGCACTTATCAAGCAGATCTGGTGATTTTATGTCTCAGTATTTATTGGAACTCTGTCAAGTGTATATCAGAGCTCATCGGTATTACCTGTTGCACATTTGCCAATAGTAAATCAAGTCAACGTTATCAACGGAGTCTGTGATTATTCACTACCACCTGCACAGCATATACTCCGCAACCTTGGGACATCTCCCCTCTCTGTGGGTGGTGGGTCCTACTATCTGGGAGGGTCAGTACACCGCTTTGGCCATCTGTGACTATATCATCCGTGACTACACTATCCCAAGGGGCCTGGTAGCAACCTGACAGGACACCAACCACAGGGGAAAAGGGTACAACCGGCTTTACACCTTAAGGCTATGTTCACATTACGTGAACACCCGGCCGGGTCACGGAACGGCCGGTCTTAGCCCGGATCATCCCGGACGGTACTTAAGTGCCGGCCGGGTGATCTTTCCGGCCGTGGAGCTCTGATGGGGGCGCATCAGCATGCGCCCGCATCAGAGCTTCCCATAGCACAAGGTGAAGGAAGCGGCCGGAGCCGCTTGCTTCACTGTGTGGACTGACAGGTCTTTCTGCGGCCGGAATTCACTGAAATCCGGCCACAGAAAACTGACATTTCAGTTTCTTTGTGGCCCCATATGGGATCCGGCCGGAGCGTATACGATGAGCGTATACATCTGTGTGCCCACGAGGCACTGACGTCACGTGACAACACCTTAAGGTCTGGCTGTATCTCGGCCATCCACCACAGAAGTAGCGTCCAACTTCCATTTAGCAAGTGACCGGCCATCCCACTGCTATAGGACCATCCGGGGGTTACCACATTTGCCTCCTCATGTTATCGCTACGGTGACCAGAGTGTCTATTGCATTCAAAAACTGTGATATTTTGAACTTTCCTTCAACCATTTGAGTAAACTATTTCATGGTTAAGTCTTACCAGTGACTGTCATCTCTCCTGCATGACACCTGCACAACGTCCAGCACTCACTACTCTACCCAACTCCTAGCACGTGGAACTGCCAGGCCAGTGTATCCAAGGGTGGTCATAGCTGGTACCACTCCTGATCACCATGACAAGTGCCCGAGGAGGGCTTCCTACACCTGCCCCCTTGGGTGGCTGCGCCCTGGCGCCTGCTGCACACTCTCAAGGGGTATCATTGTTTCAGCTTGTAGGCCTATAGGATAGGGGGTAAGAAGATAACCACAAGGGTCTGACCACTGGGACCCACATCAATCCTGAGAAAGGGAACACAATCTTCCCCAGCGGGGTGCAGTCATGGCCATATTGCATTTAGAAATTAAATATGAATGATAAACAATTGATGATATACAATTTTATTGGATATGCATTAAAAGTACATTTAGTACAATTTTCAAACTATTTACAATGAAAGTTTCTCCAAACAAAATATAGCCATGTAAAGAGCTATAAGTTAGTCTGCCTCGTTGTGTCTAGGAACCATCTATCCAATATCCACAGATATCAATTCTAAAATTCAATTACTCACAGAAAATTCTGACAGCTCTCGGCTAACAAAAAGTGCCAATACACAGCAATAATTATTGCCATATATTATTTAGCAGGTATGATGTTTGGCGGTATACACAGGGGTCAGTGTGTGGCAGTATTATATTCAGATTATGCAGTATGGGATGCTAAGAGTAGCTTTCCTTAGTTTGAAGGATAAATCGGAGGGGTGGGACCCAAATTGAGTTTTTGCCCCCGATGCAGGGAAAGCTAGCTACCCCTCTGCTGGTAAGACAATACTACTACCGGTCTTATTGGACATCTCTCCTTCTGAACACGGGACGCAGTCATAGCAGCAGGTATGGATGGATGTTGGTCTCGCTATTTTCCTACTTCCAGGTAGACATGGCTCTGAGCAGCGGGATACTGGGACCTGAAGGAAAACACAAGAACCTTTACAGGATGACAAAAAGTAACTCACTAAAATACCTAAATATGATGAAAGTAATAGGGGACCTAGGGTTACAGACTAGAGGAAGGGTCTATCATATCAATATGGGTTTCCTATATACATATGCAGTGTCCTGGTCAGGGCCGGCCTTAGGTTAGATAACGTCCTCTATGAAACTTTACAGTATATGTAATATTTTTATTTCTTTCAATCTGTGTGTGTATATACAGATGTTCATACAGACTAGAATATGAAACAGTGACTTATATTCAGTAACTCACAGGTGACATCTCTGATTCATTCACATTACAGTGGTACCTTGGTTTAAGAGTAACTTGGTTTAAGAGAGTTTTGGTTTAAGAGCTCACAGTTTTTCAAAATTATGACTTGGTTTAAGAGCATTGCTTTGGTTTAAGAGCTCCCTGTGCTGGGTGGGAGCGCGAGTGGGGGAGGGGCATGGTCTGCATAACGTGGTCTACAGCACTGTATTTTGACCCAGGAAGTCTCCCCCACCTTCCAAATCATAGCAAATCGACTTCAGGCTGGGGCTTACATCAGAGGACAGGACGGTGGAGGTAATCTCTCCATAGCTGTAACCCCTCCCTCCTCGGACAGAGAGAGCTGCATGTATTTGCCCACATCTGTCCTGCTCATTCCTTCATGCTCCCTGCAGTCTCTGTCAGCCCTTATGTTTCCCATCCTCTCCATTACTGTACAGTAACTTATAATATCACATATTCTGCTGTTTCTGAATGTTTGTTTCATTAGTTTTACATGTTATTCACAATAATAAATCATTATTTGGGGGGTTTGGAACCAATTGTCTGCATTTCTATGATTTCTTATGGGAAAATTTGCTTTGGTTTAAGAGTGGATTTGGATTACAAGCACGGTCCTGGAACCAATTATGCTCGTAATCCAAGGCACCACTGTATATGATTTATAAATAATTATTCAGCATTTTATAACATGAAATAAGGATCTGATACAATAGAAAAACTGAAGTTAATATTTGATGCAGAAACCTTTGTTTGCAGTTACTGAGGTCGGACGATCCCGGGAATTCTTGACCAGTTTTGCAGACACTGCAGCAGGGATTGTGTCCCCTCCTCCATACACATCTTCCCCAGATATTTCAGGTTTCCGGGCTGTCGCTGGGCAACGTCCCTCCAAAGATTTTCTATTGGGTTCAGGTGTGGATTCTGGCTAAGCCACTCCAGGGCCTTGAAATCCTTTTTACAGAGCCGCTCCTTAGTTGCCCGGCTGTGTTTTTTTAGTCATTGTCAAGCTAGAAGACTTACTGAGAAAAGGAGGTTGGGGGCCTAATTCTCACAATACATGGAGCACAGACAATAGAAGATTGACAGTCATGTTGCATTTCTTCCATTTTCTAATAATTGCGCCACTTGTTGCTTAGTAATATACTATGGCTAATTTTCTTGCAAACAAACCAAATATAGAATTACTACAAACCACGGCCAGCCAGGTTTTCTTCCTCTCTGATCTCCCTCTTAACACTGTTGACATCAACGCAGCATTAAAAGAATTACAAAAAATTTACAAAAATTACATCCGATCTTGGTGGGAAATCATTAGTCTGGAGACGTACCAGCAAAAACTAGTATATCGCGGCTTAAGGATAAATCTGAAACCAAATTCACACCAAGAGGACAGTGAATTCATGAAGGGCTCGCAACAGCTACTAATAGAAAATTCGATTTGCATGCTGGAATATATACTAGCACACGAAAAAACAGTATTTGCCCAACTACGAGACCGCACTCGGTGGGGCTACAACTGCACCATCTTCTGGCACTAAATGACCAACCTCAAATTGTTAATCTGAAGAAACCTTTAGCACTATTAAATCAATTTTGACAGGTTCTGCTGGATCAAAGACATCAATCTATTTGCGGGTAAACTGGCCTAACATAAATATTACAAAAAACCAACTGGCTTACCAAACACAACTCTCACAAAAAGAAAGAGGGCCTTAAAGCCCTCTGTGACCTCCAAACAGAAAATGACACTGGTATTAGACAATTTGAAGCACCGCAGTCATCACTGAAACATCCTGTATCCTGCATACAACTACTTCACTGCTGTGCTGATTTTAAAGGGGGTGTCAGAGTGTGTATAGTTCACGCCAATACCAGAAATTTCCTGATTTCTGTATTTCATACGCAAGGCCTATCTAAGTTCCATACTGTACAGTGTCCATAAAATGGTGAACCTCAGGGGTAAGAGTCGAGGGCGTGGGGTTCCAAGTGATGTGGTTGCCGGAGGCCATGGTTAAGGGCAGGGTGACACAGCAGCACCTGTTGAGGAGGTAGAGGTGGCACACCACAGACGTCAACTCCCTAGCTTCTTTGCCCAACTTATGCGGTCTCAAGGTAGACCGTTATTGAAACCGCAGCAGTGTAAACAGGTGATCACGTGGATAGCGGATAATGTGCCCAGTAACTTATCCAACACCCAGTCTTCCACGCAGTCCACCCACGCTACTCAAGGGAGTGGAACCCTTGCTCCATTAGCTCAGCCTCCTTCCCCACTGCCTGGCCCCTCCAGGGAAAGAAGGGATTCAGATCCACCACCACCACCATGCTCCCAGGAACTGTTTTCTGGACCCTTCCCTGAGTCAGAGCAACCGGAGCAGTCGATCTGTCCTGATGCCCAAAGTATGCAGCTCAAGCTGTCAGTGGGTGATGAGAATGGGGACTTGCAAGCGGGGTTGGAAGAGGTGTCTGATGATGACGATGAGACCCGGATGTCAGACAGTGAGGTTGTTCTCATGGATGTAACTCAAAGTGAGGAGGAGAGTGAGGAGCTGGTGGATGAGGACGAGGTGACTGACCCAAGCTGGGTGGATAAGCCTAGTGAAGACCGTGCTTCTGAGGGGGAGGCAAGTTCACCCGCAGGACCGGTTGGAAGAGGGGATAAGCAGGGGCAGAGTGAGTAGATCAGCAACTGTTTCACAGAGTCAAACTCCCATGGCCAGGGCTAGAGGTTCCCAAGTCTGGAGGTTTTTTAAAGAAACTGCGGATGACCCACGAACTGTAGTGTGCAACGTGTGCCATGCCAGGATCAGCAGGGGAGCCACCACTACCAGCCTTACCACTACCAGGATGCACAGGCATATGAGTGCTAAACACCCCACTCAGTGGAACCAGGGCCGTTCAGTGAGTGTAAGTCGCACACCTGCTTCTTCCCCTGTGTCACGTGCTGGCTCTGTCAGTCCCCCGCCCAGGCCCCAGGCATGAGGGCCTCCCGCCCTACACGCACCTCTTCACCTCCACTCTGCTCCACACCCTCCAGCAAGGTGTCCAAGCACAGCGTTCAACTGTCCCTGCAGCAACTGTCCCTTGTCTCCATGTTGGCTACTGCTGGGCCTTAATTGGCATCCATGTTGACTATTGCTGGGCCTTTACTGGCATCAATGTTGACTACTGGTGTGCCTGCCCTTGCCTCGTTGTTGCTGGGCCTTAACTGGCATCCATGTAGACTACTGGTGTGCCTGCCCTTGCCTCGTTGTTGCTGGGCCTTAACTGGCATCCATGTAGACTACTGGTGTGCCTGCCCTTGCCTCGTTGTTGCAGGGCCTTAACTGGCATCCATGTAGAGTGTACTACTGGTGTGCCTGCCCTTGCTGCCGTGACGCCATGTCGGGGCGACTTCCGCATTCGCCACTCTGGCCCGGGATCCCGCCACCTGTTATGTTGATGTGTATATGCTCCTCTTTTTTGTTTATTAATTATTTGGGGTATTCCAAACACTTGTGTTTTTGGCACTTATTAACACTGTTATACTTGTTGATCCTCTTTTGTGCTATGATCAACCCTATGTATTGTATGTATGTATGTTCACTTAATTCAGTCGAGTGTGTATTTATGAATCATGTATTCACGATTGTATTGATTTTGAATTTTTACTATGATTATGTGACACTAATTATCTGATTGATATTCACTTCACTTTTGTATAAATACTACCTAGCTTGCATTGTATTGTATCACTGCTTGAGAAAGGCTTATTCAGCCGAAACGTTGAGCACTGGTGTGTCATTAAAACACGTTTTTCAACTTTGTTCCTGGACGTGCTGTCTCCTACTTCATTGCTGGGCCTTAACTGGCATTCATGTAGACTACTGGTGTGCCTGCCCTTGCCTCGTTTTTGCAGGACCTTAACTGGCATCCATGTAGACTACTGGTGTGCCTGCCCTTGCCTCGTTTTTGCAGGGCCTTAACTGGCATCCATGTAGACTGCTGGTGTGCCTGCCCTTGCCTCGTTGTTGCAGGGCCTTAACTGGCATCCATGTAGACTACTGGTGCGCCTGCCCTTGCCTTGTTGTTGCAGGGCCTTAACTGGCATCCATGTAGACTACTGGTGTGCCTGCCCTTGCCTCTTTTTTGCTGTGCCTTAACTGGCTTCCATGTTGACTACTGCTGGGCCTTAACTGGCATCCATGTTGACTATTGCTGTGCCTGCCCTTGCCTCCATGTTGACTATTGATGGGCCTTTACTAGCATCCATGTTGACTACTGGTGTGCCTGCCCTAGCCTGCTTGTTGGCTACTGCTGGGCCTTAACTGGCTTCCCGGGTTCGTGTGTAATTAGCAGTGATCTTGGTTGCGTGTGACAAGGGGCGGAACCTGGTGGCGGCTCTGCAACTCGCAGCCTCACACATGTACCATGCCTGGCACACGTCTTCAACCTAGTGTTGCTGCGGTTCCTTAAAACTTACCCCAATGTGGCTGACTTGCTCACCAAGGTGCACCGCGTCTGTGCGCATTTCTGCAGGTCAACCAGTTAAACTAACCCTGACTGCTACAGTTAAATTCAAAATCAAGTTCAAACTCAAAACAACGGTGGGGGGAGAAGTGGGGAGTCACATGATGCAGGGAATGTTACCCCAACTGGTAGAGTCAAATTCATAGTCAAATTCAATTTACCTTCCTTCCTTGTCCATTTCGAACCATATTATCTGTGGATGTCATCTTATCTTACGGGTGTCCTCTGCCATCCTTTCACCAGTACCTTCTACCTTTTTTTGCATGTTGTAGCCGTTTTGAAGGCAGGATTGACCAGGCCATTCACCAGTAGCTTCTATTCTTCCTTGAATGTTGTAGTAGCCTTTTTGAAGGCGGGATTGACAGGGCCTTTCAACAGTACCGTCTACCTTCCTTGGATGTTGTAGCCTTTTCGAAGGCAGGATTGACCAGGTCTTTTTAATAGACACTTGCCCTCTCTTAGAGACTCTTTAAAGTATTGAAAGTGTATTCTTTCGTTCAAATCAAATTCCGGGGCCTCTTAAGAAGACTGTATTGTTATTCTTCGTCCCTACCTCCAAAGATATGCCTCTCACGGACAACTGCATGTGGGTGTGAGGCTAAATCTAGCCATAATTGTATTGTCCATCTTGGTCTGGGTCTGTGGTGTCAGGCTAAGTTTTTGGGTGGTCCATATGCTACCAGTGTTTGAATGGTTCCATGTGTTCTCACCGCCATGCTGTGTCAGGCTAAATTTTGGGTTGGTTCAAATGCTAACTCTGCTTTAATGAAACTCTGTGTCCTCACCACCATGCTGTGTTAGGCCTAATTTTTGGGAGGCTCACTTACTTGCAACCTCACTTTTAATGGTTCTCTGTGTCCTCACTGCCAAGCTCTGACATCACACTATGTCTGTGGAGGAGCGGGACTGGTTGCCGGGGGCCTGCCGATTTATTTATTTTTACTCTTACTCTACTGTGTCAAGCCTAATTTTTGTGAGATTCCACGCCTGCCTCATCTAAAGGCCAGTAATGGCCACCTTATGGTTTTTGTTTACTAACCTTCAATTTAAATTTTAAAATCAAATCGACTTCAATTCAAGTGCTATTTTGCAGGGCTGTCTGGTCATCTATTGTATCTCCAAGATACACGCCACTGTTCAAAGGAGCAGACAGTGATAATGGTGGATCCTTATTTAGCATCCTTGTGTTGTCCATTTCGTTCCAAACAATTTGTGGATATCAACTTGCGGGTGTTCTCTGTCGTCCTTTCATTTTTTAGCTTGGGGCCTCTTAAGAAGGCTGTATTGTTATTCTTCGTCCCTAATTTAGCATCCTTGTGTTGTCCATTTCGTACTAAACAATTTGTGGATATCAACTTGCGGGTGTTCTCTGCCGTCCTTTCATTTTTTAACTCGGGGCCTCTTAAGAAGACTGTATTGTTTTTCTTCGTCCCTAATTCAGCATCTTTGTGTTGTCCATTTCGTACCAAACAATTTGTGGATATCAACTTGCGGGTGTTCTCTGCTGTCCTTTCATTTTTTAGCTCGGGGCCTCTTAAGAAGACTGTATTGTTATAATTCGTCCCTACCTCCAAAGAGATGCCTCTCACGCACAACTGCATGAGGGTGTGAGGCTAAATCTAGCCATAATCCGGCTATTTTAGTTTTAGGTGCAGCAGCAGCACTGCCGGAGGCAAGCGGCAGCAGGCGGTGCTCAAACTGATGAACAGCACCTTCTACCTTCCTTGGATGTTTTAGCCGTTTTTAAGGCAGGATTGACCAGGCCTTTCACCAGTAGCTTTTATCCTTCCTTGGATGTTGTAGTAGCCTTTTTGAAGGCAGGATTGACCAGGTCTTTTTAATACACAGGCTACCGCACTTGCCGTCTCTTAGAGACTCTTTAAAGGATTGAAAGTGTATTCGTTCACATTCCGGGGCCTCTTAAGCAGACTGTATTGTTCTCTGTGTCCTCACCTCCATGCTCTGACGTCACACTACGTCTGCATAGGAGCGGGACTGGTTGCCGGGGGCCACTGATCGCGCCCCCGCCAACCAGCCAGCTGTTTTATTTATTTTTTTGTCTAGCCGTGGCCAGGGCCTCACCATCCCCGGCTCACCCCGCATCAAGTGTACCCTTGATGGTGAGTGGTGACTGACAGCTGGCCTAGCCAGTTAGCTGTCAGCACCAGGGTTCATGTCCACTACATATCGCAGCCCCTGCACTCCAATTTTTAGGTGGGCTCACTTGCTTCCTCACTCACTTGTAATGGTGCTCTGTGTGCTTAATGCCCTGCAGTTTCTGACCTAATTTTGTGGAGGTTCAGTTGCTTCCTCACTCACTTGTAATGGTTCTTTGAGTGCTCAATGACATGCTGTGTCTGGCCTAATTTTTGGGAGGCTCACTTGCTTCCTCACTAACTTTTAATTGTGCTCTGTGTGCTCACTGCCATGCTAGGTCTGGTCTAATTTTGGGGAGGCTGACTGGCTACCGCTTCTACCTTGTTCACTCTGTCCTCACCGCCATGCTGTGTCAGGCTGAATTTTTGGCTGGTTCATGATATGCTACCTCTGTTTTAATGATTCCCTGTGTTCTCACTGCCATGCTGTGTCAGGCTGAGTTTTTGGGTGGTCCATATGCCCACCTCTGTTTTAACAAGGCTGTTGCACAGAATTAGGCATAATGGTGCAATTAGGAAGCCTCAGAGGCATGCATACCTGCTGCCCCTTCTGTTTCCTGTCCATTTCTGTTTTATTTCCCTCAATTTCTGAGGTTGACAGGTTTTCACACGACCTTCCCTCTACCGAACCTGAGTCCCCTCAAAAAATGCTCGAGTCTCTTATTGACTTCAATGGGGTTCGTTACTTGAAACGAGCACTCGAGTATCGTGAGATATTCGTTTTGAGTAACGAGCACCCGAGCATTTTAGTACTCGCTCATCACTAGTCATATCCATAAGCATATAAAAGTTGTTCATTATGATGTTATATTTGCCATGAATATGGGGCTTGACCCTGAAACGCGCCGCTGGGCTGTTTTTACCTGTGTCTGATTATTTTTTATATGCATTGGAAATAAAGATTTTTAAAAATATTTTTACTGCATACTTCAATGGAGCTGCGATTCCTTTATTATTTTTGGATTTCTGAACCGGGTGAATGGTGAATGCTTCCTTCACTTGCTCCAGTTTAGAGGGTTACCGTGTCACAGTGGGAACTATTCATATGGTGAGCTGACCGTTTTCCAAAAACTTTTTAAGTGATATAAAGCAAGTTTGCAATTTACATTCTTTATTTTATTTTTTTTTAGTTATCATGGAAAACACGCTACTTCCTGTTTTCTGACTCTTTTTTTTTCTAAAAAAACAGGAAACAGTCAGAAAGCAGGAAGTCCTGTGTATCCCAGGCCATCTGAGCGCTCACAGAGAGAAGGCAGTCATGTGATTGATTGACACATTGAGCCGTGACACTCTGTACTGGATGGAATTCCTGCGTTTAATCAGGAGACTGGACCTGGATTTCTGGTAAGTATAGCTGTTTTATGGCAGCCTTCAGGAGACTAGACCTGGATACAGTAAGTATAGCTGTTATATAGGAGCCTTCAGAAGACTGCACCTGGACACAAGTAAGTATAGCTGTTATATAGCTGTCTTGAGGAGACTGAACCTGGATACAGTAACTATAGTTGTTATATAGCTGCCTTCAGGAGACTGGACCTGGATACAGTAAATATGGCTGTTATATAGCTGCCTTCAGGAGACTGGACCTGGATTTATGGTAAGTTCAGTTTTGTTTTACAGCATGATAACAAAAAAAAAAAAAAAAAATAATAATAATAATAAATGTATATTGCAAACTTGCTTTATATCACATCTACTGTTTGTTTAGATTTTGAAAGTCATAACAACAGGGACGCTTTAACCTCTTAAGGATGGAGCCCAAAATGGCCTTAAGGACCGGACCCAATTTCAGGAATATGACCTGTGTCACTTTATCCATTAATAACTTCGGCATGCTTTTACCTATCCGGCTGATTCTGAGACTGTTTTCTCGTGACATGTTATACTTTATATTTCTGGAAAAATTGAGTCGATACTTACAGCCTATCTTTATAAAAAAAAACAAAATAACGTGAAAAATGGAGAAAAATTGCATTTTTCTAACTTTGAAATTTTGTGCTTATACAGAAAATGGTTATGCCACATAATTTATATATGAAATAGCATTATCAACATGTCTACTTTATGTTGGCTGCATTTATTAAACTTTCGTTCAATTCTTAAAGACAATAGAAAGCTTCAAAGTTTAGCAGCATTTTTTCACATTTTCACAAGAATTTCAAAATCTGATTTTTCAAGGGACCAGTTTACGTTTGAAGTGTATTTGAGGGGGCTATATATTATGAAGCCCCACAAAGCACCCCATTTCAGAAACTGCACCCCCCAAACTGTTCAAAATCAATTTCAGAAAGTTTTTTAACCCTTTAGGTGAGTCACAGAAATAAAAGCTAAGTGTGTGAGAAAATTGAAAATTTCAATTTTCCTTGTAGAAATTATATTGTGATCCAATATCTCTCATCATAGAAAACCTCTCATCATAGAAAACCTATTTCCAGAGAAATGCACCCCAATTTTATTGCTCCGTTTCTGCATTTTATAGAAATCTATGACATGTGGCCCTAATTGGCTATTTGACGCAACAACAAGCCTCAGATGTAAAGGAGTGCCTAATGAATTTTGAAGCCTCCTTACAATTGGCCAATTTTCAAAGTACCACTTCTGTTTGGCAGAGGCTCTGGGGTGCCAAAACCTAACAAACACCCCTAAAGGGATACCATTTAGGAAACTACACCCCTTAAGGAATGTAACAAGGGGTATAGTGAGCACATGGACCCCACTGGTGACAGATACAATGTGCCGTGAAATTGAAAAAATAAAAATTTTTTACACTAAAACTTGGTCTAGCCTTAAATTTTTCAGGTTGACAAGGGGTTAAAAGGAAAAAAAAAAAAAAAACATCAAACTTGTAGAGAAATTTCCCCCGAGTACAAAAATACCCCACATGGGGACATAATATATCATGCGGGCGCAGGACACACCTCTAAAAGGAAGGAGCACCATTTGGCTTTTGGAAGCTGAATTTGGCCAGAAAGGAGGATGGAGGCCATGTCGGGTTACCAAGCCTCCGTGCTGCCAAAACAGTGGAGACACCCCACGAGTGACCCCATTATGGAAACTACACCCCTCAAGGAATGTAACAAGAAGTATATTGGGCATATGGACCCCACTGGTGACAGACACAAATGTGGAACAATGTGCCGTGAAAATGAAAAGTTAAATTTTTTCACACTAAAACGTTGGTGTAACTTTGAATTTTTCATGTTCACAAGGGGTTAAAAGAAAAAGTGAACCCCTAGTCATGTAGAGCAATTTCCCCCGATAACAGAAGTACCCCACATGTGGACATAACGCGAAAAGCCGGCGCAGGGAAAGCCTCCAAAGGGAAGGAGCGCAATTTGGATTTTGGAAGCTGGATTTGGCCAGAATGGAGGACGAAGGCCATTTCAGGTTCGCAGAGCCCTCGTGCTGTCAAAACAGTGGAAACACCCCACAAGTGACCCAATTATGGAAACTACACCCCTCAAGGAATGTAACAAGGGGTATAGTGGGCATATGTACCACATTGGTGACAGGCAGAATGTGCTGTGAAAATGACAAATTAAACTTTTTACACTAAAATGTTGGTGTAACTTTGTATTTTTTATGTTCACAAGGGGTTAAAAGTAAAAATAAACCTTTACTCATGTAGAGCAATTTCCCCCGATTACAGGAGTACCCCACATGAGGACACAAAGTGCAAAGCCAGTGCACGGAAAGCCTCCAAAGGGAAGGAGCGCAATTTGGATTTTGGAATCTGGATTTGGCCAGTATGGAGGACAAAGGCCATGTCGGGTGCGCAGAGTGCCCGTGCTGCCAAAACATTGGAAACCCCCCACAAGTGACCCCATTATGGAAACTACACCCTTAAAAGAATGTAACAAGGGGTATAGTGGGCATATGGACCCCACTGGTGACAGGCACACTGTGCTGTGAAAATGAAAAATAAAATTTTTTACACTAAAACGTTGGTGTAACTTTGAATTTTTCATATTCACAAAGAGTTAAAAGAAAAAATGAACCCCTAATCATGTAGAGAAATCTCCCCCGACTACAGGAGTACCCCACATGTGGACACAAAGTGCAACGCTGGCGCACGGAAAGCCTCCAAAGGGAAGGAGCGCCTTTTGGATTTTGGAAGCTGGATTTGGCCAAAATGAAGGACTAAGGGCTATCAGAGCCCCCGTGCTGCCAAAACATTGGAAACCCCCCACAAGTGACCCCAACGAACTCAGGAATCTGTGGCTCATACGTGGTGGGGTAACTTGAGGGGGCTTGTGGGGCTTCCTGGGGCGGCATCTTGGGGGCTTATCGTCACTAAATGATGATGACTATGAGGAAGAAGAGGAAGGAAGAAGGAACAAGGGATCTGTGGGCCATCTTTTTTTCTTTAGGATGCCTTAACACACACCGGATCCACAGACTGCGGATCCAGCGTCAGTGCATCCCTATGATTGACATCCCGCTGCGTATATGTAAGTTAACGCCCACTGGCCGGAGCATACTTTACCTCCTCCTCGCTTCGGCTTGATCGGGGTCTCCTGGCGTCTGCTCATCCCGTGCAGCCAATTAGTGTGCTGTCCCGCCGCAGCCACTGATTGGCTGAGCGGGACGTCCTGCTGAGAACCCCCGAAGCAAACCAGAGGAGGTGATGTATGCTCCAGCCGGCAGGGGGTTAACTTACATACACGCAGTGGGATGTCATTCCCGCTGCGTGTATGTATTCTCATAGGGATGCACTGGTGCTGGATCTGCAGCGGATTTTGCTGCGAATCCGCAGCGTGAAATCCCCTGCGGATCTGGTGTGTGTGAAGGCATCCTTAGAGGGGGTGTGTAAGTGTTATGCTTTTACACGTGTTTTTACATTTTATTCGTGTGTGTTTTTTAGGAGGGGAGGGTGTCAGCGGAGAGGTTAAGAGGAGAGAGGAGAGGGTGGCAGGACAGAGGGGAGAGGGTAAGAGCAGAGGGTGGCAGGGGAGAGAGGGTAAGAGGGGAGGGTGGCAGGACGGAGGGGAGAGGGTAAGAGGAGAGGGTGGGAGGAGAGAGGGGGTGGCAGGATGGAGGGGGAATGGCAGGACGGAGGTGGGATGGCAGGACAGAGGGTAAAAGGAGAGGGTGGCAGGGGAGGGGAGAGGGGTGGCAGGACGGAGGGGAGAGGAGAGAGGGTAAGAGGAGAGGGTGACAGGGGAAAGAGGGTAAGAGGGGAGGGTGGCAGGACGGAGGGGAGAGGAGAGAGGGTAAGAGGAGAGGGTGGCAGGGGAAAGAGAGTAAGAGGGGAGGGTGGCAGGATGGAGGGGAGAGGGTGGGAGGAGAGAAAGGGCGGCAGGATTGAGGGGGGGGCAGGACGGAGGGGGGGATGACAGGACGGAGGGAAAAGGGTAAGAGGAGAGGGTGGCAGGATGGAGGGGGGTGACCTGGCAGGACGGAGGGGAGAGGAGAGAGGGTAAGAGGAGAGGGTGGCAGGGGAGAGAGGGTAAGAGGGGAGGGTGTCAGGGCGGAGGGGAGAGGGTGGGAGGAGAGAGGGGGTGGCAGGATGGAGGCGGGGTGGCAGGACAGAGGGGGGGGGATGGCAGGACGGAGGGAAGAGGGTAAGAGAAGAGGGTGGCAGGACTGAGGGGGTGGGCTGACAGGAGGAGGGGGGTTGGCAGGACAGAGGGGGGGCTGGCAGGACAGAGGGGGGGCTGGCAGGACGGAGGGGGGGCTGGCAGGACGGAGGGGGGATGGCAGGTTAGAGGGTGGTACTGACAGGATGGAGGGGGGGCTGACAGGACGGAGGGGGTACTGGCAGGACGGAGGGGGCTGACAGGACGGAGGGGGTACTGGCAGGACGGAGGGGGGGCTGGCAGGACAGAGGGGGGGCTGGCAGGACAGACGGGGGGCTGGCAGGATGGAGGGGGGGCGGGACAGAGGGGGGGCTGGCAGGATGGAGGGGGGGCGGGACAGAGGGGGGGCTGGCAGGATGGAGGGGGGGCGGGACAGAGGGGGGGCTGGCAGGACAGAGGAGGGGCTGGAAGGACAGAGGGGGGGCTGCCAGGACAGAGAGGGGGGGCTGGTAGAACAGAGAGGGGGGGGGCTGGCAGGACAGAGGGGGGGCTGAAAGGACAGAGGGGGTACTGCCAGGACAGAGGGGGGGCTGCCAGGACAGAGGGGAGGGGGGGAGGCTGCCAGTACAGAGGGGAGAGGGGGGAAGGCTGCCAGGACAGAGGGGAGGGGGGGCTGCCAGGAGGGAGGGGGGGAGCTGGTAGGAGGACGGAGGAGGACGCTGGAGGAGGACGACGCCAGAGGAGGAGGACTACGCCGGATGAGGAGGTAACCCAAGGGGGGGGGGCGATGCAGCATGGGGGAAGGAGGAGGAAGCACCTGGAGCTCGGTGCGGACCTGGAGTGTGCCGGATGCCTCCTCCCCCCGAGCTGCCTCCTCCACTAATAACAGGGAGATAGATGATAATCTCCCTGTTACCGGAGGAGGAGGCAGAACGGGGGGAGGAGGCGCCCGGCACACTGCAGGACCGCATCGGGCGCCGGGCAGAAGGCACACCACCCCCATCATCACCTTCTCTGCTGCAGATTCTTAGCAAGCGGAGAAGGTGATGATGGAAGTAGTATGGATCGCCCGTGATAGGCCGGCTGGCGGCAGCTGGCCAATCACGGGCGATTGGGGGCCGGCACCCATGGGCAGGTGATGCCCGAGCACTGCTGTGATTGGTGCTGTCTCGGACAGCACCAATCACAGCTCTGTGCCGAGGTCCGGTCCCGGAAACACAGCAAATCGCTGTGATTGGCCGATGACTTGTCGTTACCGGGGGCAGGGAAACTGCCCCCTACGTGCCACATGAAAATGGCAGCTGCAAAAATCAGCAGCCATCTTCACCTCGCCCGTTTAAAGGGCCCGCATACCGGTACGTCTTGGGGCCTTAAGTGACAGTGATCCATGACGTACCGATACGTCATGGGTCCTTAAGAGGTTAAGGCTGTGCTGAACGTTCATGTGTTTGGGGAGGCCGGGAGAGATAGCAATCATCTAGACCAGGCATGTCCAAACTTTTTTCGAAGAGTGCCAAATTTGATGAAGTGAACATGTGCGAGGGCCGATCATTTTACATGCTACATGCTATATGCTTTATAACACAGGCAGATAATAGCAAGCTGGATACCTGTGGGGCCGTAAAAGTTCGGAACGCGGGCCGAAAATGGCCCTCCGGCCGGACTTTGGACATGCCTGATCTAGACAGTTACTTATGATGTATGGCTACCTTTAAAAAAATACATATAGTTCATAATGTGTTACAAGCGGTTATGTAAACAAAATCCTGATGATTGGTTCCCTTTAACCCTTCAATGACTGAGCTAAAAAGGCCTGTATGTCACTTAATGACTGAGGCCCATTTTTCAAACTTGATCTGTCTTAATTTATGTGCTTGTATCTCTGATGCTTTGACTTATCCAAGTGATTTTAAGACTGTTTTTTTTTTCGTGACACATTGGGGGAGATTTATCAAAGGGTGTAAAATTTAGACTGGTGCAAACTGGCCACAGCAACCAATCACAGCTCAGCTTTCAGCTCTGGTGAAAGGAAAGCTGAGCTGTGATTGGTTGCTGTGGGCAGTTTGCACCAGTCTAAATTTTACACCCTTTGATAAATCTCCCCCATTGTACTTAAAGTTAGTGGTAAATTTTGGTGGATACAGTCAGCATTTTTTGTGAAAAACTTCAAAAATGTTGTAAAATTTGTTAAATACAGTGGTACCTTGGTTTTAGAGTAACTTGGATTAAGGGTACAAACACACACACCGTACTGTATATGCAGCAGATACGCAGCAGATTTGATGCTGTGTTCAGTTATTTAGATCTAATCTGCTGCGTATCTGCTGCGTATCGCAGCAGAAAATACGCTGTGTATACAGTGTGTGTGTTTGTACCCTTAGGGTACAAACACACAGGACGTATTCGCAGCGAGTTTGTTGCTTCGTATACGCAGTGAAACTCGCTGTGGATCCCGTCCCTGTTTAGTCAATGGCAGACAAAATCGCAGCAGTTTGTCCACAGCCCACCCGTTAACCCGCCGGCCACCGGAGACTATACATTACCGGGTCCCCTCTCCTGCTTGCTTCGGCTTGTGTTGGCAGCTCCCGGCACGTCCTGCCCGGCCAACCAGTGCGCTGCCCCGTGAAGACACCGGGAGCCCCGAAGCAAGCAGGAGCGGGGACCCGGTAATGTATAGTCTCCGGCGGCCGGCGGGTTAACGGGACGGGCTGCGGACAAACTCGCAGCAGGGATGTACATCCCTGCTACGATTTTGTCTGCCATTGAGTAAACAGGGACGGGATCCGCAGAGAGTTTCACTGCCTATACGCAGCGAGAAACTTGCTGCGAATACGTCCTGTGTGTTTGTACCCTTAGGCTAGGTTCACACTACGTATATTTCTGCTCGTACAGTAACTTATATATCACATATCCAGCTGCTGTGTTATGAGGGTTATACAGTTACTATACATTATACTCCACATGCTGCTATACTGTACAGTAACTTATATATCACATATCCAGCTGCTGTGTTATCAGGGTTATACAGTTACTATACATTATACACCACATGCTGCTATACTGTACAGTAACCTATAATATCACATATCCAGCTGCTGTGTTATCAGGGTTATACAGTTACTATACATTATACACCACATGCTGATTGCTATACTGTACAGTAACTTATATATCACATATCCAGCTGCTGTGTTATCAGGGTTATACAGTTACTATACATTATACACCACATGCTGCTATACTGTACAGTAACCTATAATATCACATATCCAGCTGCTGTGTTATCAGGGTTATACAGTTACTATACATTATACACCACATGCTGCTATACTGTACAGTAACGTATATATCACATATCCAGCTGCTGTGTTATCAGGGTTATACAGTTACTATACATTATACACCGCATGCTGCTATACTGTACAGTAACTTATATATCACATATCCAGCTGCTGTGTTATCAGGGTTATACAGTTACTATACATTATACACCACATGCTGCTATACTGTACAGTAACCTATAATATCACATATCCAGCTGCTGCTGTGTTATCAGGGTTATACTGTTACTATACATTATACACCACATGCTGCTATACTGTACAATAACTTATATATCACATATCCAGCTGCTGTGTTATCAGGGTTATACACAGGGGCGTAACTAGAAATGGCTGGGCCCCATAGCGAACTTTCCAAGGCCCCCCCCCCCCCCAATTCCCGGCTACTGGGGAAGAAATGGACGCGTGGTTTCGGCCACATACATTGTCTGAATCTTTCTTTTTCTACATGGTTTTTAAATGCTTAAAATATATAAACAAGTTTGCACATTAAATGATCTGCATATTGTCTGTAGCGATTCCCGCCATAGGATTGGTAGGTAAAAGCTTCAGACAATGCACATTTAACATATACAGCCATACCAGACCTAATGAACAATACCGCCATACTGTGACTGGATAATACCACCATACCAGACCTGACCAATACCGCCATACTGTGACTGTATAACACATCCATACCAGACCTGACCAATACCGCCATACTGTGACTAGGTAACAGCACCATGCTATGCTGGATAACAGCCTGGTACTGCACTATATATCCTGTCTGGCACTGCACGTGTGTGTATATGTAGATAGATCCAGCCCGGTACAGCATATACAGTATATATCCTGTCTGGCACTTCACATGTATACTGGTACTGCACGTGTATGTATATATATATATATATATATATATATATATCCCGCCTGGTACTGCATGTATATATCCTGTCTGGCACTGCACGTGTGTGTGTGTGTGTGTGTGTGTGTGTGTATATATATATATATATATATATATATATATATATATATATATATATGTGTATAGCCTGGTACTGCATATATATAATGTATATATCTTGGCTGGCACTGCATGTGTGTGTATGTATATACAGTGTATATATATATATATATATATATATATATATATAGTACTGCATGTATATTTCCTGGCTGGCACTGCAAGGAAAAATGGGACAATTCAAATTATTGACACTGTCATATTATTGACAGTGTGGGACTACAACTCCCAGTATGATCTGTCTGTGCAATCTGTGTCTCCATTTAGTGTGTGAGGAGGATGGGGGCACAGACAGTAGACAGACCACACTGGGAGTTGTAGTCCCCCCCACACACACACTTATGCAACATAGCAGCCACCATACAACATCCCCCCTCCCCAACCACACACACCTTATAGGTGACAGTATATACTTACCGAAGGGGGAAGGAGCTGTCATGCCTGAGGTCCGGCAGGAGAGGGCTGGGGGTCAGAGGTTATCATGCTCCTCCGTGCAGGCAGCTGACAGGCCAGACAGGAGAGCGGCCTCTAGCTGCTGCAGGAGGAGAGGAGTCTCCTGTCAGGGCTTCTTCTCAGTGACCGGGACAGAGAGAGAGAGAGAGAGAGAGGGTGCATCCGTGTTTTATTTCCCCCTCTCTCTATCTTCTGTGATGCCCCGGCTTCTACACAAATACCATTCCCTCACTCAGGCAGCCCCTGCTGCCGGGCCCCTTGTTGTGCCGGGCCCCGTAGCAGCAGCTACTGCTGCTACTGCGGTAGTTCCGCCACTGGTTATACAGTTACTATACATTATATACCACATGCTGCTATACTGTACAGTAACTTATATATCACATATCCAGCTGCTGTGTTATCAGGGTTATACAGTTACTATACATTATATACCACATGCTGCTATACTGTACAGTAACTTATATATCACATATCCAGCTGCAGTGTTATCAGGGTTATACAGTTATTATACATTATACACCACATGCTGCTATACTGTACAGTAACTTATATATCACATATCCAGCTGCTGTGTTATCAGGGTTATACAGTTACTATACATTATATACCACATGCTGCTATACTGTACAGTAACTTATATATCACATATCCAGCTGCTGTGTTATCAGGGTTATACAGTTACTATACATTATATACCACATGCTGCTATACTGTACAGTAACTTATATATCACATATCCAGCTGCAGTGTTATCAGGGTTATACAGTTATTATACATTATACACCACATGCTGCTATACTGTACAGTAACTTATATATCACATATCCAGCTGCTGTGTTATCAGGGTTATACAGTTACTATACATTATATACCACATGCTGATTGTTATACTGTACAGTAACTTATAATATCACATATTCAGCTGTTTCTAAATGTTTGTTTCATTTGTTTTACATGTTATTCAGAATAATAAATCATTATTTTTGGGATGTGGAACCAATTGTCTGCATTTCAATGATTTCTTATGGGAAAATTTGCTTTATGAAATATGGTCATGCCACATGAATTATTTTATAATTCTCATTTACCATATCTCTACTTTATGTAAGCATCTCTTGGTAAGTGCTCATTTACTTTTAAGACTTTAGAGGACTTAGCAGCAAATTTAAAAATTTTCATGAAATTTTCCTAATTGATGTTTTAACCCTGCTGTTTTGTTCAAATTTGATATTTTTTTAAATATTCATTATGCGGTTCTAAAACTTGCGGTTCATTGACTTTTCCTCATTTGAGGGGCTCTTTACTAATTTTAGTTTACTTTTTGCACCATGCTGGGTACTGTTAGCAAAAATAAGCCAGAACTGCCGCAAGGTATTCTCAGTAAGAGAGACGTTTATAGTTCTATATTTTATTTTGCTGAGGATGCAACTAGGAATGAGCGAAACTTTACGAACCAGATTTGTTACCGAAGTTTGAGAAAGTTCGTTACGAATCTGGTAAAAATAACAACGGCGACGCAAAATTGTACTTTTTTCACAGAATAGACCAGGATACAAGGGATTATTACTCCTATAATGCCTTGTATCCTGGTTTTCTGTGAAAATCAAGATGTGTGACGTCACTTCCCAGCACCAGGAACTGCCTGGGCGCCAGCAGCTTCTCAGTGTGTTGCCAGACTTCACAGAGAGAGGAGCTCCGTATCAGATAGAGAGGGAAAAGAAATAGACAGCCAAACAACTAGATAGATACATGCAGGGAGAGATAGTGAAGGAATAAAAAGTGTTAGTGAGAGAAGCAGGAGAGAGGAAGAGAAAAAAAATTAGCAAGATCAAGATAGCTGGATATAGAAGATAAACTGATAGATAGGAAAAGAGGCTGAGAAATCAAGAGATAGGGAGAGATAGGCATCTAAATAAAAAAAATTGTGAGATGTAGGGAGAGTTAGGGAGATAAAAAAAGAAATAGGGAGAGAAAAGTGAGAAAAGAGTCAGGGCAGGTAGCATTGAACCAGCTCCTGTCCCGTGACTGAGAGTACAAACTACACGTTGCTGCTCTCCTAGCTGCCGTCATCCCCGTTTAGCCGCAAGCAAAAAAGTTTTTAAAAAGTTTGTTTCTCATAGGCTGTTATAGGTGAAGTAACCTATAGCAGCAAAACTTATTGAAGCCCTCCATAGAGTGTGACGCTAAGTCAGCGCCCCACAAAACCTGCCAATTTCTGCTTTGCTGGGTGCTGTCAACCCCGTTTAGCCGCAACCAAAAAGTTTGTTTCTCACAAGCTGTTAAAGGTGAAGTAACCTATAGCAGCAAAACTTATTGAAGCCCTCCCTAGAATGTGACGCTAAGTCAGCGCCCCACAAAACCTGTCAGCTTCTGCTTTGCTGGGTGCCACCTCCTCCTCCTTCTCAACTTGTCTGTTCTCAACAATACTGGCTTGGGTGCAATCAAGTGCTGCCTCCTCCTCCTGCTCCTCAACTTGTCTGTTCTCAACAATAATGGCTTGGGTGCAATCAAGTGCTGCCTCCTCCTCCTCCTCAACTTGTCTCTTGTCAACAATACTGGCCTGGGTGCAATCAAGTGCTGCCACCTCCGCCTGCTCCTTAACTTTTCTGTTCTCAGCAATAGTGGCCTGGGTGCAATCAGTGGCGGTCTTTGGCACCAAGCACCCCAAGCGATCGCTTGGGGCCCCCAACATCCAGGGGGGCCCCGCTCTTGTGCTCAAGACCGCTGGACAGGGCCGCTGCCCCGCTCGCTGCTGCCATCTGAACTGTAACTATGAGCACTTGTAATGAGCGCTCATAGTTACATGCAGCAGCACTGACAGGGCGGGAGACATTGGCTCCCTTCCTATCATTCACTCTTGTGGCGGCAGGAAGGGTTTTCCCTGCGGTCACAAGTGGCAGCTTTGTCCTTGTGGTGCCGGCGCTCCAGTGACATCACTGGAGCATCGGCGCCGGGACAAGGGGAGTGCGGCCTCTTGTGATCGCAGGGAAAACCCTTCCTGCGGCCACAAGAATGAAGAGAAGAGGAGACGCCCGGACCAGGTGGGTATAAGTGTTTGTTTTATTGTGTTATATTGTGCGCATGTTGATATGCTTTCGGGCTGACCCACGCTTGAAAAGGATTCGTCAACGGGACGAGTTTTTGCTGGCCACACTACTGGACCCACAGTATCGCAACAAGCTGTGTGAATGCATTCACCCTTCCCAACGGGAGGAAAAAATTGATTATTATACAGAGGAGCTGGGTGCACAGTTAGTGGCAGCCTTTGGAACACGGTGCTCTCATTCACGCCATTCCCACCAGAGCCACACCAGCAGCGCTGCCTCCTCCACATCCTCCTCCAGCTTGGGTGGCATGAGCAGCGGCACCAGTCTGAGCCTGATGTCCATGATGCACGCTGATGATGATGATGATGCTCATGTCACCCCATTACAACTGCTACTTCTACCCTGGCCTCCATCTTGGCTACTGCTGGGCATTCTCTGGCCTCCATATTGGCCACTGCTGGGCCTTCACTGGCCTCCATATTGGCTACTGCTGGACCTTCACTGGCCTCCATATTGGCTACTGCTGGGCCTTCACTGGCCTCCATGTTGGCTACTGCCGCTCCTGCCCTGGCCTCCATGTTGGCTACTGCCGCTTCTGCCCTTCCCTCCATCTTGGCTACTGCTGGTCCTTCACTGGCCTCCATTTTGGCTACTGCTGGGTCTTCACTGGCCTCCATATTGGCAACTGCTGGGCCTTCACTGGCCTCCCTATTGGCTACTGCTGGACCTTCACTGGCCTCCATATTGGCTACTGCTGGGCATTCTCTGGCCTCCATATTGGCCACTGCTGGGTCTTCACTGGCCTCCATATTGGCTACTGCTGGGCCTTCATTGGCCTCCCTATTGGCTACTGCTGGACCTTCACTGGCCTCCATATTGGCTACTGCTGGGCCTTCACTGGCCTCCATATTGGCTACTGCTGGGCCTTCACTGGCTTCCATCTTGACTACTGCTGTGCCTGCCCTTGCCTCCATGTTGGCTACTGCTGTGCCTTAACTGGCATCCATGTTGACTACTGCTGTGCCTTCACTTGCCTCCATAATGGCTAATGCTGGGCCTTAACTGGCATCCATGTTGACTACTGCTGTGCCTGCCCTTGCCTCTATATTGACTACTGCTGCTCCTGTACTGGCCTCCATGTTGGCTACTGCTGCTCCTTCCAGGCCTCCATGTTGGCTACTGTTGCTCCTGCCTGGCCTCCATGTGCACTACTGCTGCTCCTTCCTGGCCTCCATGTTGGCTACTGTTGCTCCTGCCTGGCCTCCATGTGCACTACTGTTGCTCCTGCCCTTGGCTCCATTTTGGCTACTGCTGGGCCTTAACTGGCATCCAGGTTGACTACTGGTGTGCCTGCCCTTGCCTCCATGTTGGCTACTGCTTGGCCTTAACTGGCATCCAGGTTGACTACTGGTGTGCCTGCCCTTGCCTCCTTGTTGGCTACTGCTGGGCCTTAACTGGCATCCATGTTGACTACTGGTGAGCCTGCCCTTGCCTCCATGTTGGCTACTGCTGGGCCTTGACTGGCATTCAGGTTGACTACTGGTGTGCCTTCCCTTGCCTCAATGATGGCTACTGCTGGGCCTTAACTGGCATCCAGGTTGACTACTGGTGTGCCTGCCCTTGCCTCCATGTTGGCTACTGCTGGGCCTTAACTGGCATCCATGTTGACTACTGCTGTGCCAGCCCTTGCCTCCATGTTGGCTCCTGCCGGGCCTTAACTGGCATCCATGTAGACTACTGCTGGGCCTTAACTGGCATACATGTTGACTACTGCTGCTCCTGCCTGGCCTCCATGTTGGCTACTGCTGCTCCTGCCTTGCCTTCATGTTGGCTATTGCTGCTCCTGCCTGGCCTCCATGTTGGCTAGTGTTGATCCTGCCTGCCCTCCATGTTGAATACTGTTGCTCCTGCATGGCCTCCATGTGTGCTACTGCTGCTCCTGCCTGGCCTCCATGTTGGCTACTGTTGCTCCTGCCTGGCCTCCATGTTGGCTACTGCTGATCCTGCCTGGCCTCCATGTTGGCTACTGCTGATCCTGCCTGCCCTCCATGTTGGCTACTGCTGCTCCTGCCTGGCCTCCATGTTGGCTACTGCTGCTCCTGCCTGGCCTCCATGTTGGCTAGTGCTGCTCCTGCCTGGCCTCCATGTTGGCTACTGTTGCTCCTGCCTGCCCTCCATGTTGGCTACTGCTGATCCTGCCTGCCCTCCATGTTGGCTACTGCTGATCCTGCCTGCCCTCCATGTTGGCTACTGCTGATCCTGCCTGCCCTCCATGTTGGCTTCTGCTGCTCCTGCCTGGCCTCCATGTTGACTACTGCTGCTCCTGTACTGGCCTCAAATGACTATTGCTGGACCTCCACTGGCCCCCAATGACTACTGCTGCTCCTTCACTGCATTTGTGACCTTTTTCCTGCATAGACCCTGTAATGGTGAGTTTCCTGCATAGACCCTGTAATGGTGAATTTCCTGCCTAGACCCTGTAATGGTGAGTTTCCTGCATAGACCCTGTAATGGTGAGTTTCCTGCCTAGACCCTGTAATGGTGAATATTGAAGTCTAAAAAAAAAAAAAAATTACTTTAAGATATTGAAAAGATAATGATGTTACTGACATGTAGAGTCCTAAATTCAACCAAATACACTACCCCCGAATCATATAGGTGCTTTAAACTATGAAATCTGAAGGAATCCGATATTCGGTCGAACCGAACCTTCCAAAAAAATCCTGAAGTCCAGTCGGAACGAACTTTCGAAAAGTTCGCTCATCTCTAGTTGTAGTGTGACACCACTCCGGTGGTGGATGGCCAAGATACAGCCGGACCTTATTATGTTGTCACGTGATGCCAGTGCCTGGTGTACCCTTTTCCCCTGTGGTCAGTGTCCTGCCAGGTTGCTACCGGGTCCCTTGGGATAATGTCACAGATGATGTAGTCTCAGGTGGTCTCGATAGTAGGACCCACCACCCACAGAAAGGGGAAGTGTCCCAAGGTTGCGGTGTATATGCTGAGTTGGTGGTGATGAATAATTATAGACTCTGAAATAACGTTGAGTTGATTTACTACTTGTAAATGTGCAGCAGGTAATACAGAAGATCTTTGTTATACACTTGACAAAAGTTCACTTGCACATAGGACAACCAGATCTGTGAGATAACTGCTGAGTAGGAGATAGTTGTATTGGTAAAGTAGCAGAGAGGAGGATGCCGTGAGAGTCTCAACCCATGTAGTGATGTGCTTTGCCGGGATGTTGGAGCATGAATAAGAATACTTGTAGAAGAAGAATAATAATAAGAACACCTGTACCTGTGTATTGACCTTTGCTTTAGTCTTCACACCACACTTGCCTTGGCTGAACTGTACTAATGGGTAACACAGGTCCCAGACCTTGTTACTTGGGTTGAGCAGAATGCTGAGGGTTCCCTGCGGACACCCGCGCTGCGAGATGGATTCCACAGGCTTAGTGCAACTTTGCCTCACCCGGATCAGTTCCTAGCTCTTTGGCTCTATAGCGGATACTGTCCTGCACTGTTACTTCTCCTTGTCCCAGGGTGGGTTGAGGTTATCTTTTGGCTGGTCCTCTCCTAAGACGTTTAACACTGCATAGTGCCTTGTGTGGGTACTTGTGTGGGTAGAGAATAAGTGACAGTGTGCTGTCTTGCGTCCTACCCATGTGGAACACTGGCTAAAACTGGACTACGGGACCTGGCAGAGGGCCAGGGCCCAGACGAGACTGCTGTGGAGAACTATCTAGCTTGCGTCCTTCCTCCACATTGTCCTGAACAGAAAGCTCTTGCTCCTCCCTCACCCAAGGGACTAACTTCCTCTACAGCCTGTATAGTGCGCTGTGATTGGGTGAAAAGAGTGCAATAGAAGAGTATAGAGAAGAAGTGATAGGAGAGAAGAAAGCAGAAATCATACTGGTTCACAGGATCTGGTACACACAAACACAAAAAGCCTTGGTGATCCTTCAGCTGTGCAGCTTTCATATGTCAAAACACAATACAGTGACATCTAGTGGTCAACTCTTAATACTACTCTTGCTATAATAAAACCACAAAAAGTACAGACTTTTGCAAAGTGTATGAATAATAGTAACACCCTTAGTGGGACACCACACATGATTATATATAAATCATATAAATATAAGCTGTATATTATAATGCTTCTTACCTTCCGTGTGCGTCTCCATGTTATAGACTCAGGATTCATATAAAGCTTCTGACCACTCACATCCCAGGGTGTAAAGTTTCCAACTTTGGCCATATATGTCATCCCATGTTTAACTACCCAGTTTATTATTGTATATGCATGTACAGCTTCTCCTTGGCCAGATCTCATTGGATCCGGTGAGGTCTTCATCCTCTGTATGTAACGCTGTAACCTCCGTGTATAGTGTATGAGACCAGGGATTGAATTTTCTTGATATTTGTCTTTTATATATAAAAACATTTCATGTAGAGATTTTCCCAGGATTTCTACTGCGTGATACAAGTTAGGAGGAACCCCGGAGGAGAGATAAGTCCTCAGAGTTAGCGCTTGGTGCTGTTTATTGCGGCCATCCTCTTCAAAAAAGTATTTATGCTTATCTCCTACTATCCTATCTATATATGACCACATGTTCTCATCATTGTATATATTGGGGAGTTTTCTGTAGTTTCTCACAAAATCTTCTACTCCAGGTAAAGCTTGTGATGAAAAGTCCACAGCTAGACTTCCATTCATTACTACATAGGGGTTATCTGTAACTAGTGTACTGAAAGCCCAGGATGGGGGAAGGATGAAAGTTATGTTTAAAAGCTCCTGATAATTATAACGTAGCATATCAGCTCCACGCACAGTATAGGTGCCACATAGTATAATGACCCTGACTTGTGGATTCTGCATAATTTCTATAGTGAAATCTGCATTATAGTACCTTTTTATTTTAGATTTTATGATGAAGGCGACACAGATCCCGTCCTCTCTCATGTACTTTGTCAGTATCTGCAGCTCATTCTCTCCGGCATCATCATCCGATACCATAATCCCAACCCAGGTCCAGCCAAAGTGCTTCAGCAGTTTGGTTATTACCATATTGTGGACGTGGTGACTTTGGACGGTGCTGAAAACATGTGGATAGAGGCGTCTATCAGATAGTGAGTGGTCAGTGGCTCCATAGCTGATCTGTAATACACACATGGAAACAAAGAAAACATGTTGTACAGTCTCTCTCATAGAGGGGCCTCACACTGGAAAGTTCTGCAGGATAATGGTCGCCCACAAACTGCAGGGGTGTCCCAGGAACGTCTCCAGATTGTAACACTTCTTTGGATTTACCAGATTTATCACCAATCAGCATTTATGGCAAGCCAGCGTCACACCCTACAAGTGTGCGGGATCTACAGGTCCAAAGAACTGTGGGAAATGTGCTGCAGGATGTGCGATGCCCTGGCCCCTAGGGGCCACTCCGCAGTGTAGATGTTGTGAGGGTGCAGGAATCGGGGCAGCTGTAGGATGTAGTGTGGTCACGGTGTAGGCACGAGGGTGCTACAGCTGGAAACCGGGCTCCTGACCATGCGGGAATACTGGGCGTGCGATTCTTCGTTGTCCTTAGTCAGGGCACCAATGATCACACCAATGCTAAGGTTCAGAAACAACGGCAGTTGTATATTTATTGTAACGGTGGTAACTAGTAGTAACAGTCTCTCCGGATGCAACCGGGAATAAGGCAATCTTGAATAAAGCAGAGTAATGGGTGATGCTGCAATAGGCTGTGAGAGTAGCGTGCTGAATGATGGGAGTAGTAGTGAAACTGAAGTAGAGATGCTGGGTGGAATGAGACTTGAATGAAATACTTGCTGTTGATGATTTGAGAAGATGATGATGAGAGGAACTGAAGAATGACTGAGGAATCGACACCCAGATGAGAATCTTAAGACTTGAGACAGGAACACAGCCAGTGGACTGGAGCAGCAGAGCAAACGCAGGCCTCTCTCTTTTAGCAGGGAGAGAGGACAGATAGAACTTGTCTCCTGAAGGTGGAGGACAAGACTCAGGTAGGACAGGGAGTCACATGGTAACCCCCAGCCAAAAGCTCGATGACCATTGGTGTTACCATGGAAGCAGGGCACAGTCACGTGACATCCAGCCATTGCATCATCACACCATTAGGCATATACAGAGTAATATACATGAGAAGTACCATCCTTGAACACTAGGAAGCGACATAATACCTTTAGACACTGATACCTGAATATATATGCAATAAATGACTGAAATAGCAGACCTGAATACTGAGAAGGGTGACACAATACACACAGTTTGCAGTGGACCATAGCTTTCCAGAACAGAACTGGTTATAATAAAAGTACGAGCATGAGAAGGGCTGTTCTGGGACACTGCATACCTCCCTACTAGAAATGAGCCGACCTCGGCGAACCACAAGTTAAGGTAGATGTGGCCGAATGAACATAGAGGACCAGGACAACAAGACAAGAGAAAGGCATGTTAGTGTGAGTGAATATGTAGATGTGTGTTTCCCACGCTCAAGGCACAAGTGACAAGAGAGAGAGAGAATGAAAACCCTAGTGGCAGGACTTCACCTAGGGGTGCCTAACGTACTCTGGTTACAGGTAGTTAGTGCGTGGACCATCTGACATGGAAGCCAGGACAACTTAACTGCTGGCGGGAGACCCTCAACATTCCAGTCAGTTTAACAGTAGGTTTTCGGTATAAAGTGTTACCCTACTGGAGGAGAACTGTGAAGACCTGTGTATTCCCTTGGCGTGTTTGTGAAATGTCTTGGATACCTGGAAGAGAGAGAAGAAAAAAAATAAAAGCAACCATACACTTTTGGGATCCCTCATACACACAAGCAAGCATGCGACACAAGCACTCTATAGGCCAAACACACGAAAAGGCATCCAAGGTGCAATGTGTATGGACAAGTGTGAATGTTGAGTATGACTATGTGTAGCAACTACTATGTTGGGACAAGACAGAGGGGAACAAACACTGGAGACACAGGGAAGGGAAATACAAAAGACAACAAATACTGCGAGGTCCTGAGGAGAACTGGCTCACATAACTTTGAAGACATCTGAAGAAAACTGGCTCAAATAATCTTTCCAGCTGTAGATATAATAGACACAATAAGATTATGCATGGAGAAAATAGAAGATTCTTCTGAAAAATACACTTTTTAGAAAATAGACTTTCTCTGAGGCTATAGATATAAATATGTAGACTGACTTCTTTACTCAGAGGAGGAGGAAACTGTCTGACTCTGACATGAAAATATACACTATGAGAAGGAATACTTTTTCAAAAGACACACTTTACTCTGAGACTATCTAAATGACTTTTCTGTTTACTCAGAGGTAGGAAAATATATATATATATATGGCTCTGACAAGAAAATAGACTTTTTGACTACTGAAGTGCAATCATGAAAAACAATAATAGACTTCTGACAATCACACTCTGGAAAATGCTTTAGGAAGGAATGGGTTAAGTGTCTCTGTGTGGTAGAGTCTCTTTAGGCAACATAAAACATCGTCCATGTAAAGGCTCTGGGACAGGCACTGAAGAACAGTTTGGTCAATGAGTGTCCATCAGCACATAGCTGGATGATAATAAGGAAACTTGGTCAGGAGGACCAGGCACGAACCTTGAACGTTGCATAAAACTTTTTAATCACACAGGAATAACAACAAAACAGGAAAAACAATCAGAATGGCCAGGCGGCCTTGCCTCCCCGAGGTCACTTAGCAGAAATGTCCTGGAGGACCCCAGGTGGTCCCTCTCTTCTTTTCCCAGGGGTGGTATCGGGAGGAAGCAGGAGCAGGAGCATCATCTGCCGCGGTGGTGACCACGAGACTAGGGGTCACGGTGGTCACAGGAGAGACAGTAGGGGCCACGTGGTAGGTGATGGTAGTGGAGGAGACAGCGGCTTTAGCCACAGCAGGGGAAGGAGCGGTGCTAGCTGCCGAAGTAGATGGGCCCAGGTAGCAGGCGTGGTGACAAGTGAGCCCAGGGGTTTGAAATCAGGCCAGTCCTCGTCCCATTGCTCTGATGGAGAAGGCAGCAAGGGCCGTTGCACCGCATGTTTTGGCCTGGTGATAGCGGCTGCCCAGGGGCCTTTCGGGGAACCAACCAGGGTATACTCTACCACCTCCCCGGGAATGAGGTTATTCAGGTAGCCCGGCTGATACTCGCGCATAACGGCCCTTCTGTTAGCGAGTACCAGCAGGCCGGTGTAGGAATCCATTATGAGGCCATACCCCCGCTGTTTATCAAATTTAGTAACTGTTCCCCATCTCTGCTCTAGGGGAGCCTCACCTGGCTTAGGCCTCTCCAGCTTCCGGATGAACAGTCGCTCGGAAGCGGCATTGGATTCAGCAAATGGAGTATATGGATGGTCCCACAGGGGAGCATAGTCTGGATAGGGCACTTGTGGGGGAGATGCCTCTGATAGGCCAGCCTTAGCGGGGAATGGATCGCCGACAGTGGTAGCTGTTGTAGGCGAATCCGCTGTGGAGGAAGCTTCCGGCACGGCCGTAGCCATAGCGGGTGCAGTAGCAGACGGCAGGGTGGAGAGAGCCTGCCGAATGTCTTCAATTATTTGCATGATCTTTGGGTCCCGGCCGAAGACCCATCGTGGCAGAGGCGGGGAGTCGCGCCCAGGAGGTCGCCATAAACCTGGGGACACGGGGCCTTTAATGGAAGTCTTTTCCCCAGGCTCAGGGTCCGGGGGCACCGGCGAGGGCTCGGCTAGGATCCGATCATCCTCGGAAGAGAGGGATGGCCCAGTAGAAAATGTAAATTTAGAGGAGTTGGAGTGGTCGGGACTCGGGGAGCCACTAAGGCCAGACAAGGTCTCCTCACCTACATCCACGGAGCTCGGAGTAGTGGCTCGGCTGCAGTCCCCATCTTCAGATCGAACGGATCCCCAGCTGCTGTCGCTGTCAAATGGGAGCGGAACAAGCAGGCACGCTGGATCGATAATTGGCAGGGATGCAGAGGACTCCAGTGGCATCGGTACAGCAGCGGCAGGTACTTGCTCTGTACAGGATGCCATCTTGCTACCTTCTGACCGGATCTTGTAGCAGGAATGGGAGGAGCGCCAGGCTGGAGGATCAGGTTCCAGAGTCTGCCCAGCAACAGTGACGTCATCCAGTCCAGGCAGCCAATCAGGAGTATTCAATGCAAAGTCTATGGCGCCGGGCGATTCCCGCGCTTTGGCAGCATGGCAATTAACCCCCTCCTCTCCGGGGTATGGCGCAGCCAGAAATTGAAGAAGACGGCGGCCATCTTGTGTACAGTTCAGGGCCCTGAGTGCCTCGATTATCCCCATGGTGATATAGCAAAGTCTCTTTGGGGTTGCGGCACAGTCTTGGGGCACACAATGCGAACGTAATCCTGTTCGTGACGCCAAATGCGATGCCCTGGCCCCTAGGGGCCACTCCGCAGTGTAGATGTTGTGAGGGTGCAGGAATCGGGGCAGCTGTAGGATATAGTGTGGTCACGGTGTAGGCACGAGGGTGCTACAGCTGAAAACCGGGCTCCTGACGGGAATACTGGGCATGCGGGAATACTGGGCATGCGATTCTTCGTTGTCCTTAGTCAGGGCACCAATGATCACACCAATGCCAAGGTTCAGAAACAACGGTAGTTGTATATTTATTGTAACGGTGGTAACTAGTAGTAACAGTCCCTCCGGATGCAACCGGGAATAAGGCAATCTTGAATAAAGCAGAGTAATGGGTGATGCTGCAATAGGCTGTGAGAGTAACGTGCTGAATGATGGGAGTAGTAGTGATACTGAAGTAGAGATGCTGGGTGGAATGAGACTTGAATTAAATACTTGCTGTTGATGATTTGAGAAGATGATGATGAGAGGAACTGAAGAATGACTGAGGAATCGACACCCAGATGAGAATCTTGAGACTTGAGACAGGAACACAGCCAGTGGACTGGAGCAGCAGAGCAAACGGAGGCCTCTCTCTTTTAGCAGGGAGAGAGGACAGATAGAACTTGTCTCCTGAAGGTGGAGGACAAGACTCAGGTAGGACAGGAAGTCACATGGTAACCCCCAGCCAAAAGCTCGATGACCATTGGTGTTACCATGGAAGCAGGGCACAGTCACGTGACATCTAGCCATTGCATCATCACACCATTAGGCATATACAGAGTAATATACATGAGAAGTACCATCCTTGAACACTAGGAGGCGACATAATACCTTTAGACACTGATACCTGAATATATATGCAATAAATGACTGAAATAGCAGACCTGAATACTGAGAAGGGTAACACAATACACACAGTTTGCAGTGGACCATAGCTTTCCAGAACAGAACTGGTTATAATAAAAGTACGAGCATGAGAATGGCTGTTCTGGGACACTGCAGATGCTATATGGGACCTGTATCCTCCATGTCCAGCTGTATCTCATCTTGTATATAGGCTAGAGGCGACCACAGGGTCCTAGAGCCTCCTTTCAATTGAAAGGTTTTCCCTAGTAAACTTATCTTTTCACTCACATATCACATACATTCACACAGGAATCCTAAAGGAGAAGTCCCATGGAAGGAGAACAACTGCAGGCAGGCTGGTGGGGGCAGGAAAATAATAAAGAACTGAGCTCACCCGTCCTCGTGCCTCCGATGTGCTGGTCCCAGATCCCATTCACATCAGCTCAGCTGGGCCGTGACGTACCCGATTTCCAGCTGAAGCTAAGAGACGGCTGTGGTAAGTCGGCAGCACGAGGATGGGAGAGGTCAGCTCTTTATTATTTTCCTGCCCCCCCTCCCCCCCAGCCTGCCTGCAGTTTCTGTCCTTCTCCTTTACAATAATAGTCTGAGACATAATCCGAAATCGACACAACAGGAGCACAGGCAGGACTGGAAGATCGCACGGCGGCAGCAGTATGTGTGTTTGGGGGAAGGAAGAGGGGGGGGGGCAGTTGGTTTGGGGTAAGTACGCCTTGTTGTTTCATGTCATGTTGAGGCAGAAGGGAACAGTTAAGACTTTTAAGACATTAAAGACTTTTTAGTGCATTTTATGTACACTGCTCAAAAAGAATAAAGGGAACATTCAAATAACACATCCTAGGTCTGAATGGATGAAATATTCTCATTGAATACTTTGTTCTGTACAAAGTTGAATGTGCTGACAACAAAATCACACAAACATCATCAATGGAAATCACATGTACCACCCAATGGCAGCCTGGGTTTGGTGTCACACACAAAATTCAAGTGAAAAATGCACTACAGGCTGATCCAACTTTGCTGTAATGTCTTTAAAACAAGTCCCAATGGGGCTGAGTAATGTGTGTGGCCTCCATGTGCCTGTATGACCTCCCTACAAGGCCCGGGAATGCTCCTGAGGAGGTGGCCGATGGTCTCCTGAGGGATCTCCTCCCAGACCTGGACTAAAGCATCCACCAACTCCTGCACAGTCTGTGATGCAGCGTGACATTGGTGGATGGAGGGAGACACGATGTCCTGGATGTGCTCAATCGGATTGAGGTCTGGGCAACGGGCGGCCAGTCTATAGCTTCAATTCGTTCACCTTGCGGGAACTGCTGACACTCCAGCCACATGAGGTATTGTCCTATATTAGGAGGAACCCAGGGCCAACTGCACCAGCATATGGTCTTACAAGGGGTCTGTGTTCTGTCCCCACATGCGGCGAGTGAAGGTTTATCTGACTAGTGGGCCTGACTGGAGATTCCTACCTTGTATTCCAGCATATGAGGCAGACAGGAACCAGAATAAGCGTCAGGTAGAGTAGGAAATTGAGCAGAACGTAGTTTAATAACTTCACATACAGCTTAGTCACAGATGCGGTATAGTAGTTATATTGTGCTGTTGCTGCTTTCCTAGAAGATACCTTGCTGACACTTGTAATTTCTGGTCAGAAGATTATGACTCTGATAAGCCCAAGCAAGCACTACTTCTCCAGTCAGAAGCAGGATGAAGAATGCCTGCTACAGGAAGTGACGTGGAGACTGGGCTATAAGACACACCCACTAAGGGACGAACCAAAAAATGCGAAAATGGAGGGGAGTCTAAACTCTTGGCCAGCAGATGGCAGCACAACAAGAATACATGTAATGAATACAACAAGGAATGAATGTAAACAATGCAGTTATAAAAACATCTGAATAACATACAGATAAGTGAGGAGAACAGCACACTCCCCGTCTGAAATTCCCTTAGGGGGATTTCACTATAAACTAATTTCTATGAAATATAGTGCAGAACCTGAAACAAAACATGTTAATATGCAATATAAACAGTGAGATAATCCTGTTTCATAACTGAGGAATAAAGTTCTTTAAAGGAAAGTTCAGTCCTGTTCATCCGCCAGGAACATCCTCAACAGGCAATATCAGGATCAGTTCGTTGATAGGCCTTGCAAACGTTTTGGTCTCACCCTTCCTGGAGATCTTCAACTCCACCTTTCGGATCTTGCCATCCTTGCTGGGAAGAACTTTTGTAACTAGTCCCATAGGCCAGTCCATCCTTTCGGTTTGTTGTTCCTTCATCAATACGAGGTCTCCTTTTTTCAAGTTTGGTTTCTGGTGTTGCCATTTTCTTCTTCCTTGAAGAATCACAAGATACTCCTTTCGCCATCTGTTCCAGAAGTAATCCGCTAAGTGTTGTACACGTTTCCACTGTTTTTGGTAGATGTTTCCATGAGTGTACTCTCTACTTGGCGTCAGTTGATTCCCAGTTTTCTGGGTGAGAAGAGTAGCTGGAGTCAGTATAGCTGGTGCTTCAGGATCCATTGATACTGGAACAAGGGGTCTTGAGTTGATGATGGCGGAAACCTCAGCGAGAAGAGTAACCAGGGTCTCATGTGTGAGTCTTGAAGAATTCACATCCATAAGCATAGAGTTCAAGATGCTGCGTGAGATCCCGATCATCCTTTCCCAGGCGCCTCCCATGTGGGAACTATGAGGAGGATTGAAAATCCAGGTGCAACCCTTCTCTGCCAGCTGATCTTGGATGGGCTTGGTGCCAATATTCAGTTCTTTCCCCTTGCTGGCAGTAAGTGAGGCTTTGACATAGCATTTTGGGATGTGGATCTGATCCAAAGCATACAAAGATTGCTTCCAGGCTTCCCACCTTTGCTCTTTATCAGAAGGAAGGGGGGCATCCCAATCCTTGATGGTTTCAGAAAGCTGTCTCAGTAGGGATTTACCTTGTATGGTAATGGGCGCTACAAATCCCAGTGGATCGTATAGGCTGTTCACAACTGACAGGACACCACGTTTTGTAAAGGGTTTGTCCGCACGACTTACTTGAAAGCCAAAGGAGTCGGCGGACAGATCCCACCTCAGGCCTAAGCTTCTTTGCACTGGTGGATCGTCTTGTCCCAGGTTTATGTCCTTGAATCCAGGAGCATGATCATCCGACTCGAAGGCTCTCATGACAGCCAGGCTGTTTGAAGCGATTTTGTGTAGCCGTAGTTTGGCTTGGCACAGCATGTTTTGAGTCCTTTTAAGTAAATCAATTGCCTCTTCTTCAGTAGGTAATGATTTGAGTCCATCATCTACGTAGAAGTCTTTTTCTACAAAGTCTCTGGCATCCTTTCCATACTGGGACTCTCCCTCTTTGGCGGTTCTGCGAAGGCCATAAGTCGCTACAGCAGGTGAAGGGCTGTTCCCAAATACATGTACCCTCATGCGGTACTCCATCATCTCCTCGGTGGTGTCGTTGTCCTTGTACCACAGAAATCTGAGGAAGTTCCTGTGGTCCTCTCTGACTATGAAGCAGTGGAACATCTGTTCAATATCAGCGGTGATGGCAACAGGCTCTTTTCTGAACCTCATCAAGACTCCAACAAGGTTATTTGTCAGATTGGGACCTGTGAGAAGGACGTCATTAAGAGACACACCTTGATGTTTGGCGCTTGAGTCAAATACAACCCTAATTTGATTAGGTTTTCTGGGATGGTATACTCCGAATGAAGGTAAGTACCAGCACTCCTCGTTCTTCTTCAAAGATGGAGCTGGTTCTGCATGGTTGTTCCGGAATATTCTTTCCATAAACGTGACAACGTGTTCTCTCATTTCAGGCTTGCTGTTTAGGGAACGCTTAAGAGAGTTAAATCTTTGCAAAGCTTGTTCCCGGTTGTTTGGGAGTCTTACCCTGGAAGCTCTGAACGGTAGTGGAGAAACCCAGTGATTGGTTTCCTCCTTAGAGAATTCACTGTCCATTATCTTGACAAAGTCTCTGTCCTCTACTGACAATGCTACTTTATCGTCATCCTTCGTTGTGAGGAACACTGATCTCCCCAAGTTGTCAGCATAGGGGGAGGGAATGACGTCAGGCAGCTGTATGAGGTCTGGCGGTTTCTCCTTGACTTTATAGTGATGAGGGCACGGCTTGATGCAAGATGTGCGTCCGTCCCTGTGCACGTAAGTCTTAAAGGAGTCAATTCCTGATTGATCCAAGCATACATTTCCAATGATTACCCATCCTAAGTCCAGTCTCTGGGCGTATGGGGCATAGTCAGGACCGTTACACTGCTGACGCACTTTGTGTACCCTTAGATTGTCTCTGCCAAGCAGGAGTAGAATTTCAGCGTCTATATCCAAGGGTGGGATAACACTGGTCAGGTGCCTTAGGTGTGGTTGGTGAAATGCAGCTTCTGGGGTAGGAATCTCATCCCTGTGATCAGGTATTTGGTCGCATTCAATCAGTGTAGGTAAGGGTATCTCTGTGTCTCCATTGATGGGAGAAGCGATGAATCCCTGTGCTCTTCTGCCACAAGTCTCTATGCTGCCTGAGCAGGTGTTTAAGGTATAGGGTTTTGTGGGTCCCTCGATCCCAAAGGCTTCAAAGAATTTAGGTCCGGCTAGGGACCGGTTGCTCTGGTCATCAATGATTGCATACATTTTTAGAGCCTTTTTTGGTTGTCCTTCTGGGTAAACCTTGATCAGACATATTCTGGCACAACATTTGTCCCTTTGGCTCTCCCCACATACCTCCGAGCATGAACAGGAAACATCAGTGGTAGAGTTAGCACGATTCTGAGGCTCCCCGCCATGGCTTGTAGTGGGGATACTGGTAACTGCAGCCGATGAATCGCTGGTGAGTGGGGTTAGGTGCATAACCGTGACATGTCTGTCGCTGTGACACTCCTCACACTTAATGGCAGATTTACAGTCCTTAGCCATATGCTCCAATGAGGCGCAGCATCTGAAACATACTCCTAGCTCAGTGAGGATTTTCTTGCGTTCCTGTATGGGTTTGGACCTGAAGCCTCTGCATCTGTTTAGTGAGTGAGGTTTTTTATGAATGGGACATTCACGATTAAAGGACTTGTCTCTTGATGAGTTAGTTTGGTGTTTACCCATGGATGCTGCAGGTGGTGGCAGGTTAGTCTTTCTAACACTCGCACAGCTCTTAAAGTCTCTGTGTTTCTGTGTGACACCTTCATACCTTGATGATGATGCAGCTGGAATGTTGAGCTCCAGGAAGTCAAGACTGGGGTCATTCCTCATCTGGGCCTGTTCGTCGATGAACCTGCAGAAGTGGATGAATGGTGGAAAGGTGACATCATGTGCTCTCTTATATCTTGAGACTGATGTTGCCCACTTCTCCTGCAAACTGTATGGCAGCTTTGTGACGATTGGGTTTACCCCATGGGCGGTATCCAGATAGCATAGTCCAGATAGACGAGGATCTCTTTTAGCAAGTTCCAGTTCCATGAGCAGATCGCTTAAGTCCTGAAGCTTGTGGACTTCCTTCAGATTAATCTTTGGGATGTTCTGCAGTCTCTTGAATAGGGCTTTCTCTATTGCTTCGGCACTGCCAAAGGTACGTTCAAGTCTCTGCCAGGCAGCGGCAAGACCTGCTTCAGCTTGTCCCACATAGACAGTCCTTAAGCTCTTGATGCGATTTGTAGAGCCAGGGCCCAGCCATTTGACCATGAGATCAAGCTCCTGCTCTGCGGTAAGGTTGAGGTTGGCGATGGCAGCTTTGAAGGTTGCTTTCCAGGCTCTGTAGCTCTCTGCGCGGTCGTCAAATTTGGAGAGACTGGTGTTGATCAGCTCCCTGCTAACCATGTACCTTGCGAACTCAGATATATCTGTTTTCTCACTTCTTGTTGCCGTGTCAACTCGTTGTACCCCTTGGGCGTATGGGTTGGTTGGCGTGAAAGGGTGAGATGTTCCAGGGTAGAATGATGTCGCTGCAGGGTTGAGCTGTGGTTTAGCCTCTATAAGTTCTGACGACCGCTGCTTGTGCTGTGCGACTACGCCAGAAAACACTCGGTAACCATCTTCCTGTGATAGTTGTCCTTGAGAAGGCACATCTGGGTGATGATCATCAGTTCGTGCGGGTGCTATAGGTGGCACCGTAGCTGCAGGTAGAGCTGACTTGGAGATTTCAGTGTTGTCAGCTTGAATGGTGCTAGAAATAGGGGGGGCCGCAGGTAACTGATTCAGCACATAGTCATTGGTGCGATCGACAGGATTGTCTGTTTCTTGTGGCAAGCAAACTGGACCGAGACTTTGGCTCATTGCTTGCTCAAGTACCTTTACTTTGGCCAATGCAATTTCCTCTTCCATCTCTGTTTGAAGAATCTTTATCTGAGCCTCTGCTTCTGCACTCTCTTTTTTAGCCTTAGCTTCGGCCATTGCAACTTCCTCTTCCATCTCTGTTTGAAGGATCTTTATCTGAGCCTCTGCTTCTGCACTCTCTTTTTTAGCCTTAGCTTCGGCCATTACTTCCTTTTCTCTGAAGGCACGCCTTATTTTGGATTGCTCTGCATCTATGCGGGCCTCTAGTATTCTGTCGCTCAGGACTGAGCTTCTTGAGCACGAGGATCTGTATGACCGTGATGAACGTTTAGATGAATTTGATCTGTGCGATCTAGTCTCTTGTAGATGAGAGATACGGAGCTCCGCTTTATCTTTAGCATTCTGCACCATGGTGTCTCTTTCTATTTCTGATGATTCTGCCTTGATCAGCTCTGTTAAGGCTTCATCAATATTAGAGGCTTTTAAGAAGGTGATATACTTTGCAAACAGTCTCTTATATCTTTCATGCTCTGTATTCAGCCGTGCGACAGCATCTTGTAGACTCTCGGCGTCACCCTTGAAGGATTGAAAACTTGCCATGAGGGAGGTAACTCGTTTCCATCTCTCTTCCAGGTCATCACGGAGCTCATTTTTAGCAGTATGATAATTTTCAATTACTTTTAGTGTCGGTTTGAGAGAGCGTCTTGGTCGGACAACTTGGTCTGTTGGAAGTGTGAGTCCTGCTTCCTGCTGTTCCAAATCATCACTATCAGCTTGTCCATGCTGTGTTTTATCACTGGGGAGTTGCTCGGGATGCTTTTCGGCCATTTTGATTTAAAGTGTACTGTCTCTTTAAGAAAATTAACTTTGGAATTGGGGTCTGAAAATCGCAGCACAGCTTCTTTAGGACACCCCGATATGATTCCCAGCGTTATTTGAGTGATTTGTGGGGTTTTCAAGTCTGGGTGGCCAGACCAATGGGAGGTGGTATGCAGCAAGTCTCTTAGGAGGGGTATGGTCTGAGGGAGCTTCACACACAAAACTGTTCTTCTACTGAGTGATGAAAGGTTCATGTAAGATATGAGAAGCAGCTTGGGATGCTTTGTGGAAGACTTCTATGCAGGTGTAGAATATGGCCCCGTTCCCACTGAGCAAAGCTAGCGGAATTCCGCGACGGAATTGTCCGCCGCGGAATGCCGTTAGCCTCCCGCTCATAATGGGACTCTATGGGAGGCGCGCGCTGCTGCTCTGTCCGCGCTGAAGAATGAACATGTTCATTCTTCAGCGCGGACAGGGCAGGAGCGCGCGCCTCCCATAGAGTCCCATTATGAGCGGGAGGCTAACGGCATTCCGCGGCGGACAATTCCGTCGCGGAATTCCGCTAGCTTTGCTCAGTGGGAACGGGGCCTATAGCAGACACACACTGTGCTTGTCCTGAGGCCTGTCTAGACGTGCTGTCTCAGATTAGCTGACCATGTGCTTGTTGCTATGGAGACCTCTGACTGATCTGGGTTACAGGCAATCTCTAGCTGTGATTTTGGGCTTTTTAAGTGAATCTTCTGACTGTTCTGTCCCCACATGCGGCGAGTGAAGGTTTATCTGACTAGTGGGCCTGACTGGAGATTCCTACCTTGTATTCCAGCATATGAGGCAGACAGGAACCAGAATAAGCGTCAGGTAGAGTAGAAAGTTGAGCAGAACGTAGTTTAATAACTTCACATACAGCTTAGTCACAGATGCGGTATAGTAGTTATATTGGGCTGTTGCTGCTTTCCTAGAAGATACCTTGCTGACACTTGTAATTTCTGGTCAGAAGATTATGACTCTGATAAGCCCAAGCAAGCACTACTTCTCCAGTCAGAAGCAGGATGAAGAATGCCTGCTACAGGAAGTGACGTGGAGACTGGGCTATAAGACACACCCACTAAGGGACGAACCAAAAAATGCGAAAATGGAGGGGAGTCTAAACTCTTGGCCAGCAGATGGCAGCACAACAAGAATACATGTAATGAATACAACAAGGAATGAATGTAAACAATGCAGTTATAAAAACATCTGAATAACATACAGATAAGTGAGGAGAACAGCACAGTCTGAGGATCTCATCTTGGTACCTAATGGCAGTCAGGCTACCTCTGGCAGCACATGGAGGGCTGTGCGAGCCTCCAAAGAAATGCTGCTCTATTCCATTACTGACCCACTGTCAACCTGGTCATGCTGAAGGATGTGGCAGGCAGCAGTGTAAACCTGCTTTCATCTGTGAAAAACACAGGGTGCCAGTTGCGAATTAGCCAATCCTGGTGTTCTCTGGCAAATGCCATGCGTCCTGTATGATGTGGGGCTTTGAGCACAACCCCCATCTGTGGACGTTGAGCCCTCATATCATCCTCATGCACATTTGTGTCCTGCTGGAGGTCATTTTGCAGTGCTCTGGCAGTGCTCCTCCTGTTCCTCCTTGCACAAAGGCGGAGGTAGCAGTTCTGCTGCTGGGTTGTTGCCCTCCTACGGCCTCCTCCACGTCTGCCGGTGTACTGGCTTGTCTGCTGGTAGCCCTTTCAGCCTCTGGACACTACGCTGACAGACACAGCAAACTTCTTGCCACAGCATTGATGTGCAATCCTGGTGGAGCTGCACTACCTGAGCCGCTTGTATGGGTTGTACAGTCCGTCTCATGCTACCCCGAGTGTGAAAGCACCACCAACATTCAAAAGTGACTAAAACATCAGCCAGAAAGCATAGGTAGTGAGAAGTGGTCTGTGGTCCCCACCTGCAGAAACATTCTATTATTGATTGTGTGTTGCTAATTGCCAATAATTTCCACCTGTTGTCTATTGCATTGGCACAACAGCATGTGAATGAAATTGATTGTCAATCAGTGCTGCTTCCTAATGGTCCTTTTACACAGAGCGATATTTCGCCCAATGGAACGATTAACGATTTCAAAGTAACAATGTGTTTTTTATAACGATCAGCATTTAGACGGAACGATATATCGTTTAAAAAATCGTTATTGCGATTGTTTTAAGATCGCTTAAGCCTATCTCAGACATAGGTTGAATCGTTGAAAGACTGTTTACACGAAGCGATCTGCAAATTTTCAGTGAACGACCAACAATGATTTGAGAACTCAGAATGAACAATTTATCGCTCGTCGCTTGATCATTCGCTTTGTTTACATGGAACGTTTATCGCTCAAATGCGATCGTTATTGTGAAAATTCGAATGATAATCACTCCGTGTAAAAGGACCATTAGTGGACAGCTTGATTTTACAGAAGTTTGATTCACTTTGAGTTATATTGTGTTGTTTAAGGGTCCAGTTACACAGAAAGATTATCTGACAGATTATCTGCCAAATATTTGAAGCCAAAGCCAGAAATGGATTTGAAAAGGGGAGAAATCTCAGGCTTTCCTTTATGAACTGTTCTCTGTTTATAGTCTGTTTCTGTCTTTGGCTTCAAATCTTTGGCAGATAATCTGTAAGATAATCTTTCTGTGTAAATGGACCCTAAGTGTTCCCTTAATTTTTTTGAGCAATATATATATATGTTCCTTCATGCCACGGACATCACTCAGACATATTCTTTAATCATAATATAACACGTACTAAGTAATGGAAGACAATACCTGTAATATACATTACTAGTGTTGATCGAACTGTTCAAGAAAAGTTAAAGGAGACCTGTCACCCCCCGTGCCGGGGTGACAGGCTCCCGACCCCCCGTTAGAGCCTCCTATACTCACATGATCCCGGCGGGTCCCGCTTCCTGAGCCGGTCAGGTCACGGAGATATCAGCGCCCGAAGCTCGGCGCGCTCGCTGACAGCAGAGTCAGATGCTCATAGAGAATGAATGGGGAGTCCGATGCTCCGTCATTCTCTATGGGCATCGGACTCTCCTGTCAGTGCGCGCGCCGAGCTTCGGGCGCTGATATCTCCGTGACCTGACCGGCTCAGGAAGCGGGACCCGGCGGGATCATGTGAGTATAGGAGGCTCTAACGGGGGGTCGGGAGCCTGTCACCACGGCACAGGGGGTGACATGTCCTCTTTAAGTTCGAGTCGAACATCTTGATTTTCTGTAACTTGAACCAAACCACATGTTACTGTTTGTTCGAGTTAGTGCTCAAGGCGACCATTATTGTAATACACCAAAAATCATCAAGGATGTTTTTTTACTTTTCAATAAGTTTTTTATTAGGATTTTCAGAAATATTTTTAACATATAGATAAAGATAACAAGGGGTATGCATATACAAGTGGTAAAAGAGACATGTGTTCATGGTAAACAAGCAAGAAATGAATAGGGATATAGATAACAGACAACAAGGACAAGGTACAAAGATAAGACCACAAATAAGAAAAAAGCATATCGTTCAAGTGGTGATCTGTAAGGCTGAAAAAAGGGAGATTACCCGCCACTATCCCATGCGGCTAGTGCAAATAGAGCTACACGGTCAGCTTAACTAGGTAGCTAACCTGTATGTAGCAAACTTAGGGTAGGGCACAAAGTCCGGGATGAGCCGAGGAGTAAGATCGTAGTCATGTAACGTATAAGTCCATGGGCCAGACAGTATTTGTTAAGAGAGCCAGAGTCAAAACAGTCTCCGCAGACCGAGATCAGAGCCATCGGATTCGTTGGGTGCAGGCGGACCCGGGCCTGGAGATTCATGAGGCGCCGGCATCAAATTCCACTCTTTCAATAGTTGAAGACCAGATGTGGCATCCCTGATGAGAAAGGAGGCAGTCCCTTTGAGAACTTTGAGGTGGGCTGGGTAACCCCACTGATACGGAATGCCATGTGAGCGAAGCATCGAGGTAACCTGGGCAAGCGATCTGCGCCATTGTAATGTTTTTGGGGAAAGGTCAGCGTATACCGAGATTTTCTTGAATTTTCCAGTAGGTGCTGTACGCTGTCTGAGGGTAGATAACAGGGCTCGTTTAACATATAAGTGGCGTATGCGTACTATAGTATCTTTAGGTATACCAGGTTGTAGATTGGCAGGTTTGTTAATCCGTCTAGCCCAGTCGACAGAAAGTTCCTCCTGTTTAAAATTCAGTAAAACATCTCTAAGATGGTTAGTGGCGAATTTAGGTAATTCAGCAGGTGGAAAATCCTCAAGGCATGCCTCGTAGTTTAACATTGTGGTCCCTGGAACGGTCATCCAATGTGGCCAGAGCATTATGCAGGTGTTGCGTTTCCACTTCCAGAGACCGATGGGAGTCCAGCAAGTGATTAAATTCAGTGACCACAGCAGAGAGACGCACAGAAGTCTGTATGGAGCTAGTTGTGCGTTCAAAGCCAGCCAGTATAGCATAATATAGCAGTGATAGTAGGTCTTTAAGGGATGATATAGTAAGAGGAGCATCAGAAGCGGGTATATAATCAAAAATACTTTCTAGAGACAAAATGTGAGGTAGTGTCTCTGTATAGTGCCTTTGCTGCTGAGCACTGTGAGTCTGATGACAAGCAAGAGTAGAAGGTTGTGCCTGGTGAGCATATGTGACAAAAGAAGAACCTGGCCGTTCACTGTAAGTAAGGGAAAACCCCTGCCGCTGGGCGTCATGAACACTCATATCATCAGAAAGGTTTCCCCTGCGATGGGATAAAGAAGCAGAATCATTGGTGTTAGCTGGCATTTTAAGATCACAAAGAGCAGTTCCCCCTTAGTGTGTGCTGATGAGCAGGAGGGCACACAGCGCACTCTTTGTGTGGGAGAGAGGGGGAGCAGGAGAGGGAGAGGAATGTCTCTGCAGCACTGAGACAGAGCCCGCACAGAGCTCAGGGGAGCCTGTAGTAGAATCCTTTCACCTCCATTTATAGTTCCCAGCAGGTCTTGATGATTTACAGATTGCTGCTGGCTTGTAAGCCGTGCCGTTCTGCTTCTCTGCGGGTGTCCTGGAAGCCGGAGCAGTCTGCCACACCGGTCCAACATCAGCAGAGAAATAGTCCGGGAAGAAAGCTGCAGAGAGGCCAGCGCCGTCACGGCCGCGGTAGCGGTCCGTGCTCCGGGCCACCGCCGCAACCTCTCCATGCAGCTGCCGGGGTCCATGTGCAGGGACCCGGCGCTGCTACTAGTTCGGCCCCGGGGGGGGCGCCTTACCTCGCCCCGCTCCTGTCACCCGCTGTGCAGGCCGGCGCGCGCGTCCCCGCCTACTAGGGCGCGCGCACGCCAGCTGTCTCAGATTTAAAGGGCCAGTCCGCCCCTAATTGGAAGTTGCACTAATCACTTCCTATAAATTCCAGCCCTGCCCCACTACAGGGGTTGGAGCCTCTCCATGCTTCCCATAGTTCCTGATTCCTGTCCGCTACCCAGTCCCTAGTCCTTGTTCCTGATTCCTGTCCGCTACCTGGTCCCTAGTCCTCGTTCCTGGTTCCTGCTCCTCTGTTACACTATTGCTCCTGTGTTCCGCCTGTCACCCGCGGTTACGCCTACAGACCTCTGCCAGCACCATCTCCTGCCTACTGCTCCTGCCACGCCTCGCCTGCCGTCACTAGCAACCAAGCGAGGGGTAGCGACCTGGGGGTCGCCTGCCGCAGCAAGTCCATCCCGCCTTGCGGCAGGCTCTAGTGAAAACCAGCGGCCCCTTAGACTCCGCTCCCTGGTGAGGTTAGTGCCAGTGGATCCACTACTCCAGGCATTACAAGCGCCATGTTGTTTAGCAGTGGCAGTGGGAATGGAGGCTTGTACCTTCCTCCGGAGTGCAGCTGTTGCTCTTCTGGAGGTTGTTTTCAGTCTGGCCGGGTATGAGGAAGTCATGTCCAGCTGAGGATGCAAAATAAATCCAAAAGGTTGCCGTGGAAGTGTTGCTTTATAACCTCTAAATCAGGAGCTCCTGTACCACACAGCCGTTCTCCGCGGTAGCCAAGCCACGCCCCAAGGATGTTTTTTAAAAGACGACAGGACTCCTAATCTATAAAAGTTTACTACCTCAACTCTGCTTCGTCACTGCCACCTCAACTCTGCTACATCACTACCTTACTACCTAAACTCTGCTATGTCACTACTTTACTACCTCTACTCTGCTACATCACTGCCGCTTCAGCTCTGCTATGTCCCTACCTTACTACCTTTGCTCTGCTAGGTCACTACCTGAACTCTGTTAGGTCACTACTTTACTACCTCAACTCTGCTACGTCACTATCTCAACTCTGCTTCCTCAGTTATGCCTTTAAAGGAATGAAGTATTTTACCCTCTTTATTTTAATTTTTTTTTTTCAGTTTCCTCTTCTGTATGGTAATTCCAGCTTCTACTCCCCTGTGTGTAAAAATTAACCCCAACATATCCCATTGACTTTAATGAGGTTCAAGTTTGAATCGAACCAAACATCACTACTGTTCAAGGTACGACTCAAACATTTTACTGTTCTATCATCACTATCCATTACCTGAGGATATCCATATAGTCCAAGGATCTGTGCTGCAGGAATAGTGGTGGATGAGTGGCGGTCTCCAATGACACCGGCCAGCTGGCCTCTAGTACGGCTCATACAAGAGTAATTTGGTATCTTTTTTTCTGGGCCGGACAGAAGATATAAAACGCTCCTTACAGCCGCTCGCCCATCTATACGGGAGTCATATATGTGATATCCCAGAGTAATGTTGGGTAAAATGTCAGGATTCCGGTTAATATTATCAATGGCAAAGAGAAATATCAGAGGATGTATGAGTCCTGGAAGTTCATATCTGTAAATAGAATACATATATATATGAGTTATTACTAAGGCTCTGGTCTCCACTTATTCCCTAAACTACCTAATTACACGAGATATTCCTGATGATTCCTTATCAGCTTTATCTTATACAATTCTGTGATAAAGTATATGGCCGCTTCCTGATTCCCTAATAGCTTTACCCCGAACCAGTTGATGGCACAAGGCGAGCATACTCATCCTGAGGACATCAACCGTTGTTTGAGACTTGAGTCCAATGTTCCCTCTAAGCTTCAGGCCCTGTTGAGCGGAATGACAAGGGAGCTGAGCAATGTTCAGGCAAAGTTGGGCAAACCAAAAACTTAACACTGGAACGTCGGTAAGTGTAATGTAAGATAGCAAATTATCTCTAGTGGAACAGTCGGTGTACATTCACATGTGGGTCTGTTGCAGATTGGATGCAATATTTAGAAATTTAACTATATTGGATTACACAGCATCCGATCAGCATCTTTAGGTGATTACAGTGCAGTAACATCACCTAACTTGGCAATTTTGCTTGGGCATATAGTAGGAGAAGTGGCCTTCCTTTTCTTGGATCCCTTACTGGTCCCTCTAACTACATTAACCCAGCTACTTACTTGGGCCTCCTGCTCTATATCACCACCCTCCATCTCTACCCCACTAACTTCCTGCTCAGTGAGCAGAAGTTACATAGTTACATAGTAGTGATGAGCGAATACTGTTCGATTGAATAGATATTCGATCAAATAGTGAGATATTCGAATATTCGATATTTGTACAAACAGGGGCGGTCTTGGCATTTCTGGGGCCCCAAGCGAAGTTATGTCTGGGCTAGGGATGCACGATGCACCGAAATATCGATACTACTATCGATATTTCGGGCAAAAAAACGGTTCGATACCAGGATTTCCTGGTATCGAAACTTTAAGTTAAGCTGAGAACACGGTGGGCGGCTAGCTGAGCGCCGGCCGTGTTCTCTATGTGCCTCCCCCTGCCCCCTGCAGTCTCCTCCTCTGCTCTCCCTCCCTCCGCTCCCATTGGCGCCAATTTCAAATAGCCGGCACTTAGCTATTGCTAGTGCCGGCTATTTAAGTATATAGATGCCGCTGTCACACTGACAGCGGCATCTGACCCCTCCTGAGCCCGCTCCATATACAGCGGGGGTCGGCTACTGTGTGTAACAGACCCCCGCTGCTGGTGCAGAGGAGCCGGAGCTGCACGGAGGAGAGCGGCGGGAGAGGGAGAGCGGGAGAGGAGGACGGAGGAGAAGGCTGGAGGGAGAGCGGGAGGTCCGGGAGAGAGGACGGAGGAGAGGGAGAGCGGGATGTCGGGGAGAGGAGCCGGAGCTGCTTGGAGGAGAGCGGCTGGAGAGGGAGAGCGGGAGGTCACGGAGAGAGGAGGACGGAGAAGGCTGGAGGTGGGGAGGATGAAGAGGGAGAGCGGGAGTCTGTGAGATCCGGGAGAGGAGGCCGGGGGAAGTGCAGCACATGTGATGATCCAGCCGGCTGGCAGGTGGGGGAGGTGGCCGGGGCTGAGAGGAGCAGATAAGATCGGCTGTAGTGTGTGGGATCCTGTGTAACCTCCTCTTCTCTTCCTCCGCAATCTTGGTAACTGGTGCAGCAGAGCTGTCTTAGTGGTGGGTGGTGCAGCAGAGCTGTCTTAGTGATGGGTGGTGCAGCAGAGCTGTCTTAGTGATAGCTGATGTAGCAGAGCTGTCTTAGTGGTGGGTGGTGCAGCAGAGCTGTCTTAGTGGTGGGTGGTGCAGCAGAGCTGTCTTAGTGGTGGGTGGTGCAGCAGAGCTGTCTTAGTGATGGGTGGTGCAGCAGAGCTGTCTTAGTGATAGCTGATGTAGCAGAGCTGTCTTAGTGATGGGTGGTGCAGGAGAGCTGTCTTAGTGATAGCTGATGTAGCAGAGCTGTCTTAGTGATAGCTGATGTAGCAGAGCTGTCTTAGTGATGGGTGGTGCAGCAGAGCTGTCTTAGTGATAGCTGATGTAGCAGAGCTGTCTTAGTGGTGGGTGGTGCAGCAGAGCTGTCTTAGTGGTGGGTGGTGCAGCAGAGCTGTCTTAGTGGTGGGTGGTGCAGCAGAGCTGTCTTAGTGATGGGTGGTGCAGCAGAGCTGTCTTAGTGATGGGTGGTGCAGGAGAGCTGTCTTAGTGATGGCTGATGTAGCAGAGCTGTCTTAGTGATGGGTGGTGCAGGAGAGCTGTCTTAGTGATAGCTGATGTAGCAGAGCTGTCTTAGTGATGGGTGGTGCAGCAGAGCTGTCTTAGTGATAGCTGATGTAGCAGAGCTGTCTTAGTGGTGGGTGGTGCAGAAGAGCTGTCTTAGTGGTGGGTGGTGCAGCAGAGCTGTCTTAGTGGTGGGTGGTGCAGGAGAGCTGTCTTAGTGGTGGGTGGTGCAGGAGAGCTGTCTTAGTGATGGGTGGTGCAGCAGAGCTGTCTTAGTGGTGGGTGGTGCAGCAGAGCTGTCTTAGTGGTGGGTGGTGCAGCAGAGCTGTCTTAGTGGTGGGTGGTGCAGGAGAGCTGTCTTAGTGGTGGGTGGTGCAGGAGAGCTGTCTTAGTGGTGGGTGGTGCAGGAGAGCTGTCTTAGTGATGGGTGGTGCAGCAGATCTGTCTTAGTGATAGCTGATGTAGCAGAGCTGTCTTAGTGACAGCTGATGTAGCAGAGCTGTCTTCGTGATAGCTGATGCAGCAGAGCTGTCTTAGTGATATCGGATGTAGCAGAGCTGTCTTCGTGATAGCTGATGCAGCAGAGCTGTCTTAGTGATATCGGATGTAGCAGAGCTGTCTTAGTGATATCGGATGTAGCAGAGCTGTCTTAGTGATAGCTGATGCAGCAGAGCTGTCTTAGTGATAGCTGATGTAGCAGAGCTGTCTTAGTGATAGCTGATGCAGCAGAGCTCTTAGTGATATCGGATGTAGCAGAGCTGTCTTAGTGATATCGGATGTAGCAGAGCTGTCTTAGTGATATCGGATGTAGCAGAGCTGTCTTAGTGATATCGGATGTAGCAGAGCTGTCTTAGTGATAGCTGATGCAGCAGAGCTGTCTTAGTGATAGCTGATGCAGCAGAGCTGTCTTAGTGATAGCTGATGCAGCAGAGCTGTCTTAGTGATATCGGATGTAGCAGAGCTGTCTTAGTGATATCTGATGCAGCAGAGCTGTCTTAGTGATAGCTGATGCAGCAGAGCTGTCTTAGTGATAGCTGATGCAGCAGAGCTGTCTTAGTGATAGCTGATGTAGCAGAGCTGTCTTAGTGATATCTGATGCAGCAGAGCTGTCTTAGTGATAGCTGATGCAGCAGAGCTGTCTTAGTGATAGCTGATGCAGCAGAGCTGTCTTAGTGATAGCTGATGCAGCAGAGCTGTCTTAGTGATAGCTGATGCAGCATAGCTGTCTTAGACAGATATCACTAACTTTATTTTTAACACAATAAAATAAAAATAGTCCAAAAATTGGTATCACTGTAATAGTGCAGGGGTATTATATTTCTACCACTGTATTTTTTTTTTTATTTTTATTTTTTTTTTTTTTATACTTTTACTAAGTATCGAACTGGTATTGAGTATCGAAATAAAAAAGTTAGTATCGGTATCGAACTCAAAATTCTGGTATCGTGACATCACTAGTCTGGGCACCCCCCCGCTCGACACGCACTCCACAACAATAGACCGCTGTGCTGACCCCAGTAGTATATACCCCTTGTGCGCAGCCGCCACTAGTATATACCCCTTGTGTGCTTCCCCTCAGTAGTATATACCCCTTGTGTGCTTCCCCCAGTAGTGTATAGATGCCTGTGTGTTCCACTAGTTATATATAGCCCCCCGTTTGCTCCCCCAAAAGTATATAGACCCCCTGTGTGCTGCTCCCAGTCGTATATACCCTGTGTGCTGCCCCCAGTTGCATATACCCCCTGTGTGCTCCCCCACTAGTATATAGACCCACTGTGTGCTCCTCCACTTTTATATAGCTCCCCTGTGTGCTCTCTCAGTGGTATATAGCCCCCCTGTGTGCTCCCCCACTTGGATATAGACCTCCTGTGTGCTCGTCCAGTAGTATATAAACCCCCTGTGTGGTTCCCCCAGTAGTATATAGGCCCCCTGTGTGCTCCACCAGTATTATATAGACCCCCGTGTGCTCCCCCAGTAGTATATAGACCACTGTGTGCTCCTCCAGCAGTATATAGACCCCTTGTGTGCTGCCCCCAGTTATATATAGACCCCCTGTGTGCTCCCCCAGTAATATATAGACCCCCTGTGTGCTCCCCGTTATATATAGACCCCCTGTGTGCTGCCCCCAGTAGTATATAGACCCCCTGTGTGCCCCACCAGTAGTATATAGACCTCTGTGTGCTCCTCCAGTAGTATATAGACCCCCTGTGTGCTGCCCCAGTAGTATAAAGAGCCCTGTGTGTCCCCCCAGTTATATATAGACCCCCTGTGTGCTGCCTCAGCAGTATATAGACCCACTGTGTGCTGCCTCAGCAGTATATAGACCCCCTGTGTGCCCCACCAGTAGTATATAGACCCCTGTGTGTGTTCCCCCAGTAGTATATAGACCCCCTGTGTGCTACCCCAGTAGTATATAGACCCCTGTGTGTTCCCCCAGTAGTATATAGACCCCCTGTGTGCTACCCCAGTAGTATATAGCCCCCCTGTGTGCTCCCCCAGTAGTATATAGCCCCCCTGTGTGCTCCCCCACTTGGATATAGACCTCCTGTGTGCTCCCCCAGTTGTATATAGACCCCATTCTGCTGCCCCAAGTAGTATATAGACCCCCTGTGTGCTGACCCAAGTAGTATATAGACCCCTCTGTGAAGCCCCAGTAGTCTATAGCCCCCCTGTGTGCTCCCCCAGTTATATATAGCCCCCCTGTGTCTTCCCCGTTATATAGAGCCCGCTGTGCGCTCCCCCAGTTACACAGGCCCCTGTGTGCTCCCCCTCCCTTATAGTATATAACACAATAAAAAAACATTTATACTCACCTGGGACCGGGAGTCTCCTCTTCTCTTCACTCTTGTGGCCGCAAGGGTTTTCTCTGCGGTCACAAGAGGCCGCGCTCCCCTTGTCCTGGCGCCGATGCTTCAGTGATGTCACTAGAGCAACGGCACCACAAGGACAGAGCGGCCACTGCGGCTACAAGAGTGACTGACAGGAAGGGAGCCAATGGCTCCCGCCCTGTCAGCGTTGCTGCTGCTGCATGTAACTGTGAGCGCTCATTACGAGTGCTCATAGTTACAGTTCAGATCACAGCAGCGAGCGGGGCAGCGTCCCTGTCTAGCGGTCTTGAGCACAAGAGAAGAGCGGGGCATGGAGGCCCCCCTGGATGTTGGGGGCCCCAAGCGATTGCTTGGGGTGCTTGGTGCCAAAGACCGCTACTGTGTACGAATATCCCGCAAATATTCGATAAATATTCAATAAGCGTTCAAATCCCCCAGCTTCTGGTTCTACCCTCCAAATGGTCAAATAGATGTTTTTCACTAATCGAATACTTGTTCCCATAGACTTTAATGGGATCGAATATTCGAACAAATATTCAAATATTCGCGGGATATTCGTACGAATATTCGAATATCTCACTATTCGCTCATCACTATTACATAGTTAATACGGTTGAAAAGTTCAAGTTCAACCAAGGAGGGGATAAGTTCAATCAAGGAGGAGATGAAGTTCCCTCTGAAGGTGGTCAATTTCCCTCAGTGTTGCAATATGCTTCTCCAGATCTCTAACTCGAGCTTCTAGATGGGCAACATGCTCACATCTGTCACAGTGGTACACAGTGCGTACGTGATGATGCAAGGGCATCCGTGTCAGAAATGGCAGCTCTAGTGGAACCTGTTCTCCCTAACAGCCGGGGGAACAGTCCAACTAGTAATGGGCGGGATGGTATTGTAGGTAGGCCTAGACAGTTAGTGGTTGTAGGGGATTCTATAATCAGGAAGACGGATAGAATAATTTGTCGCCAAGACCGCCTCAACCGAATGGTTTGCTGTCTCCCTGGTGCCAGGGTTTGGCATGTGGTGGAAAGGGTGGACAAATTACTTGAGGGGGCTGGGGATGACCCGGCTGTCTTGGTCCATTTGGGAACCAATAAGAGGTTACAAGGAGGCAGGGCCGGACTGGGACTTAAAATCAGCCCTGGCACTTGAACCCAAGCAGCCCACATACTATATTCTCTCCAATATATTACGAACAGCATTGCCATGCTGCAGTGAATTCTGCTTCACTACTCCCTTAAATATGTGGGAGTAAGATATAACATAACCTTCTGTGGATTTAATGTTATGTACCGATTAAAATCAGCAGCATCAAATCCGCAATGCATTAGGTATGAACATGCCGTTAGTGAATCAGTGAGGTCAATGTACACAGCTGTATATCCCGGCATACAGGTGTGGGGGAGATATAAGAGATAGGGCCTTTGGTCCAGTTTAAACTTTTGTATTCATCCTTTTCCTTACTAGCTGAAGTGTCAGGGAGGCGGAGCCAAACCACAGCAGCACCATTTGCCCCCCCATGCCCCTTTCTGCTGTGACTGACTGACATACAGGATGGCGCTGTAGCTGTCACTGTGACACTTTAGCTGTTAATAAAAAGGATTATTATAAAAATTTACACTAGACTAAAGGTCCTGTCTTTTATATCTCCTCCACACCTGTATGCTGGGATCTATAGTGGTGTAACTGGTATGTACCTTACAGATTCCCTTTAAGGGTACAAACCCACACACCGTATACACAGCAGATACGCAACAAATACGCAGCAAATACGCAGCAGATTTGTTGGTACAGATTTGATGCTGTGTTCAGTTATTTAGATCTAATCTGCTGCGTATTTGCTGCGTGTTTGCTGCGTATTTGCTGCGTATCGCAGCAGTAAATACGCTGTGTATACGGTGTGTGGGTTTATACCCTTAAAGTTTTTGGCAGTGCCACAGAATACAGAGCGATACCTTAGTGAGCAATCCTGATGTAGAGCAGCAACTGAGCCTGAGAACAACTCTGTAAGCAAAGCATAAGATGGTGCATGAAAAAAACAGAATATATGACAGGAGACACCACACACATATTACATATGTGTGAGGTGATGGGGTGAGGAGCCAGCAGGACGCTGCTGAGCACTGTACACGATTAGTATGCCCAGTGGCGAAGCTTTTCCTGCATCCGGGGCAAACATTCAGTTTTGATGTGAAATCTGTTGAGATACTGTATGTGTGAAGCTGGCCTTAAGGGGCTGTCTGGGCAGGACAATTATATATCAGAGAATTGAGGGGAGAAGAAAGGGGGCAAAAGGCCTGCAAATCCACAGACAGGTCTGTGATGTCACAACCCCAAACGTGGAACTGGCATAAAGCAGCATAATACATAGTACAATACAGTCTCCTTTAGGAAACTGATCACTGATTATACACCTGTATATTCACACACAGAGAAATGCACATGATATAAATATGCAGACACACACACACACACACACACACTGCAAATGAGTGCACATTGAATGTGTACCTGTATAGTACACAAATATGCACAATACATTGATATACAAAGATATAAACACGCACACACACACACACACATATACAGTGCACACAAATGGACAATACACAGAGCACATACGCACACAGTACATAGTACACGCACATATGGACCATACATACAGTACACACATGGACCGTACATATATACATACAGTACACACATGGACAGTACATATATACATACAGTACACACATGGACCATACATATATACATACAGTACACACATGGACAGTACATATATACATACAGTAAAACACAGTAATCACTGAACTCAAGGAGAACAGCGAAAAAAAAATCCAATGCAGTACTCAATCAAGAGTCTCCACTGATGCCCCAAAAATTTAAATATGCAAAACAAGAGTCCGTGGAGCCTCAGTTACGAGTCTCAAAACACGGGATAGCCAGATATCTCTACCCTGTTGCCAACGGGGTGCCTCCATGATGGGGAGAGCACCACACCACCCTGATAAATAACCCCTTAAGTCCCACTCGGTTGCGAGTATTGGAACATAGACAGGGAAACAACAGGGTGGCCCCTTTTGTCAATGTCTAACTCAAGGTGCGAGTATTGCGATCATGACAAGGGCTTGCAAAGGCAGGCTTCCACCCACAGACAGCCGTTTCGGGGTTTTTGCCCCTCGTCAGTGTGGGGTAGGATTCTGGCTAGTTGGGGCAATGAAAAATCAACCAACAAAACACAGTAATCACTGAACTCAAGGAGAACAGCGAAAAAAATTCCAATGAAGTACTCAATCAAGAGTCTCCACTGATTCCCCCATACAGTACACAGTACACACACATGGACCATACATATATACATACAGTACACACATGGACAGTACATATATACATACAGTACACACATGGACCGTACATACATACATACATACAGTACACACATGGACCATACATATATACATACAGTACACACATGGACAGTACATATATACATACAGTACACACATGGACCATACATATATACATACAGTACACACATGGACAGTACATATATACATACAGTACACACATGGACAGTATATATACATACAGTACACACATGGACCGTACATATATACATACAGTACACACATGGACCATACATATATACATACAGTACACACATGGACAGTACATATATACATACAGTACACACATGGACAGTACATATATACATACAGTACACACACATGGACAGTACATATATACATACAGTACACACATGGACCATACATATATACATACAGTACACACATGGACAGTACATATATACATACAGTACACACACATGGACCATACATATATACATACAGTACACACATGGACAGTATATATACATACAGTACACACATGGACCGTACATATATACATACAGTACACACATGGACCATACATATATACATACAGTACACACATGGACAGTACATATATACATACAGTACACACACATGGACAGTACATATATACATACAGTACACACATGGACCATACATATATACATACAGTACACACATGGACAGTACATATATACATACAGTACACACATGGACCGTACATACATACATACAGTACACACATGGACCGTACATACATACATACAGTACACACATGGACAGTACATATATACATACAGTACACACATGGACAGTACATATATACATACAGTACACACATGGACAGTACATATATACATACAGTACACACACATGGACAGTACATATATACATACAGTACACACATGGACCGCACATATATACATACAGTACACACATGGACAGCACATATATACATACAGTACACACACACACATGGACAGTACATATATACATACAGTACACACATGGACAATACATATATACATACAGTACACACATGGACAGCACATATATACATACAGTACACACACATGGACAGCACATATAAACATACAGTACACACACATGGACAGCACATATAAACATACAGTACACACATGGACAGTACATATATACATACAGTACACACATGGACAGTACATATATACATACAGCACACACATGGACAGTACATATATACATACAGTACACACATGGACCATACATATATATATACAGTACACACACATGGACAGTACATATATACATACAGTACACACACATGGACAGTACATATATACATACAGTACACACATGGACAGTACATATATACATACAGTACACACATGGACCATACATATATACATACAGTACACACACATGGACAGTACATATATACATACAGTACACACATGGACCATACATATATACATACAGTACACACATGGACAGTACATATATACATACAGTACACACATGGACCATACATATATACATACAGTACACACACATGGACAGTACATATATACATACAGTACACACATGGACCATACATATATACATACAGTACACACATGGACCATACATATATACATACAGTACACACATGGACAGTACATATATACATACAGTAAACACATGGACAGTACATATATACATACAGTAAACACATGGACAGTACATATATACATACAGTACACACACATGGACCATACATATATACATACAGTACACACATGGACCATACATATATACATACAGTACACACATGGACAGTACATATATACATACAGTAAACACATGGACAGTACATATATACATACAGTACACACACATGGACAGTACATATATACATACAGTACACACATGGACAGTACATATATACATACAGTACACACACATGGACAGTACATATATACATACAGTACACACATGGACCATAGATATAAACATACAGTACACACATGGACAGTACATATATACATACAGCACACACATGGACAGTACATATATACATACAGCACACACATGGACAGTACATATATACATACAGTACACACATGGACAGTACATATATACATACAGTACACACACATGGACAGTACATATATACATACAGTACACACACATGGACAGTACATATATACATACAGTACACACATGGACAGTACATATATACATACAGTACACACATGGACCGTACATATATACATACAGTACACACATGGACAGTACATATATACATACAGTACACACACATGGACAGTACATATATACATACAGTACACACATGGACAGTACATATATACATACAGTACACACACATGGACAGTACATATATACATACAGTACACACATGGACAGTACATATATACATACAGTACACACATGGACAGTACATATATACATACAGTACACACATGGACAGTACATATATACATACAGTACACACATGGACCATACATATATACATACAGTACACACATGGACAGTACATATATACATACAGTACACACGTGGACAGTACATATATACATACAGTACACACGTGGACCGTACATATATACATACAGTACACACATGGACAGTACATACTCACATACATACATACTTTTGTACACACATATAGATTTACCCTTTCTGCAGGGAGAGCCCACATAATGAAACCTCTTCAGTTCCAGGCCCTGCTGACATCTGCTGACAGCCTCTCCTCCTCCTGTGTCCCGACACAGGGAAGAAGCATAGAGTGCAGGGGGCTGTGTGTGAGGACGCTCAGGGGTGGGGGAGGGGCGCTGCTTCTCTCCACAGTACAGTCTCCTGTCTGCCTGTCACGTGTACCAGGGTCAGGGACCATAACTCCACATCAACATCCCCCCCCCACCAAGTGCCCGGCCCTGCTCCTTCCTGGCCACCTGTAACACCAGCCCTGCCTCATGAAGAAAAAGCACAGCAGAGAGGACAAGTGTTTGCAGGGAGGCTGGCGCCCCCTGCTTCCCCCCTCACTACGCCATCTCCCGTACTTACAATCTCAGCTCCAGTGCTCAGCAGCTATTATCTGCTGGAGCTGTTGGCATCCCCCTCCTGTGATCTCCAGGCTCCTCTGCGGCGCGGCCGGAAGATGACGTCAGCCGTCGGGTAGGGTTCAGCAGACGTGCCTGCGCGTGGCACGTCTGCTGTACAAACGATTTTAAAGGGGCGGAGCGGCCATAAAGCGGCAGCGGCCCTTAGGTGTTCTTGGGGGGCCGTTGAGGAGGATTGGGAGGCCGGGACCGGACCGGAACAGAGGCTGAGTGAATAGTGCGGCGGCTGGCCGCTCTGTTCACTCGGCCTCTGCAGAGGGCCGGTGCAGATCTGCGGGGGGACAGGCGGCCCACTGATTGGTAATCTGAACGGCATTCGCCCGCTAGGCCAGATTACCAATCCGGGCCTGCAAGGAGGTTTATTAAAAGAATTTTAAAGAACTAGGTGAAGGGAAGGACCTCCAAGGTTGTATTCTCTGGAATACTGCCTGTGCCATGCGCATCGCAGGAAAGACAGCGGGAGCTTAGGGAGTTAAATGCATGGCTCAAGTCATGGTGTAGAGGAGAAGGGTTTGGGTTTTTAGAGCACTGGGCTGACTTTTCATTGGGGTACAATCTGTTTTCCGCAGATAATTTGCACCTGAATGGAAGGGGGTCCGCTGTGCTGGGGGAGAGAATCCTAGAAGGGGTGGAGGGGTTTTTAAACTAGGGACGTGGAGGGAGGACAATGTAGTATGTAATATAGTGGCAGATAGGTTAGAGAGGGGACAGAACATTGAGGTGGGAGGAAAAGGGTCCTGTGGGGGGAGGATAAGAGCAGTGCATAGGGAGATCCATATGTTGCGGATGAACAGTGAGGATGATTGTAGCCACAGCACTGTAATAAATCCTATTTCTTATAATGTAGCGGTTAAACTCTATGGTAATATAAAGTGTATGGTCACTAATGCCAGAAGTCTAGCCAGCAAGATGGGGGAGCTGGAGGCCTTGGTTCTGGAGGAGTCCATTGATGTGGTTGGTGTGACTGAGACATGGCTGGACTCCTCACATGACTGGGCTGTCAATATTCAGGAATTTACGTTGTTCAGAAGGGACCGGGTGGGCAGAAGGGGAGGAGGAGAATGTGGAGGAGTAGTCAATTCTTTGAACGGCGAGCAGAAGCACGCAAGCCCTACCATAGACACACTGAAATAGGTGGGATTCCGCCAACTTTGCTCAGTGTGAACATATCCTAATTATTCTGTGTATGTCCCTTCTAGAAAAATAAAACAAATAAATAAATGTGGCCATAATTAGAAGCCTGCAAATACAATGGCGCTCGGGAGCCAAAGTGAGCGCCATGTGTATTTGAGGTGTAAATAAGGAGATATGCATGGCATTGGCTGACAGTTGCAGACATTGTCAAAAAAATAAGAGAGAGAAATACCGAAAAACTACACCACCCAAATATATGTTTAGGGGTGTAGGGTGCCTGAGTATTTCTAAAATGTATTTTCCTGGACTGAATGTGCTGCAGTGGGTGAAAAGTAGAAATACCAATTTTCACACTGCTCAACTGTCAGGCCAGTATGACTTTCCACATCGGTACGTGATGCCAACATGGAAAGTCTGCCCTCCACTAATTATGCCATGTATGTCTCCTATGCAAATAAAAAAAATAAAAAATAGATGATAGAGTATACTTGATAATCGGGTTCAAACATCAACATTAGAATGTTGCTGTCTGGCTGTTCTGTGGAGAAGGTGGAGACAGCCGGAAAACAGGGACACAGCCTATGATCTAGGCCAGGGATGTCAAACTCAGGCCCTCCAAAAAAAAACAACAAAACCAAAATCAAGGCAAGAATCAAATTTAGTCCATGAATGAGTGGTACGCTTTGAAGCAATCTCCGATGCAGAGGCCAGGATTGTCAGGACAGGTGTTGCACTAGTGATAAGGTGAATTATACACTAGTAACATGTAATGAAAGCGTGGAGACATGTGAGGTTTATTCACATCCTACTTCCTGCAACGTTTCGGCTGACACTCAGCCTTTCTCAAGCGTGTCTACATAGTGCACAAAACCACTCTTATATGTGTTTCACAGCAATTAGTTACATTGACACAGCAATCAGTGCAAATAAAGTATTCAACATGATAACAGTGAATAAATCGTGTATCATATCACCAGGGCCGGCCTTAGGGGTGTGCGAGCAGTGCAGCCGCACAGGGCGCTGTGCACTCCCGGCAGGAAGGGGGCGCCACCTGCATCCCTGAGGCCATATATCCGTCCCCTGCCTCTGCACAGCAGCCGAGGAAGCTCTTCTCCCCGGACATGTGACTGCAGCCTGGCCACCATCCCCCGCCCCCCACAGCGTCTCCCAGCTCACAGAGGCCCATAACCCCGCCCCCTCCCCCGACGGAGACACCAACAGTGTGATCCTCGGCTCTACCTGCTTCTCCTCATGGGCAGAGACATCCTCCACTACTACTGCAGTGTGACTGTGAGTATAACTATCTCTGTCTGTGTGTGTTAGTGGAGTTTGTGTGTGCTCTGTGTGTGTTAGTGCTCTGTGTGGTAGGACAACATCTCCCAGCATGCCCCTGTGTGGTAGGACAACAACTCCCAGCATACTCCTATGTGGCTCTCTGTGGTGAGACAACAACTCCCAGCATGCTCCTATGTGGCTCTCTGTGGTGAGACAACAACTCCCAGCATACTCCTATGTGGCTCTCTGTGGTGAGACAACAACTCCCAGCATACTCCTATGTGGCTCTGTGTGGTGAGACAACAACTCCCAGCATACTCCTATGTGGCTCTGTGTGGTGAGACAACAACTCCCAGCATACTCCTATGTGGCTCTGTGTGGTAGGACAACAACTCCCAGCATACTCCTATGTGGCTCTGTGTGGTAGGACAACAACTCCCAGCATACTCCTATGTGGCTCTGTGTGGTAGGACAACAACTCCCAGCATACTCCTGTGTGGCTCTGTGTGGTAGGACAACAACTCCCAGCATACTCCTGTGTGGTAGGACAACAACTCCCAGCATACTCCTATGTGGCTCTGTGTGGTAGGACAACAACTCCCAACATACTCCTGTGTGGCTCTGTGTGGTAGGACAACAACTCCCAGAATACTCTTATGTAGCTCTGTGTGGTAGGACATCTCCCAGCATGCCCCTGTGTGGTAGGACAACAACTCCCAACATACTCCTGTGTGGCTCTGAGTGGTAGGAAATCTCCCAGCATGCCCCTGTGTGGCTCTGTGTGGTAGGACAACAACTCCCAGCATGTTCCTGAGGCTCTGTGTGGTGGGACAACAACTCCCAGCATACTCCTATGTGGCTCTGTGTGGTAGGACAACAACTCCCAGCATACTCCTGTGTGGCTCTGTGTGGTAGGACAACAACTCCCAGCATACTCCTGTGTGGCTCTGAGTGGTAGGACATCTCCCAGCATGCCCCTGTGTGGTAGGACAACAACTCCCAGCATACTCCTATGTGGCTCTGTGTGGTGGGACAACAACTCCCAGCATACTCCTGTGTGGCTCTGAGTGGTAGGAAATCTCCCAGCATGCCCCTGTGTGGCAGGACAACAACTCCCAGCATGCTCCTGTGTGGCTCTGTGTGGTGGGACAACAACTCCCAGCATACTCCTATGTGGCTCTGTGTGGTGGGACAACAACTCCCAGCATACTCCTGTGTGGCTCTGTGTGGTAGGACAACAACTCCCAGCATACTCCTATGTGGCTCTGTGTGGTAGGACAACAACTCCCAGCATACTCCTGTGTGGCTCTGTGTGGTAGGACAACAACTCCCAGCATACTCTTATGTGGCTCTGTGTGGTAGGACAACAACTCCCAGCATACTCCTATGTGGCTCTGTGTGGTAGGACAACAACTCCCAGCATACTCCTGTGTGGCTCTGTGTGGTAGGACAACAACTCCCAGCATACTCCTGTGTGGCTCTGTGTGGTAGGACATCTCCCAGCATGCCCCTGTGAGGTAGGACAACAACTCCCAGCATACTCCTTATGTGGCTCTGTGTGGTGGGACAACAACTCCCAGCATACTCCTATGTGGCTCTCTGTGGTGGGACAACAACTCCCAGCATACTCCTGTGTGGTAGGACATCTTCCAGCATGCCCCTGTGTGGTAGGACAACAACTCCCAGCATGCTGCTGTGTGGTAGGACAACAACAACTCCCAGTGGTGGGTATGTGTATATGTGACTGCATGTGTGTCTGTGTTTGCAGGATATATATACTGTGCGTCTGTATGTGTCTGTGTAAGCAGTATATACACTGTGGGAGAGGTTCATCAAACATGGTGTAAAGTGAAACTGGCTCAGTTGTCCCTAGCAACCAAAGAGTCTGTGAGGAATGAAAGGTGGAATCTGATTGGTTGCTAGGGGCAACTGAGCCAGTTTCACTTTACACCATGTTTGATGAACCTCCCCCGTGCGTCTGTATGTGTATATGTGACTGTATCTGTCCGTGTAAGGCTAGGTTCACACTGCGTTTTCAGCATCCGTTTAACGCATCCGTTTTTTGCAAAAAACGCATGAAAAACGGATTGCAAAAAACGGATTCATTTGTGTGCATCCGTTTTTCCATTGACTTCCATTATAAAAAAAAACGGATCCGTTTTTTTTGACGGACCAAAACGGACAAAAAAACGTTGCTGACCCTATTTTTCTGGACGTTAAAAAAAACGGATCCGTTAAACGGATGCTGAAAACGCAGTGTGAACCTAGCCTAAGCAGTATATACAGTGCGTGTCTCCAAGAGATAGGCTTGGGATGGGCTACAATCAGCCGGGGGGGGGGGGCGCCAAAAGAGTATTCTGCACAGGGCGCCATCTACCCTAAGGCCGGCCCTGCATATCACAGTGACATATTGCAATCGTATAGTGGCTCTTACATATTGTGTATTATGCCCATCAAAGCATAAAAACAAGTACATCAGGCAAAAATGATTCAAACTATGTGCCAAATTAAGTTAAATGGATATAGCATACAATAACCACCATTCATGCCCCTGTGTCATGGCGCTCAGAATAATCAAACGCTGTTGTGTGGGTTATCTCTGCATACGTCATGCTACGTGGTCCTAGCCCATCACAGAGAGTGGCCGGCGCATGCGCAGAGAACAATCCTGTGCTGGGCGCCATCTTTGAGATGGGGAAAAAGAGTGAGGAAATGCCAATACTGTGGGCTAGAGTAATAGAGAACTGCGGACACAAAGTCATTTAAAGATCCTACTAAGGCAATCGGAGGAAGAAAAGGAACTACAATCGAGGTCATGGGGATGATCAATCCCTACTCAAATGTATATTAGCTTAATATAATGTAGGTTATAAGCCGCTAAATAGGAAAATATGCCGGTCAAAGCGGACTCTGCCACATTCTCCAGAAAGCGATATGTCGCCGCCAAAACCTCAAAGATGTCACACCACAACCTCATGGATTGCACGATTCTCCCACTTACGTGGGAGTGTGTTGTGTTCTCCATAGCACCATACCGAGGGGGGGGGGGGGGTGTCTTCGTACAAGACAGAGACTCCTCCACTGTAAGAGCGGTCACACTATGGTGTATATACTGTAAGAGCGGTCACACTATGGGGTATATACTGTAAGAGTGGTCACACTATGGTGTATATACTGTAAGAGTGGTCACACTATGGTGTATATACTGTAAGAGCTGTCACACTATGGTGTATATACTGTAAGAGCAGTCACACTATGGTGTATATACTGTAAGAGCGGTCACACTATGGAGTCTATACTGTAAGAGCGGTCACACTATGTTGTATATACTGTAAGAGCGGTCACACTATGGTGTATATACTGTAAGAGCGGTCACACTATGGTGTATATACTGTAAGAGCGGTCACACTATGGTGTATATACTGTAAGAGCGGTCACACTATGGAGTCTGTACTGTAAGAGCGGTCACACTATGGTGTATATACTGTAAGAGCGGTCACACTATGGTGTATATACTGTAAGAGCGGTCACACTATGGTGTATATACTGTAAGAGCGGTCACACTATGTAGTCTGTACTGTAAGAGCGGTCACACTATGGTGTATATACTGTAAGAGCGGTCACACTGTGGTGTATATACTGTAAGAGCGGTCACACTATGGGGAATATACTGTAAGAGCGGTCACACTAGGGAGTATATACTGTAAGAGCGGTCACACTATGGTGTATATACTGTAGGAGCGGTCACACTATGGTGTATATACTGTAAGAGCGGTCACAGTATGGTGTATATACTGTAAGAGCGGTCACACTATGGGGTATATACTGTAAGAGCGGTCACACTATGGGGTATATACTGTAAGAGCGGTCACACTATGGTGTATATACTGTAAGAGCGGTCACAGTATGGTGTATATACTGTAAGAGCGGTCACACTATGGTGTATATACTGTAAGAGCGGTCACACTATGGGGTATATACTGTAAGAGCGGTCACACTATGGTGCATATACTGTAAGAGCGGTCACACTATGGTGTATATACTGTAAGAGCGGTCACACTATGGAGTCTATACTGTAAGAGCGGTCACACTATGGAGTCTATACTGTAAGAGCGGTCACACTATGGTGTATATACTGTAAGAGCGGTCACACTATGGTGTATATACTGTAAGAGCGGTCACACTATCGTGTATATACTGTAAGAGCGGTCACACTATGGAGTCTATACTGTAAGAGCGGTCACACTATGGAGTCTATACTGTAAGAGCGGTCACACTATGGTGTATATACTGTAAGAGCGGTCACACTATGGTGTATATACTGTAGGAGCGGTCACACTATGGAGTCTATACTGTAAGAGCGGTCCCACTATGGTGTATATACTGTAAGAGCGGTCACACTATGGTGTATATACTGTAAGAGCGGTCACACTATGGAGTCTATACTGTAAGAGCGGTCACACTATGGTGTATATACTGTAAGAGCGGTCACACTATGGAGTCTATACTGTAAGAGCGGTCACACTATGGTGTATATACTATAAGAGCGGTCACACTATGGTGTATATACTGTAAGAGCGGTCACACTATGGTGTATATACTGTAAGAGCGGTCACACTATGGAGTCTATACTGTAAGAGCGGTCACACTTTGGTATATATACTGTAAGAGCGGTCACACTATGGAGTCTATACTGTAAGAGCGGTCACACTATGGTGTATATACTGTAAGAGCGGTCACACTATGGTGTATATACTGTAAGAGCGGTCACACTATGGAGTCTATACTGTAAGAGCGGTCACACTATTGTGTATATACTGTAAGAGCGGTCACACTATGGAGTCTATACTGTAAGAGTGGTCACACTATGGTGTATATACTGTAAGAGCGGTCACACTATGGTGTATATACTGTAAGAGCGGTCACACTATGGTGTATATACTGTAAGAGCGGTCACACTATGGAGTCTATACTGTAAGAGCGGTCACATTATGGTGTATATACTGTAAGAGCGGTCACACTATGGAGTCTATACTGTAAGAGCGGTCACACTATGGAGTCTATACTGTAAGAGCGGTCACACTATGGTGTATATACTGTAAGAGCGGTCACACTATGGTGTATATACTGTAAGAGCGGTCACACTATGGAGTCTATACTGTAAGAGCGGTCACACTATGGTGTATATACTGTAAGAGCGGTCACACTATGGAGTCTATACTGTAAGAGCGGTCACACTATGGTGTCTGTACTGTAAGAGCGGTCACACTATGGAGTCTGTACTGTAAGAGCGGTCACACTATGGTGTATATACTGTAAGAGCGGTCACACTATGGTGTATATACTGTAAGAGCGGTCACACTATGGTGTATATACTGTAAGAGAGATCACACTATGGTGTATATACTGTAAGAGCGGTCACACTATGGTGTATATACTGTAAGAGCGGTCACACTATGGTGTATATACTGTAAGAGCGGTCACACTGTGGTGTATATACTGTAAGAGCGGTCACACTATGGAGTCTATACTGTAAGAGCGGTCACACTATGGTGTATATACTGTAAGAGCGGTCACACTATGGTGTATATACTGTAAGAGCGGTCACACTATGGTGTATATACTGTAAGAGAGATCACACTATGGTGTATATACTGTAAGAGCGGTCACACTATGGTGTATATACTGTAAGAGCGGTCACACTATGGTGTATATACTGTAAGAGCGGTCACACTGTGGTGTATATACTGTAAGAGCGGTCACACTATGGAGTCTATACTGTAAGAGCGGTCACACTATGGAGTCTATACTGTAAGAGCGGTCACACTATGGTGTCTATACTGTAAGAGCGGTCACACTATGGTGTATATACTGTAGGAGCGGTCACACTATGGAGTCTATACTGTAAGAGCGGTCCCACTATGGTGTATATACTGTAAGAGCGGTCACACTATGGTGTATATACTGTAAGAGCGGTCACACTATGGAGTCTATACTGTAAGAGCGGTCACACTATGGTGTATATACTGTAAGAGCGGTCACACTATGGAGTCTGTACTGTAAGAGCGGTCACACTATGGTGTATATACTGTAAGAGCGGTCACACTATGGAGTCTATACTGTAAGAGCGGTCACACTATGGTGTATATACTGTAAGAGCGGTCACACTATGGAGTCTATACTGTAAGAGCGGTCACACTATGGTGTATATACTGTAAGAGCGGTCACACTATGGTGTATATACTGTAAGAGCGGTCACACTATGGTGTATATACTGTAAGAGCGGTCACACTATGGAGTCTATACTGTAAGAGCGGTCACACTATGGTGTATATACTGTAAGAGCGGTCACACTATGGAGTCTATACTGTAAGAGCGGTCACACTATGGTGTATATACTGTAAGAGCGGTCACACTATGGTCTATATACTGTAAGAGCGGTCACACTATGGAGTCTATACTGTAAGAGCGGTCACACTATGGTGTATATACTGTAAGAGCGGTCACACTATGGAGTCTATACTGTAAGAGCGGTCACACTATGGTGTATATACTGTAAGAGCGGTCACACTATGGTGTATATACTGTAAGAGCGGTCACACTATGGTGTATATACTGTAGGAGCGGTCACACTATGGTGTATATACTGTAAGAGCGGTCACAGTATGGTGTATATACTGTAAGAGCGGTCACACTATGGGGTATATACTGTAAGAGCGGTCACACTATGGGGTATATACTGTAAGAGCGGTCACACTATGGTGTATATACTGTAAGAGCGGTCACACTATGGTGTATATACTGTAAGAGCGGTCACACTATGGGGTATATACTGTAAGAGCGGTCACACTATGGGGTATATACTGTAAGAGCGGTCACATTATGGTGTATATACTGTAAGAGCGGTCACACTATGGGGTATATACTGTAAGAGCGGTCACACTATGGGGTCTATACTGTAAGAGCGGTCACACTATGGAGTATATACTGTAAGAGCGGTCACACTATGGAGTCTATACTGTAAGAGCGGTCACACTATGTTGCATATACTGTAAGAGCGGTCACACTATGGTGTATATACTGTAAGAGCGGTCACACTATGGAGTCTATACTGTAAGAGCGGTCACACTATGGAGTCTATACTGTAAGAGCGGTCACACTATGGTGTATATACTGTAAGAGCGGTCACACTATGGTGTATATACTGTAAGAGCGGTCACACTATGGTGTATATACTGTAAGAGCGGTCACACTATGGAGTCTATACTGTAAGAGCGGTCACACTATGGAGTCTATACTGTAAGAGCGGTCACACTATGGTGTATATACTGTAAGAGCGGTCACACTATGGTGTATATACTGTAGGAGCGGTCACACTATGGAGTCTATACTGTAAGAGCGGTCACACTATGGTGTATATACTGTAAGAGCGGTCACACTATGGTGTATATACTGTAAGAGCGGTCACACTATGGAGTCTATACTGTAAGAGCGGTCACACTATGGGGTCTATACTGTAAGAGCGGTCACACTATGGGGTCTATACTGTAAGAGCGGTCACACTATGGAGTATATACTGTAAGAGCGGTCACACTATGGAGTCTATACTGTAAGAGCGGTCACACTATGGTGCATATACTGTAAGAGCGGTCACACTATGGTGTATATACTGTAAGAGCGGTCACACTATGGTGTATATACTGTAAGAGCGGTCACACTATGGTGTCTATACTGTAAGAGCGGTCACACTATGGAGTCTATACCGTAAGAGCGGTCACACTATGGTGTATATACTGTAAGAGCGGTCACACTATGGGGTATATACTGTAAGAGCGGTCACACTATGGAGTCTGTACTGTAAGAGCGGTCACACTATGGTGTATATACTGTAAGAGCGGTCACACTATGGTGTATATACTGTAAGAGCGGTCACACTATGGTGTATATACTGTAAGAGCGGTCACACTATGGAGTCTATACTGTAAGAGCGGTCACACTATGGAGTCTATACTGTAAGAGCGGTCACACTATGGTGTATATACTGTAAGAGCGGTCACACTATGGTGTATATACTGTAGGAGCGGTCACACTATGGAGTCTATACTGTAAGAGCGGTCACACTATGGTGTATATACTGTAAGAGCGGTCACACTATGGTGTATATACTGTAAGAGCGGTCACGCTATGGTGTATATACTGTAAGAGCGGTCACACTATGGAGTATATACTGTAAGAACGGTCACACTATGGTGTATATACTGTAAGAGCGGTCACACTATGGGGTATATACTGTAATACATAGCAGCATTTCCTAGGACCTGTGATGTGATATAATAACCTGCTAAACCTCCTCTAATGTACAGTATTTTATGTTGATCAGACGCTGTAGTCTGTATTTTTCCGGACTGTCCAGGAATCTGCAGATCACTGTCATCTCTGGAGCCATAACCCCAGGGGCGGGCTGGGCCGGGGGCAGGGTGCCATATGCCCCCCGGGCCACCCCTCCCCTTCATCCCAGGGCCGGTCTCCACTTCCCACTCAGCTGCCTGATCTCGGAGTTTCATTCCCCAGCAGCCTGCTACACACAGTCCCACTGCCGAGAGGTGAAATTAAGGAGGGGGAGGGGGAGGGGTTGGGGCAGCTACCATTTCCAGGTCCACAAAGGCAGGGGGCCGACTGAAGTCCCTGTGGCTCCCCTTACCACTATAGAGGTCTCTGTAAGGGTATATTCACATCTCGTTTTTGGCCGCATGTCGGGCTACACGTCAGAGATCAGTGAAAAAAGGATGCTGCCTTGCAGCCAGGCCGACAGCCACATGATGGCCACATTGACTTAAATGAGTAGGACGGAGTCATTATGTGACTTAGTTCTGCTCATTTGCCGGACGTACACTGCTTTTGTGCAGGATCTGGTCGACCACGCTTTTGAGTCCTGCACAAAAGCAGTGTACGTCCGTAAAATGAGAGGAACAAAGTCACATAATGACTCCGTCCTGCTCATTAAAGCAATGTGGCCGTCGGCTGCACACTGAACTGCACGTCAGCATGCTTTTTTCACTGATTTCTGACGTGTAGCCCGACGTGCGGCCAAAAACTAGATGTGAACATACCCAAAGCTGCAGGAGGCTGTTAGTGACAGGACATACAGGAGGTGGAGGGCCCGTACATTCTGACGGGACAAACAGGCGGAGGTCAGGCAGGTCAGTAGCTCTACATCACTCACCTCAGCTGTGGGTCCATGCAGGCTGCCCCTAACACCTAACCAACCTGCTCAGCTAAAGCTGCTTTAAAACTAACACCCCCATCATTCTCTGGTAGCATCCAGTTGTCAGACAGGATGGAACTTGTAGTTCCAGCTATGAGGTAAGGATGCGAGTTGTAGTTCCAGCTGTCAGACAGGGTGAGAGTTGTAGTTCCAGCTATGAGGTAAGGATGCGAGTTGTAGTTTTAGCTGTCAGACAGGGTGGGAGTTGTAGCTGCAGCTATGAGGTCAAAATGAATAGCGGCTGCACAAAACTGACATGTCGGCCACTTGCAGTCCTGGCTGGAGTGTACACTAGAGATGAGCGAACCGGCTTCGGGTTCGAGTCCATCCGAACCCGAACTTTCGGCATTTGATTAGCGGTGGCTGCTGAACTTGGATAAAGCCCTAAGGCTATGTGGAAAACATGGAGATAGTCATTGGCTGTATCCATGTTTTCCAGACAACCTTAGAGCTTTATCCAAGTTCAGCAGCCCCCGCTAATCAAATACCAAACGTTCGGGTTCGGATGGACTCGAACCCGAAGCCGGTTCGCTCATCTCTAGTGTACACAGAAGGGGAGATTTATCAAACATGGTGTAAAGTGAAACCGTCTCAGTCGCCCCTAGCAACCAATCACATTCCACCTTTCACTCCTCACAGACTCTTTGGAAAATAGTGAATTGGTTGCCAGGGGTAACTGAGCCAGTTTCACTTAACAAACATGGTCACACAGAAGGGGAGATCAATCAAACATGGTGTAAAGCGAAACTGGCTCAGTTGCCCCTAGCAACCAATCAGATTCCACTTTTCATTCCTCACAGACTCTTTGGAAAATGAAAGGTGGAATCTGATAGGTTGCTAGGGGCAACTGAGCCAGTTTCACTTTACACCATGTTTGATAAACCTCCCCTTATCTTTATACATTCCGGCCGGGATTCCTTTGTCTGCAGCATAATGTAAATTATCAATTAATCACGGACGTTGTTGAATATGGCAACAACGGCCGTGATTGATAATTTATGTTGTGTGAACAAAGCCTAAACCTGTCCACTTGTATCCACCATTAACTACACATTTCCCTGTGTAATGGGGTGGGGGGGGAAGAGGTGGCTTAACTATTATATGGAGACACAGAGGGGGGGGGGGGGTTAATTACTATATAGGGGGCACAAAGAGGGTCTATCCTTTATATATGGAGGCACAATGGCTCCATATATATATACAATAACTTATCTGCTAGTTGAGGGTACAGATTGGGGGGTCTTTCTATTATATGAGGACATAGTATTTAAAGCCAGGCTGGCAGGCTCACTCTATGTGCGACATAAAGTTGGCACTGTTATAGTGTGGAGCAATAGAGATGGGGAGTATATATACAGGTGAGGATGGTGCTGGAGCCAAGAGTCTAACATGTTTTTCTGGTTAAGGGTATGTGCACACTGAGCAATTCTCGAGGAATTGAAGCAGAAATTTTTCAGGCAGAATTCAAGCAGAATTTAAGCCCCCCATTGACTTCTATAGGATTCCTCTAGCAGATCTGTGGCAGAAAATTCTGCTCTGAAATTCTGCAGTGTGAACAACAGAGCAGAAAACCCATTGAACACAATGGGAATTTGCTCTGTACATTTTTTACAGGAGGAATTTCAAGCTGAATTTCAAGCTGAATTCCTCCCCTTTTCCTCAGTGTGCACATAGCCTAATTCCGCATAGACGATTCATGGACTGGCGTAGTCTTTGTGATGGCCGGGCCAGATGGAGATGGAAAGCGAAACATTGATTAGCAACACATCACCTGCAGTTCACACAGAGAAGACGCCCTTTGAGTCACTGAATGTAACTGCACTAGTATCTGCTGGTATTATTAGTAATATTTAACTAATACCCCCGATATAGTGGTATTAGTTGAGATTAGAGATGAGGGAATCTACAGTAGGAATGAAATGAAGCGCTTGGTTCCTATCTGCATTCAGCTCATCAGGCTGCGGGCTTTGAAGTCTGCTCCGCTATGTGCCACTCTTCCCCAGGTGCTGGAAACGTCTCCCAGTTTCCCAGGACTGGATCCATCTTTCCCCAGCACTCGGGGAGGAGCGACACAGAGTGGATCAGCAGAATGCAGATAGGAATGAGGCGCTTCACTTCATTTGTACTGTAGATTCGCTCATCTCTAATTGTGATGATGGCAGTGGGCATGGTGTTGAGGTATTATCTGTTACTTGTATAGTGGTATAATTGATAGTAACAGTCTCTATATACTAGCTTGGTCAGTATTTTAATTTTATATATGTGTTTTTTGTTTTTCTTTATGAATCCTAAAATTTGCTGTAGCCTGTAGCTGGTATATGTGCCTCATGCTAGGCCCATCAGCTACAGCACAATCCTCATACTGCCTGATAGATAGATTTAATAATAGGTAAGGGCCAGAGTGGTCCTTGAAGGATGGGCCGCCAGCCTGCTACTCATGGGCCAGTCAGGCTAAAATTTGCCAGTCAGCCCCTGCATAACCCCCATCATCTATTACAGGAATATTACAGATAGAAGCCTGTACTGTGTCTATAAATGGGGAAGCTGTGTCTGCAGCCGTCACACTATTCTCTCCCCTATTCTTATAGACACAAGTATCACTTATGCACTACAAGATATTGACCTGTAATATTCCGGCATTTCTTCTGAATTGTCACCCGTGCGGTACATTGCCAGTAACCCCCCGATAATGAGGTCTCCATCCTGGTAACGTGTCTGTATATCATATATAGCTGGTCTCATCCAGAGATGAAGAGCTTTTTGCATTGAGAGAAGCCATAGATGCAGCGATATCATAAGGAAAAGCAGCATCTCCTCCTAGGAATGGGATGAGGAAGAAGAGAATAATATCTAAGTATTACAGGATGGAGGCAGCAAGAAAAGCAGAGACACAGAGCGTGCGGCAGCTGATAGGATCAGTGACATTATGGGGACTGCTCTCATCTCTCCTCTTCTTATACAGGATGATGGGACATAGGTTACACTGTCTGGTTACATCACACATTATTCTGGTCTGATCCCTGATGATTGTGGCCGCATCCGTCTTTACTATAGAGAATTGTAGAGTAAGAAGCAGAAATATCCTGATCAGCCATCATTGTGTTATACAGATGTATTTCCATCTCCACAGCCCTGTACACAGATCCCCATCCCTCACAGTGACCCCGGCCTGCAGTAAGGCTTACAATCTAACATACACTAACACTGGGGGCCATTCCATAGGAAGCTGGAGGTTTCTGGAGTTTGGGGCGAAGCTGGAGAAGCCAAAGGAACACAAACTCCTGGCAGCTATTCCCCTCAGTCAGATATTAGTCCGAGGACCCCAGTGGTGCTATACACAGATCCCCTCAGAGTGCTGAGACACCTGGATAAGACTTATGAGTATAGAAAGTTAGGCTCTCTAGAATACACCTTCTTCATATATTTAAAAATATTATAAAAAAATATAAAATATGGCAGATCTTGCTGCATGTACAATAATACAAAATGTAACAGCAGATAAAACACCTTCACAAATGTACAAATAACATCATATATATGACATCACACATACAGTATAGGAGAAAAACTGCTAAATAGAAATATTAGCTCCCATTAGATAATATGGTGGTGTATCCTGTGTTGTACATAGAGTCCAGTCAGTAAGGTGGTTCTCTATCGGCAGCGTTTGCAGGGACCTTACAAGCCGTCTGGATAGTTTCTATATAGGAAGGGCACGGAGCGGGCACAGTATAGCGGAGGCCCTGCATGACTGGGTTTAGCTGGGACTGTAGGTAAAGAAAGGGTTAAGTGAGTGGTGGAGTGAAGAGGTGCAGGTGTGAGGGGAAGGGGTCAAGCTCAGTTCAGGGATCTTAGTGAAGGAAGGGATTGGTTACAGTCTCTTACCAGAGGAGGAGCCGGAGTTCTGTACAGGAAGAGGAGCACGTGGATCTTCAGTCGCACGCCGGACCAGCTTCAGGAGAGAGGAGGCTGCTCTGTTCCTTGGCTGACCAGGAGATTCTGCGTTCCCTGAGGAGCATGGTGGAGGAGAGAGGGGCTGCTTGGCTGCAGGAGCAGGTTAGACTTGCCATGGAGCCCCCTCTTTCCCTGTCGCTCATGGCCTCGACGCCGGGCCCCTCAGCCCCCCGCTTGTTCCGGGAGCGGCAGCCGCGCAGGAGCCGGCTGCCAGTGCGGCTCAGTCCCGCCCCTGGCCCTAAAAGACAGCGGCGAGCTAGGAGCCCCTCCAGGGACCCTCCTGGCGGCTCTCGTGGGCGGGCTCCGGCCACCGCTGGTGAGCACGCCGGAAGAAATCCAACAGCTTGCGCGGGCCGGGGGTCTGGCGCCTCCCCCCTGCTCCCTGTGTCCTCTCCCCTCCCCGATCAACCTGGAAGTCCCGACGCGCCGGGAGCCCCCAAGGGGACCCTCTGGAGGCTCCTGGTGGGCCTGCAGTGGCTACACGGGGTGGCTGGGCTAGGAGGAATCCCTCGGTGCGCAGGACCCGTTCGGCTGCATTGCCTGTCATCCCCAGCGGCAGTGCAGCCCGGCGTGTGAGGGCTCACAGGGGGGAGCAGCATCCTTCCTCTGCCGGGGTTGGGGCCGCTGCTGTGGCCAAAGCTGAGCGTGGGGGGGCGGGAGCCCGACATCTGTAAACGCCTGCGCATGGGCGGGAGCCGGAATTAACAGACGAAACTGTGGAGTCCCAGCGACGGCTCCTCCTGACGACTACATGGGACCAGCAGCGGGAGAAGATACGGGGCTGGCTAGCCCCAGGCCGGTCGGTGGTGAGGTGGCCGCCTTCTCGGGGTCCTCGGCGTCTGCAGGTTCCGAAGGTGGATCGGGGGATGAAGGCCCATCTCGTCATGGATCCGGGTCTACGGCTGTTCCGGCTCCAGGCCAGAGGCAGCTAGGTGAGTCACAACCTTCTATGTTGTCTGCTGCTGTTTCTTCTGTGGGGAGGGATACGCGGGCTGTCCTTCCTTCTACTATGTCTCCTGCTGGTGTGTCAGTGTCGGATGCTTGGGTGGGGCAGTTGCTAGCAGGGGTCAGTAGTTTCTTTGGTCAGTGGGCGGCAGGGCCGAGTGTGCTGCCCCCAGTTGGTGCATGGGTGGGACCGGCGGGGTCGGCGGCCTCGCCGGGGTCCCAGGGATTGACTGAGTCAATGGCGTAGCCGGGGGGCACGGTGGGCGCCCCTCCTGCCACTACTTCGGTTTCGGCGGCCTCCGACCCCTTGCTGGATTCCGTCAGTTTGGACGATGCAGCAGGGGCGAGATCTATGTTTGTTTCGATGGCCCCTTGGGGGCTCATCTAAAACAGGAAGTGAGGGAGAAGATCTGGAAGGACGAATACGTCGAGATTTTCTCCCTCCTTCCTTTGGAGAAATTTAATTTAGACAGGGTAAAAATCACAGAGTCCAAGAAGGAGGAGGATGAACGGCAGTGGTATCGCCTCATTCCTCGTACCTTCCCTAATTGGTTGCAGGCTTTTGCTATATTAGCCAGCGTGATCGGTGAGAAGGCTCCCCAGAATTGTTCGGGCCTTTTTTGTTATTTAGATACTATTGGGGAAGCATATAGGGTGTATGGGGGGACGGCCTGGCTTCGTTATGATGAGCAGTTCCGTCAACGGAAGGCGGTCCTTCCCTCCATACGCTGGGATCATAAGGACATCAGTCTGTGGATGCGCCTTATGGTTGCGGCTAGAGCGCCTCAGCAGCCGTTTCGTGCGGGGGCTGGGGGTTCCACTGATTTACAGGGGCCCTCGGCCTCACGGCGTCCCGGATGCTGTTGGCAATTTAACGAAGGTCAGTGCCGGTTTACGGGCACCTGCCGCTTCAAACATGAATGTTCTCACTGCGGCGGTAACCACAGCGCAGCGAAGTGTTTCAAGAGGGCCAGAGGTGGTCAGCCCGATGCTGCTGGCAAGAGAGGCGACTCCAGTGAGGGTCGACGAGATGCTCCCCCATCTAAATAGGTATCCCGCCGTGGAGGCTGCGCGGTTTTTAGAGAAGGGGTTTCGTCGGAGGCGTCGGTTTTTCGTCCGTGCAATCTGAAGTCGGCGAGGATGCACCCTGACGTTGTGACGGAAAAATTGCGTAAGGAAGTGGCATTGGGCCGTATGGCCGGTCCCTTTTGGGCTCATCCTTGGCCTCACCGACGAGTTGTGTATCGCCTCGGCCCAGGGGCCCTTATGGACAAAACTGATATTGAGGCCGTGTTTAGGTTGTTGCCGGTTCATTCGGAGTGTTTTCACCTCTTGGGATGCATGTGGGACGGTTGTTTTTACGTGGACCGCTGTCTTCCAATGGGTTGTTCGATTTCTTGCGCCTATTTTGAACGTTTTAGCACTTTTGTTGAATGGGTTGTGCGGGAGGAGGCGGGGGTCCGGTCGATTCTGCATTACTTAGACGACTTTTTGTGCATCGGCCCCCCGGGTTCCCGTTGCTGTGCGGTTTTGTTGAGTACTCTGGAGCAAGTGGCGAAGCGTTTTGGCATCCCGCTGGCCCGTTTTTTGGGGATCGAAATTGACTCTGTGGCTATGGAATGTAGGTTGCCGCTAGACAAGCTGGATGACCTAAGGAGTTCAGTGGGGGAATGGGCGTCAGCGAAGAAGGTTCGCTTGCGTCAATTGCAGTCCGTTCTGGGCAAACTGAATTTTGCCTGTCTGATTATCCCGATGGGTCGGATTTTTTCAAGGCGGCTGTCCCTGACGGCGGTTCGTAGCCCATTGCATTTTGTTAGGTTGACGTGTGAGCTGAGAGAGGATCTGCATGTGTGGCTGCATTTTTTGGCGCAGGACAATGGGCGGTCTGTTTGGCAGGATGACTGGATGGACAATGGTGCGCTGGATTTGTACACTGATGTGGCAGGTAGTGTGGGTTTTGGTGCGTACTTTCGTGGTCGGTGGATGGTGAGTGACTGGCCGGTTTCGTGGCGGGAGGCGGGGTTTTTAAAGAATTTAGCATTGCTGGAGTTGTTTCCGATCATTGCGGCTTTGGAGGTTTGGGGAGAGCAGCTGGCGAATAAACGGATCCGCTTGCATTGTGATAATCTGGCTGTGGTGAATGCTATCAATTCTTTGTCGGCGTCCTCTCCCCCGGTGGTGCGTTTGTTGCGTCGCTTGGTGTTGACTTGCCTTTCTTTGAACGCATTGGTGGTGGCGGAGCATGTGCCGGGAGTGTGTAATTTGATAGCTGACGCTCTTTCTCGATTTCAGTGGGACAGGTTCCAGAGGCTGGCGCCGGAGGCGGAGCAACATGGGACCCCCTGGTTGGCCTTTTGGTTTAAACTGTTTCAGGTGTATGACTGGACTAAGCATTTTTTAGTGCGGCAGGCCCTGAAGGGGTATGGGTCTCGGGGGTCTCCGGTGGATGGGAGGAGACCTGTGTCGTTCGCGCTGCTGCTGGATATAGATGACAAGTTGGGTGGTGTGTGTAGTGACGAGTACGAGCGCAGATTGATTGTTGCAGCTTATATGTTGGCATTTTTCGGGGCTTTTTGGGTAAGTGAACTGGTGAGTAGTTCGTGCAAGGCAGGAGGCGGTTTGCAGTTTGGTGATGTACATGTGGGGGAGGAGCAGGTGGTTTGTGCGTGGCGTCGTTCCAAGACGATGCGTGGGGGTAAGGGGGTGCGGATTGCTTTGCATAAGGTGGCGGGGTGTGTGGTTTGTCCGGTGGGGTGTTTACAGAGTTTTTTAGAAGTCAGACCTGGGGTTGGCGTTTCACTGCTGGTGCATGCGGATGGTAGGTCTCTCTCTAGGTTTAAGTTTGTGGCGGTTTTTAAGAAGGTGTTGCAGATTCTGCAGCTTCCTTTTGCTGAATTTAATTCGCATTCCTTCCGTATTGGGGCCGCGACTGAGGCGGCGAGGTGGGATCTTCCAGAGGTGGTCATTAAGCGTATCGGGCGTTGGGAGTCTCGGAGATACCGTCTGTACGTGAGGCCGCAGTTGCTGTGTGCTTGACAACTCTTGGGGTCTTCCTGTCCTCTCTTTCTGTCTATTCGGTTGGGGGGGCTGGCTGTGGCTTGGGTTACATTGTGTTTGGTTTCTGTTTGTTTTGTTTTCCAGCTGCGGAGGTGTGCCTGGTGTGGATTGTGGGGCACTCCTTTGAGCTCAGGGGTGCCAAAAGGGCGGGTGTTAGAGTCAACGGTCAGCAGTTGGGCTTCCCAGGAAGTGAGGCCCTAATTAAGTGGATTGGGGTCGGGGCATGCTATGGAGCGGGCTACTGCCTGAACTGCACTTCCACTCTAGACTGGATCAGGCTCCGGATGTGCTGGTAGTCCATGTTGGGGGGAATGACTTGGGAGTCAGGTCCTCCAGGGAGCTCATCCGCGACATCAAGTTTGATGTCCTTCGATTATGGTCCTTGTTTCCCGGCATCGTCTTGGTGTGGTCGGAAATTGTGGCGCGTTCACATTGGCGGCATGCCCGCTTGGTTGACTGTATAAATAAGGCCAGACGCAAAGTCAACCGGGCAATGTCTTGATTTGTTACCAGGAACCGGGGGGATTGCGGTGCGTCACAAGGACCTTGAGATTCCGGACAGGGGTCATATGCTGGAGGACGGGGTTCACCTTAATGGGGTGGGCACTGACATTTGGTGTTTGGGCCTTCAGGATGGTATTGAGAGGGCTCTGAGGGTTTGGCGGGGTTCGCATGCTTAAGGGGTCAAGCATGCTCTCTGTGGCATAGGGAGGTCTTGCAGGGCACTTAAAGTGGACCTGAAAATGGTGGACCCATCATAGGTATGGCTCCCCTTGTTTACAATTGTTACCTGGTGATAACAAAAGTGTGGAGTGGTGAGTTGTGGTGTTCCCTTCGGGATAGGTCCTTGGGAACGTTGGAGTGAACTGGCAGTACCATTTGACTTATTGTCAGCTCCTGAGTCGGCGCGGTGTGGCTAGGGGGAAAAATGTTAGTTTGGTTGGTACTGCTTTGTGGGCGCCCTGCCAGACCTCCCTAGCTTTATTAGTCAGATAGTATTTCAGTATTTCAGTTAATATTTTGATAATGTTTGATACTTGTTGATGTGTTATTTATTGTTCTGTTTTCAAGCACTTTAATAAAAGGCTGTTGTGGCCGTTATATTCCAACGCTAATCTGGTGTCAGTGAAAGTCTGTGTAATAAAGGTAAAGGGGGGGGATTGGTGGGCGTTGGGAGGATGGCCAGAGGAGGGGAGAAATTGGTTGGGGGGTAGCCAGAAGAAACTCGGCAATACCCATAGTCATGTATATAATACACGTTTCAGGATTGTGCCGTTACTGTATCTATTGTAGAGAGGTGGCTCAGTGGTGGTTAGACAATTGTTTATATACTTAAAGGGGTACTCCAGTAAAAAGCTTTTTCCCAGTAATTGAAACACATTACAAAGTTATATAACTCTGAAATATGCTTCAATCACCTATCTGCCCCCCTTCCCTATCTTTTCCCCCCTCAATGTCCCACCAGGAAGTGAAGTAAACTCATTCTCACCTAATGACTGTTGACCCCAGGTTGCTCTGTGGCAGCCATTTTGTAACAATGACATCATCAAGAGGGAGGCGGGTCTAAGCCCTGTTAAGCCAGCCTCTCTTTGTCAGATGACTCAGGTTGCTCAGCTCTGATTGGATGAACAAGATGTAAGCCATCTAACAGTTTTACAGTCTGTTAGAGTCAGTTAGGCATCAAAGGAGACAAAGTGCATCATGGGAAAGCCCAAACCAGGAAGCGAAGAAAAAAATGAAGCCACCAACTGGAGCTTCAGGGACCTGCAAATAGCTGGAAATTCAAATGGAGACAGACTCCGGAGGGATGGTAAGTGGGAAGACTATGTTTATAATTGATTGTTCTTTTTTTATCAGCGTCAGAGTACCCCTTTAATTCCAGTTGTCAGAGGGACAAGCACACTCCCCAAGCAGCACAACGCTGACACTGGTTACAGATGCGGGGACCCCCTCTCCGAACACGGCCTCATCCATATCAAGTGAGTAAGCCGCACACCCAGACCTGTGGGACGGGTGAGAGGTGGACTCCACCGTTTCCATCTATCTACTAGAACTTTCCATTTCCCGCCAAAGTTTTGCTATAACACCTGCTATACCAACCAACACAACAAATCATAATAATCTCTATACTGTATATTTAATGACGGCTGGAAATAAGTATACAAACAATTGAGCCTCCTCTCTACAATAGATACAGTAACCGCTGTTGGATTTCTTCCGGCGTGCTCACCAGCGGTGGCCGGAGCCCGCCCACGAGAGCCGCCCGGAGGGTCCCTGGAGGGGCTCCTAGCTCGCCGCTGTCTTTTAGGGCCAGGGGCGGGACTGAGCCGCACTGGCGGCCGGCTCCTGCGCGGCGGCCGCTCCCGGAACAAGCGGGGGGCCGAGGGGCCCGGCGTCGAGGCCATGAGCGACGGGGAAAGAGGGGGCTCCATGGCAAGTCTAACCTGCTCCTGCAGCCAAGCAGCCCCTCTCTCCTCCACCATGCTCCTCAGGGAACGCAGAATCTCCTGGTCAGCCATGGAACAGAGCAGCCTCCTCTCTCCTGAAGCTGGTCCGGCGTGCGACTGAAGATCCACGTGCTCCTCTTCCTGTTCAGAACTCCGGCTCCTCCTCTGGTAAGAGACTGTAACCAATCCCTTCCTTCACTAAGATCCCTGAACTGAGCTTGACCCCTTCCCCTCACACCTGCTCCTCTTCACTCCACCACTCACTTAACCCTTTCTTTACCTACAGTCCCAGCTAAACCCAGTCATGCAGGGCCTCCGCTATACTGTGCCCGCTCCGTGCCCTTCCTATATAAAAACTATCCAGACGGCTTGTAAGGTCCCTGCAAACGCTGCCGATAGAGAACCACCTTACTGACTGGACTCTATGTACAACACAAGATACACCACCATATTATCTAATGGGAGCTAATATTTCTATTTAGCCATTTTGATCCTATACTGTATTTGTGATGTCATATATATGATGTTATTTTTACGTTTGTGAAGGTGATATATTTGCTGTTACATTTTGTATTATTGCTACATGCAGCAAGATCTACCATATTTTATAATTTTTTATAATAGGTGTATTCTAGAGAGCCTAACTTTCTATATTTTTATGTATAACAGGTAGTGCACTCGAGTTACACCCCTACATACATTTATTTTGTATTATATACATACCAATATAAGAGACTTTAGGTTGAGCTCACACCTTTTGTTTTTCCTAAAGATTTATGACTTTTGAGCATCTTTTATAGTTTTCTTTACAAGCATTACTCATGTTATAGGGTTTATACCAGCTCTGGCCACAGCGTAGTGCTAAACCCTAAAGAAAGAGACCACAATTACATAGTAACATAGTTAATATTGTTGGTAACAGACAAGAGGCCATTAAGTTCAACCTACAGAAACCCTACTGTGTGGATCCAGAGGAAGGCAAAAACCCCTATGAGGCAGATGACAATTGCCCCATCACAGGGAGAAAATTCATTATTGACTCCAGTGGCGATCAGAATAATCCCTGGATCACCGTCCAATCACATGTAATCTACATCCAGAACTTGTAATATTATATTTATCGAGAAAAGCATCCAAGCCTCCCTTGTATATAATGACTCGGCCATAACAGCATTATGTGGCAAAGAGCTTCACAGTCTTACCGCTCTTACAGTAAAGAATCCGCGTCTCTGCTGGTGGTAAAACCTTCTTTCCTCTAGATGTAGAGGAGGCCTTGTTGTCATGGTTACAGGCCTAGGAGTAAGGAGATCACTACAAGGATCTCTGTACTGTCCATTCATATATTTGTCCATTGTGATTAGATCGCCCCTAAGACGTCTTTTTTCTATACTAAATAGTCCCAAGCTTGATAATAAGGAGCAATATTCTGTAAATGTGTCTTTTCTTACTTACATCTAAACTGCACACGTCCTGAGGTGCATGATGGGGGATCCGCAGCTGTATAACACAAGTGGATTAGGAGGCTGGACAGGCTGTGTAGTCTTATGGCCCCTGTACACTTCGGCCGTCAGTCTAGCGTGTATGGGGCCGTCATGAACAACCACAGACAGATGATGTTGGTGATGGAAGGGCACGGCCGTGATGGAAAACAATGGCCGACACCTTTGTTCAGAAAGAGATAATCCGCAGCACAACCACAGCCGAGCGCTCTTGCTGCAGCTTACCCCCTCCCCATAGACAACACAGGAGCACTCAGCCCTGCATATGGGGAGGACGGGTGGGAGATATAACTGATGGCCAAACAATTGATCAGCCATCAGTTACAGGATGTGTATGGCCGCCTGTATCAGGCCCCCGGGCTTGGAAGCTTTGGTCACCCTCTCAGACTGGGGCTCTAGATGTCGGGAGATAATGGCGCCCTCTATCTGCCGGACTTCAGTTTGCCCACAGGGAGGTCACAGCACTCACCGAATAACTCCAAGAAGAGACATGGGAACACTTATATTAGTATATGAACCCATAAAGGTATAATCCTAGGATTAGTGATCCAGTAATATCCTTATACACCGCGGCACACCCTGGGAGCTTCTGCTGGGGCTCTTTACATACAGGCCCCTCTGCCCACCACAGGCACAGCCAAGAACTCCCTATGAAAGCTTAAAATGCACCACAGCCCGGTGCCGGATCAGCGGCGAGTTCCTCTGTTAGGCTATGTTCACACTAGGTATATTTGAGGCTGTATATTTCAGGCAGTATTTGGTCCTCATGTCAGGTCCTCATAGCAACCAAAACAAGGAGTGGATTGAAAACACAGAAAGGCTCTGTTCACATAATGTTGTAATTGAGTGGATGGCCGCCATTTAATGGCAAATATTTGCTGTTATTTTAAAACAATGGCTGTTATATTGAAATAATGGAAGTTATTTACCATTATATGGCGGCCATCCACTCAATTTCAACATTAGGTGAACAGAGCCTTTCTGTGTTTTCAATCCACTCCTGGTTTTGGTTGCTATGAAGACCTGACATGAGGACCAAATACAGCCTCAAATATACATAGTGTGAACCCAGCCTATTAATCCATTAGTTTGAGTCTCCATGGATACAGACATGCGTTGAGACCATGGATGGATCCAATAGAGGACACACATATTACAGTCTCGTGGTATGTTCATATCCATGGAGATCCCAACTTCTGAATTAACAGAGGAACTCACTGCTGATCCGGCACCGGGCTGTCATGACTGGTACACTTTAAAATATCCATTTTAATGCCTAGGCTCCTTCCCAAGCAACAGGGGCACTTCATAGCCTATGGCTGCATTCACACGTTCAGTGATTTTCCTGGTCCGTGATTGTGGTCTGGTAGCTACCTCCATGATTCGTGCAAAACAGTCCGTTTTTCATCCGTTTTGCATCCGTGTCCGCTTTTTTCATTAATCTGTTTTACACCATTTTAAATTACATTGATTACATCACATCCGCGTTTTTCACGGATGAACACGGATCTCTATTTGTATGAGGAATCCGTTCCGTGCTTCCGTTCCGAGTAATGACATGTCCTATTTTTAAATGGAACGGATCACAGATCCATTAAATCACGGAGCTTTTGAATAGCCTTATAGAAAGCAATGGGCTGTACTTCCCGGAACTTCCCGGGAACGTGTGAATGCAGCCTTAGGCCTCTCTGGGTATCCTGACTTATTAACAATTGTGGATGGCGCCAAAATACTTGTGGGCCCTGGTGCAAAATTTTAGCTTTTGCTTAATACCCCTCCCCCCAATGAGAAGCCGTCAGAGGCAAAATAAACATTTCTATGCGGAGGCTTACAGGGGACGTCTTCTCTGATCAGAGTCGCTCACTTTTGCTTTGTTCTTCATCCAGCCCGGACTGCTATGAAGACTTCTCCCAGATGTCTTTGGATCCTTACTATATAAACCAGGGGTAGGGAATCTTTTTGGCTGAGAGACCATGAGCACCAATTTTTTTTAAAAAAAATAATTCGGCGAGAGCCATACAATATGTGTATAACTAAATGCAAGTATTTTATATAAGACCAACATATTCACTGCAGCCACTAGGTGCCCCCCTACTACACTCCTACCCTCTCTCTACTACACTCCTACCCTCTCTCTCTCACACTTCCTGTCACATGACACTACATAGGATAGGGGTTTCCTGCGCAGTTAGTTCCTTTCCAGTCAGGAAGTTCTAGCCCTAGTGAGAGACTAACAGCAGTTATTCGTTGCTAGACACTCGAAGTGGGGTAACCGGACACTAGGACAACCCTTATCTACGCCGAGGATCTTCCAGTCAGGACAGTCATCACCAAAGCAAAGGAAGAGGGACTGATCCCCAGTAAAGAAAAAGTCCACTAAGCTGAAGTACGTGACTGAAGTACGGTGAGCTGTTGCATTTTTCTGTGTTTTTGTGTGTTTGCAATTTCAGCCATGGCAACGTGCTCCTGCCTAGTGTGAACAGTGTTCTAGGAGAGCTGACCAATTTTTTCCTTTTTTTTCTGTGTTCCAGTTGGGGGAGTGGCTGCCTCTATTTGGTCGTGCACTCCTCCTGTCTCACCCAGGTGATGCAATTATTTTTGCAGGTATTAGACGGATCTTGCATGCCCAGAGCATAGGCGTATTATACGCCATGGAGAGGCCATAGTGTACATACAGTGTAGGGTCTGCCTCGATATGAGTCCACCTTATCGTGGTGAGGCAGTTTACGCTGTTTGCAAATAGTAACCAAGAGACTCATTATTTTTGTGGGAATTTTTTGGGCAGTTGGGGGGGGCTGCTTTTGATTATTTTCATGTCTATGGTGGGTCTGTATCTTGCTGTTGCGGTGAGCTGTTGCATTTTTCTGTGTTTTTGTGTGTTTGCAATTTCAGCCATGGCAACGTGCTCCTGCCTAGTGTGAACAGTGTTCTAGGAGAGCTGACCAATTTTTTCCTTTTTTCCTTTTTTTACATGACTAATACTACGCTCGACTACATGGGGAAAACTTTACTACTTAGCTCCACCCAGAGACCGAGACCTGGGACTCGTACTACTACACAGGGCTGTCACCGAGACTGTGTAGGCAGAAGGTGGTCAGATATCCATAACATATCTAACCATGAGTACGGCAGAGTACTGTTACTACTTAGACAAGGCCTCCTATCCGGCCCCTACACTACACTTGCAGTTCTTTCTCTACTAACTTCTTCTACAAGAGTCTGTTTGAAGAGTATTGTTATATTTTTACACTAGCACCTGTGAGCAGTATTGTTACTCTACTTTGAATTGCACTCAAGCTTTTCCAAGTAAAGTTAAACTGATGGTTAAATTGGGATGCTGTCATCAATGACACCGCACCTTGCACCTACACCTTACACCAGTTTGACCTATAATGTACTGTACCACTGTACCCTCTAATGTACTGTACCACTGTCTTCCCTAATGTACTGTACCACTGTCCACTCTAATGTACTGTAGCACTGTCCTCTCTAATGTACTGTACCACTGTCCCCAATAATGTACTGTACCACTGTCCCCTCTAATGCACTGTACCACTGTTCCCTCTAATGTACTGTACCACTGTCTTCCCTAATGTACTGTACCACTGTCCTCTCTAATTTACTGTACCACTGTCCTCTAATGTACTGTACCACTGTCCCCTCTAATGTACTGTACTACTGTCCTCTCTAATGTACTGTACCACTGTCCTCTACTGTACTGTACTACTGTCCTCTCTAATGTACTGTACCACTGTCCTCTCTAATGTACTGTACCACTGTCCTCTAATGTACTGTACTACTGTCCTCTCTAATGTACTGTACTACTGTCCTCTCTAATGTACTGTACCACTGTCCTCTCTAATGTACTGTACCACTGTCCTCTCTAATGTACTGTACCACTGTCCCCTCTAATGTACTGTACTACTGTCCTCTCTAATGTACTGTACCACTGTCCCCTCTAATGTACTGTACCACTGTCCTCTCTAATGTACTGTACCTCTGTCCTCTAATGTACTGTACCACTGCTCCCTCTAATGTACTGTACCACTGTCCTCTCTAATGTACTGTACCACTGTCCCCCCTAATGTATTGTACCACTGTCCCTTTTAACGTACTGTACCACTGTCCTCTCTAATGTACTATGCCACTGTCCTCTATAATGTACTGTACCACTGTCCCCTCTAATGTACTGTATTACCATTTCCTCTAATGCACTGTTACATTGTCTTCTCTAATGTACTGCACCAATGTTTCCATTCTCCGCTGTCAGCAGGACATTATGGGGGGGTTATAGTTCTGCAAACTGGAGATCCGCAGGTTCGAGAACACAGTTCATAGTAGTCCCCCCCCCCCCCCAGTAATGCTGAACTCTCCTGGCTCCTGCTGTGCTCCGATGCTCTGACCTCTCCTGGTCAGGTCTGGATGCTGTATAATGCAGGAAGAGGTAATCTTATAGGAGGTGCTGGGTGACAGGACAGGGAGCACAGGGCCGCCCTCCTCCTGCCAGTACTCAGCTCTTACATTATATCAGCGATGTGCACTGATTTGCTGATACAACTGAATAGAAGGAGAGCAGCGTGTAGGCTCACTCACCGCAGTTCTTCCGAATTAGCTGTCATTTTCTCAGCCAAATCAGGAGAACTGCAGTGTGACAGCATGTGGTGAGGAGGGCCGGCGGGCCCCCCCAGCATACAGGCCTGGTCACCACTGCAATCCCTATAGCTACACCACTGGCACCAAATCAGAGATACAAGGATGGTCAGAAACACATCAGAGTCAGATAACCAGGAGAACAACAGAGTAATATCAGAGACAAGATCAATACCAGAGACAATCCGGGGTCACAGGAGATCAGGCAGTACCAAGTCACAATCCGGGGGAGGAAGTAAGGAGGAACGAGACAGAAGTCAGAGGAATAAGAAACCATCAATGCAGGAAACACTAGTGACGGCGGCAAGTAGGCAATCACTGTCAGAGGGAGAAACTCGTATACATCTCTTTCACTAGGGGACGTGGAACGCTGACGCTGCCTCTGATTGGCCGGTACTCAAGCTCTCCTATTGGTTGTATAATATGACAGTGCTGCCTCTGATTGGCCAGTACTCATGCTCTCCTTAGAAAAGGCACAGAAATATCCCTACTAGGGAGGTAGGAGTAAGGAAGTAGTAGGAAGTAAAATTATAAGAAATATTATCCAGCTCATTCACTGCCACAAATACATATATAAAAAACCTATGGACCAAACTGCACTCGGCACTACGGCTATCATGGCTGGGACTACGGCTTGTGGGATGAAATGTGGGGCTGGTCGTTGCTGACGGCTGCTCCTTTCATATGAATGACATCTTGTCTTGTCTCAGTATCAAAAATAAAAGAGGAAGTGGAGGGCACTCACCGTTCAGTTCAACTTCTTTTATTCCAGGTGGCACATTAAAAACCAGCTAGACATGTGGAGGCAGATGAGGACGCCACACACTTCTATGGAATTGTAGCTGCAGTTTCACGCACATGTGTGCTTCATCAGACGTTCCTCCTCCGGCATGTTCCAGGTAAAATACTTTCTGTGACGTGCATGAGTGGGCCATACAAAGAAAACATGTTATAAACAATGTATTAACCTTATCAAATGACTTATACAAACATATTCAGCTCTATTCTATCTCTGAGACCATTGTCTGCTCGCGCTCCTGTAGAAGGGATCAGCCGTGCCTCCTTTTCTAAGAGGTTTTTCCTACTGTCTTGTCCTGCTCTATTATATATATGTTCACGCGCTGTAATAACAGTTGCTGTTCCGTGTGAATGGCCGTTGTTTAACGCTATCTACGGTCGGAATTAATGAACATGGTCACGCAGAATGGTCGTTGTTATTACAGCACATGAACATAGCCTAATCCTGACAGTCTGTGTGTCCTCCATGATGTTCCTGTACATGCTGAATGAGTCTTGTGTCCCCCTTAATCGTTGTCACTGAATGTACACGTCTGCAGAACCTTTGGTTTAGTCTCGTCTTACCAATATAGAAGACCCCACACTTATATACTTGCTTCAACTACACTTTTTGTCTTGCAACATATGAAATCTTTAACCCTTTAAGGACATGGCCCATTTTCGTTTTTACGTTTTCGGTTTTTCCTCCTTGTGTTTAAAAGGTCATAGCACTTGCATTTTTCCACCTAGAAACCCCCATGACCCCTTATTTTTTGCGTCACTAATTGTACTTTGCAATTACAGGCTGAATTTTTGCATAAAGTACACTGCGAAACCAGAAAAAAATTCGAAGTGTGGTGAAATTGAAAAAAAAAACGCATTTCTTTTATTTGGGGGAAATGTGTTTTTACGCCATTCACCCTGGGGTAAAACTGACTTGTTATGCATGTTCCTCAAGTCGTTACGATTAAAACGATATATAACATGTATAACTTATATTGTATCTGATGGCCTGTAAAAAATTCAAACCGTTGTTAACTAATATACGTTCCTTAAAATCGCTCCATTCCCAGGCTTATAGCGCTTTTATCCTTTGGTCTATGGGGCTGTGCGAGGTGTCATTTTTTGCGCCATGATTTGATCTTTCTATCGGTACCTTGATTGCCCATATACGTCTTTTTGATCGCTTTTTATTACATTTTTTCTGGATTTGATGCGACCAAAAATGCGCAATTTTGCACTTTGGGATTTTTTTGCACTGACGCCGTTTACCGTACGAGATCAGGAATGTGATTAATTAATAGTTCGGGCGATTACGCACGCGGCGATAGCAAACATGTTTATTTATTTATTTGTTTACTTTTATTTAAAACCTGGGAAAAGGGGGGTGATTCAGACTTTTATTAGGGGAGGGGGCTTTTTACTATTAACAACACTTTTTTTTTTTTTTTTACACATATACTAGAAGCCCCCCTGGGGGACTTCTAGTATATACACTGTGATCTCTCATTGAGATCTCTGCAGCATAGATATGCTGCAGAGATCCATGAGATCGGCACTCGTTTGCTTTCGGCTGCTGCAGCCGGAATTAAACGAGTGCCGAGCCGAGGACGGCGCCATCTTGGACGCGTCCCCGGCCGGCATCAGTAACGGAGATCGCTCCTCCGGGACAAGGTCCCGGAGGAGCGATCTCCCCCACTAGACACCAGGGAAACGTTGCCTCCGGTAATCGGAGGCAGCTGTCAACTTTGACAGCTGCCTCCGATTAGCTAATTAGCGGGCACGGCGATCAGACCGTGCCCGCTAATAGCGGCGGTCCCGGGCTACACGCGGCACCCGGGATCGCGGCACTTCAAAGCGGGGCCGCCGCGCGGCCCCGCTTTGAAGTGCAAGTGAGGACATAGGACGTACCGGTACGTCCTATGTCCTTAAGAGGTTAAAATGGTACTCAGGCGGAAATCTTTTTCTTTCAAATCAGCTGGTTTCAGAAAGTTATGTAGATTTGTAATTTAGTTCAATTAAAAAATCTTCCCATACCTATCAGCTGCTGTATGTACTGCAGTAAGTGGTGTATTCTCTCCAGTCTGACCCAGTGCTCTCTGCTGCCACCTCTGTCCATGTCAGGAACTGTTCAGAGCAGCAGCAAATCCCCATAGAAAACTTATCCTGCTCTGGACAGTTCCTGACATTGACAAGAGGTGGCAGCAGCGAGCAGTGTGACAGACTGGAGAGAAAACAACATTTCCTGCAGGACATACAGCAGCTGATAAGTATGGGAAGACAAGATTATTAAATAGAAGTAAATTACAAATCTAGATACCGTATTTTCCGGCATATAAGGCAACTGGGCGTATAAGACGACCCCTGACTTTCAATCAGATTGTCAGGGATTTGCCTTATACGTCGGAAAAGTCAGAATTATTTACTCACCGATAATTCGTTTTTCATGAGTCCATCATGACATGCTCTCAGTTTTTCAGGTACTTCTTTACCTGAAGATTTGTAGGCTTCTCATATGGCGGTTTTCATCCACCTAGCTATGGATGCTTTTGAAGACTTTTTACCTCTATTCAGGCCCTGAAATTGCAGAAGTAGATTAGAGTCCTTCCTCCAGTCTCGAGTGGAGCTTCTTTGTCGTTCTTAAGTGGATCACAGAATGAGGGGAGGACTATATCTTGTGAGCGATGAAGATTTGTGACCACCTTGGGCAGGAAGGAAGGGTTTAGTCAATATACAGATAGAGAGAGTCGGCACTGCTAAAGCTCCTTTAACAGTAATAGCCTCACCAGCTGCGTGCATATAGCTGTGCTCTTAGTTGAGCTGTTACCTTCGGTGGTGCAACAATCGGATAGAGCTAAGTAGTAATTCATGTAATACTAGGTAAAGAGAGGAAAATCCAAGTGCACTCACCGGTATGGTAGAAAAATGCTTGCTTTATTCGATTCTTACATTCATGATAGCATGGTGCGGGTTAAGGGGGAGAGGGACGCCAACACCTTCCACCAGGGATGACAGCTGTTTCATGCTTCCTAGTCAGCGTTTCTTCCGCCAATTAGGAGGCGTGAAACAGCTGTCATCCCTAGTGGAAGGTGTTAGCGTCCCTCTCCCCCTTAACCCGCACCACGCTATCATGAATGTAAGAATCGAATAAAGCAAGCATTTTTCTACCATACCGGTGAGTGCACTTGGATTTTCCTCTCTTTACCAAGTAAGGAAGGGTTTAGTTTGAGGATAATCCTATCTAGAACAGTCAGGTAAGGTTGTTCAATAGAGAGTGCTTGTATCTCGCAGACTCTCCTTGCTGATGAGAAATACGGTTTTTATTGTTAGAAATCTAATAGATAAATCATTCAGAGGCTCAAAGTGTTTTTGAGTTAAGGCTTGTAGTACCAGGTTTAGATCCCACGGAGGAGTCAGGTTAGAAATTTGGGGTTTTAACCTGGACACAGCTCGGAAAAATCTTTTTATCCACCTATGGTCTGCAATAGGGGAGTTAAAGAAACATCCCAGAGCTGATACTTGTACTTTCAGAGTCCTTAGAGAAAGTCCTTTGTCAAGCCCCTCTTGTAAAAAGTCTAAGATTTGAGGTATATCCGGGTTGAGAGGATCAGGGGCCACATCTTTGCACCATGAGCAAAATTTCCTCCAGTATTTAAGATAAATAGATGAGGTGACATCTTTCTTGCTTTTTAACATGGTGTCGATAACTTTAGATGAAAGACCCTTACGTTTTAAGAAGGACTTCTCAGTAGCCATGCCGCTAGATGAAGCTGTTGGGACCTTCTACTGCCAGTCTCGTTAGCAGGCAGAACCAGCTTCTTTTTGGCCACACTGGCGCGGTGAATATTACCTGGGTCTGACTTACCAGGATCTTTTGGAGGGCCTTCCCGAGTAGAGCAAATGGAGGGAACGCGTATGCCAGATGAAACCTCCACGGCTGCGCTAGAGCGTCCACTGCATCTGGTTTGTCCTTTGGGTGTCGGGAGAAGAACATTTCCGCTTTTTTGTTTTTTTTGGACGCAAACAGGTCTATCTCTGGAACTCCCCAGGTTTCCGTGAGATTTTGCAGCACTTCTGGGTTTAGGCACCATTCCCCGGGAAGAACCTTCTGCTGACTGAGAAAATCCGCTTTCGTGTTGTCTGAGCCTCTTAGATGGACGGCTGAGATCGACTGAAGATGAAGTTCCGCCCAACTGAAGATCTTTTGCGACATCTCTTGAAGTTTTGAGTGACGTGTCCCGCCTTGATGGTTTATGAACGCCACCGTGGTCGCATTGTCAGAGTATACCTTTACCCCCTTCTGGTGTAGGAGATGGTGTGCATGTGTCAGGGCCTTGTAGACTTGTAGACTGCTTTTAATTCTCTCAGGTTTGAGGAGGAGTGTCTTGTTTCCTCTGACCATTGACCCTGAAGGTACAGGTCCTGTACGTGGGCTCCCCACTGGCGTCCGTGGTGAGCGTCACGACCTGCGGAGGAAACCAAAGAAGACGCTTTGTCAGATTTTTTCTTTTAGACACCATTTTATTTGGGCTTTCACCTGTGTTGACACCGACATCTTTGAATCTAGGGCTGATTGTCTTCGATTCCAAGATTTTAGAATGTGAGCTTGAAGAACCCTTGAATGATTCTGGCACCAGGGCACCACTGGTATTCAGGCCATCATGGACATCGCTTCCCTGATTGTTATGTTCTTTCTGGAGAATTTCTTGAATTTGTCCAACTGTGTCAAGACTTTCTCTTGAGGGAGGAAGGTCATCTGCAATTCGGTGTCCAGTAACATGACCAGAAACTTTTTCCTGTTAATCCATCCTAGATTCTGGAGACAAGAATTGGTTAGCGCAATATGTGCATTTAATTGTTCTTTCGACTGGGCTACTAAGAGCAGGTCGTTGAGATAAGGTATTGTCACTTCTTGTAGTCTGAGATGAGCAATGACCTCTATCATTACCTTCGTAAAGATACGCGGGGCTGAGGTGGTACTTAGTCCCTGCTCGAATAGCAAAGAATGGTTCCTAACTATTCAGCTAATTGTTTTCGAAACTGTGGTTTGGAGGGGACGATGTATCACACATGGTGGACCTGTGTGAAGGTTAAAAGGTTCTGGAGGAGGGTTTTTAACATGTTATTCTTGCTAACTCAATGTAATGTTAAAATGTTGCCTTCTTATGCGTTGTTAAATGTGAACATTCCAGAGCTCTCCAAACCTTCTCAACGGTTTGCCTCTTTTTTGTTTTTAACGGCTAAAATTGCTATTGCTGCCTCTTAGAAAAAGACACTGGTGCCCCTAGATCTAGTGAAGTCTAAACTAAATTGGATCATGGTCAATGACCGACTCCTTGCGATCCTTAATGATAAAGAGGAAATGTTCCTTAAGGTTTGTCGGCCCTGGATGTTATATTTAGATCCGACATTTGCTACTGGGAGAGTTGCTTAATTGGTATGGGGGATAGGGGATAGGCTCACTGGCTTTGGGAGTGTGGGGATAGACTCCCCACTGGGAGTGTGTCATGTTTGTCACCTGAAGGCCTGGGGTTGTGAGAAGACTCTCGCCCCTTACCTCCTTTGAGGTAACTCCATCTCACCGATTTTCCTTTACCCTTGTAGCTGTTATAGCTTTTGTAGTTGTTCTGTCTAAAGGAACAAAAATTCTGTTTACCTTTAGGTCTCTTTTCATTCGGGAAGTCCTTCTTTTTATCTGCCGCTATTTCCAGAATGGAGTCCAAGGCTGGACCAAATACAAGCGAACCTTCAAAAGGAAGAGCACAAAGCTTAGTTTTGGAGATATTATCTCCCTGCCAACTCTTTAACCAAAGTGCCCTTCTGGCAGCATTGGTCAAAGCGGCAGTTTTGGCTGTGAACCGGATGGATTCGGCTGACACATCAACTAAGAAAGCTGTAGCAAGTTTTAACATAAGAACCGATTTAAGGATCTCTTCTCTAGGGGACTTGTTCAGAAGATGGCCTTCTAATTCCTCCAACCACACAGTGACCTGGCAGCACTAGTAGCTGCTATGTTGGGGTTAAGGGCCGCAGAAGAAGCATCCCAGGCCCTGCGTGGTAGACCATCCATTTTCCTATCTAAAGTATCTCTGATTTGGGACGCATCCTCAAATGGGAGAGAGATCTTTTTCACTACTTTGGCCACCTGTACATCAATATTGGGTGTCTCCGCCCAGAGCTTCACTTAGTCTTCCTCAAATGGAAATCTTGCCCTAAACTCCTTCGGGATCTGCAATCTTTTTTCTGTTTCATGCCATTCATCCAATATAAAGTTTTTTATGCTCTCATGTACAGGAAATGCACGCTTCTTCCTAGGCCTAAGGCCTGCAAACATCTTATCCTGTTTGTTTGTAGGTACTTGCACATCCTTAATATCCATAGTATTTCTAATGGCTGTAACTAAGGCATCAGTATCTTCAGCAGAGTAATAAAACCTTTTGGGCTCTTCACCAGGATTCTGAACAACTTCTACATCCTCATGATCAGAGTTTTCCCCATTAGATAAATTTGGCTGTTCCGAATCAGAGTCGGATATAATAATTCGTCTTGTTTTTTTAGGTGGAGGCTCAGGACTCTGAGGCCTGTCCTTAGCAAGGGCAGTGGAGACCGTTCCCGTTGATTCCAAAGGAGCCGCGTCATACAGGGAAGGGAATTCCCTGGGTTGCGGGCAGGCCTGCCTCCTGTGCTTGAGCAACAGCTGGTTCCCATGGACAGAACGGCACCGTTCACGAGAACCGGGCCGCGGTTCGAAAAACGGACCGCGGCAACGGCTTCCCCATGACGGCGCCATTTTATTGGTGGGTAAATTCAAGAGGATGTACCTGATGGTACATCCTCTTTAAGGTTTTACACCTTTTACATGTAATAAGAAGCCGATCTGTGAATGACTGGGATAACACGGGATCTTTTTGTATTACTTACCAGTTATTATGGATGACTTTGCCCTATGACCTCTGCTATGGGAATATATTTAACCCCTTAACCCTTTGAGGACCAGGCCCAAAATGACCCAGTGGACCGCGCAAATTTTGATCTTAGTGTTTCCGTTTTTCCCTCCTCCCCTTCTAAGAGCTCTAGCACTTTCAGTTTTTTATCTACAAGGCCATGTAAGGGCTTATTTGTTACAGGAATAGTTGTACTGTGTAATTCATCATTCATTTTACCATAACATGTATGACGGAATCCCAAATATATTATTTATGAAGATATAAATAGGTGAAATCGTAAATAAGAATGCAATATGGTAACGTTTGGGGGGTTCCTGTGTCTACGTAATGCACTATATGGTAACAGCGACATGATACTATTACTCTATAGGTCAGCCCGAACACAACCATATGCAGGTTACACAGATTCTCTAATGTTATTATGTATATTTTTTTAAAATGAAATCCTTTTTTTTGGCAATTAATTATAAATAAAATGGGCCTATTGTGACGCTTATAACGGTTTTATTTTTTCACCTAAGGGGCTGTATGGGGTGTCATTTTTTCCGCCATGATCTCTAGTTTTTATTAATACCATATGTGTGAAGATCGGACGTTTTGATCACTTTTTATTAATTTTTTTTTATATATAATGTAACATAAAATCGGTAATCCGCGCACTTTTTTCCCTCTTTTCGTGTACGCCGTTTACCGTTCGCAATGACGCTTGTTATATTTTCATAGATCGGACAATTACGCACGCTACGGTATATTATATGTTTATTTGTTTATTTATTTTTATATGTTTTATTTATATAATGGGAAAGGGGGGTGATTTCAACTTTTATTGGGGGAGGGGCTTTGGGGTAGTGTGTTAGTGTTTATAACTTTTTTTTTTTTACACATTTGAAGTCCCTTTGGGGGACTTGTACATAGATTAGTTTGATTTTTACACTGATGAATGCTATGCCATAGGCATACCATTGATCAGTGTTATCGGCGATCTGCTCATTAAGCCTGCCTGTGCAGGCTCAGTGTAGCAGATCGCCGATCGGACCGCACGGAGGCAGGTGAGAGACCTCCGGCGGCCCGTTTTACTGATCGGGACCCCCGCAGTCACACTGCGGGGGTCCCGATCGGTAAGTGACAGGGGACTCCCCCTGTCACTTACACTTAAACGCCGCGGTCGCCCCGCGATCGCGGCGTTTAAGGAGTTAATGACACGCGGCAGCGCGATCGCTGCAGCGTGTCATTGCCGGTGAGGTTCCGGCTGCTGATTGCAGCCGGCCCCCACCTGCTATGAAGCGCGCTCCGCTCCGGAGCACGCTTCATAGCGGGAGAAACACCCAGGGCGTACAGTTACGCCCTAGGTCGTCTGGGGACAGACTTCCATGGCGTAACTATACGCCCTGGGTCGTCTAGGGGTTAAAGGACAAGTCCGGCCAAAAAGTATTTTTTAATATGTTATTACTTATGGAAAGTTAGACAAATTCCTAATGTGTATTAATTATGGGAAATGCACAAATAGTGCTATTTCCCTTAATTTAGTAGATCAGGAAGAATTCAAATTCTCTAAAAAAACTGTGACGTCACAAATCAGTTGTAATTCCAAAGAAGTGTCCAGCAGGGGGAGCATTATACATAGAAGTCTATGGCAATGTATTGTGCCAATAGAAGTGTATGTAAAGTATATAATGTATGTATGTGGAGCACACTGCTTTACTGATTCGTGACGTCACGTTTTTTTTAGAGAATTTGAAGCCTGCCTGATCTATCAAATTAAGGGAAATAATGTGCATTTCCCATAATTAATGTACATTAGGAATTTATATAACTTTCCATAAGTAATAACATATTAAAAAATACTTCTACTTTAACCCCTTAACGACAAAGGGTGTATATTTACGCCCCTTTGTCGGTAAGGATGTTCAGAGCGGAGCTGCGCGGCGGCTGCACTCTGAACCGCTGCGATCCCGGGCATGTAGCCCATGCCCACTAATCAAGTAATCAGATGCAGCTGTCAAAAATGACAGTTGCATCAGATTACCGAATGCAGCACTTCCCTGGTGTCTAGTGGCAGAGATCGCTCCCCGGGACGTTGTCCCCGAGGAGTGATCTCCGTTTCTATTACCTGCCGGGGTCTCTGCCAAAATGGCGCTGATCCCAGCTCGGCACTCGTATGTTTTTGGCTGCGGCAGCCGAAAGCAAACGAGTGCCTATCTCATGGATCTATGCTGTATAAGTATACAGCATAGATCTTAATGAGAGATCAGAGTGTATAAACTTGAAGTCCCCCAGGGGGAATAACTCTAACCTCAGGGGGAATAACCCTAACCCCAGGGGGCTTCTAGTATAAGTGTAAAAAAAAAAAGTGTTGTCAATAAAAAGCCCCCTCCCCAATAAAAGTTTGAATCACCCCCATTTCCCAGGTTATAAATAAAAAGAAATAAACATGTTTGTTATTGCTGCATGCGTAATCGCCCGAACTATTAATTAATCACATTCCTGATCTCGCACGATAAACGGCGTCAGCGCAAAAAATTCCAAAGTGCAAAATTGCGCATTTTTGGTCGCATCAAATCCAGAAAAATTGTAATAAAATGCGATCAAAAAGTCGCATATGCGCAAACAAGGTACCGATAGAAAGAACACATCATGGCGCAAGAAATGACACCTGACACAGCCCCATAGACCAAAGGATAAAAGCGCTATAAGCCTGGGAATGGAGCGGTTTTAAGGAACATATATTTGTTAACAATGGTTTGAATTTTTACAGGCCATCAGATACAATAAAAGTTATACATGTTATATATCGTTGTAATCTTAACAATCGTAACAAGTCAGTTTTACCCCAGGGCGAATGGCGTAAAAACAAATACCCCCCAAATAAACAGAATGCTTTTTTTTCTTTTTCAATTTCACCATGCGTTAATTTTTTTCTGGTTTCGCAGTGTACTTTATGAAAAAATTCAGCCTGTCATTGCAAAGTACAATTAGTGGCGCAAAAAAATAAGGGCTCATGTGGGATTTTAGGTGGAAAAATGCAAGTGCTATGGCCTTTTAAGCACAAGGAGGAAAAAACGAAAACCCAAAGATTTTAATTCGCTCTGTCCTTAAGGGGTTAAGGACAAAGACAATTTTCATTTTTGCGCTTTTGCTTTTTTCCTCTTTATGTTTATAAGGCCATAGCGATTGCATATTTTCACCTACAAACCCAGATGATCCCTTATTTATTGTGACACCAATTGTACTTTGCAATGACCAATTAATTTTTCCATAAAATATGCTGCAAAACCGGAAAAAAATCATTAGTACTGTCAAGTTTCATGTTTACGCCATTCACCCTATGATAAAAATGACAAGTCCTCTATGTTCCCCGCATCAATACGATTACTATGATATGTAACTTGTATAACTTTTTTTATTTGACGGCTACATATGTTTAAATTGGCTCTACTCCCAGGCTTATAGCGCTTTTATCCTTTGGTCTATGGGGCTGTGTGAGGTGTCATTTCTTGCGCCATGATCTGTACTTTCTATCGGTACCTTGCTTACATATATGCCACTTATTGATCAATTTGTATACATTTTTTGGATTGGATGCGAACAATATGCGCAATTTTGCACTTTTGAATTTTTGGGCACTTACGCTGTTTACCATGCGATATCAAGGATGTGATGATACAGTAGTACGGGCAAACCTGAACGCAGCAATACCAAACATGTTTGTTTATTTATGGGGGAAGGGTGCGATTCAGACTTTTATTATGGAAGGAAAATTTTTATTAATATACTGTGTGTGTGTGTGTGTGTATATATATATATATATATATATATATATTATATATATATATATATATATATATATATATATATATATATATATATATATATATATATATATATATATATAATATTGTGTGTGAGTCCCTGGGAGACTCCTATATACACAGCACTGATCCCCCTGGGGGACTCCTATATACACAGCACTGATCCCCCTGGGGGACTCCTATATACACAGCACTGATCCCCCTGGGGGACTTCTATATACACAGCACTGATCCCCTTGAGGGACTCCTATATACACAGCACTGATCCACCTGGTGGACTCCTATATACACAGCACTGATCCCCCTGGGGGACTCCTATATACACAGCACTGATCCCCCTATATGCACAGCACTGATCCCCTGGGGGACTCCTATGTAAACAGCACTGATCCGCCCTATATACACAGTAATGATCCCCTATATACAGAGCATGTATATACACCGCTTATCACGGTGGTCCGGAATGGCGTTATGACCCACCCGGACGGTCAGTACCGCCACCCACAGAAAGGGGAGATGACCCAAGGACGGTATAGCTTGTGTGTAATTATCACTGAGTCCCAATAGAATAAATAAACTTCCTTTTTACTTAACCCCTTAAGGACGGGGCCAATTTTCGTTTTTGCGTTTTCGTTTTTTCCTCCTTGTGTTTAAAAGGCCATAGCACTTGCATTTTTCCACCTAGAGACCCACATGATCCCTTATTTTTTGCGTCACTAATTGTACTTAGCAATGACAGGCTGAATTTTTGCATAAAGTACACTGCGAAACCAGAAAAAAATTCAAAGTGTGGTGAAATTGAAAAAAAAACAAAACGCATTTCTATTATTTGGGGGGTATTTGTTTTTACGCCATTCGCCCTGGGGTAAAACTGACTTGGTATATATGTTCCTCAAGTTGTTACGATTACAACGATATGTAACATATATAACTTGTATTGTATCCGATGGCCTGTAAAAAATTCAAACCATTGTTAACAGATATCCGTCCCTTAAAATCGCTCCATTCCCAGGCTTATAGCGCTTTTATTCTTTGGTCTATGGGGCTGAGTGAGGTGTCATTTTTTGCGCCATGATGTGATCTTTCTATTGGTACCTTGATTGAGCATATACGACTTTTTGATCGCTTTTTATTACATTTTTTCTGGATTTGATGCGACCAAAATGCACAATTTTGCACTTTGGGATTTTTTTGCGCTGACGCCGTTTATCGTACGAGATCAGGAATGTGATTAATTAATAGTTCGGGCAATTACGCATGCGGCGATAGCAAACATGTTTATTTATTTATTGACTTTTATTTATAACCTGGGAAAAGGGGGGTGATTCAGACTTTTATTAGGGGGAGGGGGCTTTTTACTATTAACAACACTTTTTTTTTTTTTTTCCACATATACTAGAAGCCCCCCTGAGGTTAGGGTTATTCCCCCTGGGGTTAGGGTTATTCCCCCTGGGGTTAGGGTTATTCCCCCTGGGGTTAGGGCTATTTCCCCCTGGGGTTAGGGTTATTCCCCCCTGGGGTTAGGGTTATTCCCCCCTGGGGTTAGGGTTATTCCCCCCTGGGGTTAGGGTTATTCCCCCCTGGGGTTAGGGTTATTCCCCCCTGGGGGACTTCTAGTATATACACTTTGATCTCTCATTGAGATCTTTGCTGTATAGATATACAGCAAAGATCAATGAGATCGGCACTCGTTTGCTTTCGGCTGCCGAAGCCGATAACAAACGAGTGCCGAGCCGGGGATGGCGCCATCTTGGAGCGGTCCCCGTCCGGCTTCAGTTACGGAGATCGCTCCTCCGGGATAACATCCGCTAATAGCCGCGGTCCCGGGCTACACGCGACACCCGGGACCGCGGCGATTCAAAGTGCTCCTGAGGACATATGACGTACGGGTACGTCATATGTCCTTAAGAGGTTAAGAATCCTCTGTGATACAGACTTGACTTCACTAGATCTGTACTGAGAGCTGATGAGGTAAAGAGAAGAATAGCATAGCAGTGCTGACTTAGTTGCGAAACGTGCGTCGGGGTTGGCATCAGGACGTTCACAGCTAAACGGGTGAGTTTACCATTACATCTATTTGAATTTAAGGAACCTAGCACTGGGATAGATGGGAATTGAATGATAGGGGTTGTCTGCTGCTGTTATAGTATTGCATTATATAGATTTAATAGGAGTTGCAGCAGATTTCACCCGCACCCTTCCATCTACCCATTAGTTAATATTGGGCAATTTGTTGTGGTTCTTTGACTCTAGCATTACAAGACTACCATAACCACCCTTGTCCGTATCCTGCTTTTGTTGTATTTTACTATTATCTTTATTCCTCTGTTTCAATGTATGTTTTTACTATATTTTACTAATAAAAGTACACTTTATATTATTTATGATATTTATGCTCACGTTTTTGTAGTGTGTACCATCTTAAGTGAGTTTTATCTTAAATCTTAGGTAAGAGATACGATGTAGATACAATATTAATACTGATACATTTATATGGCGATAGACTAGGTAATTGTACTTGCCACCCTATCGGCATTTGGAGAATTTTTCTTGTGTCATCCTATGAGGGTGACACAAACCCCAGACCTTGTTACCCAAGTTGAGCAAGGTGTCCAAAGTTATCTGGTTTCACCTGTGCTTCGAGTTAGAGTACGTAGGATCTTAGCTGCTTTGCTCTATCCGGATCAGTTCCTCTGCTTTAGGATACTGTCCTGCACTTTTAGAGATGTTCACGGCGTGGGTTGGGGTGATCTCTGACTTGTCCTCTCTTTAGTGTTTAGCACTGCATCTTAGGTAGAAGTGTCTTCCATGACAATCTGTACACTACAGCTGGGCTGTCCCGGACGGGGAACCTGGCAGAGCCAGGTCCCTGGCTAACTCGGAAGGGATGCCTGATCTGTGCCTTGCTCCTCTGAGAAACAGATGAGAACTAACTAGCGTGGGTGTACACTTCCTCTCCCAGGACCAGTCCGAAGAACGGATCTCCCCCGTACCTCCTTCCCACTAGACACTACGGACACCAGGGACAGAGCATTTAAATACTAAATTAGCCAGCGCGGCGACGGGACCAGATAGCGCTGCAGATAGCTCCAGCAGGACCCCTCTCTGAGCCCCCCTCCGCCCGCCATGATGTATGTGGTACATCATGGGATGCAAAGCGGTTAAAAGGAGAAGTCCGGCCTCTGGGTATTTTTTTTTTAAAAGGCAGAGGCATGGGGGAAAAAACAAAGTGTACAATCCTACTACACTAAAGTACCGGAATGCCAGTCTGGCACCCTGGCTCTGGGATCTCTGGCGCTGCACACGTCAAGACCCAGCTAGTCAGTGACTGATTGGCTGAGCGGCCAGTCCATCAGCCATGACGGGCATTTTCTCCCGAGTCACGATGTCTCCTGCCGCTTATCACACAGGGAGAGGTAACCAATGCTTTATAGTGAGTAATATTAATGGCCCTGGTAGTGTTATCGAGGAACACAGCACTGATGCATTAGATCAGTGATACATTGCTCCAGGCTGCTGCACCCCAGAGCAATGTATTGCCGAGTTGGGATTGGCGTCATTGCGATGCTGAGGCCCATCCTGAAGAACGGATCTCCCCCGTAGATCCATCCCACTAGACACTACGGACAACAGGGACAAAGCATTTAAATACTTAATTATCCAGTGCGGCGAAGGGACCAGATAGTATAGGCAGGACCTCTCTCAGAGCCCCCGCCATGATGTACGAGGTACATCAAGGGACGCAAGCGGTTTAAAGGAGAAGTTCGGCCTCCGGGTATTTCCGCAGGAGGGATTGTAGATGGATCTTTATTTTTTCAGGTGGAATAAATCTTAGCTTGGTAGATTAAAGATGTCACCTACTGTGGCTGCCGCCATGCTTCTTGTAAATACTTCTCTTCTATTTTTTTCCCTGTTCTTGAACCATTTCAAGGCTTTGTTAGATTTGTTTTTGGGGCCACTGGTTAAATCAGGGCTATGACTTCTTCCATTACCTTGAAGCGGAACAGGTGCAGACTACTACCAGCTACTAAACTGCTAAAATGCCGACGTTGCCTGAGAGTGAGAAATAACATCTTGCACCTGGCGGAAACACTGGGGTTACACTTCAAAGGGGTTAAAAGTAAAATCATAATAGATTTCCCTGGTAAATGAGAAGAGCTGAAGAACAGCTGTAGGAGGGGTTTTCTATGGGGATTTGCTGCTGCTCTGGACAGTTCCTGACATGGACAGATGTGGCAGCAAAGAGCACTTTGTCACCCTGGAAAGAATACTGCAGGACATACAGCAGCTGATAAGTATTGGAAGACTGGAGCATTTTAAATAGAAGTAAATTACAAATCTCTATAACTTTCTGAAACCAGTTGATTTGAAAGAAAAAGATAGTCGCTGGAGTATGTTCCCATGTGGTTACGTTAGGTGGATGACGTCCTGTTACTATGGAAAGGTAATAAACAACAACTAGACACATTTGTTGAATATCTTATAACAGTAGACACCATGTGATAAGGTTTGTAGTGGGATGTAAGAATGGAAGTACCAAGGTGTGAGAACAACTGCCCGGGTATGTCATACAAGGTAAACCTGTAAGGCTGCTACACCCTAGGAGAAAGAGTCCTCAAGAAATACAAATAGTCATGTACTATGGTATCACAGCTATTAGGGGGAGTACAGATAATTTACTGTCTAAATAAGATAGAAACATAAAACATAGAATGTACATAAGGTGAGAAGATGCATAAAATACCCAAATCACAAGATAGAAATACAGAAAGAAAGACTAATGGAGTAGAAAGATATATGGCGCCATCTATTACACTGCAGATAATGGACAAGATGCAAAAAGATGCAACAAAGTCCAACAAATAAAAACAATGAAGCATAAAAGAGGCGATCAGTCCCGGGGAGGATAAATCCAAGTAAGTAAAAATCTCCCATCGGTGCAGTTAGTTTGCAGACAAGTCTGTATCCGGATAAGTAGCTTCAGCCATAGATCGGGCCGGCAAATATAGAGGACGTACTCAGTGGTAGTTAGTTAGGTAGTTAGTGATGGCAAACCGATGTTATAGACAATGGGCACAAAGTCTGTTAGAGCTGTAGCGTATATAAACAATGTGGAGGATTCAGCAGGCGGGTGGTTGTCACTTGTTGCTGATGTTGGTGACAATGCTGCCAGTCATAATGTATAAGAGTGAGTGAATAAGGAGAGATGGCGGTGAGAGTAGCGCTCACCAATCTAGCCGCTTTGTGCTGTCAGCTGAGTTCCGGCCGTTCTCCTGACAGCTTCTGCTGGTGGTGAACACCGCCCCCTTGTGCCGAGGTCCCGCTCTGTACAAGCCTCCTGAGAACTCCCCTGGCCTTGGACACCGCTCACTTTTACAGTGTCCCGGTCTTGCGCATGCTTGTTGGTCTTTCTTACCCGCTGAACCTGGTGGCGTTTTGGCGGTAGATTAGATATCAAGCAAGTGAATAGTACAAATATATGGAGACAATTTATAAGAGCCAGACGCGTTTCACGTTCGCGTTTGTCTTCCTTAAGGACCTGTTATCCCTCTTTACTTGGATGTAAGAATAGAGGGAGAATCGGCCAATCACACAATTGTTTTCTAAGAAAAACAGATAAACAATTCACCGTAGCCAAACGCTGATAACGGGAATGAGCCGGCGGCTACTAACTCCAAACCTACAATGTATCACACAATGGGGAGAGGAGGATCAACCCTATTAGGCTATTAGTAATCCGGCTCTCCCTACAGGCACAGGGTAGTAGTGGGGCACCCGTCCTAATAAGGGAGAACCCCGCCCTAAACTGCCCCTTTAAAGGGGTAGTGCGGCGGTAAACAATTATTCATGTTATGTTATGTTAGTGAATGGCCCCCTTCCCCCCCACCCACACCAGACCCGGAAGTGTAGTGCTATATACATACCTGCCTTGTGTCGACCCCCGTCCGCCATCTTGTGACAATGATGTCATCTTCGGACGGACGGCCAAACCACTCCGACCGTCCCTAGTGCCGGCCGCCCTCTGCCGCGTCATCAGCTGCTCAGCCACGATTGGCTGAGCATAGTTATGTTGCGGCTGAGCAGCTGATGATGCGGCCGGCACTAGGGACGGTCGGAGTGGTTCGTCCGTCCAAAGATGACATCATTGTCACAAGATGGCGGACGGGGGTTGACACGAGGCAGGTATGTATAGAGCACTACACTTCCAGGTCTGGTGTGGGTGGGGGGGAAACACGGGGAAGGGGGCCATTCACTAACATAACATACATTACAAAGTTGTATAACTTTGAAATGTGTGTTATTTAGTGAATAATTGTTTACCGCCGCACTACCCCTTTAAGACTTCCCTTCTAAATAATCAGAGAGTGACACTAATCTCAGAAGCCTAAACCCTGTCCCACTCCGACCTACGTCTCATCCAAGTAGTTGTCTCCTCAGGGAGGGAAACTAAGTCCGGGACACCACAAAGGGGGATATAATACAATAACATGGCCACAAAAGCTGTATACATAGTTACTGAGACACCTGTCCTGCAAGTTCCATCACATAGAATATCTGTATTTGGGATCTGTATACACAAACCAGTTTAGCATATAGAGATCCCAAATACAGATCTTCTACCTGCCGCAGATTGTGGCCAGAACAGCCGCCATCTTCCCGGCACATAGAGTTACACGCCTATCACTGTGAGCCATGCAGGTCACCCACCGAGTACTCAGCGCTGTACAGATCCCATCACATGTAGGAGAAGAGCGAGGCCGCCGAGATACAACCAGGACAGTGGGGAGAGCCGGAGAACCACTACAAAGCCATCACTGATCACTGATCAATCACTATCCTGTCCTTCTATTTGGCCGCTGTTACACACAAGCTACAACTGAGGGAAACTCCAGGCTGGATGTGACTGCAGGTGTGTAGGAGCGTCCCTGAATGTAGGACTACTGCACCCAGCAAGATGCTAGCCACATGTGCTACACACAGAGACGCTATCCCACGCAGATACGATATCACTACACATATATAGTATATAAAGTTATCACCACATATATATAGTTATATACGGTTCTTATTACAGGAAGAAACTTACTGGATGAGTCCGGCCGTCCGCATGGTCGGGATGAGATCTGCAGCTTTCAGTCACTATTGTGGATGTAACTAGAATCCTGTAGATGGGGGAATGTTAGCGGCAGCTGGCGGCAGCACACCCATCATACCTAATAGTCATTGTAACCTTCTCTGTGACTGGGAGCCAGGGACTCTAGTGCCACCTAGTGGTATCTATTAGAATTGCAGCCTTCAGGATATAGTAATAAGAAATGCCTCATAAGTGATTTATTCTTAGCAATTACAATATATAAAATAACATAAACCATATGACGTCTGTTACATTTCTAGTCACATTGTTTTAATGATTTTTACTACATTATATTTTATAGTAAGAAGCCCATGAAATGTATCAGGAAATGTATATAAGGTAGGGTGGGTGATTAATCAAATTAATTTGATTAATTCATCCAGAATTTTAGAATCGATTTGATTTTTTGTGAAAATCGTAAATTCGATTTTCACAAAAATCATTGTGGGCGGTGAGGAGTGAGCGGCCTCCAGCTGCTTAAAGCGACTCTGTACCCACAATCTGACCCCCCCCCCAAAACCACTTGTACCTTCGGATAGCTGCTTTTAATACAAGATCTGTCCTGGGGTCCGTTTGGCAGGTGATGCAGTTATTGTCATAAAAAATTACTTTTAAACTTGCAGCTCCGTGCCCAACGGCATATCTGAGCCCTAACTTTGCACCACCCCCTCCGTCCCTCCTCCCAACCCTCTTCACAATTAGGAATGCCACTAGAACATTTTCTCCTGTTTGAACATTGCACAGGTGTCTTAACGATTTAGCCCATGTGCTGTGCTGACACAGCTGACGAATAGTAGGCAATCTGCCTGGAGCATTCCTAATGATGAGGAGGGCGGGGAGGAGGGACAGAGAGGTTGTGCCAGCCTAATGCATACACAAACTAGGACACGCCCGTAGGACAAAAAGCTGCAAATTTAAGGGTGTCTTCACACGTACCGGATCCCCTGTGGATTTTACGCTGCGAGTTTGCAGTGAAATCGCTGCGGATCCTGTAGTGTGAAGCTCAATGGGTCCCATATCCGCAGCGGATCTGCTGCGTGTATGGGACCCGGCACCTTTAACGCCTCTGCCGCTGGCCTAAATCCCGCCCGCCGCAATCCCGCCCGCCGGGGCTCAAATAGCTTAACATAGACTATATCTCTCCAGGTCACAATGTTATCACTTCACTGTTTTTCTCACACTGTCTCTACTTTGTTGAAAAGTGCGCTGTCTCCTATCTCTGCAGGGCTTCCAGGTCACCTGATCGGTGTAGGACGCGTCATGTGCTGATCCGTGTATGACGCGTCATGTGCTCATCCGTGTATGACGCGTCGTGCTGATCCATGTAGGACGCGTCATGTGCTGATCCATGTTTGACACGTCATGTGCTCATCCGTGTATGACGCGTCATGAGCTGATCCGTGTATGAGGCGTCATGTGCTCATCCGTGTATGACACGTCATGAGCTGATCCGTGTATGAAGCGTCATGTGCTCATCCGTGTATGACGCATCATGTGCTCATCCGTGTATGACGCGTCATGAGCTGATCCGTGTATGATGCGTCATGTGCTGATCCGTGTATGACACGTCATGTGCTCATCCGTGTATGACACGTCATGTGCTGATCCATGTAGGACACGTCATGTGCTGATCAGGTGACCGATTAATATTCCCCCGATAATTGCCCAATGTAAAGTTAAAGTTTCAGGATGTTATGATTTCCTTATATTATGAACAGCCAAGTTTTTCTGGTTGAAGTAATAAAAGTCTATGGCGGCATTTATCATCTACACATTTTTTTTGAGCAGGCGGTGCTTTGTATGGGCTGCGCAAAATTTTACGGTTGCTCAAAAATCATTATAAGACGCAAGCGCCTTGATACATCTTGCACAATTTATGTATAAGGCACTGTCACACTGTGTTTTTTTGCTGTCCGTTTTTTTTCATCCATTTTTGTAAACAAACAAAAAAACGGCTTAAAAACAAATCAAAACACACGTTTTTTTAGCATACATAAAAACGTGGTGGACCATGTTTTTGTGTTTTGATCCCTTTTTTTATCCTTTTTTTTATTTCGGAAGTCAATGGAAAAAAAAACGGATGCAGTGTGAACCCGGCCTAAAACAGCTTTGCTAAAAAGCTACGCTAGGGGAGGATTTTGCGCAAAAAAACTGAAAATTTGTACATGATAAATCTAATGAAAGAAGTAGTTACTAGAAAACCCCGCCCCCTCCCAGTGCAAACATTGAAAAAATGGAAACTGATGGGATAAAAACCGCAAAACCCTAAATCTTGTCGACATATTGTTGCGTAAACAACGATTACCAGCTTTCCTATGGAATTTAAAATTTAACTTTTAATGATCTGCAATTAATAAATACAAAAAAGTGGTGAATATATTTACAGTGCTATATATAAAAATAGTCGCGTTATTGAGTACACAGATTACCCAAGAAAAAGAATTAGTGTGCGTGAGTTATAGGGCATTGTTCACATGCACACAATACGTCATTTGGTACGTGCACAATAGCACTGGTACAGTAACCACGAGTATAATGTTTAGATGCTATGTGAACAGTGAGTGGCGTAGTGAGAGGTAGCGCTGGTGTACACTGCTTGCTGACTAGAGCTACTTGACAGTTTAATAAAACCACCGGCCAGTCTCAGATCAATTGTGCTCTTATAATAGAGCAATGTATTGCCACTGATGTGTCACGATTGTGCTCTTATAGCGGAGCAATGTATTGCCACTGATGCGGAGCAATGTGTTGCCACTGATCTCTAGGTTGGAACTAGTGTGTAAATGTGCAGCAAAATAAGGAGGACTTAGCGCGTAGTCGCGATTGGTTATTGCCTCTACTATACAATAGTTATCTTGCGCTGAGACAAATACTGGTAAAGTGACAGCCCGAACTGCTATACAGTCGGAAGTCTCGGGACTCGTATGAGCAGTACTGTATTTAAAGCGATGCAATTGCTGATATATTTGGAATTTTCCAATTTTCCAAATATATCAGCAATTGCATTGCTTTAAATACAGTACTGCTCATACGACTTATAAATGTCCCCGCATCTCCGGCGCTATGGGGATTTATATAGAGGCGGACTGCCTCTACATAAATCCCGTGCGCTCTGGTGCGCACCTCCGAAAACCTACGCCAGCTGAGGACTGGAGTAGGTTTTCGGCGTATATTTGGGCGGAACGGATGGTAAATCACGCGGACTCTGAGTCCGCGCCCTCCGTTCCGCCCCCTACACACTTCCTTCCCGCCCCCCTGGCGTATTCGGCGGAAAGTGCCGATTTGCCAATATTTTATTCGCAAATCGGCCATTTGCAAATAAAAAAATACGCAAATCGGCACTTTCCGCCGAAAATCATCCGTACGCCGAATTATACATGCCACATATACATGTTTCTTGTGTCTATCACTCAGTGCTGCTGATTTCATGGGGGTATAAAATGGCCTGAGGGGGTATGAATTGGCCTAGGCCAAAATATACCCCGGGGTATAAAATAGCGTAGGCCAAAATATACCCGGGGTATAATCTAGCCTAGGCCATTTTAACCCCAGGTATAGTCTGGGCCGGGGGTATACTCTGGCCTGTTACACCGTATCTATTGGCACTTTTTAAACCTCAATCACTGTTCATGCTCATTTTTTTTTCTTTTATTATTTTATTCATTCATTTTTTCACATTTGTCCACACCCAATCTTCTTGTCTGGTACTGTTATATGTTATATGTTGCATGCTATACTTTACCTGCAGATTTTACCTTGTATCCATATTTATATATTTATATATCCTATTTTCTTGGATAGAATATTGCTACCAATGTTTTTATTATCTTACATTTTATTGAATAAATTGTGATTTTGTTAGAAATAGTTCTGATATTTGGTTTTGAGGACTAGAATACTCACAATTTTACAGTCAATCCCCTCCATCTGCCCATCTCTAGGTTTGGCCAGTTTTTTAGTTTAACCTCGACCTTACCAGTTTATGATTGTGAGCTGCACCTAATCCTGTTTATATATGTGTGGAAAGTGTGTTAGAAGGTGTATTAGCACAGATTATTGGCCTCATAACGATTTTTCAGGTGATTGGTTCCCTTTAACCTGAGAGAAAAAGGCTGTTTTGACAGGTGCACAGGAGAGACAAAAACACCAGTGGTGGGACACCACATAGTGATATTATAAAGAGGGGGAAGGAGCTTTAGTCATGTTAGGGTGAGACTTAGAATAAAAGTCTCTCAGCTATACCTGAGTGTTGCCAAATTGGTAAAGTAGTATGGCAGCTGCAGCCTGCCGTGAGTATCAACCGAACACGAGACCAAGCCAGTGTTCAAGCCTATTCTGTTTATTACAAGAACATCCCTTAGTTTCAGTGGCGTAGCTACCGCGGTCGCAGCGGTCGCCGCCGCGACCGGGCCGCTGCCAAGGGGTGGCCCGTGAGGCCCCCCTTGCCACCAGCACTGCCCCCCTCCCTCTTGTGACCGCAAGCAGTGTTTTGCTTGCGGTTACAAGAGGCTGGTCTCCCGGCTGACACGCAGCTCCCGGCTCCCTGGCACGGTCCCGTCCCCGGCAGCACACACATCAGTGACCTCTGTTTCTGCCGGGGGAAGTACTTCCGGCGCAGGGAGCATCTATAACACGCGCCCCTGAGCCGGAAGTAACATCCCCAGCACACACAGAGGTCACTGATGTGTGTGCTGCCGGGAACAGGACCGTTCCGGGGAGGCGGGAGCCACGCGGCAGACGGGGGCCGAGCCTGCAGAAGAGAGACTCAGTGGGGGAGCGAGTTGCAGGTGAGTGTTTTTTTTTTTTTTTTTTTCCCCCTTCTCATCTGCTTTGCACTGGGGGGGGGTCATCTATAAGGGGGATAACATGGGGGGCATCTATAAGGGGGATGACAACTGGGGTGTCTATAAGGGGGATAACATGGGGGGCCATCTATAAGGGGGACAACACAAAGGGGGCCATCTATAAGGGGGATAACACAAGGGGGGCCATCTGTAAGGGGGATAACATTGGGGGGCCATCTATAAGGGGGAATACACGGGGGCATATACAATAGGGCATGCACATAGGGTTGCATGTACTATAGTGGTCTACACAGAGGGGGGCATATACTATAAGGGGGGTCACATAGAGTCAGCCTACCCACTAAATGAGGGCGCAATGGGGCCAATACAGATGTGCAGTTTTTATAGAGATGAGGATGGTGCCTTATGGAGTGAGGAGCCTAATATGTCTGTCTGGCAGATTCTGTGGATTTGTGGCTCAGAAGTTGGTATATGGTGTACAGAACCCGTGTAGGGCTGGGTCGGCCTCTATATGACTGGATGAGGTGATGGTGATCTGTGTACAGTGGATGTTATTTAGAAGCAGTGGTGGTGTTAGTCAGTAGCAGTGTTGGTGTTAGTCAGTATGTGGTGGTGGTGTTAGTCAGTATGTGGCGGTGTTAGTCAGTATGTGGTGGTGGTGTTAGTCAGTAGCAGTGTTGGTGTTAGTCAGTATGTGGTGGTGGTGTTAGTCAGTAGCAGTGTTGGTGTTAGTCAGTATGTGGTGGTGGTGTTAGTCAGTAGCAGTGTTGGTGTTAGTCAGTATGTGGTGGTGGTGTTAGTCAGTATGTCAAGAGAAATTTGAACAGCGCTCCATAGCACAGATCAGGGGGGTATGAGGTTGGTGAGAGAAATAATATGAAAAACTCTCACCTGATAAGGTTGTGCAAGGGGAGGCACAACACTCAATAACCGCATGTATTAGGATCGCTGCCACTCCCAGGTGAACCATACATGATGGATAGTATTGAACAAAACAACCTCCCTCCAACCAGGGTGAGCTCGGGCGCAGATCCAAAAAGGAGATGTAAAATAATATTTTTAAAAATTTATTGGTAGTTAAAACATTCATGGCGACACAACGCGGTTCTAAACCGAACTGGTTTCTTTCTCAAGTGTCATCTGCCCCATAGTGATCTACACCAACATATATACACACCTACTTGATGACATCAGTATACTGGTATTATTAGTAATATCGGTCTTGAGATATACCAATAGCATCGCTTGGTCGAGGAAGGGGGGGCCCAGTTCTGTTGCACCAGGGCCCAAGAGACATTAGCTACGCCCCTGCTTAGTTTATATCTTAACAAGAAAGCTTCAAAAGGTAGGAGGAGGAGGAGGAGGAGGAGGAGGAGGAGGAGGAGGACACATTAGTTTTAAGCATTGTACATAAGAGGTCATAGTATCAGTCTCCGACCACCCTAGCTGTTATCTATTGCTGAAGACTCCCAGTCCAGACCTTGAATTAAAGCAAAGAGCATAAAATAACAAAATTCTTATAGCCGTAGAACATAGTAAGTAACAGAGCGGGAGGGGCCCTTCCCCCGCAGCTGCTTGCAGAGCATTACACAGAGCAAGTATACATTTTAAGAAAGTAACAGACACAATGGACCCTCAACTCCACACCTTCCTAATATATGAATATATACAGAGGGGGAGAGAGAATATAACAGACTATACAGAAATTCAAATATACCAAGACAGAAAGTAGAAATAAGTATATACATCTAGACAGACACAAAATATACAGACAGAAATATGGAGCGCAATCTCCCACCGATTCCGTAGTGTGAACGGGCCCTAAGTATAAATCTGTGTAAGTAACAAGCAGGAAGAGGTCTGGGTGTACTGGGAATATAGAGCAGTGACAGCAGAGCACTGAGCGGATCTGACAGCACTAGAGCCCCGCCTCCAGGCAAGCTAGGAGAGCAGTGCATGCTGGGAGAAGAAACAGGAAGTGGTTGAAAAGGATGTAAACAAAGAGGGTAGTGTCTAAATCCCATACAGCAAAGGGACCTCACAGGGTGCGCGCACACAGCTCCCAGGCATGCCCCGCCCCGAACAGATTTCATTGGCTGCTCCACTCCGGGCTTCCTAGCAGTCAAAATCAGACCATGCCGGACCCCCGACCCTAATCCGAGCGTTTAGTATTAGGGTTAGGGTTGGGGGTCGGATTAGGGTTACGTCCATTGATTTGCCATGTCAAACCTTCCCCACAGCCCCAACCCTAACCCTCCTGATTAGCACCAATCCCGAGGGTTAGGGTTAGGGTTGTTGTGTGGGGAAGGGATAGTAAAATATTTGTAGTAACCCTAATCCGACCCCCGACCCTAACCCTAATACTAAATGCTAGGGTCGGGGGTCCGGCAGGGTCTGATTTTGACTGCTAGGAAGCCCGGAGTGGAGCAGCCAATAAAATCCGGCCGGGGCGGGGCTTGCCTGGGAGCTGTGTGCGCGCACCCTGTGAGGTCCCTTTGCGGTATGGGATTTAGTCACTACTAAACAAAGAGGTGAGGATAATAAAAAGCTGTGAAATCACAAGATAAACAGCAACATTAGAAACAGGGACAAGTGGAGACTTGTGTAGACATCAGCTTTCCAGCTGGAGGGTTTTTGCACTTAGTTAATTATCTTGGAAAACCTCTTTAAGAAAATAAAATTATATACTATTTTTCATACTCATATCTATATCATAAAAATGAAAGTCTGTCTGTCTGTCTCTCTGTCTGTCCGTCTGTCCCATATAGACTTCCAAACGCCTGAACCGTTTGACCCCAAATTTGGCACACAGATACATTGGGTGCCCGGGAAGGTTTTAGCGAAGGTCCCGTCCCCGCCAGATGTACAGGAGGGGAGGGGGAGGGGGAAGAGCGGCGCCCCATAGAGATGAATTGGAAAATCTCCACAGTGCACACAGGAGATATAATTAGCTGCAGCTGCCCAGAGAAAACGGCAGTTGAGAGCCTTATGGTGCATTTACACGTAACGATTCTCTGCGAATTGGTCGAATGGTCGATAATGGTCGAATTCGAACGATAATCGTACGTGTAAACGCAGCGAACGATCGAACGACGCACGATAAATTGTACATTTTGATCTTTCATCAGGTCATCAAATCGTCGTTCATCGTACGCAAAAAATTCGCAAATCGTTCCGTGTGAACAGTTGTAAATCCGACATCGCTAATCGTACGATCGGGCCAATAATCGTTACGTGTAAACGCAGCATTAGCAACCAATAGGATTACTACTTTCATTTTCACAGGGAGCTGTGATTGCTAGGGAAGCTGCCTCACTACAGATCCACAGAAATAAGTGGTAGACCCCCTACTCCATCTATACAGTACATGTATACAGGACCCCCTACTCCATCTGTAAAGTACATGTATACAGGACCCCATACTCCATCTGTACAGTACATGTATATACAGGGCCCCCTACTCCATCTATACAGTACATGTATACAGGACCCCCTACTCCATCTGTAAAGTACATGTATACAGGACCCCATACTCCATCTGTACAGAACATGTATACAGGACCCATACTTCATCTATACAGTACATGTATACAGGACCCCCTACTCCATCTGTACAGTACATATATACAGGACCCTCTACTCCATCTGTACAGTACATGTATACAGGGCCCTCTACTCCATCTATACAGTACATGTATACAGGACCCTCTACTCCATCTATACAGTACATGTATACAGGACCCCCTACTCCATCTATACAGTACATGTATACAGGGCCCCCTACTCCATCTATATAGTACATGTATACAGGACCCCCTACTCCATCTATACAGTACATGTATACAGGACCCCCTACTCCATCTATACTCCACCATACTGTGACTGGATAACACCGTCATACCATACCAAATAACACCGCCACACCAGACCTGACCAATACCGCCACACTGTCACTGGATAACACTGCCATACCAGACCTGACCAATACTGCCACACTGTGACTGGATAACACCGCCATACCAGACCTGACCAATACCGCCATACTGTGACTGGATAACACCGCCATACCAGACCTGACCAATACCGCCATACTGTGAATGGATAACACCGCCGAACCAGACCTGACCAATACTGCCATACTGTGAATGGATAACACCACCACACCAGACCTGACCAATACCACCACACTGTGACTGGATAACACTGCCATACCACACCTGACCAATACGGCCACACCTTGACTGGATAACACTGCTATACCAGACCTGTCCAATACCGCCATACTGTGACTGGATGAATCTGCCATACCAGACCTGACCAATACCGCCATACTGTGACTTGATAACACCGCCATACCAGACCTGTCCAATACCGCCATACTGTGACTGGATAACACCACCACACCAGACCTGACCAATGCCGCCATACTGTGACTGGATAACACCGCCAGACCTGACCAATACCGACACACTGTGACTGGATAACACCGCCATACCAGACCTGACCAATACCACCATACTGTGACTAGATAACACCACTATACCAGACCTTACCAATACCGCCATACTGTGACTGGATGAATCTGCCATGCCAGACCTGACCAATACCGCCATACTCCGACTGGATAACACTGCCATACCAGACCTGACCAATATCACCATACTGGGACTGGATAACACTGCCACAGCACCTCCACCAACTCTATACTACAGGTATACAGAACCCCAAACTATACACTACAGGTATACAGGAACTCCACCAACTATATACTACAGGTATACAGGACCCTCAAACTACAGGTATACAGGACCCCCCAACTATATATTTCAGGTATACAAGTCCTCCACCAACTCTATACTACAGGTATACAGCACCTCCACCAACTCTATACTACAGGTATACAGGACCCCCTATACACACTGACACTTTATACCCGGGCAGCGTCGGGTACATTTTCTAGTCTATATCATAAAAATGAAAGTCTGTCTGTCTGTCCCTCTGTCCCGTATAGACTTCCAAACGCCTGAACCGTTTGACCCCAAATTTGGCACACAGATACATTGGGTGCCTGGGAAGGTTATAGCAAAGGTCCCGTCCCCCCCAGATGTACAGGAGGGAAGGGGGAGGCGAAAGAGCGCCCCATAGAGATGAATGGGAGAATATCCTCACTGCTCACACAGGTGATATAATTAGCACTGCAGCTGTCCAGCAGAAACGGCAGTTGGGAGCCTTAGCAACCAATAGGATTACTACTTTCATTTTCACAGGGAGCTGGAATCTGATTGGTTGCTAGGGCCAGCTGCCTCACAACACACAGCTCTGTGAGGAGAGAGCTGTGCCCGACAGCAGCAGCACAGCGCTGAACACACTGGAGGGGAGCCTGCCCAATCTAACAGCAGTCTGTGCGGGCGGGAGGATGGGTGTCTCTGTCAGTGTAAGTTACGCTCCGGCGCCAAGGGAATGTATACAGTATGGGGGCTACCAGGGGGGGGGTGTATACAGCATGGGGGCTCTTTGAAGGGGGGAGTGTATACAGCATGGGGGGCTACCTGAAGGGGGGAGTGTATACAGCATGGGGACTACTTGCAGGGGGGAGTGTATACACCATGGGGGCTACCTGCAGGGGGGAGTGTATACAGCATGGGGGCTACATGCAGAGGGGAGTTTGTACAGCATGGGGGCTACCTGAAGGGGGTAGTGTATACAGTATGGGAGCTATTTGCAAGGGGGGGAGTGTATACAGTATTGGGGTTACCTGCAGGGGGGAGTGTATACAGTATGGGGGCAACCTGCAAGAAGGAGGGGTGTATACAGTATGGGGGCAACTTGCAAGAAGGGGGGTGTATACAGTATGGGGGCTACCTGCAAGGGGGGGGGGGGAGTGTATACAGAATGGTGGCTACCTGTGGAGTGGAGTGTAAACAGTATGGGAGCAACCTGCAAGAAGGAGGCAGTGTATAGAGTATGGGAGCTACCTGCGGGGGTGGAGTGTATACAGTATAGGGGCTACCTGCAAAGGGGGGGGGTGTACAGAGTATCAGGGCTACCTGCAAGTGGGGGGAGTGTTTAGAGTATGGGGGCTACCTGCAGGGAGGGAGTGTATACAGTATAGGAATACCTGCAAGGGGGGGGGAGTGTATACAGTACGGGGGCTACCTGCAAGGGGGGGGGGGAGTGTATACAGTATTAGAAACTTTGAATTTTGATTTGCCTCCTGGGCGACCTTGGAAAAAATCTAATTAACACACTGACACTTTATACCCGGGCAGCGCCAGGTACATTTACTAGCCTATAACATAAAAATGAAAGTCTATCTGTCTGTCCCTCTGTCCCGTATAGACTTCCAAACGCCTGAACCGTTTGACCCCAAATTTGGCACACAGATACACTGGGTGCCCGGGCAGGTTAGAGCGAAGGTCCCGTCCCCGCCAGATATACAGGAGGGGAGGGGGAGGGGGAAGAGCGGCGCCCCAAAGAGATGAATTGGAAAATCTCCACACTGCACACACAGGTGATATAATTAGCTGCAGCTCTGCCCAGAGAAAATGGCAGTTGGGAGCCTTAGCAACCAATAGGATTACTACTTTCATTTTAACAGGAAGTTGTGGTTGCTAGGGCCAGCTGCCTCACAACATCCACAGAAATAACTGGTAGCCCCCTACCCCATCTATACAGTACATGTATACAGGACACTACAGGTATACAGGACCCCCTACTCCATCTATACAGTACAGGTATACAGGACACTACAGGTATACAGGACCCCCTACTCCTACTATACAGTACATGTATTCAGGGCAGTATTACCAGCTGCTGCTGCCCTAAGCACTGAACCTGAGGACACCCCATCCTCACTCACCAATTAGCATCAGGATTGGTAGGTAATAGCTCCAGACATCACATTTAACACCGCCACACCAAGCCTGACCAATACTGCCATACTGTGACTGGATAACACGGTCATAACACACCTGACCAATACCACCATACTGTGACTGGATAACACTGCCATACCAGACCTGACCAATACAGTCCCACTGTGACTGGATAACACTGCCATACCAGACCTGACCAATACTGCCATACTGTGACTGGATAACACCACCACACCAGACACTACAGGTATACAGGACCCCAAAACTATACACTACAGGTATACAGGACCTCCACCAACTATATACTACAGGTATACAGGACCCCAAACTCTATACTACAGGTATACGGGACCCCAAAACCTTAAACTATAAGTATACAGGACCTCCACCAACTATACACTTCAGGTATACAGGGCCTCCATCAACTATATACTACAGGTATGCAGGACCTCCATCAACTATATACTACAGGTATACAGCACCTCCACCAACTCTTTACTACAGGTTTACAGGATCCCAAACTATACAATACAGGTATACAGGACCTCCATCAACTATATACTACAGGTATACAGGACCCCAAAACTATACACTATAGGAATACAGGACCTCCACCAACTATATACTACAGGTATATAGGACCCGAAACTATACACTAAATGTATACCGGACCCCAAAACTATACACTACAGGTATACAGGACCTCCACCAACTTTATACTACAGGTATACAGGACCTACAAACTTTACACTACAGGTATACAAGACCTCTACCAACTATAAACTACAGGTACACAGGACCCCCAAACTATACACTACAGGTATCCAGGACCCTCAAACTATAAACTACAGGTATAGAAGACCTCTACCAACTATACATTACAGGTATACAGCACCTTCACCAACTATATATTACAGGTATACAGGACCCCCAACTATACAGTGATATGAAGATACAACCTAGGAGAGAGCATGGTGGCAGTGTGTTTTATATCCCCAGCCACAAATGCAATGTGCCAAATGGCAAAAAATGTGAATCCAGCTCCAGCCAGTGCGAATAAAAAATCCAAATTTATTGTAAATACATATTAAAAATTACATGGACGTCCATACAAAAGAAAGAACCGACGCGTTTCAGAGCCTAGGCTCCTTAGTCATGGCTGACTTCCACATGCTATGTAGCCATATTTATGTCCATTGTTAATACAAGCACCTGGGGTTTGGTACCACCCACAAAGGGGGTTGTAACCATAGCCCCATCACAAAACAATCCACAGAAGGAAAACATGTAAGTGGAATACGCACAAACCAAAAAAAAAAAAATTTATAAGCATAATAAGGTAGGTGAACACATACAGTGCAATGTAGATGATTAGTAGATATAAGCTAGATCATTTTTCATATTCAAGCCTCTCGGATTACGGGTATCCAGTTCAAGTATCCAAAACGCCTCCCTCAGATGAAGCTGCCTGATCCAGTCTCCACCTCTTTTGTTGGTCTGGACTTTCTCTATGCCACATACCGATAGAGAGGACATATCTCCTGAGTGACAGTTCACAAAATGTTTAGTAAGACCAGAGAAGGACCTGTTGGAGAGGAGTCTGGAGGCCGCAGAGACATCCGAGATATGTTCAGCGAGGCGCTTTTTCAACTTCCTGGAGGTACATCCGACATATTGTAGTAAACATTTCTTACACTCTGCAAGATAAATTACATATTTAGTGTCACAATTAATAAACGTTTTTATGTCAAACTTTTTGTTATTAGCAGTGGATGTGAATGTTTTTGCTTTTGGAACAAATTTGCACACTGAACACCTACTAGATGCACATTATATCCCCAGCCGCCTGCTAGTTCTCACACTTTAGCCTTTCATTAGACTATAATGAAAGGAAAGTGCTGCAATTAATGTGTGGATGGGGAGTGGATTTCACTGCTGCCATGCTCTCTCCCCGGCTGTATCTTCATATCGCAGAGGGTTTCAGAAATCTCAAAGCCAGATATCTGCTTAGCGTTAAATTATGAAACACAACTTGGAGGAGAAGTCAAAACTCCCCAAAAAATAAAATAAATAAATGCCCGATAATATTAGTCTAGTTTTCAGTGGTCACATACATAATATACATCTTCTTACCTCCTGTGAGTGTTTCCAGGTTATAGACTGGATATCCAGGTAAAGCTTCTGACCACTGACATCCCATGGTGTAAAATTCCCTACTTCTATCCTTCCGTGTGGCCTCCTCTACAAATAGCCAGTTTATTATCTTATATAGATGTGTAGCTTCTCCTTGATCATTGATGTAATATGAAGATGTCATTGGGTCCAGTGTAGACTTCATCCTCTGTATGTAGCGCTGTAACCGCTGTGTATATTGTAGAAGTCAGAGTACTGTGTGGTGGTGCGGTTTCCAACATCGCTAGCGACGGTTCAATGGATCCATGACTCCTGCCATTTTATAACCCTCCAAATCCAAACTGAATTATCGTAATGATTAGTGATGAGCGAATACTGTTCGATCGAATGGATATTCGATCGAAGAGTAAGGTATTCGTTAGTATAGAATATTATCGAATAGTACGCCGAATATTTGATAAACAGGACCTCTACCAGCTATACACTGCAGGTATACAGGACTTCCCAAACTATACAGTACAGGTATACCGCCTCTCCCCCAATTATACACTACTGGTATATAGGACCTCCCTCAACTATACACTAAAGGTATACAGCCCCCCCCCCCAACTATACACTACAGGTATACAGGACGGATGTTTAGTTTATTTCTAATGTGCATAAGCTACAATTTACATCAACAGTGCAGAACTGTGGGGTATATAGGGGCATATAGGGCTACTGGCGATTTCCCCTTAAACAAAAAAAACACTTTATACCCAGACAGCGCCGAGTACATTTTCTAGTTATATATATATATATAATAGTTGTTATATTATCCTATAATTCTGCCTCATTATAATATAATTTCTAAATTAAAATGATTCATATAAGTTATATTAGTAAAGGAGTCTGCTCCAGTACGCAGTTTATGTCAATCCTTTTTGCAATCCAGACCTGGATTATTGTGATATATATAATGCTCTGACACCATTTTAATCAAATTAATCAGAAAGGGTCCAGAAAGGCATCAGCACATGGCTGGGCTCTTCTCTTCCCACTCTCTGGCCCCATAGAGTTACATTAGGATTGTGTCATGTGCAGAGAGATAGGAGAGAAACTGCAAACTACTCCTGGCTCATTCTAGTAATCAGTCGGGGTCTGGACTATCACCGATCCTAACTGCTGACTTCTCTCTGACATGTCAAAGGTTTACTAAAGTCACAGTACTCATTCAAAGTTTTGGTAGGTGATATGAGTATAAGAAGGAATGGAGTAATAATGGTAAAGAATAGGTCATTGGTGAATAATGAGGCATGTAAGGAGGCCTCCTCTGTGAAATAAGGCAGAATTTTTAAAGCTGAACAAATGACTTTATTTTATTCTCAACAGTGACACAATCATTTCTGTAGTGGTCCACAGATGGTTGCTGGGAACATACGATACACCAACAGGTCCACCAAGGAGAAAACGCTAAATGTAAACCTCTAAGCGAATGATTCCATAACCTTTGCCGGGGATTGTAGTGTTTTTTTGGTGGTGGTAGGGTAATATTTCTTAGTCACTTCTTCCTCTTCCCCAGCAGGTCAGTTTTTTTGTTCATATCTGGTCTAATTAAAATGATAAAACATTTGGGGATAAACACACATCCTAACAGTCCAGCACTGGACGCCATCACTGCAAAGACCTCCACAGCCACCATGTTCTTGCCTCTGGTGGTCAGATAAGCCGGGATCATGGCGATCCAGACACTGCAGAACACCAGCATGCTGAAGGTGATGTACTTGGCCTCATTGAAAGTGTCCGGTAATGTCCTCACCATGAAAGCCAGAACAAAGCTCACCGCTGCCAGAAACCACAGGTAACCCAACATGGAGAAGAACCAGATATCTGACCCTGCATTACACTGAATGAGGATCTTCCCAGGATAAGACTGAGTGTCCAGGTCCTGGAATGGTGGAGATATAGACAGCCAGATAACACAGATTATAACCTGAATGGATGAACCCAACAACACGATGGTATAGGGCACCTTCACACTCAGCCATTTCCTCCAGGGGCTTCCAGGCTTGGTGGACTTAAAAGCAACACAAACCATCACAGTCTTGGCGAGAAGTGAAGAGACGGCAACTGAGAAGAAGACTCCAAAACTGGTTTCCCGTAATCTACAAGTGACATCACTGGGACGACCAAGAAACAAGAAGACAGAGAGGAAGCTAAGGATGATGGAGACCAGGAGGAGATAACTCAGGTTCCGGTTATTAGCCCTAACAATAGGAGTGTCCCGGTAGGAGATAAATATTCCCAATATGGAGCCGGTCACAAGACATCCGAAGAGCGAGACACAGGAGAATACAGAAGCCATTGTGTCATTGTGGTAAGAGATGAAGTCCAGGACTTTGGGCAGACATCCGTCTCTCTTCTCATTCGGCCATTCATCACTTGGACATTTCATACAGTTCTCAGAATCTGCAGGAATATTTCATAACATATTATTTGTCTGTCTGTCTGTCTTTCTGTCTGGTGGCGACAAATCTAATGTCTTGTGACACTCTTATAACACACTTTGTAAAACTGCTTGGTTAAGGACTGGAGCAGGGGCAGTGTGCTTTCTATTGGGGTAGGGGGGAGTTTATCAATCATACTTATGGTGCGTTTACACAGAAAGATTATCTGCCAAAGATTTGAAGCCAAAACCAGGAACAGACTATTAACAGAGATCAGGTCATAAAGGAAAGACTGGGATCTATCCTCCTTTCAAATCCATTCCTGATTTTGGCTTTAAATCTTTGGCAAATAATCTGTCAGATAATCTTTCTGTGTAAACGCACCATAATGCTAAGTTTACACGGAGCAATAATTCGCCCGATTGTACGATTAACGATTTTGAAGTAACGATTTTTTTTATAACGATCAGTGTTTAGATGGAACAATATATCGTACAGAAAATTCGTTTTGCGATCGTTTTGCAATCGCTTAAGCCTATCTCGCACATAAGTAAAATCAGTGAACGACTGTTTACACGGAACGATCTGCGATTTTTTTGCGAACAACGAACGACGATTTAAGAACCTGTTAAAAGATCAAAATGAACGTTTTCTCACTCGTTGTTCGATCGTTCGCCGCATTTACACATACGATTATCGTTCGAATTCGATCGTTATCGTGCAAATTCGCACGATAATCGCTCCGTGTAAACCCAGCATTACCCTCCTGAGTCTTCTATCTTTAGCAGGAGCAGCACACACAGCAGCAACCCTCCAGTCAGTCAGTAAGGGGCTGCAGCGGTGTCCCACCTTAGCGGCTGATTGGTTGAGCGGACACTGCAGAAGCAGAGCTGGCACATCAAGCACTGTTTACCAGGTCCACTGAAGACAGAAGAGCTGAGCTCAAGGGGGGTAAATGTGATTACTTCCCCCTCAGTCCGGCCTCCAAGGGGTTAAGTAGGGATACATAGCATCCTCACTTAACCCATCGGGGGCCTAACTGTTCAGTAAATCTGAAAAGAAAAAATAGTGGGACCATTTATTTTTTTTTAGTTTATAATCAGAATGATAACAATGCAAATCATAATTTTCAGTTTTTATTGATACCATAGAGTAGAGACTTTTTTATTTGTCTTATTTTTTTAGTATGTGACATGAACAAAAATCTGAAATCTTGTTAATTTGTATTTTTTTAATTATCAGATTCACCATGCAGGAATATTTGGGCAATTCCACGATTCATATTACAATATGTAATACACAGCGGTGCCTTGGATTACGAGCATAATTCGTTCCAGGCCCGTGCTTGTAATCCAAATCCACTCTTAAACCAAAGCAAATTTTACCATAAGAAATCATAGAAATGCAGACAATTTGTTCCACACCACAAAACTAATGATTTATTATTCTGAATAACATGTAAAACAGATGAAACAAACATTCAGAAACAGCAGAATTTGTGATATTATAAGTTACTGTACAGTAATGGAGAGGATGGGAAACACAAGGGCTAACAGAGACTGCAGGGAACATGAAGGAATGAGCAGGGCAGATGTGGGCACATACATGCAGCACTCTCTGTCCGGGGAGAGAGGGGTTACAGTTATGGAGAGATAACCCCCACAGTACTGTCCCCTGATGCAAGCCCCAGCCTGAAGTGGATCTGCTATGATTTGGAAGGTGAGGGAGACTTCCTGGGTCAGAGTACAGGGCTGTAGACCCCGCTGTAGACCATGCCCCTCCTCCACTCCCCTCTCACCCAGTACAGGGAGATCTTACACCAAAGCAATTCTCTTAAACCAAGTCACAATTTTGAAAAACTGTGAGATCTCAAACCAAAACGCTCTTAAACCAAGTTACTCTTAAACCAAGGTGCCATTATATATATACATATGCACCCTCACCACTTTTATCCTGGCCATCTCCAGTGCTCCCACTCTGGTCCTCCATTTCGCCTTAGTTTACTTGCCTGCAGATGTAGTGTAATTGGTTCCCTAAGTTTTATACCACTCAGGTAAATTAACTTTCTCAGGTGTCACACCAAGTACTGTAAGCTGTGATTTCCTATCCAGCCACTAGGTGTCTCACTCCCCTTCTGCACAGCTGCAGTCTATGGGAAAGGTTAAGCTATGCTCTTGTAAGTTAAACTTAACAGTTTATTGTCCATTTCCTACATTCCCCTTCAACTGCACCATATGCCAGTAAGTCACATTGTAATAGACCTCTATCTCTGTAGATGTCTTATAGGTCACATATTAGTGATCTCCATTTGTTCTGTTTTGTTGCTTTAGATGTGTAAGCTACATGTGGCGTGCACTGCTGGTGTGAGTAGGAATGGCCTGTACCTCAGTCTTCTTGTACTGGTGCTGTACTACATCCACCAGAGGTGACATACTGGTACATTGCACAGCACTGCCGGCCACAGGTAACAGGCTGGTCACCTCTGTATGTGTTGTCTGTATGACTCTATGGGGGAGATTTATCAGACTTTATGTAATGAAACAATGGTTTAGGTGTCCATAGCACACAATTGGATAACTCTCTCGCTATGTGTTTATGCATGCTATATCTGTCTAGTGAGTGAGGTGTATGTGTGACTGTGATAACCATGTGTATATGAGTCCACATGTAACAATTGTGACGGTGAGAATGTAGTGACGGTATTCATCCTGGCCCTGGCCTGCCGCTAGGAGCCTTGTGCGGGACTAATGTTGTTACTTCTATCTAAAGAGATCCCAGCCATGTCCGGCTACAGCACTAACCTATTCTCGCTGGGGAACTGTTCTCTTCTTCTGTTACCTCTGAAGGATATGCAAGAGCATTGGGGTATCATACTAGTCAATAGTCTAGCTAAGTGCCTATGCCGAGTCTCAACTGCAAGTTGCTAGCATGCCCCTAGAGGGTCTCCCAGACACCTAGCTCTACCCACCAGATGGGCCTGTAATACCTTATCGTGAGTCATTCCGTGCCCACTAGGAAGCATAGTCGGATGTCTTTGCCTGTGGATTCAGGAACTTTCTCTCAAATTCCCAGCTGAACCACTGTGTCTGAATAGATCCCATTATGTAGTTTGCAGAATCCCAACTTACCCTCGTTGAACAACTTAAAGTCTATTTCAACTTCAAGCTCTACAAGTGTATTTCAGTATATTTGTAGCAATTATTGTTTTCAAAGACTGTTCAAGTCCTTATCAGTATTCTTGTCAGTGTTGAGATATCATATAAAGACTTATCTACCAGCATCCCAGCTGTGTCCTTGTCTGTGGAATACATATATATATATATATATATATATATATATATATATATATATATATCTGAGAGAGAACATTACAGGTATTTGCCTCCTCCTCATGTTATTGCTACTGTGAACAGTGTCTATTGTATTCAGAGACTGTGATATTTTGAACTTTCCTTCAACCGATTCAGTAACTCACTACTCTACCCAACTCCTAGCGTGTGGAGCTGCCCAGCCAGTGTATCCAAGGGAGGTCATAGCTGGCACCACTCCTGATCACCATGACCAGTGCCCGTGGAGGGCTTCCTACATCTGCACCCCTGGGTGGCTGCGCCCTGGCGCCTGCTGCACATTCTCAAGGGGTATCCCTGTGTCAGCTTGTAGGCCTATAGGATAGGGGACAAGAAGATAACCAGCAAGGGTCTGACCACTGGGACCCACATCAATCCTGAGAAAGGGAACACAATCTTCCCCAGAGGGGTGCAGTCATGGCAGTATTGTATTTAGCAGGTATGATGTATACACAGGGGTCAGTGTGTGGCAGTATTATATTTAGATCATGCAGTATGAGATGCTAAGAGGGGATTTCCTTAGTTTCAAGGATACATTGGAGGGGTGGGACCCAAACTGAGTTTTTGCCCCGGGTGCAGGGAAAGCTAGCTACCCCTCTGCTGTAAGATAATACTACTACCGGTCTTATTGGACATCTCTCCTTCTGAACACGGGACGCAGTCATAGCAGCAGGTATGGATGGATGTTGGTCTCGCCATTTTCCTACTTCCAGGTAAGCATGGCTCTGAGCAGCGGGATTCTGGGACCTGAAGGAAAACACAAGAACCTTTACAGGATGACAAAAAGTAACTCACTAAAATACCTAAATATGATGAAAGTAATAGGGGACCCAGGGTTATAGACTAGAGGAAGGGTCTATCATATGAATATGGGTGTCCTGGTCAGGGCCTTCCTTAGGTCAGATAACATCCTCTATGTCCTGGTCAGGGCCAGCCTTTTATTACATAAAAAAAGCATTTGATACAATAGAAAAACTGGTGTTAATATTTGGTGCAGAAACCTTTGTTTGCAGTTACTGAGGTCGGACGATCCCGGGAATTCTTGACCAGGTTTGCAGACACTGCAGCAGGGATTGTGTCCTACTCCTACATACACATCTTCTCCAGATCTTTCAGGTTTCGGGGCTGTCGCTGAGCAACGTCCCTCCAAAGATTTTCTATTGGGTTCAGGTGTGGAGACTGGCTAGGCCACTCCAGGGCCTTGAAATCCTTTTTACAGAGTCGCTCCTTAGTTGCCCGGCTGTGTATTTTGAGTCATTGGGAAGCTAGAAGGCTTACTGAGGAAAGGAGGTTGGTGGCCAAATTCTCACGATACATGGAGCCCCAGACGATAGAAGATTGACAGTCATGTTGCGTTTCTTCCATTTTCTAATAATCGCCAGTTGTTGCCTAGTAGTATACTATGGCTAATTTTCTTGCAAACAAACCAAATATAGAATTACTACAAACCACGGCCAGCCAGGTTTTCTTCCTCTCTGATCTCCCTCTTAACACTGTTGACATCAGCACAGCATTCAAAGAATTACAAAAAACTTACATGTCTGGCAAAGCCCAACCGACGACCGTCCGGAAGCGCTCCCACTGCTGGCGAGAAAGAGAATCGTCCACCGTGTTAGAAACCCCAGGCACATGCACTGCCACCACCCACGCATTCAACGCCAAACAACACAAAACCAAAAACTGCCGTAGGAGACACACCACAGGCGGGGAAGAGGCTGAACTAGGGTTAATGGCTGTAACCACTGCAAGATTATCGCAGTGGAAGCGAACCTTCCGATCCTGGGACCTAGCCCCCCATATCGTGACGGCCACCACAATAGAAAACAACTCAAGGAAGGCCAGGTTTCGCACCAGACCCAACTCAACCCATGACCGTGGCCACGACCCAGCGCACCACTCCCCTTTACAATAGGCCCCGAACCCCACGCCATTAGCCGCGTCCGTGTACAACTCCCTGTTAAAACTATCCACCACCTGGGCCATGATCAGGGACCTCCCATTATAGGTGTCCAGATGGCCAGATCCGCCCGGTGCTCCCGGGTCAGGCACACAAAATGATGAGGCACGTACTCCCGTCGTCGCCCCAGCCAGCCGCCGGCGAAAAACCCGCCGCATGGGCCTAATCCTGCAGGCAAAGTTCAATTTACCCAGCAAGGACTGCCTGAGCCCACCGCACCTCGACCCTCAGAGCCTCAAGCTTGTCTTCAGGCAACCTGCACTCCATCGTAGAGGAATCAATAGTGATCCCCAGGAAGTTCAATACAGTCACCGGTCCCTCCGTTTTGTCCTGGGGCAGTGGGACCCCAAACTTACCCGCCACCCACTCCATCGTGCCCAACAACGAACCACACACCGGGGAACCCGAAGGGGCAATAAACAGTAAGTCATCTAGACAGTGAATGACCGACTCTAAATTCACCACATCGCGCACAAAACACTCTAAAAATGAACTAAACGCTTCAAAATAGGCGCAGGACAAAGAAAAACCCATAGGTAGGCACCTGTCAACGTAACCCCCCCCCCTCTCAAAAACACTCTAGCAGCCGCATGCTATCAGGGTGAACCGGAAGCAGAGAAAACGCCACCTCAATTTCCGTTTCCGCTAGGAGAGCCCTGGGTCCATAATGTGAAACCCACGCTACAGCCGCGCCAAACAACTTATAGACCACCGAGCAAAGCTCGGGATCGATAGCATCATTAATTGACCGACAGTGCGGGTGCGACAAATTATGAATAAGCCGAAACTTGTTCGGCTCCTTCTTGGGGACAACCCCCAACGGAGAAACCGCTAAAGCGGGGAAGGGGCGCTCCGCAAACGGGCCAGCCATCCGCCCCAAGGCCACCTCCTTGGCCAGCTTCTCCCGAACCACTGCTGGATACTGATGGGCCGACCGCAGATTCCGTAACGAAAAAGGCACCACATGGAGAGGGGCGGGAATAACAAACCCGTGAACAAAACCGTCCGACAATAAAAAATCAGGAAATCTATTGAGGACCGGCCGCATCGCGGCCACCCTCACCGGCGTCCCCTCTGACCAGAACCACCGGGACCCCGACCCTTCCCTCTCTTAAAGCATCGGGCCGACTTATGTGACGAGCCTCCACATGTGCCACAGACATGCTAAAACTTGCAGGCAGCGCCGTACTTTCACTGGCTCTCGTTAAAGAGCCAGCATAAGCCCGACTCCCCCCCCCTTCCCGACTGAGGGACCTAACCCCCAGCTCCACACTGGCCGGCCCCTGAAAAGGGCTGACCAAACTGCGCTGTCCCCATCATTCGCAACCAGAGGCCAATGTCCTTCTGATCCCACCGGATGCTAGAACAGACCGCCTTCCGCTGTCGGAATTGCTCATCGTATCGGAGCCAAAACTGGCCCCCATACACTCGATAGGCCTCACCAATGGAGTCTAAATAACAGAATAGCCCGTAGCAATTCTGCGGCGCCTTATCACCGATCACGCTCGCCAGGATAGAGAACGCCTGGAGCCAGTTCGTGAACATTTGAGGAATAAGCCGCCACCAGCGCTTCTCCTCCTCCTCTTTCTTGCTTTCAAAACGCTTCCCTTTATCTAGATTTGATCTTTTACCTCCTGTTTCAGATGGGCCCCCAAGGGCCCTCGAAGCAGACGTAATCCTCCCCCTTAGCCCTGTCATCCATCCGCACCCAGTCCACCTCCTTGTCCTTATCGATATGTACCACCACCGCGACACCCCCCAAAGGCCCTGCCAACCCTGCACCAGCTGCAATGTCCACCGAGGCCCCCGCGGTGCCGCTCCCACAACCACTGCCGCTCCAGCATCCACCCATGCCGCAAGCGGGGAAAAGGCCGCCCCCCCCCTCCACTCGTGCACCCCGCTGCCAAAAACGGCCAAAAACCTGCAAACAACTCCTGCCAATTCACACTCTCACCCCCAACCCCACTCCTAACGCCAGCGCCACTTGCAAACGGGACAGTGGGCCCACCCCCCCACCCGCCACCCCGGGAACCATCCACACCCCCAGACAAAACAAGGGATAACTCACCAGGCTGCCGGGGTTCTGTGTTCCCGCCAGCCGGAAGAACCGGAACTCCATGTTGCTCGCTGAAGTCATCCTCCTCGACGCCATCACCCCCTTGAGAGGGAGCAGGAGAATTGGAGCCCAAGGGAGGGGCAGACACGGCCGGTTCAGGGGGCCCCGCATCCCTCACAGCATGCAGATCATCTGAAGTCCTCTCGGATGGACGGGCCGAGACCCTGGGTCGGGCCGGCCGTTACCCTGGATGGGTAACTGAGGCCGGCGCGAGCAATCCGGGCGCCCACCGTGAGGGGGCAGAAGACGGGCGGGCTCATCCCCAGGGAAGCCGGCCTCAGCACTCACAGGACGCAGACTGGAGGGGGGATGGGGGCCGCGGGCCCGCAGCCTTGACCTCCCCCGCTCCGTTGAACCCGGCCGCTTCCTGGGATTCCTCTCAGGGGGGCTCCCTTGCTGGCGTTGGGCCCTAGGACCCGCATCGGGGCTCAAACGAACCGGCAAAGGGCAGGAGGAGAGGGAGCACGAGGAGCGGGCGGGGAAACTGCTGCAGCCGCAGCACGGGAGCTCACCACCGCCAATCCCTCGCCAGCATCAGGGGGAACAGAAGGATGAATGGCAGCCAGGACCTGCTGCTCCAGCCACCCCGGATCCGCTGTTGAGGCAGCCGCCTCCCGAAGTTCTTCACACAGGGCCGACAGGGACATCTCCGACATCGGGACCGCAGGTACACTCGGTTCACTAACTCAGCTCCACTCAGCTCACTAACCGCTCTCCTCCCGAGTGTTATGTGAGGAGAGAGCTGGCCCCTATTTGACCCCTCTGGCTCTCACCTCCTCTCTCCCTCTGGCAACCCCCTAGCAACTCCCGCTCCGTCTATCCCCTGCATAATTAACCCTATCATGCCTGCCTCCACCGTCATGGCGGCTTTCCGCTCACTGGGGGGGGGGGGGGGGGGGGGTCGCGTCCAGCCTTACTATACACTCACTGTAAGTCCACAATAGGCCGCATCCTTATAGGGTGAGACAGGGTCGGCTCCAGGTTTTTGAGGGCACTCCGCCAACAGAGCCTCAGTGGGCCCCTCATCCATCTGCAGTGTCCCAGAACAGCCCTTCTTATGCTCATATTTTTATAATAACTAGTTCTGTTCTGGAAAGCTATGGTCCACTGCAAAGTGCGTGTATTGCGTTACCCTTCTCAGTATTCAGGTCTGCTATTTCATTAATTTATTGCATGTGTATTCAGGTATCAGTGTCTAAAGGTATTGTGTCGCCTCCTAGTGTTCAAGGATGGTGCTTCTCATGTATATTTCTCTGTATATGCCTAGTGGTGTGATGATGCAATGGCTGGATGTCACGTGACTGTGCCCTGCTTCCATGGTAACACCAATGGTCATCGAGCTTTTGGCTGGGGTTACCATGTGACTTCCTGTGCTACCTCAGTCTTGTCCTCCACCTTCAGGAGACAAGTTGTGTTTGTCCTCTCTCCCTGCTAAGAGAGAGACCTGCGTGTGCTCTGCTGCTCCAGTCCGCTGGCTGTGTTCCTGTCTCAAGTCTCAAGATTCTCATCTGGGTGTCGATTCTTCAGTCATTCCTCAGTTCATCTCCTCATCATCTTCTCAAATCATCAACAGCAAGTATTTCATTCAAGTCTCATTCCACCCAGCATCTCAACTTCAATTTCACTACTACTCTCATCATTCAGCACGCTACTCTCACAGCCTATTGCAGCATCACCCATTACTCTGCTTTATTCAAGATTGCCTTATTCCCGGTTGCATCCGGAGAGACTGTTGCTACTAGTTACCACCGTTACAATAAATATACAACTACCGTTGTTTCTGAACCTTGGCATTGGTGTGATAATTGGTGCCCTGACTAAGGACAACGAAGAATCGCATGCCCAGCATTCCCACATGGTCAGGAGCCCGGTTTCCAGCTGTGTCACCCTCGTGCCTACACCGTGACAACCCTATATCCTACAGCTACCCCGGTTCCTGCCTGTTAGCACCATCTATACTGCGGAGTGGCCCCTAGGGGCCAGGGCATCGCACATCCACTATGCACAATCACTTGAGACACCACTAACATACACAAACACACATTACTGACACAGACACTGACTGACACAGACACTGACAGACACAGACTGACACAGACACTGACTGATACTGACACTGACAAACAGCACTTTCAGCTCAGTCTTCTCCCTCTTCCTCTCTGTCATGCTGCTCTCCACACTGTAAGGTTGAGGACCTTCGGGTCATGTGATCAGGTCCTTCACCCTTTTCTTACTCTGTGCAGGTCTTTTTCCTTCTCCTGTGTCTTCTGATGTTCAGGTCACCCACCCTGCACTACAGTAGAGCACAGGGCCCCTCTCCCTCTCTAGAGGTGCTGTGGGCCCCCGGCTTTTGCCCTGTGCCCTGTTCTCCGCCAGCCCTGGGGTGAGGGACAGTCACAATAAACATGATTATATATATATATATATCATATAAATATAAGCTGTATATTATAATGCTTCTTACCTCCTGTGTGTTTTTCCATGTTATAGACTCAGGATTCATATAAAGCTTCTGACCACTCACATCCCAGGGTGTAAAGTTTCCAACTATGGCCATATATACCTTCCTATCTCTATATACCCAGTTTATTATCTTATATGCATGTACAGCTTCTCCTTGGTCAGTGAAGTAATATGAAGATCTCATTGGATCCGGTGAGGGCTTCATCCTCTGTATGTAACGCTGTAACCTCCGTGTATAGTGTATGAGACCAGGGATGGAATTTTCTTTATATTTGTCTTTTATATATAAGAACATTTCATGTAGAGATTTTCCCAGGATTTCTACTGCGTGATACAAGTTATGAGAAACCCCGGAGGAGATGTAAGCCCTTAGAGTTTTTACTTGGTGCAGTTTCTTGCGGCCATCCACTTCAAAAAAGTCTTCATTCTTATCTCCTGCTATCCTATCTATATGTGACCATATTTCCTCCTTATTCTGTATATTGGGGAGTTTTCTGTAGTTTCTCACAAAATCTTCTACTCCAGGAAAAGGTTGTGATGAAAAGTCCACGGCTAGACATCCATGCATTAATGTATCAGGGCTTTCTGAAACCATTCCACTGAAAGCCCAGGATGGGGGGAGGATGAGAGTTTTGTTTAAAAACAGACGACTACAATAAGTTAGCATACTAGCTCCATGCTCAGTGTAGCTGCCACATATTATAATGACCCTGACTTGTGGATTCCGCCTAATCTCTATAGTCAGCTTTTTATTATCGTAACTTGTCACTTTATGTTTTACGATGTAGGCGGCACAGATCCCGTCCTCTCTCATGTACTTTGTCAGTATCTGCAGCTCATTCTCTCCGATAACATCATCCGTTACTATAATCCCAACCCAGGTCCAGCCAAAGTACTTCAGCAGTTTGGTTATTACCATAACGTGGACGTGGTGACTTTGGACGGTGCGGAAAACATGTGGATAGAGGTGTCTATCAGATAGTGAGTGGTCGGTGGCTCCATAGCTGATCTGTAATACACACATGGAAACAAAGAAAACATGTTGTACAGTCTCTCTCATAGAGGGGCCTCACACTGGAAAGTTCTGCAGGATAATGGTCGCCCACAAACTGCAGGGGTGTCCCAGGAACGTCTCCAGATCATAACACTTCTTTGGATTCACCAGATTTATCACCAATCAGCATTTATGGCGAGCCAGCGTCACAACCTACAAGTGTGCAGGATCTACAGGCCCAAAGATCTGTGGGAAATGTGCTGCAGGATGCTATATGGGACCTGTATCCCCCATGTCCAGTTGTATCTTATCTTGTATCCAGGCTAGAGGCGACCACAGGGTCCTAGAGCCTCCTTTCAATTGCAAGGTTTTCCCCAGTAAACTTATCCTTTCGCTCACATATCACATACATTCACACAGGAATCCTAAAGGAGAAGTCCCATGGAAGGACAACAACTGCAGGCAGGCTGCTGGGGGCAGGAAAATAATAAAGAACTGAGCTCACTCGTCCTCGTGCCTCCGATGTGCTGGTCCCAGATAACATTCACACATCGGCACATCGGCAGCACGAGGATGGGAGAGGTCAGTTCTATATTATTTTCCTGCCCCCACCAGCCTGCCTGCTTGATGGAAAATCAACGCCCAACCTCTTTGTTCTCAGAGAGATAAGCCGCCATCAGATCTGTACGGCTATGGCTTTCCCCTCTCATAGAGAACACAGGAACACTCAAATGTGCCAAATTTCTGTGTATGGGGAGGACGGGACCGGATGGGAGAGATAATTGTCAGCTGAAGGATTGTTCAGCCAGCAGTTATTGGAAGTGTACAGCCACTTTTAAGGCCGTATTACACGGCCTGATATTCTGCAGAAGTGAGCTCCAATCCGGTAGCTTAGAGAGCCTACTACATGGCTCTTTTATGATGGAGCAAAAGCTATGGAGGAGATTTATTAGGGCCCTTACTCAGTTCAGAAGGTTACATGCTGGCACTGCCGCTACATTCTGGGACTGTCGCTAGTGGTGTAAACACAAGAACTATTTATATGAATTGCTTTAAAGAAATAAAATTAAAAAAAATTACTATAACCAGGACCAAATATTACCTCCATACCATTATTGAGGAAAACACACTATATATAGGCCAATATTACTGCCATAGAGTGACCACTGCATAATGACTCTATACACACTATATACAGACCAATATTACTGCCATAGAGTGACCACCGCATAATGACACTATATACACAATATACAGACCAATATTACTGCCATAGACTGACCACTGTATAATGACTCTATATACACTGTATACAGACCAATATTATGTGGCGATCACTCTATGGCTGTACTATTGGTCTGATATAGTGTATATATAGAGTCATTATGTGGTGGTTACTGTATGGTGGTAATATTGGTCTGTATATAGTGTCATTATGTGGTAGTCAATCTATGGCAGTAATGCCTCTATATAGGTGAAGGTGACCATGAAGGGTTAATACTTTTGGAAAAACATTGTAATCTCTCAGATGTTGCCAGCTTTGGCACCGCTTCTAGCTGGTCTACAAGGAATGTTGGCAGCCCCCCCCGAGAGGATCCCACCCTGAACTTACAAAAGAAGAAGATGATGTCTAACAACTGATAACACAGACGCCTAACCACTAACCACTGCGCAGAACAGGAAATAGCTAACCATTTATGGAATAACCAATCACAGTATTATATGTATGCTCTTTGTGGCTTGAAACTCCGCCTATAATGAAGGAACATATAATCAATGTGAAACTAAATAAAGGGTAGTATACTTCTATCTCCGCTGAGAGAGAAGGCAATACCGACTATTTGTGTCTGGTGTTTTTTTTCCTCGTTGCTAGCACTCAGCTTTATTCAATTTGGACAGGGATAGTCACTTGGGAATAAGGTGGATAAAAAGGTAAAATTCACCTTATCAGTTGGAGGCACTGCTGAAGTCAGTACTCGAGGGGACACTGAGCTCTAGAGACCGACCGCCTGCCACTCACCAGAGGAAACAGGACCGTCTGACGAAGGAGACTGATCACCTCCATTGAAACATGGTAAGTCTACTGATTCTTTGAATCTGTGGCTTATCCCTGTGTCAGACTGTTCTGATTAAGGCTGGCGGTGCATGTGTTACTGAACGGCCAGTAAGTGTCTCCGCTGTACTGTTCTAAGAACCTTTAGTATATATATATATATATATATATATAAAATATATACACAGCCGTAACCGACTGATTATCGCCTAAACTGCTTGCAGTTTTCTTCCTCTGAAGTTGTGCGACTGTTTTTCCTTTTTCTTTTTGTTGTTGTGTATTGAGCTCGGTTTTACGGTTGTCTTAAGTTTTTTTTTGCTGTGTTCGAAATTTGGGCTCTGTATGGGCCCTTTACTGTGAAAAGTTCGCTAATCGGACTGCACAGGGTATCCGCCTCCTGAGTGGGATCGCTAGATTAGCTATGATCACGTCACGAGGAAAAGATTGACACAGGGACGACCGGGCGTCAGGTGTTGTGATGCGGAAGTAGGGGGGGTGGTTTTTGCAGTCGCTCAGCTTCTGAGGGAGCTTACTGTACTCCAATCTCTGATGGGACGATTGTGACCGGATTTTAAACACTGTTGATTTTAATTTTTGCTGTATTTTTCCTGGGTGTCAGAAGCTTCCTGTACAGTTTGCGGGACCCTCTGGGTTGATAAATCGCACACAGGTTAGCGCACGGGATACGCCAGTATACACCTAGTGAGACAGACGGAGATTAGCTCTAGTTGAATCACGTAGGAGAAGTCTGACGCCTGGAACGGTTAGCGTTCCTGATTTCACAAACGCAGATAGGGAACCGGTCACATTTGCCCCAGAGGGGAAGCAAAAACCCGTAGTGTGATGGAAAGCCTACGGTCCTTGTTCAAGCCAAAAGTTGGTCTGAAAAGGAATGGAAGCCCAGTCTAGCTGGTAAGCCTGGAGAGAAGGAAAACACTTGTTGCGAGTTAGAAGAGAATAGAAGTTGTAGTGTTTGTGGTAGTAATGTAAATACATTGAGAAGATAACTGCAGGTATATAGGGGTATACTGAACACTATACTGTACTATACATTTTGTGTTAGATAAAAGATAGTTCAATGGATAAAACCAGGGGTGGATTGTGTACTATCTGTGTGTGGTTTTATCAGTTAAATGATTAGCACAGTGAATCTCTATGTATAGTGTAGTATATAGGAAATTGAGACAGTCATCATGGATTTAGTGTTAAGTCCTTCAATTCACCATTGTTCTTGGCCTAATGTTTATGGAGACTCCTTATCTTAGCTACCTGTCAGCTGGATGTTTTCTAACTGTGTTTGTGAGAGTCTTCAAATTCTCCCCCAATTAGAACATGATGCTGATCTACACTTGCCCAAAGTACAGGGGGCTAAGGGCCTTGCTGGAGTGTTGGTCATCCTTAGTGTATAGATGCATGACACTCAGGGGACTATAAAAGCTGATTCACACAAGCAGAGGGGGGAAAAGTGTTCATAATAAGTATATTATGTAGGTGTATCAGACAATTCTAGCAGGTGGGGGCCACCACCCTAAGATGGCGTCGATTACTGGACTTGTGGTGAAAAAACGAAAAAAATTCTAACTCCCATCATGTCTGTTACAATTGTGGATCACATTCCATCGCCCCTGTTCCCCCGCCTCTAGAGAACAAAGGTGTCTTTAGAAACAGCCCCTAAGATGACACCACCTACTACCACGCCCTAAGCCAATGCCCCCCATATCCGGCTATTGCTCCTGGTCCGGTGGCCATTTTAACCCCTGGCATTCCTATCATCCGCCCTCCCAAACGTCCCACCTACCAACCCCCATGCCCATACTGCTTAGAGTCACTGAGGGGGCGGGCACAGGACTCTCCGATAGAGATTAACAACTGTTTTGTACTTCAGCTAATGAATGTTATTACGTGATGGTTAGGAAAGTTAAACAAAGATTTATGGACTGTCTGTAAGAGCAGGGTCTATTAGACCTATTGGTTTATAAGATTGTTGTACGGAAGTGTCAGTAGGAGTCAGAGAGACATAGCAAGTTTTACTAGGAATGTCAAGAGGAAAGTGATAATTGGTAAAGATCAAGCGCAGAAGTTTTTTTCCAGAGATATCTATCCTAATAAGTTCTAAGCACATTGGTTTGTTTTTTTCCCCTACTGAGTTATAAGTATTTTCCCAGTGTCTGCTTTTTCTTGTTCCCTTTTTCAATTCTGCTGTGAAGTCTTCATTCTTATCAGTTAGCTGAGAGGGAGACTTTGCTATCTTTTTCAAAACTCCAAGATTACTTCACTGGGGAAAGGGTTAATATGAGACTAGCCGAGTGTAACATGTTTTATTATTTTTATTTTTAGGGATAACAGTTTTGTAATGATTATAACAAACTATTATAATACAGTAAGCCCATGAGGAAAAAGTTATTACTTACTAAAGGAAACTTTTAAGTTTAGAACCTGAGAGTTTATAGAGTACTACCTAGAGTCTACCTAAAACACCTTCATATTGTGAAGTGATTTTATTACTGTTTTCCAATGTTGTTATTAAAGGTGTAAAGTTGTATACTTGGCTATGCTATTATATGCCTATAGGCCAAGTATAGAAAAGGGGAGGAAGAGAAGAAGTATTGAATTTGAAAAACTGCAAAAACTTTATTGTTGACTAAAGATGTTTATTGTGTTCTTGTTATTTATTGAGAAAAATGAAAATGTAATTGAAAGCCCAAATAGGTTTAAGGTATCAATCAACTTTTTATTTTCTGCTTTTGCCATGAGATAAGATTTGCTCACATCTAAACTTTCCCTTTTCACAAACTTTTTAAAGTTAGTTCTTGCGACTTTTCAATCCCCACATGACACCGAAGTGGAGTCCTTGTGATAGAGTCAAGTCTGTTATATGCAGTGAAGAACTTATTGTCTGATCACTCAATGTCACAAGGGGACGTAGGAGTGACAGGAGACTAGGTTAGGTTATTTTGATAAAATCCGGAGAGGTATTTGTTCTCTCTCTCTATATATATATATGTTTGGATAATGAGAATAGCTTTGATTTGTTTTGGTGTAATTAAGCTGTATATTAATGTATACTGTACACCCAACGTGCACATATCCACTTCTTTTTAGTCTTACACATTCTATTCCTTCTAATAGCTAGAAACATAGAAAAACTGTTTCAAGCATCTGCTTCTATTTTAATAAAAAAGTATTTCCTGGTGTTGTTTCTGGCCTTTCCCCAACTTACCTCCCTTGTTTGTGTTCAGTTTTTATTAACACGCTTTCCCTCTTTCTACTGGTTATACTTACAATTAGCTTTATCTACCACCTGGTTACAGCGATGACCCATTCTAAGACTGTCAGAGACTGTGAGATCCTTTACTTTTCAGACACAGAACTGCCGAGATGACACATTGTTTGGACACTAATCTAGTAAAGTTCTCCATGTTACAGACACTTCCAGGCACAACAACCCTCTGATATCTATCCATGAGCCAACCACTAACACCAACCGGATATTAAGTCCAATTCTTACTAACTTCTCTGCAAACTCTTTATTATAAGAACTGTATCAAAGACTGGAGGTAAATCAGGGGTTGAAACTAACTTAATGGTTATAGATATTTTTCCAGGAGAAAGAACCATGCACCTTCGAGGAACATCTGGATGTTAAAGTAGTAACTCCAACTATGTATGCCGAGTTCCAGTCTCAGACGATTCCAAAGAAGCCAACGAACAAAGAAGAGCACTTACCCACCTTGAAGAGTACGGTGCACTACCAAGACTCAAATTAAGGGCATAGGGATAACTAGTAAGAATATCTGAGGGTACTAAGAAGTCCAGGTACAGAGGGGGGTTACTCATTAGGAGGAACTCGTCTCAAACTGGTGAAGTCTCCTATACTCCCTTCCCGCTCAGAGGCCTCGGATATTCATAGGTCCTTAGGGAACCTTTAGGGATAGTTAGATTCCAATGTTTTTAGGGGGGCCTATGAAGGTGACCATGAAGGGTTAATACTTTTGGAAAAACATTGTAATCTCTCAGATGTCTCCAGCTTTGGCACCGCTTCTAGCTGGTCTACAAGGAATGTTGGCAGCCCCCCTGAGAGGATCCCACCCTGAACTCACAAAAGAAGAAGATGATGTCTAACAACTGATAACACAGACGCCTAACCACTAACCACTGCGCAGAACAGGAAATAGCTAAGCATTTATGGAATAACCAATTACAGTATTATATGTATGCTCTTTGTGGCCTGAAACTCCACCTATAATGAAGGAATATATAATCAATGTGAAACTAAATAAAGGGTAGTATACTTCTATCTCCACTGAGAGAGAAGGCAATACCGACTATTTGTGTTTGGTGTTTTCTCCTCGTCGCTAGCACTCAGCTTTATTCAATTTGGACAGGGATAGTCACTTGGGAATAAGGTGGATGAAAAGGTAAAATTCACCTTATCATATATACACTATATACAGACCAATATTAATGCCAAAGAGTGACCACTGCATAATGACACTATATACAGACCAATATTACCACCATACAGTGACCGCCACCTATGGACTGAATACCACCTTATTTTTTTTGTCAATAAAATACACCGTATTACCTTAGTGACATCATCATACACTATACATAGGAGCTGCAGCCAATTCCCGGCCTCAGCGGTCACCTGCAGCAATTACATAGGACTGATGAGGGCAGAGAAGGGCTGCAGCTCCTATGTACAGTACATTCACCTCTACACTTGGAGTCAGCAGTGCTAATACACACACACTAATATATATATATATATATATATATATATATATATATATATATATATACACACACACACACACACACACACACAGATCCATGAAAACACATTATACAGATTCAAACCATCCAGCCCACACACTATACACAGGACATGTAACACACACTTACATTCATACACACCCTACATATACAAAATACTTACTCCCTCTAGCATGCTGGGTGTAGTGGTGAATCCCCCTCATGTTCCTTAGCAGCAGGCTGTCATCCTCACCCGGCAGCCCTCTCCTCCATCGTCCCGAGGAGGAAGTCACGTGCAGTGAGAGGAGCTGGAGGGAGAGGGAGGGAGCAGATACCGAGCCCAGCGTCCTGAAGCCTCTGTGTGACCCCTAATAGCAGTAGCCGGGGATCATTCCCAGACGCTACAGAACACATTCTGTGCTCTCCTCTCCTACTGTAACTGCAGTAGGGGGCCCCTGGGGGATGGGGGCCCTGGGCAATTGCCCTGCTTCCCCCCCCCCTAACGCCGGCCCTGAATGTGTGTGTTTGGAGGGAGGGAAGGAGGGGAGTTGGTTTGGGGTAAGTACGCCTTGTTGTTTCATGTCATGTTGAGGCAGAAGGGAATATTTAAGACTTTTAAGACATTAAAGAAAAAAAAGAAAAAAAATGCTCAAAAAAATAAAGGGAACACTGAAACAACACGTCCTAGATCTGAATGGATGAAATCTTTTCATTGAATACTTTGTTCTGTACAAAGCTGAATGTACTGACAACAAAATCACACAAACATCATCAATGGAAATCACATGTATTACCCAATGGCGGCCTGGATTTGGTGTCACACACAAAATTACAGTGGAAAAGCACACTCCCATACCTCCCAACATATTGGACGGCCAAAGAGGGAGAGTTGTGGTTCATGCTAGGAAAATTTTACAGGCATTTCTTTTTAATTTAAGGCTGCATTTACACATTCAGGATCTGCTGCAGATTGACGTATTTAGTTACATCGATATCTGCAAATCTGCAGCAGATCCTGTATGTGTGACTGCATCCTTAGGTCCCATTCACACATCAGTAATGCTGTATGTAATTGTGGACCCAAGACTGTGGACAGGATTACTATGTGTTTCAGTTCCTGTCTGGATTTGCAGGGACCTTGGTCATATAGGTGACACAGACGCACAATGGCTTCATTGTTTTGTTGCAGCACGGATCATGTCCCCAAATGGATCAGAAACACCTACAGATGTGTGTATGGAGCCATAGAACTCAATGAGTCTGCATGTGTGAAAGGGGCCATAATGTCACATCATTCATGGGAATATAACAATTTTTAGGATCCAGCCTGCACCATATGATAGAATAATATGCAAGTTTGGGTCTATTATACAGTAAGAAACCAAACGCTTTCTAGAGCAACATTGAAGGTTTATTAATGCAAATCTAATTCCTAGGTCAAAAAGAGGGACAGGTAAGGGGCAAAGAGGGACAGAGGGACATGGGTCAAAAGTAGGAACTGTCCCTCCAAAAGAGGGACACTTGGGAGGTATGTGCAGTGTCCCAGAACAGCCCTTCTTATGCTCACACTTGTATTATAACCAGTTCTGTTCTGGAAAGCTATGGTCCACTGCAAACTGTGTGTATTGTGTCACCCCTGCAATATTCAGGTCTGCTATTCCATTCATTTATTGCATGTATATTCAGATATCAGTGCCTGGGGTGTTGTGTCGCCCTCCAGTGTTCAAGTATGCGTATACTTCTCTGTATATGCCTAATGGTGTGATGATGCAATGGCTGGATGTCACGTGACTGTGCCCCTGCTTCCATGGTAACTCCAATGGTCATCGAGCTTTTGGCTGGGGTTACCATGTGACTTCCTGTTCTACCTCAGTCTATCTCCTGCCCCAGAGGGGATAGAGTGTGTTGCTCTGCTGTTCCTGTGCAGTCTTGTCTTGTCCTCCACCATCAGGAGACAAGTTCTATCTGTCCTCTCTCCCTGCTAAGAGAGAGACCTGCGTGTGCTCTGCTGCACCAGTCCACTGGCTGTGTTCCTGTCTCAAGTCTCAAGATTCTCATCTGGGTGTCGATTCTTCAGTCATTCTTCTCATCATCTTCTCTAATCATCAACAGCAAGTATTTCATCCAAGTCTCATTCCACCCAGCATCTCAACTTCAATTTCACTACTACTCCCATCATTCAGCACGCTACTCCCACAGCCTATTGCAGCACCACCCATTACTCTGCTTTATTCAAGATTGCCTTATACCCGGTTGCATCTGGAGAGACTGTTACTACTAGTTACCACCGTTACAATAAATATACAACTACCGTTGTTTCTGAACCTTGGCATTGGTGTGATCATTGGTGCCCTGACTAAGGACAACGAGGAATCGCATGCCCAGTATTCCCGCATGGTCAGGAGCCCGGTTTCCAGCTGTATCACCCTCGTGCCTACACCGTGACCACATTATCCTACAGCTGCCCCGGTTCCTGCCTGTTAGCACCATCTACACTGCGGAGTGGCCCCTAGGGGTCTGGGGCATCGCATATGCACTCCAGACTGATCCAACTTTGCTGTAATGTCCTTAAAAAGAGTAACAACTAGGCTGAGTATTATGCACGCCCGGATTGGTAATCTGGCACAGCGGGCAAATGCCCGGTGGGCTGGCCAGATTACCAGTCTGTGGTCCGGCAGTCTGACCGCTGCAGATCTGCAACGGCCCTCTGTGGTGGTTAAGAGAATACCGTGGCCGGCTGCTGCTCTATTCACTCTGCCGCCTGGCACCAAATCCTCCAGCCAGCCATTGACTCCCGGCCCTGTCAGTCACTCTTGTGACCGGAGGTAGCAATTATACCTCCGGCCACAAGAGGCCGCTCTCTCCCGGGCTGGCCCCTCAGTGCATAAGTGACCAATCCAGCTGCAGCCCACTCACAGTGATGTCGGCCGGATCATCAGGAGGAGGATGGAGACGTGATGCAAGAGAACAAGGTATGTATGCTGCTACTCTGCACTGTGCAGCCAGGGTATATATGATACTCTGCACTGTGCAGCCAGGGTATATATGATACTCTGCACTGTGCAGCCAGGGTATATATGATACTCTGCACTGTGCAGCCAGGGTATATATGATACTCTGCACTGTGCAGCCAGGGTATATATGATACTCTGCACTGTGCAGCCAGGGTATATATGATACTCTGCACTGTGCAGCCAGGGTATATATGATACTCTGCACTGTGCTGCCAGGGTATATATGATACTCTGCACTGTGCAGCCAGGGTATATATGATACTCTGCACTGTGCAGCCAGGGTATATATGATACTCTGCACTGTGCAGCCAGGGTATATATGATACTCTGCACTGTGCAGCCAGGGTATATATGATACTCTGCACTGTGCAGCCAGGGTATATATGATACTCTGCACTGTGCAGCCAGGGTATATATGATACTCTGCACTGTGCAGCCAGGGTATATATGATACTCTGCACTGTGCAGCCAGGGTATATATGATACTCTGCACTGTGCAGCCAGGGTATATATGATACTCTGCACTGTGCAGCCAGGGTATATATGATACTCTGCACTGTGCAGCCAGGGTATATATGATACTCTGCACTGTGCATCTAGGGTATATATGATACTCTGCACTGTGCAGCCAGGGCATATGATACTCTGCACTGTGCAGCCAGGGTATATGAAACTCTGCACTGTGCAGCCAGGGCATATGATACTCTGCACTGTGCAGCCAGGGTATATGATACTCTGCACTGTGCAGCCAGGGTATATATGATACTCTGCACTGTGCAGCCAGGGCATATGATACTCTGCACTGTGCAGCCAGGGTATATGAAACTCTGCACTGTGCAGCCAGGGCATATGATACTCTGCACTGTGCAGCCAGGGTATATGATACTCTGCACTGTGCAGCCAGGGTATATATGATACTCTGCACTGTGCAGCCAGGGTATATGATACTCTGCACTGTGCAGCCAGGGTATATATGATACTCTGCACTGTGCAGCAGCCAGGGTATATATGATACTCTGCACTGTGCAGCCAGGGTATATATGATACTCTGCACTGTGCAGCCAGGGTATATATGATACTCTGCACTGTGCAGCCAGGGTATATATGATACTCTGCACTGTGCAGCCAGGGTATATATGATACTCTGCACTGTGCAGCCAGGGTATATATGATACTCTGCACTGTGCAGCCAGGGTATATATGATACTCTGCACTGTGCAGCCAGGGTATATATGATACTCTGCACTGTGCAGCCAGGGTATATATGATACTCTGCACTGTGCAGCCATGGTATATATGATACTCTGCACTGTGCAGCCATGGTATATATGATACTCTGCACTGTGCAGCCAGGGTATACGATACTCTGCACTGTGCAGCCAAGGTATATATGCTACTCTGCACTGTGCAGCCAGGGTATATGATACTCTGCACTGTGCAGCCAGGGTATACGATACTCTGCACTGTGCAGCCAAGGTATATATGATACTCTGCACTGTGCAGCCAGGGTATATGATACTCTGCACTGTGCAGCCAAGGTATATATGATATTCTGCACTGTGCAGCCAGGGTATATGATACTCTGCACTGTGCAGCCAGGGTAGATATGATACTCTGCACTGTGCAACCAGGGTACATACACTGTATTAGGGCTAATGGCAGATTGCTCTGCACAGCATTCTGCCATATACTGTAGAGCAGTGATTTTCAACTAGTGTGCCGCGACACATGGTCTGGTGTGCCGCGGGGAAAGTTCCCCAAACTATGGTGCCCCTATGAAACAGGAGAAAACAATGGGGGAGAGAAACCTAGGGATGGGGGAGAAGCAGGGGAGAGAGAAGTTTGGTGGAGAGAAGCACAGGAGAGAAGCAGGGGGAGAGAAGCACAGGAGAGAAACAGGGGGGAGAAGTATGGTGGAGAGAAGCACAGGAGAGAAGCACAGGGGGGAGAAGAAAACAGGCCCAGGTTTCACACTGAGTTAGTATAAATACATTTAGAATCTATATTATTAACTATATGTATAATATGTACTGTTTTAGTGTCATTTTGTACCATTTTGGTTGGTGGTGTGCCCCGGGATTTTTTAAGGATAAAAAGTGTGCCGCGGCTCAAAAAAGGTTGAAAATCACTGCTGTAGAGGCCGGGCTGTCTGTATGTCTGCTGGAGAGGAGCAGTGTGCAGGGAGCTGAGCTGTGGGGGATTGGCCCCTGGAGTATCAGGCTATCTTCTGCCGGGCAGCTCCTGCTGTAATCTCCAATATATGTGCTGTAAGCAGGGTCAGGCCCAGCAGCCACGGGCCCCTGAAGAGTGGGACTGATGTAGTTCCTCCACAGTGCTGCACCATAGCTGACTGCCATTGACTCCCTCCTGTGTAACCTCAGCCTCCAGCCCCCTCCTCTCCTGTGTGTGCTGCCCCGTGCTTCTTCCCAGCAGTCAGGGCTTGGTAACCTTGATTTGCTGCTGACATTGCTGAGCAGTCGGAGGAACAGAGATGGGAGGGGGGGGGGGCAGACTGCAGACAGAGAACAGGACACACAGGAGAGGCTGTCCCCTGCTCAGACCCCCTCTAGCTGCCCTCCAGGGTGTTAGGGTGAGACTTAGAATAAAAGTCTCTCAGATATACCTGGACCTGGCCAAATTGGTAAAGTAGTATGGCAGCTGCAGTCTGATTCTGTTTTATTATGGGCTTAGTTAATATCTTAACAAGAAAGTTTCAAAATGTAGGAGGAGGAATAAGGAGGAGGGGGAATAAGGAGGAGGAGGGGGTGGAAACAGGTGTGCCCATACATTCTACAAAAGAAGTCATTGTACTAGCCCCCCATCCTCCCTAGCTGTTATCTATTGGAAAAGACTCCCAAGCCGAGACCTTGAATTATAGCAAACAGTCTAAAACAACAAATTCCAATACAGTAACAGAGCGGGAGGGGCCTTTCCCCATAGCTGCTTGTAGAGCATTACACAAAGTAAGAATATAACATATATAATGGACTCTCAACTCCACATTTTCCCCCATTTGAACCCACATCCACCTCTCCTTCACCCCCATTGTCCATTTGTGATAGGCCAGGGTGTAGTGTAGACCAGGACCCTGGCTGCCACGTACAAGGTGGTATGGTCACAGTTATGGCACGAGGATGTGTGGCTAGTCCACGGGAACCTGGTCACGGGGCCCAATTCTTCATTGTGCCTAGTCAAGGCACCAATGATGAGACCAATGCCAGGGTTCGTAAACAATGGTAGTTGTATGTTTATTTGAACGGCAACTTTAGCAGTAACAGTCTCTGGGTGCAACCAGGAATAACCAACTTAGCAATAGTCAGAATTAGGTACAACTGAAGAGATGAGTGGTGTTGCAATAGGCCGTAATATGTAAGTGTCTCTTTTGTTAGGAAGAATCTTTACTGAGGATGGGAGTAGTAGTTCCCTTGAGATAATGATGCTGGGTATAGTAGTGTTGAGAAGAATACTTGCAGTTAGCGATGATGAAGAGAATATGGAGGATTGAAAGATGAACCCAGATCTTGGAATAGACAGGAATCTTGAAGAATACACCAGGTCTTGACTGGATCGGAACGAGTAGATAGATATATCTGACAGAGGAGTAGTAGTAAAACGTCCGCACCACGAGTCTGGCGGTACCGGACCTTCTCTTCTGAGGAGCAGAGAAGAAAACGACCTTCTCTCTGGAAGACTAGAGAGAGACTCACTAAACCCCAAGCCAACAGCTCGACAGCTATTGGAGTTGCTATGGCAGCAGGGGAATCACGTGATACTAGGCCTCTTGCATCCCCACACCACATGACTAACACAAATGCAAATCAATATGCATAGCAGGATAATGATAATAGAAGATGTAATACCAGACTTAAACACTGGGGGCAACATAAAACTATCTTTTGCAGTGGCCATTAAACTTTCCAGCACTATACCAATAGAATATCTGTATAAAGGAAAGAACCTCTGTGCTGGGACACTGCATACCTCCTCACTAAGAATGAGCCGACCTCGGCGAATCAAAATTGAAGAGACTTACAAGAGAAATAGATTTACAAGACAACATGGACATGAAAGATATCTGTATTAGGGATGAGCGAACTTTTGAAAAGTTCGATTCGGTTCGATCCGGCAAACTTTGGTGAATTTCGGATCGGTCCGAACCGAACTGAAAACGAGCCTTGCTCTAACGGCTGAATAATTGCAGCTAAAATAGTGGGAGTGTGATAGGGTATAGTTTCGTTTAGTTGCAGTTGATATTACAATGAAAAAAGTGGGGAAAAAAAATCCAAAAATAACGAGAAAAAAAAAAAAAAAAATTATAATAATAGGAATAAAATTAATAAAATATAGTGAATAAAAGTGCCAAAATAGTGAAAAAAAATATTGGAAAAAAAAGTTAACAAGGAGGATGCGGCAGCACTTGATTGCACCCAGGCCAGTAGTATCGAGGAGAGGCTACTTGAGGAGGATGAGGCAGCAGTTGATCGATTCCAGGCCAGTATTATCAAGGAGAGGCTACTTGAGGAGGATGAGGCAGCAGTTGATCGATTCCAGTCCAGTATTATTGAGGAGAGGCTTCTTGAGGAGGAGGCAGCAGTTGATCGATTCCAGGCCAGTATTATGGAGGAGAGGCTACTTGAGGAAGATGAGGCAGCAGTTGATTGATTCCAGGCCACTATTATGGAGGAGAGGCTAATTGAGGAGGAGGAGGCAGCAGTTGATTGAGTCCAGGCCAGTCTTATCAAGGAGAGGCTACTTGAGGAGGATGAGGCAGCAGTTGATCGATTCCAGGCCAGTATTATTGAGGAGAAGCTACTTGAGGAGGATGAGGCAGCAGTTGATCGATTCCAGGCCAGGATTATCAAGGAGAGACTACTTGATGAGGAGCAGACAGCAGTTGATCGATTTCAGGCCATTATAATTAAAAACAGACTACTAGAAGAGCAGGAGGAGGCAGCAGTTGATTGATTCGAGGCCAGTATTATTGAGGAGAGGCTACTTGATGAGGAGCAGGCAGCAGTTGATCGATTACAGGCCAGTATAATTAAAAACAGACTATTAGAAGAGCAGGAGGAGGCAGCAGTTGATTGAGTCCAGGCCAGTATTATCGAGGAGAGGCTACTTGAGGAGGAGGCAGCAGTTGATCGATTACAGGCCAGTATTATTAAAAACAGACTACTAGAAGAGCAGGAGGAGGCAGCAGTTGATTGAGTCCAGCCCAGTATTATTGAGGAGAGGCTACTTGAGGAGGATGAGGGAGCAGTTGATTGATTCCAGGCCAGTATTATCGAGGAGAGGCTAATTAAGGAGGATGAGGCAGCATTTGATCGATTCCAGGCCAGTATTATCGAAGAGAGGCTACTTGAGGAGGATGAGGCAGCAGTTGATGGATTCCAGGCCAGTATTATCAAGGAGAGGCTACTTGAGGAGGAGGCAGCAGTTGATCGATTCCAGGCCAGTATAATTAAAAACAGACTATTTGAGCAGCAGGAGGAGGCAGCTGTTGATTGATTAGAGGCCAGCATTATCGAGGAGAGGCTACTTGAGGAGGAGGCAGCAGCAGTTTATCTATTCCAGGCCAGTATTATGGAGGAGAGGCTTATTGAGGACGAGGAGGCAGCAGTTGATCGATTCCAGCCCAGTATAATTAAAAATAGACTACTAGAAGAGCAGGAGGAGGCAGCAGTTGATTGATTCCAGGCCAGTATAATCGAGGAGAGGCTACTTAAGGAGGAGGCAGCAGCAGTTTATCTATTCCCGGCCAGTATTATGGAGAAGAGGCAAATTGAGGACGAGGAGGCAGCAGTTGATTAATACAGGCCAGTATTATCTAGGAGAGGCTACTTGAGGAGGATGAGGCAGCAGTTGATCGGTTCCAGCCCAGTATTATCGAGGAGAGGCTAATTGAGGAGGATGAGGCAGCAGTTGATCGATTCCAGGCCAGTATTATGGAGGAGAGGCTAATTGAGGACGAGGAGGCAGCAGTTGATTGATTCCAGGCCAGTATTATCGAGGAGAGGCTAATTGAGGAGGATGAGGCAGCAGTTGATCGATTCCAGGTCAGTATTATTGAGAAACGGCTACTTGAGGAGGAGGAGGAGGAGGAGGAGGAGGAGGAAGCATTTGATTGATTCCATGTCAGTATTATTTAAAACAGACCAGTTGAGGAGCAGAAGAAGGCAGCAGTTGATGGCTCTCAGGCTAGTATTGTTACAAACAGACAAGTTGAGAAGGCAGCTTCCACCCAGTATGTTTCCAAATAGACAATTGACTGTGGGGGCATTTGTAGGAGTAGTATTCTTTTGGACCCAGAAGGACCTAGTACAAACAACTAAAGTTTGAAGCTAAGGATATGCATGTGTGTAAAAATCATTCTTTAAACATGACAACATGTTAATGTAGAGTTCAGCACAGGACAGTCAACGTTAAAAAACACCCCCTCTAACTTTACTCCTAGTCTAGCAGGATACGGATACGGTAAAATAGACAGAGAACCTCACCCTCAGAATCCATGACATGAAGAAAGGACATTTAAAACGGTACAGATTCAAGAAGGCTTTACCCCAGTTCCATTATCCAAAAATATGTGTCTAATTTTCATTAAATTAAAACCTCACTGGCACTTACCTTCCAAATTGACGCAACTACTCTGGTGTCAAACCTGTTGAATCTGGGCCTATGGCTGTTGGCGATACACATATATATATATATTTTTTCTTAACACCAGTTTGATGCCCTAACCGAGTATAGCGTCCAATCCAATGGATGGATGCTTTTGTGTTTTTTAAGTGCTGTCACCAGCTGGCTTAAAGGATAAGTCCGGTCAATTAATACGTTTCTGGGTCAAGTAAGGGTGCAGAAAGTTATTGATTGCCTGGACTTATCTTTTAAAGTGGGTAGGGGAAAAACCCCTGATGGGGTATGGGAGTGACCTCCCACCCTCGCTTTTGTCACTCCCAAAAAACCTCACCTTATGAGTACCTTCACATGTGGCTGCGGGTCTGCTGAGTAAAATCCACAGGGCCTTTTTATACCGTTCAACAAATGGCATTCATTACTAGGGTGCCGGCCGGACATACGCAGTTCTGCGCTGAACTGGGTATTTGCGCCCAGCCCCATAGTACTGAAGGTGGCATAAAATCAGCCAACGATGCTCTGTGGATTTTAGCCAGCAGGGAACCACAAAAAAGCCTCCCGTAAAGAAGGCAAGATAACCTGCCTTTCAGCAACTGTTTGTTGCTGTAACTAACTGTGGAGGTTTTTTATATCACAGTTGAAGGACAGCAGCCTCCGTGATGTATACCCCATAGACAGCTTTATTCCACGCTTGACTGCATGAGAGGCGTGAAATAATTTGCACACAGAAGAACTCCATCGGGATTTGCGGTGCAAGATTTCACTACTCTCATGATATCCACAAAATACCTCAAGAACAGTTAGTACCCGCTCACAAAACGGTGAGTAGTGTTCCTTGGCACAGGTGCCAGGGATAGAACCCCACGGCTATAGTTCACAAAAGGTGAAATCCACACTTTGTGAAGCATAGTCGTGGGGATTATTTTAGGGTTGCTACTGTTCTTGGGGTAGGGGTTGGACGGTGCACCGGTGTGAGGCATTAATCTGGTGTGGAGATGTTAAATGACCAACACACCATGGGCATCAAATTTGGAGATGTGGATCTGTTTTTTCAAATGTATCCGAATTAAGAAGGGAGATGTTTTTAAATTTGGGGTCTAAGGGGGGAACATTACTTAATAAGTTAAATTTGGATTTTTATGTTGGGCACATATTTAAGATATTAGGACAGTTTCTTGGACACACGGATTGCCATGCAAGACGGGTGACTGATGACTTAGTCATTCACATCAGGCAGGTTGGTGGTATAATCCAATGTAATCCAGGCACGATTCATCTTCACAAAAGTCAGCATCTCAACACTTACGATGTTACCCGCCGCACTGAATACCCTTTGTCACGCCACACTACTGGCTGGGTAGGACAGCAGAGGCAAGGAAAACTCTGCCAGTTGAGGCCAAATGTCAATCTATCCGGATGTTCCGGACATGTGCTGGCGCTGCATGACGGCAGTGGGATCAATGATTCATATCTGGTGGGATTGTCCTGTCCTGCAACCCTTTTGGGAGGCAGTGTTTGAGATCTACACTGCGGTCACAGATAGAGACGTCACTCCTTCCCCTGGCCTAGCCCTGCTTTCCCTGGTCCCCGGTTCTTCCTCTGCCGCCAAGAAGGGGTTGCTGCGCCACTTTCTAACAGCGGCCAGGACAGTTATCCCCAGGCATTGGAAATCCATGGTGATGCCCTTCATTGCGGAGTGATCCGCTGAGATGGATTACATATACAGGATGGAATTCTTGTCGGCAGAGGAACAAGGCTACCATGGCTCTGCACTTCTTATGTTTTTTTTTTCTTTTCTTTTGGGGTTGTTTGACGTCCCTGTGAATTGCTGTTGTTTGCGCTTTTATGTCATAGGGACATGCCTACTCAATGTCTCTAGCATTCCATATGTTCCCCGTGGAGGACTCTTGCAACCAATTCATCTTCCATTAATGTCTCAATTACTGTATGGACTCTTTGTAACCTTTGATACATTTATTTGTCAATGCTTTATTTACTTGCGATTGCACTGTTCTCTACTTCTCTGTTTTTGTTTAACTTCTGAAAATAAAATCTTGAATTACAAAAAAAAAAAAAAAAATTCTCTTCCCAGTACTGCACGGGGTCGGTGACACTTTGGGGCAGGGTACTCTCCAGGTAGGTAGTGACCTGGTTGGTGAGCTCATGCTGGTCCACGCCTTGAGTCCGGTGTTGTGTCCACTCTTCAGCAGCTGGCTGCATGAAATCGCTCATGAGCGCTTGGTGGCTGTAGCAACTTCTGATGCCTCCACTAGTGGTGGTGGGAGTGGAGCGTGCTGGTTCCCCTTGAGAGTAGTGATGAGTGAATACTGTTCGATTAAATAGATATTCGATCAAATAGTAAGGTATTCGATCTATCAAATATTATCGAATAGTTCGCAGAATATTCAATAAATATTTGATAAGCGTTCAAATCTCCCAGCTTCTGTTTTACTCCAAGTGGTCGAGTAGATGTTTTTCAATAATCGAATACTTGTTCCCATAGACTTAAATGGGATTGAATATTCGATTGAATATTCGAATATCCGTACGATATTCGTACGAATATAGAATATTCGAATATTTCACTATTTGCTCATCACTACCCGAGAGGATGTTGTCGGGGAACCTGGCTGGTCTCGCAGGTAAGTTGAGACCAACTGACTGGTGAGCATGTCCCTGTAGTACACAAGTTTAGCCTCCCTCTGTGATGGCGGGAAGAATTCATTTTGCGGAGGTACCGAGGGTCCTCCAGGGTGGCCAGCCAGTATTGGTTCCTCTGGCGGATGTCCACAATCCGGCTATCATTCCGGAGACACTCCCGCAGACACCTTGCCATCTGCACCAAGGACAATGAGCGCCTCTCCACTGTCCTCGGTATAGTTCCAGAGTCTGCTGGGGTCTTCCTCCTCTTCCTCTACCACCTCATCCTCCATCTCCTCCTGTGATGGAGAGGCAGAGAAGCCAGGTGGCGGTGTGCGGAATGGCTGGGCGTAGACATCTTCCTCCTCCTCACACTCCATCTGCACTTCACCCAGCTCTGGGCTCAAGGCGATGTTCAGCCTTGGAGTGGTGGCCTGGGAATCCTGGCTGATGATGTTGGTCAGCGCACTTTCAAGAACATGGAGGAGTGGGATGATGTCGTTGATCCCATAGTCCTGCCTGCTCACAAAGAGAGTTGCGTCCTCAAAAGGGATCAACAATTGGCAGACTTCCCGCATTAACTGCCAGTGTGTTACTTGGAAGTCGCAGTGTGGCGTGAAGCTGCCTGATTGCCCCATGAGGTAGTCTGTTACAGCTGACCTTTGTTCGTTCAGGCGGTCGAGCATATGGAGGGCAGAATTCCAGCGTGTTGGTGTCATGATCGTACCTGCTTTTCTTATGTTCTTTGCCTATGTCTTTTGTTATCCAGTCCATGTTTTCTCAGTTCTCCATTCACTTTCCTTGTTGTGGTCTATTCACTAATTGTGTTTGCTGTGTTGTGATTGACAGGTCTCCTCACCTCTGGCTTTCTGTGTTTCTCCTGCTCAGCCTATCCGCTTGGAGTCCGGGACTTCTGCTCCCTTATTTGCTTCTCCCTCCCTTCACTCTGGGCTCTTGACAGTTTTGCAGCTTGTCTGTCTGCTAGATCCTGCCTTTGTGATATTGTCTGTATTCCTGGTTTCCTGATCCCTTGCTTGTTTATTACCTTAGTCCTCAGTTTACCTTGCTTAGTGCTCAGTTCTTCTTGCTTCATCTCTGGCTTTGGCTCCACTGTTTTGGCTTTGGCTTCACCGTTCCTGGTTGCATCTCTGGCTTTTGTCCTCTGTTCGTTTGGTCCCCTGTTCCTTGCTGCCTTCTTGGTCCTGTCCCTCTGTGGTACTTTGCTTTGTCTGATGTCATTGTACCTTGTTTGTCTGTACTGTGTCTTGTCTGTGTTCACACTTATTTGAGTGCAGGGATCGTCGCCCAGTTGCGGACTGGTTTTTTAGGACCTGCACTGCAAGTAGGTAGGGAGAGTGTGGGGGGTCTTAGCTATAGGGCCCACTTGTCCTGTGTTTCTTTGTCCCAGGGGCCCTAACAGTTGGCACGTCGCAGATTAGCCGATGTTGGGGCATACTGCGCTGACTCTGGATTCTGGATGTTTGCACACTCTGCGTGACATCCTCATAAGGTCATGTAGTGCAGGAAATGATCGGAGAAACCTTTGCACTATGAGGTTTATGACATGTTCCATACAAGGTGTATGAGTCAGCCCTCCCCGATGCACTGCAGAGACAATGTTCCTTCCATTGTCTGCTACGACACTTCCCACTGTTAGGGCCCTATTCCACCGGACGATTATCGTTTGCATAATAGTTAACGATTAACAATCTCAAACGACCGCTATTGTGAAAGACCTGAAAACGTTCACTCATTTCCATGGAACGATAATCGTTACTTATGATCGTAATTGCGATCGGTTTTTCTTCGCTATTTATTCGCTATCGCGTTCGTATCTATTGCGAACTACCGAACGATGTCTTATTCAATGCGAACGATTTGCGAACGTTTGGCGAACGAGCAACGATAAAAATAGGTCCAGGTCTTATAAAGCGATCAACGATTTCTCGTTCGGTCGTTAATGGTTAACTGCATTTCAACCGAACGATTATCGTTTAGATTCGAATGATTTAACGATAATCTGAGCCATAATCGTCCGGTGGAATAGGGCCCTTAGTCGTCGTGGGGTCAGCCATTCAGCTATCTCCTCCCTGATGGTCCGGAGGAGCTACTGCCCACTGTGGCTCCGTTCACCCAGGCTCACAACCTGAGAACGCCGGGAGTGACATCGGTGGTAAGACACCGGGGCAGGTTGGACTGCAGTGGTGGTGGAGGCAGAACTTGTGCTTCTCCCTTCTGGACCCTTAAAGTACCGTGGAGGTGACAGTGGCAAGAATGGGCCAACTTCCTGATGGTCTCCTGGGAGGATGTTGACCCAATGGGCAGTAACGGACATGTACTGCCCTTGCCCATAATTAGAGGACCAGACATCAGCACTCAGGTGCACGGCCTTGGACCCTGAGAGTCCCAATGAGTCGCCAACCTTTCTCTTCACAACTGTGCAGTGAAGGGACAGCTTTGCCAGAGAAGTAGTGGTGGCTGGGGACTCGCCATCTGGGGTGCGCACACTCAACAAAATCCCTGAAAGGCTGGGAGTCCACAAGATTAAACGACAGGGACTGAAGCACCAGTAGCTTAACCAGGTGTCCGGTCAGTTTCTGGGCCATGGGATGGCTGCTGGAGTACACCTGACATTTGGCCATGGACTCAGTCAGGGATTGCTGCCTCAATAGGGGTGTACATGGCAGGGAGACTGTGCTGCTGCTGGCAACTGAGGCTGACGAGGCCTGAGTTGCAGTGAGAGGATGTTGCATGATGGGATCTGCAGTGTATGGTGCATCCTGACAGGATGTGGTATTTGGGTCACGGTTTTTCCAGGCCTGTTGGTGTTGCCTTTCCATGTGCTTCCTCATGGATGTTGTCCCAGGATTATCACCTCTGCCGCGACTGACCCTCTCATTACACAGCGAGGACAGAGCGATGTGCTTATCTGTCCCCAGGCGAAAGACGACAGAGGACCGTGGTTTGCTGTCAGCGACGGGGAGTCTTGCTGGCTGTTCACTGCCACTGCTGCCTGAGGGTCCCCTCTCAGGACCAAGGCTTAGAGGTAACGAAGTCTGCCTGGTAAGTTGTCTTCTACCCCTCCCTCTTGTGCCTTGGTTCCTTGCAGCAGTGGGATGTTGCTGCGTCGGTAGCACCTCACTTTCCTCCCCTGATGACGCTGAGGATATTGGTACTTGACGGCGCCACATCCTCCAGTGGCTGGGACAGGATCTCAGGTGTGGCACTGGATGCCCTTTACTGACTCTGTTGACTGCTTACAGCCAACACCTCCTCTGCCGTCTCAGAACGTTCCACCTGCTGCCTCTGGGGGACTACTACCTCCTCCTCCTCATCACTAAAAAGTGGTAGAGACTCCAAGGGCAAATCAAGGTTTGCTAAGAGTTCCCTGGCAGAAGGTGCCCCAAAGGTGGGTGGCATAGTAATAACAGGGGACGGGGCAGAAGACTGTCGCTGACCGTCCCATGTAAGGGTGGTGTCGGATGATCCAGCCTACCTCGTTTGGGAGCTTTGGGCGGTGGAACTGGAGGATTGGGTAAACCAATCTAGAACCGCTGGCTGTGTGGTTCTTACATAACCAGTGGGCGTCTGGGGTAGCTGCACCCTGCTGCCACGCCTGTTGCCCCGGCTGCCAACGGGCCTGGTGCTGCCACTTCTCCTACCCTCACCGCCTGCTGTTGCAGTCTTTGCCCAGGAAGTGCTAGAAGTGGGACGCTTGGACATAATTCTTTGGTTGGTGGAAATCTGGAAAATGAAATGAGCTATTGGCCGGAAGGCACAAAGTTTAAGTGACTATTGCTTTGTGGGTTGGTGGCACCCAGCAAAGCAAAAATGTACAGGTTATCACAAACAAATAAACTTTTTTTAACCTTTTTTTTTTACTTTTTTGGTTGCGGCTATACGGGGTTGAAGGCGACCAGCAGAGCAAAAACGGACAGCTTTTGTGGGGCACTTACTTAGCGTCACCTATAACAGCTTATCACAAACAAACCAACAAACTTCTTTTTTAAAAGTTTTTTTAAAAAACTTTTTTGGTTGTGGCTATACGCGCTTAACAGCGCCCAGCAGAGCAGCAACGTCTAGCGTCTCCTCTCGGTCACGGAACGGTAGCTGGTTCAATGCTACGTGTCCTGAGTGACTCTTCTCACTTTTCTCTCCCTATTTCTTTTTTTTTTTTTCCTCTCCCTATCTCTCCCTAGATATCACATTTTTTTAGTTAGATGCCTATCTCTCCCTCTCTCTACCTAACTCTTGATGATTTCTCAGCCTTTTTCCCTATGTGTGGGCTTATCTTCTATATCAAGCTTTCCCTGGATCTTGCTTTTTTTATCTTCCTCTCTCCTGCTTCTCTCACAAACAATATATACTCCTTCTCTATCTCTCCCTGTAGTTATCTAGTTGTTTGCCTATCTATCTATGTGTTTTCCCTCTGTACCTAGCGTGGAGCTTCTCTCTCTCTCTGCAGTCTGGAAACACAATGAGAAACTGCAGGCGGGCTCAGGCACTTCCTGTTGCTCTGGAGTGACATCACACACCTTGATATTCACATAAAAACCGGATACAAGGGATTATAGGAGTATTAATCCCTTGTATCATGTTCTATTCTGTGAAAAAAGTACAGTTTTGCGACGCCGTTGCGATTTGAACGACATTCGTAACAAACTTTTTGCAAAGTTCGTAGCGAATCTGGTTTCTAACGGTTCAGTTCCCTATATTCAGTGACTGTATAGTGGTGTTAGTTACTATGTAATGGTAATGGCAGTGCTCATGGTGTGGAGATATAGTTACTTGTATACTAGTAGTATCTCTATATTCTGAGTTTGCTCGGTAACAGTTTGGCGGTAACATGGATGGTGATATTTGCTTCCTGTATACTGGGTTATTTGGTAGCTATGACAATTATTTAGAGATACAGTATTATCATGCACTGAAAATTGTATAGTATAGTCACCGCTATCCATGGTATGTGGGCTGCTGGGGCTTCTGTGCTAGGGTCATTTTAAGTCCTAGTCCGGTCCTGGTATTGTGTGTGGCCTCCACATGCCTGTATGACCTTCCTACAACACCTGGGCATGATCCTGATGAGGTGGCCGATGGTCTCCCAGATCTGGACTAAAGCATCTACCAGTCTGTGCCACCACGTGACGTTGAGGGATGAAGGAGACATGATGTCCCTGATGTGCTCAGTCGGATTAAAGTCTGGGGAACAGTCCATAGCTCCACCGCCCTCATCTTGCAGGAACTGCTGACACACTCCCTTCACATGAAGTCTAGCATGGTCCTGCATTAGGAGGAACTTAGGGCCAACCGCACCAGCGTATATTCTCACAAGGGGTCTGAGGATCTCATTGGTTCCTAATGGCAGTCAGGCTACCTCTGGCAGCACTAAAATTTATACAAACAACCTACCTCTGGCAGCACATAGACGGCAGCTTCAAAGAAATGCCACCCCACACCATAACTGACCCACTGTCAAACCGCTTATGCTGAAGGATGTTGCAGGGAGCAGATCGCTCTCCACGGTGTCTCCAGATGCGCCCTGCATGGTGCTGGGCTGTGAGCACAACCCCCATCTCTGGACATCGGGCACTCATACTATCATCATGGAGTCAGTTTCTAACCGTTTGTGTGGACTTTTGTGCACATTTGTGGCCTGCTGGAGGTCATTTTGCAGGGCTCTGGCAGTGCTCCTCCTGTTCCTCCTTGCAAAAAGAAAAAACACCTCCTCTCCGTGGGTGGGGAGTTGACGGGCGCAGGTCCAAGGGTGAGGCAAGGCAAATGTAGGATGAAACAGATTTATTAAAATACTTAAAGGGCGATGCAATGCGTTTCTAAACCGGACTGGTTTCTTTGTCAAGTGTCATATGAAGTGAATATGACACTTGACAAAGAAACCAGTCCGGTTTAGAAACGCGTTGTGTCGCCTTTTAAGTATTTTAATAAATCTGTTTCATCCTACATTTGCCATTTGGACCTGCGCCCGTCAACTCCCCACCCACGGAGAGGAGGTGTTTTTTCTGCATTGCCATAGATCCTACTGGACCTATCGGGGGAGAGTCTGCGGTCCAGTTACACGCTTATTCGAGTGTTGTGCCTCTCTCTGCACAACCTCTACAGGTGAGCGTTTTCTTGTTATACTCACACCGATTGTACCATCTGATCTGTGCTATGGAGCGCTGCTCTTTCTTTTTGTACCTCCTTGCAAAAAGGCAGAGGTTGCAGTCCTGCTGCTGGTTTGTTGCCCTCCTAAGGCCTCCTCTACGTCTCCTGGTCTACTGGCCTGTCTTCTGGTAGCACCTCCAGCCTCTGGACACTACAGTCACAGACACAGCAAACCTTCTTGCCACAGCATTGATGTGCCATCCTGGATGAGCTGCAATACCTGAGCCACCTGTATGGGTTGTAGAGTCAGTCTCATGCTACCACGAGTGTGAAAGCACCACCAACATTCAAAAGTGACCAAAACATCAGCCAGAAAGCAGAGGTACTGAGAGGTGGTCTGTGGTCCCCACCTGCAGAAACATTCCATTATTGATTGTGTCTTGCTAATTGACAATAATTTCCACCTGTTGTCTATTCCATTGGCACAACAGCATGTAAAATTGATTGTGAATCAGTGCCGCTTCCTAAGTGGACAGCTTGATTTCACAGAAGTTTGATTCACTTGGAGTAATATTGTGTTGTTTAAGTATTCCCTTTATGTTTTTGAGCAGTATATATATATATATATATATATATATATATATATATATATATATATATTCCACCACATTTTATAGTGTAAGAGATGTATTAAGTAATGGAAGACAATGCCTGTATTATCCATTACCTGAGGATATCCATATAGTCCAAGGATCTGTGCTGCAGGAATAGTGGTAGATGAGTATTGATCTCCAATGACACCGGCCAGCTGGCCTCCAGTACGGCTCTTACAAGAGTAATTTGGTATCTTTTTATCTGGGTCGGACAGAAGATGTAAAACCCCTCGTACAGTCAGTCGCTCATCTATACAGGAGTCATATATGTGATATCCCAGAGTGATGTTGGGTAAAATGTCAGGATTTTGGTTAATATTATCAATGGCAAAGAAAAATATCAGAGGATGTATGAGTCCTTGATATCTAAAGCTGTAAATAGAATACATATATAGACGAGTTACTTACTAAAGATCTGGTCTCCACTAGAGATGAGCGAACCGGGTTCGGGTTTGGGTTTGAGTCCAGCCGAACCCAGAACGATCGGCATTTGATTAGCCGGGGCTGCTGAAGTTGGATAAAGCTCTAAGGTTGTCTGGAAAACATGGATACAGCCAATGACTATATCCATGTTTTCCACATAGCCTTAGGGCTTTATCCAAGTTGAGCAGCCCCACCGCTAATCAAATGCCGATCGTTCGGGTTCGGCTGGACTCGGACCCGAACCCGGTTCGCTCATCTCTAGTCTCCACTTATTCCCTACACTGCCTAAGTACATGAGATATTCCTGATGATTCCTTATCAGCTTTATCTTATACAATTCTGTGATAAAGTATATGGCCGCTTCCTGATTCCCTAATAGCTTTACCCCTAACCAGTTGATGGCACACAGCATCCGATCAGCATCTTTATGTGATTACAGTGCAATTTACACACGAAAATATACATATAGTGCAAGAATAATCCAGTAGAAAAAAGCAACTCAATGTCACAATATTTAAATAGATTATATTAGCATATATTGTAAATGGTAAGCATGGAGATCACTGTTAACACACATGTAGCGTACCCACATGGCCTCCCAGGCATCCTAGGCATAAGTATAACTGACCTATATCGGTTCTAAGCCCTAATCCCAACACATGCTTACCCATGGCAATGATGTCGCTAACCCCGACGTACGTTTTGCGTACTTCCGCTTTCTCATGCTGGTAGCTGTGGGCTCTCTTGGGTGTGCATAGGACGGAGTGGGCGTTCCTTACTGCCGTGACGCGACGTTTCGGGGTTGCCCCCTTACTCATGCGTGACGGCAGTAAGGAACGCCCACTCCGTCCTATGCACACCCAAGAGAGCCCACAGCTACCAGCATGAACTATCATGTGAATATTCCAGAGAATAAACTGAAAAATTCAATGACTGAAACGTGAGTCTACCTTTTTCTGTTTGGATATATAAGGAATTAAAGTCATATTGAATGCATTCGTACGGCACTCCAGCAAGTTATCTTACACTTGGGCTATTTTTAATTGCTTAGTGTCAGAGAATAAATTGATTACCCAGGATGGATCGGCTCTGGCATTTTCCTATATCCCCTTAGTGCGGCCGGGAGAAAGACGCACAGACCAGTGTGATATGTGACGCGTCACTTTATTTTATACCACAAGTTAAACAAACCAATCAATCAGTCCAGTAAATAGAAAAAGAGCTGAGGGCACTCACCCGTATGTTGCAACGTTTCTTTATTCCAACGTGCAGTTAAAAGCTCCGTACAGGGGGGCCCCTGTGCAAAAAATGTGCCTGCCCCCCCTCCCCCATTGCCTCCCACCAACCTTTTCCACCTTGTGGCACCTCTACCAGACAATGTTCTACAGAATACAAAAAATGGCATTCAGTGACTCACAGGTGACATCTTCTTTAATCTGAAATGAGAAAGAGAGAGACAGGGGGCGCTTCCTCGTGTGATAAAAGATGACCAGGTATGTGGTAGCAGGGTTTTGCAGGGATCCACTCACCTGGGTAGGTTGTGCAAAATTTAGGCACAACTCTATATGCAGCATAAAGGGGTGTACACCGCAGCTGTACTGGGGGACGTCACCACTGACGGTGGAACAGATGATTACACATCTGCATTTTCTTTAATCTGAAACTTTCCCTTTTCATTTCCATCCGGTCCAGACCACCGAGATGATTTCTTCCAGCTACAATTTATCTCTTCAGAACCTGCCAGACAAACATCTTAGGCTCCGCACTTTTTTAACAACTTCCTTCTCTTTTTCCCACCTATACGGTCCCATACAGTAGCAATTGCGCTGTTTGGTGTCATGCGCCTAAAAGTCAATAGGTATGTGGGTTACACCCGTATGTAGGATTCCCTGCTGTGCCCCATATAGTTATAATGCACTCTGGTAAGTCCTCAATAGAGTTATAATGCCCCCTTCTGTGCATCCCCACATCGAAATACCCCCTGCTGTGCACCCCCCTAGTAACAACGCCCCCTGCTGTCCACCCCTATAGTAATAATGTCCCTGCTGTGTCCCCCATAACATTCTCTCCCCCTTCAACCCCCACTGCCAGTTATTATTACTGCAAGTTATTGTACTAACCCACCACCACCTGCAATTCCCCCCCATGGCATACTGCCAGTGTAGTGAGTGCACTACCTGCATCTGTGGCATCAGATTCTAGGTGTTCTGCTGCCTGAGGCGAAACCTGAAATGTCCCCCAACAACAACCCCCTGCCGACTGAGAACCATAAGTAAGGCATGTGTGCAAAAAACCTGCAGCTTATAATGATATATGTGCATACACAACATACACAATCCAGCTCCACCATAATTTGTTCCTTTTATGCACTACCTTCCATCCTGGGTGAGGACAACACAGAAGAGGTTTTAAAGTTTCCAGGTTTTTAATACTGTATATCCCCCCTCCCCCCTCTGTAGTTGTTCCCCCCATACTGTATACCTCTCTCTCTGTCGTTGTTCTCCCCATACTGTATACCTCTCCTTCTGTCGTTGTTCCCCCCATAGTGTATACCTCTCCCTCTGTCTCGCTCTGTAGTTGTTCCCCCCATACTGTATACATCCCCCCCCTGTAGTTGTTCCCCCGATACTGTATACCTCTCCCTCTGTCGTTGTCTCCCCCCATACTGTATACCTCTCCCTCTGTCTCCCCCTGTAGTTGTTCCTCCCATAATGTATACCTCCCCCCTGCAGCTAGCCTGGCAGTATGAGGGGAGCAGTTGGCAGTGAGTGGGGGCTGCAGTACACAGGGACACCGGTGAGAGGCCGCCTGGGACCAGGTTGCAGCAGCTTCCTGTGGGACCGGGCCACCCTGCAGTCGCACACCTACTGCTGAACCTGGCTGTGGGGGGTACCGAGGATGTGCTGTCAGGAGTGGCTGGGGGACATGGGGAGCAGGACTTGCTAGTTTGTCTGTCACCAGCCGGGCATCTGGATTAGCGGTGAAATCAGGGAGCTGCTGCAGCCCGGTCCCAGGCGGCCTCTCACCGGTGTCCCTGTGTACTGCCTCAGCGGCAGTGTTGCCCCCCCCGGCCCATCCCGGAGAAAAAGGGGCTAGTGTAGCCGGTTAGGCTACTGCTGGGCCCTGGGCATTGAAGCCTGACGGGCCCCTCCTTTGCCCAAGGCCCCTGTGCAAATGAATCGGCTGCACAAGTGGTAGGTCCACCACTGGCTCTGTAAGACATATCTTGCTAGAGCAGACGCCATACCGCTTCACAGCGTAATCATCATGACGGCCATTTCATGCGCATGGGCGCTTCATCTGATGAAGCGATCCGATGAAGCACGCATGCGCGTGAAATGGCCATCATGATGATTACGCTGTGAAGCAGTATGGCGTCTGCTCTAGCAAGATATATCTTACGGAGCTTTTAACTGCACTTTGGAATAAAGAAACTTTGCAACATATGGGTCAGTGCTGTCAGCTCTTTTTCTATTTACTGGACTGTGTATATGTATGCGTCTTTTGCTTGCGAGGAGCACCCCCGTTGCTCACTGGCATTAGCCCATATTATACGTCTTCCTAACTGCACGTTTACCATAATACAGTGAGTAGTTCCGGTAAGCTTCTCCACTAACTTTGTATAACCAATCAATCAGTTTTAAAATCCTGACTATGACCGTTCCCATGACAAGTTCTGCTGTCCACTATAGATGAGCGAGTAGTGAAATATTCGAATTTTTGAATATTGAGTCAAGTAGACCCTGATGCTAGACTATTCGATCGAATATCGAATCCTATTAAAGTCTATGGGAAAAAATGCTCGACTCTTGAAGATCAAAATTCAAAAAGCTATTATGGCTTTGTATACAGATCCAACGGCGCAGGTATACTCAGCAGGTACCCTTTCAAGAACCTTTAAGATAACAAACAGGACACGGCAGGGTTGCCCTCTCTCCCCGATTATTTTTATTTTAGCAATTGAGCCGTTAGCCAAAAAAATTAGGGAAGATGAAACCATAAAGGGGATATCAACAATACAACAAGATCATCGTATAGGATTGTTTGCAGATTACATAATACTAACCATAACAGAACCTGAGTCATCCCTACCTGCGGTGATGAAAATATTAACTGAATTCGGCAATGTTAGTTATTACAAAGTAAACTCGACTAAATCAGTAATTCTTAATATGGGAATACGGCATTCCATTGTTACGAAACTTAAAAATAAGTTTCCGTTTCAATGGACAGATAGATCTATACAATACTTGGGGGTGCACCTTATATATCCTGTTAATAAATTAGTAACAACTAACTTTGATCAGCTACTAAAGATATTAAATAAAGATATTATTAAATACTCTAAGTTACCAATAACATGGATAGGGCGAATTTCAATTATAAAAATGATGTTACTGCCGAAAATCTTATATTATTTTCGGAATCTGCCAATTCACATCCCCCAATTCTGGTTAAAACGTATTAAAAAAATAATAATGCAATATGCATGGTCAGGCCAAAGAGCGAGAGTAGGAAAAGAAATCATATGTACACCTGTAAAATATGGAGGACTGGGGTGCCCTGATATCTCCCTTTATTATTATTATGCTTCAGTGTTAGAGCAGCTAAAATGGTGGTGGGTAAAAGATAATGTGAGATTATGGGTAGAATTGGAACAAAAATTAGCACAATGCTATGACCTAAGAGCATGGGTGTGGCACACAAGATTATCTCAGAGATCCTCTTCTCATTTATCACCTACATTAGAAGCTGGATGTAGGATTTTTAACAGTAACATAGTCAAAACAGTGTTAGCACCTACACGACCAAAAAGGATTCCACTTAGAACCATGGAATTACTGATATTAGATTCTGATTATAGTACTTGGATGGAAAAGGGAATAAAGAATCTGGGTGATATCTGTGAAGGCAATAGCCTTAGTCTTAAACCATTCTCAGAAATAGCTGATGGATATGGGATTTCCAATAAAGACTTCTATAAGTACCTCCAACTGAGGCACTGCCCTCACATGATCAAATTAAATAATTCATTATCTGATCTTAAAACAACAAAATATGAAGAACTCCTATACAACTTAAAAGAAAGTCAAAAGGGCCTCGCCCTAACATACAGAATTTTATCATCTCAAAGAAAATCATTTACATTTACAAAGAAATGGGAAGAGGACCTAGGTCATATATTTACACAGGATGAATGGGACACGGTATATAGTATTCCATCTAAAGTATCACACTATATTGGACACCTAGAAGCATCCCGCAAATTATTATACCGATGGTATAGGACACCATATAAGTTAGCAAAAATTTTTCCAAATATGTCCCCGGTATGTTGGAGGTGCCATGAGAGTAATGGCACTCTGCTTCATATATGGTGGGAATGCCATTTAATTAAGATGTTCTGGTCCCAAATAGAGGACCTCATACGAAGTATACTTGGCTACCAACCAAATTGGGGTCCAGGTCTGGCATTGATTTCAATGGAAACTGAGAACATTCCACCCCAAGACAGGGTAATATTGCTGCATGTATTAATGTCAGCACGAAGCAGCATAGCTAAAAGATGGAAATCTAGTGAAATCCCATCTACACTAGAGGTTATAGCTAAGGTCCAACATAATTATAAGATGGAAACTGCAATAGCTGTAGGAATGGATGGGATTATAAGATCCCATAAACATTGGCAAAAATGGTGCATGTACTATTTGCAGCTTTACCCTAATAGAAGCTAGGATAAGACACATAAAAATTAAGGTAAAATATACTGAGAATTAGTGATATATAAAATAATAGGCTAATATAGAGAATCAGATGTCGGGGGGGGAGGGACTTAGTGTATTGCTTATAATTGTTTATGTGTTTGCTTCGTATCATGAGTATAAGGTATATGCCTTATTAATGTAAATTTCTGTAAAGTTTGAAAATTAATAAAAAATTTAAATTAAAAAAAAAAAAAAAAAGATCAAAATTCAATCACTTAGAGGTTACCAAGTCCACAATGACACCTCAGGAAATGATGCAAACACCTCTGGAATGCAATGGGGACAGCAGGGGAAGCATACCTAGGTGCAGCTAACACGCCAAAGTCGCAGCAATACGCCAATATCACAGACTATCAACTATACACTTCAAACACAATATAACCTATGTAAAGTTGAAAAAACATCAGGAAATCTTCTTCCCTCTACATTATCATGGTCAGAAAGCCACATTTTAAGCAAAAGCAACATTTTCATGCACCCCTTCAAATCACGTTGCCTATGACCACTACAGATGGCATAGGCAAGGAGGAAATCACGCAGCACCCACCGCTAACTGTCATTGTGTGTGTGTTATGTGGTCAGACATGTTCTACATAAAGAGGTGTGGTTCTCATGGAAACCATGTAAAAACTGAAATTGAAGCCCGCCGATGAGGGGAGCCCTCCAAAAATCATGGGAGTTACAGGAGAGCAGATAATAAAATCTTCTTAAGAGGCCCTGGAATTTGAATGTTCATACTTTGAATCCTTTAAAGAGTATCTAAGAGAAGGCAAATTTAAATTGATTTTGATGGAAAACACCCACTTCTACCACCTCTACCATCCTGATTGATCCTAAACACTGACTTCTTTCGCCTAAAAGCAAAAATTGATTTTGTGGCCCTTGAGGTGAGCCCTCCAACATTCCCATTCGATTCGATTTCATAAAAGAAAAACAAAACAAAACAAAAAGGTAAATGGAAGATTGAATTGAATTAAATTTGATTTGAAATTTGAAATTAAAGATTAATCCCTTCAAGACCAAGCCTATTTGCACCTAAAAGACCAGGCTCATTTTTCAAAATCTGACCTGTCTCACTTTATGCTCTTATAGCTCAGTGATGCTTTAACGTATGCTAGCGATTCTGAGATTGTTTTTTCGTCACATATGGCACTTTATATTAGTGGCAAAATTTGGTCACTACTTTGTGTGTTTTTTGTGAAAAACATCAAAATATCATGAAAAATTTAAAAAATTTGCATTTTATGAACTTTGAAATTCTCTGCTTCTAAAAAAGAAAGTCGTATCACATAAATTAGTTACTAAGTCACATTACCGATATGTCCTCTTTATTCTGGCTTCATTTCATAAACATATTTTACTTTTTTAGGGTGTTACAGGGCTTAGAAATTTATCAGCAAATTACCACATTTTCGTGAAAGTTTCCAAAACTGATTTTTTTTTAGGGACCAGTTCTTTACTTAAGTTGATTTAGGAGGCTTGTATACTGGAAACCCCAATAAGTGACCCCATTTTGGAAACTAGACACCTTAAAGAATTAATCTAGGGGTATAATGATCATTTTAACCCTACAGGGGCTGGAGGAAAGTATTCACCATTAGGCTGGGTTCACACTATGTATATTTGAGGCTGTATTTGGTCCTCATGTCAGGTCCTCATAGCAACCAAAACCAGGAGTGGATTGAAAACACAGAAAGGATCTGTTCACACAATGTTGAAATTGAGTGGATGGCCGTCATATAACAGTAAATAACTGCCATTATTTCAATACCACAGCCGTTGTTTTAAAATAACAGCAAATATTTGTCATTAAATGGCGGCCATCCACTCAATTACAACATTATGTAAACAGATCCTTTCTGTGTTTTCAATCCACTTCTTGTTTTGGTTGCTATACAGCCTCAAAAATACAGCCTCAAATATACGTAGTGTGAACCCAGCCTCTGGCCGTAAAAAAATGAAAAATTAAAAATTTCCAATAATATATACGTTTAGATTAAAGTTTCTCATTTTAAAAGGAACATGAGAGAAAAAGCACCCCAAAATTGGTAACGCAGGTTCTCTTGAGTACTACGGTACCCCATAAGTGGGCGTAAACAACTGTATAGGCACACAGCAGGGCTCAGAAGGAAGGGAGCGCCAATTAGCTTTTCCATTGCAGATTTTGCTGAAGAAGTTTCCGAGCGCCAGGTGCATTTGCAGAGCCCCTGTAGTGTCAGCAGAGAGAACCCCCCCCCATAAGTCACCCCATTTTGGAAAGTGCACCCCTCAAAGAATTCATCTTGGTGTGTGTTGAGCATTTTGACCCCACAGGTATTAGAGGAAAGTATTCAAAATTAGACAGTAAAAATGAAAAACTCGAATTTTTCCAATAAAATGTTCCTTTAGTTTGAAATATCTCAATTTCACGAGGAACAAGAGAAAAAAAGTACCCCAAAATTTGTAACGCAGGTTCTCCTGAGTAAAAAGGTACCTCATATGTCGGTATAAACCACTGTATGGGAACACAGCAGGGCTCAGAAGGAAAGGAGCGCCAATTAGCTTTTTCAATGCAGATTTTGCTGCAGAAATTTCCGTACGCCAGGTGTGTTTGCAGTGCCCCTGTAGTGCCAGTGAAGTAAAATCTCGCCATAAGTCACCCCATTTTGGAAAGTGCACCCCTCAAAGAATTCATCTTGGTGTGTGGTGAGCATTTTGACCCGACAGGTATTAGAGGAAAGTATTCAAAAGTAGACAGTAAAAATGAAAAACTGAAATTTTTCCAATAATATGTTCCTTTAGTTTAAAATTTCTCAATTTCACGAGAAACAGGAGAGAAAATTCACCCCAAAATCTGTAAAGCAGGTTCTCCTGAGTAGAACGGTACCCCATATGTGGGTATAAACCACTGTATGGGCACACAGCCGGGCTCAGAAGGAAAGGAGCGCCAATTAGCATTTTCTGTGCAGATTTTTCTGAAGAAGTTTCTGAGCACCAGGTGCGTTTGCAGAGCCCCTGTAATGTCTACAGAATAGAACCCCCCCAAAAGTCACCCCATTTCGGAAAGTACACCCCTCAAAGAATTCATCTTGGGGTAGGATGAGCATTTTGGCTCCACAGGTATTAGAGGAAAGTATTCAAAATTGGCCAGTAAAAATTAAAAACTTGAATTTTTCCAATAATATGTTGGTTTAGTTTGAAATTTCTAAATTTCACAAGGAACAGAAGAAAAATTGTACCCCAAAATCTGTAATGCAGGTTCTCCTGAGTACAACGGTACCCCATATGTGGGCATAAACCACTGTATGGGCACACAGTAGGGCTCAGAAGGGAAGGAGCGCCAATTAGCTGGAGCAAAACCGCAGCTAGTAATAGTTATTAGAATAGTGCAGTTACTAAAATAAAATAAAAAAATTAGATTACAGGTAATATGGGGTGGTTACGGACAGTCTGGGGTGGTTCCGGGTAATCTAGAGGTGGTTACGGACAGTCTGAGGTGGTTACGGGTAATCTGGGGTGGATACGGTCAACATGGGTTGGTCACAGGCAACCTGCTGTGGTTACGGCAACCTGGGGTGGTTACAGGCAACCTGGGGTGGTTACGGGCAACGTGGAGTGGATACGGACAACCTGCTGTGGTTACAGCAATCTGAGGTTACAACAATCTGTTGTGGTTACAGGCAACCTGCTGTGGTTAGAGGCAACGTGGGGTGGTTAAGGACAATCTGGGGTGGTTACGGACAATCTGGGGTGGTTACGGACAATCTGGGGTGGTTACGGACAATCTGGTGTGCTTACAGGCAACCTGCGGTGGTTATGGCAACCTGGGGTGGTTAGAGGCAACCTGGGGTGGTTACGGGCAACGTGGGGTGGATACGGACAATCTGCTGTGGTTACAGACAATCTAGGGTGGTTACAGGCAACCTGCTGTAGTTACAGGCAACCTGGGGTGGTTACAGGCAACCTGCTGTGGTTACAGGCAACCTGGGGTGGTTACAGGCAACCTGGGGTGGTTACAGGCAACTTGGGGTGAATACGGATAACCTGCTGTGGTTACAGACAATCTAGGGTGGTTACAGGCAATCTGGGGTGGTTAGAGGCAACCTGGGGTGGTTACAGGCAACCTGGGGTGAATACGGACAACCTGCTGTGGTAACAGACAATCTAGGGTGGTTACAGGCAACCTGCTGTGGTTACGGATAAACTAAAGTGCTAATAGGTAATCTGAGGTGGGTACCTGTAATCTGGCGTGGTTACGGGCAATCTGGAGGGGGTCACTGGCAATTTAGGGTGGTTAGAGGCAAGGTGCAGTGGTCAGATCCAAGGTGCGGTGGTCAGAGGCAAGGTGCGGTGGTCAGAGGCGACGTGCGCTGGTCAGAGGCGACGTGCGCTGGTCAGAGGCGACGTGCGGTGGTCATAGGCGACGTGCGGTGGTCAGAGGCAAGGTGCGGTGGTCAGAGGCAACCTGCGGTGGTTGCGTGCAATCTGGGGGGTTACATGTAATCTGGGGGGTTACATGTAATCTGGCATGATTACGGGCAACCTGGGGTGGTTATGCGCAACCTGCGGTGGTTACGGGCAACCTGGGGGGGTTACAGACAATCTAGAATTGTTACGGATAGACTGAAGTGCTTATAGCTAATCTGGGGTGGTTACGGACAATCTGGGGTGGTTACAGACAATCTGGGGTGGATACAGGCAACCTGCTGTGGTTACGGATAAACTAAAGTGCTAATAGGTAATCTGAGGTGGGTACCTGTAATCTGGCGTGGTTACGGGCAATCTGGAGGGGGTCACTGGCAATTTAGGGTGGTTAGAGGCAAGGTGCAGTGGTCAGAGGCAAGGTGCGGTGGTCAGATGCAAGGTGCGGTGGTCAGAGGCAAGGTGCGGTGGTCAGAGGCGACGTGCGCTGGTCAGAGGCGACGTGCGGTGGTCATAGGCGACGTGCGGTGGTCATAGGCGACGTGCGGTGGTCAGAGGCAAGGTGCGGTGGTCAGAGGCAACCTGCGGTGGTTGCGTGCAATCTGGAGGGTTACATGTAATCTGGCATGATTACGGGCAACCTGGGGTGGTTATGCGCAACCTGCGGTGGTTACGGGCAACCTGGGGGGGTTACAGACAATCTAGAATTGTTACGGATAGACTGAAGTGCTTATAGCTAATCTGGGGTGGGTACAGGCAATCTGGGGTGATTACGGACAATCTGGAGGGGGTCACTGGCAATGTGCGGTGGTTACGGGCAACTTTCGGTGGTTACGGGTAATCTGGGGGGTTACGTGCAATCTGACGTGATTACGGACAACCTGGGGTGGTTACGGGCAACGTGCGATGGTTACGGGCAACCTGCGGTGGTTACGGGTAATCTGGGGGGGGGGGTTAGGGGTAATTTGGGAGTAAACTGCAATTATTACTATAATAAAAAGTGTGTGTTTTATTTTTTTGTGTGTTTGTCACTTTTTGTACTTTATACATTCATTTTCACTGTATTTCTATGATTACTGTGATATTTTCTATCACAGTAATCATAGTTCAGTGACAGAGACCAAATTGGTCTCTGTCACTTTAAATTTTCAGAGCTGGCTGGTTGTGGAGCGCATGCGCACTTCATAACCAACCAGGACGCCGAAGAGGAAGGAGCTCCAGGAGCAGGTAATGTATTAAAGGGTGGGGGGGGGGGGGGGTGACTGGGGACGGGAGTGACAGGGGGGGTGGGGGCGACTTGGGGGGTGGGGGGACATCACTTTTTATCCCCTGTCACCAATCATTCATGGTGACAGGGGATAAAAACTGCCGGGCTCCACATGGCACAAGCGATCAGCGGTATATAGTATATACCGCTGATCGCTTGTACCGGGACCCCACAGGGGGGGTCCCGATGACTGCCCCATGCTCTCCGCTACATTCATTTTTACTTTAGATCACTGTGAACAGACATTAGTCTGTTCACAGTGATGGCGGCGGCCATCTTGGATCCGATGGCCGCCGCGGGAGGGGGGGGTTAGTGACTGGGGCACTAGGGGGGCTGGTCTGGGGTCTGATTTTACTTATTTCATCTGATGAAATACAGCGGTGGCACTGGCCCATTAGTGACCGCCGTTGCGGCGGTCACTAAGGGGTTAATGGGGGTCAGCTGCGGGATCGCAGCTGATCCTCATTATCTCCGGTGCTGTACTCAGATAAGAGCGGGATCGCTGTCCCTGCAGCGATCCCACTCTCATCACAAAGCCCCTGTCAGTCAGGAACGTATATGTACATTCCTACTGCACGGGGCATGTGCAATAGGAACATATATATACAGATTGCTGACGTGAAGGGGTTAAAAAAACAGTCCATAAAGTGGTCTTTACTGACCTGCCAGCTTCTGCCTTTAAAATATCTACAAAACCTGCTAAACAGTGACTTCTTTTGCCTAAAAGCATATTGAAAGAAAATTATCAGGCCCTTCAAGTAAGTGCGCCAAAAATTGATTTTGTGGTGAGGCCTCCAACATTCCCATTTAATTCGATTTAATTAAAAAAAAAGTAAATGAAAGATTTAATTGAATTCGAAATCGAAGACAAAACAAAAACAGCCGATAAAGTGGCCTTTCCAGACCTGCTGGCTTTTGCTATTGAAACGGCTACAAATGAAAGGAAGGCGGAGGACACCGCCAACAAGTTTTTATCCAAAAATAAAATGGTTTTAAATGAACAACTTAAGGATCCTACTAAAATAGCAAGATTTTGATTAAAAGTTGAAATGCTCTAACAGGCTTTTAGGGGTCTCTCCTGCCTAAAATCACTTAATAGCTAACTCACTCTGCTACACACTGTCTCCTTCTCTAGCTACAAGTAGCATCTGATAACGAATCTTAAATCCACTATTCTATGCATGGCACTTGAGATGAGCCCTCTAAAACTAAGCTCTAGGCACTTAAGGTGAACCCTCCAAAAATAAGCTTGAGTCACTTGAGGTGAGCCTTTTAAAAACGGAGTTAGAGGTGTTAGGGATTAGTTCAAATGGCAATAGAAATGTCTCTCTCCATATGCAGTTAAGCCAAATATTTCCTAAGGCAATGGAAATACAGCCTGGAATTCATGGAAGCAGTCATCCCACCCAGCACTAAGACTGCTAGTGAAAGGCCGGACCGTATCAGCTATGCAAACAGCCAAATATTTTTTTTAAAAAAAGTGTCTGTAACCAAGGGTTACTGACAAAAGCTATCAGTTCACTTTACCGAGGCCAGGCACCTTGGTGACACATATCTGTCATATACTATGACATTTTGTACCTTCTCACAAGGCCCTTGAATTGAGCCTTTTAAAAGCGGATTTGAGGCCCTTGAGGTAAACACTCCAAAAATTAACTTCAGGCTCTTGAGGTGACCCTCCAAAAATTAGCTCAAGGCCCTTGAGGCGGAACATCAGAAGAGATTGTATGGATGGCCCTTGAAGTGAGCCATCTAAAAAATTATATGGAGGCCCTTGAAAGAGCCCCCCAAAAATTATGAGCATGGCCCTTCAGGTGAGCCTCAATGCTGTTTTTTTCTACCGTGGTTGAGGAGGAGGAAATGAGCTGCAGCAGACACATGGCACTTCTCTTTTGGCTGCTTTCCATTGGTGGAGAAGTAAAGTCTGGGTGAATTCAGTGGCTGTTCATTTTTATCAGCGTCAGCACTGTCAGTTGACAGATGGCTGCGCTTATCTGTGATGATGCCCCCAGCTGCGCTGAACACCCTTTCTGACAGAACGATGGTGGCAGGCCAGCATCTCCAAGGCGCACAGGGACAGTTCCAGCCATGTGTCCAACTTGCAGACCCAGTAAGTGTAGGATGCCAAGGGATCGAGGAGGATAGGGCTGTGGTCGGCTAGGTACTCCCTCAACAACATTTTATGGTCCTAAAAGTCTCTCTGATCATTATCCCCCTATTGGGGATGTGTGCCTTGGTAGGGAAAGCATGAGATCGAGAAAGATCTGATTTTATTAATAAGGAGATTGAAATCTTAATGGCGATCAATCAGGGTTCTGCTAGGATACAAACTGTCTGGGATGCATTGAAGGCATACCTAATGGGGATATATGTGAAATAAATTGCTGTGAAAAAAGAGCTTTAGGAGGAAGGAGAAACAATTGGTAGATGAAGTAGAGAATAATAACTTGAAATACTCTTCCAGTGGGGATTCTAGTGATCTCAAAAAGTTGAAGTTATCTCAGGAGATGTTAGCTAAGTTTTTTAAAGATAAGGCAGAAAATAAATTGCTGTTTTTAGACCAGAAGAGGGTGTTGGAGGGTAATAAACCTGGCCGTTTGTTAGCTAATATTATTAAAGCGCAGGCTGAGTCCAATGAGATCACAGCCATCAGGGGAGATGCTGGTGGTATAGTTAATGGTCAGGAAGCTATCCAGGAGGAGTTTGTCAGGTATTACAATACACTATATACATCAAGTACCCCAGACTTATCAGAAATAGATGATTTATTATTTAATAAGATCAATCTGCCAAATTTATCCAGTATACAAAGGGAGGAGTTGGATGTTCCATTGACGTTGTTAGAGCTTGAGGAGACTCTGGCCTCCATCACCGGTAACTCCTTTCCGGGCCCAGACGGTCTCCCCTATGATTTTTACAGGAGACATGCCGGATGTATCTTGCCTACTCTTCTGAAAGTACTTACTATATAGCCTGTGAGGAAGGCATATGCCCCACTCCATGGAGGAAGACAATATTGTGCTTCTTAAGAAGAAGGGTAGGGATCATTTGGAGATGTGTAACTTTCGGCCTATCTCACTTTTGAATAGTGACGTTAAACTGTTCTCTAAACTTATTGCTAGACGTATTAATAAGATAATAGGGGGTTTGGTAGCAGATGATCAGAATGGCTTCATCCCTGGCTGCACCGTGTTTAAAAATATAAAACGGACCTTTATTAATCTGCAGATAAAAAGAGGAGTGGACAGGGCCCTGGTGGCTCTTGATGCTTGTAAAGCCTTTGATCAAGTTGAATGGCCCTACCTATGGAAAGCTCTGGAGAATTTTCAGTTTAGGAATAATATAATTAAATGGATTCAAACTCTATATAGGCAACCTAAGGGGAGGTTGGTGATAAATGGTAGAACTACTTCAGAATTTAACATTCTTAGAGGCACACGGCAAGGATACCCTTTATCACCCATTTTATTTGCTTTATATCTAGAACCACTGGCTGAATCGATGAGGAAAATGGATAATTATAAAGGTTTTGGAGTAAGGGATAAAGAGGAAAAAATGTTGATGTATGCTGATGATCTTCTTTTTATCGACAGCCCTGAGAGTAATTTACCTTCGGTCATACAGGACTTTAAAACTTTCAGGAAGCCTATGGGGCTGTCGATAAATTGTACAGAATCATTCATAATGCCATTGGATATGCAGATGTATAAGGGTGGGACAGAGCTGAAGGTGCGTAGCCCAGAGGAGGGAATTGATTATCTAGGAGTAGTAATAACTGGGGCCTCCAATTAATATATATAAAGTAACATCAAACCCCTTTTAGTAAAAATGAGTAAAAAGGTGGATGTGTGGACGAAACTGCCGCTCGGTATGGCCGCCCGGATAGCCCTTATAAAAATGGTTTTCCTCCCCCAGATTAATTTTTTTCTAGCTGCCTTGCCACTATGGATTCCTGACAAATATTTCAGAAGAATTGAGGTAATGCAGAATGAATTGATCTGGGGGAGGAAGAGGGTCAGGATACAGTATGATTATTTCTGCCCTCGAGTCAATAGGAGGGGATTTGGACTGCCCAATTTTCGTTTATATTTTTTGTCTTTTCAGTTGGCATTTATTCTGGCCCACAGAGACTCTGGGTGGTTTAAGACTGATAAATTCCTAGGTGGAGTTAAAAATATTTTCACTAGATTAGAATCTGGAGGTACAGTGGGGAAAAAAAAGTATTTAGTCAGTTACCAATAGTTCTCCCACTTAAAAAGATGAGAGGCGTCTGTAATTTACATCATAGGTAGACCTCAACTATGAGAGACAAAATGAGAAAACAAATCCAGAAAATCACATTGTCTGATTTTGTAAGAATTTATTTGCAAATTATGGTGGAAAATAAGTATTTGGTCACCTACAAACAATCAAGATTTCTGGCTCTCACAGACCTGTAACTTCTTCTTTAAGAGTCTCCTCTTTCCTCCACTCATTACCTGTAGTAATGGCACCTGCTTAAACTTGTTATCAGTATAAAAAGACACCTGTGCACACCCTCAAACAGTCAGACTCCAAGCTCCACTATGGTGAAGACCAAAGAGCTGTCAAAGGACACCAGAAACAAAATTGTAGCCCTGTACCAGGCTGGGAAGACTGAATCTGCAACAGGCAACCAGCTTGGAGTGAAGAAATCAACTGTGGGAGCAATAATTAGAAAATGGAAGACATACAAGACCACTGATAATCTCCCTTGTTTTGGGGTTCCATGCAAAATCTCACCCCGTGGGGTCAAAATGATCACAAGAACGGTGAGCATTTTGGATGATGCAGAAGAGTATTGGGAGAATGTCCTATGGTCTGATGAAACCAAAGTGGAACTGTTTGGTAGAAACACAACTTGTCGTGTTTGGAGGAAAAAGAATACTGAGTTGCATCCATCAAACACCATACCTACTGTAAAGCATGGGGGTGGAAACATCATGCTTTGGGGCTGTTTCTCTGCAAAGGGGCCAGGACGACTGATCCGGGTACATGAAAGAATGAATGGGGCCATGTATCGTGAGATTTTGAACCTCCTTCCATCAGCAAGGGCATTGAAGATGAAACGTGGCTGGGTCTTTCAACATGACAATGATCCAAAGCACACCGCCAGGGCAACGAAGGAGTGGCTTGGTAAGAAGCATTTCAAGGTCCTGGAGTGGCCTAGCCAGTCTCCAGATCTCAACCCTATAGAAAACCTTTGAAGGGAGTTGAAAGTCCGTGTTGCCAAGCGACAGCCCCAAAACATCACTGCTCTAGAGGAGATCTGCATGGAGGAATGGGCCAACATACCAACAACCTTGTGAAGACTTACAGAAATGTTTGACCTCTGTCATTGCCAACAAAGGAAATATAACAAAGGATTGAGATGAAATTTTGTTACTGACCAAATACTTATTTCCCACCATAATTTGCAAATAAATTCTTACAAAATCAGACAATGTGATTTTCAGGATTTGTTTTCTCATTTTGTCTCCCATAGTTGAGGTCTATATATGGTGTCAATTACAGACGCCTCTCATCTTTTTAAGTGGTGGAACTTGTACTTTTGGTGACTGACTAAATACTTTTTTTCCCCACTGTATATGTGTGAAAAGTATAGGTAGAGATTGGTATGGGGTACTTTCCAATAAGGTCTGGGTGGAGATTAACATTTTTTTCATGATACAGGGAAGTCTAAATTGCACAGAAATTTGGGACGATCTATACTTTCCAGAATTTGCTGTTTTATCTGCCAAGAAGTTCTGGAAGGAACAGGCACTTTGTAAAGTGAGTGATTTTTTTTGTAGAGGGGATTCTAAAGGAACCCAGAGATATCCTGGGACACAATGACACAGTATGCATTTTCAAGTTTAGGTATTTGCAGTTCACTAATGCTGTTAGGAACACTGGAGATACACTGTGTTAAGGGCTTGCCTTAAAAAAATTATGGAGGTTAATGATGGAAAGATATAGTATAATCCTTCCAGGATATAAATACAAATGGGAAATTGATTGTGGTTTTAGTTTGGAGTATATATGGGAAGAAAGGTTAGTACAGTTAGTACAGTTTTAAACTTTGCACAGAATTCACTATACACCACAGTCTTTGTATAAAATTGGGCGAGAAATAGTTCCTCCTGTAATTATTGTAATCAAGAAGAGGCTGATTTGGTTCATTTATTCTGGTCCTGTCCTCGGAGTAGAAAGTATTGGGGTGGAATTGTATGTATATTACGGAGTAAGGGTTTATTGACTGGAACTCTTTCCCTAGACATGGCGGTTTTGGGATCATCACCTAAGGAAAAAAGGGACAGAATCTTCTAGTAAAATTATTTTATGTGAGGTTAATTATACTGAGAAACTGGATGAGTGATAGATTGCTATCAGTGGATGAATGGGTCAACCAGGTTAATATTATTAAATCCTTGGAATGGGCAAGGGCGAAGGGGCATATTCTTAGAGAACAAGGCTATAGGAAAATATAGTGGCTGGTAAATTGGGCTATGAGCTTTTGGAGGGGACTAAGTGTTTGTTATTATAAATTTATTTATTTTCTTATTTTTTTTTCATTTTTTTTCTTTCCTTTCCTCTTGCAGTCTGGACGGGGTGGGGAGGGGTTGGTTGAAAATGTCTGGAATCATGGTTTGATTATAAGGATTATGTTTTTGCCATTTATGTATTTATTCCTCTGCTGAGGAGATGTTTCTTTTTTTTTGTATAAGAAATAAAGGAATTAAAAAAAAATAAAAAAAAATTCATTTGCCATAGAGGAGCTGTGCTGAGGGCCAACAGCGGAGCACAGCACCTCTGTTACCCGCTCCCCGCTACTGCTGCTGTCCCACTCGCCTGAAACCCCCCGGCACCCTTCCTCAGCGGCCATGCTCACCTACTTCTGAGCACAGGCAGCTGATGGACTAGGTGAGTGGGGCCACTGGCGCAGGAACGTGGGGGGCAGCTTTCTTGGGAAGGGTGCTGGGGGGATCCCACAGCTGCAGAAGGACACAGTCTGGTCAACAGGGGGTAAAATGAACCCCCTGTGGACAAGACTATTCTCCATTCTGTGGTGGTGGTGTGTGTGTGTGGGGGTGGTTAACTTACCCTCCAGTCTTCTCCTTTCGTCAGCTGCTGAGTGGAGACAATGCTTCAGACGTTGATTGGCTGAGCTGACACTGGAGTATCGTTAGCTCTGCCAATCAGCGGCTGCAGCAGTGTCCCGGATGTGGCTTCAAATTTGAAAAGGCAGAGCCTGGCACACTGGTATCTCAGTCTCTGCTGGTATCTCAGGCTCTGCTGAAGATAGATGTGGCCCCATAGGGTTAAATGAGGATGCCATGCATCCTCACTTAACCCCAAGGGCCACATTGTTCAGTCTGGCAAACAAGGGGTTAAGTATGGATGCCACACATCCATACTTAACCCCTTGTGTGCCAGACTGTAAGCAGTCTACAGTCATGGCCAAAAGTTTTAAGAATTACACAAATATTATATTTTCACACGATCTGCTGCCCTCTGGTTTTTATGTGTGTTTGTCAGATGTTTTTATCACATACAGAAATAAAATTGCAATCATATTATAAGTAACAAAAGCTTATACTGACAGTTAGAATGAGTTACTGCAGCAAGTCAATATTTGCAGTGTTGACCCTTCTTCTTAAAGACCTCTGCAATTCTCCCTGGCTGCTCTCAATCAACTTCTGGACCAAATCCTGACTGATAGACATCCATTCTTGCACAATCAATGCTTTCATTTTGCCAGAATTGTTTGTTGGTTTTTGTTTGTCCACCCGTCTCTTGATGATTGGCTCCCTGGTACAGTACAGGACACATGCAGCAGGTTCTCTGGTACAATAAGTTCATGGGCAGCACAGGAATCTTGTACAAGAGGGGACCTGTCATGATACAGAACAATATACAGTACAGTATTGTCTAATTCTTGCCTTCTACATGGCACCCACTGACATCCCTGATCCCTATCATGGCCCCCCCTGACATCCCTGATCCCCATCATGGCACCTCCTGACATCCCTGATCCCCATCATGGCACCCCCTGACATCCCTGGTCCCCATCATGGCGCCCCCTGACATCCATGGTCCCTATAATGGCACCCCCTGCTATCCCTGGTCCCCATCATGGCACCCCCTGACATCCCTGATCCCCTTCATGGCACCCTCTGACATCCCTGGTCCCATCATGGCACCCTCTGACATCCCTGGTCCCATCATGGCGCCCCCTGACATCCCTGGCCCCCATCATGGCACCCCCTGACATCCCTGGTCCCTATAATGGCGGCCCCCTGATATCCCTGGTCCCCATCATGGCACCTCCTGACATCCCTGGTCCCCATCATGGCACCCCCTGACATCCCTGATCCCCTTCATGGCACCCTCTGACATCCCTGGTTCCATCATGGCGCCCTCTGACATCTCTGGTCCCATCATGGCGCCCTCTGACATCCCTGGCCCCCATCATGGCACCCCCTGATATCCCTGGTCCCTATAATGGCACCCCCTGATATCCCTGGTCCCCATCATGCCCCCCCCCCCTGACATCCCTGATCCCCATCATGGCACCCCCTGACATCCCTGGTCCCCATAATGGCGGCCACCTGACATCCCTGGTCCCCATAATGGCGGCCCCCTGACATCCCTGGCCCCCATAATGGCAGCCCCCTGACATCCCTGGTCTCTATAATGGCGGCCCCCTGACATCCCTTGTCCCCATCATGGCCCCCCTGACATCCCTGATCCCCATCATGGCGCCCCTGACATCCCTGGTCCCCACCATGGCACCAACTGACATCGCTGGTCCCTATAATGGCACCCCCTGACATCCCTGTTCCCCATCATGGCTCCTCCTGACATCCCTGGTCCCCATAATGACGGCCCCCTCGGATCCCTCGTCCCCATCATGGCGCCCCCCGACATCCCTGGTCCCTATAATGGCGCCCCCTGACATCCCTGGTCCCTATAATGGCACCCCCTGACATCTCTGGTCCCTATATTGGCACCCCCTGACATCCCTGGTCCCCATCATGGCACCACCTGACATCCCTGGCCCCCATCATGGCACCCCCTGACATCCCTGGTCCCCATCATGGCATCCCCCGACATCCCTGATCCCCTTCATGGCACCCCCTGACATCCCTGGTCCCGTTCATGGCACCCCCTGACCCCATCATGGCCCCCCTGACATCCCTTGTCCCCATCATGGCGCCCCCTGACATCCCTGGTCCCTATAATTGCGGCCCCCTGACATCCATGGTCCCCATCATGGCGCCCCCCTGACATCCCTGGTTCCTATAATGGCGCCCCCTCACATCCCTGGTCCCCTTCATGGCGCCCCCTCACATCCTTGGTCCCCTTCATGGCACCCCCTGACATCCCAGGTCCTTATAATGGCGCCCCCTGACATCTCTGGTTTCTCTTATTAACCTCTTACTGGTCACTGGATGCTGTCTCCTGTAGTGAGAGGCTGGTGATCGCGTTGTGCTTGCGGCCTAATCGTTATGACGCTCCTCCCAGCTTAGCCACGCCTCCTCCTTCCGCCCTCCAGCGTCGCACTTCCTGCTCGCACGCTCTCTGTCTCCCTCCTCCTTCATCAAGGTGCCTGTCAGCGCTGTCGAATATTGATTTTCGGCATGTAAATCCTGCTTCTGGTCTTTATATAGCAGGGGTCCTCAACTGGCGGACCGCGGTCCAAACCCGGACTGCAGAGGCCAGCTGTCCAGACCCCTGGTCAGACCTCCTAACTGCCCGGGATGGACCGGATCCGGGGCGGTTAGGAGGTCCCGCTCCCCTACCGCAATGCCTCCCACCCCATTAGCGTACTGTCCTTAGATTTCAGCTGGGGGCAGTGTCGGTCCGGCCCCCAGCTGATACACGTTCTCTGGGGATGTCCCGGGGATTCCCCAGCAGAGTGTGCACCAAATACCTCAGTGTAAGCCGCCAGCTTGTACTTCCGGGAAGTACAGGCCGGCGGCGTACACTGAGGTCACTGGTGCGCGCTCTGCTGGGGAATCACCGGGACGTCCACAGAGAGCGCGTATCAGCCGGGGGCCGGGGCGACAGGAGAAAAGAAGAAGCCAGTCGCAGCGGGGGTGCGCGAGGTACTAGGTGAGTTTTGGGTTGTTTGTTTTTTTGTCTGGGGACCATCTATAAGGGGAGAGCGCACTGGGGGGCTATATACTACTGGGGGGAGCTCACATGGGGCTATATACTACAGGGGGAGAGCACAGGGGGCTATATACTACTGTGGGGTCTATATACTACTGGGGGGGAGCTCACAGGGGGCTATATACTACAGGGGAGAGCACAAGGGGGCTATATACTACTGAGGAGACCTAACAGGGGGGCTATATACTACTGGGGGGACCTCACACGGGGGGGCTATATACTACAGGGGGAAGCACAGGGGGCTATATACTACTGGGGGGAGCTCACAGGGGGGCTATATACTACTGGGGGGAGCTCACAGGGGGCTATATACTACAGGGGGGAGCACACAGGGGGGCTATATACTACTGGGGAAGAAACAGGGGGCTATACACTACTGGGGGAGAGCTCACAGGGGGGGCTATACACTACTGGGGGAGCAACAGGGGGGCTATATACTACCAGGGCAGTCACCCCCTTTGTACCTAATATCAAAGGGCTGTTGAGAGAGAAAAAATGCCAGTTTTCCCGCTAATAAGCAACAATTCTGTATGTTTATAGTTGAACGTTTGTGAAAAACACGTTTCCTACTGATGTTCAGCTCGGACCTTCACCTGACAATAGATCCCGGTAAGTGGACCCTCACTGAAAGTTGTTGAGTACCCCTGTTATATAGGGTTTTTTACCCACAAATTTTGCACAAAAAGGCGATCGGGGGTCGGATCAGGGGGTGGTCTGCTAAAGGAGAGGCATCGTCCATAGAAATGAATGTCACAGAAAAAAATCGGTCGGGAAGGGGGGAGGTCTTCTCAAAGGAGTGGTCTTCTTGGGAGGTTTCACTGTATATATATATATATATACACACACACATACTAACACATCCATGAAAACACATTATACAAATCCAAAACATTCAGCCCACACACCAGTGGCGGACCTTTCCCGGTTCAGCTGCACAGGGGCCCAGGGCTGCATGGGGCCCCGCTAGGTTCGGACTCCCCTGGGCTCCGGCATAAGGGATTGGGTCGACTGCTGCTCTGCCCCTTTAACTGCTCCGGCCACAAGTGGCCGCTCCTTCCCCCAGCTCCCCAGTGCGCAAGTGGTGGCGCTCGTGCGCCTGCAGAGCTGGGAGGAAGATGGAAAAAACATCAAGGGTCAGTCCCGGACCAGGTGAGTAGTATACTGTATAGGATGGGGGCGGGGGCGGAAGATGGAAGAGGGGGGGCTGTTAAGGTGTGTGAGTGTGTGTGTGTGTGTGTGTGGGGGGGGAGAGATCCTCCGTTGGGCCCCCAGCCCAGCACCTGAAGACACATGCACACACACTGAATCTAGCGGTCCCCGGCCGGTAGCAGGGTACAGTCACCCAGTGTGCAGGGGCATGTTGTCATCTGACTGGGCCCTTGGGTCATAAGTTAGACTCTCACCAGGGCCAGACTGGGACTTAAAATCAGCCCTGGCAAAGAAGCCCCAGCAGCCCACATACCATGGATAGGGGTGACTATACTATACAATTTTCAGTGCATGATAATACTATATCTCTAAATAACTGTCATAGCTACCAAATAACCCAGTATACAGGAAGCAAATATCACCATCCATGTTACTGCCAAACTGTTACCGAGCAAACTCAGAATATAGAGATACTACTTGTATACAAGTAACTATATCTCCACACCATGAGCACTGCCAATACATAGTAACTAACACCACTATACAGTCACTGAATAATATCCACTATATAAAGACCAATACTGTCCCTAAGCCGTGGCCGTATAGAGGTAGATCCTGCAGACTTATAACTATACTGTAGCTCAGCGACTTACAGGGGGCGGCTTCTCTGTAAGAACTGCAAGTGGGCTGCATCACCAGCTCCTGCACTGCTCACTGCACAGGCCCCGAGCACCCCCTGACCGCTGCATGCACTGCCCCTTCCCGGAGAGCACACCGGAGGAGACATGGCCAAATCCGAGCAGGTCCTCGTCCTGGAGCCTCAGCACAAGCTCAAGTTTAAAGGTCCATTCACAGATGTAGTTACAACAAACCTGAAACTAATGAACCCCACAGATAAAAATGTTTGTTTCAAAGTGAAGACCACGGCGCCTCGCCGGTACTGTGTGCGACCTAACAGTGGGGTCATCGACGCCGGCTCCTCCATCAATGTATCTGTTATGCTCCAACCCTTTGACTATGATCCCAATGAGAAAAGCAAGCATAAGTTCATGGTCCAGTCCATGTACGCACCGCCAGACACCTCCGACATGGAAGCCGTGTGGAAAGAAGCTAAGCCAGAGGAACTGATGGACTCAAAACTCCGGTGCCTGTTTGAGCTGCATTCTGAGAACAATAAGCCCCATGAAGGTGAAGCAAACAAGGTCCTCTCTAGCAGTGTAACAAAGACAGAATCGACCTCCATGTTCAAATCCATAAGTTCTAGTCTGGACGACTCCGAGCAGAAGAAGCTATCAGAAGACAACAAGCGACTGCAGGCAGAACTGCAGAGACTACGGGAGGACTACAAACAGCTGAAGGAGGAAGATGGCTTCCAGCAACCCTGCGTCTTCATCCTCTAGCCTTGTAAAAGACAAAGGCTTAAACCCACGGATACTCGCCCTGGCAGCCTTGGTTTTCATTATCGGTGTAATCATAGGGAAAGTGGCCTTGTAGACGACACATGCTTTTAAAGGAATCGAGGAAAAATTACAAAATCATACTGTCGATGGTTTAGCCATATTAAAGAAAATTTAATTTATTCATAACGAGAGCGAGAAAAAAAAAAAAAAAAGTACAACATTACACAGGTCCTGCCTTTAAGTTCCTACCCCCTCTCCACCTCCCCTGCTCAACTTCTAACATTTTTGCTTCTAGGATCAGATCAATTGTACAGAATGATTCATTAGCAAAGATCATTATTGATTAAATAACAGAAAATGTCAAAAAAAAAAAAAAAAGAACTGCAAGTGATGTTTTTCACTGTCAAAATTGTTCGCTTTTCCTTTTCTTCTCAATCTGGCTCCAACCGTCATGAAGACGGCACCAGCCATGACTCATATCCACAGGATCTGCCAAACAGACATTTTAGGCTCCTTGCTCCACAATCATCCTCATCTCTATACAAAGCCCTAATGTATTGCCCCATACAGTAACAGTGCTCCCTCTGTGTCCCCATATGATAAACAAGCCTCCTCTGTGCCCCCATGCAGTGCCACTATAGTAAGATGATGGGGCCGTAGATTTACGTAGTGTGAACATAGCCTTACACTGTATCACATATCTGAAGGCTACTAATGAAAGGTAGTGGATTTAGTTTCTGTGTTGTAGTCTTTCTTTTTTCAAACTTTTTCATTATTACCACAAACCCCTCCCATACAGTGCTAGCACAACCGCTAACAGGTGAAAAAGTATGCGTATATCCTCTCACATATACGTGACATGTATATATACACACGGTACACACATTTACATCCATACTACACACACATATACACATGACTGGATACTGCACAATAAGCACACTACACACACACACACACACAAGACTATGCATATAGCACACATAATACTCCTGATATGCTTAGTACACACACATATACACAATATTATACTTCATACATATGCATACCTCATACACATGCACAAAAGATACACAATACACATAAATACATATGCAAAGTGCATAGGCATTATGTACAAATATTACATCACATACATGCTGCACACACTTACCTATCCCTATAGCAGCCTAGACCAGGGGCGTAGCTAAAGGCTGATGGGCCCTGGTGCAAAATTTTAGCTTGGGGCCCCCCCCCCATCTCCCCCCGATCAGGCAAAGTCATATCTAACGTTATATCCAATTACTCTAATGTGCCACCATGTTCTAATGCCCTGTCACTGCCTCCACCTCATGTACTGCACTACTGCCCTCTATAATTAATGGACTGTACTGTGTCATTGTCTAATCATTGTATTCCAATCTTTGACTCTACAGCTGAAAAACTACAACTCTCATCATCAACTGCCAGTTGGAAACGATGGGGGTTGTAGTGCTGCAACCCGAAGAGCCACATGCTGCAAAACTACAACTCCCATTATAAACTGTCAGCAGGGCACGATGAAGTTTGAACTTCTGCAACCTGGAGAAGTCACCTGATATCACCTGCAGTCCTATGTAACACCACAGATAACAGTGATATCCCTCTGAGTACAGATAATGTAGTAGTCACCTGCAGTCCTATGTAACACCACAGATAACACAGTGATATCTCTGAGTACAGATAATGTAGTAGTCACCTGCAGTCCTATGTAACACCACAGATAACGCAGTGATATCTCAGAGTACAGATAATGTAGTAGATGTCACCTGCAGTCCTATGTAACACCACAGATAACACAGTGATATCTCTGAGTACAGATCATGTAGTAGATGTCCTCTGCAGTCCTATGTAACACCACAGATAACACAGTGATATCTCTGAGTACAGATCATGTAGATGTCACCTGCAGTCCTATGTAACACCACAGATAACACAGTGATATCTCTGAGTACAGATAATGTAGTAGTCATCTGCAGTCCTATGTAACACCACAGATAACGCAGTGATATCTCTGAGTACAGATAATGTAGTAGATGTCCCCTGCAGTCCTATGTAACACCACAGATAACACAGTGATATCTCTGAGTACAGATCATGTAGTAGATGTCCCCTGCAGTCCTATGTAACACCACAGATAACACAGTGATATCTCTGAGTACAGATAATGTAGTAGTCACCTGCAGTCCTATGTAACACCACAGATAACACAGTGATATCTCTGAGTACAGATAATGTAGATGCAGCACAAGCTGGAGCTCAACGCGGTAAAGATACGGCCATAGGACATAGCTTGGGCCGCCAAGGCAGATGTCTGGAGGAGGGGGCGCTGGTACTTGCTGTCATCTGATTAGGTAAGAGGCCCAATCAGATGACAGCATGTGCCAGCGGGCGCAGCGGGACAGATTAGCGCAGTGCTTCCCAACCTTTTCCACCTCGGGGCGCCCCTACTAAATGATGTTCTACAAAATAAGAAAACCGTCATACAGTGACTCACAGGTGATGTCTTCTTTGATCTGAGGCGTCACTTTCCCTTTTCCTCTCCATCCGGCCCAGACCTCCATGATGATTCCTTCCAGATACGTTTCATCCCCTTAGAACCTGCGAGACAAACAATTTAGGCTCCGCACATTTCTAGCAGCTTCCTTTCCTTTCTCCCCCCTGTAGGCTCCCATAGTAACTGCGCTGTGTGGTGTAATGTGCAGTAAAGTGAGTAGGAATGTGGGATGCCCCCTGTATGTAGGATCCCCTGCTGTGCCCCCATGAGCTAAAAATGCCCCCAGAGGTGCCCCCATACAATAATAATGCCCCCAGAGGTGCCCTCATGAGCTAATAGTGCCCCCAGAGGTGCCCCCATATACTAATAATGCCCCCAGAGGTGCCCTCATGAGCTAATAATGCCCCCAGAGGTGCCCCCATCAACTAATAATGCCCCCAGAGGTGCCCCCCATATACTAATACTGCCCCCAGAGGTGCCCCCATACACTAATAATGCCCCCAGAGGTGCCCCCATGAGCTAATAATGCCCCCAGAGGTGGCCCCCATGAACTAATAACGCCCACAGAGTTGCCCCCATGAACTAATAATGCCCCCAGAGGTGCCCCCATACAATAATAATGCCCCCAGAGGTGCCCCCATATACTAATAATGCCCCCAGAGGTGCCCCCATATACTAATAATGCCCCCAGAGGTGCCCCCAAGAACTAATAATGCCCCCAGAGGTGCCCCCATGAACTAATAATGCCCCCAGAGGTGCCCCCATACAATAATAATGCCCCCAGAGGTGCCCCCAAGAACTAATAATGCCCCCAGAGGTGCCCCCATATACTAATAATGCCCCCAGAGGTGCCCCTAAAAAAACAAACATCCTACTCACCTAATCGGCGCTGTGCAGGCAGCAGCTCTCCTCCTCCTCTTCTGGCTCCATCTTGCGAGCCGCAGGGACGGGACTTCCGGCAGGCGTGATGACGTCACATCCTCACGCCTGCCGGAGAGGTCACGTCCCGGCCTCCCATAGGCTGCTGGTATGAAGTGCCGCGGCCTATGGGAGAGAATACAGGAGGAGGACGCTGACAGGTCCTTCTGTATTCTGATCGCTTTAATGTTCCGCCCGCTCACTGTGCGGGCGGAACATCAAAGCGATCTGTGCATCCCGAGAAGCTGCGCGGCCGCAGCTTCTCGAAATGTTTAAAGTGACACTGTCACAAGTGGCAAGGGGGGGCCGTGCGGGCCCCCCTAGTGTAGGGGCCCGGTCGCCATGGCGACCCCTATAGCTACGCCACTGGCCTAGACATAGATTTAGACTACCAATCCATGTAACCCTGGAGGGCAGCTAGAGGGGTGAGCAGGGACAGCCTCCCCTGTGTGTCCTGTTCTCTGTCTGCAGACTGCCCCTCTCTCATCTCTGTTCCTCCGACTGCTCAGCAATGTCAGCAGCAAATCACAGTTACCAAGCCCTGACTGCTGGGAAGAAGCACGGGGCAGCACACACATGACATGGGGAAAACTGATCTCCCTGCTGCAGCCCTCAAACCTTATCTCCCCCACCTCTTCACCCTCCGCCCTCAAACATACCCCTCCCATAATAATACGCTTTACACCTGTTTCTTTGGAAAAATATGGCCACAGCAGCCAATGTTTACTAACATAAATAACATGAAACATATAAATCAATCCAATATAAACATTTATTGTACATATCAGATAACTGGGGCTGTGTGATGAGCTCTGCCTCAAAACGCCCCATAAAAAGATTGGCAAAACTGGGGGAGAACCGAGAGCCCATCGCACAGCCCTTTACTTGACGAAAAATATCTTCAAACGAAAAAACGTTGTGTTCAAGAATAAACCGCATTACTTGTAAAATAAATGTGGATTGTGATAAAGGTAAAGAAGAATCATTAGTAAGATAATAATGTGCAGATTTTAAACCTAATTCAATATCAATATTAGAATAAAGTGCTCCTACATCTAAAGATATAAACGAAAAATTAGAAGGTAAAGAAAGAGATTGCAACTCTATAATCAATTGTGAAGAATCTTTAAGAAAAGACGGTAATTTCCAGACGTATTTTTGAAGAAATAAATCAATATAATGGGAGAGATTTGATGTAAGAGATCCCACCCCCGAAATGATAGGTCTCCCAGGTGGTTTCTTTTCACATTTGTGCACCTTAGGTAAGTAATAAAAATAAGAAAAATTAGTGTTAATAACGGATAAAAAATCTTTTTCATTTTTATTCAAAATCCCTTCATTAATCGCTTCCTGTATTAGGGTATTGTAAGCAATAGTGTATTCGTGATTGGGATTAGTATCAAGCTTAAAGGGGTTGTCCGGCGAAAAAAAATTATTCACAGAATAACACACATTACAAAGTTATACAACTTTGTAATGTATGTTATGTCTGTGAATGGCCCCCTTCCCCGTGTCCCACCACCCCCACCCGTGTACCCGGAAGTGTGGTGCGCTATACATTACCTGTCGCGTGCCGACCACGGTCTCCGATCGTCAGCAGTGACGTCTTCTTCGGGAGCTTGGCGGATCTTCCCGAGTGCCGGCCGCCCTCTGCAGCGTCATCCGAAGCTCAGCCGCGATTGGCTGAGCATAACTGTGCTCAGCCAATCGCGGCTGAGCAGCTGATGACGTGGCCGCGTCATCAGCCGCTCAGCCGCGATTGGCTGAGCACAGTTATGCTCAGCCAATCGCGGCTGAGCTTCGGATGACGCTGCAGAGGGTGGCCGGCACTCGGGAAGATCCGCCAAGCTCCCGAAGAAGACGTCACTGCTGACGATCGGAGACCGTGGACGACACGACATGCGGTGAGTATAATGCACCACACTTCCGGGTCTAGCGTGGGTGGGGGGAAACACAGGGAAGGGGGCCATTCACAGACATAACATACATTACAAAGTTGTATAACTTTGTAATGTGTGTTATTCTGTGAATAATTTTTTTTCGCCGGACAACCCCTTTAATATAGTATTTTGTGTCAGAAAGCATTCTATAAGCTTCCTCCAAATAATCACTCCTGTTTAGAAGAACTGTGCCCCCTCCCTTGTCCGCCGGACGTATTATTATTTGTGTGTTAGATCTAAGAGATTTTAAAGCGTTCCTTTCCCCTTTTGTTAAATTATCTTTGTGACCATTGTTAAAAACAATACTATTAATGTCTCGTAGTTCATTAAGTACTAGAGATTGAAAGGTTTCAATAAAATGACCTTTACTATGTACTGGATAAAAATTAGATCTATTCTTAACCAAAACTTTCGAATAAACTCATTTATATCCAAAAAGATTTTAAAATTGTCGGGAAATGAAACAGGACAATATGAAAGACCTTTACTAAGCAAACTAATTTCATTCTCATTTAAAATATGTGTAGATAAATTAAATAGTTTTACAGTTTGTGATGTGTTTGTGGTAGGTGGTGTTAGCAGAGGTCTATTTTTCCTTTTTTGTCCTTTTTGTCTAATCCCTCCTCTGCAGCCTCTAGGTATGTTTTTCTTTTTCCTTTTCCTTCTGACTGGGGGGATAATGTTGGTTTCGGAATTTTCTGAAAATATTTTAATATGTTCCGTGTGCTGGTGTTCGAAATCTGTGGAGCATGCGTTGCAGCCTCCACTATTGCAGGTCGGGAGTCTAAAAAAATAGATGTATCAGATGAATTAGCAGAACTCAATTAATTTCTGTAACATTACCCCTATCAAAACTTCGAGAGGATAATGTAACTGGATTCTGTGAAGGTGTACCGTATATAGAAAAGTCAAAAACTGTATCAACCTCGGATATCGTATCCGAGTCAGACATAAAAGAATTGGTCAATACATCAGAGTTGGAAATAGGTATATCTGACAACAAGGTTCTAACGGGAGATGTAGGCAAATTGATGTGTGAATAGTCTCCAACTAATTCACTGTGAACAGGAGCACTAGGGGGCACTGCAGTAGTAGTAGTGGAGGTTCCGGATACAGATACTTGTTCTTGAGAGGTAGAAGTGTGCATATTATTATCACGTATAGTGCGCGGTCTGCTAGAATTAAAAAATGTGCGACCAGTGGGATGTGAATAGGCACTATGGGCAGGTTTGCGTTTCCCTGAATCTACAAGTGGTTTAAATGTGGACTTGTGAGCATGGGTGTGTCTCACAGAAGGGCGTCTGCCTGGATGTTGCAGGCGGCCGACTGTGGGAGTAGCATTACTCACAGTGTGGCCCTCGGTGTTATAAGCTTGTTTTTTGGGCCATTTTCTAACCTGTTTGGTATGTAGTCTTCTTTATCACAATTGAATTTAGACACTTTTTTATTTATAATATCAACCTCCAAAGAATTAAGTCTATCAAAGGTGGATTTATCTATTTGGTTGCTAAACGTAACAACTTAGCCAATATGGCTCTTATAGATGCTAAAGTAGTGATAGCTGAACTAGTTCCCTTCCGTCATTTTGCCGAATATAGGAAGTTAGATAAATCCACCTTTGATAGACTTAATTCTTTGGAGGTTGATATTATAAATAAAAAAGTGTCTAAATTCAATCGTGATAAAGAAGACTACCTTACCAAACAGGTTAGAAAATGGCCCAAAAAACAAGCTTATAACACCGAGGGCCACACTGTGAGTAATGCTACTCCCACAGTCGGCCGCCTGCAACATCCAGGCAGACGCCCTTCTGTGAGACACACCCATGCTCACAAGTCCACATTTAAACCACTTGTAGATTCAGGGAAACGCAAACCTGCCCATAGTGCCTATTCACATCCCACTGGTCGCACATTTTTTAATTCTAGCAGACCGCGCACTATACGTGATAATAATATGCACACTTCTACCTCTCAAGAACAAGTATCTGTATCCGGAACCTCCACTACTACTACTGCAGTGCCCCCTAGTGCTCCTGTTCACAGTGAATTAGTTGGAGACTATTCACACATCAATTTGCCTACATCTCCCGTTAGAACCTTGTTGTCAGATATACCTATTTCCAACTCTGATGTATTGACCAATTCTTTTATGTCTGACTCGGATACGATATCCGAGGTTGATACAGTTTTTGACTTTTCTATATACGGTACACCTTCACAGAATCCAGTTACATTATCCTCTCGAAGTTTTGATAGGGGTAATGTTACAGAAATTAATTGAGTTCTGCTAATTCATCTGATACATCTATTTTTTTAGACTCCCGACCTGCAATAGTGGAGGCTGCAACGCATGCTCCACAGATTTCGAACACCAGCACACGGAACATATTAAAATATTTTCAGAAAATTCCGAAACCAACATTATCCCCCCAGTCAGAAGGAAAAGGAAAAAGAAAAACATACCTAGAGGCTGCAGAGGAGGGATTAGACAAAAAGGACAAAAAAGGAAAAATAGACCTCTGCTAACACCACCTACCACAAACACATCACAAACTGTAAAACTATTTAATTTATCTACACATATTTTAAATGAGAATGAAATTAGTTTGCTTAGTAAAGGTCTTTCATATTGTCCTGTTTCATTTCCCGACAATTTTAAAATCTTTTTGGATATAAATGAGTTTATTCGAAAGTTAACCCTTAAGCGTCATTTCAAACTGAAAGAATATGATAGTCGTTGTCCTGCCCCCACTAACAGCAATGCTGAAATTTCATCTGATATATACCATCATGTTCCGGTTAAGAATAGATCTAGTTTTTATCCAGTACATAGTAAAGGTCATTTTATTGAAACCTTTCAATCTCTAGTACTCATTGAATTACGAGACATTAATAGAATTGTTTTTAACAATGGTCACAAAGATAATTTAACAAAAGGGGAAAAGAACGCTTTAAAATCTCTTAGATCTAACACACAAATAATAATACGTCCGGCGGACAAGGGAGGGGGCACAGTTCTTCTAAACAGGAGTGATTATTTGGAGGAAGCTTATAGAATGCTTTCTGACACGGAATACTATATTAAGCTTGATACTAATCCCAATCACGAATACACTATTGCTTACAATACCCTAATACAGGAAGCGATTAATGAAGGGATTTTGAATAAAAATGAAAAAGATTTTTTATCCGTTATTAACACTAATTTTTCTTATTTTTATTACTTACCTAAAGTGCACAAATGTGAAAAGAAACCACCTGGGAGACCTATCATTTCGGGGGTGGGATCTCTTACATCAAATCTCTCCCATTATATTGATTTATTTCTTCAAAAATACGTTTGGGAATTACCGTCTTTTCTTAAAGATTTTTCACAATTGATTATAGAGTTGCAATCTCTTTCTTTACCTTCTAATTTTTCGTTTATATCTTTAGATGTAGGAGCACTTTATTCTAATATTGATATTGAATTAGGTTTAAAATCTGCACATTATTATCTTACTAATGATTCTTCTTTACCTTTATCACAATCCACATTTATTCTACAAGTAATGCGGTTTATTCTTGAACACAACGTTTTTTCGTTTGAAGATGATATTTTTCGTCAAGTAAAGGGCTGTGCGATGGGCTCTCGGTTCTCCCCCAGTTTTGCCAATCTTTTTATGGGGCATTTTGAGGCAGAGCTCATCACACAGCCCCAGTTATCTGATATGTACAATAAATTTGTGTTTTTTTATCGTCGTTTTATCGATGATATTTTTATGGTGTGGACGGGGACCAAGGATGATGCGTTTTTATTTGTGCACCTTTTAAATCAGAATGAATGGGGCATCAAATTTACCCTTAATTATGGTGATACTAGTTTAGAGTTTCTAGACCTTTTAATCAGGAAAGATACCCATTCTAATAGCATCATTACATCTACTTTTTTAAAAAAGGTAGATGTTAACAGCTTCTTGGATTATAATAGTTGTCATCTCCCAAATTGGTTAAAAAATGTGCCATACGGACAATACCAGCGTATTAGAAAAAATTGTACTTTGGATACGGACTATCATGAACAATCTAATATCTTATATGACCGCTTTACCAATAAAGGTTATCCCAAACGGTTACTATCTAGTGCTTACAGTAAAAATAAAAGCACCACACAAAAGAAAATTTTAGAGAAGATAATAATAAGCAAAAACACCTTAATTCTTCTGAAAACCACAATAAATTTGGTATCTCTATGATTACTGAATATAATTGTGGTACACAAGAAATTAAAAAGGTCTTAACGAAACATTGGGGAATTATTTTAAGTGACCCCATTTTAAAATCGCTTCTTCCCAAACAACCCACTGTCATTTTTCGTCAAACTAAAACTCTACGCAGCCACCTAGCGCCTAGTAAACTTCGTAAAATTACTATAGATATGAGTAATAGTAATATAAATAATAAGAATAAAATTAGGTCTGTGGGCACCGTACGCTGTAATACAGCGAGGTGCTTATGTTGCAATTGGATAACGGAGGTTCCGGTACCAATTTTTACCTCTTTAGTAACTAATGAAATATTTTATGTCCATGATAGCTACTCCTGTTCATCACAATATGTTATTTATCTTTTAGAATGCCCATGTCGCTTACAATATGTGGGCCGCACCGTTCAGACGGTGCGGTGCCGCATGAATAAGCATCGAGCTAATATTAGAAACTCTTTTTTATTACATAGTGTCTCTAGACATTATTTTCTTAAACATAATTCTGATCCCAGCAGTCTGAGACCAGACAATAAGCACACCCGGGAAAGTTCCCCAAAGCCGCAAAAGATCGTACCGGATGTCCCTGACCAGTTCACGAAAGGGGCGAAGCCCCAAATCGTTACCTCCCAATTGTAGCACCAATACATCCGGCGGCCTATTAAGCCTAGCGAAGCGATGGAAATCGGGGAGGAGCCGATTCCAGACCATGCCGCCCACACCCAGCCAACGCAGCACCGCCTCTGACCTGGAGAATCCCAGCTGCTGCCCGTCCTTGCGATTCGGAAGGAATGCGGGGCAAAAACCCGAACCATCCAACTCTAACGCATCTAGGCAGCAATGAAAAAATCGCAGTGAACTGATATGACGACAAGAAAGACCCATCGTTATGCTGCAACAGGGGCCCCGCCCCATTCCCCCGGAACGCAAGGAAGCGCCCAAGACACCACACCAGACACATAGCTGCACCTCGAACTTCCTTCAAAACCACGTCGCGCCCCCTCCCCGCCTGATCGGTTTTTGACCGGCGCAAACGAAAAACCGCACACCCCTGCTCCAACCATACATCCTCACGTAACAAGCCCCCAGCCCTCTTAGCCGACAGGGACACCAACTCCCCTACCCTCAGGGCCCCAAAAAACGCCCACGAAAAACCCAACCGAAACAACGCAACTTCCAACTCCTACCTACATATCGTGACCAAACCCTCACCAAGTCGTTCCAGCAACCCATACGACACGGGCCTCCTCGTATCCGGACGCACCTTCCCCTTCCGGAACCCCTTCAGGGCCTGGCGGACCATGAAATCCTTCGTGGCATCCCGATGCCCCCGCAGCTTGAAGCCAAAGGCCAGGGCTGCCACAAAATGATTCACCTGGGACACAGACCAGCCCGCCGCAGAAGCACAGCCCAACCAAGACAGCACTGCCAACACCCGATCTGTGTCTGACTGCACTACAACCCATCCCCTTTCCCAATCCGTCCATTCCTCCCAGGCCCAAGAGTACGCCATCCATGTGTTCCTAGCCAGAGAAGCCTATACCAGCTCCCCCGCCGTCCTCAGACCAGCTGCCATAGATGTTTCGGGCAGACAATCCCTTCTGCGGCCACCTCCGGGACCAGCGACCGAAAGCGCTCCCACTGCTGGCGAGAAAGAGAATCGGCCACTGAGTTATCAATCCCTGGCACATGAACCGCCACCACCCATGAGTTGAGAGACAAGCCGCACAACACCAAATGCCGCAGCAGCCGCACCACGGGGGGAGAAGAGGCTGAACCCGAGTTGATCGCCACCATTACTGCCATGTTGTCACAATGGATGCAAATCTTTTTCTCCCGAAACTTATCCCCCCAAACCACCACCGCCACCACTATGGGGAAAAGCTCCAGGAGAGCCAGATTCCGCACAAGCCCTGCCTCGTGCCACTCCTTCGGCCACCCCCCGGCGCACCACTGACCCTGGCAGTAGGCCCCGTAACCAACACTCCCCGCCGCGTCCGTATAGTGCTCCCAATCAAAGCTGTCCACCGCAGGCACCATGACCAATGACCTACCGTTATAGGTCTCCAAAAAGGAGGCCCATACCGCAAGATAATCCTTCAATTCCCTCGTCAGCCTGACAAAGTGGCGAGGCGAACGGCCGCAGTTGCCTCTGCCAAGCGCCTGCAGAACACCCTCCCCATGGGCATTATCCGGCAGGCAAAATTCAATTTGCCTAACAGCGACTGAAGAACCCGCAACTGAACCTTCTTTGCCACCCGAGCCCTTTCCACCTCCCACTTCAACGCCTCCAGTTTGTCCTCAGGCAACCTGCACTCCATCCGGACCGAATCAATAGTGATTCCCAGGAGAACAGTCGCCGGCCCCTCTGTTTTATCCCGAGCCAAAGGTACCCCGAAATGACCTGAAAGCCACTCCATGGTTCCCAGCAGGGTACGACAAATGGGTGACCCGGGAGGACCGATGAACAAGAAATCATCAAGGTAATGGATGACAGATCTCACTTCCGCCAGATCCCGAACCGCCCATTCCAAGAAGGAACTAAAGGCCTCGAAGTAGGCACACGACAAAGAGCAGCTCATGGGGAGGCACCGGTCAATAAAGAACGAGCCCTCCCAATAGCAACCCAACAACCGCATGCTTGCCGGATGCACTGGGAGAAGGCGAAAAGTGGACTCAATGTCCGTCTTCGCCATCAAAGAACCCTGTTCGTACGAGTGCACCCATGCCACTGCAGCATCAAAAGATGTGTACACAACTGAGTAGATCTCCATGTCAATGACGTCGTTGACCAACAAGCCATGCGGATGCGACAGGTGATGGATGAGCCGAAACTTATTCGGCTCTTTCTTAGGGACAACCCCCAAAGGGGACACCACCAGGTCCTAAATTGCTCGTCATACCGGAGCCACGACTGTCCACCGTAGACCCGGTATGCCTCTCCGATGGAGTCCAAGTAACAAAAAAGGCCCGAACAATTTTCGGGCGCCTTCTTGCCGATGACACTGGCCAAGATGGCGAATGCCTGCAGCCAGTTAGTGAATGTTTGCGGAATGAGGCACCACCGGCGCTTCTCCTCCTCCTCTTTTTTTGGCTCAAAGCGTTTTCCTTTGTCTAAATTGAACTTTTTGAGTGGGAGCAGGGAGAAAATCTCCACATACTCGTCCCACCAGATCCGTTCCCTCACCTCCTGTTTTAAATGAGCCCCCAGGGGCCCCTCAAGACATACATATACTTCCCCACGAGCCCGATCATCGATCCGCACCTAATCCACTTCCTTTTCTTTGTCCGTCTGCACCGCCACGCTCGTGACCCCTACCCCTACAGCTCCTGACACCGGCGCCGTGGGCGCTGTGCCAACCCAAGCCGCCAACGGAGACGGAGCCTTCCCAACACCGGCTGCACCCCCGCCACCAACAACTGCAAACCTTCCAAGAACTCCTGCCAGCCAGCACCCGGACCTCCCGCAGGCCCACCAATCCCCCCTACAGGAGCGCTTAACCCCCCCATCTCCCCCAACCCCCCTGGAAACCCCACTAGGCCCAGACAAGGATGACAACACAGAGACATACTCACCGGGCTGCCCGGGTGCTGTGGGCCCAACAGCCGAAGGGTCCAGGTCCATACGACGAGCCGCATCCTGGGGAGCAGCGCCCGAATCATCTACCCTACGCTGCAGGGGGACCGGTCTCTCGTTGGAGGCAGGATCGGAGCCCAGGGATGCAGAGGCAGGAGCCCGCAGGCTCCCCCCCGCCGAGGCACCGATACTAGGCCGGGACACTGAAGACTGCATGGGATTACTGGGACGGCTGCCCCTGATGACATCATCCACGCTGCGCCCGGCCGCCGGCTGCGACTGGCGCAAAGACCTACGTGACCGCTGCTGACGTCTGCAAGGACTGGCCGACACCCCGGCCGGAACATCGCCGGGGGAGCCGGCCGCTACAGGAAACATCCATTGACTGGATGCAGGGAGGGGGCCCGGGGCCCCGGACCGGCTCCTACCCCGATCCGCTGAGCCCAGCTGTGATCCCGGATTCCTCTCAGCTGAGGCTGTAGGAAGGGGAATCCAGCCTAGAGGGTCCCCGGGGGGGCTCCAACGCCGTCGCCGGGCCCGAGGAGAGGAGCCAGAGCTGAGTCTAGTGGGCGGCCGAGCCCGCCGTGAACTGCGCTGCCGCTGAGGGAGGGGAGCAGGCGCCGCAGCTGCCGGGAACAGCTCCACAGATGAGCCCACCGATCTTGGAGAAGCCTCCCATGACATCCCTGGGCCGTCCAACCCAGGAGAGAGGCCCGAAGCAGGAGCCGCAGCCGGGATCTCTAGTATAGAATGTACCTGGCTGTCCAGCCAGGCCCGATCCTTCACCGGTGCAGCCGCATCTCTAAGCTGCCGAAGCAGTTCTTTCACCACAAGCGCCATCTGGTAAGTCTCTTAAGTCTTTTATATCCCTCTCCCCTGTTCTCCACCCCCCAGTTCCTCTTCCCGCCTTGCTAACCCCTGCCCCACTCTTTAACCCCTTCCCGACAGTTTCCCTGTCATGCCGGCCTCCCTTCAACTGCGTCTACGTCCGGCCTCTCTGGAGAGGAGGGGGCTGGAGGCTGAGGTTACACAGGAGGGAGTCAATGGCAGTCAGCTATGGTGCAGCACTGTGGAGAAACTACATCAATCCCACTCTGCAGGGGCCCGTGGCTGCTGGGCCTAACCCTGCAATAGGACACACATAGAGGAGATTACAGCAGGAGGTGCCCAGCAGAAGATAGCCTGATACTCCAGGGGCCACTCTCCTACAGCTCAGCTCCCTGCACACTGCTCTGCACACTGCTCCTCTCCAGCTGACATACAGACAGCCCATCCTCTACAGTATATGGCAGAACGCTGTGCAGAGCAATCTGACATTAACCCAAATACAGTGTATGTACCCTGGCTGCACAGTGCAGAGTATCATATACTCTGACTGCACAGTGCAGAGTATCATACCCTGGCTGCACAGTGCAGAGTATCATACCCTGGCTGCACAGTGCAGAGTATCATATACCCTGGCTGCACAGTGCAGAGTATCATATATACCCTGGCTGCACAGTGCAGAGTATCATATATACCCTGGCTGCACAGTGCAGAGTATCATATATACCCTGGCTGCACAGTGCAGAGTATCATATACCCTGGCTGCACAGTGCAGAGTATCATATATACCCTGGCTGCACAGTGCAGAGTATCATATATACCCTGGCTGCACAGTGCAGAGTATCATATATACCCTGGCTGCACAGTGCAGAGTATCATATACTCTGGCTGCACAGTGCAGAGTATCATATATACCCTGGCTGCACAGTGCAGAGTATCATATACCCTGGCTGCACAGTGCAGAGTATCATATATACCCTGGCTACTGCACAGTGCAGAGTATCATATATACCCTGGCTACTGCACAGTGCAGAGTATCATATATACCCTGGCTGCACAGTGCAGAGTATCATGTTAGGGTGAGACTTAGAATAAAAGTCTCTCAGCTATACCTGAGTCTTGCCAAATTGGTAAAGTAGTATGGCAGCTGCAGTCTGCCGCGAGTATCAATCAAACACATGATGTCGAGCCAGTGTTCAAGCTGATTCTGTTTATTATGGGCACAACCCTTAGTTAATATCTTAACAAGAAAGTTTCAAAATGGAGGAGGAGGAATAAGGAGGAGGAGTGGGAGGAAAAAGGAGGATGACGCAGGTGTGTTCATACATATTACATAAGAAGTCACTGTACTGCCCCCCCCCCCATCCTCCCTAGTCTTTATCTATTGGCAAAGACCCCCGAGCCGAGACCTTGGATTACAGCAAACAGTCTAAAACAACAAATTCCAATACAGTAACAGAGCGGGAGGGGCCTTTTAAGAATATAACATACATAATGGACTCTCAACTCCACATTTCCCCCCATTTGAACCCACATCTACCTCCCCTTCACCCCCATTGTCCATTCTTTATAGTTCTTTGCCAGACTCCGCAAGGCACAACGGTTGAGGGAGGTGCAAGGGTTCAATCAGTCCTTTATACTGTTGAGAGAGTCCTTGTCCTGGACCTCCATCGTGTATTATATCCTTGTCCTGGACCTCCATCGTGTATGATATCCACGGTTTCGGCAGTTTTCTTGCATGCATGTGAAATGAAACACATTTTAGTCTCATGATTACATATAATACCAACAGACATAACACGAATGGAAAAAGAGCTTGAAGTACACATATAAGCCGCCCTCCTATACTCATAAGCCAGTTTATAGGATTCAGAAATGATAAGTGTCTCCCCACCCGCTCTTCCTATTATCAGCTTCGTAGTTGCCTCTCAGGTGTAGTTTATACAATCTACATTCTTGTTACTGTTATTATAGGGATCAGTGCTTTAAATCCAGCTGTTCCCTGGTCCCGGCCTTAATATCATCAGGTACCCCCTTTATACCCCTAAGGTATCATTATAAACACGTGAGTCAAGTCTGCCAGGAACTCTGTAGTTCAGTGTTTCCAAATGTAAAATAATGCGCTTGGTGAGGAGGAATCCTCCATCTTATGTCATATCAGCAAGAGGAAGAGGGTGGTAGTAATAAGAAACTGAAAACAAGAACAAGGGGACATAGTCTGATGTTAGTCTGAGGACATACCTATATGGGACATCTGTGGCAGGTGGATGACGTCCACTTACAGTCCCTGGAACAGGCAGGATGGTCACAGACTATGCAGACAGGCACCTTTATTGGGTTACCTACAGTAGGTTATGACAGGTGTAGATAATACAGCTCTTTACTATATTTGTTGTCCCCTGGGCCGCCCAATGTGAGGATACTATACACCACATTACACATGGCTTCCTTCTGCTGGTTTTGTCAGATAACTTACAGTGAGATAAAAGGCTGCCGGCAAATAGTTATTAGATGCCATCTTTACCCTGTACCTCCTCTCCATCCGCTGGTCTCTCAGCTTGTTGCTGATTGTCTCTGGAAAAGACTTAAAAACAAACAGATCCACATCTCCCCCTCCACCTGTACACTATGTACGGTTACCTCAGGAAGAGACCGGAAACATCTCCCCATCCACCTGTATACTATGTACGGTTACCTCAGGAAGAGACCGGAAACATCTCCCCATCCACCTGTACACTATGTACGGTTACCTCGGGAAGAGACCGGAAACATCTCCCCATCCACCTGTACAATATGTACGGTTACCTCAGGAAGAGACCGGAAACATCTCCCCATCCACCTGTACACTATGTACGGTTACCTCAGGAAGAGACCGGAAACATCTCCCCATCCACCTGTATACTATGTAAGGTTACCTCAGGAAGAGACCGGAAACATCTCCCCCTCCACCTGTACACTTTGTACGGTTACCTCAGGAAGAGACCGGAAACATCTCCCCATCCCCCTGTACACTATGTACGGTTACCTCAGGAAGAGACCGGAAACATCTCCCCCTCCACCTGTATACTATGTACGGTTACCTCAGGAAGAGATCGGAAACATCTCCCCATCCCCCTGTATACTATGTACGGTTACCTCAGGAAGAGATCGGAAACATCTCCCCATCCACCTGTACACTATGTACGGTTACCTCAGGAAGAGACCGGAAACATCTCCCCCTCCACCTGTACACTATGTACGGTTACCTCAGGAAGAGACCGGAAACATCTCCCCATCCTCCTGTATACTATGTACGGTTACCTCAGGAAGAGACCGGAAACATCTCCCCATCCTCCTGTATACTATGTACGGTTACCTCAGGAAGAGACCGGAAACATCTCCCCATCCACCTGTGCACTATGTACGGTTACCTCAGGAAGAGACCGGAAACATCTCCCCATCCTCCTGTATACTATGTACGGTTACCTCAGGAAGAGACCGGAAACATCTCCCCATCCTCCTGTATACTATGTACGGTTACCTCAGGAAGAGACCGGAAACATCTCCCCATCCTCCTGTATACTATGTACGGTTACCTCAGGAAGAGACCGGAAACATCTCCCCATCCACCTGTACACTATGTACGGTTACCTCAGGAAGAGACCGGGAACCTCTCCCCATCCACCTGTACACTATGTATGGTTACCTCAGGAAGAGACCGGAAACCTCTCCCCATCCACCTGTACACTATGTACGGTTACCTCAGGAAGAGACCGGGAACCTCTCCCCATCCACCTGTACACTATGTGCGGTTACCTCAGGAAGAGACCGGAAACCTCTCCCCATCCACCTGTACACTATGTACGGTTACCTCAGGAAGAGACCGGAAACATCTCCCCATCCTCCTGTATACTATGTACGGTTACCTCAGGAAGAGACCGGAAACATCTCCCCATCCACCTGTACACTTTGTACGGTTACCTCGGGAAGAGACCGGAAACATCTCCCCATCAACCTGTACACTATGTACGGTTACCTCGGGAAGAGACCGGAAACATCTCCCCATCAACCTGTACACTATGTACAGTTACCTCAGGAAGAGACCGGAAACATCTCCCCATCAACCTGTACACTATGTACGGTTACCTCAGGAAGAGACCGGAAACATCTCCTTATTCCCTTATACACTTTGTACGGTTACCTCAGGAAGAGACCGGAAACCACAGTATCGGCTGCTTTTTCCATCATCCGTCAGCCGCTCTATGGCAACTCTTCTTCTTTGAACAGTGTTACACATTGAATTGCCCAGGGATCCAACAAATCTCAAACTCGCCAATTGACCCATAAAGGTGGGTGATCAAAAAGTGTACCTGGAGTTCACATAGACATCTGCAAAGTTACCTGTAACCATCCTATATGTCCCAGTGACTGTCCTCAGACCTCGGACAGGGTGGTTGCTTTTAGTGGTACGTCATTCTGCATGGAGGTCACCGTATATCCTTGTGTCTTGTGTCATCCATCTTTGTAAAATCTGGCATTATCTACAATGATGACTTAAAGGAGACCTGTCACCCCCCGTGCCGGGGTGACAGGCTCCCGACCCCCCGTTAGAGCCCCCTATACTCACCTGATCCTGGTCAGATCACGGAGATATCAGCGCCCGAAGCCCAGCGCGCGCTGACAGCAGAGTCAGACGCCCATAGAGAATGAATGGGGAGCTCCGTCATTCTCTATGGGCATCGGACTCTCCTGTCAGCGCGTGCGCCGGGCTTCGGGCGCTGATATCTCTGTGACCCGACCGGCTCAGGAAGCGGGACTGGGCGGGATCACGTGAGTATAGGGGGCTCTAACGGGGTCGGGAGCCTGTCATCCCGCCACGGGGTGGGGGGGGTGGGGTGACAGGTCCTCTTTAAAACTTTCATTAATATTTGGGCTTCAACATTTTTATCTTTCAGATTTAAAATTTCAAACAATAGTAACAAAAACACAATAAGCATTTCAATAAACATCTTTAGTCAATAAAAAAAAATTAAAAAGTTTGTGCAGTGTTTAGATTCATCCGCTTAATTCCTTTCTCTCCCCCCTTTTAAACTTGGCCTCTAGGGATATAATAACATAGCCAAGTATAACACTACACACCTGTATATAGGGATATAATAACATAGCCAAGTATAACACTACACACCTGTTGTCATGATCGTGCCTGAAAAGGCATCAGTGCCAACCTCTGCGGTGAAGATCCGATCTCTGCGCCAAAGACTGCGCTTTTGGCATTAATCCGTTCCTGGTTTTACTTTGTTTTCTGCTTATGTCATCTGTGTTCCGGTCCATGTTTTCTTAGTTCTCCCTGCACTTTCCTTGCTGTGGTCTGTTCACTGATTGTTATCTGCTGTGTTGTGATGGACAAGTCTCCTCACATCTGGCTTTCTGTGATTTCTTGTGTGTTTCTCCTGATCAGCCTATCTGCTTGGAGTCCGGGACTTCTGATCCCTTATACCTGTGCCTCTCCCTTCACTCAGGGCTCTTGACAGCGTTGTTCAGCTTGTCTGTCTGCTAGACCCTGCCTTTCCTCAGATTGTCTGTATTCCTGGTTTCCTGTTCCCTTTGCTTGTTTCTTGCCTTTGTCTTTTGGTTCAGTGTTCCTTGCATTGTCCTCTAGTTACCTGGTTATTGTCTCTGGTTTTTGTTTCTCTGTGCACCTTGTTTACTGTCTGTTTTTGCGTATAGTTCCTTGTACCTTTTTCTTGTATCTCTGTTCCGTGTTTATAAGTGTTTCTGACCTGGATTTCGTGACCTCGACTTTGCTTGTGGATTCTGACTCGGTACTTCTGCTGCCCGCTTGTTGCCAACCTTACCCGCCGACTATTCTTTATTGTGTTAGTTTGTCTCGTCTTGTTTTGTGTTTGCACTTACTGCAGCATAGGGAACGCCGCCCAGTTGCGGACGGACGTTTAGGGCCTGCTCTGCAAGTAGGTAGTGACAGTGTGGGGGGTCTTAGCCATAGGGCCCACTTGTCCTTTGTCTCTGTGTTCCCAGGGGCCCTAACACCTGTATATAGGGATATAATAACATAGCCAAGTATAACACTACACACCTCTAGGCATTGTCCAGGATATGGGGGCCATCTTTAACAATAGAATATACAGAACTGTCCACAACAGCCCCCCCCTATAAAGACTATTCTGTTCCTATAAAAGAAACTCACCCATCTGTCCCAATGCACCGATTCCTCTTCACCAGTTACTTGACGGTTCATTCCTAGTGAATGACCCCCCAACTAGTGGGCTTCTGCATAGGAAAGTCAGATGTTTTGACCCTCATCTTACGTCACTTATGGGGGTTATCTTTGGAACTATATAGTGTAGATTGTCTCAGAGTGTAGATCTTCTCCTAGTTCATCTCTGTATAGATTGCAGTTAAAGGTTCCAGACTCCTCTATAAATTTCCCAGTTACTAATATTGAAAATTAATAACCTTGTTTACAAGTGTTGTTTCTTTCTCCTATGGGCTTAGTATACTATAAATAGTTTGTATAATCATCACAAAATTGTTATCACCAAAAAGAAAAGTAATATAACATCTTATCCCCTGCTAGTCTCAGATAGAAATAATACAAAGCTGGTGCCACAATAACCTTTTTTTGTTAAAAAAAAACCCAAAATAAAGGACACATAGAAAATGAAATGTGAAACATATATAGAATAATTCTTATATAAGAGTCAGCAGCCTCATGAAAACATACATATATACTCGTATAGATACACAATAGACATATATGCACATATAGATCCACTTCTCTCTGTGTACTCTGTAGTATTATTTATCCCTGTAATGAAAGGGGGGTGTACTACAAGTTCTACCAAAATAAGACTTATCGAAATTAACCAAAATCACTCGTCTTTGCTTAGTGCATTATCCCTAGGAGTGAGCTCTGGCAAAATGCCCAATCACTAACTACGCAGCGGTTATGCAGCCCCCACTGTCTCATCTCTCGGGTACCCTTGAATTAGTTAAATTACAGATTATAAGAGCAAAAACTTTAGGCTAGAACTTATTAGGATATATATATATATATATATATATATATATATATATATATATATATATACTAGAAAATGTACCGGGCCCTGCCAGGGTATAAAGTGTCAGTGTGTTAATTAGATTTGTTCTAAGGTGCCCAGGGGGCCAATCTAAAGGTATTGTTTCATCAGTGGAATCAGTGTATATCTGTAGTGCATAGTTGGAGGGGTTATGTATACCTACAGTGTATAGTTTTTAGGGGTCCCGCATATCTGTAGTGCATAGTTGGGGGGTGGGGGGGGCTTTATACCCATAGTGTATAGTTGGGGGGGGAGGGCTGTATACCTGTACTGTATAGTTTGGGAAGTCCTGTACACCTGCAGTGTATAGTTGGTGAAGGTCCTGTATACCTGTACGGTATAGTTCGGGGGTCCTGTATACCTGTAGTATATAGTTGGTGCTGTATACCTGTAATGTGTAGTTTGTGGAGGTCTTGTATACCTGTAGTTTATATATTGAGGGACCTGGATACCTATAGTGTATAGTTGGTGGAGGTCTTGTATACCTGTAGTATATAGTTCAGGGGTCCTGTATACCCGTAGTGTATAGTTTGAGGGTCCTGTATACCTTTAGTACATAGTTGGTTGAGGTCCTGTATACCTGTAGTGTAAAGTTTGGGGGTCCTGTATTATAGAGTTGGTGGAGGTCCTGTATACCTGTAGTGTATACTTTTGGGGTCCTGTATACCTGTAGTATAGAGTTGGTGGGGGTGCTGTATACCTGTATTATAGAGTTGGTGGAGGTCCTGTATAGTTGTAGTGTATAGTTTTGAGTTCCTGTAAACCTGTAGTGTATAGTTTGGGGTCCTGTATACCTGTAGTATATAGTTGGTGGAGGTCCTGTATACCGGTAGTGTAAAGTTTGGGGGTCCTGTATACCTGTAGTATAGAGTTGGTGAAGGTCCTGCATACCTGTAGTATAGAGTTGGTGGAGGTCATTTATACCTGTAGTGTATAGTTTTGGGGTCCTGTATACCTGCAGTGTATAGTTTGGGGTCCTATATACCTGTAGTATATAGTTGGTGGAGTTCCTGTATACCTGTAGTGTATAGTTTTGGGGTCCTGTATACCTGTAGTGTATAGTTTGGGGTCCTGTATACCTCTAGTAAAGAGTTGGTGGGGGTGCTGTATACCTGTAGTATAGAGTTGTTGGAGGTCCTGTATACCTGTAGTGTATAGTTTTGGGGTCCTGTAAACCTGTAGTGTATAGTTTGGGGTCCTGTATACCTGTAGTATATAGTTTGTGGAGGTCCTGTATACCTGAAGTATATAGTTGGTGGAGGTCCTGTATACCTGTAGTGTATAGTTTTGGGGTCCTGTATACCTGTAGTGTAAAGTTTGGGGTCCTGCATACCTATAGTATATAGTTGGTGGAGGTCCCGTGCACCTGTAGTGTATACTTTTGGGGTCCTGTATACCTCTAGTGTCCTGTATACCTGCAGGGTCGTATTTACCATTAGGCACCCATGGTCTGGTGCCTAGGGTAGCACCTTGCAGAGGGACAGTACCCTTCCGTTCAGACTTGCCAGAAAATCTGGTGTCTTTTCGAGAAGGGGTATGGCGGTATTGGTCAGGTCTGGTATGGCGGTGTTATCCAGTCACAGTATGGCGGTATCGGTCAGGTCTCATATGGCGGTGGTTATCCAGTCATCGTGTGGCGGTATTGGTCAGGTCTGGTGTAGCGGTGTTATCGAGTCACAGGGTGGCGGTATTGGTCAGGTCTGGTATAGCGGTGTTATCTAGTCACAGTGTGACGGTATTGGTCAGGTCTGGTATGGCGGTGTTATTCGGTCACAGTATGGTGGTATTGGTCAGGTCTGGTATGGCAGTGTTTGATCCAGTCACAGTATGGCGGTATTGGTCAGGTTTGGTATGACAGTGTTATCCAGTCACAGTATGGCGATATTGGTCAGGTCTGGTATGGCGGTGTTATCCAGTCACAGTATGATGGTATTGGTCAGGTTTGGTATGACAGTGTTATCCAGTCACAGTATGGCGGTATTGGTCAGGTCTGGTATGGCAGTGTTATCCATTCACAGTATGGCGGTATTGGTCAGGTCTGGTGTGGCTGTTTTATCCGGTCACAGTGTGGTGGTATTGGTCAGGTCTGGTGTGGCTGTGTTATCCGGTCACAGTGTGGTGGTATTGGTCAAGTCTGGTATGGCAGTGTTATCCAGTCACAGTATGGCGGTATTGGTCAGGTCTGGTGTGGCTGTGTTATCCGGTCACAGTGTGGTGGTATTGGTCAGGTCTGGTATGGCAGTGTTATCCAGTCACAGTATGGCGGTATTGGTCAGGTTTGGTATGACAGAATTATCCAGTAACAGTATGGCGGTATTGGTCAGGTCTGGTATGGCAGTTTAATCCAGTCACAGTATGGCGGTATTGGTCAGGCTTGGTGTGGCAGTGGTAAATGTGACGTCTGGAGCTATTACCTACCTATCCTGATACTAATTGGTGAGTGAGGATGGGGGACCTTCAGGTTTAGTGCTTAGGGCAGCAGCAGCTGGTAATACTGTCCCGTATACATGTACTGTATAGATGGAGTAGGGGGCCCTGTAAATATACATGTACTGTATAGATGGAGTAGGGGGTCCTGTATATACATGTACTGTATAGATGGAGTAGGGGGCCCTGTATATACATGTACAGTATAGATGGAGTAGGGGGTCCTGTATATACATGTACTGTATAGATGGAGTAGGGGGCCCTGTATATACATGTACTGTATAGATGGAGTAGGGGGTCCTGTATATACATGTACTGTATAGATGGAGTAGGGGGTCCTGTATATACATGTACTGTATAGATGGAGTAGGGGGCCCTGTATATACATGTACTGTATAGATGGAGTAGGGGGTCCTGTATATATATGTACTTTATAGATGGAGTAGGGGGCCCTGTATACATGTACTGTATAGATGGAGTAGGGGGTCCTGTATATACACATGTACTGTACAGATGGAGTAGGGGCTCCTGTATATACATGTACTGTATAGATGGAGTAGGGGGTCCTGTATATACATGTACTGTATAGATGGAGTAGGGGGTCCTGTATATACATGTACTGTATAGATGGAGTAGGGGGTCCTGTATATACATGCACTGTATAGATGGAGTAGGGGGCCCTGTATATACATGTACTGTATAGATGGAGTAGGGGGCCCTGTATATACATGTACTGTATAGATGGAGTAGGGGGCCCTGTATATACATGTACTGTATAGATGGAGTAGGGGGTCCTATATATACATGTACTGTATAGATGGAGTAGGGGCTCCTGTATATACATGTACTGTATAGATGGAGTAGGGGGTCCTGTATATACATGTAGTGTATAGATGGAGTAGGGGGTCCTGTATATACATGTACTGTATAGATGGAGTAGGGGGTCCTGTATATACATGTCCTGTATAGATGGAGTAGGGGGCCCTGTATATACATGTACTGTATAGATGGAGTAGGGAGTCCTGTATATACATGTACTGTATAGTTGGAGTAGGGGGTCCTGTATATACATGTACTGTATAGATGGAGTAGGGGGTCCTGTATATACATGTACTGTATAGATTGAGTAGGGGGTCCTGTATATACATGTACTGTATAGATGGAGTAGGGGGTCCTGTATATACATGTACTGTATAGATGGAGTAGGGGGCCCTGTATATATATGTACTGTATAGATGGAGTAGGGGGTCCTGTATATACATATACTGTATAGATGGAGTATGGGGTCCTGTATATACATGTACTGTATAGATGGAGTAGGGGGTCTACCATATATGTTTTTGGATCTGTTGTGAGGCAGCTGGCCCTAGCAACCATTCACATGGTTGCTAAGGCTCCAAACTGCCATTTTCTCTGGGCAGCTGCAGCTAATTTTGTCAGTGTGGAGATTTTCCCATTCATCTCTATGGGGCGCCTCTCTTTCCCCTCCCCCTCCCCTCCTGTACATCTGGCGGGGACGGGACCTTCGCTAAAACCTTCCCGGGCACCCAATGTATCTGTGTGCCAAATTTGGGGTCAAACGGTTCAGGCGTTTGGAAGTCTATATGGGACAGACGGACAGACAGTCTGTCTGTCTGTCTGTCTGTCTTTCATTTTTATGATATAGATATATATAAGACTTGTTAAAAAATATTACACAGAAATATATGGGATACAGTAACAATGAGTTACTCCGGCTCTCATAGGGTTCTTAATAAGTACACAAAATTCCAGGTTCAACCTTTGCCAATTATCACTTTTCTCTTGGCATTCATATAAAACTTGGAGGGCAGAAAGTTACTGTCATGAATGTGCCTGGTATGAACTCCGTGCGCCCCTCAGCTCGTGCTGCGCGGCTCAGATGGCGCTGATATTCAGTGTTTTTTTATGTCTTAGGCCAGTGTTCAGGTTACTGCACATTTCCAGCATGATGTTCAGCCCCACCCGTCTGCTGTGTGCTCTGGCTATGAGGGAGTTACACTGCTGCCAGTTCTGATCCACAGGTGATTTTGTTTGGAACCAGGAGCCTTGTCCAATAGGGGCTGGGACTGTCTCCTGGTTCCCTATAAGTGTTTGGCTGAGGCTCATTCTAGTGCCAGATATTGAGCTTGTCTCTGCCTGGTTCTGTGTCTCTTGCTCTGTTCATTCTGACCCCTTTGCCTGGATTTCTGACCATTCCTGCTAGCTGCCTGCCCCTGACCATATTGCCTGCTTTTTGACCTTGCTTATTGGATATTGATTTGTACTGTGCTGCCCGATTGTTGTGACCCGGACTGTCGACCATTCTTTATTGTGTTTTGTCAGTCTGTCTTGTCTTTGTGTCCCACCTAGTGCAGGGACGGCCGCCCAGTTGCTCGCCGCCATCTTAGGGCGGATTGTGACAAGTAGGTAGGGACAGTGGGCGGGGCTGAGCTTAGGGTCTACTGTCTGTGTCCGCCATATTGTCCTTCTTAGCGCCAGTCCTAACAGTTATCTCCTCTCTGCTTCCTAATCTGAAGTCTGCGCCATGTTACAAGTTACACACATACACAGCTCATCAAGAAGCCGCTTTTATCAGTAAGCTCCATAGAGAGGGAGGAATTAATCTTCTCGGAGATTTGGCCCCATTCTTTGTGAGGGTGGAGCTGGGGGGAATGTAAAACATTCCATCAGGGTTAGTTACAGAATATAGAGGTATGGTGATAGGTGCTGTCATGTTAGGGGCTGTTACTGAAGACACCTCTTTTCTCTAAGGGGGGGGGGGGGGGGGGACAGGGGCGATGGAATGTGATCTGCAATTATAACAAACATGATTGGAGTTAGGTTTTTTTTTTTTTTTTTTGGTCACAACACTCGCGCCATTTTAAGGCGTTGGCCGTTATACACATAGATGTTATACTTATCATCAAAACTTTCTGTTAGCTTTTCCTTTCCTTTTTTCCCAAGCTGTTTTGGCAGCTTCCACCTGCGTGGAGACACATCTTACTTTTATGTTTTCTTTCTAATTCGCTACATGCTTTTTTCCTTTCCCATCTTCAGGGTCATATTTCCAATCACCTGCTCTCTCCATCGGTTTGGCTACATGGCTCAAGGCAGGGGCCATGATATCCCATTTGTTGTCCTCGCTGGACTCTAACTGGATCCCAGATTTGGGGGCTGAGGGCATCCTTTCCTCGACATTCCCAAAGTTTCCAACTTCTACATCTTTAAACCTTATCCTCCCCTTTCCACTGACATACCATCTCTTTGGACGTCCATCCCAATTACTTGCTTTCTTCACTCCCCAGTCTACTCTGCACCTTACCACCCTTCACGACCTAGTTTCATATGTTATCCTACCGTCCTAGTAGTCTTCTAGCTTCCTCTACCGCTACGGGGGTAGTGCTGTTGGGACCTTCTTCTAGGGATCAAGGATTCTCCAGGAACCCTTACCCTCCTGGTTCTGGGGGCGAATACAAAAATAACTAACATTAGAAGGGCGGTGCAGAATTCTGGCCCAGGTATAACTATATTGCAGGGTTCTTCCTAAACAAATGGCATGGCATGCACTTTTACTCAGTCTATAACATGCAGCCCGTCAGACCTTTGGCAGGCCCAAGAACAGGGACACACAGAACATGGTAAGAAATAAGCTTTCTTACCATTTACAGAGCTGTTTTTACAGGTCTGTGTGTTCCTTTTCGGGTCGCCTTTGTGGTCCAGGTGTGCAGCATTCGGTTGAGGTGTAGAGGACACGCCCCACGTTGGGCGCCAGTTACTGTTAGGGTGAGACTTAGAATAAAAGTCTCTCAGATATGCCTGGGCCTTGGTAAAGTAGTATGGCAGCTGCAGTCTGCCGCAAGTATCAACCAAACACATGATGTCGAGCCAGTGTTCAAGCTGATTCTGTTTATTATGGGCACAACCCTTAGTTAATATCTTAACAAGAAAGTTTCAAAATGTAGGAGGAGGAATAAGGAAGAGGAGGAATAAGGAGGAGGAGTGGAAGGAAAAGGGAGGATGACGCAGGTGTGCTAATACATTCTACATAAGAAGTCATTGTACTGCCCTCCCTAGTTTTTATCTATTGGCAAATATCCCAAGCCGAGACCTTGGATTATAGCAAACAGTCTAAAACAACAAATTCCAATACAGTAACAGAGCGGGAGGGGCCTTTCCCAGCATCTACCTATAGAGCATTTTAAGAATATAACATACATAATGTACTCTCAACTACACAATATATACCCTGGCTGCACAGTGCAGAATATCATATATACCCTGGCTACTGCCAGGGCCGCCGATAGGGCAGTACAACTGGTACTGCCGTATGGGGCCCGGACCCTAAGAGACATGGGGGGGGGCGCCGGCCGCTGCCCCCCGTCCGCTACGCTAGGGGGGCCCGCACGGCCCCCCTGCCACTTATCTCTGAGCATCCCGAGAAGCTTCGTCCGCGCAGCTTCTCGGGATGCACTGATCGCTTTGATGTTCCGCCCGCACAGTGAGCGGGCGGAACATTAAAGTGATCAGAATACAGGAGCAGGACCTGGCAGCGTCCTACTCCTGTATTCTCTCCCATAGGCTGCCGGCACTTCATACCAGCAGCCTATGGGAGGCCGGGACGTAACCTCTCTGGCAGGCGTGATGATGTGACGTCATCACGCCTGCCGGAAGTCCCGTCCCTGTGGCTCGCAAGATGGAGCCAGAAGAGGAGGAAAGGCTGCTGCCTGCAGCCACAGCGCGGATTAGGTGAGTAGGATGTTTGTTTTTTTAGGGGCACCTCTGGGGGCATTATTAGTATATGGGGGGCACCTCTGGGGGCATTAGTATATGGGGGCACCTCTGGGGGCATTATTAGTTCATGGGGGCACCTCTGGGGGCATTATTAGTATATGGTGGCACCTCTGGGGGCATTATTAGTATATGGGGGCACCTCTGGGGGCATTATTAGTATATGGGGGCACCTCTGGGGGCATTATTAGTTCATGGGGGGCACCTCTGGGAGCATTATTAGTATATGGGGGCACCTCTGGGGGCATTATTAGTGTATGGGGGCACCTCTGAAGGCATTATTAGTATAGGGGGGCACCTCTGGGGGCATTATTAGTGTATGGGGGAACCTCTGGGGGCATTATTAGTGTATGGGGGCACCTCTGGGGGCATTATTAGTATATGGGGGGACCTCTGGGGGCATTATTAGTGTATGGGGGCACCTCTGGGGGCATTATTAGTATATGGGGGCACCTCTGGGGGCATTATTAGCTCATGGGGGCACCTCTGGGGGCATTATTAGTATATGGGGGCACCTCTGGGGGAATTATTAGTTCATGGGGGCACCTCTGGGGGCATTATTAGTATATGAGGGCACCTCTGGGGGCATTATTAGTATATGGTGGCACCTCTGGGGGCATTATTAGTGTATGGGGGCACCTCTGGGGGCATTATTAGCTCATGGGGGCACCTCTGGGGGCATTATTAGTATATAGGGGGAACCTCTGGGGGCATTATTAGTTCATGGGGGCCACCTCTGGGGGCATTATTAGTTCATGGGGGCACCTCTGGGGGCATTATTAGCTCATGGGGGTACCTCTGGGGGCATTATTCATGGGGGCCACCTCTAGGGGCATTATTAGCTCATGGGGGCACAGCAGGGAATCCTACATACAGGGGGCACAGCAGGGGATCCTACATACAGGGGGCATCCCACATTCCTACTCGCTTTACTGCACCAACACCAAACAGCGCAGTTACTATGGGAGCCTACAGGAGGGAGAAAGGGAAGGAAGTTGCTGGAAATGTGCGGAGCCTAAATTGTTTGTCTCGCAGGTTCTGAAAAGATGAAACATATCTGGAAGGAAAACACAGTAATCACTGAACTCAAGGAGAACAGCGAAAAAATTCCAATGAAGTACTCAATCAAGAGTCTCCACTGATGCCCCCAAAAATTTAAATATGCAAAACAAGAGTCCGTGGAGCCTCAGTTACGAGTCTCAAAACACGGGATAGCCAGATATCTCTAGCCTGTTGCCAACGGGGTGCCTCCATGATGGGGAGAGCACCACACCACCCTGATAAATAACCCCTTAAGTCCCACTCGGTTGCGAGTATTGGAACATAGACAGGGAAACAACAGAGTGGCCCCTTTTATCAATGTCTAACTCAAGGTGCGAGTATTGTGATCACGACAAGGGCTTGCAAAGGCAGGCTTCCACCCACAGACAGCCTTTTCGGGGTTTTTGCCCCTCGTCAGTGTGGGGTAGGATTCTGGCTAGTTGGGGCAATGAAAAATCAACCAACAAAACACAGTAATCACTGAACTCAAGGAGAACAGCAAACGGCTGTCTGTGGGTGGAAGCCTGCCTTTGCAAGCCCTTGCCATGATCACAATACTCGCACCTTGAGTTAGACATTGACAAAAGGGGCCACCCTGTTGTTTCCCTGTCTATGTTACAATACTCGCAACCGAGTGGGACTTAAGGCGTTATTTAACAGGGTGGTGTGGTGCTCTCCCCATCATGGAGGCACCCCGTTGGCAACAGGCTAGAGATATCTGGCTATCCCATGTTTTGAGACTCGTAACTGAGGCTCCACGGACTCTTGTTTTGCATATTTAAATTTTTGGGGGCATCAGTGGAGACTCTTGATTGAGTACTTCATTGGATTTTTTTCGCTGTTCTCCTTGAGTTCAGTGATTACTGTGTTTTGTTGGTTGATTTTTCATTGCCCCAACTAGCCAGAATCCTACTCCACACTGATGGGGGGCAAAAACCCAGAAACGGCTGTCTGTGGGTGGAAGCCTGCCTTTGCAAGCCCTTGTCATGATCCCAGTACTCGCACCTTGAGTTAGACATTGACAAAAGGGGCCACCCTGTTGTTTCCCTGTGTATGTTCCAATACTCGCAACCGAGTGGGACTTAAGGCGTTATTTAACAGGGTGGTGTGGTGCTATCCCCATCATGGAGGCACCCCGTTGGCAACAGGCTAGAGATATCTGGCTATCCCGTGTTTTGAGACTCGTAACTGAGGCTCCACGGACTCTTGTTTTGCATATTTACATTTTTGGGGGCATCAGTGGAGACTCTTAATTGAGTACTTCATTGGATTTTTTTCGCTGTTCTCCTTGAGTTCAGTGATTACTGTGTTTTGTTGGTTGATTTTTCATTGCCCCAACTAGCCAGAATTCTACCCCACACTGACGAGGGGCAAAAAACCCCGAAACGGCTGTCTGTGGGTGGAAGCCTGCCTTTGCAAGCCCTTGTCATGATCACAATACTCGCACCTTGAGTTAGACATTGACAAAAGGGGCCACCCTGTTGTTTCCCTGTGTATGTTCCAATACTCGCAACCGAGTGGGACTTAAGGCGTTATTTAACAGGGTGGTGTGGTGCTATCCCCATCATGGAGGCACCCCGTTGGCAACAGGCTAGAGATATCTGGCTATCCCGTGTTTTGAGACTCGTAACTGAGGCTCCACGGACTCTTGTTTTGCATATTTACATTTTTGGGGGCATCAGTGGAGACTCTTAATTGAGTACTTCATTGGATTTTTTTCGCTGTTCTCCTTGAGTTCAGTGATTACTGTGTTTTGTTGGTTGATTTTTCATTGCCCCAACTAGCCAGAATTCTACCCCACACTGACGAGGGGCAAAAACCCCGAAACGGCTGTCTGTGGGTGGAAGCCTGCCTTTGCAAGCCCTTGTCATGATCACAATACTCGCACCTTGAGTTAGACATTGACAAAAGGGGCCACCCTGTTGTTTCCCTGTCTATGTTCCAATACTCGCAACCGAGTGGGACTTAAGGCGTTATTTAACAGGGTGGTGTGGTGCTCTCCCCATCATGGAGGCACCCCGTTGGCAACAGGCTAGAGATATCTGGCTATCCCGTGTTTTGAGACTCGTAACTGAGGCTCCACGGACTCTTGTTTTGCATATTTACATTTTTGGGGGCATCAGTGGAGACTCTTGATTGAGTACTTCATTGGATTTTTTTCGCTGTTCTCAACTCCTTGAGTTCAGTGATTACTGTGTTTTGTTGGTTGATTTTTCATTGCCCCAACTAGCCAGAATTCTACCCCACACTGACGAGGGGCAAAAACCCCGAAACGGCTGTCTGTGGGTGGAAGCCTGCCTTTGCAAGCCCTTGTCATGATCACAATACTCGCACCTTGAGTTAGACATTGACAAAAGGGGCCACCCTGTTGTTTCCCTGTCTATGTTCCAATACTCGCAACCGAGTGGGACTTAAGGCGTTATTTAACAGGGTGGTGTGGTGCTCTCCCCATCATGGAGGCACCCCGTTGGCAACAGGCTAGAGATATCTGGCTATCCCGTGTTTTGAGACTCGTAACTGAGGCTCCACGGACTCTTGTTTTGCATATTTACATTTTTGGGGGCATCAGTGGAGACTCTTGATTGAGTACTTCATTGGATTTTTTTTGCTGTTCTCCTTGAGTTCAGTGATTACTGTGTTTTGTTGGTTGATTTTTCATTGCCCCAACTAGCCAGAATCCTACCCCACACTGACGAGGGGCAAAAACCCCGAAACGGCTGTCTGTGGGTGGAAGCCTGCCTTTGCAAGCCCTTGTCATGATCACAATACTCGCACCTTGAGTTAGACATTGACAAAAGGGGCCACCCTGTTGTTTCCCTGTCTATGTTCCAATACTCGCAACCGAGTGGGACTTAAGGCGTTATTTAACAGGGTGGTGTGGTGCTCTCCCCATCATGGAGGCACCCCGTTGGCAGCAGGCTAGAGATATCTGGCTATCCCGTGTTTTGAGACTCGTAACTGAGGCTCCACGGACTCTTGTTTTGCATATTTACATTTTTGGGGGCATCAGTGGAGACTCTTGATTGAGTACTTCATTGGATTTTTTTTGCTGTTCTCCTTGAGTTCAGTGATTACTGTGTTTTGTTGGTTGATTTTTCATTGCCCCAACTAGCCAGAATCCTACCCCACACTGATGAGGGGCAAAAACCCCGAAACGGCTGTCTGTGGGTGGAAGCCTGCCTTTGCAAGCCCTTGTCATGATCACAATACTCGCACCTTGAGTTAGACATTGACAAAAGGGGCCACCCTGTTGTTTCCCTGTCTATGTTCCAATACTCGCAACCGAGTGGGACTTAAGGCGTTAGTTAACAGGGTGGTGTGGTGCTCTCCCCATCATGGAGGCACCCCGTTGGCAACAGGCTAGAGATATCTGGCTATCCCGTGTTTTGAGACTCGTAACTGAGGCTCCACGGACTCTTGTTTTGCATATCTGGAAGGAATCATCATGGAGGACTGGGCCGGATGGAGAGGAAAAGGGAAAGTGACGCCTCAGATCAAAGAAGACGTCACTTGTGAGTCCCTGTATGACACTTTTCTTATTTTGTAGAACATCATTTAGTAGGGGCGCCCCGAGGTGACAGCTACTACATTATCTGTACTCAGAGATATCACTGTGTTATCTGTGCTGTTACATAGGACTGCAGGTGACTACTACATTATCTGTACTCAGAGGGATATCACTGTGTTATCTGTGCTGTTACATAGGACTGCAGGTGACATCTACTACATGATCAGGGCCGCTTCTGCCATGAGGCGGAATGAGTATTCCGCCTCAGGCGGCAGATTCTGCGGCCCTGCAGGGGGCGGCAGACAGCAGCCCTGCAGCCGCTCACCTGTCCTGCGGCAGCCGTCAGGTCCCGCTACCAACACTAACTGCTGTCCCCCGCCGAGCTCCCGTGCTGTCAAGTCAGCAGCTTTCATGGTCCTCCAGCAAGTTGTGAATGCCCGGGGTCAGCGGGGGCCGCAATGAGCTGGGACAGCGGTTATCAATGGTGGCGGGATGGCGACGATGACAGCCACTGACTGACGGCGCAGGAGCATGGCAGGGGACAGCAGTGAGCGTTGGCGACGGGAGTGCTGCGGCAGGACAGGTGAGCGGATGCACGGCTGGAGCGCGCGCGGGGGTGGGGTGGGGATTGTACAGGGGGGTGCCGGCCTGCCGGGTACGCGTTGTGGTCCAGGGGGGGGGGGTGCTAGTGAGGGGGCGGCCACCTGCGGATTGCCTCAGGCGGCGGACACCCCGGAATCAGCCCTGGCTTGAAGCAGGACTAGCTATGTACTAGCTATTGTCTACACTGGATACAGCTGGGAGCAGGACTAGCTATGTACAATGTATCAGTCTAGAGCTCACAGAGCATTGTCTACACTGGATACAGCTGAGCGCAGGACTAGCTATGTACAATGTATCAGTTTGGAGCTCACAGAGCATTGTCTACACTGGGTACAGCTGAGAGCAGGACTAGCTATGTACAATGTATCAGTCTGAAGCTCACAGAGCATTGTCTACACTGGATACAGCTGAGAGCAGGACTAGCTATGTACAATGTATCAGTCTGGAGCTCACAGAGCATTGTCTACACTGCATACAGCTGAGAGCAGGACTAGCTATGAACAATGTATCAGTCTGGAGCTCACAGAGCATTGTCTACACTGGATACAGCTGAGAGCAGGACTAGCTATGTACAATGTATCAGCCTGGAGCTCATAGAGCATTGTCTACACTGGATACAGCTGAGAGCAGGACTAGCTATGTACAATGTATCAGCCTGGAGCTCACAGAGCATTGTCTACACTGGATACAGAGCAGGACTAGCTATGTACAATGTATCAGTCTGTAGAGCTCACAGAGCATTGTCTACACTGCATACAGAGCAGGACTAGCTATGTACAATGTATCAGCCTGGAGCTCACAGAGCATTGTCTACACTGGATACAGAGCAGGACTAGCTATGTACAATGTATCAGCCTGGAGCTCACAGAGCATTGTCTACACTGGATACAGAGCAGGACTAGCTATGAACAATGTATCAGTCTGGAGCTCACAGAGCATTGTCTACACTGGATACAGCTGAGAGCAGGACTAGCTATTTACAATGTATCAGTCTGGAGCTCACAGAGCATTGTCTACACTGGATACAGCTGAGAGCAGGACTAGCTATGAACAATGTATCAGTCTGGTGTCCAGGCTGTTTGTATCCAGTGTAGACAATGCTCTGTGAGCTCCAGACTGTGGGGCAGGATGGCTCTACTGGCACTAAACAAGCTAGGAACAGACAAGGATCTGATCATGTAGGGAGGGCAGAACACATGTGCGGTGTGGACTATGGGACCGGGCTGAGTCGCGCAGCGCTCTGTGTGGTATCCACGGGACACGAAGGGCCGCATCGGATGACTGGGGTCCGCTCTGCTGTGGCGGGCGAGTTGGGGTCCACTGTGCCGGCCGGGGGCTGCTCTGCCATGTGGGGTGAGTGGGGACCCGCTGTGCCGGCCGGCCGGGGGCTGCTCTGCCATGTGGGGTGAGTGGATGACCGCTGTGCCGGGTGGGCGGAGGGCTGATACCTGTGTTGGGCAAGTGGATGACCGATATGCCGGGCGGGCGGCTGCTCTGCCGTGTGGGGCGGGTGGAGGCCGCTCTGCTGTGCCGGGAAGACCGCTGTGATATGCCGGACGGGGGAGGATGGCAGGGGCGCTCTGACACACGGTGCTGGTCTCCTATGTGCAGTCCGTGCATCCCTGCACAGACTGCATATAGGAGGCTTCCTCCGGCCTGTGCAGCGCTTAGGGCTCAGGTAGGAAAATAGTAAAAATACCGCAGATACCGTCCTGGCAAAGTTGAGGTCGGTTAACCGACGCCAGAGACGGTATCGGTATTTTGACGGTATACCGCCCAGCCCTAACCTCCACCAACTATACAGTACAGGTATACAGGACCCACAAACTATACAGTGCAGGTATACAGGACCTCCCAACTGTACACTATAGGTGTACAGCACCTTCACCAACTATATACTACAGGTATACAGGATCCCCAAACTATACACTACAGCAGTGTTTCTTAACTCCAGTCCTCAAGACCCACCAACAGGTCATGTTTTGCGGATATCCCATACAACAAACAGCTGTGGCAGTTACTGATGCACTGACCATAATAATATCACCTGTGAAATCCTCAAAACATGACCTGTTGGTGGGTCTTGAGGAGTGGAGTTGAGAAACACTGCACTACAGGTATAAAGGAGCCCCAAACTATATCCTATAGGTATACAGGACCCCCGAACTATACACTATAGGTATACAGGACCCCCAAACTATACAGTACAGGTATAGAGGACCCCCAACTATGCAGCACAGGTATACAGCCCCCCCAACTATACACTACAGGTATACAGCCCCCCCCCACACTATACACTACAGGTATACAGGACCCACACACCCACCATACACAACAGATGTACAAGACCCCTAAAAACTATACACTTTAGGCATGAAGTACTCCAACTATACACTACAGGTATACACAAATTCCACTCATTAAGGCTGGGTTCACACACAGTATATTTCACAGTATTGTGGTCCTCATAGCAACCAAAACCAGGAGTGGATTGAAAACACAGAAAGGTTATATTCACACAATGTTGAAATTGAGTAGATGTCGTGTTCCGGTCCAGTCGGGGCCTGGCTGTTCCTGCATTCTCAAACTTTCAAGATTCTTATCTCCACCAAAAGATCTGGGTGCCGTCTTCAGTTACTACTCTCACCATTCCTTATCTCCATTAACAGCAAGTATTCATCTCAACTCCATTCCGCCCAGTATCATATCTTCAGCACCACTACTCCCATCATTCAGTCTCCTTGCTACAAGTAACGCTACCATCACAGCCTATTGCAGCATCATCCATTATTCTGCCTTATCCAAGTCTGCCTTATTCCTGGTTGCATCCGGAGAGACTGTTGCTACCAGTTACCACCGTTACAATAAAAGCACAACTACCGTTGTTTCTGAACCCTGGCATTGGTTTAATTATTGGTGCCCTGACTGAGGGCAACGAAGAATTGCTCGGCCTTCGCTTGGTCAGGTTCCCGCTGTATAGCTGCTATCCCTCGTGCCAAAACCGTGACCTAACATCAGGCAAGTGGCTTACCGGGTTCCTACCCAGTACTACCACCTACTACTACCCTCAGCGGAGTGGCCCAGCGCATGTATATTTCCGGACTGTCCAGGAATCTGCAGATCTCTGTCATCTCTGGAGCTATAACCCCCATCATCTATTACAGGAATATTACACATAGAAGCCTGTACTGTGTCTATAGATGGGGAAGCTGTGTCTGCAGCAGTCACACTATTCTCTCAATATATGAGAAAAGAAAAGCCAGCTTACCCCTCCATCCAAGACTTTATTGCACGGGCTCACACTCAATGCAAGTCCAGCGTTCCATCATCCCATTTGAAAGCTGAATTTGTGACACCACGTTCTGTGCACACAGTGCAGTATGCCCCTAACAAATTCCTACGTGTTTCGGCCACGTTACATGGCCTTAATCATGGCTAAGTTCTTACTGGCATTGCCGCACTATATAGCCACAAGTGCAAGGGCACATTGCCTGCTCCTCCCGCACGGCATCGGCTAACCAGCACAACTGTGGACTAATGAATGAAGTCAATTAGTGAAAACCATGTGACTGTGCATGTTGGGAACAACATCAGTTAAAAATATTTATATATATATATGTTTATATTTGATGTTGTTTCTAACATGCACGAAACATGTAGGAATTTGTTGGGGGCATACTGCACTGTGTGCACAGAACGTGGTGTCACAAATAAAGCTTTGAAACAGGATGACGGAACGATGGACTCAAATTTTGTTTCTGCAGTCACACTATTCTCTCCCCTCTTCCTATAGAGACAAGTATCACTTACCCAGAACAGAATAGTTCTACGTTGTGTCCCGGTCCTTTGTCTTTTCCAAGAAAGGATCGTTTCATTGCCAATAATCCCCCGATGATGAGGTCTCCATCCTGGTAACGTTTCTCTATGTAATCTATAACTTCTCCCATCCTGAGATCACAAGCTTTTTGCATTGAGATAACCCATAGAAGCAGCGATATAATAAGGAAAAGCAGCATCTTCTCCTAGGAATGGGATGAGGAAGAAGAGGAGAATAATATCTAAGTATTACAGGATGGAGGCAGCAAGAAGAGCAGAGACACAGAGCGTGCGGCAGCTGATAGGATCAGTGACATTATGGGGACTGCTCTCATCTCTCCTCTTCTTATACAGGATGATGGGACATAGGTTACACTGTCTGGTTACATCACACATTATTCTGGTCTGATCCCTGATGACTGTGGCCGCATCCGTCTTTACTATAGAGAATTGTAGAGTAAGAAGCAGAAATATCCTGATCGGCCATCATTGTGTTATACAGATGTATTTCCATCTCCACAGCCCTGTACACAGATCCCCATCCCTCACAGTGACCCCGGCCTGCAGTAAGGCTTACAATCTAACATACACTAAACACTGGGGACTAGGGATGGTACGAACAGAGTTCGGTTCAGGTTCGTACGAAACCGAACCCTTGGTAATGATTCCCGCTGTCTGCCCGCTCCGTGCAGTGGGCGGATCCAGCGGGAGGACCGCCTGGAAAACTGGGATACAGCCATAGCCGTCGCCTTTACTTCCCCTTTTTTCCGCCTTTACAGTATAAACAGTATTCCCGTCAGGATATATAAACATTCAAGTATTAACCTTAAGCTAAAGTGCAATAACTTTCCTCAGAACTATCCTTGAGCTAACTCCACCGAGAAAGAGAGGGGAGTCCCTGAAGACCCATCATCCACCAAATCCAAAATCCTGGTCTGGACATTGCCCACAGCCGTGTGCACCGAGACCCGAGGACACCCATCTTCCAGACCAATTCCCATCCTGGGGACCCCGCCCCCAGAAATAAGCCATTAACTTGGGGAACCGCTCCCCATTCTCCATTCTAAATTTCCACCTCACAGATCAAAGGGAATCCTCCCCAGCTTCCATTCTTAAATTTTAAGTTGTTACCTTCAAGGACCCCTCCTCTCCTTCCCCCTTCTCCCCCTGCCAAGGCGACTGGATATATGCGGTCGTCCCACCACAGCTCCAGGGCCTTCTCAATACTCTCCTTGACATCCAAGGTCCAGATGTCTAACCCCACGGGGTTGAGGTGTACGCCGTCCGCCCTCAGCAAGCTAGTGTCCACCTTATCTAGATCCCTACGGTGCACCACCAACCCACCATTTCGCAGGACAAAATGGCCAATAATCTTGTTTACTTTAGCCCGGGCCTTGTTTACCCTAGCTACAGATCGTGCCTGCCGTCATACCTTCCTCACCACCATATCTGACCACACTAGAAGGATACCTGGAAACGACACCAGCAGCCGCAGCAAATCAATTTTAATATCCCTTACCAGGGCACGTGAAGATCGCAAACTCAAATCATTGCCCCCACGGTGGACAACTAAAACATCCAGAGCTCTGTCTAGGGTTGCATAGAACTGCACCTCCGGCAGCAGCCTCTGCCAGAGCATACCCGTCGCCCCCAGGCACTTGATCTGTACCTCCGCAGGATCGAAACCCAACTGCCAACCTGCCGGACGCACCTCAGCCCGCATTCCGGCCCAGAACACAAATGAGTGCCCAAGTATCCAAATCAGGCACGGGCCAGCCCCTGAAAAGACAAAAACAAAAAATACCACCACTAAGAAATTATTAAGCACCAACAACAACATAAGTAAGACCACTCCCCTTCCCCCACTATGCCTCAGTCAACAGATGAGGCCGCGCATAAAGCCGTTACCTAGCCGACCCCCACCTCCCGATCCGCTTCACCACTTCGGCTGATAACCCCCACCGAGCAGCCTTCATAGCCGCCCCAATCCAAAAAGAGTGGGAACTAAACTGAAGACCCCCGTATCCCAAGTCCCGCAATGACCTCTTAAAAACCTGTTCAAATTGAAAACCGGAAAGACAACTGCCGTCCGCATGCACCAAAAATGAACCCTCCGTAGCCGCCGAACCCCCATATAACTTCTGTAACAATCCAGCGGGCACATGGCCGACCCCGGGAGTGCCAGCAAACGCACCACAGCCCCACGCCCTCTCTGGTCTGTCTTAAGAGTGCCGCAGCATGCATTCCAACCCAGACCCCACCAATGACACATCACGCGCTTGCAAGCCCCCCCCACTAGTCCTGCTCCGAGACACCAATTCTGAAATCCGAAATGCGCCGAAAAAGGCCAATGAAAACGCTATCCGAAACAAAAAAAACTCAAACAGCGTCAAACACACAACCGCCAACTGCCCACCCAACTCCAACAAGTCAAAGGACACAGGCCGCCTCAAGTCCCTCCTACTGGACCATTTTCTATACCCCTTCATGGCCTGCCGCACTAAAAACCATTTGGTCACGTCTGGCTCTCCCCGCATTTTAAACCAAAAAGCCAACGCAGACAACTTCCTTCCAATGACTGCCACAGACACCCCTTCCCCAAACTGGGACTCCACAAAGTACAACAAACACGACTCCCTCTGCACTTAACTCTTTCCATCAGGTATCTTCCCCAATAACTCCTCCCACTCACGCTACACCGAGCTATAAGACGCCCATGTCCCCGTGCTAACCGACCGCTGCACCAAACCCATTGCCTGACTCAGACCAGCCTCCACAGCTCCTCTGGACAAGGTAGCCCCAGGTCCTCTGCCAGCTCCCGAAACCGCGGCCACTTGAAACGAGAAAGAGAGTCAGCAACAGTGTTTGACACCTGGGACATGCATAGCAGTGAAATGGGCATTTAAGAAAACCCTGCCAGCACCAACCGTCGCAACAAACACACCACTGGTGGAGAACTGGCCAACTGAGCGTTGATAGCCTGTACTACTCCCAGGTTGTCACACCAGAACCGCACCCTCCGATTCCGCAACCTCTCACCCCACAACACCACTGCCACCATGATAGGGAAGAGCTCCAGCAGCGCCAGGTTACGCACCAAACCCCTCTCTCTCCACGACTCGGGCCACCTGTCTGCACACCACTGCCCTTGAAAATAAGCGCCAAATCCACAAGAACCAGACGCATCTGTGAACAACTCCAGGTCAGAACTCGACACCACCGGATCCAGAAACAACGACTTACCATTATACTGAACTAAAAAGTAACTCCAAACCAACAAATCCTCCCTCAACTCAGCAGTCATCCGGATGAAATGATGAGGCGCCCGGCCCCCTGCAGTGCCCCCCCCCCATCGGCATAATTCTGCAAGCAAAATTCAGCCTCCCCAGTAACAACTCCCCACGCCAGCAAGGCCCCATCCACAGCCCCACACAACTCCTGCACCTTCTGCTCAGGCAGACGACACTCCATCCTTTCAGAGTCCAGTATTATCCCCAAAAAGGAAATAACTGTTGTGGGCCCCTTCGTCTTATCCAGGGCTAAAGGGACCACAAAACGCTGTGCCACTGCCTCGATAGTCTGCAACAATACCAAACACATGCGATTCCCCGCACCAAAAAATCATCCAGATAGTGCAACACCGAGTCCAACTGGGACTCCTGCCGCACTACCCACTCCAAAAAGGAACTAAACGCCTCAAAGTAGGCGCAAGAATCATAACACATCATGGGCAAACAACGGTCAACATAATACTCCCTCCCCCCCACTTACAATCCAACAACGCAAAACTGTCCGGATGCACCTGCAACAGACGGAACGTCGCCTCAATATCTGTTTTAGCCATCAACATTCCCCACCCGTACCGCTGCACCCAGGCCACTGCTGCATCAAAGGAAGTATACGAGACAGAGCACAACTCTGCCGCAATTCCATCATTCACCGAACTTCCCTCCGGATAGGACTGATGGTGAATGAGCCGATACTTCCCTGGTTCCTTCTTGGGAACCACACCCAACGGAGACACCCATAAACCAGGGCACGGGGGCTCTGGAAATGGACCGGCCATTTGGCCCAGGGCCACCTCCTTGGCCAACTTCTCCTCCACCACCTCCGGGTAAGTCAATTCCGACTTCAGATTCCGCGGCTCAATCCCCAACGAAACCGACGAACACGGGATAACAAACCCCACCTCAAACCCCTCTTCCAACAACCGAGCCGCCTGCCTATTTGGATAGGCCACGAGATACGGCCGCATCGCGTCCACCTTCACCGGGGTTACCCCCTTTGCCTCAGACTCACCCCCTCTACCCTTGCCTTTTTTGAAACACCTGGACAATCCGTGCGCTACCCCACAACCTGAACATTCGTGACGGTACCGACAATCGGTATCGAACTTACAGAAGCCCTTGTTATATTGCCAGCAGCAGCCTTTTCCGCCCCCAGCCGTGCGCCCTGCTGCTGACCCTGTTCCGCCGGCTGCATCACGAAAGGGCCTGGTGCCCCCTTTCGGCGCGGACATCAATTTCATCCAAAGACCAATGTCTTTGTAATCCCACCTCAGAGTTGGCCTAACCGCCGTGCAGTGGCGGAATTGCTCGTCGTAACATAACCAAGCATTTCCGCCATAAACCCTGTAGGCCTCCCCGATCGAATCTTGATAACATAACAGCGCAGAGCAATGCTCCGGCGCTTTTTTCCCAATTACACTGGCCAAAATGCCATATACACTATGGTGTATATACTGTAAGAGAAATCACACTATGGAGTCTGTACTGTAAGGGTATGTGCACACTGAGGAAAAGGCGAGGAATTCAGCTTGAAATTCAGCTCGAAATTCAGCTTGAAATTCCTCCCGTAAAAAATGTACAGAGCAAAGTCCCATTGTGTTCAATGGGTTTTCTGCTCTGTTGTTCACACTGCAGAATTTCCGAGCAGAATTTTCTGCTGTAGATCTGCTAGAGGAATCCTATAGAAGTCAATGGGGGGCTTAAATTCTGCTTGAATTCTGCCTGAAAACTTTCAGCTACAATTCCTCGAGAATTGCTCAGTGTGCAAGGGCCCTAAGAGCGGTCACACTATGGTGTATATACTGTAAGAGCAGTCACACTATGGAGTCTATACTGTAAGAGAGATCACACTATGGAGTCTGTACTGTAAGAGCGGTCACACTATGGAGTCTGTACTGTAAGAGCGGTCACACTATGGTGTATATACTGTAAGAGCGGTCACACTATGGGGTCTATACTGTAAGAGCGGTCACACTATGGTGTATATACTGTAGGAGCGGTCACACTATTGTATATATACTGTAAGAGCGGTCACACTATGGTGTATATACTGTAAGAGCGGTCACACTATGGGGTATATACTGTAAGAGCGGTCACACTATGGTGTATATACTGTAAGAGCGGTCACACTATGGTATATATACTGTAAGAGCGGTCACACTATGGGGTATATACTGTAAGAGCGGTCACACTATGGAGTCTGTACTGTAAGAGCGGTCACACTATGGAGTCTGTACTGTAAGAGCGGTCACACTATGGTGTATATACTGTAAGAGCGGTCACACTATGGTGTATATACTGTAAGAGCGGTCACACTATGGTGTATATACTGTAAGAGAGATCACACTGTGGAGTCTGTACTGTAAGAGCGGTCACACTATGGTGTATATACTGTAAGAGCAGTCACACTATGGAGTCTATACTGTAAGAGAGATCACACTATGGAGTCTGTACTGTAAGAGCGGTCACACTATGGTGTATATACTGTAAGAGCGGTCACACTATGGTGTATATACTGTAAGAGCGGTCACACTATGGGGTGTATACTGTAAGAGCGGTCACACTATGGAGTTTATACTGTAAGAGCAGTCACACTATGGAGTCTATACTGTAAGAGCGGTCACACTATGTGGTATATACTGTAAGAGAGGTCACACTATGGTGTATATACTGTAAGGGCGGTCACACTACGTGGTATATACTGTAAGAGCGGTCACACTATGGAGTCTATACTGTAAGAGCAGTCACACTATGGTATATATACTGTAAGAGCGGTCACACTATGTGGTATATACTGTAAGAGCGGTCACATTATGGAGTCTATACTGTAAGAGCGGTCACACTATGGTGTATATACTGTAAGAGCGGTCACACTATGTGGTATATACTGTAAGAGCGGTCACATTATGGAGTCTATACTGTAAGAGCGGTCACACTATGGTGTATATACTGTAAGAGCGGTCACACTATGGAGTCTATACTGTAAGAGCGGTCACACTATGGGGTATATACTGTAAGAGCGGTCACACTATGGTGTATATACTGTAAGAGCGGTCACACTATGGGGTCTATACTGTAAGAGCGGTCACACTATGGTGTATATACTGTAAGAGCGGTCACACTATGTGGTATATACTGTAAGAGCGGTCACATTATGGAGTCTATACTGTAAGAGCGGTCACACTATGGTGTATATACTGTAAGAGCGGTCACACTATGGAGTCTATACTGTAAGAGCGGTCACACTATGGTGTATATACTGTAAGAGTGGTCACACTGTGGAGCCTATACTGTAAGAGCGGTCACACTATGGGGTCTGTAATGTAAGAGCGGTCGCACTGTGGAGTCTGTACTGTAAGAGCGGTCACACTATGGTGTATATACTGTAAGAGCGGTCACACTATGGTGTATATACTGTAAGAGCGGTCACACTATGGAGACTATACTGTAAGAGCGGTCACACTATGGAGTATATACTGTAAGAGCGGTCACACTATGGAGTCTATACTGTAAAAGCGGTCACACTATGGGGTCTATACTGTAAGAGCAGTCACACTATGGGGTCTATACTGTAAGAGCAGTCACACTATGGAGTCTATACTGTAAGAGTGGTCACACTATGGAGCCTATACTGTAAGAGCGGTCACACTATGGTGTATATACTGTAAGAGCGGTCACACTATGGGGTATATACTGTAAGAGCGGTCACACTATGGTGTCTATACTGTAAGAGCGGTCACACTATGGGGGCTGTACGGTAAGAGCGGTCACACTATGGTGTATATACTGTAAGAGCGGTCACACTATGGAGTCTGCACTGTAAGAACGGTCACACTATGGAGTTTATACTGTAAGAGCGGTCACACTATGGTGTATATACTGTAAGAGCGGTCACACTATGGTGTATATACTGTAAGAGCAGTCACACTATGGAGTCTATACTGTAGGAACGGTCACACTATGGTGTATATACTGTAAGAGCGGTCACACTATGGAGTATATACTGTAAGAGCGGTCACACTATGGTGTATATACTGTAAGAGCGGTCACACTATGTGGTATATACTGTAAGAGCGGTCACATTATGGAGTCTATACTGTAAGAGCGGTCACACTATGGTGTATATACTGTAAGAGCGGTCACACTATGGAGTCTATACTGTAAGAGCGGTCACACTATGGTGTATATACTGTAAGAGCGGTCACACTATGGTGTATATACTGTAAGAGCGGTCACACTATGGGGTCTATACTGTAAGAGCGGTCACACTATGGGGTCTATACTGTAAGAGCGGTCACACTATGGTGTATATACTGTAAGAGTGGTCACACTGTGGAGCCTATACTGTAAGAGCGGTCACACTATGGGGTCTGTAATGTAAGAGCGGTCACACTGTGGAGTCTGTACTGTAAGAGCGGTCACACTATGGTGTATATACTGTAAGAGCGGTCACACTATGGAGTATATACTGTAAGAGCGGTCACACTATGGTGTATATACTGTAAGAGCGGTCACACTATTGAGACTATACTGTAAGAGCGGTCACACTATGGAGTATATACTGTAAGAGCGGTCACACTATGGAGTCTATACTGTAAGAGCGGTCACACTATGGGGTCTATACTGTAAGAGCAGTCACACTATGGAGTCTATAATGTAAGAACGGTCACACTATGGAGTCTATACTGTAAGAGTGGTCACACTATGGAGCCTATACTGTAAGAGCGGTCACACTATGGTGTATATACTGTAAGAGCGGTCACACTATGGGGTATATACTGTAAGAGCGGTCACACTATGGTGTCTATACTGTAAGAGCGGTCACACTTTGGGGGCTGTACGGTAAGAGCGGTCACACTATGGTGTATATACTGTAAGAGCGGTCACACTATGGAGTTTATACTGTAAGAGCGATCACACTATGGAGTGTATATACTGTAAGAGCGGTCACACTATGGTGTATATACTGTAAGAGCAGTCACACTATGGAGTCTATACTGTAAGAACGGTCACACTATGGTGTATATACTGTAAGAGCAGTCACACTATGGAGTCTATACTGTAAGAGCGGTCACACTATGGTGTCTGTACTGTAAGAGCGGTCACACTATGGTGTATATACTATAAGAACGGTCACACTATGGGGGGGCCCTTTACGGTCTGGTCCTGTGACAATGGGGTTTCGGGGCCATTCCGTGGCCCCCCTTCTCTGCTTGCGCATGCTTTGCGGGGATTGTGGTCGCTGACCGGCACAGTGATGTTTTTTGGTTAGGGACTCATGTGTATCAGAAGATCTGCACGTGGTACATGAGGCAATATGGTTTGGCCAAATTATATACTTACTTCTGATGTTGGTTTTAAATGTAGCTGAATAAGCTTTCGTGTCAGCCATGGGTGCGATGTGCAGCCATTTCTGTCTTTTTGGCTTGTGCATACTTTATGTATTCTGTCCCTTTTTTCATTGTGGCTAGCACTCGTGCTTCGTAAGACCCATGTGATCCAAATAAGCAGGAAGCACCTGTTTACATAAGGTGAGGATCTCCTAGTATTCTCCCATTCTACCTGCAGAGGAATGGAGAGAGGTAAGATCTTGTTCACACTTGTGTTGCTTGGCATCCGCTTTTTCCGCCGGTGGCGCCTGCGGGGTCTGGGGGGGCCCTTTAGGGTCTGGTCCTGTGACAATGGGGTTTCGGGGCCATTCCGTGGCCCCCCTTCTCTGCTTGCGCACGCTTTGCGGGGATTGTGGTCGCTGACCGGCACAGTGATGTTTTTTGGTTAGGGACTCATGTGTATCAGAAGACCTGCACGTGGTACATGAGGCAATATGGTTTGCCAAATTATATACTAACTTCTGATGTTGGTTTTAAATGTAGCTGATCCCCCTTTAAAGGGATCCAATCAGCCCAATCAGGCTGATATGGTTCCCTGAACCGCTGTATACAGCTCCTGTAGCAGCCGTGGCACGTACCAGCTGCAGCTGTAATCCCGTAAAAATGGACATTAATCCCCGTGCGCGTGACAGGCAGTGGCAGGGAAGTAGTCATCTGGGCGGTTCCCCATCCGTATCTAGTCACCACACTCTGCCTGTCAATCATACTTCCAAATGTGCTGACAGGCAGAGAGCGGTGACTAGATACGGATAGGGAACCGCCCAGATGACTACTTCCCTGCCACTGCCTGTCACGCGCCCAGGGGATTAAAGTCCTTTTTTTCAGGTACACAGATACTGCTGCAGACGGTACATGCTGCAGCTGCTGCAGGAGCTGTATACACTGTAACCCTTTAAGGTAACAGAGCTCTTTCAGCCACCCATGCCTCCAGACAACACCCATCACCCGATCCCCCCCCTCCATACACACAATTCCCCCCCCAGCCATTCACACAACTACCACCTCCAGCCCCCCCAACAGCTACAGCCCTCACACAACTACCACCCCCAGTCCTCCCCCACACAACTATGACCCCCAGCCTCCCCCCACACACATCACCCCCAGCCTCACCAAGCACAACTATCCACCCCATGCCCCCCACAACTATTACCCCCAGCCCACCCCCACACACAGAACTATCACCCCAGCCCTCCCACACACACAGAACTATCACCCCAGCCCTCCCACACACACAGAACTATCACCCCCAGCCCCCCCCCCCCACACACAACTATCACCCACAGCCTCCCCAAGCACAACTATCCACCCCAGTCCCCCCACAACTATGACCCCCAGCCCTCACACACACACATGCGATGCCCTGGCCCCTGGGGGCCACTTCCGCAGTGCTGGTGTTATGAGCGGGCAATGACCGGGGCAGCTGCAGGGGTTATACTTGTCACGGTATAGGCCTGAGGGTGGCACAGCTGTAGGGCCGGTCTGTGGAATCTGCGGGTGATGATGGGCATGCGATTCTTCGCTGCACTTAGTCAGGGCACCAGTTAGTGGACACCAATGCCAGGGTTCAGTAACAGCGGTTTTATTATAGATGAGGTAACTAGTAGCAACAGTTCTGTCCGGATGCAACCGGGTATATAGCAGGCTTTGACAAATAAAGCAGGAGTGGTGCTGCATAGGCTGTGAGAATACGTGCCGGATGATGGGAGTAGGAGTATGAGAGAAATAGCGTTGCTGGGTGGATTAGCTTGAGAATAATACTTGCTGTGAATCCTTGCAGCGATGAGGAGAGATAACGGAATGACACCCAGATGAGAGAGAAGAATCCGGTCACTTGAGCAGGCAGATACAGCCGAAGACTTGAATACAGCAGCAGACTCAGTCACTCTTCTGAGGGAGAGGACAGAACAACACAACCTCCTTGCTTGAAAGCAGGGGCTGAACAGGCTTGTCAGCAGGAAGTGGGAGGTCACATGGTTGCTCCTGGCCAGAGCTAGTCGGCCATTGGAGGAACCATGGTTACAGGTCACATGATCAACAGCCTTGCATACCACTGTAAAATGCAATAATACACAGGAATACATGAGAATACACATTACTAGAGAATACTAGGGGAAAACCAGCAGCAGTTGCAGTGCAAACACTTACCAGAACAGGCATCGACACAGCAAGAGAAATGGCCATAATAGGAGTAGTAGTCTGCATGTTCTGGGACACTGCATACCTCCCTAGCAAGTTTAAGCCGACCTCGGCGAATCTAGAAGGCAGCAAACATGAATAGACTGGACAATCAAACAACAGGAATGAATGATGAGAGTGAGTGTGATGAGGTGTGTGTTTCCCACGCCCAAGGCACAGGTGAGAAGAGAGAGAGAATGAGAATCCCTAGTGGCAGGACTTCACCTAGGGGTGCCTAACGTACTCTGGCGACCAGGTAGCTAGTGCGTGAACCATCTGACGTGTAAGCCAGGACAACTTAACTGCTGGCGGGTGACCCTCAATATTCCAGCCAGTTAGACAGTAGGTTTTCTGTTAAATGTGTTACCCTACTGGAAGAGAACGTGAAGACCTGTGTACTGTCTTGGCGTGTTTGTGAAATGTCTTGGATTCCTGAAAGAGAATAGAACAAAATAATAAAAGCAAGCATACAACTGGGCGCTCATGTATACGGATCAATCATACCACACAATTACTCAATAGGCCAAACACAAGGTGCAATATGTATGGACAAGTGTGAATGTTAAGTAAGACTATGTGTGATAACTACTGTGTTGGGACAAGACAGAGGTGAACAAAAGGAAAGGAAATACAAAAGACAACAAATACTGCGAGGTCTTGAGGAGAACTGGCTCACATGAATCTGAATGAAACCTGAGAGAAATCTGAATGAAAATCTGAGAAAAATCTGCATACGAACTGGCTCAACTAAATCTTTCCAGCTATAGATATGATAATAATACACAATAATGAGACTGGATGAGAAAATACACTCCTACATAAACTGGACCTTCTCTGAGGTATATATATATACTGACTTCTCTTACTCAGAGGAGGAGCTATCTGACTTAGACACTGGAAAATATACTGTTTTACAAAAGAGGCACTCTACTCTGAGGCAATCTATGTAACCTTGTGCTTACCCAGAGGAGGAAATACAAAGACTTCGATAACACTAGAATGCAATAGTAGAATAAGTGCAATAATAAAATAAGTGCAATGATACCCTTTGTGGAACACACAATCACAGGAAAGTGCATTAGGAAGGAATGGGTTAAGTGTCTCTGTGTGGTAGAGTCTCTTTTAGGCAATTAGAACATCGTCCATGTAAAAGGCTCTGGGACAGGCACTAGAGAACCTTTTGTTATGGTGAGTGTCCATCAGCTCATGGCTGGTTAGTACAGGGAACTTGGTCAGGAGGACCAGGCACGAACCTTGAACGTTGCAGGAACTGGAACAATTAAACAACACACAAAAGAAAAACAGTCATAGGACTCAGCTTTCGGGAGGACACTTAACAGAAATGTCCTGGAGGACCCTGAGTAGGCTTCTTCTTTTTCTTCTTCCACGGATAGCGATAGCGTGAAGGGCCTGGAGCAGAAGCATCACTGGATGCCGTAGTGACTACGATGCTGGGCGTCACCGTGGTGATAGGAGAGATGATGGGGGCCACATGATAGGTGACGGTCGTGATAGAAGAGGCAGCCTTAGCCACAGCAGTGGGGGCAGTAGAGGGGACTGCGGTAGTAGACGGGCCCGCTGTAGTGGAAGCTGCAGGAGTAGCGCTAGGCATAGCGGTGGCAGCTGTAGTGGCAGGCGACAGGGCAGCGAGGGCCTGCTGAATGTCCTCGATCAGCTGCATAATCTTAGGCCCCGGCCCGAGCATCCATTGCAGCAGGGGCGGCGAATCACGCCCTGGAGGTTGCCACAGACCCGGGGATATGAAGGCCTTAGCAGAGTTCTCCCCTTTAGGGCCAGGGACCAAGGACAACAGTCGGTCCACTTACAATCTGTTCGCTGTCCGGTGATGAGGACCCTCCGGTACAAGAAGCGAGGTCAGCGGTGCTGGAGTGACCGGGTCCCGGAGAAATGCTGGTCTCAGGTATGGGCCCCTCATTCTGATCAGCAGAGGGCGGGATGAAGGCCCGGCGAAGACTTCCGTCGTCCGACCGGGCAGCGGCCCAGCTGGTGTCGCTGTAGGATGGGAGCGGTGCTAGCAGGCAGGCAGGATTGCTCTTCGGCAGCTCCGGCATCACTGGTGCTGCGGCTGCAGGCAAACGTTTCTCGGGGGCTGCCATCTTGTCACGCTCTGGCCGGAACTTGTAGCAGGAAGGGGAGGAGCGCCAGGCTGGAGGATCAGGTTCCAGAATCTGCCCAGCAACAGTGACGTCATCCGGCCCAGGCAGCCAATCAGGAGCAGCCAATGGAAAGTCTATGGCGCCGGACGATTCCCGCGCTTTGGCTGCATGGCTGTTAACCCCCTCCTCTCCGGGGTATGGCGCAGCCAGAAATTGAAGAAGACGGCGGCCATCTTGGGTACTGTTTAGGGCCCGAAACACTTCAATCACCCCCATAGTAATTGGCAAAGTCTCTGGGGGGTAACAGTACAGTTCTGGGAGTACTGACAGTTGGCACAACACAGTCTGTATCCTGTTCGTGACGCCAAAAATGCGATGCCCTGGCCCCTGGGGGCCACTTCCGCAGTGCTGGTGTTATGAGCGGGCAATGACCGAGGCAGCTGCAGGGGTTATACTTGTCACGGTATAGGCCTGAGGGTGGCACAGCTGTAGGGCCGGTCTGTGGAATCTGCGGGTGATGATGGGCATGCGATTCTTCGCTGCACTTAGTCAGGGCACCAGTTAGTGGACACCAATGCCAGGGTTCAGTAACAGCGGTTTTATTATAGATGAGGTAACTAGTAGCAACAGTCTCTCCGGATGCAACCGGGTATATAGCAGGCTTTGACAAATAAAGCAGGAGTGGTGCTGCATAGGCTGTGAGAATACGTGCCGGATGATGGGAGTAGGAGTATGAGAGAAATAGCGTTGCTGGGTGGATTAGCTTGAGAATAATACTTGCTGTGAATCCTTGCAGCGATGAGGAGAGATAACGGAATGACACCCAGATGAGAGAGAAGAATCCGGTCACTTGAGCAGGCAGATACAGCCGAAGACTTGAATACAGCAGCAGACTCAGTCACTCTTCTGAGGGAGAGGACAGAACAACACAACCTCCTTGCTTGAAAGCAGGGGCTGAACTGACTTGTCAGCAGGAAGTGGGAGGTCACATGGTTGCTCCTGGCCAGAGCTAGTCGGCCATTGGAGGAACCATGGTTACAGGTCACGTGATCAACAGCCTTGCATACCACTGTACAATGCAATAATACACAGGAATACATGAGAATACACATGAGAATGTACATTACTAGAGAATACTAGGGGAAAACCAGCAGCAGTTGCAGTGCAAACACTTACCAGAACAGGCATGGACACAGCAAGAGAAATGGCCATAATAGGAGTAGTAGTCTGCATGTTCTGGGACACTGCAGTGACACCTAGTGCGAAATACGAACAGTGCAACTCTCCTTCATCCCACTGTGAGAACCTGAGTGAGTTACTTTTCCCAGGTGCAATAAAAACGTAGTGGCCCACCTGTGCTTGGACACTACACTCACATCATGCCACCCAATCTAAAGTTACTTGCATCGACTCAACGGGCGGGAACTTTCACTGACCGCGCCACACTGTCCCCTTGCTGTTACACGCTTCCTTATACTCTTTGGCCCCTTCCCTTGAACTGTGGTCAACCTTCCTCCTATTCTGCCGCCATAGACATATTAACCCCTTACATGCTCCCCATCTATGCCTTGTGCTCCCTGCACTACACTGCTTGACACTCCAGGTGCTTGCTAACTCTTGGCAGCTATTCCCCTTAGTCAGATATTAGTCCAAGGACCCCAGTGGTGCTATATGCAGATCCCCTCAGAGTGCAGAGACACCTGTATAAAATTTATAAATGTCAGGCATTTTTTATAGCTTTCTCCATATAGAGTATCAATTCTGGCCACAGTGTATTGCTAAACCCCAAAGAAAAAGACAGAGTAAGGAGCAGTATTGTCCACAGGTCCTGAGGTCTGAGGTGTATGATGGGGGATTATCAGCTGTTTAAAACAAGGGGATTGGGAGGCTGGACAGGCTGTGTAGTCTTAAGGCCCCCATACATTTTGCTCGGGGTGAATTCTTGGTGAACACGTTGTGTGTGCTGGAAGGAAGTACCAGCCCCAGCGCACACTGAACTTTACTGGCGCATGTGCTGCCGGGAAAGAATCTCCTGCTAAGCTGCACATCAGCTGGGGGCCAGTATGACACTGCAGCAGTGGAGCAAGGTGTTAGGAACTTTGGTGACTTTTTTTTCCTTTGTTTTTTATCTGCTTTTGCCATCTCTAAGGGGGAAAATATAAGAGGGATATCTATAAGGCAGACAACATAAGGGGGCCATCTATAAGGAGGACAACATAAGAGGGGCCATCCATAAAAGGGGCCATCTATAAGGGGGACAACATAAGGGGACCATCTATAATGGGGACAATATAAGGGGGCCATCTCTAAAGAGGACAACATAAGGGGGCCATCTATAAGGGGGACAACATAAGGGGGACCACACAAGGTGGCCATCTATAAGGAGGGACTACAGAGAGGGAGGTCTTGTAAAAGGAGATAAGGGAGCTTGGTTAAAGGCATAGAGGAAGCTTGGCAGTGAAGCAATACACTTGTGGAGTTTGTATATAGATGTGGATGATGCTGGAGCGAGGAACCTAAAATGTTTTTCTGGTAGATCCTGCAGAGAGGAGTAACGGCTGGAGAAATCTTCATGATGGCCGAGCAAAAAAAAGTGAACAACCTCAGCAAAAAACGTCACTTACAATTGACGCAGTGAAGACGCCTTCTGTGAGTCAATGCATGTAATTTCACTATAATCACTCCATTTATAATAATTCTTTTAATTACCAGCTGAAGTGTCACAGCCGCAGCACCACCATGTATGTCACTCAGCCAGAGCAGGAAGGGGTGTGGCAGAAGGTGCAGCTCTGGGTTGGCTCCGCCTCTGTGACACTTCAGCTAGTAATGAAAAGGAGGATTATAAAACTTTACACTGGACTGAAGGTCCTGCTGCTTATACAGTATCTCCCCCGCACCTTTGTACAGCTCTCTCCTTGGTATGTACCTCACAGGCTCCCTTAAAGATAGGAGAGTAATATACGACAAGTGTGTAAAAAACAGATAGGTGAGTGACAGGTTTTTTTTTTTACAGACTAGGGACCAATCAGACACTGCGGTTCAGCTAGGGCTGTGAGAGAAAGTTCCTGAATAAATGGGAAAACACATCCGCCTACACTACCGTGTGGGCACAAAGTGACACACCATCAAGGATTGCAGGCCCATCTAGTACACACAACCCTGGACTCTCTGTTGAGACTACACTCACCAACTAGTCAACAATACCCAGCCCCCACCCCGGTATATATATACTAGGCCTTCAGGGGAAGAATCTGATTGGGTGCTAAGGAGAATAACCCACTGGGATAGGGCAGTGACCTTTGAGGTAGCCAACTCAGGGACTAGTTAGACAGAAATCAGGAGAAAGTGGCAGGAATAAACATCATCAATGGAGATAGAAAGAAACAGTGGACCCAGCTCTAGGACACTGCATATATACATATATATATATATATATATATATATATATAAAATCATTTTATTATTGTCAGAAAAAAAACATATACTCTCCTGTTTTATTTCAACTGTGTCCAGTGCTGCCATTGCTACTTTGCAGACGTGATGTGCCATATACCCTGTAGTCAGTCACTGGTCCCGGCAGTAGGCGACACAACACTCCCTGAAGCCAGTGACTGGGCAGGTAATATCTGCAGAGAAGTAAAAAAAGAGTGGCATGGAGGACCAGGGAGGCAGCACTGCTTATGGCGGGGATAAAACAGGTGAGAACACCGTACTGAAGAAACTAATTGTGCCTCCTCACATTACTGCACTGTGCCACTGTACCCCCACAAGCAATTTAATGATGCCAATATTTCCCTACTAAGCCACTGTGTCCTAATAAAAAGTACTACTGTCACCTAGTTTACTGTGCAACCATGCCCAAATTAAGTACTAGAGAGGGTGTACATGTCACCCAGGCTGCTAGCTGGGATTAGATGGTAAACTCCAGGAAAGTTGTGTAGGTCAGCAGATCTATTCTGCTGAACTGTTATTTAGTATTATTGGGCTTGGATTTTCTGGAATGGCCGGTAGGTTTGGTTGTGGGACCTGCCATTCCCTCCCCACTCCAGTCCACACCTTGCAGTCAGGTGTAAGTAGGAGTAATCGCTACAGCACAGTAAAAGCAGCTCAGAAGGGTGGAGGTTGCTGAGAGCCTGGAAGCCTGTGGCCTGTTCACACACTGCTATGTAAAGCCGGGCCGGTGTTTAGTTTGTATCCTGTTTTGCACAGTGTTACCACATTTTGTGTCTGTCTGCACTTTGATTTGCCACAAAAAAAGCCAAGTTGAAGATGTTTCGTTAAATTGGCATAAGGACTGCTTAATTTCACGCTACCCCCCTACTAAAGATCCCTACAATTGTTATTAGAACGCGATGGGGGTTGCATTCCTGCGACCTGGTGAAGCCAAAGATAGGAGAACACAGCCCCCCCCCAGGAATGCTCAAGTCTCCTGGCTCCTGCTGTGCTCCACTGTTTCGGCTGTAGTGTGACAGCATGTGGTGAGGAGGGCCGGCGCCCCCCCCCCCCCTTTCCCCTAGCATACAGGCCTGGTCACCACTGCAATCCCTATAGGTACACCACTGGCACCAAATCAGAGATACAAGGATGGTCAGAAACACATCAGAGTCAGATAACCAGGAGAACAACAGAGTAATATCAGAGACAGGATCAATACCAGAGACAATCCGGGGTCACAGGTAGAGATGAGCGAACCTCAAGCATGCTTGAGTCAATCCGAAACCGAACATTCGGCATTTGATTAGCGGCGGCTGCTGAAGTTGGATAAAGCTCTAAGGTTTTCTGGAAAACATGGATACAGCCAATACCTATATCCATGATTTCCACATAGCCTTAGGGCTTTATCCAACTTCAGCAGCCCCCGCTAATCAAATGCCGAAAGTTCGGGTTCGGATGGACTCCAGCATGCTCCAGGTTCGCTCATCTCTAGTCACAGGAGATCAGGCAGTACCAAGTCACAATCCGAGGGAAGAAGTAAGGAGGAACGAGCCAGAAGTCAGAGGAATAAGAAACCATCAATGCAGGAAACACTAGTGACGGCGGCAAGTAGGCAATCACTGTCAGAGGGAGAAACTAAAAGGAGTTATCTGGGTAAGAAAAACAATATTCTAAACAACCCCCTTGCCAATACCACCCTATATCTTACATACATTGGTACCTTGGCTTAACCCTTTGAGGACCAGGCCCAAAATGACCCAGTGGACCGCGCAAATTTTGATCTTAGTGTTTCCGTTTTTCCTTCCTCCCCTTCTAAGAGCTCCAGCACTCTCAGTTTTCTATCTACAAGCCATGTAAGTGCTTGTTTTTTACAGGAATAGTTGTACTGTGTAATGGCGTCATTCATTTTACCATAACATGTATGACGGAATCCCAAATATATTATTTATGAAGATATAAATAGGTGGAATTGTAAAAAAGAATGCAATATGGTAACGTTTGGGGAGTTCCTGTGTCTACGTAATGCACTATATGGTAACAGCGACATGATACCATTACTCTATAGGTCAGTCTGAACACAACCATATGCAGGTTACACAGATTCTCTAATGTTATATTTTTTTTTAATGAAATCCTTTTTTTGGCAATTAATTATAAATAAAATAGGACTATTGTGACGTTTATAACGGTTTTATTTTTTCACCTACGGGGCTGTATGGGGTGTCATTTTTTCCGCCATGATCTCTAGTTTTTATTAATACCATATTTGTGAAGATCGGACGTTTTGATCACTTTTTATTGATTTTTTTAAATATATAATGTAACATAAAATCGGTAATCTGCGCACTTTTTCCCCTCTTTTCGTGTACGCCGTTTACTGGTCGCAATGACGCTTGTTATATTTTAATAGATCGGACAATTACGCACGCTACGGTATATTATATATTTATCTATTTATTTTTATTTGTTTTATTTATATAATGGGAAAGGAGGGTGATTTCAACTTTTATTGGGGGAGGGGTTTTGGGGTAGTGTGTTGGTGTTTTAAACTTTTTTTTTTTTACACATTTGAAGTCCCTTTGGGGGACTTTTACATAGATTAGTTTGATTTTTACACTGATGAATGCTATGCCATCAGTGCAGCAGATGGCCGATCGGACCGCACGGAGGCAGGTGAGAGACCTCCGGCGGTCCGTTTTACCGATCGGGACCCCCGCAGTCACATAGGGGACTCCCCCTGTCACTTACACTTAAACGCCGCGGTCGCGGCTTAAGGGGTTAATGACACGTGGCAGCGCGATCGCTGCAGCGTGTCATTACCGGTGAGGTCCCGGCTGCTCACTGCAGCCGGCCCCCACCTGCTATGAAGCATGCTCCGCTCCGGAGCGTGCTTCATAGCGGGAGAAACACCCAGGACATACAGTTACGTCATGGGTCGTCTGGGGGTTAAGAGTAACTTGGTTTAAGATCTTAGTTTTTCAAAATTGTAACTTGGTGTAAGAGAATTGCTTTGGTGTAAGAGCTCCCTGTACTGGGTGGGAGGGGTCTGCATAGCGGGGTCTACAGCCCTGTACTCTGACCCAGGAAGTCTCCCTCACCTTCCAAATCATAGCAGAATCACTTCAGGCTGGGGCTTACATCAGGGGACAGGACTGTGGAGGTAATCTCTCCATAGCTGTAACCCCTCTCTCCCCGGACAGAGAGCGCTGCATGTATGTGCCCCCATCTGTCCTGCTCATTCCTTCCTGTTCCCTGCAGTCTCTGTCCGCCCTTGTGTTTCCCATCCTCTCCATTTCTGTACAGTAACTTATAATATCACATATTCTGCTGTTTCTGAATGTTTGTTTCATCTGTTTTACATGTTATTCAGAATAATAAATCATTATTTTTGGGGTGTGGAACCAATTGTTGGCATTTCAATGATTTCTTATGGGAAAATTTGCTTTGGTTTAAGAGTGATTTGGATTACAAGCGCGGTCAGGGCCGTCTTACCCATTGGGCATGCTAGGCGGCTGCCCGGGGGCCCTTGCATCCTAGGGGGCCCCTGCCCCAGTGGCAGACCTATCGCATGTGCAGCCCCGAGGAGGAGAGGGGCCAGCTGCGGCCGCTGCTCCCTGCCAGGCAAGGTTTTTAAACAGGGGCCTGGGGCTGCTTATAAAGATCTCTGCAGCCAAACGTCCCCTAATCAATTAAAGCAAGCAGGCTGCGGCTGGCTACATTGAGGTTCGCACGCACGCTCTGCAATTTCCTCGGTGCCTAAGTGAGCAGCTGGAGTTTGGTGGCCTCACAGCCGCCTCCCGACCTCCTAGCCCCGGCACACAGGACCTGTGCACAGCTGCTGGAGTCTGCTCACCCCCACCCGGGCAGTAGAGTTGCCTGCATCCCCCCCCCCTCGGAGGACGCAGTAGAACAACCCCTCCCCCCGAGCCCTCACCCGGGATAGAGCATAAGGGTATATTCACACGGGCGGGTTTGCAGCGAGATTCTCGCTGCGAGCCCGGCAGGTCCTGGCAGTTCCCATACACTACATACTTGCTGCGGTCTAAACGACCGCAGCGAGTATGTAATTATACCGTCCTTAACCCCTTCTGCTCCCGCCCGGCTCCCCCACTGTCTATATACTTTACCTGTCCTCGCTGCACGGGTCCGGCGTCCTGCTCTCCCGCCCGGCCAATTAGTGTGTTGCCCAGCTGCAGCCACTGATTGGCCGGGCGGGAGAGCAGGACGTCGGACCCCGTGCAGCAAGGACAGGTAAAGTATATAGACAGCGGGGGAGCCGGGCGGGAGCAGAAGGGGTTAAGGACGGTATAATTACATACTCGCTGCGGTCGTTTAGACCGCAGCAAGTATGTAGTGTATGGGAACTGCCAGGACCTGCCGGGCTCGCAGCGAGAATCTCGCTGCAAACCCGCCCGTGTGAATATACCCTAAGAGTGGGAGTGTTCTTGAGTATGCAATGGGGTAAGTGTTCTCTGCTGAGTGTGCTGTGCTATGAAGTAAGGAGTGTGTGCTGTGTGTAATGGGGTATGTGTGCTGTGTGTAATGGGGTATGTGTGCTGTGTGTAATGGGGTATGTGTGCTGTGTAATGGGGTATGTGTGCTGTGTGTAATGGGGTATGTGTGCTGTGTGTAATGGGGTATGTGTGCTGTGCTGTGCTATGCTATGTGTGCTGTGTGTAATGGGGTATGTGTGCTGTGTGTAATGGGGTATGTGTGCTGTGTGTAATGGGGTATGTGTGCTATGTGTAATGGGGTATGTGTGCTGTGTGTAATGGGGTATGTGTGCTGTGTGTAATGGGGTATGTGTGCTGTGTAATGGGGTATGTGTGCTGTGTGTAATGGGGTATGTGTGCTATGTGTAATGGGGTATGTGTGCTGTGTGTAATGGGGTATGTGTGCTGTGTAATGGGGTATGTGTGCTGTGTAATGGGGTATGTGTGCTGTGCTATGAAGTAAGGAGTGTGTGCTGTGTGTAATGGGGTATGTGTGCTGTGTGTAATGGGGTATGTGTGCTGTGTGTAATGGGGTATGTGTGCTGTGTAATGGGGTATGTGTGCTGTGTGTAATGGGGTATGTGTGCTATGTGTAATGGGGTATGTGTGCTGTGTGTAATGGGGTATGTGTGCTGTGTAATGGGGTATGTGTGCTGTGTAATGGGGTATGTGTGCTGTGCTATGAAGTAAGGAGTGTGTGCTGTGTGTAATGGGGTATGTGTGCTGTGTGTAATGGGGTATGTGTGCTGTGTGTAATGGGGTATGTGTGCTGTGTGTAATGGGGTATGTGTGCTGTGTAATGGGGTATGTGTGCTGTGTAATGGGGTATGTGTGCTGTGTGTAATGGGGTATGTGTGCTGTGTAATGGGGTATGTGTGCTGTGTGTAATGGGGTATGTGTGCTGTGTAATGGGGTATGTGTGCTGTGTGTAATGGGGTATGTGTGCTGTGTAATGGGGTATGTGTGCTGTGTGTAATGGGGTATGTGTGCTGTGTAATGGGGTATGTGTGCTGTGTGTAATGGGGTATGTGTGCTGTGTGTAATGGGGTATGTGTGCTGTGTAATGGGGTATGTGTGCTGTGTGCAATGGGGTATGTGTGCTGTGTGTAATGGGGTATGTGTGCTGTGTGTAATGGGGTATGTGTGCTGTGTGTAATGGGGTATGTGTGCTGTGTGTAATGGGGTATGTGTGCTGTGTAATGGGGTATGTGTGCTGTGTAATGGGGTATGTGTGCTGTGTGTAATGGGGTTTGTGTGCTGTGTGTAATGGGGTATGTGTGCTGTGTGTAATGGGATATGTGTGCTGTGTAATGGGGTATGTGTGCTGTGTAATGGGGTATGTGTGCTGTGTAATGGGGTATGTGTGCTGTGTGTAATGGGGTATGTGTGCTGTGTGTAATGGGGTATGTGTGCTGTGTAATGGGGTATGTGTGCTGTGTAATGGGGTATGTGTGCTGTGTGTAATGGGGTATGTGTGCTGTGTGTAATGGGGTATGTGTGCTGTGTGTAATGGGGTATGTGTGCTGTGTAATGGGGTATGTGTGCTGTGTGTAATGGGGTATGTGTGCTGTGTGTAATGGGGTATGTGTGCTGTGTAATGGAGTATGTGTGCTGTGTGTAATGGGGTATGTGTGCTGTGTGTAATGGGGTATGTGTGCTGTGTGTAATGGGGTATGTGTGCTGGGTGTAATGGGGTATGTGTGCTGTGTAATGGGGTATGTGTGCTGTGTGCAATGGGGTATGTATGCTATGTGTAATGGGGTATGTGTGCTATGTGTAATGGGGTATGTGTGCTGTGTAATGGGGTATGTGTGCTGTGTGTAATGGGGTATGTGTGCTGTGTAATGGGGTATGTGTGCTATGTGTAATGGGGTATGTGTGCTGTGTGTAATGGGGTATGTGTGCTGTGCTATGCTATGTGTAATGGGGTATGTGTGCTGTCTGTAATGGGGTATGTGTGCTGTGTGTAATGGGGTATGTGTGCTATGCTATGTGTAATGGGGTATGTGTGCTATGTGTAATGGGGTATGTGTGCTATGTGTAATGGGGTATGTGTGCTGTGTGTAATGGGGTATGTGTGCTGTGTGTAATGGGGTATGTGTGCTGTGTAATGGGGTATGTGTGCTATGTGTAATGGGGTATGTGTGCTGTGTGTAATGGGGTATGTGTGCTGTGCTGTGCTATGCTATGTGTGCTGGGGTATGTGTGCTGGGGTATGTGTGCTGAGGTATGCTATGTGTGCTGGGGTATGTGTGCTGGGGTATGTGTGCTGAGGTATGCTATGTGTGCTGGGGTATGTGTGCTGTGTGTAATGGGGTATGTGTGCTGGGGTATGTGTGCTGGGGTATGTGTGCTGTGCTGTGCTATGCTATGTGTGCTGGGGTATGTGTGCTGGGGTATGTGTGCTGGGGTATGTGTGCTGGGGTATGTGTGCTGTGCTGCTGAGAGACTGTTTTGTGAATTAACCCTTTAAGGACCGGGGCAATTTTTATTTTTGCGATTTGGTTTTTTCCTCCTTGTGTTTAAAAGGCCATAGCACTTGCATTTTTCCACCTAGAAACCCACATGAGACCTTATTTTTTGCATCACTAATTGTACTTTGCAATGACAGGCTGAATTTTTGCATAAAGTACACTGCGAAACCAGGAAAAAATTCAATGTGTGGTGAAATTGAAAAAAAACAACACATTTTGTGTTTTTAGTGGATGTGTGTTTTTACGCCATTCGCCCTGGGGTAAACCTGACTTGTTATATATGTTCCACAAGTCGTTACGATTACTATGATATATAACATCAAAGGTAATTAACCTTTCCTCTATCTCTCTTACCTCTGATCAAACCCATGTACTTGAATTGGGTCTCTCTTTTTCCCCAGCGGCCAAATTCGACCATTTTTCGGCGATGAAGGATCTACAGTTATTTGGCAGGAAATTATTTTTTAAACGTCTCTTTGAAAATAAAAAACATGGTTTATTGCCTACAAGGGAGGAACAACATGCGATGCAGAATTTGATGGATTTACTCACTGAAAATGAGAGGGAGATGGATACAACAGTGACAATGGGTAAGTTTCCCCAACATCTACTTCCCCGATCCACCAGGTTTCCAATATTAGCCACATGTCCGGCTATTGACATGTTTATTAAAATGGTCACCCGAGAATTTGAATGCATCCCCGAGAATATAAAAAATGAGCCCAATATGTACATTGTTACATGCGATGTGGAATCATTATATACATCTATAAGACATCAGGACGGCCTAAAGGCAGTAGAATTCTTTCTTCGATAAAGTGCAATATCCTCGGACCTCTGTGATTTCACGGTGAGAGCTCTATCCTTTGTTCTCACTCATAACTTCTTCCTATTTAAGGGGTCCCTCTTCCTACAGCTCCAGGGGACGGCCATGGGGGCGGCATGTGCCCCCTCTTATGCCAACCTATTTGTGGGGCTCTGGGAGAGGGAAATTTTTCAGTCAGATCCAGTGAAGGGAATAGAAAATGTCCAAATGTGGGGTCGATATATTGATGATATTGTGATGATTTGGCAAGGTTCCATTGTGGACCTGGAAGCATTTATGTTACGTTTGAATCAGAATCCATACAATATCAAACTGACCCACAAAATAAGTCGAGAAGTGATTGACTTCCTTGATGTCTCCCTACAGGTCGATACGGCAGGATTTGTACAAACGGACCTGTATAGGAAAAGGACATCAGCGAATACTGTATTACATGCACAATCATCCCATCCGAATCATCTGGTAAGAAATATCCCAGTTGGTCAGTTTTTACGAGCAAGGCGGATATGCTCTAACGACGCCGCTTTTGAACGACAGGCAGCTGATTTGACGCAACGATTTCGTGAAAGAGGTTACAGCAATCGTTGTATTAAGAGAGCCTACATTCGAGCCAAAAATGCTGACCGTCGGGAGTTACTAAGACCTAAAAGTAAACCTGATCCTTCAGATGTGAAGGTAAGATTTATATCTGAATTTAGCTCACATAGCAGGGAGATGGTGGATGCGTTGGAGAAACACTGGCCTATCCTAATGACGGACCCAATACTAAGGAATATCCTTGATTCCACAGTGTCGGTAACATATAGGAGATCTCGTAATCTCCGGGACCATTTAGTTCGTAGTCACTATAGTCCAAGAAGAGTGACTGGGATTTTTGGCTCGAAAGGTCCAAGATGGGGGTCGGGCCCCTGCAAAGGATGTGTAGCCTGCCCAAATATGGAAAAGGCGACGGTCTTTTTTACATCTGATGGAACCAGAGAATTCAAGATTTGTCATCCTATATCGTGTGAAACCAAAACTGTGGTATATTTCGCTACTTGTCCCTGCAATTTAATCTACATTGGAATGACCTCGCGACAACTGAGAAGAAGAATACGCGAACATGTGTTGGATATCAGAGCGGCGAGGGATGCAACAGAGATAGAAGAATTGAAGACTATTCCCCGTCACTTCAAGTCCGTTCACAATTGTGATGACTCCCTATTCAAAGTCCGGGGGATTGATGTCCTATACCGTAGCGAAAGAGGGGGCGACATTAAAAAACAACTTGCTCAAAGAGAAACCATGTGGATTTATCGATTGAACACCTTGGCACCGTATGGCCTGAATGAATACAACAGCTTTGCACCATTTTTGTGAATAAACCCTTGTGTATATATGAACGTTCCTATAGTACTCCGGATAAGAAATACTTGCTTTCTCAGGTTTGTCTTGTTTTTAGACTTATCTTTTAATTGCTTTTAGTGTTGGTTGTATGGTTTTACTTGAATGGTTGTGTGTTGGCCTATTGTGCTTCTTTCTCCTGTATTATTATTATTATTATTATTATTATTATTATTCTGTTCTTATGTTCCCCCCTTTTTTCTTCCTCTTTACTCTTTAGGTGTAATATTATTAGATTTCCTGGCACAACATGCTTACATCTTGGAGTCTTCTGTTTACATGGAGAACATCTGGTTGTTATATTTCCCCTGTGATTGGTTGAACTATCATTTGCGCTATTTGGTTCACCCATACTTGTATCCCTTGGAAACCTTTATGGCCCCATTCTTTGCACTTTATGCACTTTTCACATGAATGTTACTCCATATTGGTGGTATATCACTTCGCCCACATGGTTGGTTTTGGTATATTAGGCTTTTTTGTATTTTATGAATTAGTCCCTCTAAGTGAGGCACCATGGTCCATTATTTCTTTTGTTGCTTTTTTTTATATATTATTCTACATATTATATATGGGTGACGCACTTTAGACAGTAGGGTCTATGATCCATTGCTTTTCACCAATGCACTTTACGATTATTTATTAGTGATCAATGAATTGGGGTATAGTTTATATTTTATATATTATTCTACATATTATATATAGGTGATGCACTTTATACAGTAGGGTCTATGATCTATTGTCTTTACCAATGCACTTTACGATTATTTATTAGTGATCAATGAACTGGGGTATAGCTATTATTATCTATTATTAAATATAGTTATTATTATTCACTCTATCATTTGGAGGAACACTACACTAGGTAGTGGGTTATACATCCTATTTATAATTATAATAGGGGATACACTTTGTAATCTGGTGGGGTGTATGAACTATATGCGTACTACTCTTGTATATATATTGTCACTATTAAATAACTATTTATTTATTGATATGATTTATTTATTAATTTTTTATGATTTAACTTATTATTTTTTGTATATTTATCATTTTATTTTATTTATTTTATTTATTATTCATCATTATTATTATTATTATCATTTATTATTATCAATTACCATTATTCATTATTTATTTATTATTATTTATTTAGTATTTATTAGCTATTTGAATGTCGATTGTATTTACAGGATGAGTGTATAGTTTCATGTCCTTATAGTACAAATTTATATATGATTCATACTCCACATATAATTTAGGGGGATATTTTTTTATAGAGTTAGATATACGGTCTGGGCTGTGGGTATCACACTTATAGACGTGTGTGTGTGTGTGTGGGTACATGCTTAGACGCTGGGTGTGTGTGTGTGTATGTATATACATACATGTCTTTTGTCACCAGCACATACATATATGTTTCATTTCACCTGGCTTATAATTAATGTATGTCCAGGGATTTTTTTCACTTATAGATTCGTCAGTGGGTAAGTTTTTTTGGGTGGGTATATTATATGTGTTTTGTCTTTTGTTTTTATGTGTGTTTTTCACGTGTGGCACCTAGCACTCTTTCACTTTTTTATCACTATTTATTCATTTATTACTCCATTCATTATTCTTTGTCACTGGTCACTTTTCCATGTTATTTCTTTTTTTACTCTTTCCATGGCTGTATATATGTACTCTATGTTTAAGTCCCGTTTGTGCCCTACTGCGCATGCGCGGAGTCCGGACTCTGAAGATACGTGATGCGACCTTAGTCACATGACCGGGATCGCATACATGTCACTATGACACCGGTCATGTGACCGGGATCGCCATTATGACACTTAGATATTTGGCTACCGGATGACGTGGACTCCCTCCGTCACTTCCGGTGAGACGTACATGGCACGTGACTTAGGGGCGGTCATGTGACCGCACTTGTTTCCGGTCTCTCCCGGAGATGGTTTGGAAGGGGTGGATGACACTGATTATTACGGTGAGCTTAATACACCTGCCAAGGGGTGGGAGAATTTACAGGGGAAGCTTTTGGATTGGCTTTTGGAATGATTAGTGATGTGATGGCCAGCTGCATAGATGCGATGTGATTGGTATTTGGACATATAAAAAAGACAAGTGACCTGACTCTCATTACCCTTGATAAAGCTTGTACAGCGAAACGCAGCGTTGGGTGAGTGGTGGTACTGGGCAGGACTATATACTATATACCCAGAGGTTTGATCATACACTTGTATGAATTAGACACTATACGTGGTATTGCACTTGGTTGCACTTCAGACTGCACTTGCAGCTTTATATATATAGGTTCACTTCACTGTTTCCTACTTATTTTGTTTGGATTATTATTATCCATTATTTAATATTTTTTTTGCACTTTCTTACCTCTGTGGGTCAATTGATATACCATCAATGGTTTAATATATAGTAGTTATATTATTTATTTATTTACTCTGCCCTGTATACCATCTGATGTATGTATTGTATGGCTTTCTGCTCCCTTTTTAATATATGTTTCCCTTACGTCCCATTGGCATCACAACATATGGGGTAAATTCGCCCCTGCGAGCCCCTGGGACGAAGGAATATTTAATGAAAAAATAACAATTAAATTTGAATCCCCTCCTCCATGAGGTATAAATAGGCTCCACCTCCCCCTAGACCTCAGTCTTTTTTTACTTTGTTGCTGTTAGCCCTAGGGGACTTTGTCCCTCCTCCGTTTTTATGCTTTGTTAACCTGTTGCATTCAGGTTTTCTCTCCAGGTAATGATTGCTGGGATGCCGCTGGAGCCGGTGTCCAGGTAGTATCCTGATATTTGCTTCTGCAGGTCTTAGCTTTTAAGTTTTTCTTACCTAGTGCGTCTTGGAACGCACTCTGCGTGTCACCCGAGCCGCTGGTTTTTCTTCCAGTCGCGTTCGACTGTGGAACGCATCGGCGCTGCGTGCGTCTCAGCACTGCGGCATCAGCATCATGTCACTTCCGGGGGCCGGCAGCGGCGCGCGCTCTCTGCATGCCGGACTAGCTGTGTGTTCAAGGCAGAAGGTAAGCTGTTGCTACCTCTAGGTCTGGCTGTCTTCCTCTGGAAGGATTTTCTGTGGCTCATTTGGATCTAATAGAAAACATCTGAGTGCAAAGTGCTGTGATCTCTCTTCTATATACTTAAAAGTAAGTGTTGCTGCCACCTAGTGTCTCTTTCCGATATCACTCTAGCCAGGCTAGTGGTTTATATGTATTGTAAAACATTGATTATTTGCAGATGTCTGAAATGGAGACCAGTCCTGCTGCTGGCAAAAGACCTTCTAAGGGAGCACTTCATGTGCCGAGTGTGAGACTCCACTACCTGACGGCTATGGATACCGTAGGAGGATCATTTTTTCCAGATAAGATTCATCCTTTCTTTCATAAAAATATTTATGAATGCCTAAAAATATTTATAATGCCTAAGTACGCTGTCCTTCATGCAGACCTAAACCTATGAGGAGCCTGATGTTCAGGATGTAGTTGTATAAGTCAAGGAATATGTGCAAAAGACTTTAGCGGCTAATGAGAATCGCCGCCCGTGTCCTAAGTTAAAGACCAAACGGAGTATTTCTCTCTCTACTCCCAGCCTTTGAGTATATTACTTTATGGCTGTAGGATTATGGTCATTTTCAGTTTTACTGTGATTGATGAAGTTAACTCATCATCTTCTTCTAAACCTCTTCTACTTCTGAAGATGAGAGAATTATTCAGGGGGTATTTCACAGCTGATAGAATTCACAAGCTCTGCAAAGCTGTGCAAGCTGAAATACACCCTGAGGAAATAGAAGAGGATAGGATTGGTCCTCCTCAAAAAAGCCTAGGGCTTTTTCTGTGGGTAAGACTTCATTGTCTATGTTACAGGCGGAATGGAAGGAACCGGAAAAGGCTCCGGGTTTGAGCAAGAGGTTTAAGACCTTATATGTTCTCAAGGAAGAACAATGTAAGGACTGGATTGAGCCTCCAAAGGTGGACCCGGCCATAGCCAAACTGTCAAAATGTACTGTGCTACCTGCGGAGGACGGATCCAATCTTAAGGATCCGATGGATAGAAGGGTGGAGGTAGCCCTCAAGAGATCATATACGGCAGCGGCAGCCCAAGGGGCAGTCTCCATTTCTTCTTTTGAGGTTTCTAGAAGCCTAAGAAGATGGCTGACCAAGGTCCATGAAAATTTGGAAGGTAGAGCGAGTAGGGACAAGGTCCTTTGCTCCTTAAAAAAGGTCATTATGGCCATTGACTTCCTCTGCGATGATGCATCTCAGGGAACCAGGTTAGCGTAAAAAAAAACGAGTACGCTCTCAACCGCTGCCGAAGGGCGCTATGGTTAAAACCCTGGGTTGGAGATGCTAACTCCAAAATTCAGCTCTGTAATATGGAGTTCCAGCCAGGTAGGCTGTTTGGCTCTGAGCTGGATAAATTAATGGAGGAATTGTCTGACAAGGAGGGGAAGTCCCTACCATTGTCCTATAAGAGCGGTGATTCCTTTCGCAGAGCAAAATCTCCTCAGCGAGGCAAAGGGAGATACCAGTACAGAGGTTGAGGAAGAAACTATTCCAGAAGAGGTTCCGGGAAGCAGCAGAATAAGGACACCAACAAGAAACCAGACTTCTGACGCAGAAGCTGTCCAGTGGGAACACGTCTGAGTTTGTTTCTCCCTGCCTGGGAAGAATTAAGAAAAGATCACTGGGTGTTAAATATTATTCAAAATGGTTATGTCCTTCATTTATCATCTCTTCCTCCTCCAAGATTTCTTCTGTCAAGAAATCTTAAGCCAGAAAGACACTTAGTCCTAGAGACAGAAATTCTTTACCTCCTTTCCATTGAGGCTCTAGAGGATGTTCCTCTATCAGAGATCGGTCAGGGAGTTTACTCCCCAGTGTTTCTAGTGCTGAAGCCATCCGGAAATTGGAGGCTTATTATAGATTTGCGATATCTCAACAGGTGCATCGTAAAGAAGACGTTCCACATGGAGAACATAAGATCGGTAAAATCTATCCTCCAGGAGGGAGATTTTATGGTCACCATAGATCTACCGGATGCATATCTTCATGTACCGATTCTGAAGGCTCACAGGAGAGCCTTCGCCATCCAAATCCAGGGGAAGGTAAGACACTTACAATTCAAAGTCCTTCCATCCGGAATACCTCCGCACCCTTTGTTTTCACAAAGGTAGTGTCACCATGATGGTTCGCTTCCGTTTACAGGGGATAAAGTTATCCCTTACCTGGACGATTGGTTAATTATGACTCAGACTCAGGATCTTCTGAGAGTTCAGTTGAACTATGTCCAGGACATACTTCAACAATTAGGTTGGCTTATCAACATAGAGAAATCAGACTTAATTCCTAATTCCTCCTCGTCAGGTATCCATAAGAACATAAATGCGCTTTCTAGGGCTCCTTGCCTCAGCTGTGGACGCGGTGCCATGGGCATTATGGCACATGAGATTTCTTCAGAGAGAAGCACTAACAGTATGGAACCGAGGACTGAAGGACTTGGATGCGATGATGTTCTATCGACTCAAACAAGACATTCTCTAATGTGGTGGAGACAAGTCAAACCACACTGGATAACCATCACGACAGATGCTTCAGGAACAGGTTGGGGAGCTCATCTGACAGTCATCACGACTGCAGGATCTTGGAGTCAACAGGAATCCGCTCTGCCCTCCAACGTGAGGGAGCTTAGAGCGATTTACCTAGCTCTTCTTCATTTTTCTCCTCCTATTTTACAGAGAGCAGTCAGAATCCGGATGAACGACATGACCTGTGTGGCGTACCTAAACAGGGAGGTACCAGATCCCCTTCTCTCCTCAGGGAAGTAGAGAAGATTTTTCTGTTGGGCAGAAACCAGAATAACCAGACTCTCTGCGATTCATATCAGGGGTGTCGACAATATATTGGCGGATTGACTGAGTCGAGGCCTGACATTACCGGGGGAATGGTCTCTCTCAAGGAGAGTGTTCATTCAGTTAACCCAGAGGTGGGGGCTTCCTCAGAGAGACCTCATGGCATCAGCAAGCAATGCCAAACTGAGGAATTTCTGTTCCCTTTACAGGGCAGACAATCCCACGGTAGTGGACTCAATGACAATACCATGGACATACCAGCTGGCGTATATCTTTCCTCCCATAGCCATGATTCCCAGAGTTTGACAAAGATCAGTCTAGATCAGTCGTCAGTAATAATAATAACTCCCTTCTGGCCGAAGGGGTCATGGTTCACCCTGCCCATGAATATGAGCAGAGGGGAATTTTGGAGATTACCTCTGCATCCGGATCTTATATTCCAGGGTCAACATCTGTGCAGGAATCTTTCCAGCCTCAGCTTGACAGCTCGGAGACTGAGAGGACCGTATTGGACTCTAGTTTTTCTGAGAAGGTATAGTATACTCTTTCTCACGCTCGTAGTTGCACTACAAATAAATCTTATGCCCGGATTTGGAAGATTTTCAAGATTGGTGTGCAAGCAGGAGTATTGATGGACTTAAACCTTCTACTCCACAGTCATTGGAGTTTTTACAGGAAGGCTTCTATAAAGGATTAAAACCTAGTTCCATCAAGGTGCAGATAGCAGCCCTCTCTGCACACCTAAACTCACGTTTCTTTCAGATCTTGGAGGTAAAGAATTTTGTTAAGGCTAGACTAGGCCTAACCTGGTAAAAAAGGTAGACCCATGGGACTTATCCTTTGTGTTGAGACGCATGTGTCTTCCTCCCTTTAAGCCTTGGGAGGAAGTAGACTTCAAGTTAACATTGAAAGTTTCTCTTTTACTAGCCATTACCTCTGCTAAGAGAGTTGGAGAACGTCAAGCCCTTGACTCCGCACCTCCATACATGATTTTTTCCCAAGACAAAGTTATCCTTAGGTTCCTTCCAGGATTCCTGCCTATGGTGGCTTCATTTGCCAACATCAACCAGCCAATAGTATTGCCTGTATTTTCTCCTACTGGATCATCTAAAGAAGACTTGGATCTTTCTTTATTGGACGTATCCACAGCTATCAAGATCTATCTACATAGAGTAGGTGATTTTCGTAAAGACGAGAATTTCTTTATCCCTTTCGCAGGAAAGAACAAGGGGAGAAAGGCTTCAAAACCTTCAATATCCAGATGGATCTGTGACTCCATTGCCTTATGTTACTCTTCTGCTGATCTGGATCCACCAGAATTTACCAGGGCTCACTCTACTAGAGCTGTGGCCTCCACTTGGGCAGAGCGTGCCGCTGTGCCACTTGAGGACATATGCCAGGCAGCTACCTGGTCGTCTTTGACTACCTTTGTGAGATATTTCAGGCTGGATACTTCTTTGTCAAGAACAACCTTTGCAAGATCTGTTCTTAATGCGGACGTAATAAATAACCCGCCCATTGGGGATAATGCTTGCTAATTCCCCATATGTTGTGATGCCAATGGGACGTAAGGGAAGCTAAAATTATTATGTTAATTTGTTTTCCCTAAGACCCATTGGCATCACAAGACTCCCTCCCTGTGTTTTATGTTTCTTTATAATTAGACTGAGGTCTAGGGGGAGGTGGAGCCTATTTATACCTCATGGAGGAGGGGATTAAAATTTAATTGTTATTTTTTCATTAAATATTCCTTCGTCCCAGGGGCTCGCAGGGGCGAATTTACCCCATATGTTGTGATGCCAATGGGTCTTAGGGAAAACAAATTAACATAATAATTTTAGCTTTTAAACAATATAAATTTTCTTTGTATGTAATAAATAAAGTATTTTTTTATATATGTAGAATACTGTCCAGCATTGTTTATTTATAGGTGGTGTGCATTATTTAGATGCTTATGGACATAGAACTATTGGTAGTTCAATTTTGTCGGTTAATTTATTATGATATATAACATGTATAACTTGTATTGTATCGGATGGCCTGTAAAAAATTAAAACCATTGTTTACAAATATACGTTCCTTAAAACCGCTCCATTCCCAGGCTTATAACGCTTTTATCCTTTGGTCTATGGGGCTGTGTCAGGTGTCATTTTTTGCGCCATGATGTGATCTTTCTATCGGTACCTTGATTGCGCATATACGACTTTTTGATCGCTTTTTATTAACATTTTTCTGGATTTGATGCAACCAAAATTTTGCACTTTGGGATTTTTTTGCGCTGACGCCGTTTACCGTGCGAGATCAGGAATGTGATTAATTAATAGTTCGGGCGATTACGCACGCGGTGATAGCAAACATGTTTGTTTGTTTATTTATTTATTTACTTTTATTAATAACCTGGGAAAAGGGGGGTGATTCAGACTTTTATTAGGGGAGGGGGCTTTTTATTAATAATGACATTTTTTTTTTTACTTTTACACTTATACTAGAAGCCCCCCTGGGGTTAGGGTTATTCCCCCCTGGGGTTAGGGGTATTCCCCCCTGGGGTTAGGGTTATTCCCCCTGGGGTTAGGGTTATTCCCCCCTGGGGTTAGGGTTATTCCCCCTGGGGTTAGGGTTATTCCCCCTGGGGTTAGGGTTATTCCCCTGGGGTTAGGGTTATTCCCCCTGGGGGACTTCTAGTATATACACTTTGATCTCTCATTGAGATCTTTGCTGTATAGATATGCTGCTGCAGCCGGAAGTAAACGAGTGCCGAGTCGGGGACGGCGCCATCTTGGAGCGGTCCCCGGCTGGCTTCAGTAACGGAGATCGCTCCTCCGGGATAACATCGATCTCCCCACTAGACACCAGGGATGACGCTGCGTCCGGTAATCGGATGCAGCTGTCAACTTTGACAGCTGCATCCGATTACTGTATTAGCGGGCACGGCGATCAGACCGTGCCCGCTAATACCTGCGGTCCTGGGCTACAAGCGGCACCCGGGACCACAGCGGTTCAGAGCGCGGCCGCTGTGCGGCCCCGCTCTGAACGTCCTTACCGACCGCAGGGCGTAAATATACGCCCGCGGTCGTTAAGGGGTTAAAGTTTATGTTAACAATAATTTGTATTTTTTATTGTACGTAATTGTACTGGCTAGGGGCGGGGTTGCATAGATGGGGGGGGTTTGATGGTGGCTGCCAGGGGGGGCTGGGGGCCAAATCGCACCTCTGCCCAGGGGCCCATAATGCTGTTAAGACGGCCCTGAGCACGGTCCCGGAATGTATTATGCTCGTAATCCAAGGCACCACTGTACATGTATAACTTATCTTGCACCCTGTTTTCTTTCTCATTCTTATCGACTCTTGTTGTCTAAAATCCTCTACTCTGGGTGGGTCCACTCAGACCACGCTCAGCTCCCTCTTCCCCCATTCCTTTGTGGTCTGAGGACATGTGATCTCTAAGGGCGGGGTAGCTGTCTATTGACTTGGTAACTGGACCCCCAGGAGGCATAATCTGCTGCATCATCTCTATGCACCTGTGCTGCTTCCATGGACTTACATACGTCCCTGAGCCTAGGTTTCTGTAATATGAAAATCTATAGTTCTACCTCTGCTGTCAGTGAATGCAGGCATATGTACCTGTCTTTGTGTCTCAGATCTGCATATTGTAAGTGTATCTAAACCTACACTACCCCCCCCCCCCCCCGTAACAGATGGCCATTATGCAGCACATAGCCTCCCTCCAGATGGTGGTGTAGTGATTGTTGAAGAGAGTTGCAGTCTGTTTGCTCCAATTGAAATATCCTCTTCACAGGGGACGAGCTCCGGCCGGTAGCGCGTGCAACACTTGCAATGTAAAAGTCTTTTGTTGGGTAGTGTAACGTCACAAACTGCTGAAGCTGATGGGAGACAAAACACCTTGAGTTGGAGCTCGTCCCTTGTGAAGAGGATATTTCAATTGGAGCAAACAGACTGCAACTCTCTTCAACAATCACTACACCACCATCTGGAGGGAGGAGTGCTAGCTTCTTTTCACACTATCCCAGAGGGGATACAGGTAGTGGATTACCTGACAAACCTCAACCTCGATAGAACGTATACCTGGAGGTTAGCACTGGTTATACTGCCATAGAGTAGGACTTTTTTTCAACAGTCTATTTACCATTTTATATATCATGTGTGCGGAACAGATACAATTACTTTGTTTTTAAATAAAAAAAAACCATTTCAAGTTTCATTAATGCCAAACAGCCTTGGTAAAGTAAAAGTGACAGCAGGAAGGGGGGGCGGTCTGGTTAGATTGGTTTCTAAAATTAGAAAAGGGGGAACAGAAATATCCCTGCTAGGGAAGTAGTAGGAAGTAAAATTATAAAAAAAATAGAAAATGTACCCAGTGCTGCCTGGGTATAACGTGTCAGTGTGTTAATTAGATTTGTTCCAAGGTCGCCCAGGAGGCAAATCTATGCCCTTGTGTTTTTTTGTTTAAGGCAAAATTGCCAGGAGCCCTATATACCCCTACATACACTATATACCCCGACAGTTCTGCACTGTTTATGTAAATTGTAGGTTAGAAATAAAATAAAAACTTTAAACATCCTAAATACCTAATAGCCAAACTGAGATGTCATCATGTGATCAGACTGTATACAGAGCCTGGTTATATGCAATATTGTAAGTTTTATATGCAGAGCCTGGTTATATACAACATTGTCAATGTTATATACAGCCTGGTTATATGCAACATTGTCCGTGTAATAGACAGCCTAGTTATATGCAACATTGGCAGTGTTATACAGTATACAGCCTAGTATACAACATTAACAGTGTTATACTGAGCCTGGTTATATACAACATTGGCAGTTTTATATACAGCCTTGTTATGTACAACATTGGCAGTGTTATATACAGCCTTGTTATGTACAACATTGGTAGTGTTATGCTGAGCCTGGTTATATGCAACATTGGCAGTGTTATATACAGCCTGGTTATATACAACATTGGCAGTGTTATATACAGCCTGGTTATATACAACATCAGCAGTGTTATATACAACATTGGTAGTGTTATGCAGAGCCTGGTTGTATACAACAGTGTTAGTAGAGGTCTTGTATACCTGTAGTATATAGTTGGTGGAGGTCCTGTATATCTGTAGTGTATAGTTGGTGGAGGTCCTCCCCCCTTCAAGTAGCCCCCATGCTGTATACCCCCCTCCCCAGGTAGCCCCCATGCTGTATACATTCCTTAACACCCCCTTACTGTATACATTCCCCAACACCAACACCCAGCAGGTAAGCCCCTAACTGTATACACTGTACACTGTTAGGGTGCCTTCACACTTACCGGATCCGCAGCGGATTTCATGCTGCGAATTCTTAGCGAAATCCACTGTGGATCCAGTGTCATTCAACCCTATGACACTATATACTCGCAGGGGGATTGACATCCCGCTGCGAGTATGTAAATAACCCCCTCGGCAGCCGGAGCGTAACTTACACTGACAGAGGCCCCCATCATCCTGCCCGCACAGGCTGCTGTTAGATCGTGCAGGCTCCCTCCAGTGTGTTCAGCGCTGTGCTGCTGCTGGGCACGGCTCTCTCCTCACGGCTCTGGATGTCCCTCCCGAAGCAAGCTGGAGCGGTGTGTGCAGCATAGAAACACCCACTTCCCTTCACACCCACTTCACCACAGGTGTCAAACTCAGGCCCTTAAGCTGTTTCAAAATTACAATGCCCCTCTCCAGACCTGCCCCCTTCTGACCTGCAGTTCCAAATTCCTCCAGTCTTTGCAGGAGGACTGGGGAGTTAATGTCAGGAGTGATCTGCCTGCTGTCGGCTCTGTGGAGTATCAGACAGAAACCCCTGGTATCCTCCTCCACATGCAGCTGTCAAGTAGTTAACTGCTGTGGACCTGTCTGGGATTTTTCTTCCTTGTACTCTGGCGGCATACTGGGAGACATTGCTGATTGGTGCAGGAGTGGGGAGAAGTGCCTGCACTGCCTGTAGAGGGGGAGGAGCAATTATCTTCACTATAGCTCAGCCCTGCTCCTGGTATCTATACCCTGATATGTCTAGATTCAATTGTTAGAAGAACTGATATTTTTCATCAACTGTGAAGATCTATATTAAAATATAACTTAAATTGCTAATAAAATGTGCGATATTGTTAGTGCTATATTGTTAGTGATATTGAGACAGGTTATATTATGTCTCTATTGTAGCGATAAACAGTGATCGCTACTAAATAACAGGTGAGCTTGATAGCAATATAGATGTAATGGGAAATAAACTCCCATGTAATACCTATAGAGTAGCCCAGCCAGCTCTGATAAGTGTCCTTGATATGTCTGGCCACAGCCGTCTCAGGGACAGAGACGGCTGTGGCCAGACATATCAAGGACCAACATAGGAACGATGCTAAATGTATCTCCTTCTTTGGTTTACGGAAAATGACCCTGGGCCCTCGAGGTGGCAATCTGAGCAACCTTCTTCTTAAAGAGGAAGCCAAATGGATCTATAAACTAGATAGTCTACATCCAAAGGGTCTTAATGAAGGGTTTACCTTCACAATCTTTATTTAACAAATGTAAGCATTGTAATAACAAATGTAATAATTTTTGTATATATGTAAATAAATTTAGTAGCGATATTTCTCGTCCATAATACTATAGTGACACCCTCCCCTGATAACGATACAATCACGTTTAATAAAAGAGTTCTTTATTTTATGGCCCATAATTATGCATTATTTATACCTGCGGGTATGACTACGGTTATTTCTTTTTATCCTTAACATTAGTATAATGTCATATACATACCGCTAATACGGAATGACACTGTTCCTTCCTCCCTAGCGACTAAGTCCTCTGCTATGCGCAGTATTTGCAACATCTATATGAAATTTCTTCTAAGACAGTACACATGCGCAGTAAAGGCTATGTACTTGTAATTGTTCTAAGACATGTAATATGCGCAATACGTACGCATCACACTGAACAAATTCTAAGTTCGTAGACATGCGCAGTGTGTGATCTCCACTGGGAATTTCTCTAAGATATCGAACATGCGCAATACATACGCAGTGGACTGTACGAATTCTAGGTCCAAAGTCATGCGCATTGTAGTGTCTTCACGGAGAATATCACTAAGACATCTGACATGCGCAATATAGACATAGTGGATCGTATGAATTCTAAGTCCAAAATCATGCGCATTGTAAGATTTTCACTGAGAAGATTACTAAGACATCGAACATGCGCACTTCATACGTAGTTATCGAATGAACTCTAAGTCCAGAGACATACGCAGGGAGGCGGAACATGCTAATAGGAACCACCCTTAATTAAAAACTATGCATATCACTGGTCCATTAACATATACGATGAGCTCATTGGGCGAATTTGAATAATGGGGAGGGCACATCATTCGCATTGCGAATCGCTAAGCCTTATAAGCCCACACGGGCGTCCGGCACATCACTAAAGTTCTGTATTCCCCTTGATAAAGCCACGCTATAGTGGTGAAACGTTGGGGTGGTGGAGGGTTGTGTATAGGAGGTTTTAAATAATGGTGTAACTGAGCTAACTCACATAGCGCTGTTTTTGGCTCTGTTTTCCGACGGTGGTGGCTGCTCCGGAGGACGGGACCATAGCTGCACTTCGAACGCTATACGTACGAATTATTCGATATACAGCAGTATAACCTGTGACAGTAGTGACAGATTCACAGCGATACTATTACAATTCATTGTGAATCACTGTGAAACCTGTATGAAACTGGTAGCAAGACACTGTTATCAGAGCTGGCTGGGCTACTCTATAGATATTACAAGGGAGTTTATTTCCCATTACATCTATATTACTATCTAGCTCAACTGCTATTCAGTAGCGATCACTGTTCATCGCTACAATAGAGACATGTTACATGGGACCGTGTCCATAAAGCTGAGAGATAGTGGCTAAGTGCTCCTGGGACATTAATACGGCTCATCCTCTTGGGTTATCATACTGCAGGTTCATTTGACACCACATACTACTTTGACTAACATCAATTCTAATATTATTGGGTGTAATTGGACTCATGTTGCACCATCTGTTTTTAATTTCACACTATCGCACATTTTATTAGCAATTTAAATAAAAGTTATATTTTAATATAGATCTTCACAGTTGATGAAAAATTTCAGTTCTTCTACTAATGTACATGGCGTGAAGATCTGGGGCTACCCTTGTGTATTGTGATGTAGATTCAATTGTTGACATTTAAGCAATAAAATTCCACCTCTCCAATCTTTTTTTTACCATCATGAGGGCTCCTGTCTCATCAATCATTAAAAAACATTGTTTCCCCTTCTTATCAGGTTCACCTGATAGGAGATAGATAGATAGATCGGGCTCTGAACATCTGGACTGCTACCAATCAAAACTTACTTATGACATGTCAAACTTTTATTAAAGTGATAGTACCCATTTATATGGTAGGTGATATGAGTATAATGAAGGACTGATGAAAAGATGGGAAAGAATAGGTCAATGGTGAATAATGGGGATTGTAATGGGGGACTCTTGTGTAAAATAAGGCAGAATTTTTGAACAGTTGAACAAAGGACTTTATTTTCTTCATAACAGTGACACAATCATTTCTGTAGTGGTCCACAGATGGTTGCTGGGAACATACGATAAACCAACAGGTCCACCAAGGAGAAAACGCTAAATGAAAACCTCTAAGTGAATGATTCCATAACTTTTGCCGGGGGTTGTAGTGTTTTTTTGGTGGTGGTAGGGTAATATTTCTTAGACATTACTTCCTCTTCCCCAGCAGGTTGTTTTTTGTGTTCATTTCTGATTTAAATAAAATAATAAAACATTTGGGGATAAACACACATCCTAACAGTCCAGCACTGGACGCCATCACTGCAAAGACCTCCACAGCCACCATGTTCTTGCCTCTGGTGGTCAGATAAGCCGGGATCATGGCGATCCAGACACTGCAGAAAACCAGCATGCTGAAGGTGATGTACTTGGCCTCATTGAAAGTGTCCGGTAATGTCCTCACCATGAAAGCCAGAACAAAGCTCACCGCTGCCAGGAACCACAGATAACCCAACATGGAGAAGAACCAGATATCTGACCCTTCATTACACTGAATGAGGATCTTCCCAGGATAAGACTGAGTGTCCAGGTCCTGGAACGGAGGAGAGAGAGACAACCAGATAACACAGATAACAATCTGAATATATGAACCCAACAACACTATGGTATAGGGCACCTTCACACTCAGCCATTTCCTCCAGGGGCTTCCAGGCTTGGTGGACTTAAAAGCAACACAAACCATCACAGTCTTGGCGAGAAGTGAAGAGATGGTAACTGAGAAGAAGACTCCAAAACTGGTTTCACGTAATCTACAAGTGACATCACTGGGACGACCAAGAAACAAGAAGACAGAGAGGAAGCTGAGGATGATTGAGACCAGGAGGAGATAACTCAGGTTCCGGTTATTAGCTCTAACAATAGGAGTGTCCCGGTAGGAGATAAATATTCCCAATATGGAGCCGGTCACAAGACATCCGAAGAGCGAGACACAGGAGAATACAGAAGCCATTGTGTCATTGTGGTAAGAGATGAAGTCCAGGACTTTGGGCAGACATCCGTCTCTCTTCTCATTCGCCCATTCATGAATTGGACATTTCATACAGTTCTCAGAATCTGCAGGAATATTTCATGACATTAAAAGTTTCTCTCATTCCATCTGCGAACCAGTGGGTTAAGACTGTTTGACCCAAATCAGTTTAGAACGCATAGGGATTTACAGTCTGGCTCCCAGGGCTGAAGCAGGGGCAGTACCGGGTCTGCTTAAAACAGAAGACCTGAACCCAGGGAGGTAAGTATGATTACTTCCCCCACTCATTCTGGACTCCAAGGGGTTAAGTATTAATACACAGCATTAGAGATGAGCGAATAGTGAAATATTTGATTCGATTGGATTCAATTCAAATAGCTCCCGATATTCGACTATTCGATCGAATCCCATTATAGTCTATGGGAGAAAAATCCTTGGGACCTGGAAATCAAGATTCGACCACCAGGAGGTCACCAAGTGCACAATGTAACCTCAATAAATGATGCCAACACCTCTGGAATGTATATGGGACAGCAGAGGAAGCATGCCTGGGTATATGAACGTAAAGTAGAAGTGTACCTTTTGGTCTAGCGGCACTTGCATACGTATTAGGTGGTGCGTAATATTAGCGTATGTTTGTTTTTTGTTTAGTCATGCAAAAGAAAAGCCCCTGGAGCCTCATCAAAGAGTCTCAAAACACAAGACTAGCCAGATATCCCTCCGGGAAGGACCCAGCCAAGGGGTGGCTCCTGTAAGGAAACCACCAAAACCAACATACTAAGTGGCCCTATAAGTCAATGTAATGACAAGGGAAAAACCAAGGCCAGGTAACCATCCACACATCTGTTTCGGGGTATTGCCCCTCATCAGCGTGGAGCAGGATTCTGGCTACGTGGGAGCAATGCCTAGTAGATCCATAAGAGAAACACATCGCTGATCTCAGGGAAACCAGCCAAACAACAACACAGCAGGCAGCTAATGAAAGCGCTCAAAGCAGTGAAGTCCTAGGTGCATTGCCCCCTGGGAAACATGAACATGCAAAAGAAGAGCCCGTGGAGCCTTATCAAAGAGTCTGAAAACACAGGACTAGCCAGATATCCCTCCTAGTATGGTGGTTTTGGTGGTTTCCTTACAGGATCCACCCCATGGCTGGGTCCTTCCCGGAGGGATATCTGGCTAGTCCTGCGTTTTGACACTCTTTGATGAGGCTCCACGGGCTCTTCTTTTGCATGTTCATGTTTGCCAGGGGGCAATGCACCTAGGACTTCACTGCTTTGAGCACTTTCATTAGCCCTGAGATCAGCAATGTGTTTCTCTTAAGGCTCTACTAGGCATTGTTCCCACCTAGCTAGAATCCTGCTGATGCATTTAATAAAAGTGACAATAACCTACAGTTACTGTCTAAAGCTACTGGTTCACTTCACCAAGGCCAGGCACCTTGGTGACATGCATCTGTCCTCTAAAATGACAAATAGTATCTTCTCACAAGGTCCATGAGGTGAGCCTTCAAAAAAATTGTATAGAGGCCTATGAACTTTGGCCCATTAGGTGAGCCCACAAAAAATTGTATAGAGGCCTATAAACTTTGGCCCATGAGGTGAGCCCTCAAAAAAATTGTATAGAGGCCTATGAACATGGCCCTTCAGGTAAGCCTTGTTCATTTTTTTTTAATGGCCCTTGGTAGTGAAGAAGAAGGAGGAAATGACCTAGAGGTGAAACATGCATTTTTACTTCTCGAGGCTTTCAACTGGTGGAGAAGCAAAGTCTGGGTCTATCCACTGGGCGTTCATTTTGATGAGTGTCAGCCGGTCAGCACTGTCAGTTGACAGGCGGCTGCGCTTATCTGTGATGATGCCCTCAGCTGTGCTAAAGACTCTTTCGAACAGAACACTGGCGTCAGGGCAGGCCAGCATCTCTAAGGCGTATAATGAGAGTTCCATCCACATTTCCAACTTGGAGACCCAATACGTGTAGGGCGCCGAGGGATCGGGGAGGACAGGGTTGTGGTCGGCAAGGTACTCCCGCAACATCCGCCGATACTTGTCCCACCTGTTTGTACTAGGCCCTGTAGTGATGGTACTTTGGCAAGGGGGTGCCATGAATGTGTCCCATACTTTGGAGAGTGTTCCCTGGCGGCCGTGGACCTCATGAATGTTGTCTGACTTTGGGAGGAACTCTCTTCTCTGCCGCCAGCAATGGAAGCTGGGAATATCTCCATCATATTTTGCAGCAGTTCCCTCTGGTACTCCAGAAGTCTGGTGGTCCTCTCCTCTACTGGAATGAATGAGGAGACATTATCTTTATACCAGGGGGCCAGCATTGCGAAAACCCAGTATTTTTTGCTCCCCATTATGTGGACAACGCGTTTGTCCCTCGCAAAGCAGCCCAACATAAATTCAGCCATGTGTGCCAGGCTGTGAATTGGCATCACTTCACTGCCCCCACCAGAAGGATCGCTCAATATTTCCTCTTCCTCCTCTTCTCCCCATACTCGCTGGACCAAAGGGACGCACATAACTGCACCGCTAGCCTCGCCAACAGTGTGGCCAGCAGCCTCCTCCTCCTCCTTTTCTTCCTCTAGGAATCGACCCTGAGAAGCTGACAGGAGTGTAGTGTGACTGTCTAGCTTCGTCACATCTCCTCCTATCCCGGCCTCCTTTGTGTGCAAGGCGTTGACCCTGATGGCGATGAGGACGCATAGGAGTGGGATGGTTATGCTCACTATGGCATCGTCGCAGCTGACCCTCTTGGTGGACTCCTCGAATACCCTTAAAACTTTGCATAAGTCTGCCATCCATGGCCACTCATGGTTGGCAAACTGAGGGAGCTGAGTTGAAGGCACCCGTGGGTTTTGGAGCCGGTATTCCATGAGACCTCTCTGCTGCTCACACACCCTGGACAACATAGGAAATGTAGAATTCCAGCGAGTGGTGACATCACACAACAGCTGATGTTCGGGCAAATGCAGATTTATTTTGGAGCTTTTTAAGGCTAGCAGCCGCCACGGTGGAATTCCGAAAGTGGGCGCAAAGGCGCCGCACCTTCACCTGTAGCTCCGGCAGGTCGTGTTAGGTCTTTAAAAAGCGCTGCACCACCAAATTAAAAATGTGTGCCAGGCATGGAACGTGTTCCCAGCTGCAGCGGCGACAGCCAAATTTCTGCCTGCTGCAAGATGGCATCCTTGACCTCTTATCACCCAGGCTTCTTATCACCCAGGCTGATAAGCTTGAGCACGGCCTGCTGATGTTTCCCCACACCAGTGCTGCAGCATTTCCAGCTGACTGATGAGGGCGATTTTACGGAGGAGAAGGAGAGGGAGGGGTTGTCAGAGCCCGTGCTGGCAATCTTAGGCGGGGGAAGGAGGGAGGCTGTCTCTGCCTGAGACCTGGTACCCGCCTCCACAACATTCACCCAGTGTGCCATCAGTTATATGTAGTGTCCCTGGCCACAAGTGTTTGTCCATGCGTCGGTTGTCAAGTGGACCTTCACGCTAACCGATTAACTCAGGGCCTGCCCGATGTTACAGGACACGTGCTGGTGCAAGGCAGGGATGGCACACCTGGAAAAGTAGTGGTGTCTAGGGACAGAATACCACGGTGCGGCAGCTGCCATCAGGTCACGGAAGGCTTGCGTCTCCACAAACCTAAACGGCAACATCTCTATGGCCAGCAATTTCGAGCAGTTTAAGGCTTGGGCAGAGGGGTGAGTAGAGGCGTACTAACGCCTGCCATCAAATGCCTGACTAATGGACAGTTGCTGTGAAGAGGCACATGACGGTGCAGGCGAAGGGGAAGATGATGAAGGCACTAAAGTGGCCGATGCACAGGCAGATGGCAAGGTGTCCTGGCTGGTGGTCTGGACTGTAGCGCTAGCAGAGAGAACAGGGGAAGAGTCAGCAGTGGCAACGCCAGGCACAGGTTCACCTGCATTTGCTCTTTCCTACTGAGCCCAGTGCTTTGCTTCCAGGTGACGCCGCATGGCTGAGGTGGTCAAGTTGCTCTTCATAAAGCCTCTACCTCTGGACATCCCTCTGCCTCTTTGCGCCCTTTTTGGTGTGACGCAGACCTCCACACCTCCCCTACTTTCCCCACTGGACATCTCCCCTTCATCAATTCATCGTCCAGACCCTCCTCTTCTATCTCCTCACTCTGCTGTTCCTCCTGCACACTGGGCATGTCAACTGTTTGGCTTAACGGCAATTGGGTCTCCTCATTGTCAGTCATGACGACTTCGGGTTGCCGGTCCACAGCACCAAAATCAACTGGACATGGCGGCGAATGCTCTAGATTTTGTGCATCGCTACAGATAAAATCCTCAGGTAGCTCCTGGGATTCATCAAGTATTTGAACACTGTCCAATTGGGGAAAAGGACCCGAAAAGATCTCTTCACAGTGCGCAAGGGTGGGATGACTATGGACTAATTGTGCAAGTTTGGAGACATGAGTGTCAGACTCTTAGCTAGCCTCGAGACTGCAGTGAGTGGATAAATGACTGGAAGCACTCTCCGCCATCCATCGTAACACTTTGACATGCTGATCGGGCCTCGACAGTTGTGTACCCCGCCCCCTGCACAACTGTCCTATAAAGCCAGGGATAGTGGATGTGTGCGATACTGGACGTCCCTCTGAAGCACGTGCTGTATCCCCAATCACTTGACCACGGCTAGTAACCCCAGCTGTTACTCGTCTCGAGTAACGAGCACCCGAGCATTTTAGTACTCGCTCATCACAAGTGGGTATACACACTGTGTATACACACTGCCTGTGTCTCAACAACTTGTAAATGTCTGTTTCTCTATAGTTTTAGCCCTAGGGCTTTTGGGGGGTCCCTTCCTACCTAACTTCACCTAAAACCTACCTTTTCCTGCTTTACAGTCTGTCCCTCTCTAGCTCCAACCAGCAAGTGACACGAATCTCAAATCACTATTCTTTTATTCAGGAGGTCACATGGTTTAGCCAGCCAATCACAGTTAGAGGGTTTTTTAAAGTCCTGCCTATTCCTAGTGCCTGTCCCTTACCACCCCGCCCACCCCCAACACCCCCCCCCCCCCACCCCCAACTGCCCCCCCCACCCCCGCATGTTTATTTGCTGAAAAAAAGCGCCAGGGGATGTGGGAGGGCGAATCGAATTTTTACTGCATTTTAGCACAAATATTCGACCGCGGTCGTATACCTCGAAGAGCGTACTATTCGATCGAATAGCTGTTCGATCAAATAGTATTCGCTCATCTCTACACAGCATCATCACTTAACCCGCTGAGGGCCGAACTGTTCAGTAAGTCTGGGGGAAAAATAGTGGGACAAAATATATTTTTTTTTAGTTTATAATCAGAATGATAACAATGCAAATTTTTTATCATAATTTTCAGTCAGGGGGATGGGGTGGAGATTAAAGGTGTTATCCAGCGCTACAAAAACATGGCCACTTTTCCCCCTACTGTTGTCTCTAGTTCAGGTGCGGTTTTCAATTAAGCTCCATTTACTTGAATGGAACTGAGTTTCAAAACCCCTCCCAAACTGGAGACAACAGTAGGGGGAAAGCGGCCATGTTTTTGTAGCGCTGGATAACCCCTTTAACTCATAAGTGCCCTGCATTGCAGTCTGCACAGAAGGAAGAAGTAGGAAGAGGAATAGGAAGGAGGGTCAGCGAGATTAACTCATAAGTGCCTGGCAGAGAGGAGCAAAGCGAATCAAGATTGGCTGTGAATCGCACTGTCAAATCGCTTGGTTCTGCTAAGCAAATTCACTTGGGTTCAAGAAAATTTGCGCCAAAAAAAATTACAGCCGCACATGCTGTCTGGAGCATTACTGGGCGGGAGAAAGGGATTAACCATAATTCCTAGCGGCCGTCAAATCAGCTGCAGGCACCTCTGTGATGTCAGCACCTCCCCCTCCCCTTCTATATAAGGTAACGGAGGTGACCAACGGCTGTGTGTGGAAGAGAGAGCAGGATGGCAGCAGGCAGTTAGAGCAGAGCAGGGAGAGACTAACAGAGTGATATAGGGACAGAGAGGAGAGGAATGGTGGAAGTTGGATGGATGATTTACTGGCTGAGTAACATTTTTTTAAATAGTGATTTTCCAATTTTTTTACACTTTTACAACAACATGCTTTAGCAAATTCTGTAATAGTCTTAGTATTGTAGCTACTATAGTTTGGTCTGTTCTAATTAAATTAGTTAAGATTTGATTCTCAAAATTTGCGAACCTCGCGAAATGAATTTCCGTCTCTTTCGCTCATCTCTAGTCCCCGGCATTGTAGTGGGCATGGAAGGGAGAGGATTAACTCTTAAGTACATTGCATAGCTGTCTTCCTAAGACGGGCAGGGGGATTTAACTCTTAGGTACCCTGCATTGCAGCGGCCAGTGTGTTGCAGTATTATATTCAGATCATGCAGTATGAGATGCTAGGAGGAGCTTTCCTTAGTTTGACAGATAAAGGGGAATCCCCCCCATTGAAAGCTAGCTACCCCCCTGCTGGTAAGACAATACTACTACCGGTCTTATTGGATATCTCTCCTTCTGAACACGGGACGCAGTCATAGCAGCAGATATGGATTGTTGGTCTCGCCATTTTCCTACTTCCGGGTAAGCATGGCTCTGAGCAGCGGGATACTGGGACCTGAAGGAAAACACGAGAACCTTTACAGGATGGCAAAAAGTAACTGACTAAAATACCTAAATATGATGAAAGTAATAGGGGACCTATGGTTACAGACTAGAGGAAGGGTCTATCGGTATCCTATATACAAATGCAGTCTCCTGGTCAGTACCAGACTTACGGTAGATAACGCCCTTTACAAATGCAAAACTTTTTACTGGTGCCTCCTATATTATGCAATATATATATATATATATATATATATATATATATATATATATATATATAATTTTTTATTTATTTATTTTTTTTTTTTCAATGTGTGCGTGTATATACACAGATGTCCATACAAGCTAGAATTTGAAACAGTAACTTTTCCCTTTTATTTTTGCTCTTATTTTTCAGCATCTGCTAGAGAAACCTTTTAGGTTTCTTGTTCCAGCACATATGGTAAGAACAGCAGGGAAAATAAGGATTTTGACAATTTTCCAAATTTTCTTACCTACAAAGATGAGAGAGATGTGTAATACTTATGTTAGGTACACTTCACCTGTGAGAGACAGAATCTAAAGAACATTCCAGATCATCACGTTGTATGATTTATTAATATTTTTTTTTTTACAATTTTATTACATTAACCCTTTGCCGCATATGGACGTACCGGCAAATCTGGGGGGTCAGTCACTAACCCCCCTCCCCCGGCGGCCATCAGATCCAAGATGGCCGCCACCATCGCTGTGAACAGAGTATATCTGTTCACAGCGATGGAAATGTAAAAATGAATTAAAACCCCATTCTCTCCGCCACCGGAGGTAGAGGAGAGCATGGGGCAGTGATCGGGGACCCCCTGTGGGGTCCCGGAACAAGCGATCGGCGGTATATAGTATATACCACCAATCGCCTGTTCCCAGTGCAGGGATGCACTTTTTATCCCCTGTCACCATGAATGATTGGTGACAGGGGATAAAAAGTGTTAGTCTCCGTCCCCCAAGTCGCCCCCCAGTCACCCCCCGTCCCCCAGTCACCCCTCCTTCCCCTTATACATTACCTGATCCTGGAGCTCCTTCCTCTTCGGTGTCCAGGCTGGTTATGAAGTGCGCATGCGCTTCACAACCAGCCAACTCTGAAAATTTAAAGTGACAGAGACCAATTTGGTCTCTGTCACTGAACTATGATTACTGTGATAGAAAATATCACAGTAATCATAGTAATAGAGTGAAAATGAATGTATAAAGTACAAAAAGTGACAAACACACAAAAAAATAAAACACACACTTTTTATTATAGTAATAAATGCAGTTTACTCACAAATTACCCCTAACCCCCCCAGATTACCCGTAACCCCCCCAGGTTGTCCGTAATCACGACAGATTGCATGTAACCCCCCAGATTACACGTAACCACCGCACGTTGCCCGTAACCATCGCACGTTGCCCGTGACCCCCTCCAGATTGTCCGTAATCACCCCAAATTACATGTACCCACCCCAGATTACCTATAAGCAGTTTATCCGTAACAATGCCAGATTGTCTATAACCCCCCCAGGTTGCCCGTAACCACCGCAGGTTGCCTCTGACCACCGCACCTTGCCTCTAACCAACCCAAATTGCCAATAACCCCCTCCAGATTGCCCGTAACCACACCAGATTACAGGTACCCACCTCAGATTACCTATGAGCACTTCAGATTGTCCGTAACCACCCAAGATTGTCCGTAACCACCCCAGATTGTCCGTAACCACCCCACGTTGCCTGTAACCTCCCCACGTTGCCTGTAACCACAGCAGGTTGTGTGTAACCACAGCAGGTTGTCCGTATCCACGTCAGGTTGCCTGTAACCACAGCAGGTTGTCCGTATCCACCCCAGGTTGCTTGCAACCACCCCAGGTTGCCTGTAACCACCCCAGGTTGCCTGTAACCACCCCAAGTTGACCATATCCACCCCAGATTGTCTATAACCACCCCAGGTTGTCTGTAACCACAGCAGATTGTCCGTATGCACCCCACGTTGCCCGTAACCACCCCAGGTTGTCCGTATCCACCCCAGATTACCCGTAACCACTCCACGTTGCCCGTAACCTCCCCACGTTGCCCGTAACCACCTCATGTTTACCGTAACCACAGCAGGTTGCCTGTAACCACCCCAGGTTGCCTGTAACCACCCCATGTTGACCATATCCACCCCAGATTACCCGTAACCACCCCAGATTGTCTGTAACCACCCCAGGTTGTCTGTAACCACTCCAGATTGTCCGCATGCACCCCAGATTACCCGTAACCACCCCATGTTCACCATAACCACCCTAGCTTGTCCGTATCCACCCCAGGTTGCCCGTAACCACCTCCAGATTACCTGTAATCTCATTTTCTTTATTGTATTTTAGTAACTGTGCTATTCTAATAACTGTTACTAGCTGCGGTTTTGCTCCAGCAAATTGGCGCTCCTTCCCTTCTGGGCCCTACTGTGTGCCCATACAGTGGTTTATGCCCACATATGGGGTACCGTTGTACTCAGGAGAAACTGCGTTACAGATTTTGGGGTACATTTTTTCTCCTGTTCCTTGTGAAATTTAGAAATTTCAAACTAAATGAACATATTATTGGAAAAATTCTAGTTTTTCATTTTTACTGGCCATTTTTGAATACTTTTCTCCAATACCTGTTGGGTCAAAATGCTCACCACACACCAAGATTAATTATTTGAGGGGTGCACTTTCCAAAATGGGGTGTCAAATGGGGAGGGGGTTCACTCCGCTGGCACTACAGGGTCTCTGCAAACGCACCTGGCTCTCAGAAACTTCTTCAGAAAAATCTGCACTGAAAATGCTAATTGGCGCTCCTTCCCTTCTGAGCCCTCCTGGGTGCCCATACAGTGGTTTATGCCCACATATGGGGTACCATTGTACTCAGGAGAACCTGCGTTACAGATTTTGGGGTGAACTTTCTCTCCTGTTCCTCAATAAATTGAGGAATATATTATTGGAAAAATTCGCGTTTTTTATTTTTACTATCTACTTTTGAATAATTTCCTCTAATACCTGTGGGGTCAAAATGGTCACCACACCCCAAGATGATTTCTCTGAGGGGTGCACTTTCCAAAATGGCGTGACTTATGGGGAGATTTTACTCCGCTGGCACTACAGGGGCTCTGCAAACGCACCTGGCGCTCAGAAACTTCTTCAGCAAACTCTGCATTGAAAAGGCTAATTGGCACTCCCTTCCTTCTGAGCCCTGCTGTGTGCCCATACAGTGGTTTACGCCCACATATGGGGTACCGTTCTACTCAGGAGAACCTGCGTTACAGATTTTGTGGTACTTTTTTTTTCTTGTTTCTTGTGAAATTGAGAAATTTCAAACTAAACGAACATATTATTGGAAAAATTCGAGTTTTTCATTTTTACTGTCTAATTTTGAATACTTTCCTCTAATACCTGTGGGGTCAAAATGCTCATCTTACCCCAAGATGAATTCTCTGAGGGGTGCACTTTCCAAAATGGGGTGACTTATGGTGGGATTTTACTCCGCTGGCACTACAGGGGCACTGCAAACGCACCTGGCGCTCAGAAACTTCTACAGCAAAATCTGCATTGAAAAAGCTAATTGGCGCTCCCTTCCTTCTGGGCGCCGCTGTGTGTCCATACAGTGGTTTATGCCCACATATGGGGTACCATTGTACTCAGGAGAACCTGCTTTATAAATTTTGGGCTAATTGTTTTCTCTTGTTCCTCGTGAAATTGAGAAATTTCAAACTAAACGAACATATTATTGGAAAAATTCGAGTTTTAAATTTTTACTGTCTAATTTTGAATACTTTCCTCTAATACCTGTGGGGTCAAAATGCTCATCCTACCCCAAGATTAATTCTTTGAGGGGTGTACTTTCCAAAATGGGGTGACTTTTGGGGGGGTTCTATTCTGCTAACACTACAGGGGCGCTGCAAACGCACTTGGTGCTCAGAAACTTCTTCAGCAAAATCTGCATTGGAAAAGCTAATTGGCGCTTCTTCCCTTCTGAGCCCCGCTGTGTGCCCAAACAGTGGTTTAAGCCCACATATGGGGTACCGTTGTACTCATGAGAACCTGCGTTACAAATTTTGGGGTGCTTTTTCTCTCATGTTCCTTTTTAAAATGAGAAACTTTAATCTAAACGTATATATTATTGGACAATTTTAATTTTCCATTTTTTATGGCCTAATGGTGAATACTTTGCTCCAGCCCCTGTAGGGTTAAAATGCTTATTATACCCCAAGATTAATTCTTTAAGGTGTGTAGTTTCCAAAATGGGGTCACATATGGGGGTTTCCAGTATACAAGCCTCCTAAATCAACTTAAAAAAAGAACTGGTCCCTAAAAAAATCAGTTTTGGAAACTTTCACGAAAATGTGGTAATTTGCTGATAAATTTCTAAGCCCCATAACACCCTAAAAAAGTAAAATATGTTTATGAAATGAAGCCAGAATAAAGAGGACATATCGGTAATGTGACTTAGTAACTAATTTATGTGATACGACTTTCTTTTTTTAGAAGCAGAAAATTTCAAAGTTCATAAAATGCTAATTTTTTTAATTTTTCCTGATATTTTGATGCTTTTCACAAAAAACACACAAAGTAGTGACCAAATTTTGTCACTAATATAAAGTGCCATATGTGACGAAATAATCTCAGAATCGCTAGCATACGTTAAAGCATCACTGAGCTATAAGCGCATAAAGTGAGATAGGTCAGATTTTGAAAAATGAGCCTGGTCATTAAAGCGTAACTGTCATTTCAGGGTCATTTTTTTGAAAACATTAAATATCAACAGTTCAAGCGATTTTAAGAAACTGTAATAGGTTTTATGTACTAAAAGAGTTTCCTTCTGGACTAAAAAAGCAATCTCCCAGCCCCCACCCTCACTGCAAAAGAAGCAGGATTTCTCTGTCCATTATGTGGCTATGGAGAGGGGAGGGGCTGTTAGGAGTGACTGAGCACGGAGCAGTCCTGCACAGCACAACACCCGGCAATCTTCTCTCAGTAAGTTCATAGATAAGCACTAACCTTTCTGACCCCTGAATTTTAGGTGCCCAGAGAGTCTACAAACAGCTGACCTTCATGTCACCTCTTCCTGCTCCCTCATCTCCCTCAGCCCCTCCCCCCTTCATAGGCTTACAATGGAGAGAGCAGAGCCCGTCTTCACTGGCTTCTCTGTAATGAAGACGGATTTGCCTGATAATGCACAGATAAGAAGTCAGGGGGGGAGGCAGGGAGATTGCTTCTTGAGGACAGAAGGAGGCTTTTTTGGCTGATGAAACCTATTACAGAGTTTCTTAAAATCGCTTATACTACTGATTTCTGCAATAAAAAAAAACATGACAGTTACTCTTTAAGGCCCAAATAGGCTTAATCTTGAAGGGGTTAAATAACAATTTGATACAATGGAAAAACAGAACTCAATGTTTGGTCCAGGAACTTTTGTTTGCAGTTACAGAGGTCGGACGTTCCCTCTAGTCCTTAACCAGGTTTGTAGACACCGCCGCAGGGATTGTGTCCCCCTCCTCCATACACATCTTCTCCAGATCTTTCAGGTTTTGGGGCTGTCAGTGGACAACACTCCTTCAAAGATTTTCTATTGGGTTCAGGTGTGGACACTGGCTAGTGCTGTAACCTAGGGTTGCTAGGTGTTGTTAGCAGTGGGCTAGTTGGTGTTTTAACCCCTTAACGTTAGCAATACATATATACGTTCCTGACTTTCAGAGGGGTCTGATGTGTGCGGGACTGCTGCAGTGAGAGCGGCCCACACACATCGGTGTACTGGGAGCTGAGGATAATGACAGGCATCTGCGATCCCGCAGCTGCCTGTCATTATCCCCTTAAACACTGCGATGCACAGCGATCGTGGCCTTTAAAGGAGACCTGTCACCCCCTGTGCCGGGGTGACAGGCTCCCGACCCCCAGCTAGATCCCCCTATACTTACCTCATGTCGCCGAGTCCCACTGCCGGAACTGGTCCTGGGACGGAGATATCCCAGTCAGAAGCCGCTCTGTGGAGATAGGTCCGGCGTCCATAGAGAATGAATGGAGCCGTGCGCGCTGCAAAGATGAGTCCGGCTCCATTCATTCTCTATGAATGCCGGACCTATATTCACAGCACGCGCCGGCTTCTGACCGGGATATCTCCGTCCCGGACCGGCTCCGGCAGCGGGACTCGGCGACATAAGGTAAGTATAAGGGGATCTAGCTGGGGGTCGGGAGCCTGTCACCCCGACACGGGGGGTGACAGGTCCTCTTTAAGGAAGTCAGTAACAGGTTAAGCACTTGTTGGCGGTCCCGATCGCTTATACTGGTGGGTGGGGGTAATTCACTTACCTCCGCCCTGTTGGATCAGCGTTCTGTGCATAGAGTCCGCTCTCAGGTAGGCTCTATGCACAGATAACACTGATCTATGCTAAGCTATGCAATCTATTGATTGCATGTTTTACAGTAAAATAAGTGTTTGTTTTTTTAAGTGTAATTAAAAAAAAAGTTTTTAAAAGTATTTTTAAAAAAAACCCTCCCTATAAAAGGTTAAAATACCCCCTTGCCCATTCTAAAAATAGAAATATCTAAAATAAATAAACATATTACATATCTTGCATTACGCAGCGTGCGGAAATGTCCGATCTATTAAAATATAACTTTATTGTTCCCGCACGGTGAACGGCATAAACGGAAAAAATATATATATAAGAAAAAGAGTAATCAAAAGCGATCAAAATTTTTCTCTTACACCAATATGATAACGATAAAAACTAGAGATCATGGGGCAAAAAATTACACCCCTAACAGCCCTGTAGGTGGAAAAATTAAAAGCGCTATGGCTCTTAGAAGGCAGGGAGGAACGTTGCACTAATTTGACCCGGACATCTGTGCATCAATGGGCTCGGTCATAAGGGGGGTAAATGGGCACTTGTCACGGTGGCCAGGACTGGTGATGCCCATCCCTGAGTATACAAGCACTAAGCTTTGCAAAAGGTAACACAGTGCGTGTGGGTGCAGGTGCGATGAGTAGCAATGAGCACAGTAGCAACTTTCTTGAAACTTGGAACTTTCTCAGCTGGTGCTATTTGTTCCATTGTGGATCCATCCTGGCTTTGGATTATCCTGACTAGGTCTGATCCCTGGCGTAGGAAAGGTTGAACCTAGGTGACAGTTATCCCACCTTTGGCTTTAGCAGTGCATATTATATGCTTCACCACCCACTAAAGAAGACCCTGCCACCAGGAACTAACTTTTCTAAATAGGGTTGATCAGGACTACCCTCTTATTTGCAGGGAAAGTGGTAGAAGGTGAGGTGTAAGAATGTCATAGGAGATAGAGTGTGAGGCACCCAAGCTGGTGATTGGTGAACAGAAAACAGTAATATACACAAGGTAATCCTTTTTCTATGTTCAGCTGTGCTAACAGAAAGGGGAAAGGGAGATACCAAGTGGTTATGGTGCAGAAAGGCACCCATCATCCTAGAGTGTGACACTTCAAAGAGTTACCTTTAGACAGGTGGAATACAGGACTTAGTGGCACTACTGGGACACTACACTAGGCCACTCCAGGACCTTAAAATGCTTCTTAGGAGATGCTCCTTAGTTGCCCTGACTGTGTGTTTCGGATCATTGTCATGGTGGAAGACCCAGCCATGACCCATCTTCAGTGCTATTACTGAGGGCAGGAGGTTGTTGGCCAAATCTCACAATACATGGCCCCATCCATCCATCCATCCTTCAGTTCTGTGCAGTCACCCTGTCCCCTTTGCAGTAAAGCGCTCCAACCAGGGCCGCCAACAGGGCATTACTGGCAGTACACGTGTATGGGGCCCGGCCTATGGGGGGGGCCCGGGTCTCCCACACACTTCACTTTTATGAGAAACCTGGTATACAGACAGTGCAGGGAGAGGGGAGAGCTCCCGCAGATGTAAGGGGCCCCTTCTACTTAACTAAAATCATTAGGCCCTCCTCCCCCCTGCACTGTCTGTGGACCGGGCTGCAGAATCCCCCCCACCCTCCACAATGGACCGGCCCCCTCCTCAGCAGCTCCCAGGCTCGTGTGGAGCTGGTGACTTCCAGCCTGTGTGCTCTCCCAGATGACAGGTAGATGCAGCGGGCCCCCTCTCCTCTCTCCTGCCTCCCCCTCTCCTCTCTCCCCCTCTCCTCTCTCCTGCCTCCCCCTCTCCTCCCTCTCTCCCCCTCGCCACTCTCCTCCCTCCCTCCCCCTCTCCTCCCTCTCTCCCCCTCTCCTCTCTCCTCCCTCCTGCCTCCCCCTCTCCTCCCTCCCTCCCCCTCCCTTCCCTCCCTCCCCCTCCCTCTCCTCTCTCCTCCCTCCCTCCCCCCTCTCCTCTCTCCTCCCTCCCTCCCCCTCTCCTCCCCCTCTCCTCCCTCCCTCCCCCTCTCCTCTCTCCTCTCTCCTGCCTCCCCCTCTCCTCTCTCCCCCTCTCCTCTCTCCTCCCTCCTGCCTCCCCCTCTCCTCCCTCCCTCCCCCTCCCTCTCCTCTCTCCTCCCTCCCTCCCCCTCTCCTCCCCCTCTCCTCCCTCCCTCCCCCTCTCCTCCCTCCCTCCCCCTCTCCTCCCTCCCTCCCCCTCTCCTCTCTCCTCCCTCCCTCCTTCCATCTCACAAACTTCTCTGGCTGCCGTCGTCTCTGCTGCAAGGTCGGAACATGAGGGGGAGGGGAGGAGCCGCTGTGTGAGGAGCACTGAAGACTGAATGGGTCCTGGAGCTTCCCTGCATAGAGTAAGTGTGTGTGTGAGAGAGTGAGTGTGAGTGAGTGAGTGAGTGAGTGAGTGTGAGTGTGTCAGAGAGAGAGAGAGAGAGAGAGAGTGTGTGTGCCCCCATCCTGGTATAGTATATAAATCTGCTACTGCTGAACCAGTCCCTACCGTACTGACAACTCGGCTCTGCTGTGCCTGACCAATGTAACCGACAACTCGGCTCTGCTGTGCCTGACCAATGTAACCGACAACTCGGCTCTGCTGAGCCTGACCAATGTAACCGACAACTCGGCTCTGCTGAGCCTGACCAATGTAACCGACAACTCGGCTCTGCTGAGCCTGACCAATGTAACCGACAACTCGGCTCTGCTGTGCCTGACCAATGTAACCGACAACTCTGCTGTGCCTGACCAATGTAACCGACAACTCGGCTCTGCTGTGCCTGACCAATGTAACTGACAACTCTGCTGTGCCTGACCAATGTAACCGACAACTCTGCTGTGCCTGACCAATGTAACCGGCAACTCAGCTCTGCTGTGCCTGACCAATGTAACCGACAACTCTGCTGTGCCTGACCAATGTAACCGACAACTCAGCTGTGCCTGACCAATGTAAATGACAACTCGGCTCTGCTGTGCCTGACCAATGTAACTGACAACTCTGCTGTGCCTGACCAATGTAACCGACAACTCGGCTCTGCTGTGCCTGACCAATGTAAATGACAACTCGGCTCTGCTGTGCCTGACCAATGTAACCGACAACTCAGCTGTGCCTGACCAATGTAAATGACAACTCGGCTCTGCTGTGCCTGACCAATGTAACCGACAACTCGGCTCTGCTGTGCCTGACCAATGTAACTGACAACTCTGCTGTGCCTGACCAATGTAAATGACAACTCTGCTGTGCCTGACCAATGTAACCGACAACTCGGCTCTGCTGTGCCTGACCAATGTAACCGACAACTCAGCTGTGCCTGACCAATGTAACCGACAACTCGGCTCTGCTGAGCCTGACCAATGTAACCGACAACTCGGCTCTGCTGTGCCTGACCAATGTAACTGACAACTCTGCTGTGCCTGACCAATGTAAATGACAACTCTGCTGTGCCTGACCAATGTAACCGACAACTCGGCTCTGCTGAGCCTGACCAATGTAACTGACAACTCTGCTGTGCCTGACCAATGTAACCGACAACTCGGCTCTGCTGTGCCTGACCAATGTAACTGACAACTCTGCTGTGCCTGACCAATGTAACCGACAACTCAGATCTGCTGTGCCTGACCAATGTAACTGACAACTCTGCTGTGCCTGACCAATGTAACCGACAACTCAGCTCTGCTGTGCCTGACCAATGTAACCGACAACTCGGCTCTGCTGTGCTTGACCAATGTAACCGACAACTCGGCTCTGCTGTGCTTGACCAATGCAACAATGCGTCTGAAGCACAGGAGGCGGCCGGCTTGCCCCAGTGGGAGGGAATTCCCTCCCCTCTATGACGGGGCTCCATTATAATCAATGGAGCCGCGTCATAGGGAGGCGGGGGATTCCGCCCACTGGGGCAAGCCGGCCCGCCTCCAGTGCTTCAGACCTAGCACGGTACCCGTGGATAGAACGGCGCCGTACACGGGAACCGGGCTGCAGTTCTAAAAACTTACCACGGCATCGGCTTCACCGTGATGGCGGCGTTCTATCCGTGGGTCATATTAAAGAGGATGTGTGTGTGTGTTGATTTCTGTGGACATGGAGTCTGGAGGGGTGATGCTGTATGGTATCTGTATATTATATCCAGGCTGTATGGTATGTGTATACTATATCCAGCATATATATATGTGTATACTACATCCATATATATATATATATCAGCAGCGGCTGACCAGGCATGATGGGGGTTCTAGTTGCAAAGCAGCGGCAGACAGCACATCTAATTTCAATTTGTATGTTAAGTGTGCTGTTTGTTTGCCGGTACATCCCCACCCCAGCTAGCCGGGAGTGATGTGCCCTGTGCCAACCACACAGGTCGCACCCCCCAAAGGCCAGCCCTGAGTCAAAGATACGTTCCATAGTTTTCGTTAGTGGGGGGGGGGGGGGGCCCAGACAATTTGGCTGTATGGGGCCCCGAAAATCCTGATGGCGGCCCTGGCTCCAACTATGATGTTTTCACGCCAAAATATGTTTCCACACCCAAAGTATGATGTTTGCATCCCAATGCTTCATGTTTGGAACTGTGTGCTTGGGGTTGCACTTGGCTTACCTTCTCCCATGACTGCTTTGGATCATCCAGATTGTCATTGGTAAACTTCAGACAGGCCTGGAATGTGCTGGTGTGAGCATTGGGACCGAAGTGTGTTATTAATGGTAATCTTTAAGACTGTTTGCAGCTTTCTTCAGGTCATTGGCCAGTTCCTACCATGTGGTTCTAGGCTGATTTCTGAGAATCATCCTCACTAGAGATGAACAAAGCAGCTGGAAATTTGTTTCGTAAGTTTCGTGAATAGAGATGAGCGAACCTCAAGCATGCTCGAGTTCATCCGAACCCGATCGTTCGGCATTCGATTAGCGGGGGCTGCTGAAGTTGCATAAAGCTCTAAGGTTGTCTGGAAAACATGGATACAGCCAATAACTGTATCCATGTTCTCCACATAGCCTTAGGGCTTTATCCAACTTCAGCAGCCCCCCTGCTAAGCAAATGTCGAACGCTCGGGTTTGGATGAACTCGAGCAAGCTCGTGGTTCGCTCATTTCTATTCATGAATTTTGGGTCAAATTTGTTAAGATTCGCAAATTGAGCTTGCTTCTGGAGCAGGAGCTGACGTGTCCCTTCAACCCTAAGGGACATCCAGACGTGGCAGCAGAGCACTTGGACTCTCTTCAACCCTGAGGGGCCTAGCACTGACTGATGAGCTTGGAAAATCTGAAAGCCCCCAATTTTTACACCCATGTCAATGTCAAGTACAATTAATGTCATTTGACAGTCGAGCTGAATGGGCCATCCAACTTCCAAAAAAATGGAAATTTAAACCTGGTCAATCAAAAATACATCAAAAAAGGCCATAAATTCCCATCAGCGAAAGAGGAAAGAATATGTACACAGCACTGATCCCCCAGAGGGACTCCTATATACACAGCACTGATCCCCCTGGGGGACTCCTATATACACAGCACTGATCCCCCTGGGGGACTCCTATATACACAGCACTGATTCCCTAGGGGACTTCTATATACACAGCACTGATCCCCCAGGGGGACTTGTGTATACACAGCACTGATCCCCCTGGGGGACTTCTATATACACAGCACTAATCTCCCATTGAGATCAATGCTGTGTATATGATAGAGCAATGATTCATCAGATCGGTGCTCTATTATAATGGTCTGCTGCAGACCATCTACATGGATTGCCAAGCCGGGATCAGCGTCATTCCGACACTGAGCCCCGGCTGGCACATTACAATGGATCTCCCCTCCACGATCGCATCGCGGGGGGGAGATCCCACACGGGACACAAGGGAGAGGGGCACAGATACTATTCAGATACAGCTGTCAGCTTTGACAGCTGCATTTGAATAGTTAATTAGCCGGCCGCAGAGGCTAATACCCGCGGTCCCTGGCTACATATATAGCAACCGGGGACTGCGGGCTGCAGAGAGGGCTCACGCTGTGAGCATGACGGGTATACCCGTCATACATCGTTAAGGGGTTAACAACAAGGTAAATGTCCTGTTTGTGAAACATAGTTGTGAGGATTTACACAAATTACACAAATCTCCAATCTTTGTAAATGGGAAAACATGCAAAATTGGCAATGTATCAAATATTTTTTTGTGACTGTAGGTCTCCTCTGTGCTCCCATATAGTAGTTAGGCCCCTCAGTGATCACATATAGTAGTTAGACCTTTCTGTTCTCCCATTTAGTAGTTAGAGGTCCCTCTGTGCTCCTTTTTATTATTTAAACCCCTTCTGAGCCTCCATATATTATTTAGGCCTCTATGTTCAGGTCCAATCCAAGTAGATAGCATCCTCCATTTAGCAACCAACCTCCCCTTGGTAGTTAGTATACCCCTGTTAATTAGCTCCCTATTTTTGCCATGTACTGTAGGTAATCCCTTTGCAGGTAGCCCCCCCCCCCATGTAGGTATCCCCCTGTAGGTAGCACCTGTGGTAGTTGCCCCCCCCATGTAAATAATACTCCAATGTAGGTAGTCCCCGTGTCCCCGTGTCCTCCCTAATGTAGGCACTTATAGGTTATTCTCCAGTATGCAGCCCCCTTACCATGTAGGCAATCCCCCAGTTGGCAGCCTACAATCCACGCCATTTAGGTATCCCTCTAGTAGTTAGGCCCCCCATAAATAGTATTCTCCAATTAAGCTAGAACCCTATAACTAATCTACACTGGTAGTCTGCAACCAGTAGTCTTACACCCCCTGTCCACTGTGAATACTGAACATACAGTAGGCTGGATCGTTAAGGCACCTGTGCAATGTTCAGACAGGAGAAAACGTTCCAGTGGCATTCATAATGGGTAGGAGGGACGGAGGGGTGGTGCAAAGTTAGGGCACAGATATTTTAAGCCCCAGCCATTGGGCACGGGGCTGCAAGTTTAAAAGTTGTTTTTTAGGACAATAACTGCATCACCTGCCGAACGGACCCCAGGACAGATCTTGGATTAAAAACAGCTATCCGAAGGTACAAGTGGTTTGGGGGGGGGTCAGATTGTGGGTACAGAGTCACTTTAAGCTGGCAATTTAATCACAGGAGATTCAACAGAATTCTGTCTAGCCTCTAAAGCAGCTATTGCAGCTACCGCTCCTGCACAGCTGCTTTTTATATCAGCCAGCTCCCTGCTATATCTCTCCTTCATTAGCTCTAACTGGGCTGGCAGGTCAGCGCGTGTGGGGAGAGCCTGGATTAAAGGAGTTATCCAGCGCTACAAAAACATGGCCACTTTTCCCCCTCTCTTGTCTCCAGTTCAGGTGTGGTTTGCAATTAAGCTCCATTTACTTGAATGGATCTGAGTATCAAAACTCCACCCAACCTGGAGACAAGAGAGGGGGAAAGTGGCCATGTTTTTGTAGCACTGGATAACCCCTTTAAGGTCCTGACTTAAGCCAGAAGCATAGCCTACCCATCTCTGAGGATACATCCACCACTAGGGGCCCGGGTGAAGCAGAGGGAGTCCCCCAGAGAAAGGCTGTCCCGCTGCCTGCTAACTTCAGATCTGTCACGTCCATGCTGTTGCGGAGGAGTTGGTGTCACACTTGGAGGGGAGCGGGCAAACCGAGCCAGGGTTCTCCTCGCTGTCCCCCCGACTTCTTCCCCTGTTTGGCCATCTCCAGTCTCAGTCAAAGCGGTCCCTGGACAGCAGTAGTGAAAGCTAGCACAGGTGGTTCACAGACTCACCCTGCCATGTTCCGGCCACACCCTCCAATACGTATTTTAACGGCGGTCACTAATGGGCTTAATTCCGATACATATGCCTTTTAGCATCGTATATCTCAGAATGCTCTGCTGCACCCCTGCGGCGACAGAGCGGGGGATGAGCTGTCAGTATCACAGCTGATCTCCCCCTGAAACTACCCGGAGTAGAGTATCCGCCGCTCTGGGTAGTTTAACCTGTTAAATGCTAATGTCAAATAATGATAGCGGCATGTAACGCGTTCCGGTGGCCGCAGGACATACGTGATGCCCTGTGGCAACGCCGGGTCCCCTGATGGTCTCCATGGTTATTTTGGGGGCCTATTGAAGGACCCCGGGATTACCATGGATATGCCTCTGCCCGTGCCTAGCCTGTAAACACCCCCAGATTGCCCGTAAAAAAACCCAGATTGCCTGTTACCACCCTGATAGCCAGTAAACACCCCCAGATTGTACATCTCCACCCCAGATAGCCAGTAAACACCCCTAGATAGTCAGTAAACACCCCCAAGTTTGCCCGTCACCACCTCCAGATTACCTGTGATCTCTTTTTTTTTTTTATCAACTGCGCTATTCTATTAACCGATACTAGCTGAGGTTTTGCTCAAGCAATATGACGCCTCTTCCCTTCTGAGCCCAGCTGTGTGCCCATACAGTGGTTTGTGCCCACATATGGGGTACCGTTCTACTCGGGGGAACCTGCGTTACAGATTTTGGGGTGCGCTTTCTCTTCTATTCCTTGTGAAATTAAGACATTTGAAACTAAGCAAACATAGTATTGGAATAATACATTTTTTATTATTTTATTATATTTTATTTTGTATTAGTCTAATTTTGAATACTTTCCTCTTATACCTGTTGGGTAAAAATGCTCACCACACCCCAAAATGAATTCTTTTCGATGAGGGCGGTTCTATTCTGTTGACACTACATTCATGGCCCAAAGTTTTGAGAATGACACAAATCTTATATTTTCCCATGATCTGCTGCCCTCTGGTTTTTATGTGTGTTTGTCAGATGTTTTTATCACATACAGAAGTATAATTGCAATCATATTATGAGTAACAAAATCTTATATTGACAGTTAGAATGAGTTAATGCAGCAAGTCAATATTTGCAGTGTTGTCCCTTCTTCTTCAGGACCTCTGCAATTCTCCCCGGCTGCTCTCAATCAACTTCTGGACCAAATCCTGACTGATAGCCGTCCATTCTTGCACAATCAATGCTTGCATTTTGTCAGAATTTGTTGGTTTTTGTTTGTCCGCCCGTCTCTTGATGATTGACCACAAGTTTTAAACGGGATTAAGACCTTGGGAGTTTCCAGGCCATGGACCCAAAATCTCTATGCTTTGTTCCCTGAGCCATTTAGTTATCACCTTTGCTTTATGGCAAGGTGCTCCATCATGCTGGAAAAGGCATTGTTGATGGCCAAACTGCTCTTGGACGGTTGGGAGAAGTTGCTCTCGGAGGACATTCTGGTACCATTCTTTATTCATGGCTGTTTTTTTAGGCAAGACTATGAGAGAGCCGATTCCCTTGGCTGAGAAGCAACCCCACACAGGAATGGTTTCAGGATGCTTTACAGTTGGCATGAGACATGACTGGTGGTAGCGCTCACCTCGTCTTCTCCGAATAAGCTGTTTTCCAGATGTCCCAAACAATCGGAAAGGGGATTCATCAGAGAAAATGAATTTACCCCAGTCCTCAGCAGTCCACTCCATGTACCTTATGCAGAATATCAGTCTGTCCCTGATGTTTTTTTCTGGAGAGAAGTGGCTTCTTTGCTGCCCTCCTTGAGACCAGGCCTTGCTCCAAGAGTCTCCGCCTCACAGTGCGTGCAGATGCCCTCACACCTGCCTGCTGCCATTCCTGAGAAAGCTCTGCACTGCTGGTAGCCCGATCCCACAGCTGAAACACTTTTAAGAGATGGTCCTGGTGCTTGCTGGTCTTTCTTGAGCGCCCTGGAGCCTTTTTGGCAACAACGGAACCTCTCTCCTTGAAGTTCTTAATGATGTGATAGATTGTTGACTGAGGTGCAATCTTTCTAGCTGCGATACTCTTCCCTGTTCGGCCATTTTTGTGCAGTGCAATGATGACTGCACATGTTTCTTTAGAGATAACCATGATTAACAGAAAAGAAACAATCATGCCAAGCACCAGCCTCCTTTTAAAGTGTCCAGTGGTGTCATTCTTACTTAATCATTACAGATTGATCTCCAGCCCTGTGCTCATCAACACCCACACCTGTGTTACATAGTTAATACGGTTGAAAAAAGACACATGTCCATCAAGTGTTAATGGAGCAATCACTGAAACGATGTTAGCTGGTCCTTTTAAGGCAGAGCTGCAATGATGTTGAAATGTGTTTTGGGGGATAAAGTTCATTTTCTAGGCAAATATTGACTTTGCAATTAATTGCTGTTAAGCTGATCACTCTTTATAACATACTGGAGTATATGCAAATTGCCATTTTAAAAATTGAAGCAGTAGACTTTGTAAAAATTCATATTTGTATCATTCTCAAAACTTTTAGCCATGACTGTACAGGGGCACTGCAAACGCACCTGGCGCTTGGAAATTTCTTTAGCAAAATCTGCACTGACAATGCTAATTGGCGCTTCTTTCCTTCTGAGCCCTGCTGTGTGCCCATACAGTGGTTTATGTGTTGTCTCTGGTGCTGAAGGAGACATTGTTAAGAATCAAGGCAATACATTAACTGTAAGTCCAAAATAGTCCGGATCCTTATAGCATGAGGGACAGTCACAAGATATACATGATTAATAATAATAATAATTTTTATTTATATAGCGCCAACAGATTCTGCAGAACTTTACAATGCTGGGGGTACATACATATACAAAAAATCAGAGAGATATACATATAACTATCCATACATGAGGAGTGAGGGCCCTCTTTGCATGCATTAGGAGGGGGTGCGAGATGAAATGGCAAAGTCCTTCCTTTTTAGCATGGTCCCGCCATCTTTATAAATAAGGCAGTGCAGGTAAAGGTGGGTAAACCAGTCACCAAACAATGCCTGCCTGCTACAGGTCTAAGTGCTTAAGTGCCTGGCGTATGTATTGGGGGGGAGGGGTGGGGGATCAATTTAGGGAACCTGGTAAGCCTGCTTGAACAGATGAGTTTTGAGGGCACGTTTGAAGCTTTGTGTATTGGAGATGAGCCTGACAGTCTTAGGTAATGTATTCCATAGGACTGGTGCAGCTCGGGAGAAGTCCTGGAGACGGGAGTGAGAGGTGCGGATTAAGGTGGATGTTAGTCTTAAGTCGTTAGAGGAGCGTAAGGCACGGGTAGGACGGTAGACAGAGATGAGGGAGGAGATGTATGGAGGTGCAGCACTGTGGAGACCTTGTGGGTGAGCAGGAGGACTTTGTATTGTATCCTGTGTTTAATAGGGAGCCAATGTAGTGACTGGCACAGGGGGGAGGCATCGGTATAGCGGCTGGACAGGGAGATGAGCCTGGCCGCTGTATTGAGAATGGACTGGAGAGAGGAGAGTTTAGAGGAAGGAAGGCCGATTAGTAAGGAATTGAAGAAGTCTAGACGGGAATGAATAAGAGCGACAATGAGAGTTTTAGCAGATTCGACAGTAAGGAAGGGACGGATTTTAGAGACGTTTTAAGATGCAGGTGACAGGAACGTGAAAGAGATTGAATATGGGGAATGAAGGACAGATCTGAGTCAAACATAACCCCAAGGCAGCGGGCTTGTTGTGTAGGGGTTATGGTCGCACCACAGACAGAGATGGAGATGTCAGGTGGGGGGCGGTTAGCAGAGGGAGGGAAGACAAGCAGCTCAGTCTTAGCAAGGTTGAGTTTTAGGAATAGGGAGGACATAACGTTAGAGACGGCAGACAGACAGTTACTGGTCTTCTGTAGAAGTGCGGGGGTGATATCACGGGAGGAGGTATACAGCTGGGTGTCATCAGCATAGAGATGGTATATAGCTGGGTGATATCACGGGAGGAGGTATACAGCTGGGTGTCATCAGCATAGAGATGGTATATAGCTGGGTGATATCAGGGGAGGAGGTATAGAGCTGGGTATCATCAGCATAGAGATGGTATATAGCTGGGTGATATCAGGGGAGGAGGTATAGAGCTAAGTATCATCAGCATAGAGATGGTATATAGCTGGGTGATATCAGGGGAGGAGGTATAGAGCTGGATATCATCAGCATAGAGATGGTATATAGCTGGGTGATATCAGGGGAGGAGGTATAGAGCTGGGTATCATCAGCATAGAGATGGTATATAGCTGGGTGATATCAGGGGAGGAGGTATAGAGCTGGGTATCATCAGCATAGAGATGGTATATAGCTGGGTGATATCAGGGGAGGAGGTATAGAGCTGGGTATCATCAGCATAGAGATGGTATATAGCTGGGTGATATCACGGGAGGAGGTATAGAGCTGGGTATCATCAGCATAGAGATGGTATATAGCTGGGTGATATCACGGGAGGAGGTATAGAGCTGGGTATCATCAGCATAGAGATGGTATATAGCTGGGTGATATCACGGGAGGAGGTATACAGCTGGGTATCAGCAGCATAGAGATGGTATATAGCTGGGTGATATCACGGGAGGAGGTATATTTAATGGCCCAGAAAGGTATATTGTCAGGCGTTTGGATATTTATTGTTGCTATTGGCAACCATAGACTGTCTGTATTGGGGCCTATGTATTTGCTGTTCTTTCTAACTCTCTTATATTGATACTGTTTTTTTGCTATGTATTTGTTTAATATGCTGTTATGTAATCTCAAATGAGACAAATGTTTAGCTTGATCAGTGCTCCTCCCCTGCAACCTATCACACTCTTGTGATTGGCCAGGGGAAAGCTAGCTCCACCCACCTTTTACCCAGAGGTGCTGTGCGGTCTTGTCAGATGACAGTTGGTAGTCTGGCATTGCCAGAGTCACATCTAACCTCCCTACGTCACCTCAGTAATCCTGTCAGACTCCATCCTCAACCCCCTAACCTGTTTCCAGTCAGCCATAAGGACTTATACGTGTCTTCAAAGTCTCAGCAGGACGTCCTCTGTATTTAGTCGTGCCTGCTGTCGGATTGGTGAAGTGATAGAGGGTCTCCCATTCACCGTCCACATCTTCCTGGCTTCCAAGTCAGTGCGTCCATGCGTCTTCCTCCTACATGATAGTGAGTGTTGACAGCGTCAAGTGTCTTCAGTAACGTAAGGTATCTACACACATGTACCCTATAAAGGCTGGAAAAACCCCAAAGTTGCTGGGACAGGTCTGTCTATTTGAAATCCCATCTATTTGCCAAGTCTAAGCAATAGTAACCACGGTAACCCTCCCCCTGAAGCAAAGGACTCTGATCAAGCTAATAGTTTTTCATCAGCAGCTGCCCTTGTACTGGATTGTATATAGTTATCCCTAGTAAAATCCTAATATACTTTCACCGTTATTGTGTGAAGACTTTTATTAAAAAATATATGTCCTTGTGTATATGCTGAAGAAGACAAGGGCCCCGACACCCTCGGACCCCACCGTGACAGGAAGGTTCCAGAAGGTGAGCCCTAAGGTTGCACTACACCACCCAGCAACACGACCCCTCAGCATAACAGAGCACAACACCAAAAGGGACATTATATATAGAGCTGGGTATCATCAGCATAGAGATGGTATATAGCTGGGTGATATCACGGGAGGAGGTATACAGCTGGGTATCATCAGCATAGAGATGGTACTGAAAACCAAACTTGCTGATGATTTGTCCGATGGGTAAAGTGTAAAGTGAGAAAAGGAGAGGACCCAGGACTGATCCCTGAGGAACCCCAACTGTAAGGGGGAGAGAAGATGAGGTGGAGCCAGAAAGTGATACGCTAAAGGAAAAGTCAGAGAGATAGGAGGAAAACCAGGAAAGAGCAGAGTCCTTGAGGCCGATAGAGCGGAGCGTGGAGAGGAGGAGCTGGTGGTCTACAGAGTCAAAAGCTGCAGATAGATCCAGGAGAATGAGCAGACAATGGTCGCCTTTAGATTTGGCGGAGAGGAGATCATTAGAGACTTTAGTAAGGGCAGTTTCTGTAGAATGGAGAGGACGGAAACCAGGTTGAAGGGGGTCAAGGAGAGAGTTGTCAGAGAGGTAGCGGGTTAGGCGGGAATAGACCAGGCGTTCTAAGAGTCTAAAGATAAAAGGAAAATTAGAGACAGGTCAAGTCAATAGTTGGCTGCACAGGACGGGTCTAGGGAGGGTTTTTTTCAGTAATGGAGAGATGATGGAGTGTTTGAAAGCCGAGGGGAAGATGCCAGAGGAAAGGGAGGGGTTGAAGATTTTAGTTAGGTAAGAAGTGAGAGCAGGAGAGAGAGACTGTACAAGGTGTGAGGGAATAGGGTCACTAGGGCAGGTGGTGGGGCGAGAAGTGGAGGAGAGGAGTCTGGAGACTTCCTCCTCTGTTACAGGTTCAAATGCTGAGAGGGAAGAGGAGGAAATACAAGAGGGAATAGGATCATCCCTACTTGGGGACTGGGAGGTGATCTCCTGACGGTAGCTATCCTTTTCTTGAAGTAGGATGCTAGGTCTTCAGCGCAGAGGTTAGTTACGGGTGTCTGAACTTTGGGTTTGAGGAGGGAGTTGAGGGTATCAAAGAGAGGTTTTGGGTTATGGGATAGAGAAGAAATGAGAGAGGTAAAGTAAGATTGTTTAGCAAAATGTAGAATGAAGTAGTACATGATTACATATAAAATCATATAAATATAAGCTGTATATTTTAATGCTTCTTACCTCCCGTGTGCTTCTCCATCTTATAGACTCGGGATTCATATAAAGCTTCTGACCACTCACATCCCAGGGTGTAAAATTTCCAACTTTGGCCATATATGTCATCCCATCTACAACTACCCAGTTTATTATCCTATATGCATTTACAGCTTCTCCTTGGTCAGTGAAGTAATATGAAGATGTCATTGGATCCGGTGATGACTCCATCCTCTGTATGTAACGCTGTAACCTCCGTGTATAGTGTATGAGACCAGGGATTGAGTTTTCTTGATATTTGTCTTTTATATATAAGAACATTTCATGTAGAGATTTTCCCAGGATTTCTACTGCCTGATACAAGTTAGGAGAAACCCCGGTGGAGGCGTAAGTCCTCAGACTTGGCAATGCATATTTTATAATGCCACCATACTCTTCATTGGTTAAATTTAATGAAATGAAATAGTCATTTTCATTATTTTCTGCTATCCTATCTATATATGACCATATGTTCTCAGATCTGTATATATCAGGGAGTTTTCCGTAGTTTCTCACAAAATCTTCTACTCCAGAAAAATCTTGTGATAAAAAGTCCACGGCTAGACTTCCATTCAGTACTGCTTGCCTTCCTACTGTAACCATGTCACTGAAAGCCCAGGATGGGGGAAAAATTAAAGTTTTGTTTAAAAACAGATGTCTATAATAATCTATCATAATAGCTCCTTGCTCATTGTAGCTGCCGCATAGTATAATGACTCTGACTTGTGGATTCTGCATAATCTCTATAGGCAGCTCTTTATTATCATAAGTTTCCTTTTTATACTTTATGGTGAAGGCGACACAGATCCCGTCCTCTCTCATGTACTTTCTGAGTATCTGCAGCTCATTCTCTCCGGCATCATCATCCGATACTATAATCCCAACCCAGGTCCAGCCAAAATGCTTCAGCAGTTTGGTTATTACCATATTGTGGCCGTGGTGACTTTGGACGGTGCGGAAAACATGTGGATAGAGGTGTCTATCAGATAGTGAGTGGTCGGTGGCTCCATAGCTGATCTGTAATACACACATGGAAACAAAGAAAACATGTTGTACAGTCTCTCTCATAGAGGGGCCTCACACTGGAAAGTTCTGCAGGATAATGGTCACCCACAAACTGCAGGGGTGTCCCAGGAACGTCTCCAGATTGTAACACTTCTTTGGCTTCACCAGCTTTATCACCAATCAGCATTTATGGCGAGCCGGCGTCACACCCTACAAGTGTGCAGGATCTACAGGCCCAAAGATCTGTGGGAAATGTGCTGCAGGATGCTATATGGGACCTGTATCCCCCATGTCCAGCTGTATCTTATCATGTATCCAGGCTAGAGACGACCACAGGGTCCTAGAGCCTCCTTTCAATTAAAAAATATTCCCCAGTAAACTTATCCTTTCACTCATGGGCTAAGTTCACACACAGTCAACCAAAACCCAGAGTGGATTGAAAACACATAAAGGCTCTGTTCACACACTGCTGAAATTTAGTGGATGGCTGTCATTTAATGACAAATTATTTTAATACAATGGCTGTTGTTTTGAAATAACGGATGTTATTTGCTGTTAAATTAGGGTCATTCACTAAATTTCAGCAGTGTGTTGACCGAATCTCGGATTTCTTTGGATTTCATAGTTAAAAGCATCTATATGATATGGGGGTAGTGTATTTGGTTGAATTTAGGGCTCTACATGTCAGTAACATCATTATCTTTTCGACATCTCAAAGTCATTTTTTTTTTTTTTTAGACTTCAATATTCACCATTACAGGGTCTATGCAGGAAACTCACCATTACAGGGTCTATGCAGGAAACTCACCATTACAGGGTCTATGCAGGAAACTCACCATTACAGGGTCTATGCAGGAAACTCACCATTACAGGGTCTATGCAGGAAACTCACTATTACAGGGTCTATGCAGGAAACTCACCATTACAGGGTCTATGCAGGAAACTCACCATTACAGGGTCTATGCAGGAAACTCACCATTACAGGGTCTATGCAGGAAACTCACCATTACAGGCAGTAGTGGATTATAACAGGGGCGTTTCGGGCGGCAGCCCGGGGCCCTGAGCTCCTGGGGGGCCCATGAACACCCAAAAATACTTATACTTTCAGTGGTGTACTGTCTCCTGGCTACAGTTCTGCCATGATTTGCAAAAAAGTCACTTTTTTTTAATGGCAATTTTGCATGAATCAGGACATCATGACATTATCTGTCCTGTACAGGGCCGGCCTTAAGGTAGATGGCGCCCTGTGCAAAACTTTTTTCGGCGCCCCCCCCCCCCCCCATGGTGACATAAAGCTCCTACAGCCTCCCACTCCTCCAGACGACATCCAACACCCATCACCCGACCCTCCCAGCCATACACACAACTACTACCTCCCCCAGCCATACACACAGCTACTACCTCCCCCAGCCATACACGCAGCTACTACCTCCCCCAGCCATACACACAGCTACTACCTCCCCCAGCCATACACACAGCTACTACCTCCCCCAGCCATACACACAACTACTACCTCCCCCAGCCATACTCACAACTACTACCTCCCCCAGTCATACACACAGCTACTACCTCCCCCAGCCATACACACAACTACTACCTCCCCCAGCCATACACACAGCTACTACCTCCCCCAGCCATACTCACAACTACTACCTCCCCCAGCCATACACACAGCTACTACCTCCCCCAGCCATACACACAGCTACTACCTCCCCCAGTCATACACACAGCTACTACCTCCCCCAGCCATACACAAAGGCTACTACCTCCCCCAGCCATACACACAACTACTACCCCCGTCAGCGATACACACAACTATTACCCTCGCCAGCCATACACACAACTATTACCCTCGCCTGCCATACACACAACTACTACCCCCACCAGCCATACACACAACTACTACCCCCACCAGCCACATACACAACTACTACCCCCACCATCCATACACACAACTACTACTTACCCAGCCATACACACAGCTACTACCTTCCCCAGCCATGTAGTAGTTGTGTGTATGGCTGGAGGGGGAAGTAGTATCCAGTACACACACATGCACACCTACACATTATATAGTACACACATATACAATGTCACACATATTTAAACACACATTATTCATATATAAACCTCCAGTACACACACACCTACACATTGACTATACATTATATAACAGTACACACACTATGTACATTCTATATACATATACTTGCACTTACATACATCTAGCTGGCAGCTGGTTGTGGATAATGCAGCAGCTGCTGACAGGACTGGGCGCCTCATGCTGCTGCTGACTTCCTGCTCTCTCCTCTTGTCCCGACTACCCAGCAGTGTAATATAACACCAGCTGCACCAGGACAGAAGAGCTTCCCTGTATAGGACCTGGGGGAAGGAGGGGAAGGGGCGGCTGTGCTAGGAGCAGTTACAGCAGGGCTCACTCTCAGATGGCAGAGGCTGCTGCTGTATGTTCCTGAATCTGACCATCAGGGACCACGGCAGCTGTGGGGGGATACTGGAGCAGGGCAGCCAGCTAGTGGGACAGCGCTCGGGCAGAGAAACAGCTGCCCTGACTGTGCACAGACCAGGGGCATAGGCAATGTCTCTTGGGCCCTGGTGCAAAAGGTCAACTTGGGTCCTTTCCTCGACCAAGCGATGCTATTGGGGGTATATATATATATATATATATATATATATATATATATATATATATATATATACACACACGCTATACTGTTACTGACCAAATCCTGTATACTGAGACCAATATTACCAGTATATAGGGGGGAAATATTACCGCCACACCACAACCACTACCATCACCACCATATTGTTGCTGACCAAATCCTGTATACTGAGACCAATAAAACACAGTACCAAATTACAAGTAACAAATAATTCCACCACTACTGACTAACATCACCACATACTGACTAACACCACCGCCACTACTGAATAATCCACTGTACACAGATCACTATCACCTTATACAGTCATATAGAGGTAGACCCAGCCCTACACAGGCTCTGTACACCATATACATCAGCAGTTACATCAGGTGACTCACAGGGGACTCTCTGATTAGAGTTGTTCCTCATTCATTTTCTTCTTTTTTTCTTTCTCCATCTGCCCTGGGCCGTTATGAGAACTTCTCCGAGCCACGAATCCACAGAATCTGCCAGACAGACATATTAGGCTCCACACTCTAACACCATCCTTATCAAACTGCACATCTGTATTGGCCCCTTTACCCCCTCATTTAGTGGGTAGGCTGACTGTATGTGATGCCCTTGTAGTATAGACCCCCCCCTCTGTGCAGCTTCCTTATAGATGGCCCCTTGTTCAGTCTTCCCTATATATGGCCCTATGTGCATCTCCTTGAGAACCCCCCTCTGTGTAGTCCCCCTATAGTATATGCCCTCCATGCTGTCCTCTCTTACAGATGCCCCCACCATATAGATTGCCCCCTTCTGTTGTCTCCCCCCTTATAGATTGCCTTCTGTTGTCTCCCCCCTTATAGATTACCCCCCAATTGATTGCCCCCTTCTGTTGTTTCCCCCTTATAGATTGCCCCTTCTGTTGCCCCCCTTATAGATTGCCCCCTTCAGTTGTCTCCCCTTATAGATTGCCCCCATCTGTTGTCCCCCACTTATAGATTGCCCACTTCTGTTGTCCCCCACTTATAGATTCCCCCCTTCTGTTGTCTCCCCCCTTGCGCAGGTTAAAAAAAAACAAAGCACATAACTCACCTGACACCTCGCTCCCCAGACGCGGCTCCCGTCTTCTGTATCACCCCCGGCCGATGCGCGCTCCCTGAGCATGTCCTGGCACTGCACGCTCCAGTGACCTCACGAGCGCCAGGGCCGGTACTTCCTCCCTGTGCCGGAAGTACAAAGACGCCGGCTGACGCTGAGGTCACTGATGCGTGCTCTCCTGGGGAATCCCGGGGAGCGCGCATCAGCTGTAGGCGTACTGTCCTATCAAGCTTGTGACCGCAAGGTCACAAGCTTAATAGTACAGTATGCGGCGCCTAGGTGGAGGCAGGGGGGAGCCCGGGAGGAACCACCTCAGGAGGAGGGCACCGGGCAGCCAGCTAGAGAAGCGCTCGGGCAGAAAGACAGCTGCACAGCTGTCTCTCTGCCTTAGCGCCCCCCTGCTGGCCGGGGGTGATGCGCCCTGTGCAAGCGCACAGGTCGCACACCCCAAAGGCCGGCCCTGGTCCTGTACTATGAACACCAGGCTAGTGCTGCCATAGTTACAGTGGGGGGGGGCCCAGGCTTGGCGAACAGCCCGGGGCCTGTGGTGAAGTTAATCCGCCCCTGATTACAGGGTCTATGCAGGAAACTCACCATTAAAGGGTCTATGCAGGAAAAAAAGGTCACAAAGAGCAGCAGTAGTCATTGGAGGGCAGTGAGGCCAGTACAGGAGCAGCAGTAGTCAACGTGGAGGCCAGGCAGGATCAGCAGTAGCCAACATGGAGGCCAGGCAGGAGCAGCAGTAGCCAACATGGAGGGCAGGCAGAATCAGCAGTAGCCAACATGGAGGCCAGGTAGGAGCAACAGTAGTCAACATGGTGGGCAGGCAGCATCAGCAGTAGCCAACATTGAGGCAAGGGCAGGCACAGCAGTAGTCAACCTAGATGCCAGTCAAGGCCCAGCAGTACCCAACATTGAGGCAAGGGCAGGCACAGCAGTAGTCAACCTAGATGCCAGTCAAGGCCCAGCAGTAGCCAACATTGAGGCAAGGGCAGGCACAGCAGTAGTCAACCTAGATGCCAGTCAAAGCCCAGCATTAGCCAACATTGAGGAAAGGGCAGGCACAGCAGTAGTCAACCTAGATGCCAGTCAAGGCCCAGTGGTAGCCAACATTGAGGCAAGGGCAGGCACAGCAGTAGTCAACCTAGATGCCAGTCAAAGCCCAGCAGTAGCCAACATTGAGGCAAGGGCAGGCACAGCAGTAGTCAACCTAGATGCCAGTCAAAGCCCAGCAGTAGCCAACATTGAGGCAAGGGCAGGCACAGCAGTAGTCAACCTAGATGCCAGTCAAGGCCCAGCAGTAACCAACATTGAGGCAAGGGCAGGCACAGAAGTAGACAACCTAGATGCTAGTCAAGGCCAGCAAGAGCCAACAAGGAGGCCAGTACAGGAGCAGCAGTAGGCAACATGGAGGCCAGGCAGGAGCAACAGTAGCCAACAGGGAGGCCAGGGCAGGAGCAGCAGTAGCCAACATAGAGGTCAGGGCAGGAGTGGCAGTTGTCAACATGGAGGCCAGTGAAGGCCCAGCAGTAGCCTATATGGAGGCCAGGGCAGGAGCAGCAGTAGCCAACATGGAGGCCAGGCAGAAGCAACAATAGCCAACATGGAGGCCAGGCAGGAGCAACAGTAGCCAACAGGGAGGCCAGGGCAGGAACGGCAGTAGCCAACATGTAAGCCAGGGCAGGAGCAGAAGTAGTCAATGTTGAGGCCAGTGAAGGCCCAGCAGTAGCCTATATGGAGGCCAGGGCAGGAGTGGCAGTAGCCAACCTGTAGGTTAGGGCAGGAGCAGAAGTAGTCAACATGGAGGCCAGTGAAGGCCCAGCAGTAGCCTATATGAAGGCCAGGAGCAGCGGCAGTAGCCAACATGGAGGCCAGGGCAGGAGTAGCAGTTGTAATGGGGTGACATGAGCAGCGGAAGCAGAATAATGAGGTCCATGGACAGGCGAGAGGTAGCAGCAGCAGCAGGAATGACCAGTACGGTCTAGTTCACATATAGGCCATAATAGAAGCAGAAAAGGTCCTACATCTTGGTGACAACACGACCAAATCCTACTCTGTGGTATCAGGAGCAGTTGTCACAAAGTCCTTATCTATCCAGGTGGCGTTCATTTTGATGAAAGTCAGACGCTCCACACTATCACAGGACAATCTGGGTTTCCTGGGACTGGCAATATAACCGGCTGCCCTGAAAACTTGCTCGGATGACACACTGCTTGCCGGACAGCAGAGTATGTCCAAAGCAAATTCAGCGAGTTGTGGCCAGACATCTAATTTTCCCACCTAGTAGTCCAGGGGTTCATGGATGTTAGGTGGCAACGTAGAGTCCAAAAACCCCTGGACTTGCTGTTTGAGGTGTGCCGCCATGTCCTGCTGCTGTGCGGGTGCCCCTGTTACCCTGGCCTGTGGCTGCATGAAGGCGTGCATCATGGACATCAGGCTCAGACTGGTGCCGCTGCTCATGCCACCCAAGCTGCTAGAGGAGGATGTGGAGGAGGCAGCGCTGCTGGTGTGGCCCTGGTGGGAATGGCGTGGATGAGAGCGTCGTGTTCCAAAGGCTGCCACTAACTGTGCACCCAGCTCCTCTCTATAATAATTCATTTTTTCCTCCCATTGGGAAGGGTGAATGAATTTACACAGCTTGTTGCGATACCGTGGGTCCAGTAGTGTGGCCAGCCAGAACTCGTCCCGTTGACGAATCCTTTGACAGCGTGGGTCGGCCCGAAAGCATATCAACATGCGCTTAGCCATTTCCACCAGGGAGTGGGAAGGAGTCCCGGCCTCCGTCTCCACAGCATACTGCCAATGGGTACTGCCTCCATCCTCCTCATCCTCCTCATAGCCCTACATATCCTACTCTGGACCACCTCTGGTCTGGCAGGATGGCTCATCTCCTTCTCCTCCATCCGTCTCCCTTAAGAGTTCCTGTGCGTTCAGGTCCTCCTCCTCAACTTCCTCTCCCTCCTCTTCCGCCAAGCCTTCCTCCAGCGACCCAGGCTGTGACAGTGGCAAGACCTCTTTCCCCTCGCCACTGAGTCGCATCAGCATCAGCTCCAGTACATGAAGCATGGGTATGATGGCGCTCAGTCCTGTGTCTTGCCCACTGACCAGAAAGGTGGCCTCCTCAAAGGGTCGTAGCAAGCGGCAGGTGTCACACATGAGCTGCCACTGGCCGAGCTCCAGGTTACACAGGGGAGTCGCCGTGTCCGCCTGCATCAAGAGGAAATCAGTCAAAGCCTTCCTCTGCTCATAGAGCCGGTCCAGCATATGAAGGGTGGAGTTCCACCGTGTGGCTACATCGCAAATGAGACGATGGTTGGGAAGACCATTCCTCCGCTGCAGGTCGAGGAGGATGTGGTGAGAGCCACTTGAATGGCTGAAATGGTTACACAGCTTTCGAGCCATTGACAGCACAGTCTGTAAATGGGATGAAGACTTTAGAAAGTGTGTAACTATTAGGTTTAAAACATGTACCATACACGGGGCGTGCCTCATACCTCCTCGACACAGCGCGGAGAGAATGTTGCTCCCATTGTCACTCACCACCGTCCCAACATTAAGATGGCGTGGAGTCAGCCACAAGATAATTTCCGTCTCGAGCAGGCGGTGCAGCTCTTCCCCTGTGTGTCTCCTTTCACCCAGGCAGGCTACATGCAGCACAGCGTGACACCTCCGTGCTACACCCAAGTGGTACAAGGGAGGAACACTGGCGGTTGAGGAGGCTTTGGACCTACTGGAGGAGATGGAGGAGGACCGCGACACAGGAACCCTGCTGTGACAACAGGGTGGTGTCATCGCCCTTCCCTGGCCAAGTTGCTGGGGGTCCGCCAGCCATATTACATTTAACCACTGAGCAGTAATGGACATATACTGCCCTTGCCCGTAATTACAGCTCCAGATGTCTGTGGTTAAATGTACATGTCTGCTCACTGAATGGCTCAGCGAGTCAGCAACCTTTTCGCGAACATAGCTATACATGGCCGGGATAGCTGTGTTAGAAAAGTAGTGTCGACTCGGCACCTTCTACCGTGGCTCCACACATGACATCAGTTCACGGAAAGGTGCCGAGTCGACAACTTTAAATGGCAGAGCCTGGAGCACCAGCAACTTGGCCAGGTGGGCATTCAGCTTCACTGCTGCGGGATTGCTGGGAGTATATGTCTGCCTCCGGTATAGGTGCGATGCCCTGGCCCCTGGGGGGCACTTCCGCAGTGCTGGTGTTATGAGCGGGCAATGACCGGGGCAGCTGCAGGGTGTATACTTGTCACGGTACAGGCCCGAGAGCGGCACAGCTGTAGGGCCGGTCCGTGGAATCTGCGGGTGATGATGGGCATGCGATTCCTCGCTGCACTTAGTCAGGGCACCAGTTAGTGGACACCAATGCCAAGGTTCAGTAACAGCGGTTTTATTATAGATGAGGTAACTAGTAGCAACAGTTCTGTCCGGATGCAACCGGGTATATAGCAGGCTTTGACAAATAAAGCAGGAGTGGTGCTGCATAGGCTGTGAGAATACGTGCCGGATGATGGGAGTAGGAGTATGAGAGAGATAGCATTGCTGGGTAGTTTACTGGAGAAGAATACTTGCTGTGAATCCTTGCAGCGATGAGGAGAGATAACGGAATGACACCCAGATGAAAGAGAAGACTCCGGACACTTGAGCAGGCAGATACAGCCGAAGACTTGAATACAGCAGAGCACTCGATCCACACTTCTAGTGGTGAAGTGGGAGCTGCAAAGAGCCCTCTGAGGTAGGAGAGGGACGACACGCACCCTCCTTGCTTGGAAGGAGGGGGAAGACTAACTTGTTAGGAGGAAGTGGGAGGTCACATGGTTGCTCCTGGCCAGAGCTAGTCGGCTATTGGAGGAACCATGGTTACAGGGCACTGGCACGGTCACGTGATCAACAGCCTTGCATACCACTGTACAATGTAATAGTACACAGGAATACACAAGAACATACATGAGAATGCACATTACCAGAGAATACTAGGGAAAAACCAGCAGCCGTTGCAGTGCAAACAATTACCAGAACAGGCAGTGACACAGCAATAAAAATGGCCATAATAGGAGTAGTAGTCTGCATGTTCTGGGACACTGCATACCTCCCTAGCAAATTTGAGCCGACCTCGGCGAATCTAGAAGGCAGCAGACATGAATAGACTGGACAATCAAACAACAGGAATGAATGATGAGAGTGAGTGTGATGAGGTGTGTGTTTCCCACGCCCAAGGAACAGGTGAAAAGAGAGAGAAAATGAGAAACCCTAGTGGCAGGACTTCACCTAGGGGTGCCTAATGTACTCTGGTGACCAGGTAGCTAGTGCGTGAACCATCTGACGTGTAAGCCAGGACAACTTAACTGCTGGCGGGTGACCCTCCATATTCCAGCCAGTTAGACAGTAGGTTTTCTGTTAAATGTGTTACCCTACTGGAGGAGAACGTGAAGACCTGTGTACTACCTTGGCATGTCTGTGTAGTGTCTTGGATACCTGGAAGAGAAAGGAACAAAATAATAAAAGCAAACATACATGGGGAGCTCCCTTTCATACCACTCAATCACACACACAAGCACTCCACAGGCCAAACACACGAAAAGATATCCAAGGTGCGATATGTATGGACAAGTGTGAAGGTTAGGTATGACTATGTGTGATAACTACTGTGTTGGGACAAGACAGAGGTGAACAAATACTGGAAACAAAAGGAAGGGAAACACAAAAAACAACAAATACTGCGAGGTCTTGAGGAGAACTGGCTCACATGAATCTGAAGGAAACCTTGAAAGAAATCTGAATGAAAATCTGAGAAAAATCTGCATACAAACTGGCTCAACTAAATCTTTCCAGCTATAGATATGATAATAATACACAATAATGAGACTGGATGAGAAAATACACTCCTACATAAACTGGACTTTCTCTGAGGTATATGTAAACTGACAAAAACACAAAAAAATGCAACAGCAAGATACAGACCCACCATAGACATGAAAATGATTAAAAGCAGCCCCCCCAACTGCCCAAAAAATTCCCACAAAAATAATGAGTCTCTTGGTTACTATTTGCAAACAGCGTAAACTGCCTCACCACGATATTGTGGACTCATATCGAGGCAGACCCTACACTGTATGTACACTATGGCCTCTCCATGGCGTATAATACGCCTATGCTCTGGGCATGCAAGATCCGTCTAATACCTGCAAAAATAATTGCATCACCTGGGTGAGACAGGTGGAGTGCACGACCAAATAGAGGCAGCCACTCCCCCAACTGGAAAACAGAAAAAAAAAAAAGGAAAAAAATTGGTCAGCTCTCCTAGAACACTGTTCAGACTAGGCAGGAGCACGTTGCCATGGCTGGAATTGCAAACACACAAAAACACAGAAAAATGCAACAGCTCACCGCAACAGCAAGATACAGACCCACCATAGACATGAAAATGATTAAAAGCAGCCCCCCCAATTGCCCAAAAAATTCCCACAAAAATAATGAGTCTCTTGGTTACTATTTGCAAACAGCGTAAACTGACTTCTCTTACTCAGAGGAGGGGCTATCTGACTCAGACACTGGAAAAAATATACTGTTTTACAAAAGAGGCACTCTACTCTGAGGCTATCTATGTAACCTTTTGCTTACTCAGAGAAGGAAATACAAAGACTTCGATAACACTGGAATGCAATAGTAGAAAAAAGTGCAATCATGAAATAAGTGCAATAATACCCTGTGTGGAACACACAATCACAGGAAAGTGCATTAGGAAGGAATGGATTAAGTGTCTCTGTTAGGTAGAGTCTCTTTTAGGCAATTAGACATCGTCCATGTAAAAGGCTCTGGGACAGGCACTAGAGAACCTTTTGTTATGGTGAGTGTCCATCAGCTCATGGCTGGTTAGTACAGGGAACTTGGTCAGGAGGACCAGGCACGAACCTTAAACGTTGCAGGAACTGGAACAAAACAGTTAGACAACAATACAGTTTAAGGGCTCTGGTACCAATTATTGGGAAGAGGCAGGAGGAACCTCATTAGGCCCCTTCTCTTTCTCCTGCTTCTTCTTCTCCCACGGGTAGTATAAGCGTGGAGGGCCTGGAGCAGTAGCATCGCTGGGACCAGTAGTGACCACAATGCTAGGGGTCACTGTGGTGATAGGAGAGATGATAGGGGCCACATGATAGGAGACGGTCGTGGTAGAAGAGGCAGCCTTAGCCACAGCAGTGGGGGCAGTAGAGGGGGCTGCTGTAGTAGACGGGCCCGCTGTAGTGGAAGATGCAGGAACAGCAGCAGGCATAGCGGTTGCAGCTGTAGTGGCAGGCGACAGGGCAGCGAGGGCCTGCTGAATGTACTTGATCAGCTGTATAATCTTAGGCCCACGCCCGAGCATCCATTGCGGCAGGGGTGGCGAATCACGCCCTGGAGGCCCTGGCGGAGTTCTCACCTTTTGGGTCAGGAAACGGAGGCAGGGAAGTCGGTCCACCTACGATCAGATCCCTCTCTGGCAAGGTGGACCCTCCGGAGGAGAAGGCAAACTCGGGAATGCTGGAGCAACCGGATCCCCGGTGAGACACTGGCGATGGAGACAGGCTCTTCGTCCGGACCGGAGGAGACTGGTGTAGGGCCCCAACTGATATCGCTGTCGGAGGGTAGCGGCACTAGCAGGCACGCAGGGTTGAGCAGAGGCAGACGCTCAGGCAGTGTAGGCAGCACAAGCGCTGGGGCTGCAGGCAGGTGCTCCTCGTAGGCCGCCATCTTGCTGCGCACTGGCTGGAACTTGTAGCTGGAAGGGGAGGAGCGCCCGGCTGGAGGATCAGGTTCCAGCATCTGCCCCGCAACAGTGACGTCAGCGGCGGGAGCCAGCCAATCAGGAGGAGTCAATGGAAAGTCTGTGGCGCCGGGCGATTCCCGCACTTTGGCAGCATGGCTGTTAACCCCCTCCTCATCGGGGTATGGCGCAGCCAGAAATTGAATTAGACGGCGGCCATCCTGTGTACAGTTCAGGGCCCGAAACACTTCAATCAGCCCCATAGCTATCAGCAAAGTCTCTGGGGGGTTTCAGTACAGTTCTGGGGGCACTGAAAGCTGGCACAACACAGTCTGAATCCTGTTCGTGACGCCAAAATGCGATGCCCTGGCCCCTGGGGGCCACTTCCGCAGTGCTGGTGTTATAAGCGGGCAATGACCGGGGCAGCTGCAGGGTGTATACTTGTCACGGTACAGGCCCGAGGGCGGCACAGCTGTAGGGCCGGTCCGTGGAATCTGCGGGTGATGATGGGCATGCGATTCCTCGCTGCACTTAGTCAGGGCACCAGTTAGTGGACACCAATGCCAGGGTTCAGTAACAGCGGTTTTATTATAGATGGATGCGGGTGTACAGGCAGTGGGAGAAATCCTTAACGTCATTGGTAAGCCGGCTGTATTTACTAAATTTGTTTGTGAGGCTTTAAAATTTATTTTGTCCCACAATGCCTTCAGATTCCAAGATAGGTGGTTCAGACAAGACTCGGGAGTTGCCATGGGCACTCCCGTAGCTTGCACTCTGGCTAACTTATTTCTGGCAGTATATGAAAAAAAGATACATATTTACAGAAGAGAATCCATTTATACAATACATAGTCACCTATTTGAGATTCATGGATGACGTGTTTGTAGTGTGGTCAGGCTCCAAATCCCTTTTTGAGGAGTTTGTAAAATATCTAAATAGAGGTAATAAGATGAATATGCAATTTACCTCAGTGTACGCGGGCCTGGAGTTGGATTTTCTTGACGTGAGGGTGAACATTATAGATGGAAATATAGTTACCACGGGCTTTAGAAAACCAACTGCTACTAATGCCCTTTTGCATTATGAGAGCTTCCATCCCCCTCACGTCAAGAGAGCCATCCTACATGGGCAATTTCTACGTTTACGTAGATTAAATAGTGATGATGAAAAATATAAGTGTCAAGCTCAGGAACTATCTACCCGACTACGAGAAAGGGGTTACCCCGAACAAGTGATAAATAAAGCATACGAAAAAGCTAGTAAAAAATCTCAGTATCAACTTCTAAGTAACCATTCACACAGGAAAGAAAAAGCAGACAGGAGATTTGTGTTTTCCTTTAAACACACGCCTATAGACAAAGCTATACAGAATGCAATAAGACGGTACTGGCATATCATAGAGAGGGATCCAGACCTAAAAACTATAGCTGAAAGAAAACCGTTGTTTTCATATAGGAGAAATAGAACTATAGGTGAGCGGATAGTGGCCCCAAAAGCACAGGAAAAGGGAGCTACCTGGTTGGAAAAAACTTTGCCAAAGGGAAATTTTAAGTGCGGTTCGTGCTCTATGTGTAAATATAATGGTGAAAGAAAATTTATCCAGGTGGGAGGAGTCTCATGGGAAATTAGATGTTTTATAACATGCAAAACTTCCTTTATTGTTTATGTTATCACTTGCAAATGTGGTGCTTTTTATATTGGGAAGACTATCCATAACATGCATGTAAGATTCAGAGAACATCTAAACTCCATTAGGACTGGCTCTGGTTGCCCGCGCTTAATTGAACACATAAACAAAAATCATGCAGGTGATACGTCTGTCCTTGATTTCACAGGCTTGGAATCTGTACCCGCGGCTGCAGGTGTGAACAGACACAAAAAGCCTACTGGATCATTCGGACAAACGCTATGGGACCATTGGGACTTAACGACAAAAATGATATGAGCGTCTTTCCATAAAAATAATCTGTCTTTATTGTATTTTGTGCACTTAAATATTTGTGGATAGTACCTGCTATTGATGCCTTCTATGTCCAAATAAAGCATCTTTTAACCGATTTTGGTGAGCTGCCGCACTTCATCTTATCCTTTTGTGCAAAGACTTTATTATAGATGAGGTAACTAGTAGCAACAGTTCTGTCCGGATGCAACCGGGTATATAGCAGGCTTTGACAAATAAAGCAGGAGTGGTGCTGCATAGGCTGTGAGAATACGTGCCGGATGATGGGAGTAGGAGTATGAGAGAAATAGCATTGCTGGGTAGTTTACTGGAGAAGAATACTTGCTGTGAATCCTTGCAGCGATGAGGAGAGATAACAGAATGACACCCAGATGAGAGAGAAGACTCCGGACACTTGAGCAGGCAGATACAGCCGAAGACTTGAATACAGCAGAGCACTCGATCCACACTTCTAGTGGTGAAGTGGGAGCTGCAAAGAAGAAGTCCAACTCCTCTGAGGCAGGAGAGGGACGACACACACCCTCCTTGCTTGGAAGCAGGGGGAAGACTAACTTGTTAGGAGGAAGTGGGAGGTCACATGGTTGCTCCTGGCCAGAGCTAGTCGGCCATTGGAGGAACCATGGTTACAGGGCACTGGCACGGTCACGTGATCAACAGCCTTGCATACCACTGTACAATGTAATAATACACAGGAATACATGAGAATACACATGAGAATGCACATTACCAGAGAATACTTGGGGAAAACCAGCAGCAGTTGCAGTGCAAACACTTACCAGAACAGGCATTGACACAGCAATAAAAATGGCCATAATAGGAGTAGTAGTCCTTGCGTTCTGGGACACTGCATAGGGACTTCATGATGACAGGCTGCCTACTGCTAGAAACACAGGGGCCACCAGCTGAAGAAGGGAGTGAAGCCACACTCCCTTCCACAGAGGAGGTCTGACTCTGTGAAAGTCCCCCCTGACTACTGCTGCTTCCTGCTGCTGTTGACCGTGGGTCTGCCTGGGCCTGCTGTGACCCACTATCATCCCGTTTCTCCCAGGCGGAAAGTTGGTGGTGCTTCATATGGGCAGCCATGGCGCTGGTGCCAGCATGGCAACTCTTGCCTCTTTTAATGCGCTTGTCACACAGGTGACAGATGACCACATAGGTATCCTCCTGGTACTTTAAAAAAAAACTGCCACACAGGCGAGGTGTAGAGTCTAGTACCGACAGGCTGCTAGGATGGGCGGGCGCTGCCGATACTAGGACCTGCAGTGGAGGAGGTTTCCCAGTGGTCATCTGCTTGTCCCGGCCACGCTTCCGACTTGTTAGTTGACTACTGCTGCTTGTCTGCTTTTTAGTTGTGTCGGGCCTGCTGGCGGACGGATTCCCGGTTGACGAATCCATCGAATAAGCGAAATCCTGCCGTGGATCCCTTGTAACATCCGATGTAGCAACATCCTGTTCCAGAATGATGCTATCATCCTCATCAGGCTCCTGCCCAGCCCTCTCTCGTCTACTGCCTACTGCTCACCTGCCAGGCCTAACATGGGCCTGCTCTGATATCTCCTCCGACACAGCTATGCCCTGCACTTCATTGTCCCCTGTCTCTTCCCCCACGTGCTCATCGTCACCAACAGTACCCTTGCAGGCGGCGGGTCAAAAGTTAGCGGGATGTTGCTGAGGATGTCAGATGGAGGACGTGGGGGAATTGCTGCGTGCCCGTGCCAAGTCAGGGTCGTGTCCGAGATACCCACAGACACCTGGCTGGCTGTCTCACTACTCATCCTTGTGGACGTCGAAGTGTGAGCCAGCCACTCCAGGACTGTGGAATTAGATGAGTGGGCACGACCCCGGTGTGACAAAGGAAGCTCAGGCCTGCCACTGGACCCTCTTCCTGCGCTACTTCCTCTTCTGCCCCTTGAGCCAGACTCTCTGCCCTGCCCTCTGCCTGAAACGCTTTGTGAGGTTTCCTGCTGCCGATGTGCCATGACTTTATATTCAAATTATGATTTCTACACTTGGTAGATGAGAACAGTATTTTCTGTATATATAGGACTATATATATATATATATATATATATATATATATATATATATATATATATATAGGACTTGTAATATATAGGACAACTATAGAAATTGTCCATATATATAGTAATTTTTTAACATATAATGCTATACACCTGAACCAGGTATTTTAGTCTCTCAGGATAAGACGGATGTTATATACACACTTTCAATCAGAAGGGTCCAAGTTACAATGCTATACACCTGAACCAGGTATTTTTGTCTCTCTGGGTACAAACCCACGCACCGTATACGCAGCAGATACGCAACAAATATGCAGCAGATTTGATGGTGCAGTTTTGAAGCTGTGTTCAGTTATTTAGATCTAATCTGCTGCCTATTTGCTGCGTATCTGCTGCGTGTTTGCTGCGTATCGCAGCAGTAAATACGCTGCATATATGGTGTGTGGGTTTATACCCTCAGGATAAGACGGATGTGATATACACACTTTCAATCAGAAGGGTCCAAGTTTAGAGATTGGGTATATAGCACTTTTTTAAAGATACAATGCTATACACCTGAACCAGGTATTTTTGTTTCTCAGGATGAGAGGGATGTTATGTACACACTTTCAATCAGAAGGGTCCAAGTATGGAAATTGTATATATATATATATATATATATATATATATATATATAGCACTTTTTTAAAGATACAATGCTATACACCTGAACCAGGTATTTTAGTCCCTCAGGATAAGAGGGATGTGATATACACACTTTCAATCAGAAGGGTCCAAGTATGGAAATTGTATATATATATATATATATATATATATATATATATATATATAGCACTTTTTTAAGATACAATGCTATACACCTGAACCAGGTATTTTAGTCTCTCAGGATAAGACAGGTATCAGAAGTATAGGACTTGTATATCTGTACTGCATGTTTTGGTTCCGTGCACCCTTTGCTGTCCTATGCCTAATCTATTTATCTTTCGCCCTTTCTATATTTCTCTCTCAATCACTAGATGTTTCTCCTCTCCGCTTTCCTAATCTCTCCTTTCCTTTCACACAATATCTTCTCAGTAGTCTGTAGTACACAACAGCAGCTTGCTTCCTCTCTCTCTCTGTCTCCCTCTACACACTGCGTGGTGCGGTCCTTTTAAATCAATACCGACGTCACACAGGGGGTGGGCTAATACAAGATCCCTGCTGATTGGATGTGTTCCGGGCATCATGGGAAAGCGCTTTTCCTGCCCGGAACACTTCCTGCTTTCTAGAATGGCGGCTGCCATTTTAGAAAGTAAGAAAAAAAATCGGAGCGGATTTCCAAAAATCCAAATCCGATCGGACTCCCATACCGAGCAAATCGATTCGCTCATCTCTAGTGTTGACATAGCCTTTCATTGTTTTTAACCCCTTAAAGCGACTCTGTACCCACAATCTGTCCCCCCCAAACCGCTTGTACCTTCAGATAGCTGCTTTTAATCCAAGATCTGTCCTGGGGTCTGTTCGGCAGGTGATGCAGTTATTGTCATACAAAAACTTTTAATAATTCAGCGCTGTGTCTAACGGCCGGGACTTACATTTGTATATGCATTAGGCTGGCACCACTTCTCCGTCCTTCCTCCCCACCCTCCTCATCATTAGGAATGCTCCAGGAACATTTACTGCTGTTTGAGCATGTTCATTATACACACAGGTGGGGAATAGGAAGCAATCTGCCTGGAGCATGCTCTTATGCAAATTATTAGCGTAAGAGCATTTAGGGCGTTGCTCGGGGCCAGAGAGCATTGTTGCGTACCGCCCAGCCCGCCCCCTCCCGTTCCGCCCACTATGCATATTCATATATCTATAGTGGGCTCTATACATAGCGGCTGCGCAGGGAAGCAGTCCCGCCAGCAATGGCCCGGGGGGGCGGGGGGGTTCACGCACTTGCGGGAAGCAGCCCGTCTCCGACAGGACTGCTTCCCTGCGCAGCCGCCTTGTATAGAGCCCACTATGCGTATATCAATATGCATAGTTGGCAGGACGGGAGGGGGCGGGCTGGGCATGGCGCGGCGATGCTCTCTGGTCCCGAGCATCGCCCTAAATGCTCTTACGCTAGTAAGTTGCATAAGAGCATTTAGCCATTTTAACAACAATGCGGGGGAGGACAGGGGTGCAACTAATTACTGAGGTCCTCTGCTACTGCGGCATATCAACAGGTTCTCTGCGAAGAGGCCACTTTGAGGACCAGGCGCCAATTATCACTTTAGCATTTTTGTGTTTTCCTCCTCGCCTTCTATGACCCATAACTTTTTTTTTTCCACCTACAGGGCCATGTGAGGGCTTGTTCTTTTCAGGAACAGGTGTACTTTGTAATGGTATCTTTCAATCTGCCATAAAATTAATGATAGAACTATTGTACTATTATTCATAACTATTGTACTAAGTACTGGAAGACAATGGCTGTAGAATTCATTACCTGAGGATATCCATATAGTCCAAGGATCTGTGCTGCAGGAATAGTGGTAGATGAGTGGCGGTCTCCAATGACCCCGGCCAGCTGGCCACCAGTACGGCTCATACAAGAGTAATTCGGTATTTGTTCATCTGGGCCGGACAGAAGATGTAAAACCCCTATTACAGCCACTAGCCCATCTATGCAGGAGTCATATATATGATATCCCAGAGTAATGTTGGGTAAAATGTCAGGATTCTGATTAATATTATCAATGGCAAAGAGAAATATCAGAGGATGTATCATTCCCTGATAATAATAGCTGTAAATAAAATACATATATAGATGAGTTACTTACTAAAGATCTGGTCACCACTTATTCCCTACACTGCCTAAGTACATGAGATATTCCTGATGATTCCTTATCAGCTTTATCTTATACAATTCTGTGATAAAGTATATGGCCGCTTCCTGGTTCCCTAATAGCTTTACCCCGAACCAGTTGATGACACAAGGCGAGCATACTCATCCTGAGGACACCAAACCGTGTATGGGACTTGTTCCCTACCCGGCAGCACCTGGCGCTTTTATCAGATGATGGCCGCCACTAACAGCCAGGATGGAGCGCTTTCTGATGTCGGCTATTTTAGATACCAGTGTCATGAATAAAGACACCGACCCCAGTCTTGGATAAATCTGGCCACAGCAGCCAACTTTATTAACATATAAACATCAACCAAAAAGAAAAAACAAATGCTGATTTTTTGTAGCAAAAACTTTTATATCTTTATTAAATATGTATATTAAAACAATTCATAAAAAAAAGAGACAAACCAAACGTTAAAAGAACAGTGGCTATCCTGGAGGGGTTCCTATTGTTACCAAATCACATGTGCTAGGGTCCCTGACCAACAACCTACATCATAATACAGGGGGATATATACTAAGTATCGTACAATAGTACACTATATAGGCTTAGTAAATATAAAGTGCTAGTGCATGCAATTCATAAAGTTGACCTACACCAAGTTAGTAAATCTCCTATCCACCCTTCATCACTATTATTGCCCCACAAAATCTAGAGATCCAGCAAATCAGATACCTTTTACAGTGAATTACTATGTATATCCTCCAGGACGCCACCACCCACCAGGGTCACCAATCAGTTGTTAGGGTCACCTGAGGCCTTCTGAAGGTCTCAGCAGCTGCCAGGAGTCATTTACTTATTGTATACAGTCTGCCTATGGCCTATGGCAGACTGCATAATCAGATTGCCAATAAATCAATTGAATATATTGCAATGGCAATGCACGACTCCCTTAAAGGGGGTAATGCGAGGGCTCAGGATTTGAACCTTCTCTATGCACGGATGCATTAAAGAGATGGAAACCACTATTTAAAGTGGTATTCCCCCCATGAGCCTAGCTGGTCTTACTCACCAAGTTCCCCTGAGTATTTTGAGCCATCTCCCGCAAGGCCGATTCTAGGTTTTCTGCTGCCTGAGGCGAAACCTGATATGGTGCCCCCCCAGTACCCACACCACCCTATCAGAACACTGTCACACACTGTTCCTCCTGAATATAATAGTGACACGTGCTGACCCCCTAAATATAATGCTGCCCCACATCATGTCCCCTGAATAAAATAATGTGCCCCCTGAATATAATGCTACCCCATACTGTACCCCCTGATTATAATAAGTGTTGATCAAACTGTTCGAGAAAAGTTAAGTTAGAGTCGAACATTTCGATTTTCTCGAACTCGAACCAAACTTTTTACTGTTCGAGTTCAAGTTCGAGTTCGAGCGCCTTTCTGCCAGCCAATCAACGCAGAGCACATAGAAGTGTCAGAAACATTATTGCTGAGGTGTAGGGGTCTCATTGGCTGCTAAAATCACATGACAATCTCACATATATATCACTGTGATGTGTTCTGGGCGCCATTTTCTGCTCACTCACTGTGCTGTAGACTGCTCTCTGTCTGTCTGTCTGTCTGCTTGCATACACTATTTAGCTTAGTTAGCTAGTTAGTGGGGTGCTTAGTAAGCTCAGGGACTCAGGGAGAAGCTCAGACTTAGTAAGATAGCATTTTCCTCTCCATAGAGAGCAATACTTAGGTTTGGAAAAGAGAGATACAGTAGAGTGGCGCTGTGCCCAGAAAAATACACCTTTTTCCCCCGCCCTTGTATCCTACCGGTATTACCGTACCTCCTTCTCTGCCTTTCAGATCTCACTGCTGTCTGATGTTTTTTTTTATTAATTTTTATTTGGTGTGTGTTGAAAGAGGGGTAGTCTTATATAGTGAGTATATCCCAAATTCTATATTTTAACCAGAAAGGTTGGGGGTTGTCTTATATGCCCAGTCGTTTTATACACCGGAAAATCCAATATATACACTGTAATAAGTTGTGAATGTCTGCTATCTATCCTACCCTATAATATCTCTCAATGATGAGGGCAAAAAGCTTAAAAGAAAAGATTGTTTTACGCAAAAAGATTAAAATAATAGGTTAACAGAACAAGGTAAATGGCATAACCTGCAATGGGAAATAATACATGTATGAAAAGTATTTAACTATATATAATCAAACCTATTCTATTCTCTATCTATCTATCTCCTATCTATCTATCTATCTATCTCCTATCTATCTCTCTATCTATCTCCTATCTATCTCTATATCTAACCTACCATACATCCTTGTATATATGCGAACTGAAAGTCACGTTCACATCCACATACACCCACAGTTCCACCCCTTCTCCGATATCTTCTGGCCCTCTTTACGACCGTCCTTCCAATCATCTTCTGGTAACACGATATCAGTCAGTTGTTACACTAGCCACCACTTACCTCATGATGGCACTCTTGTATATAATATGTCTCTTACAGGGATATCAGCCACTTATTGCAGTAGCCACCACTCTCCTGTTGATGGCGTGCTTGCACTGCAAAGTCTCCTAAAGATCCAATTAGGTCTGAGACCACTTCCTTCTCCAGCTTCCCAGCAAGACTTGTCAGGCCCAGAAATAGCCAACAGATGTCCTCTATCAACATGGCCTGGAACAACATGGCACAATGGCTTATACAGCCCAATTTGATCTTAAATGGCATTCCCATCCAGTTGTTATTGTGCCACCTGTGTTCCTAATGTAGAACCAGTTGAGTGAACAGATGGAAATCCCAAACCTGGGTGTTCTTTATTCAGCAGTGAACAGAAGTGGAGTATAGATGGTTAAATTTATCAGTATTTCGTATTTATCATCCATGTTGAATGCAACATACCCCTCTTTGTGTCTGAATACACACCATTACAAGTCCATGTTTATGTTAGGTAGGGGTCTGGGAAGACAACAGACAAGCGCACCCTGCAACTGGCACCCGCCTCAGTTGGCCCTACCTACTTGCCACAACAGTTCTAAATAACTGCGGACAACTGGGCGACATTCCCTATGCTGTCAAAAAAGTGCAACACAAAACAAGACAAGACAAACTCACACAATAATAGAATAGTCAGTGGTCAGGGTCAGCAACAAACGGGCAGCAAAGGTACAAAATCAGAATCCAAAAAAGCAAGGTCGAGGTCACAAAATCAGGTAAACAGAATACACACGGTCAGGAGATGCTAGGTCAAGGCACTAGAAACTAGGCGCTATCACAGGCAGAGAACTAGAGACAAAGTGAAAGACTTTTAGGACTAGAAGTCCCAGCCCAACCCAGATACTGACAGCTAACTGGGCGAGTCAGCTGTCAAATCAGTGTGATCGCAAACACCTAGGGGGACATGTATCATTTGTGGTATCTTTGATTTTCGTCGGAAAGTGCCGTTTTGCGAATATTTTTTTCGCAAAATGACCATTTTGCGAGTAAAATATTTGCAAAACGGCACTTTCCGCCTGGTACACCGAGGGGGCGGGGTTGTGGAGGGGGCGGAACGGGGGCGCGGACTTTTAGTCCGCGTGATTCATTATCTTTTTCTGTTAAAGTTACGCCAAAAACCTACTCCAGTCCTCTGGCGTAGGTTTTCGGCTGTGCGCACCGGCGCGCACAGAATTTATGTAAAGGCAGTCCGCCTCTACATAAATCTTCGTAGCGCCGGAGTTGCGGGGGCATTTTTAAGTCCGGCGCAGAAAACACCGGACTTAATAAATGTCCCCCCTAGTGCTGATCAGCAGATGGAGTGCAACACTGGACACTGCTACAACCAGGAGCAGCAGAGCAGAGTACTGTAAAGCAAAAACATCAATATTCTGGTTGCTATGGACGCCAAGCCGAACGCACGGCCCGAGTCCTAGCAGTTTGCTTGATCTTTTCCAGTTCTTCTTGAGTAGGAGGGGAACCCCATCATTCACCAACATTCATCCATTTACATAACATTTTAATAGGACATTGAATGAGGCCTCAAAATACAAAATTTAAAAAAAATATACAAAAATATATAAAATTCCATTGCTATAACTATTTGTGACATTAGATATCAGACCATATCATTACTATTCATCATCTTCTGCTACAACAAATTATTGACTTCTCGTTCTGGAATTAAACAATCCTTCCTGCTATGTCCTTTCCGGTCACAATTATCACGTTAATACAATTTCAGAATTACAGGGTATCCTCGCATCAGCTTCACAAGAGGCAGCTCTTACATTGACTTGAGCTTTCACTTTTATGGATAAGATCCGAACTTTTTTATATAAATATCGTGTCATACACCACATGTAAATTTGCAATAGGAGTAAAACTACAGCGACAATGAGCAGTACAACAATCGGATGGACTAAATAATTTAAGATTCCATTACCTGCAGTAGAATGCCCAAATAAGATTTCCCACCAATAGCCTTTAGCATTACTCTCCAATAGGCGAGTGACTCGCTTCAGCTCGTTCTGATCATGATGTATGAGGATTGTGGCATCTGCTCCTTCTTGCTCTAGCTTTCTTAAAGCGACTCTGTACCCACAATCTGACCCTCCCCATCCCCAAACCGCTTGTACCTTTGGATAGCTGCTTTTAATCCAAGATCTGTCCTGGGGCAGGTTCGGCAGGTGATGCAGTTATTGTCCTAAAAAACAACTTTTAAACTGGCAGCCCCATGCCCAACGGCCGTGGCCTAGATTGTGTATGCATTAGGCTGGCTCAACCCGTCCATCCTCACCGCCCTTCTCATCATTAGAAATGCTCTAGGCAGATTGTCTCCTATTCCTCACCTGTGTCAGCACAGCACATGGGATGGATCGTTAAGGCAACTGTGCAATGTTCACACAAAAGAAAATGTTCTAGGGGCATTCCTAATGATGAAGAGGGTGGGGAGGAGGGAGAGAGGGGTGCAAAGCTAGGGCACAGATTCTGTAGGCCACGGCCGTTTGACACAGGGCTGCAAGTTTAAAATTTTGTTTTTTAGGACACTCACGGGATCACCTGCTGAACGGACGTCTGGACAGATCTTGGATTAAAAGCAGCTATCCGAAGGTACAAGTGGTTTGGGGGTCAGATTGGGATGAGGGATGCTGTATAACACCTTTCAAAGTTATTATTAATACACCCTATCCATGAATTCGCCCACCATTTAGAGCAGGGGTTGGGAACCTTTTCCCTGTCAAGGGCCATTCGGGCATTAATAAAATCATTTGAGGGACTCTGCACTCAATGTTACACTGTGCACGGCAGTGGGGTAGCGTGGGTGCACAGCACCCAAGGCAAGGCAAAGTATTGTTCCCCTAGTGCTATTGTAGTTAATCTTCTGTGATGCCCCTTGTACCTTATATGTATCCTTAGTAATGCCAGGTAGCTGGAGTTAACCCCCAGTGATGCCCCTGGTAGCTGGAGTTAACCCCCCAGTGATGCCCCTGGTAGCTGGAGTTAACCCCCCCATTGATGCCCCTGGTAGCTGTAGTTAACCCCCCAGTGATGCCCCTGGTAGCTGTAGTTAACCCCCCAGTGATGCCCCTGGTAGTCTAGTTAACCCCCCAGTGATGTCCCTGGTAGTCATAGTTAACCCCCCAGTGATGTCCCTGCTAGTCATAGTTAACCCCCCCAGTGATGCCCCTGCTGGTCATAGTTACCCCCCACCCAGTGATGCCCCTGCTGGTCATAGTTAACGTAAGGGGCTCAGGTAGGACATCCATGGCTTTAGATAATAGCTCAAATGGATACTGTCCATCATAAAGGGATTGAATTGCCAGTTTGATGTTAGTAGACAATTCTATTTGCCCTTGTGTACAGGCCACGGCCCATGATATATTTTTTACCTCTTGAGGCCAAGAATTCACCTAATCCCTTGAACTGTTGAATAAAGTAATTTGCTACACTTGCTACTCCTATATTGGTATTCACATGGCTTTGCTGCAAATTATTGATTACATCATTTATCATGGCCTTACATAATCTGGATTGGCATCAATAATATCCATTGTCCCGACCTCTATTTCAGGCGTATCACATGACCAACCATCTCCCTATAGGAATTGTAGGGTTTGGTCACTGTGCCAATTATACAATTCTCTCCTCGTTGAACTGACATACCGATCTCTGTTGTTTTGTCCAGGTGTGTTTCACTATACAGTAAGTTAAACTAATATGCTTTGGTACACGTTGCTGATGAATACTATCGTGCCAATATATGCCACTCACAAACAAATACTGACCCTCTTTTAAATTCTCATTGAAAATCCCATATTGCATTCCCCTCTGTTCACCTGTATTGGGCAAGTCCGATTCCTCCCCTAACCAACAACCCGTATCGTTGACATATACAGTTGCTATCATAAATGGTTGTAGTGCATCAGGCAGTATGTTCTGTGTGCCATGAGTGTGTGCTAGATCCCTAGTAGGGATGGTCCGAACCGAGTTCGGTTCAGGTTCGTACGAACCCAAACCCTTGGTAATGATTCCCGCTGTCTGCCCGCTCCGTGCAGCGGGTGGATCCAGCGGGAGGACCGCCTGGAAAACTGGGATACAGCCATAGCCATAGGCTGTATCCCAGTTTTCCAAGCGGTCCTCCCGCTGTATCCGCCCGCTGCACGGAGCGGGCAGACAGCGGGAATCCGATGCCGAGCGTTCGGGTTCATCCTAACCTCGGGGGGGTTCGGACCATCCCTTATCCCTAGTACTTGAGCTATGGCTCATCCTACCAAAAGAAAAGGTAACGCTGTACTGGAATTGACTATCAGGGTGATGATATATCCCAGTTACCTTCTTTTCCTCTGGTATGAGTCTTATGCTTCTATTTCTAGCTATTTGACTGATGTCCTCACAGTTGTTATAAATGATGGTAAGGACATTGTTCCCTCATATTCTTCATGTCTACTGTTGTCTTCTGGGAGTTTTAAATGGTTTGATTCAATAGCATAGGCAATGCCAACTGCCCACAAAATTGTAGTTTCCATCTCCAGGATCCGGAAATTTTGGCTTCTTAACTGATGCTTTATATATGATCCTGGAAAAAAAAAGAACAAGAGCGACATCAGATTCTTAGCAGTTATATCCTTTTACATTGATCTGCATGAATTCATCTCTCCATATCCCTCCTTTTCATGCATTTGCCACCCTTCTTGTCTATTCTTTTCTGGTCACTCAGCGTCTTTGTAACCTCAAATTGCCCTATCCAATTAGCATCCCAGGAAGATTTAAGTACAAAATTCTTATCCATAAGCCTATGTCCTACTTTTAGCTTTCTTGGTGATTTTCCTGGTTCTTCCCTTGCCTTAGGTGCCATGTTACTTGCAGCAAAGTGCAAATACTTATGTACCTGGTCCTGTAGCTGAGTTAGAAACTTTTCCTTTTCAGCACTTTCTCTCATGGGGGTACTAAGTTTTGGATCTGCCGGTTGACAAAGATTTATGGTTCTACCAGTCATTGGTATGGGGTGATTGAGGTGCCTCTCGCGTCTGTTTCCCGTATTGCCATTAGAATCGCGGGTAGGTGGCATAGCCAATTGTTCCCCGACTGCAAAACCATTTTCTTAAATCTTTCCTTCAAAGTTCTATTCATCCTCTCTACTATTCCTGATGACTGGGATGATAGGATACATGAAATTTCTGCTCAATATTTAACATCTCACACATGCTTGCCATGACCTTCCCTGTTAAGTGTGACCCTATCTCAGATTCAATGACCTTGGGGAAGCCCCATCTTGAGATGACCTCTCTCCATAAGGCTTTTGCTGTTGCAGTAGCTGAGTCCTTTCTCATGGGCAAGGCCTCTACCCATTTAGAAAAGGCATCAACTACCACAAGCAAATATTGGTATCCCCCAGTAACTTTTCACAAAGTACCAACAAAGATGATTAGCAAACATTCCCATGGTCCCTCTGCCAGCGGTATCCTTGACAGCACAGTTTTTTGTCCTTTTGGTCTGGGATTCATTTGGGCACAGACGAGACATTCCTGGACAATCAACCGTCTCCTTCATATTCTCCCACCAATACTTAGATTGAATAAACTAATAAAATAAAGTACCATCAATGCCCATATGTCCAGTCAATCTATGGTTTTCCCTTGTTAGATCCTTCTGGTATTGACAGGACACTACAAGGGGGTCTCTCTCAATAACAGGTCTTCCTGGAGAATATAATTCTGTGGTGAGTCTGCCTTCTCTCTAATGGAACATTTGATCCTCTTTGTAACAGAGTCCTTATTCTGCTCTGCTGCTAAGCATGGTGTTGTAGCTTTTACAACAGGAAGACACTCTGTATCTAACTGTCCCTCATCTCTATCCTCACTAGTATGTTCTTCCCAGGCTTGCCTTCCTTCAATGTCATAAGGAGTCCACCTTGCCCCCATGACAGCTGCTACTTTGGCCAGTCTAACTCATTGTTTCCAAGTGCAATTTCATTAGTGCCCTTTTGATGTGCCTTCACTTTTATTATCACTACTCTTTGAGGTTCTAGGTTAGCCTTGTTCCAAATGTCCTTTAACACTGAGCCATGTGCAAGTGTTTTCCCTGATGCATCACTGAATCCTCGTGTGTGCCATAAGGGCATGTACTCAGTTAGTGACCTAGTAACTTAGGCACTGTCAGAAAAGATGGTGATTGTGCCTGACTGAAAATGTACAATGGCTTCTCTTACTGCTTCTAACTCAGCTCTATAAGCAAAAAAATTTCTTGGTCACTTGATTAGAATTTTCTCATTGGTCTGCGGGCACCACAGGGCATATCCTGTGTGAAAATGTCCTTCTTCCCAATATCTCGATCCATCCTCCCAAATCTTCAGATCTTCCTTTCCTTCTGTCAATCTAAACACCTCCTGTGTGTTATGGTACTTTTACACGGAACGATTTATCTTTCAAATTTGCACGATAACGATCGAATTTGAACGATAATTGTACATGTAAACGCAGCGAACAATCGAGCGACGAGCGAGAAATCGTTCATTTTGATCTTTCAACATGTTCTCAAATCATCGTTGATCGCAAAAAATTCGCAGATCGTTGAGTGTAAACATTCTTTCAACGATTTTACCTATGTGTGAGATAGGCTTAAACGATCGCAAAACGATCGCATAACGATTTTTCCGTACGATGTATCGTTCCGTCTAAACGTCTGATTCTCCACTAAGTGTCCGCTCCAAGAGCATCTTGATGGGGGTGTGCGGTGTTTGTAAGATGACTTTGGCAAACCCTACTATATGTTCTGTGGATAGTATTGTCCAGTGTACTGCCAAGAGATTTCTGACAAAGTCATCAAATCCAACAGAACTCAGTAATCTTGATAGGTATCCCACATAAACCCATTTTCCTTGTCTTTCTTGTAGCAATACAGTTGTAATTGCTACTGAGGAGGCATGAACCTATACTGCAAATGGCAAGTCTGGGTTTGGATTACTTAGAGCAGGTGCTTGAGTAAGGCCAATTTTCAGCCTAACAAAAGCACCTTCATGTTCTTCTAACCAATTTAGTGGATCAGCTTCCCCCTTGTAACCTTTTAGGAGTTCATAGAGGGGCTTCACTTTCTCAGCAAATCTTTCTATGAAGTCCCTGCAAAATCCAACAAGTCTCAAGAATTGTCTAAGTGCAGTTTTCATGTTCGGCCTAGGCAGGTTCACATTTGTTAGGATCTGGAATCCTCCCTCCTTTTGAAACTGTATTGTGTACAGTCATAGCCAAAAGTTTTAAGAATAATACAAATATAATTTTTTACAAAGTCTGCTGCTTCAGTTTTTAAAATGGCAATTTGCATATAATCCAGAATGTTATAAAGAGTGATCAGCTTAACAGCAATTACTTGCAAAGTCAATATTTGCCTAGAAAATGAACTTTATCCCCCAAAACACATTTCAACATCATTGCAGTCCTGCCTTAAAAGGACCAGTTAACATAGTTTCAGTGATTGCTCCATTAACACAGGTGTGGGTGTTGATGAGGACAGGGCTGGAGATCAATCTGTCATGATTAAGTAAGAATGACACCACTGGACACTTTAAAAGGAGGCTGGTGCTTGGCATCATTGTTTCTCTTCTGTTAACCATGGTTATCTCTAAAGAAACACAAAAATGGTCTAACAGGGAAGAGTATCGCAGCTAGAAAGATTGAACCTCAGTCAACAATCTATCGCATCATCAAGAACTTCAAGGAGAGAGGTTCCATTGTTGCCAAAAAGGCTCCAGGGTGCCCAAGACCGACCAGCAAGCGCCAGGACCGTCTCTTAAAAGTGTTTCAGCTGCGGGATCAGGCTACCAGCAGTGCAGAGCTTGCTCAGGAATGGCAGCAGGCAAGTGTGAGTGCATCTGCATGCACTGTGAGGCGGAGACTCTTGGAGCAAGGCCTGGTCTCAAGGAGGGCAGCAAAGAAGCCACTTCTCTCCAAAAAAAACATCAGGGACAGACTGATATTCTGCAAAAGGTACAGGGAGTGGACTGCTGAGGACTGGGGGAAAGTCATTGTCTCTGATGAATCCCCTTTCCGATTGTTTGGGACATCTGGAAAACAGCTTATTCGGAGAAGACTAGGTGAGCACTACCACCAGTCTTGTCTCATGCCAACTGTAAAGCATCCTGAAACCATTCATGTGTGGGGTTGCTTCTCAGCCAAGGGAATCGGCTCTCTCACAGTCTTGCCTAAAAACACAGCCATGAAAAAAGAATGGTACCAGAATGTCCTCCGAGAGCAACTTCTCCCAACCGTCCAAGAGCAGTTTGGCGATCAACAATGCCTTTTCCAGCATGATGGAGCACCTTGCCATAAAGCAAAGGTGATAACTAAATGGCTCAGGGAACAAAGCATAGAGATTTTGGGTCCATGGCCTGGAAACTCCCCAGATCTTAATCCCATTGAGAACTTGTGGTCAATCATCAAGAGACAGACGGACAAACAAAAACCAACAAATTCTGACAAAATGCAAGCACTGATTGTGCAAGAATGGACTGCTATCAGTCAGGATTTGGTCCAGAAGTTGATTGAGAGCAGCCGGGGAGAACTGCAGAGGTCCTGAAGAAGAAGGATCAACACTGCAAATAATGACTTGCTGCAGTAACTCATTCTAACTGTCAGTATAAGCTTTTGTTACTCATAATATGATTGCAATTATATTTCTGTATGTGATAAAAACATCTGACAAACACACATAAAAACCAGAGGGCAGCAGATCATGTGAAAATATAATATTTGTGTCATTCTCAAAACTTTTGGCCATAACTGTACATATTTGCTCCCCCATACACACACGTGAGCCATCTACACAATAACTGTGTACATATATACAAGCTATTACTGCAATTAATTGAATTGAACACACTTACCAGTATAATGTTTCAATAATTTTTATTGAAAATTTTTACATAAGTTTGACATAATGCGCAAATAATGTAGCAAAGTACAACACAGTAATGCAAGTATAAAGGTGAAAATATAAACACAGTAATGCAAGTATAATCGTGAAAATATAAACACAGTATGCTGACATATTAGTAACTAGACTTAACGAGGTGCTATGTAGCTGCATTAAAAGAGCTGGCATGGATTGTGCAAGTCGCAAGAGCCTAACGTATATATAAAAGGGTAAACATAAGAAAGAAGAAGAGTGTGGTGTTTTGTGGCTATTGTAATTTAGAATGTGCTTGCGTTAGGATTACCCCAAGGTAATATGTTGTGACAGCAAAAAACATAAAAGAGGAAACGGTAGTATATTATGTATAGCATTGGGTGTCCATTGCTGTAGAAAATGCAACAACTTGTAAACAGATACCGATTCACAATTAACAACACACTCCCAGCAGGGTTAGGCAATAATTAAACATATATACATGTACACAAGGCACGGAGAATAAAACGCTGCGGGTGACCGGTGTAATGGGATTCATGCAGCGACACACCGAGAGGGGAAAGTAGTCCGGTTTAAACTGAAGGGGTAATCGTTGAGAGTTGTAGTTAAAGTTCCGCCATAAGGGATCCTGCACACGAGGTAAATCACAGTCCTGTATATCACTGAAGACCTTAGAAGGCTGCAGTCTCTGAGAAATTGAAGGCCAGCATCCACATTTGGTAGCAAGGTAGAGCCAGATTCATGATGGACCACAAGTCCACCCGATTTCCCCCATCTATATGGTATCCCATGTTTCCTCAAGGGACCGGTAATTGGGGAAAACTGCCTCCGTGCGGCCAAGGTGAGGGCAGAGAGATCTGCGAAGACCAAGATGTGAGCACATCTATGAGATGTTGCAGTCTGTTTTCTAGTGACTGCTAGAAATTGATTCTTAACATGAAGATGGCGTAGTCTTACAATAACATCCCTTGGAGCCTCCGGGGAAATATAATCAGGCTTAGGAACACGGTGTGCCCAGTCAATAAGAATCTCATCCTTTTTGAAAGATGGTATCATATGCTCAATAAATCCCCTAGTGTAATCAGACAGTTCAGAGGATAAGATTGATTCAGGGATGCCTCTCAGTTTGAGATTTTGATCTCTGGTACGATTGTCCAGTGCAGCTAGAGTCTGTTTAAGAGTAGATAATTCAGATTCCAGTAGGTGGTGAGATATCAGCAATGAGTTATGTTCAGTTATAACGGAGGATAATGTGTCTTCCAGGCATTTAATCCTTTCCGTGGCTAATCGTACGGAGTCCGAAATTGCTAAAATAGCGCGGTCTAAGTCTGCCCGAATAGAATTCTGAAGGGCTAACAGCATCTTTCTCAATGAAGGCATAATAGAGGGGTCCGACTCACAAAGCATGTCGTCCAGAGGATCATGTATTCTGATGCAGGTGACCCTCGTGCCTGGGGCAATGTAGTAATTACCGTCCTCTGTCTGGCTTCCTGAGGGTTAACATCGGGAGAGGAAGCTAGTGTAGGGCAGGGAGATGCGTTCAGATCATCTGAAGAAAGTGCTGGCAAGCATAAGTCAGATAATGATTGTTGGCGGTTGTCATCTCCAAGCGGTGAAAAAGGAGGCATCGGGAAGGGGGCGGCATAAGGTGATAAAGAAGATTGCTGCCGCTGCTGCTGCTTTGACAAGCCTAAGTCTGTCTGGTTAGCGTTATTACCAGCTCCCCTCCGTTTCCGATTCCTCTTCTTTGGACGAGAAGGGGTTAATTGCTCACCCGATAAGTGCCTCTGTTGGCGAGCTGATGCGTCGGGTGTCGGAGGAGCTTGCCGCGCTGCCCCGTCATCAGAGAAGAGTCGGTCCCATTGTTTGTTCATATAAGTGCCGGCGCCATCTTGCTGTATTCTGGCCGACGGCAAGGATGAGAGAAACCTCCGTTTGGCGGCCGCAGAAGCTCTTCTCGAGGTGGTCATCGTTGCTGGGGAAGAGCCGGAGGGATCGGGTGTCCCCCAAGATGTAGATTAAGTCTAGGATCGCTGTAATATCGCTGCTTGTTTGTCCGATGTGCAGGCGCTCCGGCGGTATGCGACTGCTCCCTTCAGCGGCAAACCACGCCCCCCCTTACCAGTATAACGAGAGTTTCAGATGATCCTTATTGCTACATTGTGGATGTTTGTATAGTATACATAATATAATAAACACATTTTATATTATTTTCATACTTCACTGACACCCTTCATTTCATTCATCCTTTTTCACGTACACCTTAAGGCTATGTTCACAGTTTCCGGACGTAGCGCGTTCCGTGAATAAGCGGCCAGAGATTTACGTAGTTTGCGTGCAATGGAAAGTATACGATCTACGGTTGCACAGTTCACACTACGTAAGAACTTACGCCCGGATCGTATGCGGCGCCGTAAAAAATGAACCAGACCATTGTTTGAGGACGAAAATGCTGTAACTTACGCCCGTTGCCTAACATGCGGTCCCGCACGGAGTGGTGATTTCTTCATTTTTGCACTTTGAATCGCCGATCCAAAAGGTTCTATGGGGTGTCCGGGGCTAGCCGAAGATTTCCTAGTAAAAGACCGCTGTCAGATCGCTACGTAGGGCGCTCGGGAAGCGTAAGTAGACTACGGGCGTAAGTTTGCGGAACGTACGTAGCCGGCCGCAACTTATGTAAATCCCCGGCCGGAGTTTTACAGTGTGAACATAGCCCCCCACATTATTTCATCACACATCTTTCACATTTACTCACACATACTACATCATTATCATTATTCATTCAAATTTATTATTTACATGTTTAGGTTATCCATTGCTAGAGGATCACTTTTAGCATATTCTAATTCACCTTATTTTCAGCACTAGCACTTTAATTGCACTAGCACCAGCACCTGGCACTTTTTGTATTGCTTTTGTCGCACATTGCTTGATTTTGCACTTGTCACGTTTTCGCTTCATTGACAAACTGTTTATATGTTATTTTGGAGTTACATCGGAATATTGATTACTTTACTGGCAATCTGGCTGTCTTTTACATTGCAGTACAGCTCGCCCGCACTGTTACCCACATCCAAGATGGGCGCTGGGTTGCGAGCAACCCAGTGCGCATGTGCCGGGTGCAGTGAGACGCTGGCACGCCTGACATCACTTCCGCTTTCGCCCAGGGGGCTCTGCGTGTGGCGTTCAGCGCTCAGGATCGCCAGGTATTATACAGCCCAGGTGTTTCACATATATTTCGGCCAGTCATACCTTTTGGATGTATATTTAAGGCCCCTGGACCCCCACCTCATTACTCCCTGACAAAGCGGTATGAAACGGCGTTGGAGTGTGAGGTGGGGGGCCAGTAGAATGGGACCTGTGTTGCATACCGGAAACATTCATTGTCATCCATATGTACTTGTTTATATATATGTATGTGACTCCTATCAGCGTACTGTAGCAATTGGCACTAGGACTTTTTTACTTATCCACTTTCTGCTGGATGAATTATGGTATACAGTTTACAATGTGATGTATATGGATGCACTGGCACTTTAAACAACTTGTCCCAGCAGCATGGTCTCCCACCTCCCCAGGTCTTGTTTTTATATGTTGTTCTTATGTGATTGATTTAATAAACATTATTTTGTTTATCAGTGATTGATTTTTTTACTTGGGGTCTCCCATATAGAATTTTTTGATGTAGTCTGGTCCAGTTTGATATGTGGGGATATTTTTGACAGTCCTTTATATAGTTATTTATCCTGGATCTATAGGTGTTTTCTTTCTTTTTTATTAGGGGAGTTTTTTTTTTTTATTAATAATACTTTTTTTTAAACACTTATACTAGAAGTCCCCCTGCGGTGAGGGTTATTCCCCCTGAAGTTAGGGTATTTTCCCTGGGGTGAGGGTCATTCCCCCTGGGGTTAGGGTTATTCCCCTTGGGGTGAGGGTTATTTCCCCTGGGGTGAGGGTTATTTCCCCTGGGGTGAGAGTTATTCCCCCTGGGGGACTTCTAGTATAAGTACACTTATCTCTCAATGAGATCTATGCAGTATAGTTATACTGCATAGATCAATGAGATCGGCCCTGGTTTGCTTTTGGCTGCTGCAGCCGAAAGCAATCGAGTGCCGAGCCGGGATCAGCACCATTACGGCGCTGACCCCGGCCGGTGCTGGACACATGGATCGCTCCTCCGCGACAACGTCGCGCGGGGCGATCCCCCCACTAGGCACGAAGGAATAGGCTTCAAGAAGTATTCAGATGCAGCTGTCAACTTTGACAGCTGCATCTGAATACTTAATTAGTGGGCACGGCGATCGGACCGTGCTGGCTAATAGCCGTGGTTCCAGGCTACAAGTGGCACCCGGGACTGCGGCGGTTCAGAGCGGGCAACTTAGGACGTATGGGGTTGAGAGCGACTTGGGTCCCGTCCCTTTAAGAACAACTTGGGTCCCTTTAAGAGCGACTTAAGTCCCATCCCTTTAACAGCGGCTTGGCTACCGCCCCTTTAAGAGCGACTTATGTAATGCCACTTTAAGAAAGGCTTTGGTACCGCTCTTTATGAGCGACTTGGGTACCGTCCCTTTAAGAGTGGCTTCAGTACCGTCCCTTTAACCCTTTGAGGACCAGGCCCAAAATGACCCAGTGGACCGCACAAATTTTGATCTTAGTGTTTCCGTTTTTCCCTCCTCCCCTTCTAAGAGCTCTAGCATTTTCAGTTTGCTATCTACAGGCCATGTAAGTGCTTGTTTTTTACAGGAATAGTTGTAATGTGTAATGGCGTCTTTCATTCTACCATAACATGTATGATGGAATCCCAAAACTATTATTTATGAAGATATAAATAGGTGAAATCGTAAAAAAGAATGCAATATGGTAACGTTTGGGGAGTTCCTGTGTCTACGTAATGCACTATACGGTAAAAGCAACATGATACTATTACTCTATAGATCAGTCCGAACACAACCATATGCAGGTCACACAGATTCTCTAATGTTATATATTTTTTTTTTATGAAATCCTTTTTTTTGGGCAATTAATTATCAATAAAATGGGCCCATTGTGACGCTTATAGCGCTTTTATTTTTTCACCTACGGGGCTGTATGGGGTGTCATTTTTTCCGCCATGATCTCTAGTTTTTATTAATACCATATTTGTGAAGATCGGACGTTTTGATCACTTTTTATAGATTTTTTTAAATATATAATGTAACCTAAAATCGGTAATCCGCGCACTTTTTTCCCTCTTTTCGTGTACGCCGTTTGCCGTTCGCAATGACGCTTGTTATATTTTAATAGATCGGACAATTATTTTATTTATATAATAGGATAGGGGGGTGATTTCAGCTTTTATTGGGGGAGGGGTTTTGGGGTAGTGTATTGGTGTTTTGAACTTTTTTTTTTTTTTTTTACACATTTGAAGTCCCTTTGGGGGACTTGTACATAGATTAGTTTGATTTTTACACTGATGAATGCTATGCCATAGGCATAGCATTGATCAGTGTTATCGGCGATCTGCTCATTGAGCCTGCCTGTGCAGGCTCAGTGTAGCAGATCGCCGATCGGACCGCACGGAGGAAGGTGAGAGACCTCCGGCGGTCCGTTTCAACGATTGGGACCCCCGCAGTCACACTGCGGGGGTCCCGATCGGTAAGTGGCAGGGGACTCCCCCTGTCACTTACACTTAAATGCCACGGCCGCGCCGCGATCGCGGCATTTGAGGGGTTAATGACACGCGGCAGCGCGATCGCTGCTGCGTGTCATTACCGGTGAGGTCCTGGCTGCTCACTGCAGCCGACCCCCACCTCCTATGAAGCTCGCTCCACTCCGGAGCACGCTTCATAGCGGGAGAACCACCCAGGACGTACAGTTACGTCCAGGGTCGTCTGGTGACAGACTTCCATGACGTAACGGTACGTCCAGGGTCGTCTAGGGGTTAAGAGCAGCTTGGGTACCGTCCCTTTAAGAGCGACTTATATAATGCCCCTTTAAGAGCGACTTGGGTACCGTCCCATCACCTCTGCTACTTTACTGACTGAACTCTGCTACTTATAATGGTAAAGACCATTGCTCAGTTACCATGACAATCTTACTCATGTCATTGAGACAAAATCGTTAAGGACCTTCCATCTTCTACATCTTCTATTGGCCAATAGTGGAGATGTGACTTTGTCGATGTTGTGAGGCACTGACTGACAAGACCTTATAATTTCTATTGGCTGTTATATTTCAGCTATTTGCATATGTGCTGTGATTGACTGTTAGCATTTAGAAGTGGCCATTATTTTCAATGGGCCATTATTTTCTTTGGGAAAAAACGTAATTTTTTTTAAAAACGACAAACCAAAAATAGATAGCACACCTGTCACCGCTGAAGGCTTCAAAACGCAGTTGAATGGAGTTTGGGCTCTATTATTCGCTGAAGAATGGCTGGAAGAAGCGAAAGAAGAAGAAGAAGAATACAGATTACAATATAGTGCTTTTTCAAGCACTATAATTAATTGCAAAAAAAAAAGGATGTAATAAAAAAATATATATATAACATCAGAGAATCTGTGTAAACCTGCATATGCTTGTGTTCGGGCTGACCTATAGAATAATAGTATCATGTCACTTTTACCATATAGTGCATTACGTAGACACAGGAACCCCCCAAAAGTTACCATATTGCATTCTTTTTTCCAATCTCACCAATTTATCTTTTCATAAATGATATTTTGGGGGGTTCTGTCATACATGTTATGGTAGAATTACAAAGTAAAACTACTCCTGTAAAAAACAAGCCCCCACATGGCCCAGTAGATAGAAAACTGAAAGTGCTAGAGCTCTTAGAAGGGGAGGAGGAAAAAGCAAAAACACTAAAATGAAAATTTGAGCTCTCCACTGGGTCATTTTGGGCCTGGTCCTCAAAGGGTTAAAGAGACATTACATAAATTGCCCTTAAAGCACAGTACTAAAGTAGCTCTTGAAAGGGGCCTTCTTCTGCATCTTTGGCTGACACTACACCTTGGTGGGTAAACTGGTCACAGAAGGGTGGAGTTTCTACTTCTTCCCACATCCCAATGGTCATCGCAGGTTGGATCTTCACCAGTAGGCAGCAGGGATAACAGGGATGTTCACTTTCCTTTGTGGTATTTGATGTTGAAGCTGTAGCTCGCCAATCTTGAGCCCCATCTCTGCTTGAGCGCTCCTAGCTTAGCAGTCTTCTTGTGCGCTAGGGGATTGTTATCCGTATACACGGTAAAAGTAGAAGTGGCACGATAATCTGATAATCTGATAATCTAATTACTGCCCAAACCAAGGCCAAGAGTTGGACTTTGAAAGAGCTGCAGTTCTGGTAATTTTTCTCGCTTTCACAGAGGCTCCAACTCACATATGTGATTGTAGTATACCAGAGCATGGTTCCTTTGGCTGGGCTGAGGATGGCACCTGTCCACAAGTGTTTGTTTTTTTTTGTCTAAACTGTTATGTATATTTCTCTGTACCAGTAACTGGCAGGCAGAGATGGGTTACATGCTTTTCACTGCACACCACACAACAGCGACATCTACTGACCTTAGTGGGAACTGCTCTAGGTAGTGTGGTAAGCTTAGGAAGTTGCTAGAAGGGGGTGGGGTTATGCAAATAGGCCCACTATATAAGGCTGGCTGTTGCAGAGCTTAGCTGAGACAGGAGACAAGTGACAGGAGACAAGTGACCAGCTGTAGAGGGTATAACATCACCTCAGGAGATCACCACAGAGAGAGAAGCTGCTGAGGGGAACAAGGAGAAAGATCTTACACAGAGCAGCAAGAGAACAAACAGCTGGAGGTGAGAGAAAGAGAGACTTTGAGAGACAGTTTGTCATGTGCCCCCACAGGAAATGGCCAGCACATATACAGTCAGTGGGAATCCTAAAGACAGACACCCAAGTGGATGGACTTGGCTGTAAAAGGGAGCCGAGTTAACGTAGGCCTTGGCACCCATCTTCCTGAAATTTGGGGGGTAAGCTTTACTAGGACCCCTGGATACCTCTGGGACCCGAAAGTTGTGGCCTAAGGCCCGGCCCAGTAACCTAAGCAGGAAGCTCCCTAGCAGACAGGGAGGGGAAAGACAGACTCAAGCACCATTAGGGAAGAGGTCCATGGGATCACAGTGCTCACCAGCGTCCCACACGTAGTGACAGACCAGGATCTGAGGCAGATCATCTCTCCACACACCACCAGACTCTCCACCAGCGCAGTAACTCAGTCAAAGCCGCCAGTATTAACTGCTGTATACCAAAGGACTGTATACCTCCTGCACGTCTATCAGTAAAGGAGTTGTTGTTACACTGTCTCCCTCCTTGTCTCCCTGTTGTCCTGGTTATCTGCACCACACCACTATCAAGGGCCATTGTACCGGACAGCAGTATTTGGGGTTGGCCCCGGGGGAAACTACAGGTCCACATCATTGACCACCTTACACACCGGTGCAGCCCCCCTCCAGGAACTTCTGCAGCAGCCACAGAAGAGAGAGAGATACCAGGGAAGCGCCAGAGAGTCCCTCTGTACCTGCAGAAGCCCTCGTGCCCACCTGTGACCGTGACAAGATCCAGCCATGGTGCAGGTAAAGCACACGCTCCCTCTGCAGCCCTCAGTGCATCCCCTCACAGAGGAGCTCAGCGCCACACTCAGGAGAGACTACTACCACCATCATCCTCTCCTCAGTGCCCTCCCTCTCTTCCACGAGTACCCCGGCACGCTGCACGATCACTCGCTCTTTGTCGTCTTGGACTTGGGATAGCACAGCCCCCAATCCTTGGTAACTGGCATCTGTCTATGTATGTAAGCTGTAATCCAGGTACGCTAGATTGGACGGCTGAGTGAGCAAGGCCTCAACGTCTGGAAGGCCTTCTCCTGTTCTTCCTGCCAATCAACAGAGAGCTTCTTTCCAGCAACTTCTTTTGGACACCCACACAACAGCTCAGTCAGGAGCAGTGCCACTTGTGCAAAGTGGGGAATAAACCAGCGGTAGTAGCCTGCAAACCCCAAGAAACTTTAGACATGTTTCACCGTCTTGGGTGTAGGCCAGTTCTCTACCAAAGCAGTCTTCTCTGGGGCAGGCTGGACACCTGCAGCACTAACGACATGAACCAGGTAATTAACATTAAAATGTCACTGTTGTATCTTTTTTTTTTTGCAGAAATCAATAGTACAGGCAATTTTAAAAAACTTTGTAATTGGGTTTATTAGGCAAACAAAGGATTACAGAGCGGGAACTGTGTGAAAGCTGTATTAAGAGGTCAGAGAGGTCAGTGCTGACTTCAGAGGAGATAGCCCGATGATGTAGCTGTAAATTAACTATTTGTTGTCCTGTTTTGGTGCCTCATCTCCCTCCACCCCTCCCCTCTCCATAGACAATCATGAAGACAGGGGAGAGAGTGTCAAACTGCTTTTCATTATAAAAATGCATTTTTCGGCTAATAAACCCAATTACAAAGTTCCTTAAAATCGCCTGTACTATTAAAAAATTAAACGTCAGTGACACTTTAACCCCTTAAGGACCGGGCCAATTTCGTTTTTTCCTTTTTCGTTTTTTTTCTCCTTGTGCTTAATAGGCCATAGCACTTGCAATTTTTCACCTAGAGACCCACATGAGCCCTTTTTTTTGCGCCACTAATTGTACTTCGCAATGACAGGCTGAATTTTTTCATAAAGTACACTGCAAAAGCAGGAAACTTATTGGTGGTTGATTGGACTTCCGTAGTCTTTTTGGGGAATCGTGTGCATTTACAGCAGGCACAAGTTCCACACTGAAAAAAGCCCTTAGTTGTCAGCCAGATAGATTTTTCTTGTTTGAGGGAAGGATTTGTGATTGTCAGGGCTACTTTGATGGCTAGATTTGGGGCTCTAGTGAATACAATAGGTGGTTTGGATGGTAAAAGGGGGGCCAGAATTTTATCTTGACAGAGTAAGGGCCAATCTTTGATTTTTTCGATTAGTTTGTGTTGTGTATTAAAGGGTTCTATGATTTTGGATGTGTCATTGGTAGTGGATTGGTTTGTGGTGGTTCGGTCCTTTTCTCTGAAAAAAATTAAGCTCTATCTAGTTGCTGTACATGTTGAAAGGATCTTTGTATGACTGTTTTGGGGTACTGTTTAGCTCTAAATTGGTTGGAGAGGTCTTCTGCTTCTTTAAGAAATTGTTCATTGTAAGTGCAGCTTCTTTTTAGTCTACGGAATTGACTAGTGGGTATGTTAGTCAGCCATCTGGGGAGATGGCAGCTGGAGAAGAGTATATAACTGTTTTTGTAGGTGGGTTTTTTGTAGGTGTGGCATGTCAGTTTATTGTTTAGTACGGTAAGAGTAAGGTCTAAAAATTCTACCTTTTCTTTGCTGATGTTAGGGGTGAATTCGAGGTTGAGGTTGTTGGTGTTGAGTTGGAGAAGAAATTGCTCTAGTTGGTCTTGAGTGCCTTTCCAGATAAGGATTGTGTCGTCTATATACCTCTTCCAAAAGAGGAGGTTGTTTCCCAAATAATATAATTGTTCGATCTTCCCAATGGGTCATAAACAGATTTACATAACTTGGAGCAAATCTGGTGCCCATTGCTGTACCAGTTGTTTGTTGGTAGTATGAGTGATTGAAAAAGAAGTAGTTGTGTGTCAAGTGGGGTGTTGGTTTTATCTAGATGATATTTAGTGGCTTGTACTCCTTGATGGTGATCTATGATGTGGCTAAAGTGGCTAAAAGGTAATCTGGTTGCCAGGCGAAAAATTCTAATTCTTTGATTACTTGGGTAGTGTCTTTTAAATAAGTAGGGGTCGATTGGACTAGGGGTTGGAGGACTCTATCTATGTATTGTGAAAGGTTGGCTGTCAAAGATCTGATGCCTCAAATGATTGGACGGCCCGATGGGTTCTGTGGGTTCTTGTGTATTTTTGGGATAGTGTAAAATACCACCCAGGCTGGTGACAAGTTGTTATGATTACAACGATATATAACATGTATAACTTTTATTTTATTTGATGGCCTGTAAAAAATTCAAACCATTGTTAACAAAAATATGTTCCTTAAAATCGCTCCATTCCCATGCTTGTAGCACTTTTATTCTTTGGTCTATGGGGCTGTGTGAGGTGTCATTTTTTCTCTTGTCGCCCTATGACGGCACCCCTGGAGAGGACCACCTCCTACTCCCATTGGACAGGAAACAGGACCACTGGACCTTAAAAGAATCGCCTCCTCTCACCAGCACCAGTTACTGTTTCCTGTCCTGCAGGAGCAGGACGTGGAGGAATCTCTCCTCCAGGATGGACCTTCACAGGGCTGGGGATTACCGGTGCAAATGGCTCACCGACTCCCAGGCAGCTTCTCTGACCAAGACTGGCTTTCCGCTCCGGCATCTCCAGAGGAACGGATCTGTTAGCTGTCGGGGCGTGTGACTTCATGACACTGCATCCTCCGGGTGGCGTGCGTGGCCGGAAGTGATGTGCACTGACGCCATGGGGGGTTCCGGCCGGAGGGGGAGGTCTTGTGGGCCTTGTTCGACAGACTCCGGGCCTGGAGGCCTGTCCGGAGTCTGAATGCGGGTGGGTGCGCCGCATTAGCGCCGCGGCGGGGGGGGGGGGGGGCGGAGCCTGCCAGTCCTGAGGCGTTTCCGGCGCCAAATTTAAACCAGCAGCAATGGAGACTCAGAGTGCCTTGCACTTCTGTGACAGTCTCTGGTTGCTGCTTTTGCTGCCGTGCTGTTACTGCGATACCGGCGGTGGGACCGTACTACCTACTATCCTGGGTCAGATGGAGTCCCAAGGAGCTGATGCTACCCAAGCCTCCTCTGCAGATAATCCAGCGGTATGGTGGGGTAAGAGGGGATCTCCCCATACACTTATTTTAATCACATTTGCTCATGCTAGTTCATTATTTGTTTTTAGGAGGAGTCCACTAGGAAGAACGTTCAAAAGTTAAGGAATGTCCTATCTGCAAAAAGGGACTTAGCAGCTCCTATAATAAAGTTCTTTGTGGGGGCTGCATGATCCGTGTTTTAGAAGACCAGGGACCCTCTTTTATGAGGAATATGACGGAAATGGTTAGACATAAAATTAGGGTATGTATTGGCCCCCCCCCCTCCCCCTTTTACCTTTAGCTCTGTCCTAGTGGGGTGTTGTTGTTTTTTTTACAGGCTTCCCTCCCTTCCCGCCCACCTCCTTCACGGCTACTGGTGAGGTCTCCCCAGCACCCCTTGCTGACACCCAACCTTTGGAAGTCGCAGGGCCTAGCCAGTCTATTGCTCTTCCTTCCCCAATTGAGGAGGATCAGGAACTGATATCTCTTAAAGATCAGAGTGAACTGACTTATGAGGCGGAGGAAGCTTTAGAGGAAGATTCCCCTACTTCCCCCTTTCCAGCTGAATACATAGACTCTTTAATAAAAGCAGTCCGCTTAACTATGGAGATAGATGATACTCCTCAACCTAAAACCAGACAAGGTATGAGGTTTGAGGAAGTGGCGCCCAAGAAACGGCTGGAGTTTCACCAAAACATAAAAGCCCTGATCAGCCGTGAATGGTCGAACCCAGACAGGAAATTTTTAATTCCTCAAGCTGTAAGTGGGTGAGAGATCTACCGGTCTGGTCATATTGTTAATATATGTTCAATATCTATGTTGTTCCTTTCCTTTTCTTCTCTTCTAGTATAAAAGGAAATACCCCTTCAGTCAAGAGGACTGTGAGACATGGCATAGTGCACCTAAAATTGACCCACCCGTGGCCAAAATAACCAAAAAGAATGCACTTCCATTTGAAGATTCAGCAGTTATAAAAGATCCGCTGGATAAGAGGGCAGAAGTGTACCTAAGGAAGAATTGGGAGGCTACAACATCTGCTTTCAAACCCCTAATTGCTACAACTTCTGTTGCCAGGTCCCTAAAGGTGTGGATGACGGAATTAAAAGACAAGGTCAGAGAAACCAACCCTAGTCAGGATTTCACCCAGGCCTTCTCCACAATGGACAATGCCATATCTTTTATGGCTGAGGCATCTGCAGATGCATTAAAACTAACTGCCCGCTCAGCCGCTCTTTCCAACTCCGCTAGACGTACTTTATGGCTGAAGGACTGGAAGGGGGATGCAACTTCTAAAGCTAAGTTATGTGCCATCCCTTGTGAGGGAAAGTTTCTCTTTGGATCTGCACTTGACAACGTGCTTGAAAAAGCTTCCGACAGGAAAAAAGGGTTTCCCATCATCCCTCAGCAAACCAGCAGGCCTGGTAGGGGAAGAGGTAGGAAGCCCAGGGGTGGGGGTTCTTCCACTAGGAAAGATTGGAGGCCAGCCAAGAAAAGTAAAGGGTTTCTTTTCCCCTCTTCTGATAGCAAGAAACCTGCACAATGACATGAGGTCCCTGTGGGAGGGCGGTTGTCATATTATGTTTCACAATGGTGTACCATCTCCTCTAGTGCATATGTGTTGGACATAATAAAATATGGCCTAAAATTTTCTTTTTCGTCCTCCCCAGGGGAAAGGTTCATGTGTACCGATTTATCCTCAGACCCACACAAACACTCTGCTCTTGTAGCGGAAGTGAATTCCTTATTGCAGAAGAGAGTTCTTATCCCAGTACCAGAAGTTGAAAGGAGAAGGGGATTCTACTCCACTTAATTTTTGGTTCAGAAACCCAATGGATCATACAGAACCATTATTAACCTCAAACCTCTGAATAGGGCCCTCTCCTATGAGAAGTTCAGCATGGAATCCATCTCCTCTGCGATTCTGAACCTCTCAGAATTTTGTTACATGGCCACTATTGATCTTAGAGATGCATACTATCATATCCCCATGCATCCGGATCATCAGAGATTTTTGAGAGTCGCTATTAACATGGGGAAGGAGATTAAACATTTTCAGTTTACGGCTATGCCCTTTGGAATCTCACAGGCCCCGAGAGTATTTACTAAAGTAATGGCAGAGGTTATGGCCCATGTTAGGGAAAAGAACATCATAATCATTCCTTATTTAGATGATTTCCTCAATGTTAATAACTCTCAGTCTGCATTACTATCAGATATTGACTTTGTTCAGTCAGCTTTCTCCTCATTAGGCTGGGAAGTTAATGAGGATAAATCGAATAAGATTCCAACTCAATTCCTAGGGATTTGTTTAGACTCTCGATTGCAAAAATCCTTCCTCCCAGAAAACAAGGTTACACTAGTACAGACTAAAGTCAGACAGATCAGGTCCCATCCCCTAACATCTTTCAGATCAGCCATGTCCCTGCTGGGATTACTAACATCCTGCATTCCAGCGGTCCCCTGGGCACAGTATCATACTAGAGTGCTTCAATCACAGATTTTAGCTGAATGGGATGGATTGCCTGATTCCCTAGATTCCCCTTTCATTATATCGCCACAGACTGTAAGATCCCTGCTCTGGTGGGAACAACAAGAAAATCTTTGCAGAGGGCTCCCCTGGAACATTCTGGAAGTGGTAACGATCACAACAGACGCCAGCCCATCAGGTTAGGGGGCTCATTTGTAGTCCCTACTCCTACAGGGAAGATGGAGTGCGGAAGAAGCAAGACAATCCCAAAACGTAAGAGAACTGAAAGGCGTTTTTCTATCTTTGACGCAGGCCCTTCCAGAACTACAGGGAAAAAATGGAAGAGTTCTGTCGGACAATGCAACAGTCGTGGCATACATCAACCGTCAAGGAGGAACAAGATCTCCAGACCTGATGAGAGTAACTCATTACATCTTCAGGTTAGCAGAACCCCACTTCCTCTCCTTGACAGCCTTACATCTGAAAGGAGTAGACAACGCGGCAGCAGATTATCTCAGTCGACACAGACTCAATCAGGGGGAATGGGAATTGTCCCAGGAAGTGTTCTAGCAAATTCGCTACACGGGCCAACAAGAAAGTTCAGAAATTCTACTCCCTCCACCCGAAAGACAGACCTGTAGCTGTGGACGCCCTGGCACAGTATTGGGGGGAGGGCCTGTTATATCTATTTCCTCCGATCAGACTTCTCCCCAGGGTCATTTGCAAGATCAGACAAGACAGGGCAGATACCATTCTAATTGCACCCTTCTGGCCCAGAAGGGTGTGGTTCAGCTGGTTAAGGAAAATGTCGATAGCCGACCCATGGGTATTACCAGAGAGACGGGATCTCCTACGCCAGGGCCCAGTTTATCATCCTGCAGTACAGAACCTACATCTGACAGCCTGGTGTGTGAGAGGCAGCTCTTGATTGATAGAGGTCTGTCCCGCCAGGTGATATCTACATTGCTGGCAAGCCGTAAGAGAGTAACATCTATGATTTACCTCAGAACCTGGAAATCATTTTGTGCATTTGTGAACCATCCTATTAATGTTCTAGCTCCTCCTGATATTCCACTGATTCTGGACTACTTACAGGAGGGCCTAAGCTAAAATTATTATGTTAATTTGTTTTCCCTAAGACCCATTGGCATCACAACATATGGGGTAAATTCGCCCCTGCGAGCCCCTGGGACGAAGGAATATTTAATGAAAAAATAACAATTAAATTTTAATCCCCTCCTCCATGAGGTATAAATAGGCTCCACCTCCCCCTAGACCTCAGTCTAATTATAAAGAAACATAAAACACAGGGAGGGAGTCTTGTGATGCCAATGGGTCTTAGGGAAAACAAATTAACATAATAATTTTAGCTTCCCTTACGTCCCATTGGCATCACAACATATGGGGAATTAGCAAGCATTATCCCCAATGGGCGGGTTATTTATTACGTCCGCATTAAGAACAGATCTTGCAAAGGTTGCTCTTGACAAGAAAGAAGTATCCAGCCTGAAATATCTCACAAAGGTAGTCAAAGACGACCAGGTAGCTGCCTGGCATATGTCCTCAAGTGGCACAGCGGCACGCTCTGCCCAAGTGGAGGCCACAGCTCTAGTAGAGTGAGCCCTGGTAAATTCTGGTGGATCCAGATCAGCAGAGGAGTAACATAAGGCAATGGAGTCACAGATCCATCTGGATATTGAAGGTTTTGAAGCCTTTCTCCCCTTGTTCTTTCCTGTGAAAGGGATAAAGAAATTCTCGTCTTTACGAAAATCACCTACTCTATGTAGATAGATCTTGATAGCTCTGGATACGTCCAATAAAGAAAGATCCAAGTCTTCTTTAGATGATCCAGTAGGAGAAAATACAGGCAATACTATTGGCTGGTTGATGTTGGCAAATGAAGCCACCATAGGCAGGAATCCTGGAAGGAACCTAAGGATAACTTTGTCTTGGGAAAAAATCACGTATGGAGGTGCGGAGCCAAGGGCTTGAAGTTCTCCAACTCTCTTAGCAGAGGTAATGGCTAGTAAAAGAGAAACTTTCAATGTTAACTTGAAGTCTACTTACTCCCAAGGCTTAAAGGGAGGAAGACACAGGCGTCTCAACACAAAGGATAAGTCCCATGGGTCTACCTGCTTTACCAGGTTAGGCCTAGTCTAGCCTTAACAAAATTCTTTACCTCCCAAGATCTGAAAGAAACGTGAGTTTAGGTGTGCAGAGAGGGCTGCTATCTGCACCTTGATGGAACTAGGTTTTAATCCTTTATAGAAGCCTTCCTGTAAAAACTTCAATGACTGTGGAGTAGAAGGTTTAAGTCCATCAATACTCCTGCTTGCACACCAATCTTGAAAATCTTCCAAATCCGTGCATAAGATTTATTTGTAGTGCAACTACGAGCGTGAGAAAGAGTATACTATACCTTCTCAGAAAAACTAGAGTCCAATACGGTCCTCTCAGTCTCCGAGCTGTCAAGCTGAGGCTGGAAAGATTCCTGCACAGATGTTGACCCTGGAATATTAGATCCGGATGCAGAGGTAATCTCCAAAATTCCCCTCTGCTCATATTCATGGGCAGGGTGAACCATGACCCCTTCGGCCAGAAGGGAGTTATTATTATTACTGACGACTGATCTAGACTGATCTTCGTCAAACTGTGGGAATCATGGCTATGGGAGGAAAGATATACGCCAGCTGGTATGTCCATGGTATTGTCATTGAGTCCACTACCGTGGCATTGTCTGCCCTGTAAAGGGAGCAGAAATTCCTCAGTTTGGCATTGCTTGCTGATGCCATGAGGTCTCTCTGAGGAAGCCCCCACCTCTGGGTTAACTGAATGAACACTCTCCTTGAGAGAGACCATTCCCCCGGTAATGTCAGGCCTCGACTCAGTCAATCCGCCAATATATTGTCGACACCCCTGATATGAATCGCAGAGAGTCTGGTTATTCTGGTTTCTGCCCAACAGAAAAAACTTCTCTACTTCCCTGAGGAGAGAAGGGGATCTGGTACCTCCCTGTTTAGGTACGCCACACAGGTCATGTCGTTCATCCGGATTCTGACTGCTCTCTGTAAAATAGGAGGAGAAAAATGAAGAAGAGCTAGGTAAATCGCTCTAAGCTCCCTCGCGTTGGAGGGCAGAGCGGATTCCTGTTGACTCCAAGATCCTGCAGTCGTGATGACTGTCAGATGAGCTCCCCAACCTGTTCCTGAAGCATCTGTCGTGATGGTTATCCAGTGTGGTTCTGAAAATAAAACTCCATGTTTGACTTGTCTCCACCACATTAGAGAATGTCTTGTTTGAGTCGATAGAACATGCATCGCATCCAAGTCCTTCAGTCCTCGGTTCCATACTGTTAGTGCTTCTCTCTGAAGAAATCTCATGTGCCATAACGCCCATGGCACCGCGTCCGCAGCTGAGGCAAGGAGCCCTAGAAAGCGCATTTATGTTCTTATGGATACCTGACGAGGAGGAATTAGGAATTAAGTCTGATTTCTCTATGTTGATAAGCCAACCTAATTGTTGAAGTATGTCCTGGACATAGTTCAACTGAACTCTCAGAAGATCCTGAGTCTGAGTCATAATCAACCAATCATCCAGGTAAGGGATAACTTTATCCCCTGTAAAAGCGAACCATCATGGTGACACTACCTTTGTGAAAACAAAGGGTGCGGAGGTATTCCGGATGGAAGGACTTTGAATTGTAAGTGTCTTACCTTCCCCTGGATTTGGATGGCGAAGGCTTTCCTGTGAGCCTTCAGAATCGGTACATGAAGATATGCATCCGGTAGATCTATGGTGACCATAAAATCTCCCTCCTGGAGGATAGATTTTACCGATCTTATGTTCTCCATGTGGAACGTCTTCTTTACGATGCACCTGTTGAGATATCGCAAATCTATAATAAGCCTCCAATTTCCGGATGGCTTCAGCACTAGTAACACTGGGGAGTAAACTCCCTGACCGATCTCTGATAGAGGAACATCCTCTAGAGCCTCAATGGAAAGGAGGTAAAGAATTTCTGTCTCTAGGACTAAGTGTCTTTCTGGCTTAAGATTTCTTGACAGAAGAAATCTTGGAGGAGGAAGAGATGATAAATGAAGGACATAACCATTTTGAATAATATTTAACACCCAGTGATCTTTTCTTAATTCTTCCCAGGCAGGGAGAAACAAACTCAGACGTGTTCCCACTGGACAGCTTCTGCGTCAGAAGTCTGGTTTCTTGTTGGTGTCCTTATTCTGCTGCTTCCCAGAACCTCTTCTGGAATAGTTTCTTCCTCGACCTCTGTACTGGTATCTCTCTTTGCCTCGCTGAGGAGATTTTTCTCTGCGAAAGGAATCACCGCTCTTATAGGACAATGGTAGGGACTTCCCCTCCTTGTCAGACAATTCCTCCATTAATTTATCCAGCTCAGAGCCAAACAGCCTACCTGGCTGGACCTCCATATTACAGAGCTGAATTTTGGAGTTAGCATCTCCAACCCAGGGTTTTAACCATAGCGCCCTTCGGCAGCGGTTGAGAGCGTACTAGTTTTTTTACGCTAACCTGGTTCCCTGAGATGCATCATCGCAGAGGAAGTCAATGGCCATAATGACCTTTTTTAAGGAGCGAAGGACCTTGTCCCTGCTAGCTCTAGCTTCCAAATTTTCCTGGACCTTGGTCAGCCATCTTCTTAGGCTTCTAGAAACCTCAAAAGAAGAAATGGAGACTGCCCCTTGGGCTGCCGCTGCCGTGTATGATCTCTTGAGGGCTACCTCCACCCTTCTATCCATCGGATCCTTAAGATTGGATCCGTCCTCCGCAGGCAGCACAGTACATTTTGACAGTTTGGCTATGGCCAGGTCCACCTTTGGAGGCTCAATCCAGTCCTTACATTGTTCTTCCTTGAGAACATATAAGGTCTTAAACCTCTTGCTCAAACCCGGAGCCTTTTCCGGTTCCTTGCCGCCTGTAACATAGACAATGAAGTCTTACCCACAGAAAAAGCCCTAGGCTTTTTTGAGGAGGACCAATCCTATCCTCTTCTATTTCCTCAGGGTGTATTTCAGCTTGCACAGCTTAGCAGAGCTTGTGAATTCTATCAGCTGTGAAATACCCCCTGAATAATTCTTTCTCATCTTCAGAAGTAGAAGAGGTTTCAGAAGAAGATGATGAGTTAACTTCATCAATCACAGTAAAACTGAAAATTACCATAATCCTATAGCCATAAAGTAATATACTCAGAGGCTGGGAGTAGAGAGAGAAATACTCCATTTGGTCTTTAACTTAGGACACGGGCGGCGATTCTCATTAGCCGCTAAAGTCTTTTGCACATAGTCCTTGACCCATACAGCTACATCCTGAACATCAGGCTCCTCATAGGTTTAGGTCTGCATGAAGGACAGCGTACTTAGGCATTATAAATATTTTTAGGCATTCATAAATATTTTTATGAAAGAAAGGATGAATCTTATCTGGAAAAAATGATCCTCCTACGGTATCCATAGCCGTCAGGTAGTGGAGTCTCACACTCGGCACATGAAGTGCTTCCTTAGAAGGTCTTTTACCAGCAGCAGGACTGGTCTCCATTTCAGACATCTGCAAATAATCAATGTATTACAATACATATAAACCACTAGCCTGGCTAGAGTGATATCGGAAAGAGACACTAGGTGGCAGCAACACTTACTTTTAAGTATATAGAAGAGAGATCACAGCACTTTGCACTCAGATGTTTTCTATTAGATCCAAATGAGCCACAGAAAATCCTTCCAGAGGAAGACAGCCAGACCTAGAGGTAGCAACAGCTTACCTTCTGCCTTGAACACACAGCTAATCCGGCATGCAGAGAGCGCGCGCCGCTGCCGGCCCCCGGAAGTTACATGACGCTGATGCCGCAGTGCTGAGACGCACGCACCGCCGATGCGTTCCACAGTCGAATGCAACTGGAAGAAAAGCCAGCGGCTCGGGTGACACGCAGAGTGCGTTCCAAGACGCACTAGGTAAGAAAAACTTAAAAGCTAAGACCTGCAGAAGCAAATATCAGGATACTACCTGGACACCGGCTCCAGCGGCATCCCAGCAATCATTACCTGGAGAGAAAACCTGAATGCAACAGGTTAACAAAGCATAAAAACGGAGGAGGGACAAAGTCCCCTAGGGCTAACAGCAACGAAGTAAAAAAAGACTGAGGTCTAGGGGGAGGTGGAGCCTATTTATACCTCATGGAGGAGGGGATTAAAATTTAATTGTTATTTTTTCATTAAATATTCCTTCGTCCCAGGGGCTCGCAGGGGCGAATTTACCCCATATGTTGTGATGCCAATGGGACGTAAGGGAAAAAAGAAATTAAGACCTAGGCACCATTAAAGTCCAAGTGTCAGCACTTAGTGCCCTATTTGACTACAGACTGGCGGAGCATCCTTGGATTAAGAGGTTCACAAAAGCTGCAGTTAGACTTAACCCTACCTTTAAGTCTAAACTACCACCATGGGATCTGAACATTGTTCTTTCAGCTTTAACACTTGCCCCATTTGAACCCATGTCTGATTTACCAATTAAATTACTATCTTGGAAGCTAGCTTTCCTATTAGCCATCACTTCAGCTAGAAGAGTTAGCGAAATTAGAGCCTTTTCCATTGTCTCTCCCTACATGACCATCAGAGATGATAGAATTATCCTATCACCCGATCCTGCTTTTCTTCCTAAGGTTGTTTCCAATTTTCATAGAACCCAAGAGGTAGTTCTTCCCTCCTTTTGTAACAATCCAAATAACGAGAGAGAATCAGTCTTCCACACTCTAGATGTGAGACGTATCATTTTACACTACCTTGATGTTACTAGAGATTGGAGACATAGCAACAATCTCCTCATTTCTTTTCAGGGAAAAAATAGGGGAAAAGCAGCTACATCACAGACGATTTCTAGATGGGTCAGACAGGCTATTGGAGAATGCTATAAGTGTAGTGGAAAAGATGTTCCAGTGGGTTTTGGGGCACATTCTACTAGGGCAGTGGCCACTTCATGGGCAGAAAGGGCTTCTGTCCCCTTAGAACAGATCTGCAGAGCAGATACATGGAGCACTCCACACACTTTCTTCAAACACTACAGACTACAACTGTCCTCTACAGAAGATCTTAAATTTGGACGTAGGGTTCTTCAGGCAGTAGTCCACCCCTAGGCGGGAAAAAAGATTCCTAGTCTACTCTCCAGGGGTGTCGTCGTGGGGCGACAAGAGAAAACATAAATTACTAACCGGGTAATTTCTTTTCTTTAAGCCCATGACGGCACCCCGCCTAATACCCACCCTGTTAAGAAAGTATATATATTTTCTTTAAAAAAAAAAAGAAAAGAAAAGATGATTTTTTCATTAAGTTTAAAAAAACAAAAAAACAAAAAAACAAAAAACTTTGTTGTATATACACACACAGTATGTTTTTCTATGTTGTGTTTAATTAACGTTCGCTCCTAGGAACCTTGCTGAGAAACTGGTGCTGGTGAGAGGAGGCGATTCTTTTAAGGTCCAGTGGTCCTGTTTCCTGTCCAATGGGAGTAGGAGGTGGTCCTCTCCAGGGGTGCCGTCATGGGCTTTAAGAAAAGAAATTACCCGGTTACTAATTTATGTTTTTTACTTTCTATCGGTACCTTGATTGCGCATATGCAACTTTTTGATCGCTTTTTATTACAATTTTTCTGGATTTGATGCGACCGAAAATGCACAATTTTGCACTTTGGGATTTTTGCACTTTGCGCTTACGCAGTTTACCGTGCGAGATCATGAATGTGATTAATTTGGTAGTTTGGGAGATTACGCACGCAGCGATAGCAAACATGTTTATTTATTTATTTATTTTTATTTATAACCTGGGAAAAGGGGGGTGATTCCCACTTTTATTAGGGGAGGGGGATTTTTATTAATAACAACACTTTTTTTTTCACTTTTACACTTATACTAGAAGCCCCCCTGGGGTTAGGGTTATTCCCCCTGGGGTGGGGGTTATTCCCCTTGGGGTTAGGGTTAATCCCCCCTGGGGTTAGGGTAATTCCCCCTGGGGGACTTCTAGAATAAGTACACTGATCTTTCATGCAGATTTATGCAGCATAGATCGATGAGATAGGCACTCTATTGCTTCCGGCTGTTGCAGCCGGAAGTAACCGAATGCCGAGCCGGGATCAGTTTTATTACGGTGTAAACCCCGGCCGGCACCAGACACGGGGATCGCTCCTCCGGGACAAAGTCCCGGGGGGGGGGGGGGGGGGGGGGGCGATCTCCGCCACTAGACACCAGGGAAAGGCTGCATCAGGTAATCAGATGCAGCTGTCATCTTTGACAGCTGCATCTGATTACTTTATTAGCTCTGAACACCCTTAACGGCCTCAGGGCGTAAATATGCGGTCGTTAAGGGGCTAAGCTTCAAGAGGTGGCATTTAGAAGGCTTTAAAGTGTCTCTGTACCCACAATCTGACCCCCCCTCAAACCGCTTGTACCTTCGGATAGTGGCTTTTAATCCAAGATCTGTCCTGGGGTCCGTTCGGCAGGTGATGCAGTTAATATCATAAAAAACAACTTTTAAACTGGCAGCCCCGTGCCCAACAGCCGTGGCTTAGATTGTGTATGCATTAGGCTGGCACACCCTCTCTGTCCCTTCTCCCCATCCTCCTCATCATTAGGAATGCTCCAGGTAGATTGCCTACTATTCGTTAGCTGTATGAGCACTGCACATGGGCTGGATCGTTAAGCAGCTGTGTAGTTTTCACTGCAGATGAATAGGAAAAATGGTGAAGAGGGTGGGGAGGAGGGACAGAGAGGGTGTGCCAGCCTAATGCATACACAAACTAAGCCACGGCCAAAGGGCTGCCACTTTAAAAGTTGTTTTTTATGGCAATAACTGCATCACCTGCCGAACGGACCACAGGACAGATCTTGGATTAGAAGCAGCCTTCGAAAGGTACAAGTGGTTTTGGGGGGGGGGGGGGGGCAGATTGTGGGTACAGAGTCTCTTTAACTTCAGGTCATGGCAGGTCATTACTCTGAAGACCTCAGCCAGGTGCTGCAAATGCTCTTGATAGGAGCGAGATTAGACATCATTTAGAGCAGTACACTTAGAAAATTTCTGTGGCCCAGACATCGCTCCATGAGGCGCTGAAAAGTATCTGGGACATTAAAAAGCCTAAATGGCATGGTGTAACTTTTTCGAAGAATCTGCATCTGCCATGGCTGTCGGCAGGTGATAGCGCTTTTCTCAGTGCTGATGTTACTAAAGAGGAGGTTATAATGGGAAGGCCCCGGGATCAGATGGGTAACCGGGAAAATTCTACAAAATTATAAATGACCTAGTGACTCCATTGCTAACTACTTTAACCCCTTGCCCCAAAATTACGTCCTGGGACGTCATGAAATGCCAGTGCTTAATGCATCATGACGTCCCAGGACGTCATGAAAGTAAACAAGCACCGTGCAAAATTGCACAGTGAAGTTTACTGTTTCTGGGTGCCGGCAGGACCCAGGGTCTCCTAGCAACAGCCAGGAGACAAAGCTGAGACGGGACAGTCAGTTTAACCCTATAGATGCCGTGGTCAGTACTGACCGCGGAATCTATAGGATTCACAGGAGGAGGGAGCTCCCCGTCACCCATCGGGACCCCTGCAGTGTGATCGGGGGTCCCGATGTGTGGCTGAGCCTGCTTATAATCAGTGGAGCATGGCCCCCCGGCGTATCTGGAGATCCGACCCCCCCCCCATGAGTACATATAGTAGTATACAGGAGTGACAGGAGGAGGGATCTTGCCGCGCGATCGCGGGGTCCCGATGTGTCCCCAAGCTTGTGGAATTATTGCACCAGTAACTGCAGAAGCCTGTGCGCGATGGCTCTGTCTCACACACGAAGTGACAGCCTGTCAGATCCTGTGGCGCGATCTCACAGGCTTCTGTGCAGTAGTTACTGTAGTGTAGTAGTAGCAGCAGTTTCGATCGCAGGGTCCCGATGTGTCCCCCAGCTTGTAGAATCACCAGTAACTGCTGCTACTACTACACTACAGTAACTACTGCACAGAAGCCTGTGAGATCGCGCCACAGGATCTGACAGGCTGTCACTTCGTGTGTGAGACAGAGCCATCGGCGCGATCTCACAGGCTTCTGCAGTTACTGGTGCAATAATTCCACAAGCTTGGGGACACATCGGGACCCCGTGATCGCGCGGCGAGGGTCGCGATGGGTGACAGGGGAGATCCCTCCTTCTGTCACTCCTGTATACTCCTATATGTACTCACGGGGGGGGGGGTCGGATCTGCAGATACGCCGGGGGGCCATGCTCCACTGATTACGAGCAGGTTCAGCCACACATCGGGACCCCCGATCACACTGCAGGGGTCCCGATGGGTGACAGGGGGAGCTCCCTCCTCCTGTCACCACTATAGATTGCACACATCGGGATAGCTAGTATAACACATAGGTGTACATCAGAATTGCTATGTTCTATACCTGTAAATGTTAGGCTATAGCACATAGCAGTACTGATAAACTACTATGTGTTATACTAGCTATCACAGGGTCCTGATGTGTGTGTGTGTGTAACAGTATGGTTGTGTAACAGTATGGTTACCTGTGAGAGTGAGCGTTAAGTCCCATAGGGCAACAAAATAATAAAGTGAAAAAATAAAATAAAGTGCAAAAGCATAAAATAATAAAGTTAAAAAAGTAGATTTTAATTTTCATGGCAAAATGCTTAAGACTCTCCTCCAACACCTGTGAGGTCTAAATGCCCCTAGAAGAATTTTACGTGATGTCCAGTTTCCAAAATCGGGTAATTTCTGGGGGGTTTCCTCTGTAATAGTATCATGGGGGGCGCTGCCAACGCACATGGTCCCTAAAAACTGTTACAACAAAATATGTGAGAAGAACATCTTTCCTTTCAGAGCCCTGCCGTATGCCCAAACAACAGTTTGTGACCCCATAAAGGGTACTTCCGTACTCAGAAAAAATTGGGGAACACATTTTTTTGTATTGTTTATTTCCTTGTCTTTCTTGTTATTTGAGAAATTTCAAGCCAAAAATGAATTTTACTGGAATTTTTTTTTTATTTTCATTGCCCACTGCTAAATACTTTCTCCAAACACCTGTGCAGTGCTTATACTTACTACACCCCTGGATGAATAATTTGAGGGGTTTAGTTTCCAAAATGGGGTCACTTGTGGGGGCGGTCCACTCTGCTGGTACTACAGGGGCACTCCAAGCGCATGTTGCACCCAGAAACTGCTCCATGAAAATATGCACTGAAAATGCAAAAGAACGCTCCTTCCCTTCTAAGCCCTGCCATATGCCCAAACAGTGGTTTATGCCAACATATGGGGTACTTTTGTACTCAGGAGAATTTGCGTTACACATTTTGAGGTGCATTTTTGCCTATGTTCTTTGTGGAAATATGAAATTTTAAACTAAAAGAAAATATTAATGAAAAAAAGCTCATCTTTAATTCTTTATGTCCTAGTAAGAAATGCTTTCCTCAAACAACTGTAAAGTCAAAATGCTCACTACACCTCTCAATTAAATCTTTGAGGGGTGTAGTTTTTAATATGGGGTGACGTATGGGGGTTTCTAACATAAAAGCTGCTCCAATTCACTTCACAAATGGACTGGTCCCTAAAAAAAAAAATCGATTTTTGAAATTTTCATGAAAATGTGAAAATTGCTGATAAACTTCTAAACCTTGTAGCATCCTAAGAAAATAAAATATGTTTACCAAATCATGCCAGCACATAGCAAACATATTTCTTATATGACTAAGTAACTTATTTATGTGGTGTGACCTACTTTTTTAGAAGCAGAATTTTTCAAAGTCATACTAATGCTAATTTTTATAATTTTTCATAACATTTTGCACTTTTTTCCCCCAAAACACCAAGAATATTGACTAATTGAATACAATAACATAAAGTACAATGTGTCACGAGAAAACAGTCCCAGAATTGTGAGCATACGTTGAAGCATTGCAGAGTTATAATGAAATAAAGAGAGACAGGTCAGATTATGAAAAATGAGCTTGGTCATTGAGGCCAAAACAGGCTGCGGAGGCAAGGGGTTAATTACATATTAAAAACTGGACATATCTCCCTTATAGCTAAGCAAGCCTATATTAAAGTCATACCCAAACCCGGTAAAAACTTACTAGACCCTAAGGGCCCTATTCCATGGGCCGAGCAACGATGTAAACGAGCTGGGCCTATCCACAGCCCCGATGATCGTTAAGCAAGTGCTGCAGGGACATCGTTACCGATGTCCTTGCAGCCCTAGCAGCATACATTACCTGCAGGGCTTCTCCTCCACTCTCAGTCTTCCTCCCCGGGTCCCGCGGCGTAGCCAGGGCTGTGGAGTTGGTAAGCCGCAGCTCCGACTCAAACTCCGACTCCTGAATTTTATCAGGACCGACTCTGACTCCCGACTCCGACTCCTTCATAAATGGCCGGTCATATACCAGGGGAGTTATTTATCACACTGGCTCAGCAGCTTCTCCCTAATGTCCTACATGATCCTGGGGCGACTTCTGAGTAAATAAAGGAATACTGTATATAAAGCAGATTCTCCTGTGTGTGCAGCGGATGCAGCCAGTCTCCAGCCTCCATGTCCTGAACTACTCACAACTAGACTAGATGGAGCAGGTGGTCTTTTCCTGCTGACAGTCTTCTCTGTTTCTAACTAAATATTCACCGTACACAAAGAAACACTGCTAACAATGCCAAATACCTGTGATACAGAGGGGTCAGCCATAGTGATATAGAGGGGTCACACATAGTGATGTTGAGGGTCACTGTGGGGGCACGCAATAGCACACACACACAGCCTGCTGCAGCCATAGCATACACACACAGCCTGCTGCAGCCATAGCACACGCACACACACACACACTCACTCATACACACAGCCTGCCGCAGCCATAGCATACACACACACAGCCTGCTGCAGCCATAGCACACACACAGCCTGCTGCAGCCATAGCACACATATACACACACAAACACAGCCTGCTGCAGCCATAGAACACTGAAGAAAAACACACAATCTTCTCCCAGAGAGAAAACACCACAGGACAGAGGTTACTGCTACACTACTTATGTCTTCTCCTCCTCCTCTATATTACACAGGATATCTTCATATTACACTGCTGCTCATATACAATCATCCAGGAAGAGACCAGCACAGATCTCCCCCCACACAATGGACTCTTCCAGCTCAGAAACAAACTGTCAAATAGTGACAACAACTTTTCCCCAACCACCCTTATGTAATAGGGCCAGTGTCCTATTAGAATGTTGCTCATAAAATATATTGATGAGCAAAACTTATAAAATTTAAATAAAAAACTCAATTCTAAATTTTTTAAAGATTTTTTTAAAGCTGGAGTCGGAGTCAGTACATTTTTTTCCGACTCTGACTCCAGCCAAAACTAGCTCTGACTCCAACTCCGACTCTGACTCTAGCCAAAACTAGCTCAGATTCCGCGACTCCGACTCCACAGCCCTGGGCGTAGCATCAGCTTCGGTGCAGCCTGACTGAGCTGTCAGACAGCTCAGCCAATCACTGGCTGCGGTGGTCCCGGACAGTGATTGACTGAGCGTCTGACAGCTCAGTCAGGCCACTCCGGAGCTACTGCTGCAAGCTGGACCTGGGGAGGAAGATGGAGCGGCGAAGAAGCCCAGCTAGTTAATGTATGGTGCTTCTTAAATCGTCCCCTGCGCACCGCTATTCCACCGTAGCGATGCACAGTGGGGGACCTATGATTTTAGGTTTGGCCCTAAATAAACGATCAGCCGATGACGCGATCATCGGCTGATCATTCTCTCTATTCCACCAAGCGATAATCGGCCGAATCGGGCCGATTTGGCCGATTATCGCTCCCGTGGAATAGGCCCCTAACTCATACAGACCTATTGCATTAAAAAATCAAGATATAAAGTTGCTGACAAAACTTTAAACGGAAAGGTTAGCATCATTGCTGCCGGGATTGGTGGGGACCCATCAAGTAGCCTTTGACAGAAATAGATTGGCAGGGATTAATATCCGCAAGGTTTTAGCGGTTTTGGGTTACACTCAACGCAGATCCCAGACATATTGCCAGTCTATTTTATGCTGAGAAAGCTTTTGATAACGTACACTCAGACTGACTGGGATCTGTGCTTGCCCAGTTTGGAGTGCGCGGTAACTTTAGGGTATTTTTGGTAGGGCTTTTACCAAGATCTCACATCCTGCATATATGGCTTATGACAACACCATGAAACAGAAAACGTCAGCCTATCAAAAAGCTAGCACTGCACTAAGAGAGGCGTATGCACAATTCTTGCTAACTCCTACAAGCTAACTTTGTCTGGAGGTCTCTTCCTTTGTCTCTTATGGGCCGCTCTCTTATGGAGTCTATACTGTAAGAGCGGTCACACTATGGTGTAAATACTGTAAGAGCGGTCACACTATGGTGTATATACTGTAAGAGCGGTCACACTATGGAGTCTATACTGTAAGAGCGGTCACACTATGGGGTATATACTGTAAGAGCGGTCACACTATGGTGTCTGTACTGTAAGAGCGGTCACACTATGGTGTATGTACTGTAAGAGCGGTCACACTATGGAGTCTATACTGTAAGAGCGGTCACACTATGGTGTATATACTGTAAGAGCGGTCACACTATGGTGTATATACTGTAAGAGCGGTCACACTATGGTGTATATACTGTAAGAGCGGTCACACTATGGGGTATATACTGTAAGAGCGGTCACACTATGGGGTATATACTGTAAGAGCAGTCACACTATGGAGTCTATACTGTAAGAGCAGTCACACTATGGTGTATATACTGTAAAAGCGTTCACACTATAGAGTCTATACTGTACGAGCGGTCACACTATGGTGTATATACTGTAAGAGCGGTCACACTATGGTGTATATAGTTTAAGAGCGGTCACACTATGGAGTCTATACTGTAAGAGCGGTCACACTATGGTGTATATACTGTAAGAGCGGTCACACTATGGTGTATATACTGTAAGAGCGTTCACACTATGGTGTATATACTGTAAGAGCGGTCACACTATGGTGTATATACTGTAAGAGCGGTCACACTATGGGGTATATACTGTAAGAGCGGTCACACTATGGAGTCTATACTGTAAGAGCGGTCACACTATGGTGTATATACTGTAAGAGCGGTCACACTATGGTGTATATACTGTAAGAGCGGTCACACTATGGGGTATATACTGTAAGAGCGGTCACACTATGGTGTATATACTGTAAGAGCGGTCACACTATGGTGTAAATACTGTAAGAGCGGTCACACTATGGGGTATATACTGTAAGAGCGGTCACACTATGGGGTATACACTGTAAGAGTGGTCACACTATGGTGTATATACTGTAAGAGCGGTCACACTATGGTGTATATACTGTAAGAGCTGTCACACTATGGTGTATATACTGTAAGAGCGGTCACACTATGGTGTATATACTGTAAGAGCGGTCACACTATGGGGTATATACTGTAAGAGCGGTCACACTATGGTGTATACTGTAAGAGCGGTCACACTATGGGGTATATACTGTAAGAGCGGTCACACTATGGTGTATATACTGTAAGAGCGGTCACACTATGGTGTATATACTGTAAGAGCGGTCACACTATGGTGTCTATACTGTAAGAGCGGTCACACTATGGGGTCTGTACTGTAAGATCGGTCACACTATGGTGTATATACTGTAAGAGCGGTCACACTATGGTGTCTTTACTGTAAAAGCGGTCACACTATGGGGTCTATACTGTAAGAGCGGTCACACTATGGAGTCTATATGCAGTGTCCCAGAACAGGCTGTCTGTGCCTCATTTCAAGTTTATTTTCATTGTTATAGCCATGCCTGTTCTGGAAACTATTTGCACTGCAACTGTGACTATGTATTCCCTAGTTCTCTCAGGTTTATGTATACTGCATGTGTATTTCACTATGTACAGTGGTATGCAAAGGCTGAGTGATCACGTGACCGTGCCCTGTAACCATGGTTCCTCCAATGGCCGTCGAGCTTTGGCCAGGGATACTGTCAGGATAGGGACAGGGAGACACAAGGACAGGTGAGCCCTGAAGCTGGCACCCGCCCCACTGGCCCTACCTGCTTGCCCCGGATGCCCTAGGTGGCAAATGGACAACTGGACGTTAGTCCCTGTACTGCTAGGGTGCAACACGAAACAAAACAAGACAGACACACACAATAAGAGCGAGGTCAGAATTCCGGGTCAGCAACAGTCTAGCGACGAGGTACAAAAACGTGTCCAAGGGATAGTCAAAATACAAGCCAAAATGTCCGGTAAACAGGAATATCTAAGTCAGGGAAAACGCGAGGTCAAGGAGTACTAGGCTCTATCGCAGGCAAGATACTGAGACAGGGGATTATACTTATAGGACCTGTAGTCCCAGCCCCCAAGGCGTGATTGGAGCTGAAGCTACAGGTCCTGCCCAGATACTGACAGCTGACTAGTGAGTCAGTTTCAGTCCATGATTAGTGAACTCACTACACCTATGTTGATCTGTCAGGGAGTGAATACTGGCCACTACTACAACCATAAATAGCAGAGCAGAGCAAAACCTGACATGCAGTCTGGCTGCTAAGGCTAGGTTCACACTGCGTTTTCAGCATCCGTTTAACGGATCCGTTTTTTTAACGTCCAGAAAAATAGGGTCAGCAACGTTTTTTGGTCCGTTTTGGTCCGCCAAAAAAAAACGGATCCGTTTTTTTTTATAATGGAAGTCAATGGAAAAACGGATGCACACAAATGAATCCGTTTTTTGCAATCCGTTTTTCATGCGTTTTTTGCAAAAAACGGATGCGTTAAACGGATGCTGAAAACGCAGTGTGAACCTAGCCTAAGGACGCCGAGCCAAACGCATAGCCCGAGTCCTAACAACCCCCCCCCCCTGAGGAGGGGCCTCTGGACCCTCACAAAGACCTCCAGGCTTGGTAGGGCATGACAAATAAAATTTTTCTACCAAGTCGGGAGCATGGAGATCCTTGGCAGTGACCCATGTACGCTCTTCTGGTCCATAACCCTTCCAATGCACTAGTTACTGTATGCAGGCCTGTATTTAGAGTTCATGCTGCCCTAGGCACTTTGCACGCAGAGGCGCCCCCCCCCCCCACGTTGCTGTACATGCATGGTATATACCCTGGCACTTGGGTGCCGCTCTGCTTGATGCCCGCTGTTCTCATCAAACAGACGTGATGGAGGAAGGAAGGAGGCCGGGGACGTCTTAGTTTGGGGACTGGTTCTGTCCAGTGTTGGACTGGGGTACCTGGAGCCACCAATATACAACCAGTGAGACACGACATGCTGACCCCGCTCCTTTCCTGAATTCATCTGTATCTGTGACAAATCTCAGATCCCCCTACATTTATACAGCTCTCAGGGTATGCTGGGAATTGTAGTCTCTGAGAGGACAACCCTTTAATAAATCACTGTGTGCAGAGTCTCCTGGTGGCTGCAATCTGTGGGTGACAACCATCAGCCCTGAAGGTCCAGCAAAACATCTGTCTACAGCCGCAGTTATCATAGGATTGTACTACTTTACTACAACTCCCAGCATATCCTAAGGGGTGCAGACTGTCAGTACATGCTGGGAGTTGTAGTGCCTGCAGCTGTTGTAGTTGGATCCTAGGTGCATCATACACTGGATGCTTTGTGGCACATAAGAATACATAGATCTGTGGGGGCTCAGTGCAGGGAAGTGACCCCAGAACAGCACTAATAGGGGATAGAACAAAAACATCTCCCCCAATATCTTATTAGTGATGTTCTGGGGTCACTTCCCTGCACTGAGCCCCCACAGATCTATGTATTCTGATATGCCACAAAGCATCCAGTGTATGATGCACCTAGGACCCAACTACAGCAGCTACAACTCCCAGCATATCCTGAGGGCTGCAGACTGTTCTGGGAGTTGTAGTGCCTGCAGCTGTTGTAGTTGGGTCCTGGAGGCGTTGTGGGAAATCAGAATACATAGATCTGTGGGGGGCTCAGTGCAGGGACGTGACCCCAGAACAGCACTAATAGGGATAGGGGGAGATGTTTTTGTTCTATCCCCTATTAGTGATGTTCTGGGGTCACTTCCACACACTGAGCCCCCACAGATCTCTGTATTCTGATCTCCCACAAAGCCTCCAGTGTATAATGCACCTAGGACCCAACTACAACAGCTGCAGGCACTACAACTCCCAGCATTTACTGACAGTCTACAGCCCTCAGGATATGCTGGGAGTTGTAGTGCCTGCAGCTCTTGTAGTTGGGTCCTAGTTTAAAAGTTTGGGTTAGTGTACTGTAGTGACCGCAGGGCTGTGTCAGTACACTACCGCAAACAATACACTGACCCATTGAGACCCCAATGGTACACAGGCTCTGCACACTATAGAAGTGATTACAGTGCAGTTACTAATGACTCACAGGTGACGTCTTCTCGAATTGCTGTCGCTAACTTTTTGCTTTCTTCTCCATCTGGCGCAGCATCATGAAGACTTCTCTGACCATAACTCGTCTGCAGGCGGGCAGCTGGGGGTGACTGGGGCAGGAGGGCAGCTGGGGGTGACTGGGGAAGGGAGGCAGCTGGGGGTAACTGGGGAAGGGAGGCAGCTGGGGAAGGGAGGCAGCTGGGGGGAGACTGGGGAAGGGAGGCAGCTGGGGGGGGACTGAGGAAGGGAGGCAGCTGGGGGGGACTGAGGAAGGGAGGCAGCTGGGGGGGGACTGAGGAAGGGAGGCAGCTGGGGGGGGCTGAGGAAGGGAGGCAGCTGGGGGTGACTGGGGAAGGGAGGCAGCTGGGGGTGACTGGGGAAGGGAGGCAGCTGGGGGTGACAGGAGAAGCAGCTGGGGGAGCCAGGGAGAGCAGCTGGGGGAAAGGGAGAGCAGCTGGGGGGCAGGGGAGCAGCAGGGAGGGGCAGCTAGGGTGGCAGGGGAGAAGCTGGGGTTCAGGGGGAGAGGTTGGGGTTCAGGGGGAGCGGTAGGGAGGCAGTGGAGAAGCTGGGATTCAGGGGGAGAGGCTGGGGGCAGGGGGAGAGGCTGGGGGTCAGAGGGAGAAGCTAGGGTTCAGGGGGAGCGGTAGGGAGGCAGGGGAGCAGCTGAGAATGCAGGGGGGAGGCTGGGGGCAGGGGGAGAGGCTGGGGGGGCAGGGGGAGAAACTGGGGTTAGGGGAGAGGCTGAGGGTTAGGGGAAGAGGCTGGGGGGCAGGGGAGAGGCTGAGGGTTAGGGGAAGAGGCTGGGGGGAAGGGGAAGAGGCTGGGGGGAAGGGGAGAGGCTGGGGGGCAGGGGAGAGTCTGGGGGGGGCAGGGGAGAGGCTGGGGGATAGGGGGAGAGGCTGGGGGGCAGGGGAGAGGCTGGGGGGAAGGGGAGAGGCTGGGGGGTCAGGGGAGAGGCTGGGGATCAGGGGAGAGGCTGGGGGTCAGGGGAGAGGCTGAGAATGCAGGGGGAGAGGCTGGGGTCAGGGGAGACGCTGGGGGCAGGGGAGAGGCTGAGGGTTAGGTGGAGAGGCTGTGGGGCAGGGGAGAGGCTGAGGGTTAGGGGGAGAGGCTGAGGGTTAGGGGGAGAGGCTGGGGGGCAGGGGAGAGGCTGGGGGGGCAGGGGAGAGGCTGGGGGTTAGGGGGAGAGGCTGGGGGGCAGGGGAGAGGCTGGGGGCAGGGGAGAGGCTGGTGGCAGGGGAGAGGCTGGGGGGCAAGGGAGAGGCTGGGGGGCAGGGGAGAGGCTGGGGGGGCAGGGGAGAGGCTGAGAATGCAGGGGGGAGAGGCTGGGGGGCAGGGGAGAGGCTGAGGTCAGGGGAGAGGCTGAGGTCAGGGGAGACGCTGGGGGGCAGGGGAGAGGCTGAGGGTTAGGGGGAGAGGCTGGGGGGGCAGGGGAGGGGCTGAGAATGCAGGGAGGAGAGGCTGGGGGGCAGGGGGAGAGGCTGAGGGTTAGGTGGAGAGGCTGAGGGATCAGGGGAGACGCTGGGGGGCAGGGGAGAGGCTGGGGGGGGGCAGGGGGAGAGTCTGGGGGTTAGGTGGAGAGGCTTAGGGGCAGGGGAGAGGCTGGGGGTTAGGGGGAGAGGCTGGGGGTTAGGGGGAGAGGCTGGGGGTTAGGGGGAGAGGCTGGGGGGGCAGGGGAGAGGCTGGGGGGGCAGGGGAGAGGCTGGGGGGGCAGGGGAGAGGCAGGGGAGAGGCTGGGGGGGCAGGGGAGAGGCTGAGGGTTAGGGGAGAGGCTGGGGGGTTAGGGGAGAGGCTGGGGGGTTAGGGGAGAGGCTGGGGGGTCAGGGGAGAGGCTGAGAATGCAGGGGGGAGAGGCTGGGGACCAGGGGAGAGGCTGAGGGGTCAGGGGAGACGCTGGGGGGGGCAGGGGAGAGGCTGAGGGTTAGGGGGAGAGGCTGAGGGTTAGGGGAGAGGCTGAGAATGCAGGGGGGAGAGGCTGGGGACCGGGGGAGAGGCTGGGGGGCAGGGGGAGAGGCTGAGGGGCAGGGGGAGAGGCTGAGGGGCAGGGGGAGAGGCTGAGGGTTAGGTGGAGAGGCTGAGGGGTCAGGGGAGACGTTGGGGGGGCAGGGGAGACGCTGGGAGGGGGCAGGGGAGACGCTGGGGGGGGCAGGGGAGAGGCTGGGGGCAGGGGGAGAGGCTGGGGGGCAGGGGAGACGCTGAAGGGCAGGGGAGAGGCTGAGGGTTAGGGGGAGAGGCAGGGGAGAGGCTGGGGGCAGGGGAGAGGCTGGGGGGGCAGGGGAGAGGCTGGGGGGGGCAGGGGAGAGGCTGGGGGGGGGCAGGGGAGAGGCTGGGGGGCAGGGGGAGAGGCTGAGGGTTAGGTGGAGAGGCTGAGGGATCAGGGGAGACGCTGGGGGGCAGGGGAGAGGCTGGGGGGGGCAGGGGAGAGGCTGGGGGGGGGCAGGGGAGAGGCTGGGGGGGGGGCAGGGGAGAGGCTGGGGGGCAGGGGGAGAGGCTGCCCCCCAGCAGGGGAGCAGCTAAGGATGCAGTGGGGCCGGGGGCCGGCAGAGGGGAGAGGCTGGGGGTGACGGGGCGGCCGGGAGAAGGATGGGCAGGCAGGCTGGTTCCCTCCCCCCATGCAGCGCCGGGGTCCGGGGCAGGTGTTGAGCTTCCGGCACACACAGTGTGACAGAGGCCGGAAGCTCCCAGCTGCAGCCCCGCGTTCCCAGATCTTCTCTCCTGCTCGGCGATGACGTCACATCACGTGAGCGCCGCCGAGCAGGAGACAAGATCCGGGACCGCGGGGCTGCAGCTGGGAGCTTCCGGCCTCTGTCACACTGTGTGTGCCGGAAGCTCAACACCTGCCCCGGACCCCGGCGCTGCATGGGGGGAGGGAACCAGTCTGCCTGCCCATCCTTCTCCCGGCCGCTCCGTCACCCCCCCCCCCCCTCCCGGTGCGGACTAGGCACCCGTGAGCCGGTCCCTACGGAGTTTTTTTTTTTTTTTAAGTAATAAAAAAAGGTGTTCCCTGCGGGTGCCGCCCCCCGCAGGGCGCCGCCCTAGGCACCGGACCACGGGTGCCTAGTGGCAAATACGGCCCTGACTGTATGGTGTTACGGACCCTACGAGAATCTAGAATTTTCTCAATCTCATATTCTAATTCTCCTTGTAAAACCACAGGAGAAGGGGGGGGGACTAGGTATAGCAGGCGGAATGTATTTTTTGAGCAATGACTTGTGGAACACCGGATGAATTCGAAGTGATCGGGGCAACTGCAATTTGAAAGAGACAGGATTAACAATTTCGACAATGGAAAACGGACCAATGTATCGAGGAGCGAATTTTGCTGAAGGTACACAAAGACGTAGGTTTTTTGTGGATAACCAAACTCTATCTCCAATCATGTAATCTGGACCGGGACGTCTTTTACGATTGGCGTATTTTATTTGAGTTTGCTGGGCGTGTTCGAGAGTCTTGAGATTAGGTACGGCAGAGAATTTGGGATGGAATCCGTAATTGCAATAGAAGGGGGACAATTGTGTCGAGGAGCTGCGGTGATTGTTCAAAGCGAATTCTGCCATAGGTAAAAATTCGGACCACTTTTCTTGATAATCAGAAACATAACACCTCAGGTATTGCTCCAGAGACTGGTTAAGCCTTTCAGTTTGGCCATTAGTCTTTTGGTGAAAAGCAGATGAGAAGGATAACGTGACACCCAATTTACTGCAGAAGGCCCTCCAGAACCTTGACACAAACTGTACACCCCTGTCAGACACAATGTTCATTGGTATACCATGAAGTCTTAATATATGGCGGATAAACAAGTGGGCAAGAGTTTTAGCATTGAGTAATTTTTTTAGAGCAGTTAGATGGCACATCTTGGAAAAACGATCGACTACAACCCAGACTACTGTTTTCCCTTTGGAGAGAGGAAGATCTGTAATAAAGTCCATGGATAAATGGGACCAAGGTCTGCTGGGAAGTGGTAGTGGCTGCAACAGCCCCTCAGGTAGGGACCGAGGAGTTTTTGCCCTAGCACAGATTTCACAAGACCCCACAAAATTTTGTACATCACACTACCACGAAGGCCACCAACAGGAGCGAGTCAAAAAATACCCGGTACCTGCAATACCAGGGTGTCCGGACAATTTGGAAGTATGGATTTCTTTCAATACTTCCAACCTTAAATGTATGGGTATAAACAACTTATCAGTAGGTGTACTTGCAGGCGCAAGATTCTGAGACTCTAAAATAGATTATTTCAATTTAGCAGAGAGACTGGCAACCACTACCCCTGGACTTAGGATACTCTTGGGTTCACCCTCAGGAACTTCTTTAATGCCAAAGCTCCTGGACAGAGCATCAGCCTTAACATTTTTATTTTCTGGGCGAAAGGTAACTTTAAAATTGAACCTTGTAAAAAACAAAGCCCAGCGTGCCTGGCGTGGATTCAGTCTCTTTGCCTTATCTAGGTACAGAAGATTTTTATGGTCTGTGAGAACAGTTATTTGATGTCGAGCTCCCTCCAGGAAGTGTCTCCACTCCTCGAATGCCCACTTAATGGCCAACAACTCCCGATTCCCTATGTCATAGTTGACCTCGGATGTGGAGAACTTCCTGGAGAAAAATGCCACGGCTCGTAAATTAGTGTAGGGTTCCCTACCTTGGGACAGAACCGCTCCTACACCAGACTCAGAGGCATCCACCTCTACCACAAATGGCTTTTCAAGATCAGGGTGTACCAGCACTGAGGCTGAGGAGAAACTTTTCTTTAAAATCTCAAAGGCTTGTTCAGTCTCTGGCGTCCAAGAGGAGGGATCAGCCCCTTTTTTAGTCCGTTCTGTAAGGGGTTGGCAAAACCCAGAAATCTCTGTATTTCCTTCAGGGTAGTGGGTCTTGCCCACTGCACAACAGCTAAGACCTTTTTTGGGTCCATTTGTATAGAATCAGGGGTCAAGATGTAACCTAAAAATCCCACCTCTTGGACACCAAATAAACACTTAGAAAACTTTGCGCACAGAGAATTTTTCCGTAACCTAGATAATACTTCCCGCATATGTGTCTGATGTGACCTGAAATCAGGAGAGAAGATCAGAATATCATCAAGGTAAATAACAACATAACGTCCAAACAAATCACGAAAAATATCATTAACAAATCGCTGGAAAACGTCAGGAGCATTACTTAGCCCAAATGGCATCACCAAGTATTCAAAATGGCCCTCGGGGGTGTTGAAGGCCGTTTTCCATTCGTCACCCTCTCTAATCCGGATCAAATTATAGGCACCCCGAAGGTTGATCTTAGAAAACCAACGAGCACCTACCACTTGGTTCAGGAGATCCGGGATCAAGGGAAGCGGGTGCTGGTCTTTTACGGTGATTTTATTCAATTCCCTGTAATCAATACAGGGGCGCAGCCCTCCGTCCTTCTTTTCAACAAAGAAGAAGCCAGCACCCATAGGCGACACAGATGGGCGGATGTGACCCTTCCTCAAACTGTCCTGTATATACTGGCGCATTGACTCTCGTTCTGGGGGAGACAAGTTGAAAATCCGCCCTTTAGGAAACTTGGCCCCAGACACAAGATCGATGGCACAGTCATAAGGACGATGGGGAGGTAAGGCGTCAGCGACAATTTCATCAAACACATCTCTAAAATCTGAGATATACTCTGGGAGAGAAACAGAATCACTAACTGAACATACCAATGGACTGACTTGGGTTAGGTGAGAAGCACAGGAACTGCCCCACTTGATCAGTCCCGTGGTTCTCCAATTGAAAACCGGGTCATGCAAACGTAACCAAGGCAAACCAAGGATAATATCTGCGGCCAGCTTATCCATAACAAAAAATGATAGGTCTTCATGGTGAAGACACCCAACCCTCATAGTAACTTCTGAGGTTTGGAATTTCACTTTTCCACCACTTAAGGGAGCAGAATCGGCACCAGCAACCAAAAAAGGAACACATAGAGGGACTAACTCAAGTCCCATGGACAGGGCTACAGAAGTACGCATAAAGCTCAGGGCGGCACCTGAGTCAATCATAGCCTGACAAGGAAAAGACAAAGAATTGGAAAATAGTGATACAGGTAACAGGAACTTATCAATAATATTTGGAGGTACCTGTGTGCCTGAGTGACCCTCCTGACAATCACTCAGGCACTGGCGTTTCCCGGTTTCTGGCTTAGTCTTGTCGGGCAATCTCTGATGAAGTGTCCCGGTTTCCCACAGTAGAGGCACAAGGAGTTTGAAAGTCAGTGCTCTCTGCGGGTGGCTGCCGTGGTAGAGCCCAACATCATGGGTTCCTCAGCTGGTAAAGGCGGTGAGGAGACTACAGTGGGCTTAGGAGCAGTCATCATAGACCTAACCAACTGACTCTGGCGTGCCATAACTGATGTCGCCCCCTGCTTTTCCCGTTTCCTCTCCCTAAGACGTCTGTCAATTGAAACAGATAGGGCCATAAAATCACTAAGGGTGTCAGGTACAGGATGGCTGACCAGAGCACCCTTCACTGCCTCTGACAAACCTTGCCGGAAAAGCGTCTTTAAGGGAGCATCTGCCCAACCAATCACAGCACTCCACTGTCTGAACTCGGAGCAATACTCCTCGGCCGTGCGACGACCCTGCTGTATAGATAGTAAATGTGACTCCGCTAGGGCGACCCGGTTAGGGTCATCATACACCTGTCCTAGGGATTCAAAAAACGTCTCCACAGAGTTCCATTCAGGGGCCTCGGAGGGTAGGGACAAAGCCCAATCCTGAGGTGCCCCCTGTAGGAGAGAGACAACAACCGCTACCCTCTCTGCATCACCAGAGAAAGGAGTAAACCTAAAATACAGGTTGCAGGATTCCCTAAATAACCAAAACCTGTCAGGATTACCGCTAAAACGGTCAGGCAACAACATTTTAGGTTTGTGGGAGACTAGCTGGACTGGTGGAGATACCGAGACAGGTGGTACTGATGACTGGGGGGCAATCAGAGTTAGGGAGTCAACCCGGTTGGATAGCTGAGATACCAAACCAGCTATCCCCTGGAGCTGGGTAGCCATCTTGTCCAGGCGGTCGGCGACCGATGTCTCGGTACTCATGCCAAACCGTCGAGAGCGGCTTTGATATGGGCCTGCGATAATGTCAGGATAGGGACAGGGAGACACAAGGACAGGTGAGCCCTGAAGCTGGCACCCGCCCCACTGGCCCTACCTGCTTGCCCCAGATGCCCTAGGTGGCAAACGGACAACTGGACGATAGTCCCTGTACTGCTAGGGTGCAACACGAAACAAAACAAGACAGAGACACACAATAAGAGCGAGGTCAGAATTCCGGGTCAGCAACAGTCTAGCGACGAGGTACAAAAACGTGTCCAAGGGATAGTCAAAATACAAGCCAAAAGGTCCGGTAAACAGGAATATCTAAGTCAGGGAAAACGCGAGGTCAAGAAACACTAGGAGTACTAGGCTCTATCGCAGGCAAGATACTGAGACGGGATTATACTTATAGGACCTGTAGTCCCAGCCCCCAAGGCGTGATTGGGGCTGAAGCTCCAGGTCCTGCCCAGATACTGACAGCTGACTAGTGAGTCAGTTTCAGTCCATGATTAGTGAACTCACTACACCTATGTTGATCTGTCAGGGAGTGAATACTGGCCACTACTACAACCATGAATAGCAGAGCAGAGCAAAACCTGACATGCAGTCTGGCTGCTAAGGACGCCGAGCCAAACGCATAGCCCGAGTCCTAACAGATACCATGTGACTTCCTGCTGTGCCTCAGTCTTCTCCCTGCTCCCAAGCAAGGAGGTTGTGTTTCTGTGAGTCCCTCTTCACCTTCAGAAGAGTGGACTTGGTGCTCTGCTGTACAGATCCTGGCTGTTCAACTGCTCAAGTGCCTGGAGTATCTCCTCATCTGGGTGATGTTCCTGTTATTCCTTTTCTCATCAAGTCAAGATATTCACAGGAAGTATTCTAAACCACCCAGCTTCTCTATTCTCCACTCACTACTACTCCCATCATCCGGCACGCTTCACCTCAGCCTATGCAGCACCACCTTAGTTCTGTTTATGCAAGTCTGCTACATACCCGGTTGCATCCGGAAGAGACTGTTGCTACCAGTTTACCTCAGTTACAATAAAAGTGTAACCACCGCTGTTACCGAACCCTGGCATTGGTGTCCGTTTACTGGTGCCCTGACTAGGTACAGCGCAGAATCGCATGCCCAGTAGTAAGTATACCGCAGTATCCGCAGACCGGTCCCTCAGCTGTGCCATCCTCAGGCCCTGTACTGTGACAAGCCTATACCCTGCAGCTGCCCCGGTTCCTGCCCACTCACAACACCTGCACTGCGAAGTGACCCTCACGGGTCAGGGCATCGCATATACTTTAACAGCGGTCACACTATGGTGTATATACTGTAAGAGTAGTCACACTATGGAGTCTATACTGTAAGAGTGGTCACACTATGGTGTATATACTGTAAGAGCGGTCACACTATGGTGTATATACTGTATGAGCGGTCACACTATGGAGACTATACTGTAAGAGCGGTCACACTATGGTGTATATACTGTAAGAGCGGTCACACTATGGGGTATATACTGTAAGAGCGGTCACACTATGGAGTCTGTACTGTAAGAGCGGTCACACTATGGGGTATATACTGTAAGAGCGGTCACACTATGGAGTCTATACTGTAATACATAGCAGCATTTCCTATGACCTGTGATATAATATAATAATCTGCTAAACCTCCTATAATGTACAGTATTTATGTTGATCAGACGCTATAGTCTGTATATTTCCGGACTGTCCAGGAATCTGCAGATCACTGTCATCTCTGGAGCCATAACCCCCATCATCTATTACAGGAATATTACACATAGAAGCCTGTACTGTGTCTGTAGATGGGGAAGCTGTGTCTGCAGCAGTCACACTATTCTCTCCCTTCTCCTTATAGATGAAAGTATCACTTACTCATGACAATATAGTGGCCTGTCATATTCCCCTAGATCTTGTGCATCATGAACGTTTTGGTGTATTGCCAGTAATCCCCCAATGATGAGGTCTCCATCCTGGTAATGTGTCTGTTTGTTATCTAAAACTTTTTTCATCCTGAGATCACAAGCTTTTTGCATTGAGAGAAGCCATAGAAGCATTGATGTGATAAGGAAAAGCAGCATCTCCTCCTAGGAATGGGATGAGGAAGAAGAGGAGAATAATATCTAAGTATTACAGGATGGAGGCAGCAAGAAGAGCAGAGACACAGAGCGTGCGGTAGCTGATAGGGTCAGTGACATTATGGGGACTGCTCTCATCTCTCCTCTTCTTATACAGGATGATGGGACATAGGTTACACTGTCTGGTTACATCACACATTATTCTGGTCTGATCCCTGATGACTGTGGCCGCATCCGTCTTTACTATAGAGAATTGTAGAGTAAGAAGCAGAAATATCCTGATCAGCCATCATTGTGTTATACAGATGTATTTCCATCTCCACAGCCCTGTACACAGATCCCATCCCTCACAGTGACCCCGGCCTGCAGTAAGGCTTACAATCTAACATACACTAACACTGGGGACCAGTCCATAGGAATCTGGAGGTTTCTGGAGTTTGGGACGAAACTGAGGAACCCAAAGGAACACAAGCCAACTCCTGGCAGCTATTCCCCTCAGTCAGATATTAGTCCCCCCAGTGGTGCTATACGCAGATCCCCTCAGCGTGCAGAGACACCTGGATAAGATTTATGAATGTTGAGCATCTTTTACAGCTTTCTTTACAAGCATTTCTCATGTTATAGGGTTTGTATCAGTTCTGGCCACAGTGTATTGCTAAACCCTAAAGAAAGAGACCACAATTACAATTACATGGACAAGAGTCCATCAAATTCAACATATAACCCTACTGTGGCAATCAGAATAATCCCTGGATCAGCGTCCTATCACATGTAATATAATGCCTATAACTAGATTTCCTTTTAGTACCTTTGTTCCACTGGGGTCAGTTCCCCTTACTTTCCCCCAGTAACCAACTGTCTGAGTGGGCAATGCTATGCATCTGTAGGGACTGGTTATGTGGCGTACACAAATTTCCAGCCAAAGATGACACTTGGTGGCCGTCAGTGAGACCCGAAACCGGGAGCTTGAAAACTGGTAAGTATATCCTGTTTATTAAGTTCCCGCACCCCCCTTTTTTTTAGTTCAAGTGGCTTTTCTTTTAATGAACCAGCCATAACAGCATCATGTGGCAGACAGCTCCACTGTGTCACTGCTCTTCCCATATATGATGTGTGTACGCTCCGGCCAGGATCCCATAGCAAACAATGCTATGTTCCATCCTGCAAATCTATGGCTGTAGTTCTGCGGCGAGAACTACGGCCGTAGATTTACGTAGTGTGAACATAGCCTTTGATTGCACAGCTGAATGTACTGCAAGCTATAACTCCACACTTGTTTTTGCCACTGTTCCTCCAATCCTTGAGCTGTGTACCTCACACCTCTTTAACCCATCACACACTGACATGCAGTCCATTGCAGAAAGTTCCCCACCAATGGATGACAAGTCCTGTCCACTCCTATAAAACTTAAGTCAGGATGTTCCAGTAACTAGAACGCTGTTGCAAAACTACATTTCCCATTATCAGCTGTCAGCAGGACATTAGGGGGGGGGGGTAGTTCTGCAAACTGGAGAGCCGCAGATTGGAGAACACCGACCATAGTAGTCTCCCCCCAGTAATGCTCTGACCTCTCCTGGCTCCTGCTGTGCTCCGATGCTCTGACCTCTCCTGGTCAGGTCTGGATGCTGTATAATACAGGAAGAGGTAATCTTATAGGAGGTGCTGGGTGACAGGACAGGGAGCACAGGGCCGCCCTCCTCCTGCCAGCACTCGGCTCTTTCGTTCTATCAGCGATGTGCAGTGATTTGCTGATACAACTGAACAGAAGGAGAGCAGCGTGCAGGCTTGCTCATCGCAGTTCTCCGAATTAGCTGTCATTTTTTCAGTCAATTCAGGTGAACTGCAGTGTGACAGCATGTGGTGAGGAGGGCTAGCGGGTCCCCCTAGTATACAGGCCTGGTGTTAAGATTCGAGAGACGCCGACGGCGTCCCTTGTTACAGGCAGGGCTGGTTGCTGGGGGCGCACCGAAAGTGTCCCTAGTGACCGGCCCGCTGTTCTGGGGCACGGCGCACGCCGATGGCGTCCCTGGTTGCGGGGCTGGGGGTGCGCAGACGGCGTCCCTGGCAATCAGCCTGCTGATTTTGCGCTGCAGCGCTTTTCTTTTATGTAGCTGCGGCCAGGGATTCACCGCCCCTGGCCAATAAGCATTAGGTGTGCCCCATCAATATGATATGGCTGACAGCTGACACAGCCAAGCCAGTTAGCTGTCAGCATTTGGTTCTCGTCACTATAGGTTCCATCCCCTAGTGCTATTCCATTGCCTGTGATAGCGCCTTGTGCCTTGACTTAGCCTTCCCCTGACTGTTTGTTATTGTGATTTTGACCTTTTGGATTTTGTGACCCTGACTTTGCTTCCTGGATTCTGACTTTGTATCTCGCTGCCCGTGTGTTGCTGAACTCATATCATGACCATTCTTTATTGTGTTTGTTTGTCTTGTCTCGTTTTGTGTTGCACTTATTTCAGTGTAAGGTTTGTCGACCAGTTGTCCGCAGTAACCTTTAGTACTGTTTGTGGCAAGCAGGCAGGGACAGCTGGGACGGGTATCAGTCTAGGGCTGCACTCGTCTTATTGTTCTCCCAGTGTCCTTCCTGACACCTGGTCACCAATGCAATCCCTATAGCTACACCACTGGCACCAAATCAGAGATAAAAGGATGATCAGAAACAAATCAGAGTCAAATAACCAGGAGAAAAAGAGTAAAATCAGAGACAAGTGTGGTGTCTCACCACCAGTGTTGTCTAGAGCAGTGTTTCTCAACCTTTTCAGGCCAAGTACCCCCATGCGACAAGATGCTCCAGCCGAGTACCCCCAACGATGCCATCCATTAATAACATTGCCCAGGGTAGATTTACATGTACGTTTCACAGCAAAATTTACTGCGATACTCTTTACTGTTATGGCCTATGGCTCTGCATTCTCACAGAGGATTTTCAATCTGCTGCGAGAATATAGCCGCTGCCTATTTACCTAATTAGCTGCCGGCCCTTAACAGATCATACTTACCTCCCTGTACTCCCACCTGCTTCTCTGGCTCCCAGCTCACTGACAGCCCGCTCATCCAATCAGTGGCTATGGTGGGACTGTGCACTGATTGGCTGAGCAGGCCGGCAGTAAACTTTAGAGAAGCAGGTGGGATATATCCCACAGAGATGGACATGTCCCCCTGGAGCCAGATACCTCCCCTCATGTAGTCAAGAGGCCTTCTTCTATGTAGCCAGATATCTCCCCTATGTAGCCAGATAACCCTTAAATGTAGCAAGATATCTCCCCATGTAGCCAGATACCTCCTCCCCATGTAGCCAGATATCTCCCCTATGTAGCCAGATACCCCTTATATGTAGCCAGATACCCCTTATATGTAGCAAGATATATCCCCATGTAGCCAGATACCTCCCCATGTAGACAGATACCTCCTCCCCATGTAGCCAGATACCCCCCCCCCAGGTAGCCAGATACCTCCCCATGTAGCCAGATACCTCCTCCCCATGTTGCCAGATATCTCCCCTATGTAGCCAGATACCCCTTATATGTAGCAAGATATCTCCCCATGTAGCCAGATACCTCTCCCCCCATGTAGTCAGATACCTCCCCCATGTAGCCAAATACTTCCTCCCATGTAGCCAGATACCTCCCCATGTAGCCAGATACCTCCTCCACATGTAGCCAGATATCTTCCCTATGTAGCCAGATACCCCTTATATGTAGCCAGATACCTCCTCCCCATGTAGCCAGATACCTCCCCCATGTAGCCAGATACATCCCCATGTAGCCAGATACCTCCCCATGTAGCCAGATATCTCCCCTATGTAGCCAGATACCCCTTATATGTAGCCAGATACCTCCTCTCCATGTAGCCAGATACCTCCCCCCATGTAGCCAGATACCTCCCCATGTAGCCAGATACCTCTTCCCCATGTAGCCAGATATCTCCCCTATGTAGCCAGATACCCCTTATATGTAGCAAGATATCTCCCCATGTAGCCAGATACCTCCTCCTCATGTAGCCAGATACCTCCCCCCATGTAGTCAGATACCTCCCCCATGTAGCCAAATACTTCCTCCCATGTAGCCAGATACCTCCCCATGTAGCCAGATACCTCCCCAATGTAGCCAGATACCTCCCCCATGTAGCCAGATACCTCGCCCCATGTAGTCAGATACCTCCCCCATGTAGCCAAATACTTCCTCCCATGTAGTCAGATACCTCCCCATGTAGCCAGATACCTCCCCAATGTAGCCAGATACCTCCCCATGTAGCCAGACACCTCCTCCCCATGTAGCCAGACACCTCCTCCCCATGTAGCCAGATATCTCCCCTATGTAGCCAGATACCCCTTATATGTAGCAAGATATCTCCCTATGTAGCCAGATACCTCCTCCCCATGTAGCCAGATACCTCCCCCCATGTAGTCAGATACCTCCCCCATGTAGCCAAATACTTCCTCCCATGTAGTCAGATACCTCCCCAATGTAGCCAGATACCTCCCGCATGTAGCCAGATACCTCCCCCATGTAGCGATACCTCCCCCATGTAGCCAGATACCTCTCCCCCCATGTAGTCAGATACCTCCCCCATGTAGCCAAATACTTCCTCCCATGTAGTCAGACACCTCCCCCATGTAGTCAGATATCTCCCCATGTAGTCAGATACCTCCCCCTATGTAGTCAGATACCTCCCCCCATGTAGCCAGATACCTCCCCCATGTAGCCAGATACCTCCCCCATGTAGCCAGATACCTCTCCCCCCATGTAGTCAGATACCTCCCCCATGTAGCCAAATACTTCCTCCCATGTAGCCAGATACCTCCCCATGTAGCCAGATACCTCCTCCACATGTAGCCAGATATCTCCCCTATGTAGCCAGATACCCCTTATATGTAGCCAGATACCTCCTCCCCATGTAGCCAGATACCTCCCCCATGTTGCCAGATACCTCCCCATGTAGCCAGATACCTCCCCATGTAGCCAGATACCTCCTCCCCATGTAGCCAGATATCTCCCCTATGTAGCCAGATACCCCTTATATGTAGCCAGATACCTTCTCTCCATGTAGCCAGATACCTCCCCCCATGTAGCCAGATACCTCCCCATGTAGCCAGATACCTCTTCCCCATGTAGCCAGATATCTCCCCTATGTAGCCAGATACCCCTTATATGTAACAAGATATCTCCCCATGTAGCCAGATACCTCCTCCTCATGTAGCCAGATACCTCCCCCCATGTAGTCAGATACCTCCCCCATGTAGCCAAATACTTCCTCCCATGTAGCCAGATACCTCCCCATGTAGCCAGATACCTCCCCAATGTAGCCAGATACCTCCCCCATGTAGCCAGATACCTCGCCCCATGTAGTCAGATACCTCCCCCATGTAGCCAAATACTTCCTCCCATGTAGTCAGATACCTCCCCAATGTAGCCAGATACCTCCCCCATATAGCCAGATACCTCCTCCCCATGTAGCCAGATACCTCCTTCCCATGTAGCCAGATACCTCCCCCCATGTAGCCAGATACCTCCCCATGTAGCCAGACACCTCCTCCCCATGTAGCCAGATATCTCCCCTATGTAGCCAGATACCCCTTATATGTAGCAAGATATCTCCCCATGTAGCCAGATACCTCCCCCCATGTAGTCAGATACCTCCCCCATGTAGCCAAATACTTCCTCCCATGTAGTCAGATACCTCCCCATGTAGCCAGATACCTCCCCAATGTAGCCAGATACCTCTCGCATGTAGCCAGATACCTCCCCCATGTAGCGATACCTCCCCCATGTAGCCAGATACCTCTCCCCCATGTTGCCAGATACCTCTCCCCCCTGTAGCCAGATACCTCCCCCATGTAGCCAGATACCTCCCCCCCATGTAGTCAGATACCTCCCCCCATGTAGCCAGATACCTCCCCCATGTAGCCAGATACCTCCCCCATGTAGCCAGATACCTCCCTCATGTAGCCAAATACTTCCTCCTATGTAGTCAGACACCTCCCCCATGTAGCCAGATACCTCCCCCATGTAGTCAGATATCTCCCCATGTAGTCAGATACCTCCCCCTATGTAGTCAGATACCTCCCCCCATGTAGCCAGATACCTCCCCCATGTAGCCAGATACCTCCCCCATGTAGCCAGATACCTCTCCCCCCATGTAGTCAGATACCTCCTCCATGTAGCCAAATACTTCCTCCCATGTGGTCAGACACCTCCCCCATGTAGCCAGATACCTCCCCCATGTAGTCAGATATCTCCCCATGTAGTCAGATACCTCCCCCTATGTAGCCAGATACCTCCCCCATGTAGTCAGATACCTCCCCCTATGTAGCCAGATACCTCCCCCATGTAGCCAGATACCTCCCCATGTAGCCAGATACCTCTCCCCCCATGTAGTCAGATACCTCCCCCATGTAGCCAAATACTTCCTCCCATGTAGTCAGACACCTCCCCCATGTAGCCAGATACCTCCCCCATGTAGTCAGATATCTCCCCATGTAGTCAGATACCTCCCCCTATGTAGTCAGATACCTCTCCCATGTAGCCAGATACCTACCCCCTTGCAGCCAGACATCTCCCCATGTAGTTAAGATACCTTCTTCTATAGCCAGATACCTCCCCATGTAGCCATATATCACTTTTCCTTTTCCTCTCCATCTGGCCCAGACCACCATGATGATTTCTTGCAGCTACAATTTACCTCTTGCCAGAGAACCTGCCAAACATCTTAAGCGCCGCAGTTTTCCTCTAACTTCCCTCCCTTTTTCCTACCTATAGGCTCCCATACAGTAATAATTTCGCTGTTTGGTGTAATGCGCTGCAAAGTGAGTAGGTGTGTGGGTTGTCCCTGTATTTAGGATCCCTCATTTAAAAATAATATCCCCTTCTATGACCCCCCATATAGTAATAATGCCTCCGGCCCTGCCCCCATAGTAATGCCCACCATTCTACTCCCTCCCCCTCCTACCCCAACAAACAAACAAAAAAATCATACTCACGTTATCCGCCCATGGAGGGGGTCTTCCTCTCTTCTCCAGCCTCTGAGCCACAAGGAGATTAAGGGGAGAGTAAGGTCTGAGGGGGAAAAGAAGGAAAGAGGAGGTGAAGGGGGAGTGGAAGAGAGAGGAGGTGAAGGGGAGAGAGGAAGAGAGAGGAGGTGAAGGGGAGAGAGGAAGAGAGAGGAGGTGATGGGGGAGAGGAAGACAGGGAAGAGAGGAGGTGAAGAAGGGAGAGGAAGAGAGAGGAGGTGATGGGGTGAGAGGAAGAGAGAGGAGGTGATGGGGGAGAGGAAGACAGGGAAGAGAGGAGGTGAAGGGAGAGGAAGAGAGAGGAGGTGAAGGGGTGAGAGGAGGTGAGGGGGGAGAGGAAGAGAGAGGAGGTGAAGGGGGGAGAGGAAGACAGGGAAGAGAGGAGGTGAAGGGAGAGGAAGAGAGAGGAGGTGAAGGGGTGAGAGGAAGAGAGAGGAGGTGAGGGGGGAGAGGAAGAGAGAGGAGGTGAAGGGGGGAGAGGAAGACGGGAGAGAGGAGGACAGAGGAGGAGAGCGGTGATGGGGGTGAGAGAAGGAGATGGGGGAGAGAGTAGGTGATGGGTGATGAGGGGTGAGAGGAGGTGGTGGGGGTACAGAGGAGATGATGGGGTAGGGAGGAGATGATGGTGGTAGAGAGGTGATGATGGTGGTAGAGAAAAGGTAGAGGGGTACAGAGGTGATGATGGGGGTAGAGAGGAGGTGGGGGGTACAGAGGTGATGATCGGGGTAGAGAGGAGGTGGAGGGGGTACAGAGGTGATGATCGGGGTAGAGAGGAGGTGGGGGGGTACAGAGGTGATGATGGGGAAGAGAGGTGATGATGGGGGTAGAGAGGTGATGATTGGGTAGAGAGGAGGTGGAGGGGGTACAGAGGTGATGATGGGGGTAGAGAGGTGATGATGGGGGTAGAGAGGAGGTGGAGGGGGTACAGAGGAGATGATGGGGGTAGAGAGGAGGTGGAGGGGGTAGGAAGGAGATGATGGGGTAGAGAGAAGGTGGAGGGGTACAGAGGTGATGATGGGGATAGAGGAGGTGGAGGAGGTACAGAGGTGATGATGGGGGTAGAGAGGAGGTGGAGGGGGTAGAGAGGAGATGATGGGGGTAGAGAGGTGATGATGGGGGTAGAGAGGTGATGATGGGGGTACAGAGGAGGTGGAGGGGGTACAGAGGTAATGATGGGGGTAGAGAAGAGGTGGAGGGGGTACATAGGTGAAGATGGGGGTAGAGAGGTGATGATGGGGGTAGAGAGGAGGTGGAGGGGGTACATAGGTGATGATGGGGGTAGAGAGGTGATGATGGGGGTAGAGAGAAGGTGGAGGGGTACAGAGGTGATGATGGGGATAGAGGAGGTGGAGGAGGTACAGAGGTGATGATGGGGGTAGAGAGGTGATGATGGGGGTAGAGAGGTGATGGGGGTAGAGAGGAGGTGGAGGGGGTAGAGAGGAGATGATGGGGGTAGAGAGGTGATGATGGGGGTAGAGAGGTGATGGGGGTAGAGAGGAGGTGGAGGGGGTAGAGAGAAGATGATGGGGGTAGAGAGGTGATGATGGGGGTAGAGAGGTGATGATGGGGGTAGAGAGAAGGTGGAGGGGTACAGAGGTGATGATGGGGGTAGAGAGGTGATGATGGGGGTAGAGAGAAGGTGGAGGGGTACAGAGGTGATGATGGGGATAGAGGAGGTGGAGGAGGTACAGAGGTGATGATGGGGGTAGAGAGGTGATGATGGGGGTAGAGAGGTGATGGGGGTAGAGAGGAGGTGGAGGGGGTAGAGAGGAGATGATGGGGGTAGAGAGGTGATGATGGGGGTAGAGAGGTGATGGGGGTAGAGAGGAGGTGGAGGGGGTAGAGAGAAGATGATGGGGGTAGAGAGGTGATGATGGGGGTAGAGAGGTGATGATGGGGGTACAGAGGAGGTGGAGGGGGTACAGAGGTAATGATGGGGGTAGAGAAGAGGTGGAGGGGGTACATAGGTGAAGATGGGGGTAGAGAGGTGATGATGGGGGTAGAGAGGAGGTGGAGGGGGTACATAGGTGATGATGGGGGTAGAGAGGTGATGATGGGGGTAGAGAGAAGGTGGAGGGGTACAGAGGTGATGATGGGGATAGAGGAGGTGGAGGAGGTACAGAGGTGATGATGGGGGTAGAGAGGTGATGATGGGGGTAGAGAGGTGATGGGGGTAGAGAGGAGGTGGAGGAGGTACAGAGGTGATGATGGGGGTAGAGAGGAGGTGGAGGGGTACAGAGGTGATGATGGGGGTACAGAGGTGAAGATGGGGGTACAGAGGTGATGATGGTGGTAGAGAGGTGATGATGGGGAAGAGAGGTGATGATGGGGGAAGAGAGGTAATGATAGGGGTAGAGAGGAGGGGGTAGCCGAACAGGCTGCCTGAGGTGACCCGGCGGAGAGATGATGCGGCGGCGGCAGCGGCAGGCTGATGTCCCCGCAGGCGGCCGGACCAGCAGGGCCTCAGAGACAGTTAGTTGAGAGGCTGTTGGTTTGTGACCTCGGACTTCATCCTTCCCCCAGCAGCCTCACCATGTCCCGTACCCCACAGAAAGCTGGTGAGGCTGCTGCTGGGGGAAGGATGTGAGAGCAGCGGCGGGGATAGGCGCCGGGTGATAGCAGTGTCCCGGCACCCAAAATTATTTTTTCCCCCACCTCCCGGCGTACCCCCTTAGCCTGCGGCGCATACCCCCTGGGGTACGCGTACCGCAGGTTGAGAAACACTGGTCTAGAGCACCTGAGTAAGTCTTTCCTTCAGGTTAGCAAGTGGGAGATGTAGTAACTTGTTTCACCACTGTTTTTGTGTCTTCTATGCACAGCTGAAGTCAAGGGTTAACTGTTACCATGTGTATACCACGTGTTTGTGTGCTGACCAGTCACCGTTGCTTACTCTTTCTTTTTTTTGTCAAATCTGTTTTTATTCAATGATTTAAGAAAACATCCGAGTAAGTGAATACAGTAAATTACCAAATGAACAATGAAAACTGAACATGGTGCCTTGTTACCTATCGGTGAGAGCTGGAGTGACAGGCACGGGTTGGGGGAGGGGAGGGGATGGGGAGTTATACAGCTTCAGGTAGATCAGAGGTTGAGATGCATTAACAATAACAATATTATTATCAATAACAAAGTATATTACTAGAATTGTTGCTAGATATAACAAAAGCGACGAATGGCTCATACTATGCGGCTTTTATTTCTGGTTTGACCGTCTAGTCCAATTGTTGTATCCCGTGACCAAAGGGGGTTGGAGTTAGGTGCGAAGGAGGGTCCCTCTTAGTTATCTACACACGATGGACCTGGGGTGCCAAGCGTGTCCCCATCTGGTGCGGCACCAACCTGGTTATTTCTGAAGGTCAACCATGGCAACCAAATGTTTAAGAAAGATTCATGTGTGCCATCAACCCAGCTGGTCAATTCTTCTTGCCTATAAATTTGGTTGAGTTTTTCAAACCAGCGTGAGATCGCAGGAGGATCTGCGCTGAGCCAAGAGAGTGGTATCAGTAATTTAGCAGCAGCTAGCATGTGTGTGGCTAGGGAAGATTTGGAGGGTCTAAAGGCTTTAGTGGGCAGCGCTAGCGCTATTAGCGGGAGTGTAAGGGTGATGTTGGTGCCGCAGACCAGGTTGATGACCCGCTCCACCTCTGCCCAGAAGGCAGTTATCAATGTGCATGACCACCAGATGTGTGACAAAGATCCTGTGCATCGGTGACAGCGCCAGCATTCCTTAGAGGATGTTAGGCCCAGATGGTACAGTCTTTCCGGTGTTCTGTACCACCTAGTTAATAGTTCGTAGTGGTTCTCCTGTAATTTAATGCATCTCGAGAAGCCATGAGAGTGCTTTTAGATGAATTTTCGTTCAGGCATTGATAGAGTAACCTGGAGCTCAGTTTCCCATGATTGTAAGAACAATGGGAGGGTCTGAGTTCGTTCCGTGAGTAATTGAGAGTAATAAAAAGAAAGTTTCAACTTTCTCACAGCTCTGACGACGCAGGACCTCTCGAGCCAGTTCAGCTCCCTTTTAGCTTTGTTTGAGCGGAGGAAAGTAGAACATGTCTGCTGAATGATATGTTTCTGTAAGAAATTAGGAGAGTAAGGAACCAGTAGAGAGTGGACCCTATCAGGTGATGGGGGTACGTTGTCTTTCATTAACTCAGAAATGGGGATTTTAACTAATCTGGACCATACCGAGTCAACATGAGTCACAGAGCTTTTCAGTAAATATGGGAGTAAAGATGCAGGGGTGAGCGGGGAGGGTGTGTCTGAGCGGTGCTTGAGCCTGAGCCATCGGGCCGTCAACGTGCCTATCAGTAATGGGTCAGGAAGGCGTTTGATCTCTATCACTGCCGGGGACCAAAGCATCTTGGTCTCGTTTCCTCTGCAGGCCACTGTTTCAAGATCAGACCCCCTCAGCAAGCCGCCTATGGTGACCATCTCCACCCACCGCTGCACATGTACCGCTAGGTAGTATAATTCTATATCTGGGAGCCCCAAGCCTCCATTACATTTCTTCTGGGTGAGGAGGGAGTAAGGCAGTCGGGGTCTCCTCTGGTTCCACAGAAAGTTACGGAAGAGTCTTTTAATCTCTTTAAAAAAGATGGTTGGAACGTCTATCGGTACCATGGAAAGGTGGTACAGGATGATTGGGGTTATATATATTTGGAGGAGGTTTTTCCTGCCCATTCAGGACATGAAAGGGATATTGTATGAGGAGAGGGTCTGAGATATTTTGGCTAAGAGAGGTTTGTAATTGACATCATATAGCAGGGAAGGTGAATTGGGAATGTGGATTCCTAGGTATTTTATTGAGCGGTCTGGCCAAGTAAATGGGGAGGAGTCTTTTAGTTTGGTTGTTGTGTGTACAGGTAGGGTAATATTGAGTATCTCGGATTTGGCATAATTAACTTTGAAATTAGAGAAGGATCCGAATTCAGTGAGGATAGATTGTATATGTGGGAGGGATTGTTCCGGGTTCGTAATCATGAGAAGAAGGTCATCGGCGAAGGCTGCCGCCAGGTGTGTATGAGCGCCTACAGTGAGGCCCTGTATAGCAGGGTCCTGGCAGAGGCGTTGAAGGAGAGTTTCCATGACCAAGATATAGAGAGAGGGTGAGAGCGGGCAGCCTTGCCGAGTCCCATTCTTTATGGGGAAAGAGGGAGATAGGACCCCGTTGACTTTGACTTTGGCAGTGGGCTTGGAGTATAATGTAAGGATAGCGGATATGAACTGAGCTGGGAAGCCAAACCTCTGCAAAACTGCCTCCATGTAATCCCAAGCCACTCTATCGAATGCCTTCTCGACATCAGTACCGAGAGGGACAAGAGGGATGTTGGTATGGTGGGCATGGCAGACAGCATGCAGGACTCTATGGGCGTTGTGCCTGCCTTCTCTGCCTTTCACAAATCCCGTCTGGTCTGTGTGGATGAGGTGTGGGAGCAAAGAGCCCACTCTATTTGCTAGAAGCTTGGCCCACAGCTTCAGATCTAGGTTCAAGAGGGATATGGGTCTGTAGTTTGAGCAGGAAGTGGGATCCTTCCCCTCTTTGGGGAGTACTACGATATGGGCTTCTAAAGATTGAGGTGGTAGTGTTCCACCCTTCAGAAGGGAGTTACATACATCTGTAAGATATGGGAGTAATATGTTACAGAATTTTCTATAATACATTATGGAGAGACCGTCTGGTCCCGGACTTTTACCTAAAGGGAAGGAGAACAGGGCATTTTTAACCTCTTGAGGTGTGAAGGGTGCTATTAAGTTATCTAGTTCCTCAGACGTGATGACTGGGAGATGCAGTGCGTGGAGGAAGGTTGATATGAGCTGAGAACGTACACCGTCCGTGTGTTCATGCACAGGGAGACAATACAGAGATTGGTAAAATTCACGGAAAGCGCTGGCAACTTCTTTAGACGCCTCTAATACACTTCCATCATGTGACTGTATAGCATGTACAAACGTCTTTTCCTTCTGCTTTTTAATAAGTGCGGACATCAGTTTTCCTCCTTTGTCTCCATGTGCATATAATTTCTGTTTGTAATAGAGGAGGTTTTTGGCTAATTTATTGTTTAGCAGGTCTCTAAGTCTTTCCCTAAGCTTTTGAAGTTCTACCATGGTCTCCGGGAGGCTGGATTTCTTATGTGAGACTTCTAGCTTTGCTATTTGCGATAACAGAGAGTCCATTTCATGCAATTTTTCTTTCTTAACTTTAGAGCCAAGAGAGATAAAAATCCCCCGCATGTAGGCCTTATGAGCCTCCCAGATGACCATTGGGGAAGTGTCAGAAGCAGTATTAATTTGGAAGTAGGTGTTCAAATGATCAGTTAGATATTGTATATGAGATGAGGTACTGAGCAGTGTCTCATTAAGACGCCACGTCCAATCTCTCGGTGGTAAGTGGGAAAGTTCTAGTGTAACGGTCACTGGAGAATGGTCTGAGAATGTGCGAGGTTCTATGTCAGGGGTCACTAGTGAGGGAAGGAGACTGTCGTGAAGGAAAATATAATCCAACCTCTGATGTGTCCTGTGAGGTGCTGAGAAAAAGGTGTAATTATTAGAAGAAGGATTCAGTGTCCTCCAAGAATCAGTCAGGTGCAGACTCCTCAGACACTTTCTAATGGTATTAAGAGCTGAGCTAGGCAGGGTCGAGCGTTTGGAGGAAGTATCAAGAAGGGGGTTTAATGCAATGTTCAAGTCACCTCCTAAGATGAGAGGGCCATCTGAAAATGCTGCAAGTTCCTCCAAGGTACGACTCAGCCACGCTGCTTGTTTCGTGTTGGGTGCATATAGACATGCTAGTGTATATGGGGAGGTGCCTATTTTACCTTTGACAAATAAGGATCTACCGTCAACAGAGCTGCGAGAGGAAGAAAGAAGGAACGGAACGTCACTTTGAATTGCTATTGAGACTCCTCTGGATGCTGCGCTGTCACCGGTGCTATGGAACCAGTATAGATAGTATTCTGTTTCTCTTTTGAGGCGAGTTGAACCCTTTTACATTATATGTTATAAATTTCAACGATGTCATAGTGTAACTGTCAGTAACTTACCTGACCGCGCTCCAGCGTCGTCTGGCCCGGCTGGAGCGCAGCGCCGTCTTCCTCGGCAGGGCCGGGTGTCGTCACGGAGACCCGACGGCGTCCCTAGTAACCAGGGGAGCCGCGGGTCTCGCGTCAGTGAGCGTCGCCCGGCCGAGCAGCTGAGTGCTGTTGTACTCAGGCTGAGTGACGGATCTCTCTGCCACTCAGCCTGCAGTGCACCAGCTGCTATGTGTCTGGATTCAGGAGGCCGGACCAATCAGCCTTTGGTCCGGGCTCCTGATCCAGTATGAAGTGTTGTCAGTGCCAGCTTCAAGTCGCTGGCTATTAGTTTATCTGATCCCAGCTCCCCCTTGTCCTTTTCCTGCATTTCCCGTCCTAACGCCTTCCGCCTGACTTATCGTGTTCTGACCTTCGCCTGACCTCCGACTTTCCCTTGTGTTGCCCGACTTTGTACTGCGTTGCCTGTGTGGTTTGACCCGGCTTGTTTCACTATTCTCTATTGTGTTTTGTATGTCCGTGCTGTTCTGTGTTTCACTTACGTAGCGTAGGGAACGCCTTCGTGGTTGTCCGCGACCGTTTAGGGTCGACCGAGGCAATTAGGCAGGGTCAGTGGGGGGTTCAGATTCAGGGCCCACTGTCTCTGTCCTGTCTGTTCTTGCCGGTCCCTAACAGTAACATATGGGAGAAGATGCCACAGGACCCAAGAGAGATGAAGTATGCCTGAGGGAAGGGAGAAGGGAAAAGGAGGGATAGGGAATAAGAGAACATGGTAGAACAAAACCTCAACGATGTGCTGGGTGACGTCCAGCATAGTATAATCAGTGTACAAAATCTGTATGTAGGTAGAGAGATAGAACCCAAAAAGGGTAGTGGTGGTGGGAAAGGGTTCAGTGAGGCGGATGTAACCCTGATCCGGTGCATGGACCCTGGTTCGCCGCAAGCGAAAAGACACCAATCAGGTGTTTAGGCAATTAGTGACCACAGTATGAGAGCAGAAAAAGAAGAAGGGGGCTTTAGAGGTATAAGAGAAAGGAAAAGAGAAGGGGAGGGGAGGGGGGGGGGAAGAAAAGGAGGGGGGGGAGAGGGAGGGGGGGAGGGGGGGGCGGATGTGGGATGGGAAAAAGGGGAAGAAAGAGATCATAGTATAAGTGTTAAAACCCCGGGAGGGTATGGTTGAACAAATATCACAACATATGAGATGAAAATCTAACAGAGCCTAAATATAGAGAAAGGCATGTAACCTTAAACCAATCGATGCTGAAGAATTATGAGGCATGAGGAAAAGCCAACTCTATAAAGGAACCCAAACACACAGGGAAACCCTATGTTCTAGGAAGAATAAACCTGAGGATAACAGGATCCTGTCAGTCATGTGGCAGAGTCCTGGTTCTGCTTCTGTTGGGACCTCCTGTGTCTGGATGATTTAGTTTTGGGGACCGTCGACCAGGGGGTCATCGTAGGCAGTGCAGGTAAGCGGGCTGCGGATTGGACTGGCATCCAGGAGAGGATATCAATTGGTGGTATGTCCAGGAGTTCCCAAACTTTGCCGAGATCCTCCGGAGTGTGGATCGCTAACCTTTTGTCGCCTTTGATGATGGCCAGGCCGAAAGGGTATAGCCATGCATATTGGATCTTCATTTCCCGGAGCTGTGTAAGCAAGGGCTTCAGGAGGCGTCTTTTCATCAGCGTTGATGCAGCGACATCCTGAAAGAGCTGTACAGGTTGCCCGTCCAGTATGAGGCCCGGATGTTTTCTGTTAGCTTTGAAAATGGCCGCCGTGTCAACATAACTTAACAGGCCACAAATCACATCTCTGGGACCTTCACCCTCCCGCGGTTTAGGGCGGAGGGCTCTGTGGATCCTCTCTATGATTATGGAGGCAGCTCTTTCATTCCAGAGGAGATCTGCAAACAGCTGGTTTGCTATGGCTGGTAGGGCTTCCGTTGCATAGCTCTCAGGGATGCCTTTAAAGCGCACATTCTTTCTTCTGCTCCGGTTCTCCTGATCTTCCAGGAGCAGGTAGGTGCGGTTCAGGTGAGTCTCATGTTGTTGGAGAGAGTGGGAGGCAGCATCACAGTGAGCGACCACTTCAGTGGTAACTGTCTCTAGATGTTCCATGCGGTCGCCGATGCGGCGGACATCTTGTTTCAAGTCTGCTAGCTCTTGCATCACTGGAGTAAGCGCGTTATGCAATGCCCTCTGTATTGTTTTGCGCCGGTAGGATCTGGAAATTAAGGTGGCGTCAGGTTCCTCACCTTCTGTCATGTTGCTTGTTATGCTTTCTCTGTCAGAGTCGGCTGCAGTATCGCGTGGTCGCGCCGTGCCCGGTGCCATCTTAGCTGAGCGTGGCGGGCTCCGTTCTATTCTCTTTTTAGAGAGAGATTCTCCATCCCTCCCCGATTTTTGCTTTTCAGGGGTGTCAGAGGGTCCTGCACCCTTATCCTTTCCCTCCTTCATCGCTATAAGGACTGTGGTCTGCGGTTTGAAGGCGAAACAGGGTCCTGCTGAGAGGAGCTAGTCTTCTATGCTGCCGTTTCTGTCTGCGGTAAGGCTCCGCCCCCACCGTTGCTTACTCTTTCTAACCTATCCTATCTTTTCTCTCTCTCATACACACACTTAGCCCCACCACTCACAGGAAGGTTTATATTTTACCCCTGTAGGAGGAGTTAGTTTGGTGGAGGAAGTGAGTGTAGTCTCTAACTAGGATTCAGTAACTTAACTTAAACCAGATCCTGCAGAAGTTAAGCCAGTGCCTGGCTTTAGCCAGGACCCCTGACAGAGACGGAGACAGTAACTAAAGACTTTATTCTCTATGCAAGTAATGAATTTCACTATGCAGTGCTAAGCTTCACTTAGGGGAGAAAAGACACCTAGGATAACCCTTGTCCATGCTAGGAACCCTCCAAAACATGTAGGGCAGTCTCCTGAAACAAGAGGAACTGACTCAAGTAGGACAAAGCTATCAGGAAAAAAGGTCTACGTATCCTACTGTGCAGTGCAGGACAACTGGGAAGTTTCGGCAGCCTGCTATACCCAAAAAACTATGACTGGGGCTTGTATTATCCAACTAGGATTGGTTCTACGCAAAGGCAAAGGTAAAGGTAAAGGCGGTTTAGCGCCACAACTAGGCATCAGTGAGTATCACTTATTTCTTCTTTCTACACACCTGTTCCAGCAGTGCACATATACTACATTGGGCAGGGCTCCACCGGCAACACCTCTTCCTCTTCTCTACAAAGCACCAACTCTCAAAAGCACTGTTTGTACCAGTCAGCCTCAGCATTTGTTGAACCAAGATTTGTACTGTTATATAACGTGTACTGTTCACCTCAAGCCTTATTCAGTAAAGTATTCTATTTTTGTTCAACGCATGAGACTCTGTCAGCACCTGCATGTCAAATCTGTCACCACCTGCATCCACGCACACCACCGAACACTTGGGTAATTTTTCCCCTTTCTGTAAATGGCGGTACCAACATCCTGGGTGGGGTTGCTACCACTCCAGGTCACTGTAACAAGTGCCCAAGTGACCCTCAACACTCCCTGAGGTTACCGACCATTGGGGAAAGCAAACCGGCTGAAGCAGGTCTCAGCATCACACCTGTGTACACCTACACCTGAGTAGTATCACAGAAGTGGCCGAGTATTGCAGCGTAACATCCATCACACAAGATCAATACCAGAGACAATCCGGGGTCAACACAGGAGATTAGGCAGTACTAAGTCACAATCCGAAGGTGGAAGTAAGGAGGAAAAAGCCAGAGTAATATGAAATCATTAATGTAGGAAGCGCAGGGTGACGTGGACCTGCTGCGCTTGAACCTTTTTGGTTGGATTAGTTATGTCTTCTATATGGGGACTGTGCACCCGTTTCTGGACCAGTAGTTGTACATACTAATAATTTTTTCTTCTTTGACTTAGTGGACCTGTTGCGCCTCATGTTGCAGTTGACACTGTCGGGTATCTGTGACATCACCCGGCAAGCGGCGCTGGGTCCGGGTGATGGGGAATACTCCAGCGGTGTGCTGCTTCTGGGGTGGACCCTTGTGAATTCAGGGCGGCTCTCTAGACACTGCTCAAAATTCTAAGGATATCACAATATCAGACAAGGCGGGGTCAACACAGGAGATCAGGTAGTACCAAGTCACAGTCCAAGGGCAGAAGTAAGGAGGAACAAGCCAGTCTGTAAGAAATGGTCAATGCAGGAAACACCAGTGAAGGTGACAAGTGGGCAATCACTGTCAGAGGCAGAAACTGGTTTAAATCTCTCTCACTGGGAGAATATGGAACGTCAGTGCTGCCTCTGATTGGCTGGTACTCATGCTCTCCTATTGGTTGTACAATATGACGGTGCTGCCTCTGATTGGCCAGTACTCATGCTCTCCTATTGGTCGTATAATATGACGACGCTGCCTCTGATTGGCCAGTACTCATGCTCTCCTATTGGTTGTATAATATGCCAAAACTACCTCTGGTTGGTCGGTACTCATGCTCTCCTATTGGTTGTATAATATGACGGTGCTGCCTCTGATTGGCCGGGACTTATGCTATCCTATTGGTTGTTTATTATGACAGTGCTGCCTCTGATTGGCCGGTACTCATGCTCTCCTATTGGTTGTATAATATGATGGTGCTGTCTAAGCATTCTTACTAGCAGGGGCGGATTAAGGATACCATGGGCCCCGGGCGGTTCAGAAATTGTGGGCCCCTTGCTAACCACACTCCCTCTAGCCCTGTCCCCATCCCACTAAGCTCTGCCATACAGAAGGCTGCTCTGCTGTCTATGGGACACTTCAGCTGATAATGACAAGGACTTACAGGTGGCGTCTTCTCTCCATGAGGACTTACAGGCGGCGTCTTCTCTCCATGAGGACTTACAGGCGGCGTCTTCTCTCCATGAGGACTTACAGGCGGTGTCTTCTCTCCATGAGGACTTACAGGAGGCGTCTTCTCTCCATGAGAACTTACAGGAGGCGTCTTCTCTCCATGAGGACTTACAGGAGGCGTCTTTTCTCCACGAGGTCTTAGAGGAGGCGTCTTCTCTCCATGAGAACTTACAGGAGGCGTCTTCTCTCCACAAGGACTTACAGGAGGCGTCTTCTCTCCATGAGGACTTACAGGAGGCGTCTTCTCTCCACAAGGACTTACAGGAGGCATCTTCTCTCCATGAGTGATGTTTTACTAAATAAAAGTTGTTCGTTTTTCCTTTTCCTCTCCATCTGGCTACGGCCATCTTGAAGACTTCCCCGGCCACAACTCGTCCCCATAGGATCTGCCAGACAGACATTTTAGACTCCTCACTCCAGCATTATCCTCATCTCTATACAAAGTCCTCATCTGCTTCACACAGTAACCGTGCTCCCTCTGTGCCTCATATAGCCCCCTCTGTGTAGCATCCCCCATATATATACCCCCTCAGTAGCATCCTCTCTCTCTCTCTCTCTCTCTCTCTATATATATATATTTATATCCCACTCAGTAGCATCCCCTCCATGTATAGCCCCCTCTGTAGTATGCCCTCCATATATTGCCCCCTCTGTAACATGCCCTCCATATATAGCCCCCTCTGTAGTATGCCCTCCATATATTGCCCCCTCTGTAACATGCCCTCCATATATAGCCCCCTCTGTAACATGCCCTCCATATATAGCCCCCTCACATAGATATAGCCCCCTCTGTAACATGCCCTCCATATATAGCCCCCTCTGTAGTATGCCCTCCATATATAGCCCACTCTGTAACATGCCCTCCATATAGCCCCCTCTGTAACATGCCCTCCATATATATACCCCCATCTGTAACATGCCCTCCATATATATACCCCCCTCTGTAACATGCCCTCCATATATAGCCCCCTCACATATATATAGCCCCCTCTGTAACATGCCCTCCATATATAGCCCCCTCTGTAGTATGCCCTCCATATATAGCCCACTCTGTAACATGCCCTCCATATATAGCCCCCTCTGTAACATGCCCTCCATATATATACCCCCATCTGTAACATGCCCTCCATATATAGCCCCCTCTGTAGTATGCCCTCCATATATAGCCCACTCTGTAACATGCCCTCCATATAGCCCCCTCTGTAACATGCCCTCCATATATATACCCCCATCTGTAACATGCCCTCCATATATAGCCCCCTCTGTAGTATGCCCTCCATATATAGCCCCCTCTGTAACATGTCCTCCATATATATCCCCCTCTGTAACATGCCCTCCATATATAGCCCCCTTTGTAGTATGCCCTCCATATATAGCCCCCTCTGTAACATGTCCTCCATATATATCCCCCTCTGTAACATGCCCTCCATATATATCCCCCTCTGTAACATGCCCTCCATATATAGCCCCCTTGTAAGAAATATGATTATTGCCAATATTAATATTTATGCATAATAATACTGACCAATAATAATATTCTCACATAGGTTCTAGGGGACGGTCAGCGAAGAAAGTACACAACAACAGCGCATGTAAATAAAACGAATTATATTATATAAAGATTCAAATGAACTGTGTGAAAGATAAGAAAACAAACAAAATAATAAATCTTGCAGAGATATGACACAAAATGGCTCACCACAAATACAAAACAGTACAAGAACCAATTATCAGAAATTATCAAATAATACATCAAAACAACATTCCTGCCATGGAAAACCAAGTTAGGGTTACCAAGTCCAAATTGAGTTCTTGTGGTCCTCACTCCAGCCTTTGCTGCAGGAGACCCCCAATTATCTGTATCCTTCTTCTAGAATATTCCTCTGGTCTTCCCAAGATGTCCTCTCTTTTCCTAATTCCCCCAGTCATGGTTTCTTTTTTCCAGCCTCCCCTGGTGTCCATTTGTCGCTTTGATCCCTGGGATTTCTCCTCCCTCTCCATGCACACAGGAATCAAGCCACTTTCCCATATTAGACCTAGGTATTTTTACACCTAGGTATTCCCATTTTTACACCTAGGTATTTACACCAAACTGACAGGGGATATCTCGACCGGTTGTTATCACTGTTGGCCTTTCCAATACAGTTGGGAAACCTTTTGTCATCAGGAAGTCTCTTGCAATATCCAGGCCTTCTGATATTTATTACTACCCTGATAATCTGACTTCAGACTTGGCAATCTGCACAACTGGAGTCTCCATTGTTTACAAGTACACAATTATATACACTAGTGTATGTATATATATATATATATATATATATATATATATATATATATATAATAACCATACACATTTCATCTCATCTGTATGTATATCTTACACCCTCACATATATATAGCCCTCTCTGTAGTATGCCCTCCATATATAGCCCCCTCACATATATATAGCCCCTTCTGTAACATGCCCTCCATATATAGCCCCCTCTGTAGTATGCCCTCCATATATAGCCCCCTCACATATATATAGCCCCCTCTGTAACATGCCCTCCATATATATATAGCCCCCTCTGTACTATGCCTTCCATATATAGCCCCCTCTGTAGTATGCCCTCCATAGCCCCCTCTGTAGTATGCCCTCCATATATAGCCCCTCACATATATATAGCCCCCTCTGTAACATGCCCTTCACATATAGCCCCCTCTGTAACTTGCCCTCCATATATAGCCCCCTCTGCAGTATGCCCTCCATATAGCACCCTCTGTAATACGCCCTCCAAATAGCCCCCTCTGTAACATCCCCTTCATAGCCCCCTCTGTGCAGCATCCCCCTCATGTTAAAAATAAAAAATCCTACTCACCTATCCCAGCGCTCCCCTGCAGCCTTTCTCCTGCTGGAGCTGCAACTGGCTGTTGCAGCATGGCGTCGTCGGTGCTCTCCTCTCCAGGCCTCCGCGCCTGCGTACGTCTAGGAGTGACGTCGCCGGTCTCTAGCCAATGGCAGCAAATGTGCCGCGCGCAGGGACGTCTGCTGACATTGGCTCTGCTGTTTAAAGGGGCAGAGCGCCACAAACGGAGCAGCGGCTGCGGCCCATCAGCAGTGTGGGGGGACCGGCCCGGGGAGGTGAGCAGTGTGCAGGCGGCGTTATAATGGGGGCAATCTCACTTGGGCCCCCCGATGCTCTGGGCCCCAGGCGGTTGCCCAGATTGCCCTCATTATAATCCGCCTCTGCTTACTAGTAATGTAAATTACTTAAAAAAACACTTTAAGTCTCATTAAGGCCAAACAGCCTTAGTAAAGTAGAAGAGACAGCGGGGGGGGGGGGGAAAGGGGGGGGGGGCAGCCGGTATGGTTATTTTGGTTTCTGAAATTAGAAAAGGAGGCACAAAAATATCCCTGCTAGGGAAGTAGCAGTAAGGAAGTAGTAGGAAGTAAAATTATAAGAAATATTATCCAGCTCATTCACCGCCACAAATACATATATATAAAAAAAAAGTTTATAAAAACATTTTTCAGTTTTTGGTAGCAGTTTAGGGTGTGATCCTCCCATTTTCTTCCAATGTGCACAGGTTGCTGAGGTGTGCCGCCTCTGTTCTCCACTGTCACCGGTATTGTTCAACCAACAGGTCCAAAAAGGAAGGGAATCTTTAAAATAATTTTTTCCCCAAATTTTGGGAGGAATGTTAACATTTAAAATTAGATGTACTGTCAATTTTCTTTATTTATGGGAAAAAAACACAAACATTTGCAGGTTTAAAAGCCTGGATTGTTCTTTGTGGTGCTGGCCGGTTGGTACCAGCTGTCAATTCAAGTTGATTACTATACTACAGTATGTGGTGGGGTGCTGCTACCCTGGACCTGCTTTTACTGTCCTACATGGCCAACCATCTTCTGCCTTGTCCACTATGTTCCATACTGTACTGCTGCTACTCCCATCACTGTGGCTATGACAGAAACTAGGGATGGTCCAAAACTGCCGAGGTTCGGGTTCGTATGAACCCGAACGCTCGGCATCAGATTCCCGCTGTCTGCCCACTTTGTGGAGCGGGTGGATACAGCGGGAAGACCGCCTGGAAAACTGGGATACAGCTGTGGCTGTATCCCAGTTTTCCAGGCAGTCCTCCCGCTGTATCCACCCACTCCACGGAGCGGGCAGACAGCGGGAATCATTTTCGAGAGTTCGGGTTCGCACAAACCTGAACCGAACTCGGTTCGTACCATCCCTAACAGAAACCATCCACATTGCTTCACTTCTACCCCATCCCCATCGATGTGCTGTCACAATTACCGTGCTGCCACGGTGCCACCATTGTTGACCCTCATGGTCATACGACTCATGTTCTATACTACACGGCTTTTGCTGGGAACCCTTTCCTGGCCACACAAAGTAAATGTAACAGAACATGAAACGGTTCCCATCAAATGGGGGATTTGTAGGGTGATATATATTTTACTTAAGGAACCCCAAGCCTGTTGCTACTGTTGCAGAATGGGTCATCTTATTGTGGCTACTACTTAGGCATGCAAAACAAGAGTCTGTGGAGCCTCGGTTGCGAGTCTCAAAACACGGGAATAGCCAGATATCCCTAGCCTGTTGCCACGGGGTGCCTCCATGATGGGGAGAGCACCACCCCGATAGATAGCCCCATCCATCCACAGACAGCCGTTTCAGGGTATTTGCCCCTCGTCAGTGTGGAGCAGGATTCTGGCTAGTTGGGGCAATGACAAATAAACTAACAAAAAACAGTAATCACTGAACTCAAGGAGATCAGTAGAAAAAAATTCCAATGAAGTACTCAAGCAAGAGTCTCCACTGATGCCCCCAAAATTTAAATATACAAAATAAGAGTCCGTGGAGCCTCGGTTGCGAGTCTGAAAACACGTAAATAGCCAGATATCCCTAGCCTGTTGCCACCGGGTGCCTACATGATGGGGAGAGCATCACACCACACTGATAGATAGCCCATCAAGTCCCACTCGGTTGTGAGCATTGTAACACAATTAGGGTCTAAGGTGCGAGTATCATGACATGACAAGGGCTTGCAAAGGCAGGCATCCATCCACAGACAGCCATTTCGGACATTTGTCCCTCATCAGTGTGGAGCAGGATTCTGGCTAGTTGGGGCCTGCAAGCCCTTCTCATGTATCGATACTCACACCTTGAGTTAGACTTTGACACAAGAGGGGCCACCCTGTTGTTTCTTTATTTGTGTTGCAATGCTCGCAACCGAGTGGGACTTGAGGGGCTATTTATCTGGGTGGTGTGGTGCTCTCCCCATCATGGAGGCACCCCGTGGCAACAGGCTAGGGATATCTGGCTCTTCCCGTGTTTTGAGACTCGCAAACAAGGTTCCACGGACTCTTGTTTTGCATATTTAAATTTTTGGGGGCATCAGTGGAGACTCTTGATTGAGTACTTAATTGGAATTTTTTTTCACTGATCTCCTTGAGTTCAGTGATTATTGTGTTTTGTTGGTTGATTTGTCATTGCCCCAACTAGCCAGAATCCTGCTCCACACTGACGAGGGGCAAATGCCCCGAAAAGGCTGTCTGTGGATGGATGCCTGCCTTTGCAAGCCCTTGTCATGTCGCGATACTCGCACCTTGAGTTAGGCTTTGACACAAGAGGGGCCACCCTGTTGTTTCCCTATGCGTGTTCCAATACTCACAACCGAGTGGGACTTGAGGGGCTATCTTTCGGGGTGGTGTGGTGCTCTCCCCATCATGGAGGCACTCTGTGGCAACATTCTAGGGATATCTGGCTATTCCTGTGTTTTGAGACTCGCAACCGAGGCTCCACGGACTCTTGTTTTGCATATTTAATTTTTTGGGACATCAGTGGAGACTCTTGATTGAGCACTTCATTGAAATTTTTTTACTGATCTCCTTGAGTTCAAGAAACAAGAAGAGAGAAAGAAAAAAAAACCCTGCCGCATAGCAATTCTTCTGCTCTCAGCCCCTACACTCCCTCACACCTTACTGCTAGAAGACAAATAAAATAGAATAAAAGTAAATCCAATCACTACATATCTTGTTATCTACTTACCCTCGACTCATGAGAAGCCCTCAACCTTTACATAAGCCACCTCTTCATCAGCAACCCAAAAACTACACCCCCCCCCCCCCCTTCAAGAGAGAAGCAGAGAAGAGGGGGAAAAAAAGAAAAGGAAAATACAAAACCCTTATTTCCTTAAACACCTTGACAACCCATTCCTCTCTTGCGCTGGGAGTTTTTTCTATTCTGTAGATAAAACATCACATCTGTCCTCAGGATCAGTCTGGATCACAACTCTGCTTCATTATCTTCAATAGAAGTGGGCTGCAAAACCCACACCCAACTGAGGACAAAAGTGCAAGAAAGAAGATATGTTTTTCCAATCCTCTGAAAACCTCTTTAAAGGAGAAGTCCGGCCCAAACTATTTTTTAATATGTTATTACTAATGGAAAGTTAGACAAATTTCTAATGTACATTAATTATGGGAAATGCTCATATACTGCTATTTCCCTTAATTTAGTAGATCAGGGAGACTTCAGATTCTCCAAAAAAAGGTGACGTCACGAATCGGGGGTGTAATTACAATGGATCGCCTGCAGGGGCGCACTATATATTGAAGTCAATGAGTACCATTGACTTCTATATATAGTGCGCCCCTGCTGGACACTCCATTGGAATTACAATGGAAGTGTATGTAAGTGTATCATACAGTATGTTTTTGATTGAATACATTTATGGAATACTTTGGGGAGCAAGTGTCCTTGCTCCCCAAAGTAATCCATAAATGTAATCAGTCAGTACATTTGGAGGGCACCAAACAGGGAGGGAGAGAAGTGCATCTACCTCCCCCCTTCCTCCCTGCTCGGTGCTGCTGCTTCCACATATGCACAGTACTACTCCCCCATTATCTGCTCATATTATGAGCAGATAATGGGGGAGTAGTACCTGTGCTATTAGATTTGTTCTAAGGTGCCCAGGAGGACAAGCTAAAGGTATTGTTTCATCTCAGTTAATCAGTGGAATTAGTGTATACCTGTTGTGCATAGTTGGAGGGGTTCTGTATACCCACAATGTATAGTTTTTGGGGGTCTCGCATATCTGTAGTGCATAGTTGGGGGGGATGTATACCTATAGTGTATAGTTGGGGGGGTCCTGTATACCTGTAGTGTGTAGTTGAGGGGGGGCTGTATACCTGTAGTGTATAGTTGAGGGAGGTCCTGTATACCTGCAGTGTACAGTTGGTGAAGGTCCTGTATACCTGTACTGTATAGTTCGGGGGTCCTGTATACCTGTAGTATATAGTTGGTGCTGTATACCTGTAATATATAGTTGGTGGAGGTCTTGTATACCTGTAGTTTATAGTTTGAGGGTCCTGGATACCTGTAGTGTATAATTGGTGGAGGTCTTGTATACCTGTAGTATATAGTTCGGGGGTCCTGTATACCTGTAGTGAATAGTTTGAGGGTCCTATATAACTAAAGTATAGAGTTGGTGGAGGTCCTGTATACCTGTAGTGTATAGTTTGGGGTCCTATATACCTGTAGTATATAGGTGGCGGAGTTCCTGTATACCTGTAGTATATAGCTTTGGGGTCCTGTATACTTGTAGTATAGAGTTGGTGAAGGTGCTGTATACCTGTATTATAGAGTTGGTGTAGGTCCTGTATACCTGTAGTGTATAGTTTTGAGGTCCTGTATACCTGTAGTGTATAGTTTGGGGTCCTATATACCTGTAGTTTATAGTTGGTGGAGTTCCTGTATACCTGTAGTGTATAGTTTTGGGGTCCTGTATACCTGTAGTGTATAGTTTGGGGTCCTGTATACCTGTAGTATATAGTTGGTGGAGGTCCTGTATACCTGACGTATATAGTTGGTGGAGGTCCTGTATACCTGTAGTGTATAGTTTTGGGGTCCTTTATACCTGTAGTGTAAAGTTTGAGGTCCTGTATACCTGTAGTATATAGTTTTGTGGAAGTCCCGTGCACCTGTAGTGTATAGTTTTGGGGTCCTGTATACCTGTAGTGTCCTGTATACCTGCAGGGTTGTATTTACCCGTATGGCAGTGTTATTCAGTCACAGTGTGTCGGTATTGGTCATGTCTGGTATGGCGGTGTTATCCAGTCACAGTATGGCGGTATTGGTCAGGTCTGGTGTGGCAGTGTTATCCAGTCACAGTGTGTCGGTATTGGTCAGGTCTGGTGTGGCGGTGTTATCCATTCACAGTATGGCGGTATTGGTCATGTCTGGTATGGCGGTGTTATCCAGTCACAGCATGGCGGTATTGGTCAGGTCTGGTATGACAGTGTTATCCAGTCACAGTATGGCGGTATTGATCAGGTCTGGTAAGACAGTGTTATCCAGTCACAGTATGGCGGTATTGGTCAGGTCTGGTATGGCAGTGTTATCCAGTCACAGTATGGCGGTAATGGTCAGGTCTGGTGTGACAGTGTTATCCAGCACAGTATGGCGGTATTGGTCAGGTCTGGTATGGCAGTATTATCCAGTCACAGTATGACGGTATTGGTCAGGTCTGATATGACAGTTTTATCCAGCACAGTATAGCGGTATTGGTCAGGTCTGGTGTGGCGGTGTTATCCATTCACAGTATGGCAGTATTGGTCAGGTCTGATAGGATGGTGTTATCCAGTCACAGTATGGCGGTATTGGTCAGGTCTTGTGTCGGTGTTACCCAGTCACAGTTTGCCGGTATTGGTCAGGTCTGGTATGGCAGTGTTATCCAGTCACAGTATGGCGGTATTGGTCAGGTCTGGTATGACAGTGTTATCCAGCACAGTATGGCGGTATTGGTCAGGTCTGGTATGGCAGTGTTATCCAGTCACAGTATGGCGGTATTGGTCAGGTCTGATATGACAGTGTTATCCAGCACAGTATAGCGGTATTGGTCAGGTCTGCTGTGGCGGTGTTATCCATTCACAGTATGGCGGTATTGGTCATGTCTGGTATGGCGGTGTTATCCAGTCACAGTATGGCGGTATTGGTCAGGTCTGATATGACAGTGTTATCCAGCACAGTATAGCGGTATTGGTCAGGTCTGGTGTGGTGTGGCGGTGTTATCCATTCACAGTATGGCGGTATTGGTCATGTCTGGTATGGCGGTGTTATCCAGTCACAGTATTGCGGTATTGGTCAGGTCTGGTATGACAGTGTTATGCAGTCACAGTATGGCGGTATTGGTCAGGTCTGGTGTGGCGGTGTTATCCAGTCACGGCATGGTGGTATTGATCCGGTCTGGTATAGCGGTGTTATCCAGTCACAGTATGGCGGTATTGGTCAGGTCTGATATGATGGTGTTATCCAGTCACAGTGTGGCGGTATTGGTCAGGTCTGGTGTGGCGGTGTTACCCAGTCACAGTTTGCCGGTATTGGTCAGGTCTGGTATGGCAGTGTTATCCAGTCACAGTATTGCGGTATTGGTCAGGTCTGGTATGACAGTGTTATCCAGTCACAGTATGGCGGTATTGGTCAGGTCTGGTGTGGCAGTGTTAGCCAGTCACAGTTTGGTATACCTGTAGTGCCCTGTATATACATGTACTGTATAGATGGAGTAGGGGGTCCTGTATATACATGTACAGTATAGATGGAGTAGGGGGTCCTGTATATACATGTACTGTATAGGTGGAGTAGGGAGTCCTGTATATACATGTACTGTATAGATGGAGTAGGGTGTCCTGTATATACATGTACTGTATAGTAGGAGTAGGGGGCCCTGTATATACATGTACTGTATAGATGGAGTAGGGGGTCCTGTATATACATATACTGTATAGATGGAGTAGGGGGTCCTGTATATACATGTACTGTATAGTAGGAGTAGGGGGCCCTGTATATACATGTACTGTATAAATGGAGTAGGGGGTCCTGTATATACATGTACTGTATAGATGGAGTAGGGGGTCCTGTATATACATGTACTGTATAGATGGAGTAGGGGGTCCTGTATATACATGTACTGTATAGATGGAGTAGGGGGTCCTGTATATACATGTACTGTATAGATGGAGTAGGGGGCCCTGTATACACGGTACTGTATAGATGGAGTAGGGGGCCCTGTATAAACATGTACTGTATAGATGGAGTAGGGGGCCCTGTATAAACATGTACTGTATAGTAGGAGTAGGGGGCCCTGTATATACATGTACTGTATAGATGGAGTAGGGGGTCCTGTATATACATGTACTGTATAGATGGAGTAGGGGGTCCTGTATATACATGTACTGTATAGATGGAGTAGGGGGCCCTGTATATACATGTACTGTATAGATGGAGTAGGGGGTCCTGTATATACATGTAATGTATAGATGGAGTAGGGGGCCCTGTATATACATGTACTGTATAGATGGAGTAGGAGGTCCTGTATATACATGTACTGTATAGATGGAGTAGGGGCTCCTGTATATACATGTACTGTATAGATGGAGTAGGGGTTCCTGTATATACATGTACTGTATAGATGGAGTAGGGGCTCCTGTATTTACATGTACTGTATAGATGGAGTAGGGGGTCCTGTATATATATGTACTGTATAGATGGAGTAGGGGGTCCTGTATACATGTACTTTATAGATGGAGTAGGGGGTCCTGTATATACATGTACTGTATAGATGGAGTAGGAAGTCCTGTATATACATGTACTGTATAGATGGAGTAGGGGGCCCTGTATATACATGTACTGTATAGATGGAGTAGGGGGTCCTGTATATACATGTACTGTATAGATGGAGTAGGGGGTCCTGTATATACATGTACTGTATAGATGGAGTAGGGGGGTCCTGTATATACATGTACTGTATAGATGGAGTAGGGGGTCCTGTATATACATGTACTGTATAGATGGAGTAGGGGGTCCTGTATACATGTACTGTATAGATGGAGTAGGGGGCCCTGTATATACATGTACTGTATAGATGGAGTAGGGGGTCCTGTATATACATGTACTGTATAGATGGAGTAGGGGGTCCTGTATACATGTACTGTATAGATGGAGTAGGGGGTCTACCAGTTATTACTGTGGATGTTGTGAGGCAGCTTCCCTAGCAACCATTGCTCCCTGTGGAAATGAAAGCAGTCATCCTATTGGTTGCTAAGGCTCCAACTGCCGTGTCTGCTGCAGCTAATTATATCACCTGTGTTTGCAGTGAGGAGATTTTCCCATTCATCTCTATGGGGCGCCTCTCTTTCCCCTCCCCCTCCCCTCCTGTATATCTGGCGGGGACGGGACCTTCGCAATAACCTTCCCGGGTGTCACGGCCGCGGCGGCGTCCCGTGTTCCGGGCCGCCGCCGCGACCTCTTCTTGCCCCATGCAGCCGCCGGGGTCCTTGTGCAGGGACCCGGCGCTGCTGCTAGTTCGGCCCCTGGGGCGCCTCACCTCTCCTCCGCTCCTGTCTCTCACTGTGCCGGCCGGCGCACGCGTCCCCGCCTCCTAAGGCGCGCGCGCCGGCTGTCTCAGATTTAAAGGGCCAGTCCGCCCCTAATTGGTGTTGCACACAATCACTCCCTATAAGTTCCAGCCCTGCCCCCTTCCAGGGGTTGGAGCCTCTACATGCTTCCCATAGCGTTTGGCCCAGCTCCCTGTTGTTCCTGATTCCTATCCGCTACCTGGTCCCTAGTCCTTGTTCCTGGTTCCGGCTCCCCTGTTACTCCATTGCTCCTGTGTTCAGCCTGTCACCTGCGGTTACGCCTACAGACCTCTGCCAGCACCATCTCCTGTCTACTGCTCCTGCCACGCCTCGCCTGCCGTCACTAGCAACCAAGCCAGGGGTAGCGACCTGGGGGTCGCCTGCCGCAGCAAGTCCATCCCGCCTTGCGGCGGGCTCTGGTGAAAACCAGCGGCCCCTTAGACTCCGCTCCCTGGTGAGGTTAGTGCCATCGCTGGTGACGGTCCAGTGGATCCACTACTCCAGGCGTTACACCGGGTACCCAATGTATCTGTGTGCCAAATTTGAGGTCAAACGGTTAAGGCGTTTGGAAGTCTATAGAGGACAGACAGACAGACAGACAGAAGGACAGACAGACAGACAGACTTTCATTTTTATGATATATATATGTATATATATATATATATATATATATATATACACACATCACTGATCAATGAGATCATTGATACACTGCTCTGAGCTGTTGCAACCTGGAGCAATGTATTGCCGAGTCGGGTTCAGCGTCAGTGCGATACGGAGGCCCAGTCCGGGCATAGGAACGGAGGACATCCGAACCAAGGACACCAGGGACAGAGCATTTAAATTTAGCTGTCAGGTTTGACAGTTCTTACTAGTGTACTGTCACAGCTACGCGGCTGTGATTTATAACACACAGATATTGGAGATATCCAGTAATAGAAGATTGCTAAAATGATAGTATGCTGTAATACAGTATTGCTGTAAGTACAGTAAGTATTGCTCGTACATATAAGCAAACTCACAAAACACAGTAATCACTGAACTCGAGATCAATGAAAAAATTCCAATGAAGTGCTCAATCAAGAGTCTCCACTGATGCCCCCAAAAATTTGCAAAACAAGAGTCCGAGGAGCCTTGGTTGCGAATCTCAAAACACGGGATAGCCAGATATCTCTAGCCTGTTGCCACAGGGTGCCTCCATGATGGGGAGAGCACCACACCACCCTGAAAGATAGCCCCTTAAGTCCCACTCGACTTGAGGGGCTATCTATCGGGGTGGTGTGGTGCTCTCCCCATCATGGAGGCACCCCGTGGCAACAGGCTAGAGATATCTGGCTATTACCTTGAGAAAGCGCCAGACAGGCGTGAAACGTTCGTAGGTGGGGAGTGAACTTCCTCTCGTTGTCCTGTATAACATGATTGTATATAAAGGTGAATTTTATGGTGAGTGCCAATGAAGCGAATCTTCTTTATGCATGCACTTTGTAATTTTGTCCTCCATGGACCAAAGTGGCTTCTGCCCAATGTGGCTGCATTCACCCAGGCTGAACAGGACAGCCTGACAGCATTGGTATGCCATAGGCATAGAGTGCGTTACGTCACAATGACAGGATGAAGTGATGGAGGCAGATGATGAGGTGTCTGAATAATGGCCCCAAATGAACCTAGGAGACCAGAGTGGTGGGACCTCCAATCATTGTTGCCCCTCTCCCAGAAGAACATTTATCTAATGAGCAGTGAGTTGCCAACCTTCTTCTCCAGGTAGCTCTGAAGAGCTGGAATTTACTTATTGGACAAAAAATGGCCAATCTCTATCTTGGTTGGGCACAAGCCATCAGCTCCCTAAATAGTTTGGACTGTACTACCTGCAATGGGGGAGACTATATGGCAATCATGTACTGGGGGAATGGGAAGCGGAACCAGCTCAGGCCCCAAAATAAATAAATACATAAATAAATAAACATATTTGTCTACTTTTAGTTTATTTTTGTATGATATCTTATTTAGTTGTAGTTTGTTGGTGTATGATGCCTTGTTTAGTTGTACTTTATTTTTGTATATTTAATAGTTTTTGGTGGTATTAGGTTATGCACAATGAAACTGGGCCAGGGAGTTCACATTTAGTTATTTCTATAGAGTAATTTTATGTAGTAGCGCATAATAGTTTCTTAAAATGTTAGATTCCATTTACACAGAAAGATTATCTGACAGATTATCTGCCAAGATTTGAAGCCAAAGCCAGGAACAGACTATACACAGAGAAAAGGTCATAAAGGAAAGCATGACATTTCTGCTCTTTTCAAATCCATTCCTGGCTTTGGCTTCAAATCTTTGGCAGATAATCTGTCAGATAATCTTTCTGTGTAAATGGACCCTTAGTATTAGTTAAAATACATTTTGAATATATTTTGTATATAGATTGTACAGGTTGTTAGTGGGAAGTAGAGATGAGCGGATAGTGAAATATTCAACTCGATTGGATTCGATTTGAATAGCTCCCGATATTAGACTATTCTAACAAATATCGAATCCCATTATAGACTATGGGAGAAAAATCCTTGGGACCTGCAAATCAAGAATCAACGAATCGGAGGTCACCAAGTCCAAGACATCATTAGAAAGTGATGCAAACACCTTTGGAATGCACCTGGGAAAGCAGAGAAGCAGTATTACAGGGAACGGTATTACCGGCAATAATACCGCTCCCTGTAATAGTTAATATTTAATTAATAAAGCAAATTTTCATTCTAATAAAGCTATTTTCATTGTACAATAGCACAACTAAAATGAATCAATGCTTTTTCAATTAAATATACTGTTAATAAAAAAATAAATATATAAATAAATGTGTGTGTGTATCTATATCATAAAAATGAAAGTCTGTCTGTCTGTCCGTCTGTCCCATATAGACTTCCAAACGCCTGAACCGTCTGACCCCAAATTTGGCACACAGATACATTGGGTGCCCGGAAAGGTTTTAGCGAAGGTCCCGTCCCCGCCAGATGTACAGGAAAGGAGGGTGGGGGGGAAGAGCGGCGCCCCATAGAGATGAATTCAAAAATCTCCACACTGCACACACATAATTAGCTGCAGCTGCCCAGAGAAAACCGCAGTTGAGAGCCTTAGCAACCAATAGGATGTTGTGATTGCTAGGGAAGCTGCCTCACAATAGATCCGCAGAAATAAGTGGTAGACCCCCTACTCCATTTATACAGTACATGTATACAGGACCCCCTACTCCATCTATACAGTACATGTATACAGGACCCCCTACTCCATCTATACAATACATGTATACAGGACCCCCTACTCCATCTATACAGTACATGTATACAGGACAGTATTACCAGCTGCTGCTGCCCTAAACGCTAAACCTGAGGACACCCCATTCTCACTCACCAATTAGCATCAGGATTGGTAGGTAATAGCTCCAGACATCATATTTAACACTGCCACACCAGACCTGACTAATACCGCCATACTGTGACTGGATAACACCGCCATACCATACCTGACCAATACCGCCATACTGTGACTGGATAACACTGCCACACCAGACTTGACCAATACCGCCATACTGTGACTGGATAACACCGCCCTACCAGACCTGACCAATACCGCCATACTGTGACTGGATAACATTGCCATACCAAACCCGACCAATATCACCGTAATGTGACTGGATAACACCGTCATACCATACCAAATAACACCGCCACACCAGACCTGACCAATACCGCCACATTGTGACTGGATAACACTGCCATATCAGACCTGACAAATACCGCCACACTGTGACTGGATAACACCGCCATACCAGACCTGACCAATACTGCCATACTGTGAATGGATAACACCACCACACCAGACCTGACCAATACCGCCATACTGTGACTGGATAACACCGCCATACCATACCTGACCAATACCACCACACTGTGACTGGATAACACTGCCATACCAGACCTGACAAATACTGCCATATTGTGACTGGATAACACTGCCATACCACACCTGACCAATACGGCCACACTGTGACTGGATAACACTGCTATACCAGACCTGACCAATACCGCCATACTGTGACTTGATAACACCGCCATACCAGACCTGACCAATACCGCCATACTGTGACTGGATAACACCACAACACCAGACCTGACCAATACCGCCATACTGTGAATGGATAACACCGCCCTACCAGACCTGACCAATACCGACACACTGGGACTGGATAACACCGCCATACCAGACCTGCCCAATACCGCCATACTGTGACTGGATAACACTGCCATACCAGACCTGACCAATACCGCCATACTGTGACTGGATAACACCACAACACCAGACCTGACCAATACTGCTACACTGTGACTGGATAACACCGCCACACCATACCTGACCAATACCGCCATACTGTGACTGGATAACACCGCCATACCATACCTGACCAATACCGCCATACTGTGACTGGATAACACTGCCATACCAGACCTGACCAATACCACCATACTGTGACTGGATAACACCGTTATACCAGACCTGACCAATACCGCCATACTGTTACTGGATAACACCGCCATACCACACCTGACCAATACCGCCACACTGTGACTGGATAACACTGCTATACCAGACCTGACCAATACCGCCTTACTGTGACTGGATAACACTGCCATACCAGACCTGACCAATACCACCATACTGTGACTGGATAACACCGCCATACCACACCTGACCAATACCGCCACACTGTGACTGGATAACACTGCCACAGCACCTCCACCAACTCTATACTACAGGTATACAGAACCCCAAACTATATACTACAGGTATACAGGACCCCAAAACTATACACTACAGGTATACAGGAACTCCACCAACTCTATACTACAGGTATACAGCACCTCCACCAACTCTATACTACAGGTATACAGGACCCCCTATACACACTGACACTTTATACCCGGGCAGCGCCGGGTACATTTTCTAGTATATATATATATATATATATATATATATATATATTTACAGTATATTTAATTAAAAAAGCATTGATTTGTTTTAACTATGCTATTGTAAAACGAAAATAGCTTTATTACAACAATAATGTGCTTTATTAATTAAATATTAATTAATTAACTATTACAGGAAGCTGTATTAATGTCGCCAATTACTATTGCCGGAAATACAGCTCAATGTAATACTTAATTAATACTTTACTTTAATTAATACAGCAAATGTTTCTTCTAGTTATGCTATTTTTTTTATCACAATAGCAACATTAGAAAAAAAACATTTTGATTCCGCTCAGCTGATTGGCTGAGCTCATTGTGCTGGGGACTGGCGAAGAGAGAAGAGAAGACCTGGGAGGATGAGTAGAAAGCTCTCCCCCCTCCCCTGCACCCATCCCAGCAAGGAAAGGGGTCACTTAACCCCTTCCTTGCTGGTATGGGTGCAGTCTGACATCAGTCTGGCCCCCAAGGGGTTAAGTGGGGACCCTTACTTAACCCCCTGGGGGCTAGATTGTTCAGTATGGCACCCAAAGGGTTAAGGGGGATGCAATGCAAGGAAAGAAGTGGCATGGGGGTCCCAGTTATTGCTGGCAGTGGGGTGGTTACGTTCCATGTTCTGCGGCATAGAAGTTGTACCCGGGTTTGAATTCAAACCAACCCACTTTATGATCACAGATGAAAAGAAGTTCCTTTGCCTGTGTTGTATATTATTTTTCTCATATTTGGATGGTTGTTTTTTTTCTCCACTTGTAGAATTATTTACTATTTTGTTCACAGGATATGTTTTACTGTATATGAATTTTTTTTTTATATGGGGTGTATATTGGTCTTGCATTTATAGGCCGGGTGTTGGCTGTAGGGACTCTTGTATTGTCTGAGTCCTTGTTTGTTGTTATGTTTTTAAATTAGGCTAGGGCTTGTGTGTCTCTGTTGTAAAAACTTTTTAGATTATTTATATCTTCTAAGGGTACTATTACACGGAACGATAATCGGCCGAATGGGCCCGATTCGGCCGATTATCGCTCCGTGTAATAAATGCAACGATCAGCCGATGACGATCAGCCGTGTAATACCACCCTTAGTGTGCCTGGTGTTTTATGACATATGCTTTCCTCTTTTGATGGTTTACAGATTTATGTGTATATTATATATTGTTTTATATCCTAACAAAACAATTAAGCCCGCACATTCACTCTATGTTCACACTATACAGTTTGCACGCAGCTATGGCTAACAGTGAATCAAAAACAGAAAATGCTGCAGCAAAGCGCATGTGCCATGTAATATTTTTGTTTTTCTAGAAAATTCTTTGAAAAAAATTGAGGTTCTTAGCAAACGGTTTGATCAAACTGAATGTACCAACTCACCAACGTTAAGGTGCCCTCAGAGAGTTGGAACTACACCAACAATGGCCTCTCTCGGACTATAAGTCTACATGTCTGGGCATGCAAGAGCAACTGAACTCTGTGTCCGGTCTATGTGTATATTATACAGTGTATTATATCCTGTTGTGTCTGGTCTATGTGTATATTATATCCTGTAGTGTCCGGTCTATGTGTATATTATACAGTGTATTATATCCTGTAGTGTCCGGTCTATGTGTATATTATATCCTGTAGTGTCCGGTCTATGTGTATATTATAAAGTTTATTGTATACTGTAGTGTCCGGTCTATGTGTATATTATATCCTGTAGTGTCCGGTCTATGTGTATATTATATCCTGTAGTGTCCGATCTATGTGTATATTATACAGTATATTATATCCTGTAGTGTCCGGTCTATGTGTATATTATACAGTATATTATATTCTGTAGTGTCCGGTCTATCTGTATATTATATCCTGTAGTGTCTGGTCTATGTGTATATTATATCCTGTAGTGTCCGGTCTATGTGTATATTATACAGTGTATTATATCCTGTAGTGTCCGGTCTATGTGTATATTATATCCTGTAGTGTCCGGTCTATGTGTATATTATATCCTGTAGTGTCCGGTCTATGTGTATATTATACAGTGTATTATATCCTGTAGTGTCCGGTCTATGTGTATATTATATCCTGTAGTGTCCGGTCTATCTGTATATTATATCCTGTAGTGTCTGGTCTATGTGTATATTATATCCTGTAGTGTCCGGTCTATGTGTATATTATATCCTGTAGTGTCCGGTCTATGTGTATATTATATCCTGTAGTGTCCGGTCCATGTGTATATTATACATTGTATTATATCCTGTAGTGTCCGGTCTATGTGTATATTATATCCTGTAGTGTCCGGTCTATGTGTATATTATATCCTGTAGTGTCCGGTCTATGTGTATATTATATCCTGTAGTGTCCGGTCTATGTGTATATTATATCCTGTAGTGTCCGGTCTATGTGTATATTATAAAGTATATTATATCCTGAAGTGTCCGGTCTATGTGTATATTATATCCTGTAGTGTCCGGTCTATGTGTATATTATACAGTGTATTATATCTGTAGTGTCCGGTCTATGTGTATATTATACATTGTATTATATCCTGTAGTGTCCGGTCTATGTGTATATTATACAGTGTATTATATCCTGTAGTGTCCGGTCTATGTGTATATTATATCCTGTAGTGTCCGGTCTATGTGTATATTATATTCTGTAGTGTCCGGTCTATGTGTATATTATATCCTGTAGTGTCCGGTCTATGTGTATATTATATCCTGCAGTGTCCGGTCTATGTGTATATTATACATTGTATTAGACATGACACACTATTCTCTGTATAACCAGATGAGAGATTAGAGCGGCGGTCACAGCTGTCGCGCTCCGCTCCCCCGCCCGCACTCCTCACTACATGGATAAATCTGTAATCCATCCAGGACTCAGTTACCTGGATAGATAATTACACAGGACGGACAATGAATGGGATATAGAAAGTAACACTGATGGAGGTGACAGGTGCGGCCCCCTCCTCAGCGCTCACAATGCCGCCGTGTAGAATTCCCTCGCCACATGCGGATCATTCAGAGCTGTAATCACAGGGGAGCCGCCATATTGTAATAATTACAGATCACAGAAACTTTCTGCCCATTCAGAGCTGTAATCCCAGGGGAGACGCCGCACACTAGAGAACACGGAGAAACTTCTGCTTATTTAGATCTCTGAAACTTTCTGCACATTGGGAATTAGATACGGAAATGTCTCTTATTCTTCTGTAACACAATGGAAGTGATGAATAAAGACTTTACATTTACTAAGTAAAATGGCTGAAACCAAAACCAATACATTGTAGTAGATACTGAACTCATATAGTGAATCAGGGATCACTGCGCTCAGCAGGTTTTAGGAAAGGAAACAAAGTTTTATAATAACTGAAATGTCGCGTTATAATCATTGCTGAGACCCCCGCAGTCCCTAAAAGCAATGGGCAGAGAGCTGAGAGTACAGACTACACGGACCACCACCATGGCCGACATACTGACTGCAACTACATCACAGCCCCAACATACATATTCAGGCCTTACACATAGGTTATAGTTTCAGGGATATTACAACGTCTGGCCCCACATACACTTGTGCTACTCAGTGAGACACAACAGACATACAAGGCCTCTCCACCACCCCACACCCCGCTCTGTACCGCTCCAGCTTTCTACAGATAGGTGACTCTTCCTTTCGGAGGAGGTTTTAGTTTAGCTGAAAATCACCAGATATGTTTCATGGCCCTTTAAGGGGTTGAGTATTGATTTACAGGGAAGCTGCCTACAATAGATGGCCAACAGAGCCCCTTCTTTTCCTTCTGGAGGAAAGACACTTTGAATACACTAAGATGTACACTACCCAAAAGTAGCCTCTGAGAGCCCCCCAGTCAGTTTTACCATGTTGGTAAAATCCCCATCTTTCATGTCCATTAGGTTCTTCTACTATAAGTCAACCTATTGGTAGCTCCAATCCCTTTACTAGTAGTACTGGTAGCCCTGCCCCTTTATTGCTAGCCCTGCCCATTTTTTGGTAGCCCTGCCACCTTTACATCATTTGGGGCCAATTTTGCTTTAAAGCTCAGCTGCATCAAGACGTTACTCGGTACATCTCAGTGCGGCCCGGCCGGGAGAACGAGAGCCGACCTCCCATTATACCAGACAGCCCTCTGTTACTACTACATGTATCCGAGGGCCGCTTCCTCATGCCAGCCCAGCCCCATCTCTGCAGGAATTAACCCCTTAAAGGAGAGGTCTGGCGAAAAATTTTATTAAAGTATTGTATTGCCCCCCAAAAATTGTACAAATCATCAATATACACTTATTGAAATTATGGAAATGATTATAAAGTGCTTTTTTCCCTGCACTTACTACTGCATCAAGGCTTCACTTCCTGGATAACATGGTGATGTCACTTCCTGGATAACATGGTGATGGCACTTCCTGGATAACATGGTGATGTCACTTCCTGGGTAACATGGTGATGTCACTTCCTGGATAACATGGTGATGGCACTTCCTGGATAACATGGTGATGGCACTTCCTGGATAACATGGTGATGTGACAACCCGACTCCCAGAGCTGTGCGGACTGTGGCTGCTGGAGAGGAGGATGGCAGGGGGACACTGAGGGACACAGGGCACTGGAGGGACACTGAGCATCCCCCTGCCATCATCCTCTCCAGCAGCCACAGCCCACACAGCTCTGGGAGTCGGGTCATGACATCACCATGTTATACATAAAGAGAAGCCTTGATGCAGTAGTAAGTGCAGGGAAAAAAGCACTTAATAAGCATTTCCTGTAATACGTGTACATTGATGATTTGTATAACTTTTGGGGGGCAATACAACACTTTAATAAAAAATTTTGTCGGACTTCTCCTTTAAATCCCACTTCAAAATCTGAAAACTGCTTTAAGGGGTTTTAAATGTGTCACCTGGTCCTGTGGCTATCCCTGGTGTCCGGTGGCATCCCGGTGCACAATGCTCTTCTGAATTTCAGACCGTATGCCTCATATACAGTATCTGCATCTGGGCATTGCAGTGCGACTGACTTCTCCTGCAGTCTTATGAGAAAGCTATAATCAGTATAAGGAATCAAAGGATTGCTCATAATAAAGTTTGCTGAATAAAACTTCAAATCACCCCCCTTTCCCCATTTTCCAAAATAAATAAATAATCAAATTAACGTATGTTATATTGCCGTGTGCGTAACTGTCCTAACCGTTAAGATATAACATTATTGATCGCCGCACGCGATAATGGCGTAAAATTTCCAATCGCCAAAATTGTGAATTTTTGCTAAGAAAATAAAACCAATAAAAAGTGATCAAAAAGTCCAATCCAGACCGAACTGATACAGATGTAAAGTACAGAACAAGGCGCAAAACAATGTTCCTCATATAGCTTCATAGGTGGGAAAATAAAGGTGAAAATGGTCTGAATATGGCACTATTAGGTCTATTATTTTATTTTTTTTATTTTAAAAAATTTGTAGGATAGAAACTGGTACTAATAAACCACATGGTCAGTTAGAGAGTACCTGTAACTGGTGCTAATAAACCACATGGTCATATAGAGAGTACCCGTCACTGGTGCTAATAAACCACATGGTCATATAGAGAGAACCTGTCACTGGTGCTAATAAACCACATGGTCATATAGAGAGTACCTGTCACTGGTACTAATAAACCACATGGCCATATAGAGAGTACCTGTAACTGGTGCCAATAAATCACATGGTCAGTTAGAGAGTACCTGTCACTGGTACTAATAAACCACATGGTCATATAGAGAGTACCTGTCACTGGTACTAATAAACCACATGGTCATATAGAGAGTACCTGTCACTGGTGCTAATAAACCACATAGTCATATAGAGAGAACCTGTCACTGGTGCTAATAAACCACATGGTCATATAGAGAGTACCTGTCACTGCTGCTAATAAACCACATGGTCATATAGAGAGTACCTGTCACTGGTGCTAATAAACCACATGGTCATATAGAGAGTACCTGTCACTGGAACTAATAAACCACATGGTCATATAGAGAGTACCTGTCACTGGTACTAATAAACCACATGGTCATATAGAGAGTACCTGTCACTGGTACTAATAAACCACATGGCCATATAGAGAGTACCTGTAACTGGTGCTAATAAACCACATGGTCATATAGAGAGTACCTGTAACTGGTGCTAATAAACCACATGGTCAGTTAGAGAGTACCTGTCACTGGTGCTAATAAACCACATGGTCATATAGAGAGTACCTGTCACTGGTACTAATAAACCACATGGCCATATAGAGAGTACCTGTAACTGGTGCCAATAAATCACATGGTCAGTTAGAGAGTACCTGTCACTGGTACTAATAAACCACATGGTCAGTTAGAGAGTACCTGTCACTGGTGCTAATAAAACACATGGTTATATAGAGAGTACCTGTCACTGGTACTAATAAACCACATGGTCAGTTAGAGAGTACCTGTCACTGGTACTAATAAACCACATGGTCATATAGAGAGTACCTGTCACTGGTACTAATAAACCACATGGACATATAGAGAGTACCTGTCACTGGTACTAATAAACCACATGGTCATATAGAGAGTACCTGTCACTGGTGCTAATAAACCACATGGTCATATAGAGAGTACCTGTCACTGGTGCTAATAAACCACATGGACATATAGAGAGTACCTGTCACTGGTACTAATAAACCACATGGTCAGTTAGAGAGTACCTGTCACTGGTAGTAATAAACCACATGGTCATATAGAGAGTACCTGTCACTGGTGCTAATAAACCACATGGTCATATAGAGAGTACCTGTCACTGGTAGTAATAAACCACATGGTCATATAGAGAGTACCTGTCACTGGTGCTGATAAACCACATGGTCATATAGAGAGTACCTGTCACTGGTACTAATAAACCACATGGTCATATAGAGAGTACCTGTCACTGGTGCTAATAAACCACATGGTCACATAGAGAGTACCTGTCACTATGGCGGCTGCTGGATCAGCAGTGAATGTGTCTCTGCTCCTGTAAGTTCGGGTATCTATAGTTACCAACACGCTGTGACAGAAATGTGTGCGCCCCCATTATGATATTATGAGGGTTGCAGCGATTTCTATCCCAGCATCAGTATGGCAGCGGCGGCCATAGTGACAGGTTCTCTCTGACTGACCATGGGGGTTATTGTATTACATCCTCCATTATTACCTGATGAAGCACACGCTCCGGGCCTACATGTTTCTTCTGACACAAGGAATAAAGGGATTTTACACCACAACCTTGTGTGACGGCCACGGATGACCGAGCAGACGGAGCGCGGCCCAGAGGACATGAGAGAGAGAGACAGAGAGAGATGGAGAGGGAGGGAGATAGAGAGGGAGAGGAGAGAGGGGGGGGGGGGAGAGAGACCGACACCTCTGTGTCACACATACTGCCTCCATCCCTTACCCTATTACCTCCTCCTCACAGTTCGGTAGATGCTAGAGTGTATCCTCTCCTTTGAGGTGTGATGTCACCAGGAGGGGCGGGGCCTTGACCGGAAGTAGGAAGTAGTGAGCTGCTGCACCATTCACTGTGCAGAAACAGAGTGAAGGAAGCTGCAATATCCATAGTAGCATGGAGGGGTATACAGGGGGAGAGGACTGGGTAGAGCCTAGAATGTATCCTCTCCTTTGAGTTTCTCACTGCAGGGGATACATTCTAGCATGTTCAGTACTGAAATGGCTAGAATGTATCCTCTCCTCTGAGTCATCCTCTCCTCCGAGTCTCTCACTATAGGGTATACATTATAGCATGTTCAGTATTGAAATATTTAGAATGTATACTCTACTCTGAGGGTATACATTCTAGCATGTGTAGTATTGAAATGTCTAGAATATATACCCTCTTAGTACTCAACATGCTAGAATAAATCCCCTATAGTGACTCAGAGGAGAGGATACATTCTAGCCATTTCAGTACTGAACATGCTAGAATGTATCCCCTGCAGTGAGAAACTCAAAGGAGAGGATATACTCAGAGGAGAGGATACATTCTAGGCATTTCAGTACTGAACATGCTAAATGTATCCCCTGCAGTGAGAGACTCAGAAAAGAGGATACACTCAGAGGAGAGGATACATTCTAGCATGTTCAGTACTGAAGTGTCTAGAATGTATCCTCTCCTCTGAGTTTCTCACTGCAGGGTATACATCCTAGCATGTTTAGGGCTATGTTCACACATAGTATTTCGGTCATTCTTTCTTCAACCAAAACCGAGTGCTGTGTTTTATGTGTGAACATAGCCTAGTAATGTAAAGTCCATCGAGTATCCTCTCCTCTGAGAGGGCATACATTCTAGAATGTTTAGTACTGAAATGTCTGGAGTGTATCCTCTCCTCTGAGAGGGCATCTCCACCAGGTGTACCCTCTCCTCTGAGAGGGCATCTCCACTAGGTGTATCCTCTCCTCTGAGAGGGCATCTCCACCAGGTGTACCCTCTCCTCTGAGAGGGCATCTCCACTAGGTGTACCCTCTCCTCTGAGAGGGCATCTCCACCAGGTGTATCCTCTCCTCTGAGAGGGCATCTCCACTAGGTGTACCCTCTCCTCTGAGAGGGCATCTCCACCAGGTGTATCCTCTCCTCTGAGAGGGCATCTCCACCAGGTGTACCCTCTCCTCTAAGAGGGCATCTCCACTAGGTGTATCCTCTCCTCTGAGAGGGCATACATTCTAGCAAGTGCAGTTTTGAAAGGTCTAGACCACAGGTGTCAGACTTCATCCCTCGGCTGTTACAAACTACATTTTCCTTCATGCCTTACTTGTCCAGACATGGTGGGAATTGTAGTTCTGCAACTGCTGGAGGGCCTGAGTCTGACATCTCTGGTCTAGAATGTTCTCTTTTCTAACTGCAGGGTATACAGTCTAGTATGTATCCTCTCCTCTGAGCGTATTCTCTCTTCTGAGCTTCTCCCTGAGCGGGTCATATTATACAGCATGATTAAGAGGTGAAAGCGAGCGGTGATGTTTTAGGTCAGTGCTCGCTTCCCCTTTGTTCCCTGCACATTTTCTGTGTTATTACACACACAGACAGTGACAGGGGGAACTGCGGGCAGCTGCGGGAGGGGCAGCCCAAAAAATCCTTAGATTGTTCAAGCTGCCCATTGTAGACAGCAGCACTATCGTGATCTGGATTACTCGACCAGTTTGAAGACCACAATCAGCTGATAACATGGATTATTACACCAAATGATTATCAGACGTAACGGCCAGGAAACCTTTGGTGTAATACACCATTGTCTGTACAAGGAACAGGACTGGTGTGTGTGGGGTCTGTATACAGGGGGGAGAGGACCGGTGTGTGGGGTCTGTATACAGGGGGAGAGGACTGGTGTGTGTGTGTGTGGGGGGCTGTATACAGGGGGAGAGGACTGGTGTGTGTGGTCTGTATACAGGGGGAGAGGACTGGTGGGTGGGGTCTTTATACAGGGGGAGAGGACTGGTGTGTGTGGTCTGTATACAGGGGGAGAGGACTGGTGTGTGTGGGGTCTGTATGCAGGGAGATAGGACTGGTGTGTGGGGTCTGTATACAGGGGGAGAGGACTGGTGTGTGTGTGGTCTGTATACAGGGGGAGAGGACTGGTGTGTGTGGGGTCTGTATACAGGGGAGAGGACTGGTGTGTGTGTGGTCTGTATACAGGGGGAGAGGACTGGTGTGTGGGGTCTGTATACAGGGGAGAGGACTGGTGTGTGTGGTCTGTATACAGGGGAGAGGACTGGTGTGTGTGGTCTGTATACAGGGGAGAGGACTGGTGTGTGGGGTCTGTATACAGGGGAGAAGACTGGCGTGTGTGGGGTCTGTATACAGGGGAGAGGACAGGTGTTTTGGGTCTGTATACAGGGGGAGAGGACTGGTGTGTGGGGTCTGTATACAGGGGGAGAGGACTGATGTTTGGGGTCTGTATGCAGGGGGAGAGGACTGGTGTGTGCGGGGTCTGTATACAGGGGGAGAGGACTGGTGTGTGGGGTCTGTATACAGGGGGAGAGGACTGGTGTGTGTAGTCTGTATACAGGGGGAGAGGACTGGTGTGTGGGGTCTGTATACAGGGGGAGAGGACTGGTGGTGGGGGGTCTATACACAGGGGAAAGGACTGGTGGTGGGGGGTCTGTATACAGGAGGAGAGGACTGGTGTGTGGTCTGTATACGGGGTGAGGACTGGTGTGTGGGGGTCTGTATACAGGGGAGAGGACTGGTGTGTGAGGGTCTGTATACAGGGGTAGAGGACTGGTGTGTGGGGTCTGTATACAGGGGAGAGGACTGGTGTGTGAGGGTCTGTATACAGGGGAGAGGACTGGTGTGTGTGGGGTCTGTATACAGGGGAGAGGACTGGTGTGTGTGGGGGGTCTGTATACAGGGGGAGAGGACTGGTGTGTGTGGGGTCTTTATACAGGGGAGAGGACTGGTGTGTGTGGGGTCTGTATACAGGGGGGAGGACTGGTGTGTGTGGGGTCTGTATACAGGGGAGAGGACTGGTGTGTGGGGTCTGTATACAGGGGAGAGGACTGGTGTGTGGGGTCTGTATACAGGGGAGAGGACTGGTGTGTGGGGTCTGTATACAGGGGGAGAGGACTGGTGTGTGTGTGGTCTGTATACAGGGGGAGAGGACTGGTGTGTGTGGGGGGGTGTATACAGGGGGAGAGGACTGGTGTGTGTGGGGGGGTGTATACAGGGGGAGAGGACTGGTGTGTGTGTGGGGGGGGTGTATACAGGGGGAGAGGACTGGTGTGTGGGGGGTCTTTATACAGGGGAGAGGACTGGTGTGTGTGGGGTCTGTATACAGGGGAGAGGACTGATGTTTGGGGTCTGTATGCAGGGGGAGAGGACTGGTGTGTGTGGGGTCTGTAAACGGGAGAGGACTGGTGTGTGTGGGGTCTGTATACAGGGGGAGAGGACTGGTGTGTGGGGGGGTGTATACAGGGGGAGAGGACTGGTGTGTGTGTGGGGGGGGTGTATACAGGGGGAGAGGACTGGTGTGTGGGGGGTCTTTATACAGGGGAGAGGACTGGTGTGTGTGGGGTCTGTATACAGGGGAGAGGACTGGTGTGTTTGGTCTGTATACAGGGGAGAGGACTGGTGTGTGGGGTCTGTATACAGGGGGAGAGGACTGGTGTGTGTGGGGTCTGTATACAGGGGAAGAGGACTGGTGTGTGTGGGGTCTGTATACAGGGGGAGAGGACTGGTGTGTGTGGGGGGTCTGTATACAAGGGGAGAGGACTGGTGTGTGTGTGGGGGGGTGTATACAGGGGGAGAGGACTGGTGTGTGTGGGGTCTGTATACAGGGGGAGAAGACTGGTGTGTGTGGGGTCTTTATACAGGGGAGAGGACTGGTGTGTGTGGGGTCTGTATACAGGGGGAGAGGACTGGTGTGTGTGGGGTCTGTATACAGGGGGAGAGGACTGGTGTGTGTGGGGTCTGTATACAGGGGGAGAGGACTGGTGTGTGTGGGGTCTGTATACAGGGGGAGAGGACTGGTGTGTGTGGGGGGTCTGTATACAAGGGGAGAGGACTGGTGTGTGTGTGGGGGGGGTGTATACAGGGGGAGAGGACTGGTGTGTGTGGGGTCTGTATACAGGGGGAGAAGACTGGTGTGTGTGGGGTCTGTATACAGGGGAGAGGACTGGTGTGGGGGGGTGTATACAGGGTGAGAGGACTGGTGGGGGGGGGTCTGTATACAGGGGAGAGGACTGGTGTGTGGGGTCTGTATACAGGGGGGAGGACTGGTGTGTGGGGTCTGTATACAGGGGGAGAGGACTGGTGTGTGTGGGGTCTGTATACAGGGGAGAGGACTGGTGTGTGTGGGGTCTGTATACAGGAAAGAGGACTGGTGTGTGTGGGGGGGTCTGTATACGGGGGAGAGGACTGGTGTGAGTCTGTATACAGGGGAAGAGGACTGGTGTGTGTGTGGGGGGGGGTCTGTATACAGGGGGAGAGGGGACCAGTGTGGGGTGTCTGTGTACAGGGGTTCTCTACCCCTGTATACAGACCCCACACACCAGTCCTCTCCACTGTTTACAAACCCCACACACCAGTCCTCTCCCCCTGTATACAGACCCCCCCCCCACACCAGTCCTCTCCCCCTGTATACAGACCCCACATACCAGTCCTCTCCCCTGTATACAGACCCCACATACCAGTCCTCTCCCCTGTATACAGACCCCACACACCAGTCCTCTCCCCTGTATACAGTCCCCCCACACACCAGTCCTCTCCCCCTGTATACAGACTCCACACACCAGTCCTCTCCCCCTGTATACAGACCCCACACACCAGTCCTCTCCCCCTGTATACAGACTCCACACACCAGTCCTCTCCCCCTGTATACAGACCACACACACCAGTCCTCTCCCCTGTATACAGACCCCCCCACACCAGTCTTCTCCCCTGTATACAGACCCCACACACCAGTCCTCTCCCCTGTATACAGACCCCACACACCAGTCCTCTCCCCCTGTATACAGACCCCACACACACCAGTCCTCTCCCCCTGTATACAGACCCCACACACACCAGTCCTCTCCCCCTGTATACAGACCCCACATACCAGTCCTCTCCCCTGTATACAGACCCCACACACACCAGTCCTCTCCCCTATATACAGACCCCACATACCAGTCCTCTCCCCCTGTATACAGACCCCACACACCAGTCCTCTCCCCTATATACAGACCCCACATACCAGTCCTCTCCCCTGTATACAGACCCCACATACCAGTCCTCTCCCCCTGTATACAACCCCCCCCCCCACACCAGTCCTCTCCCCTGTATACAGACCACACACACCAGTCCGCTCCCCCTGTATACAGACCACACACACCAGTCCTCTCCCCTGTATACAGACCCCCCCACACCAGTCTTCTCCCCTGTATACAGACCCCACACACCAGTCCTCTCCCCTGTATACAGACCCCACACACCAGTCCTCTCCCCCTGTATACAGACCCCACACACACCAGTCCTCTCCCCCTGTATACAGACCCCACACACACCAGTCCTCTCCCCCTGTATACAGACCCCACATACCAGTCCTCTCCCCTGTATACAGACCCCACACACACCAGTCCTCTCCCCTATATACAGACCCCACATACCAGTCCTCTCCCCCTGTATACAGACCCCACACACCAGTCCTCTCCCCTATATACAGACCCCACATACCAGTCCTCTCCCCTGTATACAGACCCCACATACCAGTCCTCTCCCCCTGTATACAACCCCCCCCCCCACACCAGTCCTCTCCCCTGTATACAGACCACACACACCAGTCCGCTCCCCCTGTATACAGACTCCACACACCAGTCCTCTCCCCCTGTATACAGACCACACACACCAGTCCTCTCCCCCTGTATACAGACCCCACACACCAGTCCTCTCCCCCTGTATACAGACCCCACACACCAGTCCTCTCCCCCTGTATACAGACTCCACACACACCAGTCCTCCCCCTGTATACAGACTCCACACACACCCGTCCTCTCCCCCTGTATACAGACTGCACACACACCAGTCCTCTCCCCCTGTATACAGACCCCACACACCAGTCCTCTCCCCCTGTATACAGACCCCACACACCAGTCCTCTCCCCCTGTATACAGACCCCACACACCAGTCCTCTCCCCTGTATACAGACCCCACACACCAGTCCTCTCCCCTGTATACAGACCCCACACACCAGTCCTCTCCCCTGTATACAGACCACACACACCAGTCCTCTCCCCCTGTATACAGACCCCACACACCAGTCCTCTCCCCTATATACAGACCCCACATACCAGTCCTCTCCCCCTGTATACAGACCCCACACACACCAGTCCTCTCCCCTGTATACAGACCCCACATACCAGTCCTCTCCCCTGTATACAGACCCCACATACCAGTCCGCTCCCCCTGTATACAGACTCCACACACCAGTCCTCTCCCCCTGTATACAGACCACACACACCAGTCCTCTCCCCCTGTATACAGACTCCACACACACCAGTCCTCCCCCTGTATACAGACTCCACACACACCCGTCCTCTCCCCCTGTATACAGACTGCACACACACCAGTCCTCTCCCCCTGTATACAGACTGCACACACACCAGTCCTCTCCCCCTGTATACAGACCCCCAACACACCAGTCCTCTCCGCCTGTATACAGACCCCCACACACACCAGTCCTCTCCCCCTGTATACAGACCCCCCCACACACCAGTCCTCTCCCCCTGTATACAGACCCCACACACCAGTCCTCTCCCCCTGTATACAGACCCCACACACCAGTCCTCTCCCCCTGTATACAGACCCCACATACCAGTCCTCTCCCCCTGTATACAGACCCCACACACCAGTCCTCTCCCCTGTATACAGACCCCACACACCAGTCCTCTCCCCTGTATACAGATACACACCAGTCCTCTCCCCTGTATACAGACCCCACACACCAGTCCTCTCCCCTGTATACAGACCCCCACACACCAGTCCTCTCCCCTGTATACAGACCCCACACACCAGTCCTCTCCCCTGTATACAGACCCCACACACACCAGTCCTCTCCCCTATATACAGACCCCACATACCAGTCCTCTCCCCCTGTATACAGACCCCACACACCAGTCCTCTCCCCTGTATACAGACCCCACACACCAGTCCTCTCCCCCTGTATACAGACCCCACACACCAGTCCTCTCCCCTGTATACAGACCCCACATACCAGTCTTCTCCCCTGTATACAGACCCCACATACCAGTCCTCTCCCCCTGTATACAGACCCCACACACCAGTCCTCTCCCCTGTATACAGACCCCCCCACACACACCAGTCCGCTCCCCCTGTATACAGACCACACACACCAGTCCTCTCCCCCTGTATACAGACCCCACACACACCAGTCCTCTCCCCTGTATACAGACCCCACACACCAGTCCTTTCCCCCTGTATACAGACCCCACACACCAGTCCTCTCCCCTGTATACAGACCCCACATACCAGTCCTCTCCCCCTGTATACAGACCCCACACACCAGTCCTCTCCCCTGTATACAGACCCCCCCACACACACCAGTCCGCTCCCCCTGTATACAGACTCCACACACCAGTCCTCTCCCCCTGTATACAGACCCCACACACACCAGTCCTCTCCCCCTGTATACAGACCACACACACACCAGTCCTCTCCCCCTGTATACAGACCCCACACACCAGTCCTATCTCCCTGCATACAGACCCCACACACACCAGTCCTCTCCCCCTGTATACAGACCACACACACCAGTCCTCTCCCCCTGTATAAAGACCCCACCCACCAGTCCTCTCCCCCTGTATACAGACCACACACACCAGTCCTCTCCCCCTGTATACAGACCCCACACACCAGTCCTCTCCCCCTGTATACAGCCCCCCACACACACACACACCAGTCCTCTCCCCCTGTATACAGACCCCACACACCGGTCCTCTCCCCCCTGTATACAGACCACACACACCAGTCTTCTCCCCCTGTAGACAGACCACACACACCAGTCCTCTCCCCTGTATACAGACCCCACACACACCAGTCCTTTCCCCTGTATACAGACCCCACACACACCAGTCCTCTCCCCCTGTATACAGACCCCACACACCGGTCCTCTCCCCCCTGTATACAGACCCCACACACCAGTCCTGTTCCTTGTACAGACAATGGTGTATTACACCAAAGGTTTCCTGGCCGTTACGTCTGATAATCATTTGGTGTAATAATCCATGTTATCAGCTGATTGTGGTCTTCAAACTGGTCGAGTAATCCAGATCACGATAGTGCTGCTGTCTACAATGGGCAGCTTGAACAATCTAAGGATTTTTTGGGCTGCCCCTCCCGCAGCTGCCTGCAGTTCCCCCTGTCACTGTCTGTGTGTGTAATAACACAGAAAATGTGCAGGGAACAAAGGGGAAGAAAGCACTGACCTAAAACATCGCCGCTCGCTTTCACCTCTTAATCATGCTGTATAATATGACCCGCTCAGGGAGAAGCTCAGAAGAGAGAATACGCTCAGAGGAGAGGATACATACTAGACTGTATACCCTGCAGTTAGAAAAGAGAACATTCTAGACCAGAGATGTCAGACTCAGGCCCTCCAGCAGTTGCAGAACTACAATTCCCACCATGTCTGGACAAGTAAGGCATGAAGGAAAATGTAGTTTGTAACAGCCGAGGGATGAAGTCTGACACCTGTGGTCTAGACCTTTCAAAACTGCACTTGCTAGAATGTATGCCCTCTCAGAGGAGAGGATACACCTAGTGGAGATGCCCTCTCAGAGGAGAGGGTACACCTGGTGGAGATGCCCTCTCAGAGGAGAGGATACACCTAGTGGAGATGCCCTCTCAGAGGAGAGGGTACACCTTGTGGAGATGCCCTCTCAGAGGAGAGGATACACCTAGTGGAGATGCCCTCTCAGAGGAGAGGGTACACCTTGTGGAGATGCCCTCTCAGAGGAGAGGATACACCTAGTGGAGATGCCCTCTTAGAGGAGAGGGTACACCTTGTGGAGATGCCCTCTCAGAGGAGAGGATACACCTAGTGGAGATGCCCTCTCAGAGGAGAGGATACACTCCAGACATTTCAGTACTAAACATTCTAGAATGTATGCCCTCTCAGAGGAGAGGATACTCGATGGACTTTACATTACTAGGCTATGTTCACACATAAAACACAGCACTCGGTTTTGGTTGAAGAAAGAATGACCGAAATACTATGTGTGAACATAGCCCTAAACATGCTAGGATGTATACCCTGCAGTGAGAAACTCAGAGGAGAGGATACATTCTAGACACTTCAGTACTGAACATGCTAGAATGTATCCTCTCCTCTGAGTGTATCCTCTTTTCTGAGTTTCTCACTGCAGGGGATACATTTAGCATGTTCAGTACTGAAATGCCTAGAATGTATCCTCTCCTCTGAGTATATCCTCTCCTTTGAGTTTCTCACTGCAGGGGATACATTCTAGCATGTTCAGTAGTGAAATGGCTAAAATGTATCTCCTCTTCTGAGTCTCTCACTGCAGGGGATACATTTAGCATGTTCACTACTGAAATGGCTAGAATGTATCCTCTCCTCTGAGTATATCCTCTCCTTTGAGTTTCTCACTGCAGGGGATACATTCTAGCATGTTCAGTACTGAAATGGCTAGAATGTATCCTCTCCTCTGAGTCACTATAGGGGATTTATTCTAGCATGTTGAGTACTAAGAGGGTATATATTCTAGACATTTCAATACTACACATGCTAGAATGTATACCCTCAGAGTAGAGTATACATTCCAAATATTTCAATACTGAACATGCTATAATGTATACCCTATAGTGAGAGACTCGGAGGAGAGGATGACTCAGAGGAGAGGATACATTCTAGCCATTTCAGTACTGAAGATGCTAGAATGTATCCCCTACAGTGAGAAACTCAAAGGAGAGGATACATTCTAGGCTCTACCCTCACAGTTCTGTATGTTACCTGCCAGGACCTGGGGACATCATCAGGAAGGTCCTGGCAGGTAGATAAAGAGAGGTCACAGCCTCTATGGCCTCCCAGCAGCCTCAGCAGCTCTGACACATCACTCATTATTACTGTCTGATGAGTTTGTGCAAAATGAAATAATGTGAGTGATGTGGCAGAGCTGTTCTGGACTCAGGAAGGAGCTCATACTAGGCTCTCCCTGTATACGGCTATGGCCTAGTGTATGTATACATCTAGGCTCTCCCTGTATACGGCTATGGCCTAGTGTATGTATATATCTAGGCTCTCCCTGTATACGGCTATGGCCTAGTGTATGTATATATCTAGGCTCTCCCTGTATACGGCTATGGCCTAGTGTATGTATATATCTAGGCTCTCCCTGTATACGGCTATGGCCTAGTGTATGTATATGTCTAGGCTCTCCCTGTATACGGCTATGGCCTAGTGTATGTATATATCTAGGCTCTCCCTGTATACGGCTATGGCCTAGGGTATGTATATATCTAGGCTCTCCCTGTATACGGCTATGGCCTAGTGTATGTATATATCTAGGCTCTCCCTGTATACGGTTATGGCCTAATGTATGTATATATCTAGGCTCTCCCTGTATACGGCTATGGCCTAGTGTATGTATATATCTAGGCTCTCCCTGTATACGGCTATGGCCCAGTGTATGTATATATCTAGGCTCTCCCTGTATACGGCTATGGCCTAGTGTATGTATATATCTAGGCTCTCCCTGTATACGGCTATGGCCTAGTGCATGTATATATCTAGGCTCTCCCTGTATACGGCTATGTATAGTGTATGTATATATCTAGGCTCTCCCTGTATACTGCTATGGCCTAGTGCATTTATATATCTAGGCTCTCCCTGTATACGGCTATGTATAGTGTATGTATATATCTAGGCTCTCCCTGTATACAGCTATGACCTAGTGCAGTGCTTCTCAAACTTTTTCTACTGGAGCATCACCCAACAGACCAAGGCAATGCCTGGGCCTCATCATCTGTGGTGAAAGTCCATTTAAAAGCTGATAATAATGCTAGGACTAGCTTCCACCTGTCTCCCAAGCTCTAGATTCTAATAAAACAAGTAATAACGTTGCTAAAATGGAGATAGCTGCAAACAGCAAAAGGACTGTGCACATCATAGTAACTTTTGTGCAAACTGCCTCCCCAGCTGGGCCTCACCAACAACTAGGGGGCGCCTCACTGGTGAGGCCCACCTCAAAGTTTTAGAAGCACTGACCTATATTTATCTAGGCTCTCCCTGTATACGGCTCCCTGTGTACTCACTGTATATACTGACAGCAGCTCCCTGTGTACTCACTGTATATACTGACAGCAGCTCCCTGTGTACTCACTGTATATACTGACAGCAGCTCCCTGTGTACTCCCTGTATATATTGACAGCAGCTCCCTGTGTACTCACTGTATATACTGACAGCAGCTCCCTGTTTACTCACTGTATATACTGACAGCAGCTCCCTGTACTCACTGTATATACTGACAGCAGCTCCCTGTGTACTCAATGTATATACTGACAGCAGCTCCCTGTGTACTTACTGTATATACTGACAGCAACTCCCTTTGTAACCTCATAGAGCTAATATCAGACTCTCCTCCTCCTGGCTGTGCTGCCCTGCTCTGTGGTGAACCTGTCCATAAGATGGCTGAGCACGGAGAAGCATGTGACCATGCCCCGCCCCCCAGTGTCCACCATAGACATATACAGACTCAGTGGTGGTCACATTCTCCTCCTTGATGGTCACCTTATGGACAGAATCACCACAGAGCAGGGAGCACAGTCTGGAGGAGAGGAGTTTGATTTTAGCTCTATGAGGTACACAGGGAGCTGCTGTTAGTATATACGGTGAGTACACAGGTAGCTGCTGACAGTATATACAGTAAGTACACAGGGAGCTGCTGTCAGTTTATATGGTGAGTACACAGGGAGCTGCTGTCAGTATATACAGTGAGTACACAGGGAGCTGCTGTCAGTATATACAGTGAGTACAGGGAGCTGCTGTCAGTATATACAGTAAGTACAGGGAGCTACTGTAAGTATATACAGTGAGTACACAGAGAGCTGCTGTCAGTATATACAGTGAGTACACAGGGAGCTGCTTTCAGTATATACAGTGAGTACACAGGGAGCTGCTGTCAGTATATACAGTGAGTACACAGGGAGCTGCTGTCAGTATATACAGTCAGTACAGGGAGCTGCTGTCAGTATATACAGTGAGTACACAGGGAGCTGCTGTCAGTATATACAGTGAGTACACAGGGAGCTGCTGTCAGTATATACAGTGAGTACACAGGGAGCTGCTGTCAGTATATACAGTGAGAACACAGGGAGCTGCTGTCAGTATATACAGTGAGTACACAGGGAGCTGCTGGCAGTATATACAGTGAGTACACAGGGAGCAGCTGTCAGTATATACAGTGAGTACACAGGGAGCTGCTGCCAGTATATACAGTGAGTACACAGGGAGCTGCTGTCAGTATATACAGTGAGTACACAGGGAGCTGCTGTCAGTATATACAGTGAGTATAGGGAGCTGCTGTCAGTATATACAGTGAGTACACAGGGAGCTGCTGTCAGTATATACAGTAAGTACAGGGAGCTGCTGTCAGTATATACAGTGATTACACAGGGAGCTGCTGTCAGTATATACAGTGAGTACACAGGGAGCTGCTGTCTTTATATACAGTGAGTACAGGGAGCTGCTGTCAGTATATACAGTGATTACACAGGGAGCTGCTGTCAGTATATACAGTGAGTACACAGGGAGCTGCTGTCAGTATATACTGTGAGTACAGGGAGCTGCTGTCAGTATATACAGTGAGTACAGGGAGCTGCTGTCAGTATATACAGTGAGTACACAGGGAGCTGCTGTCAGTATATACAGTGATTACACAGGGAGCTGCTGTCAGTATATACAGTGAGTATGTGATCCAAATTAGCAGGAAGCACCTGTGTACATAAGGGGAGGATCTCCTAGTATTCTCCCATTCTTCCTGCAGAGGAATGGAGAGAGGTAAGAGTTTGTTCACACTTGTGTTGCTTGGCGTCCACTTTTTCCGCCGGTGGCGCCTGCGGGGTTTGGGGTGCCCTTTTGGGTCTGGTCCTGTGACAATGGGGTTGCAGGGCCATTCCGTGGCCCCTCTTCTCCGCTTGCGCACGTTTTGCGGGGATTGTGGTCGCTGACCGGCACAGTGATGATGTTTGGTTAGGGACTCATGTGTATCAGAAGACCTGCACGTGGTACATGAGGCAATATGGTTTGGCCAAATTATATACTAACTTCTGATGTTGGTTTTAAATGTAGCTGAACAAGCTTTCGTGTCAGCCATGGGTGCGATGTGCAGCCATTTCTGTCTTTTTGGCTTGTGCATATTTTATGTATTCTGTCCCTTTTTTCATTGTGGCTAGCACTCGTGCTGTGTAAGACCCATGTGATCCAAATTAGCAGGAAGCACCTGTGTACATAAGGGGAGGATCTCCTAGTATTCTCCCATTCTACCTGCAGAGGAATGGAGAGAGGTAAGAGCTTGTTCACACTTGTGTTGCTTGGCGTCCACTTTTTCCGCCGGTGGCGCCTGCGGGGTTTGGGGTGCCCTTTTGGGTCTGGTCCTGTGACAATGGGGTTGCAGGGCCATTCCGTGGCCCCTCTTCTCTGCTTGCGCACGTTTTGCGGGGATTGTGGTCGCTGACCGGCACAGTGATGATGTTTGGTTAGGGACTCATGTGTATCAGAAGACCTGCACGTGGTACATGAGGCAATATGGTTTGGCCAAATTATATACTAACTTCTGATGTTGGTTTTAAATGTAGCTGAACAAGCTTTCGTGTCAGCCATGGGTGCGATGTGCAGCCATTTCTGTCTTTTTGGCTTGTGCATATTTTATGTATTCTGTCCCTTTTTTCATTGTGGCTAGCACTCGTGCTGTGTAAGACCCATGTGATCCAAATTAGCAGGAAGCACCTGTGTACATAAGGGGAGGATCTCCTAGTATTCTCCCATTCTACCTGCAGAGGAATGGAGAGAGGTAAGAGCTTGTTCACACTTGTGTTGCTTGGCGTCCACTTTTTCCGCCGGTGGCGCCTGCGGGGTTTGGGGTGCCCTTTTGGGTCTGGTCCTGTGACAATGGGGTTGCAGGGCCATTCCGTGGCCCCTCTTCTCTGCTTGCGCACGTTTTGCGGGGATTGTGGTCGCTGACCGGCACAGTGATGATGTTTGTGGCTTGTGCATATAGTATATACAGTGAGTACAGGGAGCTGCTGTCAGTATATACAGTGAGTACACTCACTAATATCTCAGCTTCTCTTCTAGTCTGTCTGATGTGTACACTGGGATAAGATTGTCCCCCACATGACAGGATCACTGTTACCAACTCCACCCCACCTGTTAGAGTTCGGGCGGAGGTCGTGCCGGTTGCAGTTTCTATCATAAACCATAAACATTTCTCATACTTTTATTTTATAAATATAATAGTTTTTATACTAATCTTATAATTATGCATCATTATTATATCATTTCTAAATTATTATTGTTCCTATAAAATCATCCATATAAGTTATATCAGTAAAGGATTCTATTTCAGTACACAGTTTGTATATCCTATGTGCGATCCAGACCTGGAGTATTGTGATATATGTACAGAGATGGGAGATAAGCTGCAAACTACTCCCGGCTCCTTCTAGTAATCGCTCGGGGTCAGAGCATCTGGACTCCCAACAATCCTAACTTCTGACTTCTCTGACATGTCAAAAATTTATTAAAGTGACAGTACCTTTTTAAATATTTTGGTAGGTTATAAGAGTATAATGAAGGAGTGGAGTGGAGTGAAGATGGTAAAGAATAGGGCAATGGTGAATAATGAGGCTCGTAGGGGGACTCCTCTGTTAAATAAGACAGAATTTGAACAAATGACTTTATTTTATTTCCAACAGTGACATAATCATTTCTGTAATGGTCCACAGATGGTTGCTGGGAACAAACGATATACCAACAGGTCCACCAAGGAGAAAACGCTAAATGAAAACCTCTAAACGAATGATTACATAACCTTTGCCGGGGGTTGTAGTGTATTTACGTAGAATGTTCCTCAATAATCCATACTAACTGGGGGGTGGGGGGGGGGGGGGTAATATTTCTTAGTCACTTCTTCCTCTTCCCCAGCAGGTCAGTTTTTTTGTTCATTTCTGATCTAAATAAAATAATAAAACATTTGGGGAGAAACACACATCCTAACAGTCCAGCACTGGACGCCATCACTGCAAAGACCTCCACAGCCACCATGTTCTTGCCTCTGGTGGTCAGATAAGCCGGGATCATGGCGATCCAGACACTGCAGAACACCAGCATGCTGAAGGTGATGTACTTGGCCTCATTGAAAGTGTCCGGTAATGTCCTCACCATGAAAGCCAGAACAAAGCTCACCGCTGCCAGGAACCACAGGTAACCCAACATGCAGAAGAACCAGATATCTGACCCTGCATTACACTGAATGAGGATCTTCCCAGGATAAGACTGATGGTCCAGGTCCTGGAATGGTGGAGATATAGACAACCAGATAACACAGATTATAACCTGAATGGATGAACACAACAACACTATGGTATAGGGCAGCTTCACACTCAGCCATTTCCTCCAGGGGCTTCCAGGCTTGGTGGACTTAAAAGCAACACAAACCATCACAGTCTTGGCGAGAAGTGAAGAGACGGCAACTGAGAAGAAGACTCCAAAACTGGTTTCACGTAATCTACAAGTGACATCACTGGGACGACCAAGAAACAAGAAGACAGAGAGGAAGCTGAGGATGATGGAGACCAGGAGGAGATAACTCAGGTTCCGGTTATTAGCTCTAACAATAGGAGTGTCCCGGTAGGAGATAAATATTCCCAGTATGGAGCCGGTCACAAGACATCCGAAGAGCGAGACACCGGAGAATACAGAAGCCATTGTGTCATTGTGGTAAGAGATGAAGTCCAGGACTTTGGGCAGACATCCGTCTCTCTTCTCATTCGGCCATTCATCACTTGGGCATTTAATACAGTTCTCAGAATCTGCAGAAATAATTCATAACAAATCAATCTATCTATCTATCTATCTATCTATCTATCTATCTATCTATCTATCTATCTCTCCCCTCTTTTTCTTGTATACATGTAGTGCTGGCTTCAATAACAAGTAATATAACATGCCCTCTCCATAACTATTGGTAAATTATCAGGTCAGGATAAATCTAATGTCTCATGACACTCTGTAACACACTATAACCCCAAGGTATCAGAACACACAAAAGGCTTCATAGACATAACAGTCATTTAATGAAAAGCTCTATAGTAGTGATGAGTGTATCCGGACCCATCGCAGGAGTCTGTGTTTGGGTCCAGCGTACGGCTTCTTAATAAATCTTGTTGAAATGCAGCAGAGCGGCCAATAAATAAGCTTCATAGGGTCACTGTCATCAGAAAAAACTTTTGACATGTCAGAGAAATATGTCAAAGGTTTTTATCAGTCAGGGTCTAAGTGCTCAGACCATGACCAAACAATATAATGAGTGGGGAGAGGGCCGTGCTGCTGCGTGGTTCACTCCCGGCTCTGTGTGGAAAAAACGCGCCTCTTAGACTTTCTTTATGACTTTCTGTGTAAACATGTGGCACAGACTCGGTAGAGCACTGCACTGACTTCTCCCAGCTCATTCTCACAATTGGTCAGAATCTAAACACTGAGACTCAGATCGAACAAAACTAATAATTCTGATTGCTCAAAAGTACAGATGAGCAAACCTTTGAAAAGTTTGTCTCGCCCCGTTCGCGAACTGATGGGTTAAGACCGTTTGACCTAAAGACGTTCAGAATGAATGGGGATTTGTAGTCGAGCTCCCAGGGCTAGAGCAGGGGTGCGGTTGGGGGGTGTAAATCAATCATACTTACCCTCCTGAGTCTCCTATCTTTAGCAGGAGCCGCATACAGCAACAGCTCTACGCTCAGCCAGTAAGGGGCTGCAGCAGTGTCCCACCTTAGGTGCTGATTGGCTGAGCGGGCACTGCAGAAGCAGAGCTGGCACATCAAGCACTATTTGCCAGGTCAGCTGAAGACAGAAGAACTGAGCTCAAGGGAGGTAAATATGATTACTTCCTCCTCAGTCTGACCTCCAATGGGTTAAGTAGGGATACACAGCATCTTCACTTAACCCGTCGGGGTCTAACTGTTCAGTAAATCTGAAAAGAAAAAATAGTGGGACAAATTATTATTTTTTCATTTCATTTCATTTCATTTTATTTTTTTTATTTATTTATTTACATATTTGGTATGTAGTAAAACCGGTGAAGATATATATCTCCTCACCAGTTTTATCCTGGCTATCTCCAGTGCTCCCACTCTGGTCCTCCATTTCGCCTTAGTTTACTTGCCTGCAAATGTAGTGTAGTTGGTTCCCTAAGTTTTGTACCACCCAGGTAAATTAAAGGACAACTCCAGCCAAATTCCTACATTCCTACATTAATTATGGGAAATGCACATATAGGGCTATTTCCCTTAAATTAGTAGATCATGGAGACTTCAAATTATCTGAAATACCGCGACGTCACGAATCTGTTGTAATTCCAATGGAGTGTCCAGCAGGGGGCGCACTATATATAGAATTCAATGAGTACCATTGACTTCTATATATAGTGCGCCCCTGCTGGACACTCCATTGGAATCAATGGCTGTCTATGGAACAGGTCTGTATGCAAATATATACACTGTACTACTCCCCCATCATCTGCTCATAGTATGAGCAGATGTTGGGGTGTAGTACCAGGGCCATGCCCATCACCAATCCGGCCCCTCCGCTGCCGCCACATATGCTCTGTCCTATTTCCCCATCATCTGCTCATACTATGAGCAGATGATGAGGAAGTATTACCAGGCTATCCCCATCATCGCCGCCGCCGATGCTGCCCCTGCACTGTAGTTCACCTGATCCTGGAGCAGCATTCTGGAGCTCTGGATCACTCTCCCCCCCCCCCCCCCGCTTACTTCCTCCATTAGACCGGGGCCTCAATTACAGCAGTGGACCCGTCCGACACGCCGGAGCTGCGGCAGTATGCATTAAGTGACAGCAGGGGCAGGCATCAGTGGTGGCGCAGGGGGGTCCGGGCGGGTCCAGTGCTGTAATTGAGGCCCTGGTCTAATGAGGAAGTAGGCTGCAGGGGATAGAGCTATCTGTAGCTCCAGAATGCTGCTCCAGGATCAGGTGAACTACAGTGCAGGGGTGGCATCGGCCGCAGCGATAATGGGGATAGCCCTGGTACTACTTCCCCATCATCTGCTCATACTATGAGTAGATGATGGGGGAATAGTACAGTGTATATGTTTGCATACAGATCTGTTCAGCCATTGATTCCAATGGAATCTAGACAGCCATTGATTCCAATGTAGTGTCCAGCAGGGGCGCACTATATATAAAAGTCAATGGTACTCATTGAATTCTATATATAGTACGCCCCCTGCTGGACATTCCATTGGAATTACACCCAATTCATGACGTCATGGTATTTTAAAGAATTTGAAGTCTCCATTATCTACTAAATTAAGGGAAATAGCCCTATATGTGCATTTCCCATAATTAATGTACATTAGGAATTTGTCTAACTTTCCATAAGTAATAACATATTAAAAAATACTTTTGGCCGAACTTCTTCTTTAACTCTCTCAGGTGTCACACCAAGTACTGTAAGCTGTGATTTCCTCTCCAGTCTCACTCACCTTCTGCGCAGCTGTAGTATAAGGGAAAGGTTAAGCTATGTTCTTGTAAGTTAAACTTAACTGTGTTTATACTCTACCTCTTTACACTCTCTCACCTACACTTCCTGTCACATGATCCTTTATAAGATAGGGATTTCCTGTCAGGAGGGAGTCTTTTAGTTAGTGTGTATGAGAAATAGACACGAGACACAACTTCCTGCTGCAGTAACTAAGCTGGCCTGCCTTAGGCCAGAACCTTAACAGGGACCTGTATGCTGAGACAGCCAGTCAGTATGCAGTGCTGAACACTAGAGGTGGGGTAACCGGGAAACAGGACAACCCTTGTCTACACGGAGGATCTTCAAGTCAGGACAGTCACCCCCAAAGGAAAGGAAGAGGGACTGATCCCCAGTAAAGCAAAAGTGCACTATGCTGAAGTACATTACTGATTCTACACTCTACTACGTGGAGAAACCTTTACTAGTTAGCTCCACCCAGAGACAGAGACCTGGGACTCATACTACCACAAAGGGCAGTCTCGAAGAAGATGTAGGCAGAAGGCGGTCAGATACAGACATCTTGGCAGAGTACTGTTTACTAATTAGACAAGGGCTCCTATCCGGCCCCTACACTACACTTTCAAACAACTTCTTTCTTCTTCTACCGAGTCCTACTACAAGAGTCTGTCTAAAGAGTATTGTGTTATATATTTGTTGCACTAGCACCTGTGAGCAGTATTGTTCGTCTCTTTTGTATAGCACTGAAGCTGTTTCAAGTAAAGTTTAACTACTGGCAAAGGACTGGGACTCAGTCATCACTTACAACGCACCTGCACATCACACTAGTCCTACTGAAGGTCCAGTGTCCGTGTGTCGGGGGTGGGTATTACCACTCTTGGCCATCATGACAAGTTGTCCCCAAAACACCAGAGCCCACTGACTGGTGCAACACCAGCATCCAGTGCCCTGACCCACAGCACAGAGATTACGTGCACAGTCACTGGCTTCAGGGCATCTACTACTGAGGCCAGTGATTGACTACACGGTATACAGGCACATCATGTCTGCAGGGAAGGAAACAAAGGTGGTGGGGAGGAGCCGAGCGGCAGCACAGGACAAAGAAGAGAAAACGGTTAGGTATACTATGTTTTCTTTATTTTATAACAATAACAGACTGTATTTTTTTCAGTAATTCAGAAAAGCCTGTTAAGTCTGACTGCATGGGGAGGTGTGTGTGGAGATTAACTCATAAGTGTCCTGCATTGCAGTCTGCACAGGAGGAAGAAGTAGGAAGAGGAGGAGGGGGGATTGGAGATTAAAGGACAACTCCGACCGAAACTATTTTTTTAATATGTTATTACTTACGGAAAGTTAGGCAAATTTCTAATGTAAATTAATTATGGGAAATGCACATATAGGGCTATTTCCCTTAATTTAGTAGATCAGGGAGACTTCAGATTCTCTAAAAAAAAAAAAGTGACGTCACAAATCGGGGGTATAATTACAATGGAGTGTCGAGCAGGGGGCGCACTATATATAGAAGTCAATGAGTACCATTGACTTCTATATATAGTGCGCAGAATTCACCGACTACTTAAACCACAGTAGACCTATTAAAACTTAACCTTTAATATACATCTTATAAAAGGGGTACCTATAAATAGAACCCATCCATCACAAATATTAACTCAAACAAAAAATTACCAAACCAATACACACCCTGGGCAACAAAATAACGGTAGTAAATGGTGGGGGGCAGGGGAGTAGTGCACACTGCTCTCAAGATGTCGATGTCTCTCCCTGCCTTTTGGGGAACCCACCTCCTTAGCAGGGTGGCCCCAACCACGATGACAATCCCTTACCTAGTATACGTGCCCAGGAAAAAACAACAAACCAGTGAAATATATACAGTGTAGGTGCTTAACCAAGAAAATATACACGTACTAATGCAGCAAGAACGTATTATCTAAACCAATAATCTTATTAAATAATTTATTTCCAACGTGTTTCACCCATCAATTCAAACATGGGATCATCAGGGAATTATTGCACTAATCATGTATAACCGATAGTCTCAAGTAAACAAGCTGCAAACCAACATATGGATGGGGTTGGATAAAAATATAATCAATAAGAACAAGCAATAAGGCGATATACTATTGTCTCCCCAGATATTGAGAAGGGGTGAGGAATACCCAGACCGGCTCAATATAATGATCCAATGATTTCTATTAAGTTATATTGTTATCTTAACACATAATCATCATAGCTAACACCCCACTATTCAAGAGGGAGCAAATATGTACATATAGAAAGCCATCAAAAAAGCTATAATAAAAATAGATTTTAAAGTGCATGAAGTTGTACTATTCAAGATATACAATAAACAGCTTATGAGGGGTAACAAGTTGTGGTACAACCGGAGAGCACAGGGTGAATAATACTCCCCACTAAATCAAATCGGCATAAGATAAATGCCTACTACACAGCAACAGACATGATCGATATAAGATAGAGATGATACATAATAACTTAGCTATGTCTGGTGGCTGAAATGCATTATAAGCATAATGCTTCCACAGCACGCTCCCCTCGGTCCGGTCTCCTCACCATCCTCACCATGTGCTCTCCGGTTGTACCACAACTTGTTACCCCTCATTAGCTGTTTATTGTATATCTTGAATAGTACAACTTCATGCACTTTAAAATCTATTTTTATTATAGCTTTTTTGATGGCTTTCTATATGTACATATTTGCTCCCTCTTGAATAGTGGGGTGTTAGCTATGATGATTATGTGTTCAGATAACAATATAACTTAATAGAAATCATTGGATCATTATATTGAGCCGGTCTGGGTATTCCTCACCCCTTCTCAATATCTGGGGAGACAATAGTATATCGCCTTATTGCTTGTTCTTATTGATTATATTTTTATTCAACCCCATCCATATGTTGGTTTGCAGCTTGTTTACTTGAGACTATCGGTTATACATGATTAGTTCAATAATTCCCTGATGATCCCATGTTTGAATTGATGGGTGAAACGCGTTGGAAATAAATTATTTAATAAGATTATTGGTTTAGATTCCGTGAACAAGTAAATATCTAATACGTTCTTGCTGCATTAGTACGTGTATATATTCTTGGTTAAGCACCTACACTGTATATATTTCACTGGTTTGTTGTTTTTTCCTGGGCACGTATACTAGGTAAGGGATCGTCATCGTGGTTGGGGCCACCCTGCTAAGGAGGTGGGTTCCCCAAAAGGCAGGGAGAGACATCGACATCTTGAGAGCAGTGTGCACTACTCCCCTGCCCCCCACCATTTACTACCGTTATTTTGTTGCCCAGGGTGTGTATTGGTTTGGTAATTTTTTGTTTGAGTTAATATTTGTGATGGATGGGTTCTATTTATAGGTACCCCTTTTATAAGATGTATATTAAAGGTTAAGTTTTAATAGGTCTACTGTGGTTTAAGTAGTCGGTGAATTCTGTATGAGAGTTACTGCAGGACCATACTCAATACTGGGATTACGGATCCTATAATTGTCCGTGAGCGTTTTTTTATATATAGTGCGCCCCTGCTGGACACTCCAGTGGAATTACAATGGATGTGTATGTAAATGTAATATACAGTATGTTTTTGATTGAATACATTTATGGAATACTTTGGGGAGCAAGTGTCCTTGCTCCCCAAAGTATTCCATAAATGTAATCAATCAGTACATTTGGATATCCATCACAGTAAGACCGCCGCTCCCCGCCGCCCGCCCACCGCTGCCGTTCTGGACTACACTGAACTACTACTCCTATCACCTGCTCATAGCATGAGCAGGTGATGGGAGAGAAGTCGCTGGGTTATCGCTATGAGATCGCCGCCGCCGCTGATGCTGCCAGGCGCAGGGGGAGCCGCTCATCACAGTGCAGCCATCATCCCCCTCCGCTCCCCCCTCCTCCTCCTTCTTCCGGGATCTGGCCAAATTTCAACCCTATCCCATGGCTGAATCCCCGCCCGGCTGCCGCTGTCACTTACCGGCTCCAGTATGTGTAATCGGAGAGCGTTGGCCAGGCGGGGAGTCAGCCATGGGATAGGGTTGAAGTTTGGCCGGATCCCGGAAGAAGGAGGAGGAGGGGGGAGCGGAGGGGGATGATGGCTGCACTGTGATGAGCGGCTCCCCCTGCACCCGGCAGCATCAGTGGTGGCGGCGATCTCATAGCAATAACCCAGCTACTACTCTCCCATCACCTGCTCATGCTATGAGCAGGTGATGGGAGTAGTAGTTCAGTGTAGTCCAGAGCGGCAGGCGGGCGGCGGCGGTTCGGCGGGCTTACTGTGATGGATATCCAAATGTATTTATTGATTACATTTATGGAATACTTTGGGGAGCAAGGACACATTGCTCCCCAAAGTATTCCATAAATGTATTCAATCAAAAACATACTGTATATTACATTTACATACACATCCATTGTAATTCCAATGGAGTGTCCAGCAGGGGCGCACTATATATATAGAAGTCAATGGTACTCATTGACTTCTATATATAGTGCGCCCCCTGCTGGACACTCCATAGGAATTACACCACCGATTCGTGACGGTTCGTTAATATACATTAGAAATTTGCCTAACTTTCCATAAGTAATAATATATATAAAAAAATAGTTTTGGCCGGACTTCTCCTTTAACTCATAGCTGCACTGCATTGCAGTCTTCCTGGGAGGTGAGACGGGAGTTTAACTTATATGTGCCCTGCATTGCAGTCTGCACAAGAGGGGGGGGGGTGATGGAGATTAACTTATAAGTACCCTGCATTGCTGTCTGCACAGATGGAACAACACTTTTTATTGTCCATTTCCTACATTCCCCTTCAACTGCACCATATGCCAGTAAGTCACATTGTAATAGACCTCTATCTCTGTAGATGTCTTATAGGTCACATATTAGTTATCTCCAAAAACACAGAAAAATGCAACAGCTCACCACAATGGCAAGATACAGAAACTGCAAACTACCCCACCATGTTACAATGGCCTCATAACCAGGGCAGACCCTACACTGTACTATGGCCTCTCCATGGCATGAAATACGCCTATGCTCTGGGCATTCAAGATCCGTCTTACACCGGCAAAAGTAATTACACCACCTGGGTGGGATAGGTGGAGTGCACCACCAAGTAGAGGCAGCCACTCCCCTATCTGGAACACAGAAAAAAAGACAAATATGGTCAACTCTCTGTCACGATAGGCAGGTGAAGACAAGACACGAGACAGTGGGCCCTAAATCTGAACCCACCCACTGTCACCTGCCTACTTGCCTCAGTCGACCCTAAGCGGTCGCGGACAACCACTAAGACAATCCCTATGCTGAACAGGTGCAAGACATAAAACGCGGACAGACAGACAAACACAATGCAGGAAGGTCAGCTAGCCGAGTCAGAAACCGAACGAGCAACGCAGTACCAAATCAGGAAGAAGCGGATAGTCAGGGGGCAGGCAAAAGGTCAGAATCCAGGCAAGACAATATAGAAGGAATAGGGCAGAGTACAGGGAAGAACTGGGGAGCTGGGATCAGAACAACTAATAGCCAGCAAAGAGAGCTGGCAGTGATTACACTTTATACTGGGTCAGGAGGCCGGACCAGCACACCATTGATCCGACCCCCTGATCCCAGATACCTAGCAGCTGATCTGCTACAGACTGAGTGGCGGAGCGATCCGCCCCTCAGCCTCAGCATGATGCCGCTCAGCTGCACAGGCTGGGCGGCCGCCACGAGTGACACGGAGACGCGGCGCCCCTGGTTACCAGGGACGCCGTCGGGTCTCCGTGACGTCACCCGGCTCGGGCGGCCGCCTTGGCGCTGGGTCCTAGCGCCGACAGAAGAAGCCGGGACTGAGGAGGACGCCACAGGAGCCCTGGCAGGTGAGTTCCTAACACTCTCCTAGAACACCATTCAACTATTGCAACAAATTACAGCCATAGCAACGTGTTCCTGCCTAGTGTGAATGGTGTTCTTGAAGAGCTGACCAAATTTGTCTTTTTTTTCATTAGTTATCTCCATTTGTTCTGTTTTGTTGCTGTAGATGTGTACGCTACATGTGGCGTGCACTGCTGGTGTGAGTAGGAATGGCCTGTACCTCAGTCTTCTTGTACTGGTGCTGTACTACATCCATCAGAGGTGACATACTGGTACATAGCACAGCACTGCTGGTCACCTCTGTGTGTGTTGTCTGTATGACTCTATGGGGGATATTTATCAAATATGTAATGAAACAATGGTTTAGGTGTCCATAGCAGCAAGTCAGATTCCACAAAATTGGATAACTCTCTCCCTATGTGGTTATGCATGCTATATCTGTCTAGTGAGTGTGGTGTATGTGTGACTGTGATAACCATAGTGTATTCCGGTGAGTCCACATGTAACAATTTGCAATTTTCACTCTGTTGCGAGAATGTAGTGAAAGTAACCCCTTCCCGCATTAGGATGTACCAGCACGTCCAAATCTGCAGCCCATTCCTGCAGATGGACGTGCTGGGACGTCCCCCGAATGACAGGGGCGCAGGAGCTGCGCTCCTGTCATTCCCGGCGGGGCCCCGCTATCAGTGATAGCCGGGCACCCGCCGCAACTGCCGAGATCCGGGCCGAGTCCGGATCTCGGCAGTTAACCCTATAGGTGCTGCGATCTGTGCGATCACAGTACCTATAGTGCTACAGGAAGGGAGAATCCTCCCTTCCTCCTCCATCGGGGCTGTGCGGTGAGATCGCACAGTCCTGATGGAGCTGTGACGTCAGGAGGCTTCCCCGAAGCCTCCTGGTGTCACAGCTACGGAAGCTGGTCAGGCTCAGCCTAAGGCTGAGGCTGATCAGCTTTGCCTTTTAGAGGCATAGTGCATTGCAGTGCTTATGAGCACTGCAATGCACTGTGCCTGTAGTCAGGCAATTTTACAGTAAAGCCCCCATGGTGGGACTAAAACACAGTGTAAAAAAAAACAACACACACACACAAAATACATTTATAATAAAATAAAATTTAAACATAATCCCCATAGCCCCGAATACAATAATAAATGTAAAAAAAAAAGTACACCTATTTAGTATCACTGTGTGCGTAATGACGCAGGCAATACAAATATTACATGAACCCCTTAGTGACCGCCAATACGTATTTTCACGACGGTCACTAATGGGCTTTATTCCGATACGTACGCCTTTTAGTGGCGGACGTATCGGAATGCTCTGCGGCAGCAGAGCGGGGGATTAGCTGTCAGTGTAACACCTGATCTCCCCCTAAAAACTACCCGGAGTGGAGGATCCTCAGCTCCGGGTAATTTAACCCATTGAATGCCGCTGTCGGCACCCCGGATTACCTGTAACCACCCCGGATTACCTGTAACCACCCCGGATTACCTGTAACCACCCCGCATTACCTGTAACCACCCTGGATTACCTGTAACCACCCCGGATTACCTGTAACCATCTCGGATTACCTGTAACCACCCCAGATTACCTGTAACCACCCCGCATTACCTGTAACCACCCCGCATTACCTGTATCCACTCTGGGCTACCTGTAACCACTCGGCATTACTTGGAACCACCCCGGGCTACCTGTAACCACCCCGCATTACCTGTAACCACCACAGATTACCTGTAACCCCCACAGATTACCTGTAACCACCCCGCATTACCTGTAACCATCCCGCATTACCTGTAACCACCCGCATTACCTGTATCCACCCTGGGCTACCTGTAACAACCCAGGGCTACCTGTAACCACCCCGGATTCCCTGTAACCACCCCAGATTACCTGTAACCACCCCGCATTACCTGGAACCACTCCAGATTACCTGTAACCACCCCGGGCTACCTGGAACCACCCCGCATTACCTGGAACCACCCCACATTACCTGGAACCACCCTGGATTACCTGTAACCAACCCACATTACCTGGAACCACCCCGGGCTACCTGTAACCACCCCGGATTACCTTGAACCATCCCGGGCTACCCGGAACCACCCCACATTACCTGTAACCACTCCAGATTACCCGTAACCACCCCAGATTGCCACAGACTGCCCATAACCATCTCGATTGTCCGTAACCACCCCCAGATAGCCAGTAAACACCCCTATATTGCCCATAACTACCCCCAGATAGCCAGTAAACACCCCCAGATTGCCTGTAATCACCCCAGATTGCCACAGACTGCCCGTCACCACCCCAGATTACCCATCACTACCCTAGATAGCCAGTAACCAGCCCAGATTGCCCATAACCACCCCAGATTGCCCGTAACCACCCCAGATGGGCAGTAAACACTCCCTGACTGCCTGTAATCTCAATTTGTTTTATTTTTTTTAGCAACTTTGCTATTCTAATAACCGATAATAGCTGCGGTTTTGCTCCAGCAAAATGACACTCCTTCCCTTCTGAGCCCTGCTGTGTGCCCATACAGTGGTTTATGCCCACATATGGGGTACCGTTGTACTCAGGAGAACCTGCGTTATAAATTTTGTGGTGCATCTTCTCCCATGTTCCTAGTGAAATAGAGAAATTTTAAACTAAACAAACAAATTATTGGAAAAATTCATTTTTTTCATTCTTACTGTCTAATTCTGAATACTTTCCTCTAATACCTGTGGGGTCAAAATGCTCACCAGACCCCAATCTGAATTCTTTAAGGGGTGCACTTTCCAAAATGGGACGACTTTTGGGGGGTTCTATTCTGCTGACACTACAGGGGCACTGCAAACACACCTGGTGCTCAGAAACTTCAGAAAAATCTGCACTGCAAATGCTAATTGGCGCTCCTTCCCTTCTGAGCCCCGCTGTGTGCCCATACAGTGGTTTATGCCCACATATGGGGTACCGTTGTACTCAGGAGAACCTGCGTTTCAAATTTTGGGGTGCATCTTCTCCTCTGTTCCTAGTGAAATTGAGAAATTTTAAACTAAACAAACATAATATTGGAAAAAGTCTATTTTTTCATTTTTACTGTCTTCTTTTGAATACTTTCCTCTAATACCTGTGGGGTCAAAATGCTCACCACACCTTAAGATGAATTCTTTGAGGGGTTTACTTTCCAAAATGGGGTGACTTTTGGGGGGGTTCTATACTGCGGACACTACAGGGGCTCTGCAAACACACCTGGCGCTCAGAAAGTTCTTCAGTAAAATCTGAACTGGAAATGCTAATTGGCGCTCCCTTCTTTCTGAGCCCCGCTATGTGCTCATACAGTGGTGTATGCCCACATATGGGGTACCGTTCTACTTAGGAGAACCTGCGTTACAGATTTTGGGGGGAGTTTTCTCTCATGTTTCTTGTGAAAATGAGATAATTTAATGTAAACAAATATATTATTGGAAAATTTCTATTTTCCATTTTTTACGGCCTAATTGTGAATACTTTCCTCCAGCCCCTGTAGGGTTAAAATGCTTATGATACCCCTAGATTAATTCTTTAGGGTGTGTAGTTTCTAAAATGGGGTCACTTATGGGAGTTTCCAGTATACTAGCCTTTTAAATCCAATTAAAAAAAGAACTGGTCCCTCAATAAATCAGTTTTGGAAATTTCATGAAAATTTGATAATTTGCTGATACATTTCTAAGCCCCGGAACACCCTAAAAAAGTGAAATATGTTTATGAAATTAAGTCAGAATAAAGAAGACATATTGAAAATGTGATTTAGTAATTAATTTGCGGGACTAATGTTATTTCTTCTGTCTAAAGAGATCCTAGCCATGTCTGGCTAGAGCACTAACCTATTCTCGCTGGGGAACTGTTCTCTTCTTCTGTTACCTCTGAAGGATATGCAAGAGCATTAGGGGTCCGTACTAGTCAATAGTCTAGCTAAGTGCCTATGCTGAGTCTCTACTGCAAGTCGATAGCATGCCCCTAGAGGGTCTCCCAGACACCTAGCTCTACCCACTAGGTGGGCCTGTAATACGTGATTGTGTGTCATTCTGTGCCCATTAGGAAGCATAGACGGATGTCGCTGCCTGTGGATTCAGGAACATTCTCTCACATTCCCAGCTGAACCACTGTGTGTGAACAGGCCCCAGTCTGTAGCTTGCAGGATCCCAACTCACCCTTGTTGTACAACTTAAAGTCTATTTCAACTAACTACAAGCTCTTCAAGTGTATTTCAGTATATTTCAAGCAACTATTGTTTTCAGAGACTGTTCAAGTCCTTTTCAGTATTCTTGCCAGTGTTGAGATATCATATAAAGTCTTATCTACCGGCATCCCAGCTGTGTCCTCGTCTGTGGAATATATATATATATATATATATATATATATATATATATAAAGTTCAAAGATGCGGCAGCACTCCGGTAACTCCAAGTCAAAGTGAATTTATTAACACTCCATGCAAATACAGCGACGTTTCTGACTGCACACCGCAGTCTTTTTTCAATCTTAAGTGAACACACTACCATTGCTGGTCTAAATACGTGATACAAATCATGTGACCACACTTAATTAATTGTGAACAGGTGATACGATTGACATAACAGCATATATATATATATATATATATATATATATATATATATATATATATATGTGCGTGTGTGTGAACACTACAGGTATTTGCCTCTTCCTCATGTTATCACTACTGTGAACACTGTCTATTGTATTCAGAAACTGTGATATTTTGAACGGTCCTTCAATCGATTCAATAAATTATGGTTGAACTATGTTTTTTTCATGGTTAAAGAGTCACTGTCGTATTTTTCATTTTATTTTTTTGCGGAAATCAATAGTCCAGTCGATTTTAAGAAACTCTGTAATTGGGTTTATTAGCCAAATCTGCCATTATCTGCATTTAAAAAGCCTTTTCCCAGGCCCCCCCCCCTCCATCCTCTTTTCCATCCACTGCAAAAAATCAGGAAATTGTGACTTGTTGCATCAGACGTACCCTGTCTGTTCTATAGAGAGGGGAGGGGGGAGGAGGAAGGAGGGAGTTAGATGGCAGCAGAAAACAGAGGATTACAGGCACAGAGCTGGGTGACAGCTGTAATCAGAGCTCAGAGAGGTCAGTGGTGACTGTCAGAGGAGATAAGGGGTGAGGTATTTGTAGATTAACTCTTTGTTGTCCTGTTTTGGTCTTTTATTTAGCTCTCTCCATATGAGAACAATGAAGACAGGGGGGAGAGCTTCAAACTGCTTTTTCATGATAAAAATGCAATTTTTGTCTAATAAACCCAATGACAAAGTTTCTTAATATCGCATGGACTATTCATTTCTGCAAAAAAAAATTTCACAACAGTGACACTTTAAGTCTTACCAGTGACTGTGATCTCTCCCGGATGACACCTGCACAACATCCAGCACTCTCTACCTAACTCTACCCAACTCCTAGCGCGTGGAGCTGCCGAGTCAGTGCATCCAAGGGTGGTCATAGCTGGTACCACTCCTGATCACCATGACCAGTGCCCGTGGAGGGCTGCCTACATCTGTACCCCTGGGTGGCTGTGCCCTGGTGCCTGCTGCACACTCTCAAGGGTTATCCCTGTTTAAGCTTGTAGGCCTATAGGATAGGGGATAAGAAGATAACCAGCAAGGGTCTGACCACTGGGACCCACATCAATCCTGAGAAAGGGAACACAATCTTCCCCAGAGGGGGGCAGTTATGGCAGTATTGTATTTAGCAGGTATGATGTTTGGCGGTATACATAGGGGTCAGTGTGTGGCAGTATTATATTCAGATCATGCAGTATAAGATGCTAAGAGGAGCTTTCCTTAGTTTGAAGGATAAATCGGAGGGGTGGGATCCAAATTGAGTTTTTCCCCCGGGTGCAGGGAAAGCTAGCTACCCCTCTGCTGGTAAGACAATACTACTACCGGTCTTATTGGACATCTCTCCTTCTGAACACGGGACGCAGTCATAGCAGCAGATATGGATGGATGTTGGTCTCGCCATTTTCCTACTTCCAGGTAGACATGGCTCTGAGCAGCGGGATACTGGGACCTGAAGGAAAACACAAGAACCTTTACAGGATGACAGAAAGTAAATCACTAAAATACCTAAATATGATGGAAGTAATAGGGGACCCAGGGTTACAGACTAGAGGAAGGGTCTATCATATCAATATGGGTTTCCTATATACAAATGCAGTGTCCTGGTCAGGGCCAGCCTTAGGTTACATAATGTCCTCTATGTCTTGGTCAGGGCCAGCCTTAGGTTAATGTCCTCTATGAAACTTTTTTTCCGCTGCCCCCTTATATATACACAGTATATGTAATATTTATATTTCTTTCAATCTGTGTGTGTGTGTATATATATATATATATATATATATATATATATATATATATATATATATATATATATATACAGATGTTCATACAGGCTGGAATATGAAACAGTGACTTATATTCAGTAACTCACAGGTGACGTCTTCTCTGATTCATTCACATTATATGATTTATAAATAATTATTCTGCATTTTATTACATAAAATAAGGATTTGATAGAATAGAAAAACTGGTGTTAATATTTGATACAGAAACCTTTGTTTGCAGTTACTGAGGTCAGACGTTTCCTGGAATTCTTGACCAGGTTTGCAGACACTGCAGCAGGGATTGTGTCCCCCTCCTCCATACACATCTTCTCCAGATCTTTCAGGTTTTGTTCTTTACACCATTTGTCTCGTGGTAAAACTGACATTTTATCTGTATCCCTCAAGTCAGTACAATTAGAACGATAGACAATGTATATAACTTTCATTTTATTTTTGTGCTTAAAAAAATTTAAGTGTTTTAAAAATAAATAAATGTGCTTAAAATTAAAATGGCGGATTTGAGACCCATTGATTTAAATGCCTGAGAGCTCATCTTTACTGAGCTGTTTTCTAATTCAACAGGTAGCAAATCCACTGGAGAATTCAAGCGGAATCCCCTGCATGAAATCTCCATTAACATCTGCCTGTGTGAACATCCCCATAATGCAGGCTACCATTACTATCACAGCCAGAGTTTCTTGCATCATACAGTAACTCATAGCTCTATAATAAAGCTGCAATATTAGTGCTGCCAGTCTCCATTTCCCTGCATTGCATTGTGTAGGTGACTGGGAATGAGGTCGGTCTTTGACGCTGCTTACACCCGCCCAGCTTTAGGACCACTGCTCGGCCTCCAGGCCACGACTGGCAGCTGGCATGGCGGGCACAGTACCACAGACAATGATAAAGGTCCCTACACTGACCAAATATCAGAGACTGCCAGCTACCATATGAATCATGCATCTGCAGGACAAGTACATGGAGTTCAGATCCCATCAGTGGACGAGACTCCACACGTATTGTCTCACTAAGGAGGCTTCATCAGGAGAATTATAAACTAAATTGGGTCCATATATACACAGTACCTCAATAATAATTTACAATGATCCTACAAACTTGTGCGGTCAGTGTACAAGTCAGCGCCATGTTCCTAAATCTGTCATCTGTGTATTCCCACAACATGGGGGATTGGGCAATGTCCTCAAAAAAGATGTATGTGCACGCATCAGACTCAAAGTATGTCCAAGGGTAATTATAACTATATTTGCATTTCCAGGGAAATACATAGGGCCACATGTATCATCCGGCGAATGGATGATTTTCGGCGGAAAGTGCCGATTTGCGTATTTTTTTATACGCAAATGGCCGATTTGCGAATAAAATATTCGCAAATCGGCACTTTCCGCCGAGTACGCCAGGGGGTGGAAAGGGGACGGAAAAGGGGCGGAAAGTGGGCGGAACGGAGGGCACGGACTCAGAGTCCGCGCGATTTATCATCCGTTCCGCCAAAATGTACGCCGAAAACCTACTCCAGTCTTCAGCTGGCGTAGGTTTTCGGCGGTGCGCAATGGCGCGCACGGGATTTATGTAGAGGCAGTCCGCCTCTACATAAATCTCCGTAGCGCCGGAGCTGCGGGGGCATTTTTACGTCCGGCGTAAAAAACGCCGGACTTAATAAATGCCTCCCATAGTGCTTAAAAAGAGCGCCCCTTTAACAGTAACTTCCCTTTAAAAGAAACTTTAACCCTTGATACCCTCCCTTTAAGAGCAACTTTGGTACAATCCCTTTAAGAGCAACTTTGGTACAGTGCCTTTAAGAGAAACTTTGGTACAGTCCCTTTAAGAGCAACTTTGGTACAGTCCCTTAAGGTGGGACTTTGGTGAGAATGCTTTGAGTGACCTATATATTGTCCCTTTAGGACCAGCTTAAGCACTGTCCCTTTAAAAGAGACTTACGTACCATCCTTTGAAGACCAGCTTAAGTACTGACACTTTAAGAGCGACTTGTGTACCATCCCTTTAAGAGACACTTGGGTACCACCCCTTTAAGAGCGGTTTGGGAACCGTCCCTTTAAGAGTGGCTTGGGTACCGTCCCTTTAGGAGTGACTTGGGTACCGTCCCTTTAACAGCTACTTGGGTACCGTCCCTTTAAGAGCGACTTTGGTACTTTTGCTACTTCACTGACTCAGCTGTGCTGTATCATGCAGGTATCGGCTCTGCTACATCACTGACTCAGCTCTGCTATGTAGTGCAGGTATCGGCTCTGCTACACAGCTGGCTCAGCTCTGCTACGTAGTGTGGATATCGGCTCTTCTACACGGCTGCCTCAGCTCTTCTACGTAGTGCGGGTATCGGCTCTGCTATACGGCTGCCTCAGCTCTGCTACGTAGTGCGGATATGGGCTGTGCTACACGGCTGGCTCAGCTCCGGTACGTAGTGCGGGTATCGGCTGTGCTACACGGCTGCCTCAGCTCTGCTACATAGTGCAGGTATCGGCTCTGCTGCATGGCTACCTCAGCTCTGCTATGTAGTGTGGGTTTCGGCTCTGCTACATGGCTGGCTCAGCTCTGCTACTTAGTGCGGTATCGACTCTGCTACATGGCGGGCTAAGCTCTGCTACTTTACTGACTGAACTCTGCTATTTATAATGGTAAAGAACATTGCTCGATTACTAAAACAATTTTACTCATATCAGTGAGACAAAATCGTTAAGGACCTTCCATCTTCTACATCTTCTATTGGCCAATAGTGGACATGTGACTGTGTGAATGTAGTGAGGCATAGACTGACAAGACCTTTCTATTGGCTGCTATTTGCATACGTGCTGTGATTGGCTGTTAGCGTTGACAGTGTGGCCATTATTTCCAAAGGGCCAAAATTTCCTATGGGAAATTAGGGGTCTTAAACGTAAATTTTTTAAAAACGACAAACCCGATTGAAAACCAAAAATAGATAGCGCACCTGTCACCACCGAGGGGGGGGGGGAGGAGGAAAAAGGAGGAAGGAGGAGGAGGAAGAAGGAGGAGGAAGGAGGAGGAGGATTAAATAAATAATAAATAAAATAATAATGCCCCCTGCTGTTCCTCCATATAGTAATAAAGTCTCCCGCTGTGCCCTCAATATAGTAATAATGTCTCCTGCTGTACCCTCCATATAGAAATAATGTCTCATACTGTGCTCTCCATATAGTAATAATGCCCCCTGCTGTTCCTCCGTATATTAATAATGTCTCCCACTGTGCCCTCAATATAGTAATAATGTCCCTCCTGTGCCTCCATATAGTAATAATGCCTTCTGCTGTGCCCCATTTAGTAATAATGCCCCCTGCTGTGCCTCCATATAGTAATAATTTCTCCTGCTGTGCCCTATAAAGTAATAATGTCTCCTGCTCTGCACTCCATATAGTAATAATGGCCCTATTGTGCCCTCCATACAGTAATAATGCCTCCTGCTCTGCCCTCCATATAGTAATAATGCCTCCTGCTGTGCCCACATCTAATAATAACGTCTTCTGCTGTGTCCTCCATATAGTAATAATGTCCCCTGCTGTGCCCCCATATAGTAATAATGCCTCATGTTGTGCCCCCATATAGTAATAATGTCTCCTGCTGTGTCCTCTATATAGTAATAATGCCTCCTGCTGTACCCCCATACACTAATAATGTCTCCTGCTGTGCCCCATTTAGTAATAATGTCCCCCTTGCTGTGCCTCCATATAGTAATAATGTCCCCTGCTGTGCCCCTATATAGCAATACTGTCTCCTGCTGTACCCCCATATAGTAATAATGTCTTCTGCAGTGCCTCCGTATAGTAATAATACCTCCTGCTGTGCCCATATAGTAATAATGTCTCCTGCTGTGCCTCCATCTAGTAATAATGCTCACTGTGCATTGCTCCAATAGTATTAATCCCCCCATGCGGTCTCCAAAGTTATTATCCCCCCTGTGCTGCCCCCATACTGTGCCATTATAGTAAGTATCCCCCCGTGCTGCCCCCCTACTGTGCCATTATATTAATTATCCCCCCTGTGCTGCCCCCATACTGTGCCATTAAATTAATTTTCCTTCCTCTGCTGCCCCCATACTATGCATACTGTGACACACGGCTGAGTGAGGTCCACGGGGTGCCACCAGCGCGCCCCCTAGCTGTCAGCGCCCCGTGCGGTCGCCCGGCCCACCCACTGCTAGAAACTGCCCTGATGATACGTCAGACCAGGATATGGCGTATATGAGAACACAGCGAATAAACCCTTCATGGTGCAATTATATGTAGCAGGTTATGAAAAATGCTTAGTTTAGTATCCAAATTGTCCCCAAACTCTGGTTACTTGTGCTGTATATACATGGTGTCTCATCCATATACACAGGGTCCTTACTCTGGTTACTTGTCCTGTATATACATGGTTTCTCATCCACACACAGGATCCTTACTCTGGTTACTTGCCCTGTATATACATGGTGTCTCATCCATACACAGGGTCCTTACTCTGGTTACTTGTCCTGTATATACATGGTGTCTCATCCACACACACAGGATCCTTACTCTGGTTACTTGTCCTGTATATACATGGTGTCTCATCTATATACACAGAACCCTTACTCTGGTTACTTGTCCTGTATATACATGGTGTCTCATCCACACACAGGATATTACTCTTGTTACTTGTCCTGTATATACATGGTGTCTCATCCACACACAGGACCCTTACTCTGGTTACTTGTCCTGTATATACATGGTGTCTCATCCACACACAGGGCCCTACTCTTGTTACTTGTCCTGTATATACATGGTGTCTCATCTATATACACAGAACCCTTACTCTGGTTACTTGTCCTGTATATACATGGTGTCTCATCCACACACAGGATATTACTCTGGTTACTTGTCCTGTATATACATGGTGTCTCATCCACACACAGGATTCTTACTCTGGTTACTTGTCCTGTATATACATGGTGTCTCATCCACACACAGGATATTACTCTGGTTACTTGTCCTGTATATACATGGTGTCTCATCTATATACACAGAACCCTTACTCTGGTTACTTGTCCTGTATATACATGGTGTCTCATCCACACACAGGATCCTTACTCTGGTTACTTGTCCTGTATATACATGGTGTCTCATCCACACACAGGATATTACTCTGGTTACTTGTCCTGTATATACATGGTGTCTCATCCACACACAGGGTCCTTACTCTTGTTACTTGTCCTGTATATACATGGTGTCTCATCCACACACAGGACCCTTACTCTGGTTACTTGTCCTGTATATACATGGTGTCTCATCCATATACACAGGACCCTTACTCTGGTTACTTGTCCTGTATATACATGGTGTCTCATCCACACACAGGATCCTTACTCTGGTTACTTGTCCTGTATATACATGGTGTCTCATCCACACACAGGATTCTTACTCTGGTTACTTGTCCTGTATATACATGGTGTCTCATCCACACACAGGATATTACTCTGGTTACTTGTCCTGTATATACATGGTGTCTCATCCACACACAGGGTCCTTACTCTGGTTACTTGTCCTGTATATACATGGTGTCTCATCCACACACAGGACCCTTACTCTGGTTACTTGTCCTGTATATACATGGTGTCTCATCCATATACACAGGACCCTTACTCTGGTTACTTGTCCTGTATATACATGGTGTCTCATCCACACACAGGATCCTTACTCTGGTTACTTGTCCTGTATATACATGGTGTCTCATCCACACACAGGATTCTTACTCTGGTTACTTGTCCTGTATATACATGGTGTCTCATCCACACACAGGATATTACTCTGGTTACTTGTCCTGTATATACATGGTGTCTCATCCACACACAGGGTCCTTACTCTGGTTACTTGTCCTGTATATACATGGTGTCTCATCCACACACAGGACCCTTACTCTGGTTACTTGTCCTGTATATACATGGTGTCTCATCCATATACACAGGACCCTTACTCTGGTTACTTGTCCTGTATATACATGGTGTCTCATCCACACACTGGACCCTTACTCTGGTTACTTGTCCTGTATATACATGGTGTCTCATCCACACACAGGTCCTTACTCTGGTTTTCAGTTAGAGAGAGTAGTGTACTAGGAAGGGGTTTCCCCTCTCCCCTCTTCTCTTCGCCCTTTGTATGGAGCCTTTGGCTTCCCAGATAAGGAGTGATTTAGTGATAGAAGGGTTTGGGCGAAGGGCGGAGGGGATAGAGTGACACTCTATGCGGATGACATTCTTTTCTTCCTTAAGGACCCGGTGAGAGCGGTTCCTAGGATTATAGAGCTTATTCAGACTAATGGGAGATTTTCGGGAATGGTAATCAACTGGGATAAATCTATTCTTATGCCAGTGGGTTCTGATTTGCATTCCGGAGATCTCCCAGTGAGAGTGCTCAACAAGGACGAAGGGTTTAAGTACTTGGGGATCCATATATCAAACAGGATCGAACAGTTTAATGAGCTAAATCTTAAGAGGGTGAAGTGAACTGGAGAGAAAGGTGTTAGTGTGGTATAGGCTGCCTCTTACTAGAATGGATAGGATTGTTGTCAGGAATCGAGCCGCGCTCTCGGCCCCTGCCTCTGCCGAGGCGCACGGTTCAGCTGGGAGGGACACTGATGGCGTCCGTGGTAATGGGCAGGGCCGGTTGCTGAGGGCGCACTGACGGCGTCCTTAGCAGCCGGTCTGCTGTTTGTGCGCCGCAGCGCTTTTAACCTTTTAGTCCGTTTCTGGTTTTGTTACGTTCCTTGTTATGTCTTCTGTTATCCGCTCCATGTTTTTCAGTTCTCTCTGCACTCTCTTGCTGTAGCTCATTCACTGATTTGTTTCTGCTGTGTTCTGACCAACACCTGACACCTAGCCAGTTAGCTGTCAGCATCTAGCTTCCTGCTCACTATAAATCCCAGCCCCTTCCCTCACTTCAATGCCTGTGATAGCGCCTTGAGCCTAGAACTAGCAATCCCCTGACCATTTGTTATAGTGACTCTGACCTTCTGGATCTTGTGACCTCGACTTAGCTTTTTTGGATTTCGATTTTGTACCTCTGCTACCGGTTGTTGCCGACTCTGCTTCCTGACTATTCTTTATTGTGTTGTGTTCGTCTGTCTTTGTTCTGTGTACCACTGCATACAGCATAGGGATTGCCGTCCAGTTGTCCCTAGCTGTTAGAGCTTTGAGGCAAGCAGGTAGGGGCAGCGGGGCGGGTGCCAGCTCAGGGCTCACCTGTCCGTGTCTCCTGTTCTGCCTCACAATTGTATTGTTAAGAACTATCCTCCTCCCCAAGTTATTGTTTGTCTTTGGGGTAGCTCCCACCTGGATAGGTGAGAAATACTTCAGGAGAATTAAAAAACTGATAAATGACATAATTTGGGGAAGAAGGAGAGTCAGAATAAAATTGGATGTCCTTACTATGCCTGTGGAGAAAGTGGGTTGGGTATCCCAGACATGAAATTATATTACCTAGCATCCCAGCTTTATTGGTTTACAAAGGGTTTTCTTGGCCAATTGGGAGGTAGTGAGTATTGGAATGAGCTAGATATAATACAGAAAATGGAAACGGGGATACTAGCCCAAGATAAGTGGAAGAGGTGGGTCATGGTAACGGATATGTGTAGGGTTTGGAAGTCAGTGAGAAGGATGTTGGGAATTGAGGGGACTTTTGGATTCACCCCCTTATGGCTAAGTAAGTCATTGGGTACGAATGGGTTAGGTATAAGTACTTGTCTGTTTAATGCGGGAGTACGGAATCTATCAGATATTATGTGGGACGGGAAGCCTAAGAAATGGGAGCGGATACAATAAGAGTTTAATGTGCCAAGTAAATACTGGTTAGATTATGCCCAATTATACTCTGCCCTGGCAGAATGTGTGAATAAGCAGGGATTGAAGATAGAGGGTGATGGGCTGGTAGATAAGATCAGGGGCTCCCTAATTCAACGGAAAGTGGTGTCTTATAACTATAGATATCTGTTATCAAGGAAGGAGGTTTCCAGTGGGAGTAGGGAAAATGGGAGCAAGAAATTGGGCAAATAAGGGAAGAACAATGGAGACAGATATATATGAATATAGGAAGAGTATCTAAATCAGGGAATCATCGTATGATACAGCTTAATCTGGTGCAAAGGCTGTATTATACTCCTAGGTTTCTGGCTAAGTTTAAAGCGTAACTGTCATATTTTTTTTTATTGCAGAAATCAGTAGTATAAGCGATTTAAAAAAACTCTGTAATAGGTTTTATCAGCCAAAAAAGCCTCCTTCTGTACTCAAGAAGCAATCTCCCAGCCTCCCACCCCTGACTTCGTATATGTGCATTATCAGGGAAACACGTCTTCATTACAGAGAAGCCAGTGAACACGGATTCTGCTCTCTCCATTCTATCCTTATGGAGGGGGGAGATGAGGGAGCAGGAAGAGGTGACATGAAGGTCAGCTGTTTGTAGACTGTCTGGGCACCTAAACCGCAGGATTCAGGGGTCAGAAAGATCAGTGCTTATCTATGAACTTACTGAGAGAAGATTGCAGGGTGTTGTGCTGTGCAGGACTGCTCCGTGCTCAGTCACTCCTAACAGCCCCTCCCCTCTCCATAGCCACATAATGGAGACAGAAATCCTGCTTCTTCTGAGTGAGGGGGGAGGCTGGGAGATTGCTTTTTCACTACAGAAGGAAACTCTTTTGGTTTATAAAACCTATTACAGAGTTTCTTAAAATCGTTTGTACTGTTGATATTTAATGTTTTTTAAAAAATGGCCCTGAAATTACAGTTACGCTTTAAGGAGCAGGGGTCATGTCAGTCAGGGCCGTCTTACCCATTGGGCATGGTAGGCGGCTGCCCGGGGGCCCTTGCGTCCTAGAGGGCCCCTGCCCTGTGACATATTCCCTGGCCCTTTAACTGTGGGTGCTCCTGATGAGCGTTTGCAGCTGTGGGACTGTGCACAGCTCGCTCTTGTGGCCGGAAGCTGCATTCTGCTTCCGGTCACTAGAGGTCTCTCTCACCCCCTGCATTCCCGTGCGGAGCAGGAGAGTGATGTCACCAGCAGAGCACTGAGAGGAAGGAGAAGCTGGAGGCCTGAAGCACAAAGCCTGAGTGAGTATGTGCTGATACCAGAGGGGGGAGGCTAGCTGGCAGGGAAGGGGTTAATCATGGGAGTGCTCTCTGCAGGGATGCAGACAGGGCCGTGGGTGAACTGGTAAACAGGGAGGGGGAGGGATCGGGGGTGTAACTCGTCTGAGTGTGTATATATCTCCATTCAGTGTATACAGCAGTGTATTATATACTTATACTCCTCCTGAATGTGTATATATCGCTCCATTGTTGTCTTCCTGTATACTGTATAATACAATATAAAGGGAAACAACATGGTTCATATAAATAGAGAAGGGCAAAACAACATGTCTCATATATACAGACGGGCAACAACATGACTATTATATATGAGAACCATGTTGTCTCCCTGTATGTATATGTATACTGTATAATACAATATACAGGGAAACAACATGGTTCATATATATAGAGAAGGGCAAAACAACATGTCTCATATATACAGACGGGCAACAACAACATATATAATAGTCATGTTGTTGCCCCTCTGTATATATGACACATGTTGTTTGGCCCTTCTCTATATATAAGCCGTGTCGTTTCCCTGTATACTGTATAATACAGTATACACAGACTCCCTGTATTATACAGTATACAGGGAGACAACATGGCGTATATGCAGAGGGACAGGAACATGTCTCATATATAGAGAGGGGCACCAATATATATTAGGCTTTTACCCACCACCTGTATACCCCAAATATACCTGTACCCCATATATATATATATATATATATATATATATTATAATATATGGTATGGTTGTACACATATATCACTATTATAGGCTATATAACCACCTACCTACTGCTCCACCTTTATACCTGTATCTATATGGTTGATAAATAGGTGGTAAGGTATATTGCCTATAATAGTGATATACTGTATGTGTGCAACATATATGACAATCACTATTATAGGCAATATACCTTACCAGATAAGGGGGTTTTGATGGCGGTGGCCGCTGGGGGGGGGGGGGGGGGGGCAATTCGCACCTCTGCCCAGGGGCCCATAATGCTGTTAAGACGGCCCTGATGTCAGTAATAAAATAAAGTTAATAAAAAAATAAAAAAAGGATCCTGTGTGTGGATGAGACATCATGTATATACAGGACAAGTAAACAGAGTAAGGATCCTGTGTATATAGATGAGACACCATGTACAGTATATACAGGACAAGTAACAAGAGTAAGGGTCCTGTGTATATAGATGAGACACCATGTATATACAGGACAATTAACCAGAGTAAGGACCCTGTGTGTGGATGAGACACCATGTATATACAGGACAAGTAACCAGAGTAAGGGTCCTGTGTATATAGATGAGACACCATGTATATACAGGACAAGTAACCAGAGAAAAGACCCTGTGTGTGGATGAGACACCATGTATAAACAGGACAAGTAACCAGAGTAAGGACCCTGTGTGTGGATGAGACACCATGTATATACAGGACAAGTAACCAGAGTAAGGATCCTGTGTGTGGATGAGACATCATGTATATACAGGACAAGTAACCAGAGTAATATCCTGTGTGTGGATGAGACATCATGTATATACAGGACAAGTAACCAGAGTAAGGATCCTGTGTGTGGATGAGACATCATGTATATACAGGACAAGTAACCAGAGTAATATCCTGTGTGTGGATGAGACACCATGTATATACAGGACAAGTAACCAGAGTAAGGGTCCTGTGTGTGGATGAGACACCATGTATATACAGGACAAGTAACAAGAGTAATATCCTGTGTGTGGATGAGACACCATGTATATACAGGACAAGTAACCAGAGTAATATCCTGTGTGTGGATGAGACACCATGTATATACAGGACAAGTAACCAGAGTAATATCCTGTGTGTGGATGAGACACCATGTATATACAGGACAAGTAACCAGAGTAATATCCTGTGTGTGTGGATGAGACACCATGTATATACAGGACAAGTAACCAGAGTAAGGACCCTGTGTGTGGATGAGACACCATGTATATACAGGACAAGTAACCAGAGTAAGGATCCTGTGTGTGGATGAGACATCATGTATATACAGGACAAGTAACAAGAGTAAGGACCCTGTGTGTGGATGAGACACCATGTATATACAGGACAAGTAACCAGAGTAAGGGTCCTGTGTATATAGATGAGACACCATGTATATACAGGACAAGTAACAAGAGTAATATCCTGTGTGTGGATGAGACACCATGTATATACAGGACAAGTAACCAGAGTAAGGACCCTGTGTGTGGATGAGACACCATGTATATACAGGACAAGTAACAAGAGTAATATCCTGTGTGTGGATGAGACACCATGTATATACAGGACAAGTAACCAGAGTAAGGATCCTGTGTGTGGATGAGACACCATGTATATACAGGACAAGTAACCAGAGTAATATCCTGTGTGTGGATGAGACACCATGTATATACAGGACAAGTAACCAGAGTAAGGATCCTGTGTGTGGATGAGACACCATGTATATACAGGACAAGTAACCAGAGTAAGGATCCTGTGTGTGGATGAGACACCATGTATATACAGGACAAATAACCAGAGTAAGGACCCTGTGTGTAGATGAGACACCATGTATATACAGGACAGGTAACCAGAGTAAGGATCCTGTGTGTGGATGAGACACCATGTATATATACAGGACAAGTAACCAGAGTAATATCCTGTGTGTGGATGAGACACCATGTATATACAGGACAAGTAACCAGAGTAAGGATCCTGTGTGTGGATGAGACACCATGTATATACAGGACAAGTAACCAGAGTAATATCCTGTGTGTGGATGAGACACCATGTATATACAGGACAAGTAACCAGAGTAAGGATCCTGTGTGTGGATGAGACACCATGTATATACAGGACAAGTAACAAGAGTAAGGATCCTGTGTGTGGATGAGACACCATGTATATACAGGACAGGTAACCAGAGTAAGGACCCTGTGTGTGGATGAGACACCATGTACAGTATATACAGGACAAGTAACCAGAGTAAGCGTCCTGTGTATATAGATTAGACACCATGTACAGTATATACAGGAAAAGTAACCAGAGTAAGGCTCCTGTGTATATAGGACCCTTGTGTATGTAGGGACCCATGTGTAACAGATACCTGCACGCAGTACATGGGGCAGTATGGCTTGATCAATTCACATACAGATTTCTGATGTTTTTTATGCAGCCGAGAGGCACTAGTATCAGCCATAGGTGTGAGGTGCAGCACTCTTTTTCTTCCCTGAACCGTATTTTGTTTCTCTCTTTTCTCCGTGTTTTGCACTCCTCCTGGTGAGACCCACATGGCCGCAATTAGCAGGAGACACCTGAGTGCTCATGGTTTTAATCCCTCCTGTCTGTCCCATTCTATCTTTAATAGCTATGGTGAGTGCAATACCTTATCCAGACTTGTGCTGTTTGGGGGCAGCTTCCTCCGCCGGTGGTGCTGGCTGGGTTTTGGTGTGGCATTTTTGGGTCTGGTCCTGTGACATGGGGGTTGCAGGGCCGTTCCATGGCCCCCCTTCCCTGACTGTGCACGCCTGTGGGGGTGGTGGTCGCTGACTTGCACAGTGTGGACTTAGTGTAGGGACCCATGTGTATCAGATACCTGCACGCGGTACATGGGGCAGTGTGGCTTGATCAATTCACATACAGGATTCTGATGTTTTTTATGCAGCCGAGAGGTACTAGTATCAGCCATAGGTGTGAGGTGCAGCACTCTTTTTCTTCCCTGAACCTGTGTATATAGATGTCCTGTCCTGTATATACTGCACATAGTGTCTCATCCAAACACAGGGTCCTTACTCTGGTTACTTGTCCTGTATATACATGGTGTCTCATCCACACACAGGATCCTTACTCTGGTTACTTGTCCTGTATATACATGGTGTCTCATCCACACACAGGATATTACTCTGGTTACTTGTCCTGTATATACACGATGTCTCATCCACACACAGGGTCCTTTTTATTTTTTTATTTTTTTTTATTAACTTTATTTTATTACTGACATGACCCCTGCTCCTTAACCCCTTAAGGACAGAGCCAATTTCGATTTTTGCGTTTTCGTTTTTTCCTCCTTGTGCATAAAAGGCCATAGCACTTGCATTTTTCCACCTAGAAACCCACATGAGCCCTTATTTTTGCGTCACTAATTGTACTTTGCAATGACAGGCTGAATTTTTGCATAAAGTACACTGCAAAACCAGAAAAAAATTCAAAGTGTGGTGAAACTGAAAAAAAAAAAAACGCATTTTGTTTATTTGGGGGAAATGTGTTTTTACGCCATTCGCCCTGGGGTAAAACTGACTTGTTATATATGTTCCGCAAGTCGTTACGATTAAAACGATATATAACATGTATAACTTATATTGTATTGGATGGCCTGTAAAAAATTCAAACCATTGTCAACAAATATACGTCACTTAAAATCGCTCTATTCCCAGGCTTATAGCGCTTTTATCCTTTGGTCTATGGGGCTGTGTCAGGTGTCATTTTTTGCGCCATGATGTGTTCTTTCTATCGGTACCTTGATTGCGCATATACGACTTTTTGATCGCTTTTTATTACAATTTTTCTGGATTCGATGCGACCAAAAATGAGCAATTTTGCACTTTGGGATTTTTTTGCGCTGACGCCGTTTACCGTACGAGATCAGGAATGGGATTAATTAATAGTTCAGGCGATTACGCACGGCGATAGCAAACATGTTTGTTTATTTATTTATTTATTTACTTTTATTTATAACCTGGGAAAAGGGGGGTTATTCAGACTTTTATTAGGGGAGGGGCCTTTTTATTCACAACAACACTTTTCTTATTTTTTTTACACTGATACTAGAAGCCCCCCTGGGGGACTTCTAGTATATACACTTTGATCTCTCATTGAGATCTCTGCAGCATAGATATGCTGCAGAGATCAATGAGATCGGCACTCGTTTGCTTTCGGCTGCTGCAGCCGGAAACGAACGAGTGCCGAGCCGGGGACGGCGCCATCTTGGAGCCATCTTGGCCCCGCTCTGAACGCCCTTACTGGCAATAGGGCGTACCTATACGCCCTTTGTCGTTAAGGGGTTAAAGCGTAACTGTCATTTCAGGGCCATTTTTTTTTAAAACATTAAATATCAACAGTACAAGCGATTTTAAGAAACTCTGTAATAGGTTTTATAAACCAAAAGAGTTTCCTTCTGTAGTGAAAAAGCAATCTCCCAGCCTCCCCCCTCACTCAGAAGAAGCAGGATTTCTGTGTCCATTATGTGGCTATGGAGAGGGGAGGGGCTGTTAGGAGTGACTGAGCATGGAGCAGTCCTGCACAGCACAACACCCTGCAATCTTCTCTCAGTAAGTTCATAGATAAGCACTGACCTTTCTGACACCTGAATTTAGCGTTTTAGGTGCCCAGAGAGTCTACAAACAGCTGACCTTCATGTCACCTCTTCCTGCTCCCTCATCTCCCTCAGCCCCTCCCCCCTTCATAGGCTTACAATGGAGAGAGCAGAACCCGTCTTCACTGGCTTCTCTGTAATGAAGGCGTGTTTGCCTGATAATGCACAGATTAGAAGTCAGGGGGGGAGGCTGGGAGATTGCTTCTTGAGTACAGAAAGAGGCTTTTTTGGCTGATGAAACCTATTACAGAGTTTCTTAAAATCGCTTATACTACTGATTTCTGCAATAAAAAAAACATGACAGTTACGCTTTAACCTCTTAAGGACCCATGACGTACCGGCACGTCATGGATCACTGTCACTTAAGGACCCATGACGTACCGGTACGTCCGCCCTTTAAACGGGCGCCGCGGCCGGCCGGGTCCCGGTCGGGGGAGATAGCCTGCTATAATACATAGCAGGCCATCTCTCCCTGTCGGCATGGAGGGTTGTTAACCCCCCCCATGCCGACGATCGCCGCTATTGGCTGATAAGCCCATAGCGGCGATCGGAACCTTTCCGGGCCATCGGTGGCCCGATGACCCGGAAAAAAATGGCGGTCGGTGCTGTCCGAGGACGGCACCGACCGCCATTACTGTAAAAAGTAATGGTGGTCACGGTACCACCGTCCCGATCGTCGTGAACGGCCGGCCAGCCGGCCGGCCGTTCACGGCGATCAAAGTCCCCACAAGTAATAAATACCTGCTCCGGACCCCTCAGCTAGGTAGCTGAGGGGTCCAGAGCAGGTATTTGTACATTACTCACCTGTCCCGGGGTCCTGATCGGCGTCTTCCGGGTTCCCGGCATCCTCTTCATCTTGTCGGGACTTCGGCTTCTTCCGTGAGTCCCGATCGGCTTGTTCCGGCTCCAGCGTCGTCTTTTTTCGTATTTTTCCGGCTCCAGCGTCGTCTATTTTCGGATCTTGCGCTCTGCTGCCCCCTAGCGGCTGATAAGTGTAATACACGTATCAGCCACTACAGGGATGTTCAGAATGTAGTAAAAAAAAAAAAAATTTTCCCAATTTTTTTTTTTCTATTTTCCGCACCCTATCGCCGCTGAGTGTTGATCAGCATCGCACGAAAGTGCGCTGCTAATCAGCAACTCCTCCTTTTTGGCGTAGGGTGTTTTTTTTTCTATATTCTACTGCCACGGTCTGCTGATAAGTGCCGAACATAAGTGCGGCATTTATCAGCAACACCATTTTTGGCGTAGGTTTTTTTTGTATACTTACTGTAAAAAACACGTAAAAAAACACTACATTACACCACACTACATTGAATAAAGTTTTACACTACACCACTACATACCCCATATACCAATCCCCATATAAAGATGGCCCCCAGGGTGTTTTCGGTATCGGACGCATACGTTATTATTGCCTCCGACACCGAAACAGCCAGTGAGGATGAATGGGGGGTCCTTTGTTCCTCCATTCACCCTCATCCTCCTCATCATCCAGTGACGTGTCTGGGGGTAGCGTAGCGTACGCTGCCCCCCAGACACGTCTTTTCTGCCAGTACCGTCCCAATAAGAGATCACGGTATGGTGTGAAATTCTACAAACTGTGTGAGCGTACCTCAGGGTACACTTACAGATCCAGGGTACGTGCACACTGCGGAATGGCAAAGGATAACCCTTCGTGCATTCCGTAGCTGGCACCCGCCGGCGGACTGATGCAGGGGCGCGTCTCCGCCAGTGTCATAGACTCTATCCTATGCATCATCCGTCATTCCATCAACACGTTGGACGCAGAGCGGAATCCGCCCGTGCATAGAATGGAGTCTACGACACGGACGGAGACGTGCGCCTGCATCAGTCCGCCGGCGGGTGCCAACTGCGGAATGCACAAAGGGTTATCCTTCGCCATTCCGCAGTGTGCACGTACCCTTAGAGTGTATGAAGGAAGGGACACTCGAATCCAGCCCCCAGATGCCCCCTCCCCCCCCATCCTCGGAGTTAGTGGGGACATCGTCCGGGAACTGATCTTCCCACTGCTGGATAAAGGTCACCACCTGTACGGGGATAACTTTTATACCAGCACCCCCTCTTCCGGTCCCTTGCTGCCTGAGCTACTGTAGCTTGCGGCACAATCCGAACATATCAGAAGTAGTAATAGAGCCCTAATATTTAGCAGCCATGGAGCGGACCCAGCGCTTCTGGATATGAGGGACCCCGTATCGCACCAGGACAACATTTTCCAGGTGACGTCCCCCACACTGGAAAACAGGAGACCCCAGAAGAAGTGCAGAGTGTGGTGTAACAGGGGGATCAGGAAGGACAACATTTTCCAGTGTGACACCTGTCCTGATCCCCCCGGCCTCTGCATACTGGATCGCTCCAAGGCGCACCACACGTCACTGGGGTTCTACATTATCTAAATTCTGTCCCTTATTCCTATTTCAGGGGTCACGTTGATCCAGGGATTATTCTGATCGCCATTATGGAGTCGGGAAGGAATTTTTCCCCTGTGATGAGGCTACTGTCGTCTGCCTTACGAGGGGTTTTTGCTTTCCTCTGGATCAACACATTTGAGTTTGATGGACACCTGTCATTTTCAACCTTATAAACTAATAATTGGCCTAATACCCCCAAATAAATTAGAATTGTCCCTTTTCCACAGCTAAGTAGGTATGGCCGCCATTCCCATTAGAGGATGCCATGATGCAATTACAAAGCCTCTGTGCGGCCAGGACAGTAGAAACCCCCCACAAGTGACCCCATTCTGGAAACTACACCCCATAAGGAATCTAACAAGTGGGGCAGCGGGTATATGGCCCCCTGGTGACGGCCACATTTGGGACGTGAAAATGAAAAAAATGGTATTTTTTTATTTTCACGGCACATGTTCTACACATGTGCCCATCACTAGTGGGGTCCATATGCTCACTGCACCCCTTGTTAGATTCCTTATGGGGTGTAGTTTCCAGAATTGGGTCACTTGTGGGGGGTTTCTACTGTTCTGGCAGCACAGGAGCTTTGTAATTGCGACATGGCCTCCATCCCCCATTCCAGCCTCTAAATGGCGCTCTGTCCTTTTGGTGACTTGCCCTGTGCCCATATGGCAAATTATGTCCACATGTGGGGTATTTTCGTACTCAGGGGAAACTACCCTACACGTTTTGTGTTCATTTTCTTTTTTAACCCCTTGTGGAAATGGAAAAAAATCAAGGCTAGACCAACATTTAGTGTAATTTTTTTTTTATTTTTACTCTAAATCATTGATCTTGTCTTGATTTTTTCATTTTCACAAGGGGTTAAAAGATAAAAAAACACAATGTGTAGAGCAATTTCCCCTGAGTACGGAAATACCCCACATGTGGACATAAAGCGCCATGCGGGTGCAGGGTAAGCCTCCAAAGGGAAGGTGCGCCATTTGGTTTTTGAAGGCTGGATTTGGATGGAATGGATTTCGAGGGGCCATGTTGCATTCAAAAGGCCCCTGTGTTGCCAAGACAGTTAAACCCCCCACAAGTGACCCTATTATGGAAACTACACCCCTCAAGGAATGTAACAAGGGGTGTAGTCAGCATATGGACCCCACTGGTGACGGGCACAAATGTGGAACAATGTGGCGTGAAAATGAAATATTAAATTTTTTACACTATAATGTTGGTCTAGCCTTGAATTTATCATTTTCACAAGGGGTTAAAAGAGAAAAAAAAACACAAAATGTGTAGAGCTATTTCCCCCGAGTCCGTAAATACCCCACATGTGGACATAAAGCGCCATGTGGGCGCAGGGCAAGCCTCTGAAGGGAAGGAGCGCCATTTGGATTTTAGAGGTTGGATTTGGCTAGAATGGATGATGAACGCCATGTCGCATTTACAGAGCCCTTGTGCTGCCAAAACACTGTAAACCCCCCACAAGTGACCCCATTCTGGAAACTACACCCCTCAAGGAATCTAACAAGGGGTGCAGTGAGGATATGGACCCCTGGATGACGGGCACATTTGTGCCATGAAAGTGAAAAAATGAAAATTTTCACTTTCACGTCACATTTTTCCACATTTGTGCCCGTCACCAGTGGGGTCCATATGCTCACTGCCCCCCTTGTTAGATTCCTTGAGGGGTGTAGTTTCCAGAATGGGGTCACTTGTGGGGGGTTTCCAGTGTCTTGGCAGCACGAGGGCTCTGTAAATGCGACATGGCCCTTGAAATCCATTCCAGTGAAATCCAGCTTCCAAAAGCCAATTGGCGCTCCTTCCCTTTGGAGGCTCGTCCTGCGCCGGCTTGGCACTTTATGTCCACATGTGGGGTATTTCCGTACTCGGGAGAAACTGCGCTACATGTTTTGTGTTTTTTTTTTCCTTTTATCCCTTTGTGAAAATGAAAAATTGAAGGCTAGAACAACATTTTAGTGTTAAAAATACTTTAGTCTTTTTTCAAGCCATATTGTTTGGAAAATCTGTGAAGCACCTGTGGGGTCCAGATGCTCACCGCACCCCTTGTTACATTCCTTGAGGGGTGTAGTTTTCTAAATGGTGTCCCTTTAGGGGTGTTTTTTAGGTTTTGGCACCCCAGAGCCTCTGCCAACCTGAAGTGGTACAGTCAAAAATGACCAAAAATAACGGAGCCATTGAAATTCACTAGGCGCTCCCTTATATCTGAGGCTTGTGGTTGCGTCAAATAGCGCAATAGGGCCACATATGGGGTATTTCTATAAACTGCAGAAACGGGGCAATCAATATTGGGGTGCATTTCTCTGGTAATAGGTTTATAATTATGAAAAATATTGGATTACAATAAAATCTCTGCACAGAAAATTAAAATTTTCAAATTTCATACACACTTAGCTTTTATTTCTGTGACTCCCCTAAAGGGTTAAAAAACTTTCTGGATGTGCTTTTGCAGAGTTTAGGGGGTGCAGTTTCTGAAATGGGGTGCTTCGTGGGGCTTTCTAACACACAGTCCCCTCAAATACACTTTAAACCTGAACAGTTCCCTAAAAATATCTGATTTTGAAATTTTACAGAAAATTTGGAAATTTGCTGCAAATGTTTTAAGCTTCCTTTTGTCTAAAAAAAATGAAAGATAGTTTAATAAATGCCGCCAACATAAAGTAGACATGTTGCTAATGCTATTTAATATATAATTTATGTGGTATAACCACTTTCTGTATAAGCAGAAAAGTTTTAAAGTTGGAAAAATGCATTTTTTCACAATTTTTCACGCTATTTTGGGTTTTTTCATAAAGATTCGTTATAAGTATCGACTCCAATTTACAAGAAATGTGAAGTACAATATGTCATGAGAAAACAATCTCAGAATCAGCCGAATAGGTAAAAGCATCCCGAAGTTATTAATGAATAAAGTGACACTGGTCAAATTCATAAAATTTGCTCCGGTCCTTAAGGCCATTTCAGGCCCGGTCCTTAAGGGGTTAAACCCTTCGTCCTTGTTGAGCACTCTCACTGGGAGATCTCCGAAATGCAAATCAGAACCCACTGGCATAAGAATAGATTTATCCCAGTTGATTACCATTCCCGAAAATCTCCCATTAGTCTGAATCAGCTCTATAATCCTAGGAACCGCTCTCACCGGGTCCTTAAGGAAGAAAAGAATGTCATCCGCATAGAGTGTCACTCTATCCCCTCCGCCCTTCGCCCCAAACCCTTCTATCACTAAATCACTCCTTATCTGGGAAGCCAAAGGCTCCATACAAAGGGCGAAGAGAAGAGGGGAGAGGGGAAACCCCTTCCTAGTACACTACTCTCTCTAACTGAAAACAAGAAGAGTTCTGACCATTAACCATAACTGCGGCTTTAGGATCCTTATAGAGTATTTTTATCATTCCTATAAATTTTGGTCCAAATCCAAACTTATTAAGAACCTCCCATAGATACTCCCACTCCATCCTGTCAAACGCCTTAGCTGCGTCTAAAGACAGGATGGAATGGGAGGTCGGGGCCTCCAGTAATTGCATATTTTCGAATACCATTCTGACATTGAACTTGTCCATTCTCCCGGGAATAAACCCTGACTGATCCTCATGAACAAGTTCTCCCATTATATTATTTAACCGATTGGCCAACACTCTTGCAAAGATCTTAGCGTCAGTGTTTATTAATGATATTGGTCTGTACAACTCAGGCAACAAGCCATCCGTCCCTCCCTTTAAAATTAATGTAATTAAGGCCTCTCTCATTGAGGGGGATAAATAACCTACATCGATTGAGTAATTTAAGGCTTCCAAGAGGGGAGGGAGCAACTCCTCTTTATGTTCTTTATACAAGCTATAAGGGATACCATCCATACCCGGGGATGAACCAACCTTAACCCCTTCTAGTGCATCCTTCAGCTCTTCTAAGTTCAGGGGTTTATCTAAGTTCTCCCTTTGTTCTTCCATAACCCTGGGCAACTCAATCCCCTCCAGATATTCTAACAAGTCCTTCTTCTCATAAGTAACCTCCAGATGGTATAGGTTTTTGAAGAAATTTACAAACTGTATTAGTATATCACTACCGTTTACCATCTGACCAGAGTAAGTCTTAATCACAGATATATTCCTGTTTGCTTCCTGGTTCCTAATTATCGCCATTAAGCCCTTATTTGGAACTCCTGCCCCTAAGAATCTCCTCTGCCAAAGAAAGCCTGCCTGATTCTTAGCCTTTTGGAATAAATAATTATGAAGCTCTTCCTGTTTTTCAATTAATTTATTTCTCAGTTCTGGGGTTGGTCTGCCCATATACTCCTTTTCACTCTCCTGTACCTTTTTTAAGCCCCTCTTCCCTATTCCTAAAAGCTTTCCTTAATTTACTAATGACCCCAAAATATTTACCCCTGATATAAGCCTTAAAGGGGTATTCCAGGGAAAATCAATAATTTAGCAAAGGAAAGGGTTAACCAAGGTTAACCCTTTCCTAATATACTTACCTGTTGTTTTTTGGCCCCCCAAGGAGATCTCCGGTCCGGTCACGTGATCTTGCAGCTTGTGGCTCGGATCCTCTTCTCCTTCCGGTTCAGTGACGTCACCCGGCCGGCGTCGCTCTCCGTCTCATTAGCAGCAGAGCACTGAACCCTGACTGGCTTGGTAGCGTGCAGCCAATCAGGGTTCAGTGCTCTGCATCCCCACACGCTTCAGAGTGGGGGTCCCCTGAGGCTGCAGTAAGTTATCAGGGGTCGTCGGGCTCAGTGCCGGTCACCAGTTACATGGGCCGGCACTGCACTACAGCAGGTGATCACTCCGCAACCCCCCACCTTGTCAGCGATGCCGACCGAGTCCCGGGAGGGGATGCGGCGGGCGGCATTACTTCATTCATAGCTACCAGACACCCGGCTGCCCGCCGCATCCCTCCCCCCAGGGACTCAGGGTCGGCATCGGTGGGGAAGTAATGTGTATCGGCTGCTGATCCCCCCCGGCCCCCCCTCCCTGTGTCCCTGTCAGATCACTCACCCCCGGAGCGTGCTGCTGGCCCCGATCTCTGCACTGGTCTGAAGCCCCTGTACTCAGCTGACAGGCGCTGTGTACAGAGCAACAAATCTCTCCTGCCTCAGTCACACAGCGCCTGTCAGCTGAGTACAGGTGCCTGAGACCAGTGCCGAGATCGGGGCCAGCAGCACGCTTCGGGGGTGAGCGATCTCTGACAGGGACACAGGGAGGAGGGGGGAAGTCCTGCAAAGTAATATGTATTTGCTGCTGATCCCCCCCGGCCCCCCCTCCCTGTGTCCCTGTCAGAGATCACTCACCCCCACCCCCCGGAGCGTGCTGCTGATCCCCCCGGCCCCCCCTCCCTGTGTCCCTGTCAGAGATCGCTCACCCCCGGAGCGTGCTGCTGGCCCCGATCTCGGCACTGGTCTCAGGCACCTGTACTCAGCTGACAGGCGCTGTGTGACTGAGGCAGGAGAGATTTGTTGCTCTGTACACAGCGCCTGTCAGCTGAGTACAGGGGCTTCAGACCAGTGCAGAGATCGGGGCCAGCAGCACGCTCCGGGGGTGAGTGATCTGACAGGGACACAGGGAGGGGGGGCCGGGGGGATCAGCAGCCGATACACATTACTTCCCCACCGATGCCGACCCTGAGTCCCTGGGGGGAAGGGATGCGGCGGGCAGCCGGGTGTCTGGTAGCTATGAATGAAGTAATGCCGCCGCATCCCCTCCCGGGACTCGGTCGGCATCGCTGACAAGGTGGGGGGGGGGGGGGTTGCGGAGTGATCACCTGCTGTAGTGCAGTGCCGGCCCATGTAACTGGTGACCGGCACTGAGCCCGACGACCCCTGATAACTTACTGCAGCCTCAGGGGACCCCCACTCTGAAGCGTGTGGGGATGCAGAGCACTGAGCCCTGATTGGCTGCACGCTACCAAGCCAGTCAGGGTTCAGTGCTCTGCTGCTAATGAGACGGAGAGCGACGCCGGCCGGGTGACGTCACTGAACCGGAAGGAGAAGAGGATCTGAGCCACAAGCTGCAAGATCACGTGACCGGACCGGAGATCTCCTTGGGGGGCCAAAAAACAACAGGTAAGTATATTAGGAAAGTGTTAACCTTGGTTAACCCTTTCCTTTGCTAAATTATTGATTTTCCCTGGAATACCCCTTTAAGCATATCCCAAACAGTGTGTGGTGAAGCTGTGTTTTTATTTATTTCCCATATTTCTTTAAATTCCTTCCCAATGTCACCCTTTTGCTCAATCAAATCCAACCAATGACTATTTAATCTAATGGGCCTAATAACTTTATCAGTACACGTGATTATCTCAGCTAAAATAGGTGAGTGATCAGACAAACTCCTTGCTAAGTGGTCTATCTTCCCTATCCTTCTAAACATGTAATTATTGACTAAAATCATATCTATTCTCGAAAATATTTTATTTGTTCTGTTCCAACAAGTGTATGTCCTACCATCAGGGTTTCTCATCCTCCACACATCTATTAACCCGTGTTCCCTAACAATATCAACTAAGGGTGACTTAATTCTCCTCCTATCAATCAGTTCGTCCATAACAATATTAAAATCTCCGACCACCAAAATCGGACAACCCAAGTACTCCTTGGTGAATTTGAATAACAACTCAAGGACTTGCCTTTTGAAAGGAGGAGGAATATAAACCACAGCAATTATGCACTCAACCCCCTCTAACATTTCGTGTAAAAAAACAAATCTCCCGTCCATATCCACTTATTTATTTTTTAACACCCAATTAATTTTTTTATGTACAAAAATAGCTACACCCCGTGAGTAATTAGAGTAAAGCGAGTGATACTGAGCAGACCAACATCCCTTTGTGAACCTGTGGGCAGTCTCGGATGTGAAATGTGTTTCAGTTAGGGCCACAATCGCCGGCAAATAATTTTTTATATATTGAAATATTGCCAACCTTTTCTTTCTGTCCCCCAACCCCCTAACATTCCAGCACAGAATTTTCACCATATGAAAACAAACAAAAATAAATAATCCCCTCCCTCCCCAGCGGCCCCTCCCTAAACTCCCCCATCCCCCCTTTGACCTCTAATCTCTCAGCCTCTTTTTGATCTGGAAAAACTCACTTCTTCTCTTTTGAGTGTCGTGTGCATAATCAGGGAAGAAAGAAATTTTGTTGTTATTATATCTCAGTTCTCCCATGCCTCTAGCTTCTCTTAAGATCATATCTCTATCCCAATAGGACAGTAGTTTCATCACAATAGGTCTAGGATGAGCACCACTCGGGGGCCGCCGAGTCGGCACTCTATGTACTCGCTCTAAGCAAAAATTTAAAGAAAACTTATCCCTCCCAAAAGTAGTGACCAGCCAAGTTCTCATCCATTCATTTAAGTCCCTACTCTCTGTTCCCTCCGGAAGACCAATTAATCTTAAATTATTCCGTCTATCTCTATCCTCCATGTCATTAAGTTTCTTTCGCAGCTCCAAGTTTTGGCTGACAGAATCTTCTGTCAGTTTTTTGATCTTACATAACTCGTCCTCCAAGTCGCTGACTCTTTGCTCCACCCCAGTAAATCTTTCCCTAATCAGGTTCATGTCTGCTCGAAGCAGAGTAATATCGGATCCAATAGACTTGCGTACTCATTTTTTAAAAGCTGTTAGAATTTCCCCCAACCAACCCGGTTGTTCCACGGAACTATTCCCCACAAAGCTGGTCTCCATACTCTCATCAGGTCCTTTACTTATTCCACCTGTTTTACTGCTAACTCCTGGGGAACTAAAGATTTTGTCTATCTTCCCTGAAGCCTTAGTCTCCTTAACCTCCTTGGCAGCATTACCTACTTTCCTCGTCATCTTCCCTGCACCACGTCTCTGCCCCACAATTTAAAGATCAAAATATAACAATATAACAACACAAAAAAACAAGTCGCAGATCTAAATAAATAAACCAATGAGTAACAAAAAAGAAAAATAATAAATAAATGTACAGCTAATTCCTCTAAACTCAGAAGGGGGCAATTAAAGCTGAGGGTAAAACCGTTTAGCTTTTTGTTAGTTCGACAGTCAGGGGCAGAAAAATTCCAATATCTACCACAAGAGCAGTAGTATCACTGCCAATCCCCACCAATCCAGAAATAGACCCCCCAGAAGACGGAGGTAATATTAGTTTTTCATCCAGTGGTAGTTAATACCATAAGTTTCCTTGACGTAGAGTTCAAAACACAATCTATGGTTATTATAGCACTGTTAGGACACAACTTGATCATCCAGTGATGTTAATAGTAAAGTCCCTCCAGCTCAAGGCTATCGGAAATGAGGCTGCAATTATTAATAACAGGGCATCAGTTCGTAGTAAGTTAGTAGCAGAAAAGCTTGGCCAACAGGGCCAATGCACAAAGAGCCCTTTCAAACCGCGCAGTCTATAGTCACACAGCAGGGCTGACAACCTCTCCAGTGGTGATTAATACCATACGTTTCCTTAACGTGGGGTTCAAACACAGTCTATGGTAGTTGTAGCACTGTTAGCCCAGCTTAAAACTATCAGAGATGAGATTGCAGTTATTAATAACAGGGCACCAGTTAGTAATAAGTTAGTAGCAGAATAGCTCGGCCAACAAGGCCAATACACAAACAGCCCTTTCCAGCAGTACAGTCTATAGTCACACAGCAGGGCTAACTCTCCAGTGGTGATTAATACCTTAAGTTTCCTTGACATGGAGTTCACACACAGTCTGTAGTTATCGTAGTACTGTTAAGACACAGCTTGATCATCCAGTGACGTTAGTAATAAAGACACCCCAGCTTAAAGCTGTCAGAGATGCAGTTGAAGTTATTAATAATAGGGCATCATTTAGTAATAAGTTGATAGCAAAAAAGCAGAAAAGCTCGGTCGGCAGGGCCAAGACACAAACAGCCCTCTCAAGCAGCACAGTCTAGAGTCACACCGCAGGGCTAACAATCACACAGCCGGTCACGTTACCCTCCCTCTGGGGGACTCCGATCATTCTTCTCCTCAGGCAGGCATCCTTGTTGCATCCCTGGGTCCGCTCTCACCGATCCCACAGGGCCTAATCGATGCCGTGTCACACCGGGACTTAATGCCTTACCCTGTCCTCTTCCTCTATTGGCCTTCCCTTGCCTTGTCTTTTCCCTGGGGCCGCTCTCACCGGTCTCTCAGGGCTCCTACGATGCCGTGTCGCACCGGTGCTTCAGTTGAAGTAACAGGAGCGGAACCCCCCGCACTGCGGGCTGCTACTGTCCGGTCAGCCCAGCACACCACAGGTAAGTTCCAGGCGGAAGACTGCACTCACTTGCAGTATAGACTGCCTCACTGTAGACACACATGGTCGTCAGGAACGGCGTCCCCCGCTGCCATAAACTTCCAGCATGCAGTTATCAGGGCTGTTACACCTCAAACGTCCACCGACCTCAGCCCACTATCAAGCCGTCTCTTTCACTCTGCTCCGGCTAGGCTCATGGGTTCAGTTCAGGATCTACAAAGGAACGCCAGGCGAGGCGCACCTCACGCCTCATGCTCCTCCCCATCGCGCTCTTAGTCTGTGGAGGGATTTTGCCATAGCTGCCATGATCCTTACTCTTGTTACTTGTCCTGTATATACATGGTGTCTCATCCACACACAGGACCCTTACTCTGGTTACTTGTCCTGTATATACATGGTGTCTCATCCACACACAGGGTCCTTACTCTGGTTACTTGTCCTGTATATACATGGTGTCTCATCCATACACACAGGGTCCTTACTCTGGTTACTTGTCCTGTATATACATGGTGTCTCATCCACACACAGGATATTACTCTTGTTACTTGTCCTGTATATACATGGTGTCTCATCCATACACCGGGTCCTTACTCTGGTTACTTGTCCTGTATATACATGGTGTCTAATATATACACAGGACCCTTACTCTGGTTACTTGTCCTGTATATATACATGATGTCTCATCCACACACAGGGTCCTTACTCTGGTTACTTGTCCTGTATATACATGGTGTCTCATCCACACACAGGACCCTTACTCTGGTTACGTGTCCTGTATATACATGGTGTCTAATATATACACAGGACCCTTACTCTGGTTACTTGTCCTGTATATACATGGTGTCTCATCCACACACAGGATATTACTCTTGTTACTTGTCCTGTATATACATGGTGTCTCATCCACACACAGGACCCTTACTCTAGTTACTTGTCCTGTATATACATGTTGTCTCATCCACACACAGGATCCTTACTCTGGTTACTTGTCCTGTATATACATGTTGTCTCATCCACACACAGGGTCCTTACTCTGGTTACTTGTCCTTTATATACAGTCATGGCCAAAAGTTTTGAGAATGACACAAATATATTTTCCCATGATCTGCTGCCCTCTGGTTTTTATGTGTGTTTGTCAGATGTTTTTATCACATACAGAAATATAATTGCAATCATATTATGAGTAACAAAAGCTTATAGTCAATATTTGCAGTGTTGACCCTTCTTCTTCAGGACCTCTGCAATTCTCCCTGGCTGCTCTCAAGCAACTTCTGGACCAAATCCTGACTGAAAGCCGTCCATTCTTGCACAATCAATGCTTGCATTTTGTCAGAATTTGTTGGTTTTTGTTTGTCCACCCGTCTCTTGATGATTGACCACAAGTTCTCAATGGGATTAAGATCTGGGGAGTTTTCAGGCCATGGACCCAAAATCTCTATGTTTTTTTTCCCTGAGCCATTTAGTTATCACCTTTGCTTTATGGCAAGGTGCTCCATCATGCTGGAAAAGGCATTGTTGATCGCCAAGCTGCTCTTGGACGGTTGGGAGAAGTTGCTCTTGGAGGACATTCTGGTACCATTCTTTATTCATGGCTGTGTTTTTAGGCAAGACTGTGAGAGAACCGATTCCCTTGGCTGAGAAGCAACCCCACACATGAATGGTTTCAGGATGCTTTACAGTTGGCAGGAGACAAGACAGGTGGTAGCGCTCACCTCGTCTTCTCCGAATAAGCTGTTTTCCAGATGTCCCAAACAATCGGAAAGGGGATTCATCAGAGAAAATGACTTTACCCCAGTCCTCAGCAGTCCACTCCCTGTACCTTTTGCAGAATATCAGTCTGTCCCTGATGTTCTTTCTGGAGAGAAGTGGCTTCTTTGCTGCCCTCCCTGAGACCAGGCCTTGCTCCAAGAGTCTCCGCCTCACAGTGCACAGTGCAGATGCACTAACACCTGCCTGCCGCTATTCCTGAGCAAGCTCTGCACTGCTGGTAGCCCGATCTCATCCACACATAGGATATTACTCTGGTTACCTGTCCTGTATATACATTGTGTCTCATCTACCCACAGGACCCTTACTCTGGTTACTTGTCCGTGTCATAATGACACTCTATGGGAGGCTTGCTCGCTGCATCTCTTGGCGCTGAACCAGGAATGTTCTCTAAGATGCACAGCTATATGACGTGTTCAGTGTGTTGTCTCTGGTGCTGAACACAGAGCTAAAGGCAAAGTTATTGAAAATGTCGGTAGTTTTAAAAGAAACTCAAGGCAATACATTCACTATAAGCCAAAATAGGCCGCATTCTTGTAGGGTGAGATATGGTCGGCTCCAGGTTTTTGCAGGCACTCCGGCAACAGAGCCTCAATGGGCCCCTCATCCATCCACTATGCACAATCACTTGAGACACCACTAACATACATAAATACACCTTACTGACACAGACACTGACTGACACTTATCAGGTCCTTTACTTTTTTCTCTCTCTGTGCAGATCCTACTTCATCTCCTGTGTGTTCTGATGTTCAGTCCGCCCACCCTGTACTACAGTGAGGGGGCTTAACAGAAGAGCACAGGTTGCTCTCCCTCTCTGGGCCCCTAGAGGTTCTGTAGGCCCCCTGCACTTGCACTTGCCCAGGTAAGCCCTGTGGTGAGGGACAGTCACAAGAAACATGATTATATATAAATCATATAAATATAAGTTGTATATTATAATACTTCTTACCTCCCGTGTGCTTTTCCATGTTATAGACTCCGGATCCATATAAAGCTTCTGACCACTCACATCCCAGGGTGTAAAGTTTCCGACCTTGGCCATATATGTCATCTCATCTACAACTACCCAGTTTATTATCTTATATGCATGTACAGCTTCTCCTTGTTCAGATCTCATTGGATCCGGTGAGGGCTTCAGCCTCTGTATGTAACGCTGTAACCTCCGTGTATAGTGTATGAGACCAGGGATTGAATCTTCTTGATATTTGTCTTTTATATATAAGAACATTTCATGTAGAGATTTTCCCAGGATTTCTACTGCGTGATACAATTTAGGAGAAACCCCGGAGGAGAGGTGATCCCTCAGCCATGGCACTTGGTGCTGTTTATTGCGGCCATCCTCTTGAAAAAAGTCTTTATCCTTATCTCCTGCTATCTTATCTATATACAACATGTACCCAGCATTGTATATATTGGGGAGTTTTCTGTAGTTTCTCACAAAATCTTCTACTCCGGGAAAAGGTTGTGATGAAAAGTCCACTGCTAGACATCCATTCAATAATGTATCAGGGCTTTCTGTAACTAGTGTATTGAAAGCACAGGATGGGGGGAGGATGAAAGTTATGTGTAAAAACAGATTTCTATTATGAATTAGCATAAGACCTCCATAACCAGTGAAGGTGCCGCATATTATAATTACCCTGACTTGTGGATTCCGCATAATCTCTATAGGCAGCTCTGGATTAAGGAAATTTCTCCATTCAGGTTTTATGATGAAGGCGACACAGATCCCGTCCTCTCTCATGTACTTTCTCAGTATCTGCAGCTCATTCTCTCCGGCATCATCATCCGATACTATAATCCCAACCCAGGTCCAGCCAAAGTACTTCAGCAGTTTGGTTATTACCATATTGTGGACGTGGTGACTTTGGACGGTGCTGAAAACATGTGGATAGAGGTGTCTATCAGATAGTGAGTGGTCGGTGGCTCCATAGCTGATCTGTAATACACACATGGAAACAAAGAAAACATGTTGTACAGTCTCTCTCATAGAGGGGCCCCACACTGGAAAGTTCTGCAGGATAATGGTCACCCACAAACTGCCGGGGTGTCCCAGGAACGTCTCCAGATTGTAACACTTCTTTGGCTTCACCAGATTTATCACCAATCACCATTTATGGCGAGCCAGCATCACACCCGGGGGCTGGGTTCACACTATGTAACTGTGCGGCTGTATTTTTTATACGGCTATAAATGTGCGGATGAAACTACGGCCGTGGGAAAAAATAGACATGCGGCTGAAAACATACGGTCATTTACTTGGAAATCTGGTTCAACTAAAAATAACAAATAAAATCTTTAGAAAGTGATGCAAACACCTCTGGCTGCATCTGGGAAAGCAGGGAAACAGTTTACATGAATCGCTATTACCGGGGTTTGCGATCCTCTGCAGTAATGCCGATGTCTCTCATGGTTAATATATTAAAATAATAAAACACTTTTTCGTTGTAATAAAGTCCCTTTCATTGTTCAATAATTAAATTTAAACGAATCCATCATTTTGCAATTAAATATACTGTTAAAATAAATAGATATGTAAATAAATGTATATTTATATATATATTTATTTTAACAGTATATTTAATTGCACAATGATGGATTCGTTAGAATTAAATTATTGACCAACGAAACTGAATTTATTTAATCGAAAATGTGTTTTATTAATTAAATATTAATTAGTACAGGAAGCTCCATAAGCCGTAAATTCATATTGCCGGCAATAGAGCATTCTGTACTAATTAACACTTTACTTTAATGAAAACATCAAATGTTTCTTCTAATTATGTTATGACAATAGCATTATTAGAAGAAACATTTAGAATTATATGTGCGCTCAGCTGATTGGCTGATCGGCTGAGCGCACATATAATTAGCGGGTCCGCAGCACAGTGACTTCATTGTGCTGCGGACCAGCGAAGAGGACACATCGGGGTGAGTATAGAGCTCTCCCCACCCCCTCCCCAGCACTGCACCCATCCCAGTAAGAAAGGTCACTTAACCCCTTCCTTGCTGGGATGGGTGCAGTCTGACATCAGTCTGGCCCCCAAGGGGTTAAGGGGGATTTAATGCATCCTCCCTTAACCCCTTGGGGGCCAGACTGTAAGCAGCGATCTGTAAAGATGCTGCATACTGTAAGGAGCACAACACCGCTCACAATGATGGGTGTTGTGCTCCTGTTTGTGTGTTTTTTGTGTGTTTCTCCCTTTTTGTTTTTCAGATATCGGTATCCTGGGGATTACGTCGGATTCCGTGTACTACGTCGATGACCAGCGTTTTTTTTTTTTTTTTTTTTTAATAAAATGGTCAATGAGGGGTGTGGGGGTGTTTTTATTTGAATAAAAAATTTTTTAACTTGTGTCTTCTCTTTATTTCTTTACTTTATAGACTTAGTAGTGGAAGCTGTCTAATAGACGGAATCCATTACTAAGTTGGGGCCTAGTGTTAGCCGGTATAAAATGGCTTACACTAACCCCCCATTATTACCCCAGTACCCAATGCCACCAGGGGTACTGGGAAGAGCCGGGTGCCAGTGGTCCCGGAGCGTCAAAATTGGCGCTCCTGGACCGGGCGGCAGCAGGCTGGTAATATTTAGGCTGGGGAGGGCCTAAACCAATGGCTCTTCCCACCCTGGTGTTACCAGGCTGCTGTCGTTTGGTTTTTAACCCGGCTGGTTATAAAAATAGGGGGGACCCTATGCGTTTTTTTAAATTATTTATTTATTTAAAAAAAAAACGCATAGGGTCCCCCCTATTTTTATAACCAGCCGGGTTAAAAACCAAACGACAGCAGCCTGGTAACACCAGGGTGGGAAGAGCCATTGGTTTAGGCCCTCCCCAGCCTAAATCTTACCAGCCTGCTGCCGCCCGGTCCAGGAGCGCCAATTTTGACGCTCCGGGACCACTGGCACCCGGCTCTTCCCAGTACCCCTGGTGGCATTGGGTACTGGGGTAATAATGGGGGGTTAGTGTTAGCCATTTTATACCGGCTAACACTAGGCTTCAACTTAGTAATGGATTCCGTCTATTAGACGGCTTCCACTACTAAGTCTATAAAGTAAAGAAATAAAGAGAAGATACAAGTTAAAAAAATTTTTTATTCAAATAAAAACACCCCCACACCCCTCATTGACCATTTTATTAAAAAAAAAAAAAAAAACGCTGGTCATCGACGTAGTCCACGGAATCCGACGTAATCCCCAGGATACCGATATCTGAAAAACAAAAAGGGAGAAACACACAAAAAAACACACAAACAGGAGCACAACACCCATCATTGTGAGCGGTGTTGTGCTCCTTACAGTATGCAGCATCTTTACAGATCGCTGCTTACAGTCTGGCCTCCAAGGGGTTAAGGGAGAATGTATTGCATCCCCCTTAACCCCTTGGGGGCCAGACTGATGTCAGACTGCACCCATCCCAGCAAGGAAGGGGTTAAGTGACCCCCCTGCCTTGCTGGGAGGGGTGCAGTGCTGGGGAGGGGGTGGGGAAAGCTCTATACTCACCCTGATGTTGCCTCTTCGCTGGTCCGCAGCACAATGAAGTCACTGTGCTGCGGACCCGCTAATTATATGTGCGCTCAGCCGATCAGCCAATCAGCTGAGCGCACATATAATTCTAAATGTTTCTTCTAATAATGCTAATGTGATAACACAATTAGAAGAAACATTTGATGTTTTCATTAAAGTAAAGTGATGATTAGTACAGAATGCTCTATTGCCGGCAATATGAATTAACGGCTTATGGAGCTTCCTGTAATAATTAATATTTAATTAAGAAAACACATTTTCGATTAAATAAATTCAGTTTCGTTATTCAATAATTTAATTCTAACGAATCCATCACTGTGCAATTAAATATACTGTCAAAAAATAAATATATATATAAATATACATTTATTTATATATTTATTTTAACAGTATATTTAATTGCAAAATGATGGATTCGTTAGAATTAAATTATTGAACAACGAAAGGGACTTTATTACAAAGAAAATGTGTTTTATTAATTTAATATATTAACTCTTAGAGGCAACGGCATTCGGCATCATTGCCGGCTATTTTTGAAGTACTCCGTACGGACCGCCTGTCAATCCACGGGCGCGTTTCCAGCCGCAAACAATGGTCTTGTTCATTTTTTACGGGTCCGTTTACGATAGGGCCGTAGATTCATACATAGTGTGCACTGTGCAGCCGTATATCGTATACTTTCCAGCGTACGCATGAACAGGGGCGATCTTGGCATTTCTGGGGCCCCAAGCGAAGTTATGTCTGGGGGCCCCCCCCTCGACACGCGTTCCAAAACAATAGACCGCTGTGTGTTGCCCCCAGTAGTATATACCCCTTGTGTCCTGCCCCCAATAGTATATACCCCTTGTTTGCTTCCCCCAGTAGTATATAGACCCTTGTGTGTTTCCCCAGTTATATATAGCCCCCCCCGTGTGCTCCCCCAGAAGTATATAGACCTTCTGTGTGCTGCCCCAGTTGTATATAGACCCCCTGTGTGCTCCCCCACTAGTATATAGACCCCCTGTGTGCTCCCTCAGGGGTATTTAGCCCCCCTGTGTGCTCCCCCACTTGGATATAGACCCCTGTGTGCTCCTCCAGTAGTATATAAACCCCCTGTGTGGTTCCCCCAGTAGTATATAGACCCCCTGTGTGTTTCCCCAGTTATATATAGACCACCTGTGTGCCTCACAAGTAGTATATCGACCCCCTGTATGTTCCCCCAGTAGTATATAGACCCCCTGTGTGCCCCACCAGTAGTATATAGACCCCTGTGTGCTCCCCCAGTAGTATATAGCCCCCCTGTGTGCTCCCCCACTTGGATATAGACCTCCTGTGTGCTCTCCAAGTTGTATATAGACCCCATTCTGCTGCCCCAAGTTGTATGTAGACCCCCTGTGTGCTGCCCCCAATAGTATGTAGACCCCTTTGGGAAGCCCCAGTAGTCTATAGCCCCCCTGTGTGCTCCCCCTGTTATAAAGCCCCCCTGTGTGCTCCCCCCATTTATATAGACCCCCGCTGTGTGCTCTTCCAGTTAAACAGACCCCTGTGTGCTCCCCCTCTCATATAGTATATAACACAATAAAACAAACACTTATACTCACCTGGGTCCGGGCGTCTCCTCTTCTCTTCACTCTTGTGGCTGCAGCAAGGGTTTTCCCTGCGATCACAAGAGGCCGCACTCCCCTTGTCCTGGCGCCGATGCTCCAGCCATGTCACTGGAGCACCGGCACCACAAGGACAAAGCTGCCACTTGTGACTGCAGGGAAAACACTTCCTGCGGCCACAAGAGTGACTGACAGGAAGGGGGCCAATGTCTCCCGCCCTGTCAGTGCTGCTGCATGTAACTATGAGCACTCATTACGAGTGCTCATAGTAACAGTTCAGATGGCAGCATCGAGCGGGGCAGCGGCCCTGTCCAGCGGTCTTGAGCACAAGAGCGGGGCGTGGGGGCCCCCCTGGATGTTGGGGGCCCCAAGCGATCGCTTGGTGTGCTTGGTGCCAAAGACCGCCACTGCGCATGAACCACCAAAAATACCGCCGCACAATTACAGCCGCACACTTACATAGTCTGAACCTGGCCTACAAGTGTGCAGGAGCTACAGGCCCAAAGATCTGTGGGAAATGTGCTGCAGGATGCTATATGGGACCTGTATCCCCCATGTCCAGCCTTATCTTATCTTGTATCCAGGTTAGAGGCGACAGCAGGGTCCTAGAGCCTCCTTTCAATTCAAGATAAGTTTACCCAGTAAATTTATCCTTTCGCTCACATATCCCATACATTCACACAGGAATCCTAAAGGAGAAGTCCCATGGAAGGACAACAACTGCAGGCAGGCTGGTGGGGGCAGGAAAATAATAAAGAACTGAGCTCACCCGTCCTCGTGCCTCCAATGTGCTGGTCCCGGATCCCATTCACATCAGCTCAGCTGGGCTGTGACGCACCCGATTTCCATCGGAAATTAAGAGCCGGCTGCTGTGAGTGGGACCCAGAAGCGGCACATCAGTAGCACGAGGATGGGAGAGGTCAGCTCTTTATGATTTTCCTGCCCCCACCAGCCTGCCTGCAGTTTCTGTCCTTCCCCTTTACAATAATAGTCTGAGACATCATCCGAATCCGACACGACAGGAACACAGCCAGGACTGGAAGATCGCACAGCAGCAGCAGTATGTGTGTTTGGGGGAAGGAAGAGGGGGGGGAGTTGGTTTGGGGTAAGTATGCCTTGTTGTTTCATGTCATGTTGAGGCAGAAGGGAACATTTAAGACTTCTAAGATATTAACCCCTTAAAGACAGAGCCAATTTCGATTTTTGCGTTTTCGTTTTTTCCTCCTTGTGCTTAAAAGGCCATAGCACTTGCATTTTTCCACCTAGAAACCCACATGAGCCCTTATTTTTTGCGTCACTAATTGTACTTTGCAATGACAGGCTGAATTTTTGCATAAAGTACACTGCGAAACCAGGAAAAAATTCAAAGTGTGGTGAAATTGAAAAAAAAAAAAAAAAAAAACGCATTTTGTTTATTTGGGGGAAATGTGTTTTTACGCCATTCGCCCTGGGGTAAAACTGACTTGTTATATATGTTCCTCAAGTCGTTACGATTACAACGATATGTAACATGTATAACTTATATTGTATCTGGTGGCCTGTAAAAAATTCAAACCATTGTCAACAAATATATGTCACTTAAAATCGCTCCATTCCCAGGCTTATAGCGCTTTTATCCTTTGGTCTATGGGGCTGTGTGAGGTGTAATTTTTTGCGCCATGATATGTTCTTTCTATCGGTACCTTGATTGCGCATATGTAACTTTTTGATCGCTTTTTATTACAATTTTTCTGGATTTGATGCGACCAAAAATTTTGCACTTTGGGATTTTTTTGCGCTGACGCCGTTTACCGTACGAGATCAGGAATGTGATTAATTAATAGTTTGGGCAATTACGCACGCGGCGATACCAAACATGTTTATTTATTTATTTATTTACTTTTATTTATAACCTGGGAAAAGGGGGGTGATTCAGACTTTTATTAGGGGAGGGGGATTTTTATTAATAATGACACTTTTTTTTTTTACTTTTACACATATACTAGAAGCCCCCCTGGGGTTAGGGTTATTCCCCCTGGGGGACTTCTAGCATAAGTGCTCTGATCTCTCATAGAGATCTCTGCAGCATAGATATGCTGCAGAGATCCATGAGATAGGCACTCGTTTACTTCTGGCTGCTGCAGCCGGAAGTAAACGAGTGCCGGGACGGGGACGGCGCCATCTTGGAGCGGTCCCCGGCCGGCTTCAGAAAGGGAGATCGCTCCTCCGGGATAACATCCTGGAGGAGCGATCTCCTCCACTAGACACCAGGGAATGGCTGAATCCGGTAATCAAGCGTCACCCGGGACCGCCGTGGTTCAGAGCGGGGTCGCCGCGCGGCCCCGCTCTGAACGTCCTTAACGGCAACAGGGCATAAATATATGCCCTTTTTCGTTAAGGGGTTAAAGAATTTTTAGTGCATTTTATAAACACTGCTCAAAAATATAAAGGGAACACTCAAATAACACGTCCTAGATCTGAATGGATGAAATATTCTCATTGAATACTTTGTTCTTTACAAAGCTGAATGTGCTAACAACAAAATGACACGCAAACATCATCATTGGAAATCACATGTATTACCCAACGGCGGCCTGGATTTTGAGTCACACACAAAATTCAAGTGGAAAAACACTGATTCAACTTTGCTGTAATGTCCTTAAAGTGTCACTGTCGGCACCAAAACAGGAAAACAAATAGTTAATTTGCAGCTTCATCACGGGGCTATCTCCTCTGAAGTCAGCACTGACCTCTCTGACCCCTGAATAGGGGCTTTCAGCGGCTTCCTGCTGTGTAATCCTTTGTTCTCTCCTCTCTGATTGGGACTAATCTCTCTCCTTCCTCCTCCACTCTCCATAGCACAGACAGGATCTGTCCGATGTTAAACAGTCGGGATTTCCTGATAATGAGCAGTGGATGAGAAAAAGGAGGGAGGGGGACCTGGGGAAAGTCTTTTTAAATGAAGATAATGGCATATTTGCCTAATAAACCCGATTACAAAGTTTCTTAAAAAACGCCTGGAGTATTGATTTCTGCAAAAAAAAAAGAAACAACAGTGACACTTTAACCCCTATATGCAAAAGAGGAGCCCGTGGAGCCTCATTGAAGAGACTAGCCAGATATCCCTCCGGGAAGGACCCAGCCAAGGGGCAGCTTCTGTTAGGAAACCACCAAATCCACCATATTAAGTGGCCCTATAAGTCAATGTAATGACAAGGGATAAACCAGGGCTAGGTAACCATCCACATACAGCTGTTTCGGGGTGTTGCCCCTCATCAGTGTGGAGCAGGATTCCGGCTAGGTGGGAGCAATGCCTAGTAGAGCCATGAAAGAAACAGATTGCTCAAGTCAGGGAGACCAGCCAAATGAGGCAATGCAATGCAGGGGGCAATGCACCTAGGACTTCACTGCATTGAGCGCTTTCACTAGCAGCCGGCAGTGTTGTCATTTGGCTGGTCTCCCTGAGTTCAGCAATCTGTTTCTCTTATGGTTCTACTAGGCATTGCTCCCACCTAGCCGGAATCCTGCTCCACACTGATGAGGGGCAACACCCCGAAACAGCTGTATATGGATGGTTACCTGGCCTTGGTTTATCCCTTATCCCTTGTCATTACATTGACTTATAGGGCCACTTAATATGGTGGATTTGGTGGTTTCCTAACAGGAGCTGCCCCTTGGCTGGGTCCTTTCCGGAGGGATACCTGGATACCTTTTCCGGAGGGATACCTGGCAGCCGGAAGTGTTGTTTTTAATAAAAAGCCCCCTCCCCTAATAAAAGTCTGAATCAACCCCCTTTTCCCAGGTTATAAATAAAAATAAATAAATAAACATGTTTGGTATCGCCGCGTGCGTAATCGCCCAAACAATTAATCACATTCCTGATCTCGCTCCGTAAACGGCGCAAGCGTAAAAAAATCCCAAAGTGCTAAATTGCACATTTTTGGTCGCATCAAATCCAGAAAAATTGTAATAAAAAGCGATCAAAAAGTGGCATATGCGCAATCAAGGTACCGATAGAAAGTTCATATCATGCCACAAAAAATGACACCTCACACAGCCCGATAGACCAAAGGATAAAAGTGTTATAAGCCTGGGAATTAAGCGATTTTAAGGAACATATATATGTGTTAACAATGGTTTGAATTTTTTACAGGCCATCAGATACAATAAAAGTTATACATGTTATATATCGTTTTAATCGTAAATGAGAAACATATATAACAAGTGAGTTTTATCCCAGGGTGAACGGCGTAAAAACAAATACCCCCCAAATAAAAGAAATGCGGGGTTTTTTTCAATTTCACCACACATTGAATTTTTTTCTGGTTTCGCAGTGTACTTTATGCAAAAATTCAGCCTGTCATTGCAAAGTACAATTAGTGACGCAAAAAATAAGGGGTCATGTGGGTTTTTAGGTGAAAAAAATGCAAGTGCTATGGCCTTTTAAGCACAAGGAGGAAAAAATTAAAACGCAAAAATTGAAATTGGCCGGGTCCTCTAAGGGTTAAAACAAGTCCCAATGAGGCTGAGTATTGTGTGTGGCCTCCACGTGCCTGTATGTCCTCCCTACAACACCTGGGCATGCTCCTGATGAGGTGGTGCATGGTCTCCTGAGGGATCTTCTCCCAGACCGTGACTAAAGCATCCGCCAACTCCTGGACAGTCTGTGCCGCAAAGTGACGTTGGTGGATGGAGTGAGACATGATGTCCTGGATGTGCACAATCGAATTCAGATCTGCAGAGCGGGTGAGCCAGTTTATAGCTGCAATGCCTTCATCTTGCGCGGACTGCTGACACACTCCAGCCACATGAGGTCTAGCATTGTCCTGCATTAGGAGGAACCCAGGGCCAACCGCACCAGCATATGGTCTCACAAGGGGTGTGAGGATCTCATCTCGGTACCTAATGGCAGTCAGGCTACCTCTGGCGAGCACATGGAAGGCTGTGCCCCCCTCCAAAGAAATGCCACCCCACTCCATTACTGACCCACAGTCAACTCAGAAAAAAAAGGAAAAAATTGGTCAGCTCTCCTAGAAGTCAACTCAGTCATGCTGAAGGATGTTGCAGGCAGCAGATCGCTGTCCACGGCGTCTCCACACTCTGTCCTATCTGTCCCATGTGATCAGTGTGAACCTGCTTTCAACTGTGAAAAGCAAAAAGCGCCAGTGGCGAATTTGCCAAGCCTGGTGTTCTCTGGCAAATGCAATGCGTCCTGCACGGTGTTGGACTGTGAGCACAATCCCCATCTGTGGATGTCGGGCCTCATACCATCCTCATGGAGTCAGATTCTAACTGTTTTTGCAGACACATGCACATTTGTGGCCTACTGGAGGTCATTTTGCAGGATCTGGCAGTGCTCCTTCTGTTCCTCCTTGCACAAAGGCGGGGGTAGCGGTCCCGCTGCTGTGTTGTTGCCCTCATACAGCCTCCTCATCGTCTCCTGGTGTACTAACCTGTCTCCTGGTAGTGCCTTCAGCTTCTGGACACTATGCTGACAGACACAGCAAACCTTCTTGCCACAGCATTGATTTGCCATCCTGGAGGAGCTGCACTACCTAAGCCACTTCTATGGGCTGAAGACTCCGTCTCATGCTACCACAAGCGTGAAAGCACCACCAACACCAAAACATCAAACGGAAAGCATAGGTACTGAGAAGTGGTATGTGGTCCGCACCTGCAGAACCTTTCCATTATTGAGTGTGTCTTGCTAATTGCCAATAATTGCCACCTGTTGTCTATTCCATTGGCACAACAGCATAAGAAATTGATTGTCAATCAGTGCTGTTTTCTAAGTGGACAGCTATATTGTGTTGTTTAACGCCTAGTTTACATACTGTATATAAGATGCATCCGTTTCCGTTTTTTGTAAAAAACTGACTGCAACTGATATCACAATGGCAAAAAGGTCATCAGTTGTCATCAGGTTTTATATCATTTTTTAATGAAAAACCATCAGTTGCCATCAGTAAATATAAGTTGCAATCAGTTTATTCCTTTAGTTGTCATCAGTTTTTTCAAATACAGTATATAGGGGGCCATCTATATAGGGGGCAGCACCAGAACAGTAGATAAAATATCGTGGACAACTTTTACATGGGAGTCCTTTAGAGCAGGGGTAGGGAACCTTGGCTCTCCAGCTGTTGCAAAACTACAACTCCCATCATGCCTGGATATCCCAGACATGATGAGAGTTGTAGTTGTGCAACAACTGGGGAGGCAAGGCTCCTACCCCTGTCCTAAATGGTGCTGCACTGTATAGAGGGTCTGGGGGAGCCAGGGGTCACAAGAGTTTAATGTCGGGGCAGGGACAGGGACTTCTCTATGGAACACCGGAGGATGCATAATGCATGCGTCTGCACACGGCATGCCTCTGGCGCTCTATAGACTTTAGTGGATGCGGTGCCGGATAGCTGACCTGGCCGTACGTCAGAACGCTGCATGCTGCGTTCTGCCGTACGGCCGGTCCGGCGGCATCAGTTGCAGAACGGATGATCTGAACTGTCCCATTGAAAACAATGGGATCAGTTCAGAGATGCGTTTCCCTCCGGGGCTTCTCTACTGCAACGGAGGGAAACGCAGCCGGATCGCCGGATTTATGTAAACTAGGCCTAAGTGTTCCCTTTATTTTTTTTTTTATAGATAACGAACCCCATTGAAGTCAATGGGAAACTCAAGCATTTTTTTAGGGGACCCAAGCTCGGCACAGGGAAGTTTGTGTGAAAACCTGTCAACCTCAGAAAATGATGGAAACACCACAGAAATGGACAGGAAACAGCAGGGGCAGCATGCATGGATGCCTCTGGGGCTGCCTAATCGCACCATTATGCCAAATTCTGGGCAACAGCATGGCAGTGATCACACAGTGAAGGATTAAAACAGAGGTAGCATATGAACCACCCCAAAATGTAGCTTGTCACAGCATAGCAGTAAGAACACAGGGAACCATTAAAACAGAGATAGCATATGAACCACCCCAAAATTTAGCCTGACACAGCGTGGCAGTGAGAACACAGGAAACCATTAAAACAGTGGTAGGATATGAACCACCCAAAAACTTAGCCTTACACCATGGAACACCACAGAAATGGACAGGAAACAGCAGGGGCAGCATGCATGGATGCCTCTGAGGCTGCCTAATCGCACCATTACGCCAAATTCTGGGCAACAGCCTGGCGGTCAACTTCAAGACAATAGTGCTGACCCAGACCAAGATGGGCAAGGCACATGCGACCAAGGTCAAAGGCTGGAGACGGGTGACATAGTCTTGCTGGGCTGCCTGCCCCCCCCTCCTCCCCCCCGCTTTTTGGCCCACAGAACTATGTCCTCTGGCACTAGTGGTGTCAGATGGGAAGTACATTTTCAGATTCTGCACCAGGGCCTGTTGATATTGATTCACTCTCATACTGCGTTCCTCGGCAGGAATAAGAGTGGAAAAGTTCGGCTTGTACCGATGGTCCAGGAGGGTGAACACCCAGTAATCAGTGTTGTAAAAAAAAAATTAACCCGAGGGTCACGGGAAAGACAGCCTAACTTAAAGTCAGCCATGTGCACCAGGGTCCCAACATGCAGGAATTCTCTCTCCTCAATAGGCTGACTCTCAATTTCCTCCTTCTCCTCCTCCACCAATTCCTCCTCTTCAGTCCATACACGCTCAACAGCTAAGGATTGAGCATGGGTACCCTCTTCAGTCGCGGCAGCAGTGTGCTCCTCTTCCTCCTCCTCCTCCTCTACTTCGTGCTGAGAAACTGACATCAGGGTGGTGAGGCTATCTAGTGGCAGATGTTCTTCCCCCGTCTCCTGAGATGAAGGTTTCAGGCTGAGCAGACACAGCAGCGGGATGGTGAGGCTGATAATGGCGGCCTCGCTGCCCACCATCTTTGTTGACTCCTTAAAGGGGCCCAGTACCTGAAAGGTAGCAGACATCTACGTCCACTCCTCAGTGTAGATTTTAGGTAGCTGAATGACCTACCTACCGCTTCTTACCGAGGTTAATATCTGACATTCCACAATGGCTCTGCGTTGCTGGTAAACCCTGGCTACCAACTGGAAGGTGGAATTCCACCGCGTGGGCACGTCGCACAGCAGTCGATGATTTGGCAGTTGCAAGCGCTTTGCACTGCCCTAAGGGTGGCAGCATCTGTGGTCGACTTGCGGAAATGCACACAGATGCGCCGCACCTTGGTGAGCAAGTCAGCCAAATTCGGGTAGGTTTTAAGGAACTGCTGCACCACTTGGTTGAATACGTGGGCCAGGCATGGAACATGTGTGAGGCTGCTGAGTTACAGAGTCGCCACCAGGTTCTGCCTGTTGTCACACACAACCATGCCTGGTTTGAGGCTCTGTGGCGCGAGCTAAAGATCATTCTGCGCTGTAATGCCTGCAACAGCTCCTGGGCCTCTTGTCACCTAAGCTCAGCAATTTCAACACCGCCTGTTGGGTTGGCGCTTACCCACCGCAGTGCTGATGCACCTTGCGCTAACAAATGGAGGCGATGTGCTCATGGAAGGTAATAGAGAGGAGGAGAAAGAGGTATACAAATCATGAGAGACCGCGACCGAGGTAGGTCCCACAATCCTCGGTGTGGGCAGCACATGAGCGGAACAAGGCTCAGACTCTGTCCCAGCCTCCACCAAGTTAACCCAATGTGCTGTCAGGGAGATATAGTGTCCCTGCCCGCCAGCACTTGTCCACGTGTCCATGGTTAGGTGGACCTTGTCACTGATTGCGTTGGTCAGGGCACGGATGATGTTATCTGACACGTGCTGGTGTAGGGCTGGGACAACACACCGTGAAAAGTAGTGGCGGCTGGGGACAGAATACCGAGGGACAGCCACAGCCATGAGGTTCCTAAAAGTCTCTGTCTCTACCAGCCGATAGGGCAGCATCTCCAGGCCCAGCAGTTTGCCAATGTGCACATTTAGGGCTTGTGCATGTGGGTGAGTGGCAGTGTATTTGCGCTTCCATTCAAAGGTCTGTTGTAGTGACAGTTGAACGCTGCGCTTGGACACCTTGCTGGAGGGTGTGGAGCATAGTGGAAGTGAAGGGGTGGGTATAGGGCAGGAGGCACTTAAGCCTGGGGCCTGGGCGGGGGGACTGACAGAGCCAGCACGTGACACAGGGGAAGGAGCAGGGGGTGTGACTAGCAGTAACTGAACGGCCTTGGTTACACTGAGTGGGGTGTTTAGCACTCATATGCCTGCGCATGCTGGTAGTGGTTAGGCTGGTAGTGGTGGATCCCCTGCTGATCCTGGCGTGGCACAGGTTGCACACTACAGTCCGTTGGTCATCTGCAGTTTTTTTAAAGAACCTCCAGACTTGCGAACATCTAGGCCTGGCCATGGGAGTTTGACTCTGTTAAACAGTTGCTGATCTACTTGCTCTGGCCCTGCTTCTCCCTCTGTCCACCCCTCTTCATCTTCCAACCGGTCCTGTAGCTGAACTTGCCTCCCCCTCAGAAGCACTGTCTTCACTAGACTTATCCACCCAGCTCGGGTCAGTCACCTCATCCTTATCCACCAGCTCTTCCTCGAATTCCTCACTCTGCTCCCCACTTTGAGTTACATCCCTCACAACAACGTCACTGTCTGACAACCGGGTCTCATCGTCATAATCAGACACCTCTTCAAACCCCACTCTCATCACCCACAGGCTGGGTAAGCTACATAGTTTAGACATCGGGACAGATCGACTGCTCTGGTTGCTTAGACTCAGGGAAGGGTGCAGAAAAGTGTTCCTGGGAGCATGGTGGTGGATCTGAATCCCTACTTTCCCTGGAGGGGCCAGGCTGTGGGGAAGGAGGCTGAGCTGCTGGAGCAAGGGTTCCACTCCCTTGGTTAGCCTCGGTGGATTGCGTGGAAGACTGGGTGGTGGATAAGTTACTGGACACATTATCTGCTATCCACGTGATCACCTGTTCACGCTGGTGCGGTTTCAATAGCGGTGTACCCTGAGACCCCGTAATTTGCGAGAAGAAGCTAGTGTGGGGAATAGCTCTGGTCGATCCTAGGTAGCAGTGCAGTAAGCAGGGACACAGACAGGATAACGTCCGATTTAAGTGTTTTTATTTCACACTTAGCACAAAGTAAAACCTTAACAAAGGCTTTAACACAAATAAAACCCTGCTCGGCTGAGCACTTACTAGTACATAACAAATCCCTGACTATACGTGGGACCAGCTATCCAGCCCACGGGTACAAATAACAAAGTATGGTGTGGCCCATGCAATACCTTCAGTATTCCAGCAGACAGTTCTCCAGGTATGGCCACACCTCAGCTCTGCAGTGAGCTTCTTTTGAAGGCCCTGATTACCCCCAGCTGTGGGCTATGGAAGCCCAGGACCGAAGCCCGGGTGGAGTGAGCGTCCCACTGCCAACCTCACTCACTCCAGAAAAAGCAGGTCCCAGTACATATTTTTACAATCAGTCTATGTTAGCTATGGCCAACACAGACAAACAGGCTATCAATCCTGCTTTACCTGTGTCTGGGTTAACCCCTTGGTTACCAGAGACACACCCAGGGCTTACCAGACACAGTTTAACCACTTCAGTGGCAGATATCTGTGCTCCCAAACCATGCCTCTCTTACATTCCCTCCCCCTCAGTTTAGACCCACTGGGGCAAACTCCTGACATCAAACAATGGGTCCGGGACAAGGCATCCGCGTTGCCTTGCAGTCTCCCGGCTCGATGCTCCACTGAAAAACTAAAATTTTGCAGAGACAAGAACCACCTTGTGACTCTGGCATTTCTCTCTTTGGACCTACTCATCCAAGTGAGGGGTGAGTGGTCAGTTATCAGACGGAACCGTCGCCCCAACAAGTAATATCTTAGTGCCTCTAAGGCCCACTTTATTGCCAGACATTCCCTTTCTACGATGCTGTAATTTTTCTCGGCTGGTGTGAGTTTTCTGCTCAGGTAGGTAACGGGATGCTCCTCTCCGTTCACCTCCTGTGACAGAACAGCTCCCAGCCCTACTTCTGACGCATCCGTCTGCACAATAAATTCTTCCTTGAAGCTTGGCGTAATGAGGACGGGGGATCCACACAACGCCAACTTCAAGGCCTGAAAAGCGCTTTCTGCTTCGGCATTCCACCGCACCATGACTGACCCTTTTCCTTTCAAAAGGTCGGTCAGGGGAGCGGACACTGTGGCGAAGTTGGGTATAAACCGCCTGTAATACCCAACAATGCCCAAGAATGCCCTGACCTGTTTGGTGCTCACAGGTTGAGGCCATCCCTGGATAGCATCAACCTTGTTGACCTGGGGCTTAATTACACCTCGTCCGATCACATACCCCAAGTAGAGTGTCTCCTCCATCCCAACAGCACACTTCTTGGGGTTTGCAGTGAGGCCAGCTGCCCTTAGAGAGTCCACTACGGCTTGTACTTTGGCCAAGTGACTTTCCCAGCCATAGCTGAAGATGATAATATCATCCAGATATGCTGATGCGTATCTCCTGTGAGGCTTCAGCACTATGTCCATTAGGCGTTGGAACGTCGCGGGGGCCCCGTGAAGTCCGAACGGTAACACGACATAGTGGAAAAGACCCTCAGGGGTGATGAAGGCTGTCTTTTCTTTAGCGCTCTCCGTCAGGGGTACTTGCCAGTATCCCTTGGTGAGATCGAGCGTAGTGAAATACCGAGCGCTTCCCAGTCTTTCAATAAGCTCGTCTACACGCGGCATGGGATAGGCGTCAAATTTTGAAACTTCGTTTAACTTTCTAAAATCGTTACAAAAACGAAGAGTCCCATCTGGTTTGGGAATCAGAACAATGGGACTGGCCCATTCACTTTTGGACTCTTCTATGACGCCTAACTGTAGCATGTTCCGTACCTCCTCTGCAATGGCCTGCCGACGTGCCTCAGGGACTCGGTATGGTCTTAGACGGATTTTTACCCCTGGCTCTGTGACAATGTCATGCTTGATTACAGACGTGTGCCCAAGTAATTCCGAAAACACGTCTGTATTCCTGGCTACAAATTCCCTAGCCTCTTGGCGTTGTCCTTTTGTGAGGGTTTCAGAAATTGTCACATCTGCACCGGCCACTGAAGGCTTAACTGTAGCCTTAGGGGGTAGTACAGAAGGGAGATTAGCTGGAGACCTTTCTGTAAGCAGACTCTCCCTGTCCTTCCAAGCTTTCAGCAAATTGACATGGTACACCTGCTCAGGCTTCCTCCTACCAGGCTGACGTACCCTATAGTTAACTTCCCCCACCTTCTCGATTATCTCATAGGGTCCCTGCCACTTGGCAAAAAATTTGCTTTCCACTGTGGGAATTAGAACCAAAACCCGATCGCCCGGGTTAAAGGTCCTTACTGTGGCGGACCTGTTGTAGACCCGGCTTTGAGCCCTTTGAGCAGCCTCCATGTGCTCCTTAACAATGGGCATAATGGCCGCCATTCTGTCCTGCATACCAGCAATGTGGTCTATAATACTTTTGTGGGGGGTGGGTTCCTGCTCCCAAGTCTCCTTTGCAATATCCAACAGGCCTCTGGGATGTCTACCATAGATCAACTCAAAGGGAGAAAACCCAGTAGAGGCCTGTGGTACCTCCCGAATGGCAAACATTAAATAGGGTAACATTACATCCCAGTCCCTCCCATCCTTGTCCACCACCTTTTTCAGCATGCTCTTCAAGGTTTTATTAAACCTTTCTACTAGTCCGTCTGTCTGAGGATGGTATACAGACGTGCGTAGCTGTTTTATGTTGAAGAATTTACACAGTTCCTTGGTGACTTTGGACATGAAAGGGGTACCCTGATCCGTAAGGATTTCCTTGGGTAGTCCCACTCGGCAAAACATGGCAAATAGCTCCTTGGCTATCAGCTTTGCCGATGTGTGCCACAGTGGGATGGCCTCAGGATAACGGGTAGCATAGTCCATTACTACCAGTATATGCTGGTGCCCCCGAGCAGACCTAACCAATGGACCTACCAAGTCCATGGCGATCCTTTCAAATGGGACCTCGATGATGGGTAGAGGTACCAGCGGATTTCGAAAATGTCCCATGGGTGCATGCAATTGACATTCGGGGCACGACTCACAGTAACGTTTAACCTCACCGTATACCCCTGGCCAATAGAATCGCTGCAAGATGCGATCCAACGTTTTTGTGGTCCCTAGGTGTCCACCAAGCACATGTTTATGAGCCAACATCAGAACCGTTTGGCGATAAGGCTGTGGTACCAGCAATTGCTCACAGGTCTCACCCCGCAACTTATCAACTTGGTATAGTAGGTCTTGGTCAACCATAAAGTGGGGAAATATTTGATCAGCATTGGCGTGCTGTGGCACCCCATTCACTACCACAACATTTTCCCTGGCCCGGACCAGTGTGGGGTCCTGGAGCTGGGCGGTGCCAAAGTTGTCACGGGATACCTCCAAATCCGACAACTGTGGCCCGGTCACTGACTCCTCAGTCTCACCTGCCATTACCTCTAGGGGAAATACAGAATTAACATTATTTTCTTCACAGGTCACCCCTACGGCAGGTACCCCAGAGTCTGGGTCATTGGGCTCAGGGTCTAGGTCTTGTCCTTTCTGTTTGGGGGGTACTCTAGGCGGTGGGCTCCCCGACCTTTGATTTCTCCGCCACAGAGTCCAGAACAAGGGGAAGTCCCGTCCCAAAATAAGGTCATGGGACAAGTTCATGACAACCCCTACCTCATGTTGTCTCTCTCCACAGGAGGTCTGGATGGCAACAGCCACGGTGGGATAGACTTTTACATCTCCATGAATACACAGGACCCCTACTGTGTGGCCCGTTACAGACCCAGGGTCGATATGGGATCCATTAATTAGTGTCACCCGACTTCCAGAGTCCAGCAGGGCCAGGACCTGGCGCCCTGCTACCGTCACCTGGCATAGGTGGCACTCATCGACAGAGCCTGGAATGGCAGCCGTATAAACCGGGGCTGCATAAAGGGACACCCTCCGTGCAGAGCTGCAGTCCATAGGCTCAGTTACATGGGGGCAATTGGTTGCAATATGGCCAGGCTCCTGGCAGGACCAACAGATGGGAGCCTCCCTCCTCCTCCTCCCCTGGGGTATCTCCCGAACATAAGGATTTGATCTGGCCCAGGAACTGGCAGATACCATGGGCCTTCGGGGCTTGGGGTTGGCTGGGGACTGAGAGGCCTTCTTTGTCAGAGCTTGTGTAGCCCAGTACCTCTCCACCATCCCCACCAGAGCATTAGCATCAGTTGGGTCCCCATGCCCCACCCACTGCTGTATCTCCCCCGGCAAGGCCCTCAGAAAGCGGTCCAAGACAACCTTCTCCACCATTTGGGCCGGGGTTGATGTCTCCGGCTGAAGCCACTTGCGGACCAGGTGGATGAGGTGGTGCATCTGGGACCTGGGTGGTAACGCCTCTTGGTACCTCCAGCTATGGACTCTTTGAGCCCGAAGGTGTAGATTAACTCCTAAGCGGGCTAAGATCTCTGCTTTCACCGTGGCATAATCCCGGGCTTCCTGCTCGCTTAAGTCAAAGTATGCCTGCTGTGGCTCTGCGATAAGGAAGGGTGCCTACACTTCAGCCCAGTATTGCTGTGGCAGCCTTTCGCGGGTGGCCAATCTTTCGAAGCCCATCAGGAATGCCTCTACGTCATCCTCGGACGTCATCTTTGTCATGGCTTTCCGGACTTCCCTCCTGGCGTCATGCTCCGGCATCGCTGGACCCAGCTTTTGTTGTGCAGCCGCTAGTGCTGTCATCTGCTGTGCTAGCAGTCTGTTAGTTTCTTGCTGCTGTAAGTTGGACTGAACCAGCTGCTTAATCAGCTCCTCCATGGTTGTGGCTTTTTGCTTCAGCGCTGTTGAAAGCCAGGACATGCAACAAGTGTATGCTTCACTGCACCATGCCCGCTCCGAGCCACCATATGTGGGGAATAGCTCTGGTCGATCCTAGGTAGCAGTGCAGTAAGCAGGGACACAGACAGGATAACGTCCGATTTAAGTGTTTTTATTTCACACTTAGCACAAAGTAAAACCTTAACAAAGGCTTTAACACAAATAAAACCCTGCTCGGCTGAGCACTTACTAGTACATAACAAATCCCTGACTATACGTGGGACCAGCTATCCAGCCCACGGGTACAAATAACAAAGTATGGTGTGGCCCATGCAATACCTTCAGTATTCCAGCAGACAGTTCTCCAGGTATGGCCACACCTCAGCTCTGCAGTGAGCTTCTTTTGAAGGCCCTGATTACCCCCAGCTGTGGGCTATGGAAGCCCAGGGCCGAAGCCCGGGTGGAGTGAGCGTCCCACTGCCAACCGCACTCACTCCAGAAAAAGCAGGTCCCAGTACATATTTTTACAATCAGTCTATGTTAGCTATGGCCAACACAGACAAACAGGCTATCAATCCTGCTTTACCTGTGTCTGGGTTAACCCCTTGGTTACCAGAGACACACCCAGGGCTTACCAGACACAGTTTAACCACTTCAGTGGCAGATATCTGTGCTCCCAAACCATGCCTCTCTTACACTAGGGAGTAAATGTCTGCGGTGTGCCACTGCTCCCTACTCAATGGGTGTTGTGTCACCCTGCCCAGAACCATGGCCTCTGCCCACTGCATCGCTTGGAACCCCACGCCCTCGTCACTTATCCCTGGGGTTGAGCATTTTATGGACACTGCACAGTCAAGACTGAGATAGCTACACTACAGATCACAGCAAGCCAAGAAAATATATTACTCAGACTACTTTTGGAGGTAGTCGTATAGAGTCTGTGTGTAAGTGGTGCTATATGGTGTATGCCACCCTCTTACATAGGGCAAGTAGGAGTAAGCCTTGATATTGCTGCACTAAGAAATGAAGAAATAAGAAAATATACTGGTCACACAAATTTTTGGAGGTTGTCGTATAAAATCTGTGGGTAGATGCTCCCCCAGGGGTCCAGAGAGAAAGAGGGACCCCCACTGCACTGTTCAGCCCCCTCACTGTAGTGCCGGGTGAGCGGGCTGAACAGAGGAGCAGGACCTGCCAGACGGCACAGGAGAGGGATGAAGGACCTTTGAGTCACATGACCCAAAGGTCTTCAATACTTCTATGTGAAGATCAGCCTGGACTACAGGAGGAGGAGGGGTAAGCCTGGGAGCTGTAAGTGCTGTGTATGTGTGTCAGTGAGTGTATATATGTATCTGTGGGTATATGTCAGTGTGTGTATATATGTATCTGTGTATATATATGTACAGTATATGTCAGTATGTGTATGTATCTGGGGCTATATGTGTGTGTGTGTATGTCAGCAATGTCTGTAGCACTGGTGTATATGTGTGTGTTTGTGTATGTCAGTAGTGTCTCAAGTGATTGACAGGTTTGCTCCCAAAGATGTTCTGCAGCAGCTTCTATTAATGCTGGGCTCTTATAAAAGAACCCACCACTAATATCTGCTGCATTTTCTTTTATTTCTGGTTGAGTATTTCTTATTACACTGAGATGATTTCCCTGTGTACAGTCTACTCATGGTGTATACATCAGCACTAGTGTAATCACATTACAGCGTATATGTGTGTATGTCAGTGGCGTATCTGTATATACGTTAATGGTGCCTCTGTGTGTGTGTATATGTGTGTCATTGTCTGTGTTTAGCGGGGGGGGGGGCGTACAGGATTCATGGGGCCCCATACAGTTTTTTGCTATGGGGCCCCATGAATCCTAGCTACGCCCCTGAGTGTATGCCACCCTATTACACAGGGCAATTAGCAGTGAGCTTGGATATTGCTGCACTAAGAAATGAAAAAATAAGTAAGTATACTGGTCACACTAGTTTATGGAGGTTGTTGTATACAATCTGTGTGTAAGTGGTGCTATATGGTGTATGCCACCCTCTTACACAGGACAATTAGCAGTGAGCTTGGATATTGCTGCACTAGAGGCACAGAGATTCCACTATTCAAACGAATATTCAATCCCATTATAGTCTATAGGAAAAAAATTCTCGGCACTTGGAAATCCAAATTTGACTACTTGGAGGTCACCAAGTCCTCCATTAAAATCTCCCTAAACGATGCCAACACCTCCAGAATGACACCGGGACATTAGGTGGAGCATGCCTGGGTGCACCCAACACCCCAAAATCGCAGTATAATGCCACTCTTTGAAGTCGCAAAGAAAAAACATTTGTGAAACGCTTTACGAACATTTACGGCAATGTTCACACATTTCGTTCGTATTTCTTGAACAGCGTTACATACATGATTCCAATGTGCGTCCGTAGAGCGTCATGTTATTCGTGCGTATCACGCGTCATGCTGTACGAACGTTAGGCTGCAGCAGAGCAGAGCATAGAAGAGGCTAAAAAATGTCCAGGAAATCGTCCCCTTTTGGCCATGAAGAGCTAAAGCTCATGGTCCAAATTCTGGTTGAAAGGGATTATGCCCTGGAACATGTCCCTGTCACTAACCCCAACACACATGAAAGGTGTATCCTAGGTCAAGTGATACATGCCCTCCAGCAGGATCTAAACAGGCCCGTGGGCAAATCCCAAACAAATGATCGGACCTTAAGTACAAAAGTCCCCACAAAACTGCTGAGATTTGTGCCGATATCCGGCACGGTGAGTAATATGCTGGGAACCTGATTGTGGGATGTGTAATATACTGGAGTCGTGACTTGAGAGTCTCGTGACAGACGCAACGCGTGGGGTTCTCAGGACCCCGACAAGGACTACCTCCTATGGTGATATTTTTCTTCACTCTTTACCAGTCCTTATTCTTCAGTTATCTTGAGTTACTCCTGGTTTTGTGGCTATCAGAGTATAGGCCTATGCACATTTGTGTACACTTATTCACTCATATGTTCTTCATCATTATAGTGCTTGAAAATCCCTATATTGTAATCCGTATTCTTCTTCCGTTTCTTCTTCCAGCCATTTTTCTGCGCGTAATACAGCCCGAACCGCTTTGCGCACAGACTCCGTTCAAACTGCGTTTCGAAGCCCTCGGCGGTGTGAGGTGTGCTATCTATTTTTCGTTTCGATCGGATTTGTCGTTTTTAAGAAATTTACGTTTAAAGACCCCAAATTTCCCATAAAAAATAATGGCCCATTGCAAATAATGGCCACACTCTAACCGCTGACAGCCAATCACAGCACATATGCAAATAGCTGAAATATAGCAGCCAATAGGAACTCTAAGGTCTCGTCATGCATTGTATCACACCATCCACAGTCACATGTCCACTATTGGCCAATAGAAGATGTAATATATGGAAGGTCCTTAACCATTTTGTCTCCCTGACATGAGTAAGATTGTCATGGTAACCGAGCAATGGTCTTTACCATTATAAGTAGCAGAGGTCAGTCAGTAAAATAGCAGAGCTGAGGCAGCCATGTAGCAGGTACGGGATCCAAGCTGCTCTTAAAGGGACGGTACCCAAGCCGCTCTTAAAGGAACGGTACCCAAGTCGCTCTTAAAGGGACCCAAGCCGCTCTAAATGGGTCCCTTTAAGAGCGAACTAAGTACCTGTAAGAGCGACCCGGGTCCCTTTAAGAGCAACCTGGGTCCCTTAAGGGGGTAAATGGGTCCCTTTAAGAGCGAAATATGTCCCTTTAAGAGCGAAATGGGTCCCTTTAAGAGTGATCTGGGTCCCTTTTAAAGGAAATATTTAGCTCTTAAAGAGACCCGTTTCGCTCGAACTGGGTCCCTTTAATTGTGAAATATGTCCCTTTAAGAGCGACCTGGGTCCCTACAAGAGCGAAATATGTCCCTTTAAGAGCTAAATGGGTCCCTTTAACCTCTTAAGGACATAGGACGTACCGGTACGTCCTATGTCCTCACTTGCACTTCAAAGCGGGGCCGCTCGGCGGCCCCGCTTTGAAGTGCCGCGATCCCGGGTGCCGCGTGTAGCCCGGGACCGCCGCTATTAGCGGGCACGGTCTGATCGCCGTGCCCGCTAATTAGCTAATCGGAGGCAGCTGTCAAAGTTGACAGCTGCCTCCGATTACCGGAGGCAACGTTTCCCTGGTGTCTAGTGGGGGAGATCGCTCCTCCGGGACCTTGTCCCGGAGGAGCGATCTCCGTTACTGATGCCGGCCGGGGACGCGTCCAAGATGGCGCCGTCCTCGGCTCGGCACTCGTTCGTTTTCGGCTGCAGCAGCCGAAAGCAAACGAGTGCCGATCTCATGGATCTCTGCAGCATATCTATGCTGCAGAGATCTCAATGAGAGATCACAGTGTATATACTAGAAGTCCCCCAGGGGGAATAACCCTAACCCCAGGGGGGGAATAACCCTAACCCCAGGGGGGCTTCTAGTATATGTGTAAAAAAAAAAAAAAAAGTGTTGTTAATAGTAAAAAGCCCCCTCCCCTAATAAAAGTCTGAATCACCCCCCTTTTCCCAGGTTTTAAATAAAAGTAAACAAATAAATAAATAAATAAACATGTTTGCTATCGCCGCGTGCGTAATCGCCCGAACTATTAATTAATCACATTCCTGATCTCGTACGGTAAACGGCGTAAGTGCAAAAAAATCCCAAAGTGCAAAATTGCGCATTTTTGGTCGCATCAAATCCAGAAAAAATGTAATAAAAAGCGATCAAAAAAACGTATATGGGCAATCAAGGTACCGATAGAAAGAACACATCATGGCGCAAAAAATGACACCTCGCACAGCCCCATAGACCAAAGGATAAAAGCGCTATAAGCCTGGGAATGGAGCGATTTTAAGGAACGTATATTGGTTAACAACGGTTTGAATTTTTTACAGGCCATCAGATACAATATAAGTTATACATGTTATATATCGTTTTAATCGTAATGACTTGAGGAACATATATAACAAGTCAGTTTTACCCCAGGGCGAATGGCGTAAAAACACATTTCCCCCAAATAAAAGAAATGCGTTTTTTTTTCAATTTCACCACACTTCGAATTTTTTTCTGGTTTCGCAGTGTACTTTATGCAAAAATTCAGCCTGTAATTGCAAAGTACAATTAGTGACGCAAAAAATAAGGGGTCATGGGGGTTTCTAGGTGGAAAAATGCAAGTGCTATGACCTTTTAAACACAAGGAGGAAAAACCGAAAACGTAAAAACGAAAATGGGCCATGTCCTTAAAGGGTTAAGACCGACCTGGGTCCATTTAAGAGTGAAATATGTCCCTTTAAGAGCAAAATATGTCCCTTTAAGAGATAAATTGGTCCCTTTAAGAGTGACCTTGGTCCCTTTAAGAGCGACCTTGGTCCCTTTAAGAGCGACCTGGGTCCCTTGAGGGGGGAAATGGGTCCCTTTAAGAGCGAAATATGTCCCTTTAAGAGCGAAATGGGTCACTTTAAGAGTGAAATATGTCCCTTTAAGAGCGAACTGGGTCCCTTTAAAAGCAACCTGGGTCCCTTTAGGAGCGAAATATGTCCCTTTAAGAGCAAAATGGGTCCCTTTAAGAGCGAAATATGTCCCTTTAAGAGAAAAATGGGTCCCTTTAAGAGCAAAATATGTCCCTTTAAGAGCGACCTGGGTCCCTTTAAGAGCGACCTGGGTCCCTTTAAGAGCAAAATGGGTCCCTTTAAAAGCGAAATATGTCCCTTTAAAAGCAAAATCGGTCCCTTTAAGAGCGACTTTGGTCCCATTAAGAGCTAAATATGTCCCTTTAAGGGCAAAATGGGTCCCTTTAAGAGCAACCTGTGTCCCTTTAAGAGCGACCTGTGTCCCTTTAAGAGCAACCTGGGTCCCTTTAAGAGCGAAATATGTCCCTTTAAGAGCAAAATGGGTCCCTTTAAGAGCGACCTGGGTCCCTTTAAGAGCAAAATGGGTCCCTTTAAGAGCGACCTGGGTCCCTTTAAGAGCAAAATATGTCCCTTTAAGAGCAGAATCTGTCCCTTTAAGAGCGACCTTGGTCCCTTTAAGAGCAAAATATGTCCCTTTAAGAGCGACCTGGGTCCCTTTAAGAGCGACCTGGGTCCCTTTAAGAGCAAAATGGGTCCCTTTAACCTCTTAAGGACATAGGACGTACCGGTACGTCCTATGTCCTCATTAGCACTTCAAAGCGGGGCCGCGCGGCGGCCCCGCTTTGAAGTGCCGCGATCCCGGGTGCCGCGTGTAGCCCGGGACCGCCGCTATTAGCGGGCACGGTCCGATCGCCGTGCCCGCTAATTAGCTAATTGGAGGCAGCTGTCAAAGTTGACAGCTGCCTCCGATTACCGGAGGCAACGTTTCCCTGGTGTCTAGTGGGGGAGATCGCTCCTCCGGGACCTTGTCCCGGAGGAGCGATCTCCGTTACTGATGCCGGCCGGGGACGCGTCCAAGATGGCGCCGTCCTCGGCTCGGCACTCGTTTGTTTCCGGCTGCAGCAGCCGAAAGCAAACGAGTGCCGATCTCATGGATCTCTGCAGCATATCTATGCTGCAGAGATCTCTATGAGAGATCAAAGTGTATATACTAGAAGTCCCCCAGGGGGGCTTCTAGTATATGTGTAAAAAAAAAAAAAACGTGTTGTTAATAGTAAAAATCCCCCTCCCCTAATAAAAGTCTGAATCACCCCCCTTTTCCCAGGTTTTAAATAAAAGTAAACAAACAAATAAATAAATAAACATGTTTGCTATCGCCGCGTGCGTAATCGCCCGAACTATTAATTAATCACATTCCTGATCTCATACGGTAAACGGCGTCAGCGCAAAAAAATCCCAAAGTGCAAAATTGCGCATTTTTGGTCGCATCAAATCCAGAAAAAATGTAATAAAAAGCGATCAAAAAGTCGTATATGCGCAATCAAGGTACCGATAGAAAGATCACATCATGGCGCAAAAAATGACACCTGACACAGCCCCATAGACCAAAGGATAAAAGCGCTATAAGCCTGGGAATGGAGCGATTTTAAGGAATGTATATTGGTTAACAACGGTTTGAATTTTTTACAGGCCATCAGATACAATATAAGTTATACATATTACATATCGTTTTAATCGTAACGACTTGAGGAACATATATAACAAGTCAGTTTTACCCCAGGGCGAATGGCGTAAAAACACATTTCCCCCAAATAAAAGAAATGCGTTTTTTTTTTCAATTTCACCACACTTTGAATTTTTTTCTGGTTTCGCAGTGTACTTTATGCAAAAATTCAGCCTGTAATTGCAAAGTACAATTAGTGACGCAAGAAATAAGGGGTCATGTGGGTTTCTAGGTGGAAAAATGCAAGTGCTATGACCTTTTAAACACAAGGAGGAAAAACCGAAAACGTAAAAACGAAAATGGGCCATGTCCTTAAAGGGTTAAAAGCTAAATATGTCCCTTTAAAAGCAAAATCGATCCCTTTAAGAGCGACTTTGGTCCCATTAAGAGCGAAATATGTCCCTTTAAGGGCAAAATGGGTCCCCTTAAGAGCGACCTGGGTCCCTTTAAGAGCAACCTGGGTCCCTTTAAGAGCGAAATATGTCCCTTTAAGAGCAAAATGGGTCCCTTTAAGAGCGACCTGGGTCCCTTTAAGAGCAAAATGGGTCCCTTTAAGAGCAAAATATGTCCCTTTAAAAGCAAAATCGGTCCCTTTAAGAGCGACCTGGGTCCCTTTAAGAGCGAAATATGTCCCTTTAAGAGCAAAATGGGTCCCTTTAAGAGCGAAATATGTCCCTTTAAGAGAAAAATGGGTCCCTTTAAGAGCAAAATATGTCCCTTTAAGAGCGACCTGGGTCCCTTTAAGAGCAAAATATGTCCCTTTAAGAGCAGAATCTGTCCCTTTAAGAGCGACCTTGGTCCCTTTAAGAGCAAAATATGTCCCTTTAAGAGCGACCTGGGTCCCTTTAAGAGCGAAATATGTCCCTTTAAGAGCGAAATGTGTCCCTTTAAGAGCAAAATGGGTCCCTTTAAGAGCGAAATATGTCCCTTTAAGAGATAAATCGGTCCCTTTAAGAGCGACCTTGGTCCCCTTAAGAGCGAAATATGTCCCTTTAAGAGCGAAATATGTCCCTTTAAGAGCAAAATGGGTGCCTTTAATAGCGACCTGGGCCCCTTTAAGAGCGAAATGGGTCCCTTTAAGAGCGACCTGGGACCCTTTAAGAGTGAAATAGGTCCCTTTAAGAGCTAAATGGGTCCCTTTAAGAGCGACCTGGGTCCCTTTAAGAGCGGCTTGGGTCCCTTTATGAGCGAAATGATTCCCTTTAAAGAGCGACCTGGGTCCCTTTAAGAGCGACCTGGGTCCCTTTAAGGGACCCAGGTCGCTCTTAAAGGGATCCAAGTCGCTCTTAAAGGGATCCATGTAGCTCTTAAAGGGATCCATGTAGCTCTTAAAGGGACGGGACCCAAGTCCTTAAAGGGATCCAAGTCGCTCTTAAAAGGGATCCATGTAGCTCTTAAAGGGATCCATGTAGCTCTTAAAGGGACGGGACCCAAGTCGCTCTTAAAAGGTATGGGACCCAAGTCACTCTTATAGGGACGGGAGCCATGTCGCTCTTAAAGGAATGGGATCCAAGTTTCTCTTAAAGGGAAGTCACTGGTAAAGGGGCGCTCTTTTCAAGCACTATGTATTTTCCTGGAAATGCAAATCGGGACAGCTGTGACCCTCATAGGAGAAATGGGTGAGTGTTGATAAGGTCTATGATTACCCTTGGTGTGTCTTGAGCCATAAGATAGCTGGAATAGCAGGTTTACTTTTAGGGAGTGACATACCATTGTGACACAGTTTTTATTTTTGATCACCTATTCAGCCTATGTTGTTGTCTATTATATATGTATTGTACCTGGTTGTTTTTAAATACTTTTTAGTGATATTTTTTTATATATATTGTTTTTATCATGTTATCATTATAATTGTGATAAATAAACTTTGCAGTGATTCAGAATCTATGCCCATAGTTGTTTTCTGTATTCATCTTTATGGTGGGTTTTTCTGGTAATTGAGTAGGGTGACACCCATAGCTGTAACCAATTAGTAGGCTACACTGTGAGTAAGGGTGATTAAGTTCCTCTACCGTGAACCTTTTTGTATATATATACTAGTTGCTATATATTGTTTGGGCCAATAGGAGGGGGTGTTACATTGGTACCTGTCGGGGTGTTCTGGTACCGTGGTTATCAGACTCGGTCCAGTAAATGTTTTCTTTGTGTTTTTAAATGATTTTAAAATGTCTGTCTTGCACTTTTAGTTTGATACATTAATTAAGAATTATTGCATATATTTGTGAGGATACAGTCTCTTATTCTTGGATGTGCCACCCATGCTTATATGACATACTTTTTCTTTTCTTGTTACGTTGCTTTTTTATGGCATATTGGGTTAAGCACCCTATATTAACTATGGCCTTATGCACACGTTCAGTAATTTTTTCTGGTCCTGAAACAACCCGTGAGAAATTGCGCATTGGACATCCGTATTGCATCCATATTCCATCCGTATTTCCGTAATTCCATTTTTTTTACTACTCATGCTTTTCAATGCACTTCATCCGTATTTTTTGCGGAAATACGGATGCCAACATGTTACAATCCGTAAACAATCCGTAATCAATTGATTTCAATGAGAGGATCCGCAAAAAAAAATGGGTCCGCACCGGGTCCGCACTAGGACATGTCCTTTTTTTTTTACGGATTGATTTTCATCCATTTCTGCTACTGATCGTGTGAATAGCCCAATAGACTTCAATGTGCACTAACTCGGATACGGAAATACGGATACGGAAATTACGGAACGTGTGAATAAGGCCTATCTGATATACTTTCGGTAGTAGTGCCCTGTCTTCTCTTTGAGTGATACGGGGATGTGTAAAATACTGGAGTGCTACTGGGATGTGTAATATACTGGAGTCATGATAGTGGGCATGTTACACATAGTGTTCCTATAGCCCACTGAGGGCACATGTGCTCATCTAAAACAACTATGAACAAGGGTAGCGCAAAGGGAATGGGCCATGTGTAGGCACAAGCCGCGTGCAAGCACCCGGACAATCAATAGCTGCTATGGGGCAGGCGGGTTTACTTTCATACAACATCCCTCAGTTCCTTAACCAGCTAGGCAGAGGGCGGAGTACACCGCTGTTAAGGCCAGATCAGCAGGAACAGGTGGTCATTGGATAGCCGATAATGCTTCCACCCATATGTCCCCCACCACCCATTCATCCACACACTCTAGTCTCGACGGCAGCCAAGAGTCTGGACTGCAGAAAACTTGCTATGACCCTCTTTCCTCCCAACCTGCCCAATGTTCTCAAGACATTCATCTCACCTTTGCCCACTCCCATTAGCAGAATTTGGGTCCTTTTCTAGCATTGGAACTGCAAGAATTGCAGGAGCAACCTGAGGATTGTATATGTAGTGATGTAGTGAAATCAGCAGTGATGATGATGATGATGACGAGACACAATTGCCATTAGGGGAGGCTATGGGTCTGTCCATTGGGAAGGAAGAAAATCACAGTGATGTAGTTGAGGAGGAGGCGGTCGATGACTTTGTGACCGACCCCACCTGGCCTGGGGAGTCGTCCAGCGGGGAAAGTAGTGAAGTTGCGGAGGCCCGTGCAGCCCCCCGAACTGCGTACCGAGGAAGAGGGGTGTCCACAGGCAGGGGACACTAAATAGAGAGAAGGCAGGCGAGAGGCAGCAGAGCGGAGGCTCGCATTAGCCCCCCACCCAAAGCTCCCACCTCGAGGGGCCATGTTTCTTTGGTTTGCGCCGAGCGTGGTGTGCGCACTGTGCCATTCAAAAACCAGTCTGGGCTCTGAAAAAAAGCAACCTCACCACCTCGGGAATGCGGCATCATTTGGAAGGCAAGCACTGGACTGAGTGGGAGAGAGCGAATGCGGGACAAGCTGCCTCAGGCATCAGTATTCGATCCCTAGCTGCCACTATTTTTCCCAGCGTGCGGTCCCCGCCTTGCAACAGCACGTGTCCAGTAACATCGAGCGGGCCCTCAGATACTCAGTGAGCTACATCTCCCTCGCGGCACACTGGGTCAATATGGTAAAACCTGGGACCGGATTTCAAACTGGGAGTGACTACCTCCACCCTCACACACCAAATTGCCGGGTTCTTTAAACCCCACCTCCTCCTCATCCGCCTTAACATCTTCCTCAGTCGCTGCATGGAAGTGTAACGGAATTACCCATGGGGAGGTAGTTGGTAGTGAGTAGGCACCGGGTTGCCGCCTGCCAGATGTTATGGTCACGGTTATGGCACGAGGGTGTGAAGCGGCTAGTCCACGGGAACCTAACCTCGCGGGGGGCCAATTCTTCGTTGCCCCTAGTCAAGGCACCAATGACTAGACCAATGCCAGGGTTCGGAAACAACGGGAGTTGTATGTTTATTGAAACGGCAATGCTAATAGCAACAGTCTCTGGATACAACCAGGGATAGGCAGAACTAGGTACAACTGAGGAGATGGGTGGTGTTGCAATAGGCCGTAATATAGTAGTGTCTTTTTGTTTAGGAAGGATCTTTACGGAGGATGGGAGTAGTAGTTCCCTTAGGAGAATGATGCTGAGTATGGTGATGATGAGGAGAATACTTGCAGTTAGTGATGAGAAGAATATGGAGACTTAGTAGATGAACCCAGATCTTTAGAATAAATGGGAATCCTGAAGAATAAGCCAGGTCTGGACTGGACCGGAATGGGTTTTAGAGATGACTGACAGAGGAGTACAGAGAAACGACCTTCTCTCTTGAGAGCAGAGAGGAAACTGAAACTAACCCCAGCCAAAAGCTTGATGGCTATTGGGGTTGCTATGGCAGCCGGGGAAGTCACGTGACACTAGGCCTTTTGCATCACAACACCACATGACCAACAAATGAACAAATCAATGTACATAGCAGAATAATGATAATATAAGATGTGGTATCAGACTTGAAGACTGGGGGAGCAACATAAAACAAGCCTTTGCAGTGGCCACTAAACCTTTCCAGCACTATATCAAGTAGAATACACTATAAGGCAAATAATCTTTGTGCTGGGACACTGCAGAAGCGCTGCAGCACTGGCGTGGGGAGACATCAGCAGGCCGTGTTCACGCTTATTAGCTTGGGTGATAAGAAGCACAGAGCCCCAGACGTAAGAGATGCCATCTTGCATCCGGCATACATTTGGCTCTTGCCGTTGCAGCTGGTACCACGTATTGTTGTGTGCGATAATGGCAGGAACTTGGTGGCATATTTGGAGCTTTCCGAACTCAAACACGTTCCATGCCTGGACCACATTTTTAATTTGGTGGTACGTATCCTGAAATGTTACCCCAACCTCCCCCAGCTACTGTAGAAAGTGCAACGCTTGTGTGCCCACTTTCATGAGTCGTACTTCTGCCAGCCTGAGGAAGATCCAGCAACGCCTCCATTTTCCTCAACACCGGCTAATGTGCGACATCACCACTATTACTTGTTGTCCAGGGTGTGTGAGCAACAAAGAGCTCTGATGGAGTACCAGTTCCAAAATTCCCACGTGCCTACCTACCACCCAGCTACCTCAGTTTGCCAGCCATGACTGGGCATAGATGGAAGAGATATTTGAAGTTTTGCGCATATCCACCCAGAGGGTCAGCTACCATGATGCTATAGTGAGCGTAACCATCCCTCTCCTATGCGTCATCAAACAATCCCTGCTCTCCACAAAGCAGAGCGAGTTGTGTGGGGAGGAGGACCGTATAGCAGTAGATGTTTTGGAGCGGAACACAGAGCACACTGTTATCAGCTTCTCATCTGCATTGTCATGAGGAAGAAGAGGATGACTTTTGAGGATAGCACCATGGGTGTGTACCATCGGTTAAGCGTGGATGGGGAGAGGAGGAGGCTGAAGAGGAACAGGAGAAATAGGAGAGTCATCCTTCTGGTGGGGACAGCCCATTGTTGCTTGTTCAGAGTCTGGCACACATGTCAGACTTCATGTTGGGCTGCTTTGTAAGGGATAAACGCCTTGTCCGTATAATGGACAGTAGCCCATACTGGATATTTGCACTCCTGGACCCCGGTATGAGACCAGGTTTCCTCTTTCATTCCCCCGGAGGAGAGGACCCAGTGGAAAAAACAATACAAGGTGGAACTCCTGCAGAAGATAATGGAGATCTTCCCGCCCACCATCGCTGGCGGAAGAGAGGAGAATTCCTGCGGGAATGTTACACCATCACCGAGGTCCACGACCAATAAGGGAACACTGTTCAAAGTGTGGGACAATTTAATGACACTCAAGCGCCAAATATCCAACACTGAGGTGCCTACTACCAGCAGGAGGGAAAAGTATTGGCGGATGTTGCGACAGTACATGGCAGACCGTAACCCTGTCCTCCGCGATCCCTCGGCGCCATACACTTATTGGGTGTCCAAGCTGGACACATGGCTTGAGCTCTCTCTTTGGAGGTGCTGGCCTGCCTTCCTGCCAGTGTGTTATCAGAGAGGGTGTTCAGCACATCCGATGGAATTATAACACATAAGTGCAGCCGCCTATCCACGGAGAGTGATGACCTCCTGATGCTGATAAAAATAAACAGCAACTGGACTGACCCACACCCAAACGTTTCCTCCACCAGAGCAAAGCAGACGATAGTGAAGTGAAGTGCCTTCTACTCTTCCTCCTCAACCACTGTACCACTGCACCTGTAGAGCCTACTAGACCCATTTTTTTGGGGGGGGTCGCCTCGAGGGCTCCCAACTAATTCTGAAAAGGCAGCAATTGTAGGCTCTACTAAGGACAAGTTTTTGTTTGTTTGTTTGTTTGTTTTTTTTGGGGGGGGGCACCTCTAGGGCCTCAAATCTTATTTTTGGAGGGCTCAACTCAATGGCCTGCCTGCTACCCTATTGTTGGAAGACTCACCTCTAGGGCCTTAAAAACAATTTTTGGAAGGCTGAGCTGAAGTGCCTATAGGGACACTATGTATAATGTGCCCGCAGTGGGCTATAGCGACACTATGTATAACGTGCCCGCAGTGGGCTATATATTGTACCCAGTGCCCACACGGTATAAGAGGGACACTATAGGTTTGGTGTACAGTGTACACACTGGGTACTGGGTACTGAAAACTACTGCTGCTGCTGCTAAGATCTGTGTAGATCTGAGAAGTGCTTTGGATTTAAAGATAATTTTTTGCTGTGTGGTATCACTTGCCCTCAGTGGGCTTCTGGAAGAGTATGTATCACGTGCCCTTAGTGGGCTACTGGAACAGTATGTATCACGTGCCTTTACTGGGCTACTGGAACAGTATGTATCACTTGCCCTTAGTGGGCTACTGGAACAGTATTCATCACATGCCAGCTGTAGGCTACTAGAACAGTATGCATCACGTGCCCGCTGTAGGCTACTAAAACATTATGCATCATGTGCCCTTAGTGGGCAATTAGAACAGTATGTATCACGTGCCCTTAGTGGGCTACTGGAACAGTATGTATCATGTGCCTTTAGTGGGCTTCTGGAACAGATTGCATCAAGTGCCCGCTGTAGGCTACTGGAACACTATGCATCACGTGGCCTTAGTGGGCTACTAGAACAGTATATATCAGGTGCCCTTAATAGGCTACTGGAACAGTATATATCAGGTGCCCTTAATAGGCTACTGGAACGGTATATATAAGGTGCCCTTAGTGGGCTACTGGAACAGTATATATCAGGTGCCCTTAGTGGGCTACTGGAAAAGTATGTATGACGTGCCTTTTACTGGGCTACTGGAACACTATGTATGACGTGCCTTTTTCTGGGCTACTGGAACAATATGTATCAGTTGCCTTTTACTGGAACGGTATATATAAGGTGCCCTTAGTGGGCTACTGGAACAGTATATATCAGGTGCCCTTAGTGGGCTACTGGAACAGTATGTATAACGTGCCTTTCACTCGGCTACTGGAACAGTATATATCAGGTGCCCTTAGTGGGCTATTGGAACAGTATATATCAGGTGCTCTTAGTGGGCTACTGGAACAGTACATATCAGGTGCCCTTAGTGGGCTACTGGAACAGTATATATCAGGTGCCCTTAGTGGGCTACTGGAACAGTATATATCAGGTGCCCTTAGTGGACTACTGGAACAGTATATATCAGGTGCCCTTAGTGGGCTACTGGAACAGTATGTATAACATGCCTTTTACTGGGCTACTGGAACTGTATACATCAGGTGCCCTTAGTGGGCTACTGTAACAGTATGTATGACGTGCCTTTTACTGGGCTACTGGAACAGTATGTATGACGTGCCTTTTACTGGGCTACTGGAACAATATAATAATTGTTTATTTGTATAGCGCACACAGTTTCCACAGCACTTCATCTATTTGTATGTTTCTTTTTTTTTCTGGGGGTGGGGGGGGGGTGGGAGGAAACCCACGCAAACATGGAGAGAACATACAAACTCTTTGCAGATGTTGCCTTTGGCGAGTTGCAAGGCTACAGTGCTAACCACTGAGCCACCGTGTATCATGTGTCTTTTACTGCGCTACTGGAACAGTATATATCAGGTGCCACTAGTGGGCTACTGGAACAGTATATATCAGGTGCCCTTAGTGGGCTATTGGAACAGTATTTTTCAGGTGCCCTTAGTGGGCTACTGGAACAGTATATATCAGAAGCCCTTAGTGGGCTACTGGAACAGTATATATCAGGTGCCTTTAGTGGGCTACTGGAACAATATGTATCACGTGCCTTTTACTGGGCTACTGGAACAATATGTCTCATGTGCCTTTTACTGGGCTACTGGAACAGTATATATCAGGTGCCCTTAGTGGGCTACTGGAACAGTATATATCAGGTGCCCTTAGTGGGCTACTGGAACAGTATGTATAACGTGCCTTTCACTCGGCTACTGGAACAGTATATATCAGGTGCCCTTAGTGGGCTTCTGGAACACTATGTATGACGTGCCTTTACTGGGCTACTGGAACAATATGTATCACATACCTTTTACTGGGCTACTGGGACAGTATATATCAGGTGCCCTTAGTGGGCTACTGGAACAGTATGTATAGCATGCCTTTTACTGGGCTACTGGAACAGTATATATCAGGTGCCCTTAGTGGGCTACTGGAACAGTATGTATAATGTTCCTTTTACTGGGCTACTGGAACAGTATGTATGACATGCCTTTTTCTGGGCTACTGGAATAATATGTATCACGTGCCTTTTACTGGGCTACTGGAACATTATATATCAGGTGCCCTTAGTGGGTTACTGGAACAATATGTATAACGTGCCTTTTACTGGGCTACTGGAACATTATATATCAGGTGCCCTTAGTGGCCTACTGGAACAGTATGTATAACGTGCCCTTAGTGGGCTAAACCAGGGACACTGTAAGTCCCTTGTACACACAGGGTACTGGAATGAATACACTTGTTGCTGCTATCATCTATGTCTTAAAACTGAGAAGTGCTTTGGATTTAGAGATGACTTTTTCACTGGATCTTAGCCCTGAAAAGGACTTTTGGGTACTGTAGTTAGTCTTAGGGATGAGCGAACTTTTGAAAAGTTCGGTTCTGTTCGATCCGGCGAACTTTCGTGAAGTTAGGATTGGTCCGAACCGAACCGAAAACGAACCTTGCTCTAACGGCTGAATAATTGCAGCTACAATAGTGGGAGTGTGATAGGGTATAGTTTCGTTTAGTTGCAGTTGATATTACAATGAAAAAAGTGTGGGGAAAAAAAGTGCAAAAATAATGGGGAGAAAATATAGAAATAATAAAATATAGTAAATAAAAGTGCCAAAATAGTGACAAAAAATATTGAAAAAAAAAGTTTACAAGCAGGCAGCACTTGATTGCACCCAGGCCAGTATTGTTGAGAAGAGACAAGTTGAGCAGCAGGAGGAGGCAGCAGTTGATTGCTCGCCTCTCAGGCCAGTATTGTTGAGAAGAGACAAGTTGAGGAACAGGAGGAGACAGCAGTAGATTGCTCGCCTTTCAGGCCAGTTTTGTTGAGAAGAGACAAGTTGATCAGCAGTAGGAGGCAGCAGTTGATTGATTCCAGTCCAGTATTATTGAGGAAAGGCTACTTGAGGAGGAGGCAGCAGTTGATCGATTCCAGGCCAGTATAATTAAAAACAGACTACTTGAGCAGCAGGAGGAGGCAGCAGTTGATCGATTCCAGGCCAGTATTATCGAGAGGCTACTTGAGGAGGAGGAGGAGGAAGCAGTTGATCGATTCCGGGCCAGTATTATTTAGGAGAGGCTACTTGAGGAGGAGGCAGCAGTTGATCGATTCCAGGACAGTATTATTGAGGAGAGGCTACTTGAGGAGGAGGCAGCAGTTGATTGATTCCAGCACCCAACAAAGCAGCAATGTACAGGTTATCACAAACGAACAAACAACCTTTTTTTTAGTTTTTTAGGGGTTTTTTTTAACAACTTTGTGGGTTGCAGCTTTACGGGGTTGACAGCACCCAACAAAGCAGCAATGTACAGGTTATCACAAACGAACAAACAACCTTTTTTTTTTAGTTTTTTCGTTTTTTTTTAACAACTTTGTGGATTGCAGCTATACGGGGTTGACAGCACCCAACAAAGCAGCAATGTACAGGGTATCACAAACAAACAAACTTTTTTTTTTTTAGTTTTTTTTTTTTATGAAGTTTTTTGGTTGCAGCTATACGGGGGTTGACGGCACCCACCACAGCAACAACATTTAGCGTCTCCTCTCAGTCACAGAATGGTAGCTGTTTCTGACTCTCCTCACTTTTCTCTGTCTTTTTTTTATCTCCCTATCTCTGCCTGGATATCACAAGTTTTTTACTTCCTATCTCTGCCTATCTCTCCCTCCCTCTCTCTACCTCCCTGTAGCTATCTACTTGTTTGCCTATCTATCTATGTGCTTTCCCTCCCTAACTAGCACGGAGCTCCTCTCTCTCTGCAGTCTAGACACACAATGAGAAAGAGCATGGACGCTCAGGCACTTCCTGTTCCTGTAGTGACGTCACACACCTTCATATTCACATAACAGAATAAAAGGGATTATAGGAGTAATAATTCCTTATATCCTCTTCCATTCTGTGAAAACAATACAGTTCTGCGACGCCGTTGCGGTTTTAACGAACTTCGTAACAAACTTTTTGAAAGTTCGTAACTAATCTGGTTCGTAACGGTTCGGTTCGCTCATCCCTAGTAAGCCTGCCTAACCAGAATGCTACTAAAACCTATCTCTCCCTGCTGCAAGATCTTTCCCTGGCTAGGTTGAAAGCGCATCCGCGGTCGAGAGGTGGGAGCCAAGTATTTAAGATTCGAGGTCATGTGGTTCAGCCTTTCGATAAGGGTAGACGCCTTTCTCGCGATGCGTGCGTACTCCCAGAGTCCCTCACAGCGACCCTGCATAGTCACTGGATTAAAAAAAGCAATGGGAGGGCTTTCAAATGTTTCCCCCGTATTCGCCACACTACTCGATTGAATTTGAATCTTTAGAATACTGCAATATTTGATCAAATACCATCTCGAACGAATCGTATTCGCTCATCTCTAATCGATACATCCAACAGATGAAGAGATTATCGAAAAAAGAGTAACAGTCTGCAGACTGTCAAAAATGGGCTCTGTACCCACTCAGGATAAAATTAAACCACAAACTCCTGTGTTTGATGAGTCATTAACCACACTAGAAATACATTATATTCAACTCTCTGACTTTTTAAAGGAAATTAATGAATAGGATAGCTGTTACTATCAGGGGTGTAGCTAGGATTCATGGGGCCCCATAGCAAAAAACTGTATGGCTCCCCCCTCCCATATATATATATATATATATATATATATATATATATATATATTCTGTGATGTGGCAAAAAAAAAATTCTCTTGTGGCCAGAGGCAGAATCCTGCGTGCAGCCACAACAGTGACTGGCAGAGGAGAGAGACAATGTCTGCTTGTTCTGTCCATCCACTGTATTTAACTATAACAGCATATTAGGAGCCTCATGGTTGTTATTTTTTTTTTTTTAATAATATTTTATTCCATTAACAAATAACCAAACAATGACAGCAGGTTAGGTGGTCATAAGCAAAATATACAGAAAGAGACACGAGTAGATCTCAACAGAGAAGCAAATAAACATCACATATGTGTCGTCCAGAAATGGGTCTTGAGATGGTACATTAATGTGTTCCAGAGTTGTTCTATGGGTGATATAACTGGGTGTCCATAGGCTAAATTCAGAGAAGGATCTCTACAGCTAGATATCAGCCATCTGGAGCTTGGTAGTTCAATTGTCAGTACCACCATCCATCCTGCAGTCAGTAACAAATAACCATAGACCTTGGGTTTTATATTCAGCCCAAATAAATGGGAAAAGAGAAGAGAAAAAACAAAACGAAACAAAAAGAAAAATAGGAAAGGGAAGAAGAGCAGTAGAGAAGGAGGAATAGTAGAAGACCGACAAGACACTAACATATAAGACAATACAATATCTCACGACTCAGACTCAATGGGAGACGGTGGGGGATGCCCCGAGGGACAACGTCTAAGGGCATGTAGCGTGAAGTGAAACGTAAACAAGTCAATTTGGAGTATATATAACCTGTTCTAGTCACCCATAGTGGGCGGCGTGCGGTTGAAGAGGAAGAGGTATCATTAGGGTTAGGGGTGCAGGTAGGCCAAATATATTTGAAAGGCCCCAATGTTCCTTTCAGATCCTCTGTTAGGTACCAGGTAGATTGTGTAAATGGTTGCATTATATGAGCCTCATATACATAGGTGCAGGAGCAGACTACCTTTTGCTTAACCCTTTATTTACTGCAGTGTGTGAGTGACCCAGTGTTTACATGCTGTAACACAAACAAAGGGTTAATGCAGAAGACAATTAGCTCTCTCCTGCTCCTCCTGCAATGATAACCGGTGACTTCTGCAGGAGCCCAGAGGTTATCAGAGAGCTAATTGTCTTGAGCTTATATTAACCCTTTTTTGTGTTGCAGCATGTAAGAGAACACTGGGTCACTTACACACTGCAGTACATAAGGGGTTAAGCAAAAGGACACAGGAGGCTCTTCTCTTCCCTGTGCTCCCTCCCTCCACGGGCCCCATAGCAACCGCCTTCCCTGCCTCTATGGTAGCTACACCACTGGTTACTATGTATACCTGAAATACTGAAGAGAACTGGGAGAATGTGAAGATGTTTTAACCTCTTAAGGACGCATGACGTACCCGTACGTCATGCGCCCGTAAGAGGTGTTCAGAGCGGGGCCGCGGTTCTGGGTGCCCCTTGTAGCCCGGGACCGCGGATATTAGCGGGCACGGTCTGATCGCCGTGCCCGCTAATACAGTGATCAGATCCAGCTGTCAAACATGACAGCTGCATCCGATTATTGGATTCAGCACTTCCCTGGTGTCTAGTGGAGGAGATCGCGAGTGCTGATCTCATTGATCTTTGCTGTATAACTATACAGCAAAGATCTCAATGAGAGATCAAAGTGTATATACTAGAAGTCCCCCAGGGGGAATAACCCTAACCCCAGGGGGGAATAACCCTAACCCCAGGGGGAATAACCCTAACCCCAGAGGGAATAACCCTAACCCCAGGGGGGAATAACCCTAACCCCAGGGGGAATAACCCTAACTCCAGGGGGAATAATCCTAACCCCAGGGAGGAATAACCCTAACCCCAGGGGGAATAAATCTAAACCCAGGGGGGAATAACCCTAACCCCAGGAGGGAATAACCCTAACCCCAGGGGGCTTCAAGTATAAGTGTAAATAAAAAAAAAAAGAAGTGTTGTTATAAGTAAAAATCCCCTCCCCTAATAAAAGTTTGAATCACCCCCCTTTCCCCATGTTTTAAATAAAAGTAAATAAATAAACAAACATGTTTGCTATCACTGCGTGCGTAATCGCCAGAACTACTAATTAATCACATTCCTGATCTCGCACGGTAAATGGTGTAAGCGCAAAAAAAAAAAAAAAAGTGCAAAATTGCGCATTTTTGGTCGCATCAAATCCAGAAAAAATGTAATAAAAAGCGATCAAAAAGTCGTATATGCGCAATCAAGGTACCGATAGAAAGAACACATCATGGCGCAAAAAATGACACCTGACACAGCCCCATAGACCAAAGGATAAAAGCGCTATAAGCCTGGGAATAGAGCGATTTTAAGAAACGTTTATTTGTTTACAATGGTTTGAATTTTTTACAGGCCATCAGATACAAGAAAAGTTATACACGTTATATATTGTTTTAATCGTAACGACTTGAGGAACATGCACAAGTCAGTTTTACCCCAGGGCGAGCTGCGTAAAAACACAATCCCCCCAAATAAAAGAAATGTTTTTTTTTCAATTTCACCACACAATTTTTTTCTGGTTTCGCAGTGTACTTTATGCAAAAATTCAGCCTGTCATTGCAAAGTACAATTAGTGACGCAAAAAATAAGGGCTCATGTGGGTTTCTAGGTGGAAAAATGCAAGTGCTATGGCCTTTTAAACACAAGGAGGAAAAAACGATAACGCAAAATCGAAAAGTGGCCCCGTCCTTAAAGGGTTAAAGCATCACCATGACCATGCTGCATTTTCACTGTCTGTTCTTTTGATTTGATTTGAAATCGAAGATTAAAAAAACAGCCGATAAAGTGGCCGTTACTGAGCTGCTGGCTTCTGCCTTTAAAACAGCTACAAAATGAAATGAAGGCAGAGGACACCCCTCAACAGGAGATGTCCGGGTTAATTTTAACACCTATATGTAGGAGAAACTTTAATTATCCTCCAGAACAGTAAACTGTAAACATGGAAGAACTCATAGCCTAAAATTTGGCCTAAAATTTGGCTTTAAGAACATACATCTAACAGATGATGAGATTACTTTAAAGGACAAGTGCCATGAAAAACTTTTTCCCAGTAATTGAAGCACAATACAAAGTTATATAACTATGTAATGTGCTTCCATCACCTATCGGCCTCCCTTCCCTGTCTTTTCCCCCCTCCACCCCCCACCAGGAAGTGTCCTGACTCACACAGACCTCATTACTGTCGTCACCGTCACCAGGTAGCTTCTTCTTGTGAGGATGAGTCATCAGCAGGAGGGCTGCTCTAGGTCCTGTTACACCAGCCTCCCCCTCCCCAGTCCAAGTGATGGCTTGCAGTTGTTCAGCCAATGGGAGCTGAACAAGCTGATTCACCTGACAAGGCAGGGGAGGGGGCTGCTGTAACAGGAGAAGGAGCTGAGAGAAGAGCTTGGTGACGGTGTCGACAGTTATTAGGTCTGTGTGAGTCAGGACACTTCCTGGTGGGGGGTGGAGGGGGGAAAAGACAGGGAAGGGAGGCAGAGAGGTGATTGAAGCACATTACAGAGTTATATAACTTTGTATTGTGCTTCAATTACTGGGAAAAAGTTTTTCATGGCACTTGTCCTTTAATAAAGTGATAAAGTCAAAAATTGGCTTTTTACCCACTGAGGATAAATTGGTACCATTGGTGGCAGCGAGAACAGCCCAGCGGGAAACACGGAGTTTGCGGTTCAACTAATTCAGGTAGCAGGAGAGAAAGAGGCATTTAAAAAATAACCATTTTGAGGCCTACAAAGAGGATTAGGAGAAATAGGATGTATGTAGTGCGCATCACGTTCATACAGGTGTATTTTTCAAAAATACATTGACCGTGCTTACTGGTCCATGTGTCTGTAGTCAGATGGACCTTGATGGACACAGATGCAGCCAATGTGCTTGAGATATTTTTTGCAATGTACTGGGCCAGGGCAGGGACAGCTTTTCTTGCAAAGAAATGCCTGCTAGGCATCTGATACTGGGGACATGCCAGGGCCAGAACATTGCGGAAGCCATCTGTGTCCACCAGGTGGAAAGGCAACATTTCCAAAGCCAACAGCCTGGCAATGCCGACATTAAGTTTTTTGGCTTTGGGATGGTTGGGGTGAAAGCATTTCTTATGCTCCCACACCTGGTACACAGAAGGCTGGCTGCCGGACTGGCAGCTGTACGGCGTGCAGGTCACACTGGTGGTAGAAGGTGTCAGCCGTGTTGATGGCGGTGGGGAGCGGCCAACAGGATCTTTGAGTGGAGATGGTGCTTGGTCGTGCTGCACTGGAACACTGGCAGAAAAGGGCCGCTTTGATTTGGAAGTTAAGGAGGAGGCAGTAGATGTGACGGTAGTGCCAAGTCTAGAACGTGGAGGAAGCACTACCTTGTGCACTACCTCTATCTCCCCTTCCTACACCTGATACTGCTTGCCTACCACCTCTGGGTCTCACCATGTTCACAAGATAGATATGAAATCTTAGGTAGAAGACAAAAAAAAAAATCAAAACCAAAATTAGAATGAGGGGAAAGATGTTAAAAAGAACCCCCCATCCAACAGATAGATGGAAGACCAAATATAAGAAAATTAGGGTGCGTTTACACAGAAAGATTTATCTGACAGATTTTGGAAGCCAAAGCCAGGAATGGATTTAAAAAGAGGATAGATCCCAGTCTTTCCTTTATGACCGGATCCCTGTTTAGTCTGTTCCTGGTTTTGGCTTCAAAGATCTGTCAGATAAATCTGTCTGTGTAAACGCACCATTATTGTTCTTTATTAAATATATTTAAAAAAATCAACAATAATAGAATGCATATAATGGGAGCTGGAGCCTAAACAAATCCCCAACAACAGAGTGGATAGGAACAAATTACGTTACATGATACAGAAGAAAATAAATACAAATCAATAGGTAATTTACATACTGGGCATATAGAGGACAAGTAATATAACTCACAGTGGATAAGGGTAAATGGATCACATCAGGAATCAATATACATTACCGCCTAGTGTGTCCCTAGCACATGTAACCACCGCACCACTCACCCGACGCACGTTTCGCGTATTGCTTTATCGAGGGTGATGTCACGGATACTGAGCTCTCTCTTTTTATATCCCATTAGACCAATCAGGTACATATTCCCACAATGTGTGCCGCTGCAGGCTTGTAATTAAAAGCCGTCCTGTGTATCCCCGGCGAAACCGTAAATTATGTAACCGGGACATTTGTATAGGCTCCAGCTCCCATTATATGTATTTTATTATTGTTGATTTTTTTAAATATATTTAATAAAGAACAATAATTTTCTTATATTAGGTCTTGCATCTATCTGTTGGATGGGGGGGTTCTTTTTAACATCTTTCCCCTCATACCAATTTTGGTTTTGTTTAACCCCTTCACGTCAGCAATCTGTATATATACGTTCCTATTGCACATGCCCCGTGCAGTAGGAATGTACATATACGTTCCTGTTACTGACGGGGTTAATGATGAGAACGGGAGCGCTGCAGAGATTGCGATCCCGCTCTCATCTGGTACAGCACCGGAGATAATGAGGATCAGCTGCGATCTCGCAGCTGACCCCCATTAACCCCTTAGTGACCACCAAAAACGGCGGTCACTAACGGGTCGGTGCCGCCGCTGTATTTCATCTCCCCCCACCGTAAATCCACGGTGGGGGGAGATGAAATAAGTTAAATCAGCCCCCAGATCAGCCCCCCTAGTGCCCCAGTCACTATCCCCCCTCCCCGCGGCGGCCATCGGATCCAAGATGGCCGCCGCCATCACTGTGAACAGACTAATGTCTGTTCACAGTGATTTCAAGTGAAAATGAATGAAAGCCCCATGCTCTCCGCTACCGCTGATCGCTTGTGCCATGTGCTCCCCGGAACTTTTTATCCCCTGTCACCATGAATGATTGGTGACAGGGGATAAAAAGTGATATGCCCCCACCCCCCAAGTCGCCCCCCACCCCCACTGTCACCCCCGTCCCCCAGTCACCCTCCCCTACCCCATATACTCACCTGATCCTGGAGCTCCTTCCTCCTCGACGTCCTGGCTGGTTATGAAGTGCGCATGCGCTCCACAACCAGCCAGCTCTGAAAATTTAAAGTGACAGAGACCAATTTGGTCTCTGTCACTAAACTATAATTACGGTGATAGAAAATATCACCACCCCAGGTTGCCATGACCACAGCAGGTTGCCTGTAACCACCCCAGATTGCCTGTAACCACCCCACGTTGCCTCTAACCACAGCAGGTTGCCTGTAACCACCCCAGATTGTCTGTAACCACAGCAGGTTGTCCGTATCCACCCCACGTTGCCCGTAACCACCCCAGGTTGCCTCTAACCACCCCAGGTTGCCTCTAACCACCCCAGGTTGCCGTAACCACAGCAGGTTGCTTGTGACCACCCCATGTTGACCGTATCCACCCCAGATTACCCGTAACCACCCCAGAATACCCTTAACCTCAGACTGCCCATAACTACCTCAAGATTACCCGGAACCACCCCAGACTTGCCGAAACCACCCCACATTACCTGTAATCTAATTTTTTTATTGTATTTTAATAACTGCGCTATGTTAATAACCAATACTAGCTGCGGTTTTGCTCCAGCAAATTGGCGCTCCTTCCCTTCTGAGCCCTGCTGTGTGCCCATACAGTGGTTTATGCCCACATATGGGGTATCGTTGTACTCAGGAGAACCTGCATTACAGATTTTGCGGTACATTTTTTCTCCTGTTCCTTGTGAAATTTAGAAATTTCAAACTAAACCAACATATTATGAAAAACTTGAATTTTTCCAATTTTTACTGGCCAATTTTAAATACTTTCCTCTAATACCTGTGGGGTCAAAATGCTCATCCTACCCCAAGATGAATTCTTTGAGGGGTGTACTTTCCGAAATAGGGTGACTTTTGGGGGGGTTCTATTCTGCTGACACTACAGGGGCTCTGCAAACGCACCTGGTGCTCAGAAACTTCTTCAGAAAAATCTGCACGGAAAATGCTAATTGGCGCTCCTTCACTTCTGAGCCCTGCTGTGTGCCCATACAGTGGTTTATGCCCACATATGGGGTACTGTTCTACTCAGGAGAACCTGCGTTACAGATTTTGGGGTGAATTTTCTCTCCTGTTCCTCGTGAAATTGAGAAATTTCAAACTAAAGGAACATATTATTGGAAAAATTCGAGTTTCATTTTCACTGTCTACTTTTGAATACTTTCCTCTAATACCTGTGGGGTCAGAATGCTCACCACACCCCAAGATGAATTCTTTGAGGGGTGCACTTTCCAAAATGGGGTGACTTATGGCGAGATTTTACTCCGCTGGCACTACAGGGGCTCTGCAAACGCACCTGGCGCTCAGAAACTTCTTCAGCAAAATCTGCATTGAAAAAGCTAATTAGCGCTCCTTTCCTTCTGAGCCCGGGTGTGTGCACATACAATGGTTTATACCAACATATGGGGTACTGGGGGGCGTGGCCTGAGCGGACATGTGAGCAGACGAGCGATCCGCAGCTCCTGCCACCCGATCCTGAACAGCATCCGTTACAGCCCGGACCGACACTCACAGACTGAACCATCCGGTCCCTGAAGAGCCCAGGACACCGCCGGTACCTTTTGCGGCCATGGTTTATACTAAACAAACGAAGGGGAAGGCGGCAAAGGAGTCTGGCACGGCGACCCCACTAAAACAAGATGGCGCCGCAGCCTCGGAGCGGCTGCGGGACACGGCGCTTAAACTTGGCAAATATGTCCAGGCACCTACCGCTGAATCTCCTGAGGTGCAGCTTGAAGAGATGCAGGGAGATGTGGAGCGGGGCACGGACTCCCTGGGAGAACCCTCAGGTATGCTGGTGGCCGACTCTGCTGCTGACTGCACTGTAACGGAGGGGGGAGACAGCAGGGTGGAACACCCAGATCCCGCAACGGTTACAGAGCCCACCATTAAAGATGTGTATACTGCTGTCCTGGCTCTGAGCAGCAACATGGGCTCACTGAAGGAGGAGGTGTCCTTGATTAGACAGGACATGAGGGTAACTAATGACCGTATTAAAGCTGTGGAGAGCAGAGTGAGCGACATAGAAGATCAAATGCCCCCAATTGCTAGGGATCTTAAAAGAGCAATAAATGATGTCTCCCTGCTGTTTGCAAAAACAGATGATCTAGAGAATAGACTCCGCAGGAATAATGTCAGGCTCATAGGAGTCCCTGAGCATGCTGAAGGACGGGACGCGGTGACATTCTTTGAAACTTGGTTTAAAGAAAAGATTGCCAAAGATAAACTGTCATCTTTATTCGCAATAGAAAGAGCACACAGGGTGCCGTTCCGTGAGCCGCCACCAGGAGCGCCGCCCCGACCAATCCTGATTAAAATTCTACATTTCCGTGATAGGGATGCCATTTTGAGGGCGGCCAGAGACAGCAGAAAACTAGTTATCAACGGATCAAAGATATCTGTCTTCCCTGACTTCTCTGCAGAAGTCCAACATCGCCGTGCCCAGTTCATGGATATCAAAAAGCGCTTGCGGGCACTGAATGTGATATACTCTATGCTGTATCCTGCTAGACTCCGTGTAGTGGCACTGGGCTCAGTACACATGTTTGACACTCCGAGACACGCTATGGAATGGCTGGATGCTAATGAACGCGCTATTAAACAGGACGCAAAGACTCGCTAATACTCCTGTTACCTCTGATGCGCCGTAACCTGTGGCTGCAACTTTTGCCGGCATGGCCCTACTCTGAGCTCTGATATACTGCACTACCTTGTTCTTTGAGATACGTCTTATGTTTTATGCTGGGCTGTTTATAGTCTCCTATGATGGCGGGTGGCGGGGAAGCGGAGAGAGAGATCTTAATTGTTTCCCCCCCCCTTTCTTTGTCTTTTCTTCTTCCGCTCTCTTTCTCTTTCCCTGTTTCTTTGCTGCTGGTGTGTGTCTGCTTACTGCAGTGCGAGCTTGCACTGTAGTGACTCTCAGGTGCCCTATGGTCTCCACATACGAGGCACTGTGTACAATGTTTGTTTTTCAGTTACAGTTGACTGTTCAGTTGTTCTACCACACTATGCCACTAGAGGTCCTCTTTGCACTGTTCTGTGGGTACCGCTTTGCTATGCATTTTCTACTGACTAAGGTTACCATTTCAACTGCAATGCTATGGCTCATAAAGTACACATAACTGCATGGAATGTGAGAGGGCTAGGGGAAGGTTGGTAAGAGGAGTGCTATCTTTAATACCCTGAAAGATTACCAACCTGGAATTATTTGCTTAGCTGAAACCCATCTTTCTCGTGACACGACATCTGTGCTCACGCGTAGGTGGATTTCCCACGCATATCATTCCGTTCATACTACGTACTCTCGAGGTGTGTCTGTTTTAGTTCATAATAAGCTCCCCTTTACCTGCCATGCTTCTTTTGTGGACGCTGAAGGCAGATATGTATGTATTCACTGTACGATTTATAGAGTATCATTCATATTGGTTGCACTGTATATCCCCCCCCCCTTATAATCAGACAGTTTTGAAGAAAGTCCTGCTCTTGGTGTCTGGTCTCCCTCCGCTGCCAACACTGCTAATAGGAGATTTCAACAATATGATGGTTCCTCGCCTTGACAAATTTGCTATAAATAATATGTCTTTGTCGGATTCCCCGACCCCTATGGCCAGGATGGTGGCGGAGGCGGGATTGGCTGATGTTTGGAGACTGCGGAATCCCGCTGTCAGACAGTTTTCTTGCTACTCCAGCTCCCACAGATCCCTATCGCGCATTGACTTAGCTATGGGAAATGATACCCTACTACCTTATATCCGAGACGTTGATTACTTGCCCCGTAGTATCTCGGATCACTCCCCTCTATATATTCGGTTGCAATGGGGCCACACAATACCTGGGGGAGGACCATTATGGAAATTAAACCCCTTCTGGCTACAGATAGTAGACATAGATGGGTCTATGGGGGAGGCTATTAAAGATTTCTTTGTACACAACACGGGTTCAACAACTGGGGCTATGGTATGGGATACCATGAAAGCTTATGTCCGTGGGCTTTATATACAACGGATTAGCCGACATAAGAATAAGACTAGAGCCCTAACTAAATCTTATGAAATTAGGGTGGCAGAAACTGAATCGGCATATGTTGCTGACCCTACCCCTCGCTGTCTTGGCAATTGGGAGGAGGCGCAGTCTTTATTAAAGGAACACCAGCTAAGTATAGCGGAAAATAAGAGGCTCTTCACAAAACAGGCCTATTATCATGAAGGGGAAAGCACGGGTCATATGCTAGCAACGGTTGTTAGAGCCCAATCCGGGCTGTCACACATAGCTGAACTGATGTCGCCTCTGACGGGACGGGTCACGGATGACAAGGACATTCTAGCGGGTCTTGGCTCCTTCTATACAAACCTATACACCTCCAGACTGTCGGACTCTGACAAACACGGAATACCTGACTTTGTCATGAACATTTCTCTCCCTACTCTGACACCTGCTCAGACTCATGACTTAGACGAACCAATTACTATTGAGGAGTTGGAACAGGCCCTGAAGTCCCTGGCTAATGAAAAGGCCCCAGGGGTGGATAGGTTACCTGGGGAATTCTATAAACAACATAGCGCCATCCTTCTTCCACAACTTTTGAAAGTGTTTGAGGAATCTCTCCAAACTGGTACTCTGCCGCCATCCCTTAGAGAAGCCATTATTGTGGTTATCCCTAAACCGGATAAGGACCCTGCCCGACCTGAATCATATCGCCCTATCTCTCTGCTAACTACTGACGTCAAGCTGTTGGCTCGGGTGTTGGCGGACAGATTGATGACTGTTGTAGAATCACTTATACACTCTGATCAGTCAGGATTTATGCCCAATAGGTCTACAGCCCAAAATATTAGGCGCTTGTATATGAATATCCAGGCTAGGGATGGGAGGGGTGGGACGGAGGGGGCTAGGGCTGCGGTGCTCTCACTCGACGCTGCGAAGGCTTTCGATAGCGTTGAGTGGGAGTACTTATGGGCCGTTATGAGGCGCATGGGAATAGGGGAGGGGTACATGAAGTGGGTTAAACTACTGTACGCTAATCCAACTGCTCGTGTTCGGGCTAATGGAGGTCTGTCTGATAGCTTCCCACTATATAGGGGTACGCGCCAGGGGTGTCCCTTATCCCCACTTTTATTTGCTATAGCTATAGAACCCTTGGCATCTCTTATACGTGACTCTCAGGACATAATAGGGATCCCTTGGGGGGGGGGGAGGGGAGGAAAAAGTTTCTCTCTACGCAGATGATATGCTGCTGTACACTAATGACTATGAGAAATCAATAAGCCCCATAATGTCCGTGATCTCTCGTTTTGGCTCCTATTCCGGCTTAGCTATCAACTGGGACAAGTCAGTGGTGATGCCCCTAGATTTGCCTTTCTTGCCCCTTCATGCCCCTCAGGTGCCCCTGCAGAGTGTGGACCGGTTTAAGTACCTGGGGGTTGTGGTATCGGCGACAGCGAGAGATTACATCCCAGACAATCTTGGCCAGATACTTCACAAAAGCGCAGTCAAAGTGGACACATGGTGTAGACTCCCCCTTTCTGTTGTGGGACGGGGTAATCTTATTAAAATGATACTTATGCCCCAATTATTATATGTACTGCACAATGCCCCCCTATGGATACCGACTAAGTATTTTAAAAAAATGAATACTTTATTTAGAGAATTACTATGGAAAAAGAAGTCCGCTAGACTTAAGCTGGAAACACTCCAACGCCCCAAAAATGAAGGGGGTCTCGCCATACCTGACCCATTTCTTTACTTTCTAGCAGCCCAGTTGCAACATATGAAAGGCTGGGGGAAAGCTACTGAGATAGGAGTAGTGGGCAGGATGGTGATGTGGTTGACTGGGCAGATGACTCCTCTAGCTGCAGTAGATAGTGGGTGTAGAGATAAACGGGGCCGGACACTACCCACTCTTAAATTACTTGCGAAAGTATGGACCGTGGTGAAACAGCACTTGGGACTACAGGGGTTCACGGACTACTCCCCACTATGGAACAATCCCGCCCTTCCAGAGCTATCTGGTCTGGAGGGTTTTTCCTCCTGGAAGCAGTTGGGTATACACTATTTACATCAGCTTTGGAGGGAGGGCTTAATAATGTCCTTTGATGTACTCAAGGACTCTTATTTACTCACAAATAGGGAGTTTTATAAATACTTGCAAGTCAGACACGCTCTGCAGACGCAACACTCCCTGACTCCTCTAACTGTCAACTCCCATTACGTGTTGACGGAAGTGGGGAGCGAGGGACTGGTGAAAGGAGCCATCTCTACGATGTATCTATCTCTCCTACAGAGTAAAATGGCTAAAGCGCCTCTAGCGGTCAGGGATAAATGGGTGCAAGATGTGGGCCAAATTACTGATTCTCAATGGCAAGACACATTGGAGTTGACACCTGCTTTGTCTTTATGTGAGGCTCAAAGGCTGCCACAATTATTCTTACTTCATAGGGTTTACAAAACTCCACGTGTTATGCACAGGATGGGCTATAGGCAGACGTCCCAATGCCCCCGATGTAATATAGAAGATGCACATATACTGCATATGTTTTGGGAGTGCCAAGCCCTGAATGACTACTGGAAGGGGATACAGGACATTATTAGGAAAGTATATAAGTTAACGCTACCCTTGCTACCTACTTATTATATCCTAGGGCTGCTAGAGGCGCTGCAATGGGATGATATTACCGTGTTGAGTGTTCAGAGGATTCTATTCCAGGCCAGAAAGACTGTGGCTTCTAAATGGATTGACTCTGGGCCCCCTACCCTGAGTGAATTCTTAAATAGAATGAACATGGTTATTAGATTAGAAAAAGGTGTGTATGCTAAAAGGCGGTGTCCCCGCAAATTTGAACAGCTTTGGAGCCGATGGCTTGATACTCCAGACATACCCAGTCCAACCCTATTACGTATATGTCGGAACCCTCTTCAGCAATTTCTCAATGCCATGAGTAGATAATGTAGGTGAAATCTGTTTAGTGCTCTTACTGCCCATAATCCCAGGTGCTCACAGGTTTCGATCCTTTACCCTTGCGGATGGCAGGCTTCTCCTGCGATGGCTTTCTACAAGGTCTCTACGGTATAGTGTGAATGGTTCGGCTACTGTTGAGCCGCTGGTTAGGTTCAATTGCAAACCATATCTGTTTATTAAGTTTGGAAGCTCTCCTTTTGTACATCTTTATTATTATGTACCTCTAATCAATCTCTCTGACCAAAATGTGCGACACAGGAGTGCAAGCATACCTGGAGGAAAACACAGAAAAAGGAGTGGACTCATTGCAGATACGTTCGTTTACTCTTGTTGCTTTCTATCTACAAAACCTGTACTAGAATTGTACCATGTAACCTTTCTTGAATGTTCCTTTGTTTGAACTGCAATGAGGTGGATAATAAAAATTATCTGAATTAAAAAAAACATATGGGGTACTGTTGTACTCAGGAGAACCTGCATTACAAATTTTGGGGTACTTTTTTTCTCTTGTTCCTCGTGAAATTGAGAAATTTCAAACTAAACGAACATATTATTGGAAAAATTCGAGTTTTTCATTTTTACTGTCTAATTTTGAATACTTTCCTCTAACACCTGTGGGGTCAAAATGCTCACCACACCCCAAAATGAATTCTTTGAGGGGTGTTCTTTCCAAAATGGGGTGACTTATGGGGGTTTTTCTCTCTGCTGACACTACAGGGGCTCTGCAATTGCACCTGGCGCTCGGAAACTTCTTCAGCAAAATCTGCAATGGAAAAGCTAATTGGCGCTCCCTTCCTTCTGAGCCCCGCTGTGTGCCCATACAGTGGTTTACGCCCACATATGGGGTACCGTAGTACTCAAGAGAACCTGCGTTACAAATTTTGGGGTGCTTTTTCTCTCATGTTCCTTTTGAAAATAAGAAACTTTAATCTAAACGTATATATTATTGGAAAATTTTAATTTTTCATTTTTTTACGGCCTAATGGTGAATACTTTCCTCCAGGGTTAAAATGATCATTATACCCCTAGATTAATTCTTTAAGGTGTCTAGTTTCCAAAATGGGGTCACTTATGGGGGTTTCTAGTATACAAACCTCCTAAATCAACTTAAAAAAAAAATTCACGATATTTTGATGTTTTTCACAAAAAACACACAAAGTAGTGACCAAATTTTGCCACTAACATAAAGTGCCATATGTGACGAAAAAAACAATCTCAGAATCGCTAGCATACGTTAAAGCATCACTTGGCTATAAGAGCATAAAGTGAGACAGGTCAGATTTTGAAAAATGAGCCTGGTCTTTTAGGTGCAAATAGGCTTGGTCTTGAAGGGGTTAAAGAGTGAAGTGTGCATATAGACCTTGCATATTGAAGCCCTTTATAGGACTAAAAAAAAATATGAAAAGATCTACCCACTCTCAATAAATCCATGTACATAAATCAGATGTACAATTAATTACTGGGTATAAAGGATGTCTACTATAACAGATGTCTACATTTTTAGCTTATAGGAAAACAGCTATGATAACTTGAGAAATGCACGTACACAAACCAGATGTACGTTTAATCACTCAATTTTTCCTGATGGACAGAGGAAGTTTTTTAGCTTATGTGAATACAGCTATGATAACTCAAGAAATGCACGGACACAAACCAGATATACGTTTAACCCCTTCTGGATTAGGCTAATTTTTGTTTTTGCATTTTAGTTTTTTCCTACTTGTGCTTAGAAGGTCATAGCACTTGCATTTTTACACCTAGAGACCCACATGAGCCCTTATTTTTTGCATCACTAATTACACTTTGCAATGACAGACTGAATTTTTGCATAAAATATGCTGCGCAACCAGAAAAAAATTATATGCGCAGTGAATTTGGAAAAAAACGCAATTCTTTGTCTTTGGGGGGATAAGTTTTTACTCCGTGTGTCGTATGAAAAAAACTGACTTGTTATGCATGTTCCTCAAGTCGGCACGATTAAAACGATATGTAACTTGCATAACTTTTCTTTTATGTGATGGCTTGTAAAAAATTCAAACCATTGTTAAAGGGGTTATCATTGTTAAAGGGGTTTTGAAACTCAGTTCCATTGAAGTAAATGGAGCGACTTTTTGATCGCTTTTTATTAAAATTTTTCTGGATTTGATGCGACCAAAAATGCTCAATTTTGCACTTTGGAATTTTTTTGCGCTGACGCCGTTTACCGTGCGAGATCAGGAATGTTATAATTTAATAGTTCAGGTGATTATGCGCGAGGTGAAACCAAATATGTTGATTTATTTGTTTATTTATATTTATAAAATGGGAAAAAGGGGGTGATTTGGACTTTTAATAGGGGAGGGGATTTTTTATTAATAAAAAAAATTTAAATTTTTGTTTTTCTTTAACTGGAAGTCCCCCTGGGGGGCTTGTATATAGACAGCACTGATCTCTCATAGAGATCAATGCTGTGTATATACACAGCAATGATCAGTGAGATCGGTGATACATTTGACAGCTGCATTTAGATGCTTAATTAGCCGGCGCAGCAACGGGACCCGTGTCGGCTAATAGAGGCACTCCCCGGCTGCAGATCACAGCCGGGAGCGGCGCCGTGCGACCCCTCTCTGAACTCCCACCGCGTCACCATGACGTATCAGATACGTCATGGAACTCTAAGGGGTTAATTACTGAATTTTTCCTGATGGACAGAGGACGTTTTTTAGCTTGTAGAAATACAGCTATAATAACTCACATACGTAATGCAGGTACTTAAACCATACCTCCCAACTTTGGCTGAGAGGAAAGAGGGACATGGAGACGCCCCTAACCCCACCCAAGACACGCCCTAAACCCCAAGACACGCCCCTAAATCAGTCATAAACATGATGTTTCGGCGAGTCGATCGCCATTTTCACGCTTCAAAATGGTCAAGAATTAATTTGCTGGCACCAAAATCATGGCTTGTGCTGCTAACATTTGTTATCTGTCTATCTATCTACCTATCTATCTATCTCCTAGAGATAGATAGATAGATAGGAGATAAATAAATAAATAGATAGGAGATAGATAGATGGGAGATAGATAGATAGACAGACAGACAGACAGAATATAGATAGATAGATAGATAGATAGATAGATAGGAGATAGGAGATAGATAGATAGATAGATAGATAGATAGATAGATAGATAGATAGATAGATAGATAGATAGATAGATGGGAGATAGATAGATAGACAGATAGATAGATAGATAGGAGATAGGAGATAGATAGATAATCTATCTATCTACCTATCTACCTCCTATCTATCTATTTATCTCCTATCTATCTATTTATCTATCTATCTATCTATCTATCTATCTATCTATCTCCTATCTATCTATTTATCTATCTCCTATCTATCTATCTATCTATCTCCTAGAGATAGAAAAAAAGGGGAAGAAGCCGCACCTCCAGTTCCAGGTGGCGGGTGCTGTATGGAGTAAGCCCCTAGGCTCGGGGTCCCAACAAATATCGAAGAAAATTCCGCAGCACACCAGCTTGTAGTGAATGCTTGCTTGCTTGACAATGGTCTTGGAGTAGACAGAAACGTTGCATCTCTTTTGTGTTTTTGCTACTTGCAATAAATACTACTCCTTTTTCACTATAAGCTGGTGTGCTGCGGAATTTTCTTCGATATCTCCTAGAGATAGATAGATAGATAGATAGATAGATAGATAGATAGATAGGAGATAGATAGATAGATAGGAGATAGATAGATAGATAGAAGATAGATAGGAGATAGATAGATAGGAGATAGATAGATAGATGGGAGATAGATAGATGGGAGATAGATAGATGGGAGATAGATAGATGGGAGATAGATAGATGGGAGATAGATAGATGGGAGATAGATAGGAGATAGATAGATAGATAGATAGGAGATAGATAGATAGGAGATAGATAAATAGACAGATATCTATCTCCTATCTATCTATCTATCTATCTATCTCCTATCTATTTATCTATCTATCTATCTATGTAAAGCCCCCCTGTGTACCAGAAAAATAAAAAAGGATACTGACATGGCAGCACAGCAGTGGATTTCTCAGTAGTAGTGGCTACTTGCACAGCCTCACTCACAGCTCCCAGCCCCCGCAGCTCCTATCTCCAGCTCCGCGGCCCCTGCACTCTTCTCTTCTGTCTGTCCCTGACATGTGACGTCATCAGCAGCGAGGAGAAGATAAGCAGGGGAGAAGATGAATGCCAGTGCCGCGGGGCTGTAGATAAGAGCTTCGGGGCTGGCAGCTGTGCGGTATGTGAGCTCAGGGCTTTGAGAGGGTCAGCTGCCCCTGACAGATACTGAAGGCCACAGCTGCTGAGTGTCAGATGGCCTTCAGTGTCACAGTTTGTGGCTGTGGCAGTGGCAGCCCCCCCCCCAGTCTGACAGCGGTCCTGGTTAATTAAATCAAAATATGCAGACACCCCCCTTGCCCCCCCCCCCCCGGCCTGATATAGGACACTGCTAATCACTCTGCTGTCTGACTGCAGCGCCTCCCCCCTCCGACCCAAGCCAGAATGCATAACAGCACAGTGATGAAGACCCCCCCTCCCCCAGTGGTGTCAGAATGCTGTGGCACCCCCCCCCCCCCCCCACACACACACACAGTGTCTCCAGTAGGTAATGCCCCCAGTTACACCCCCGATCCCGGCCCCATCCGCATCCTTGCAGAGAGCACTCTCATTATGAACACCTTCCCTGTCAGATAGCCTCCCCCCACCATGATTTAAAAAAAGAATACGCACATACTCACTCTCTTCTGTTCTGTGCTTCAGCCCTCCTGCTTCTCCTTCCTCTCGGCTCTGCTGGTGACGTCACTCTCCCGCTCCGCGCCAGAATGCAGGGGATGAGAGAGACCTCTTGTGACCGGAGGCAGAATGCAGCTTCCGGCCACTAGAGCGATCTGTGCACAGCCCCTATCTACCAGCGCTGATCAGGAGCACCCGCAATTAAAGGGCCAGGTACGTTTTGGGAAGCGGGACACTTGGGGCCCGTTCCGGGACAGCGGGACATGGCCCCGAAATCGGGACTGTCCCGCTGGATCCGGGACGGTTGGGAGGTATGCTTAAACCAGATGTACTTTTTATCCCTATATAACATGTGTACTATTTTGTATTTTTCCTGACGGACAGAGGACCTGTCAGGACTGGCAGGCGTAGACAAGACAAGAGACAGTGGGCCCTAGATCTGAACCCACCCACTGTCACCCGCCTCAGTCGGCCCTAGGCGGCCGTGGACAACCACGTTGACGTTCCCTGCGCTAAATACGTGCACACGGAACAAGACGGACAAACAACACAAAAGAATGGTCAAACAAGCCAGGTCCAAAATCCAAACAGGCAATGCAGTACAAAATCAGCAAGCAAACGGGTAGTCAAAAAGTCAGGCAGGAGGTCAGGGATCAAGTCGAGCAAAACAGAGGGATTAGGAGTGGGGATCGCAGGAGTAGACAAGGGAAGCTGGGATCAGGGTATTAAGCTAATAACCAGCACTGGAACTCTGTCTTAGCTTCCTATTTATACTGAACCAGAGCCCAGTCCGAATCCCCATTGGACCGGCGCTCAGATATCCAGGTTCCAGATAGGCAGAGATTCCTGTCAGTCTAAAGACCTACTCAGCTGGAAAGATCAAGTCTCCTAGGAAATCAGATTAACTCCCGCATTGCCAGGTAGCAGAGAAGCAAGCGGGTGTGGCACACAGAAGCAAAAGCAGGTTCAGTTCACACCAGGTTTCAGCACAATCCTGACAGGACCTTTTGCAGTTTATAGGATTAGAACTGTAATAACTCAAGAAATTCACGTACACAAATGAGATGTATGTTTAGTTAATGTATAACAGATGTGAGCAGACCAAAATACACTTTTAGGCACTATGTATAAATTGGCAAATCCAATATGCAGCCTGCAATCCCAAAGATATATATTGCTGTGGCTGCAATGGTGTCTATGGACAGGAAAATGCTTGTTGCAAATATGCTAGTGTAACTATGATGAACACCCCACTAATCTCTCTAATCTCAATGCCTATCTCTGTAATATCACTAATCTCACTGCCTATCTGTGAGATAGCTGTCTGTACAGAAAAGTGAGTGAGGAGACAATGGCATTCAGAAAGCTACATGGGGACTACTCGAAATGGCTGCATGCAGTCAGATGATACACTGCGATAGCCGTCTGTACAGCATAGTCAGTCAGTCAGTCAGTCAGTCAGTGAGGAGACAATGGCGCACAGAATGCAGCACAGTGATTAATTGAAATGGCAGCGTGCAGACTATCGATGGTACACTGCAATTGCCATCCACACAGCATGCTGAATGAGAAGAAAATGGCGCCCACTGTGATGTGTTCTGGATGCCATTTTCTGCTCACTCACTGTGCTGTACAGACTGCTCTCTGTCTACTTGCATGCTGCTATTTAGCTTAGTTGGTTAGTGAGGTGTGTAGCAAGCTTAGGGACTTAGGAACAAGCTTAGGGACTTAGGAACAAGCTTAGGGACTTAGGGACTAGTGTTGATTGAGCTGTTCAAGAAAAGTTAGTTCGAGTTGAACATCTCGATTTTCTCGAACCGAACATTTTACTGTTCGTTCGAGTTAGTATTTGAGTTCCAGTTAGCGTTTGAGCCCCTTTTTACTAGCCAATCAGTGCAGATAACGTCAGAAAGTGTCAAAAACGTCATTGCTGAGGTGTAGGGGTCTCATTGGCTGCTAAAATCACATGACCATCTCATATAAAAGTCACTGTGCTGTGTGCCATTTTCTCCTCACTCACTGTGCTGTACAGACTGCTCTCTCAGTGTCTCATTGTTGCATGCTGGCATTAAAATTAGTCAGATAGGAAATGAGATTAGTGAGGTGTTTAGCAAGGTTACACTAGCATATTTGCAACAAGCATTTTCCTGTCCATAGACACCATTGCAGTCACAGCAATACTTAGGGTACAAACACACACACCATATACGCAGCAGATACGCAGCAGATCTGCAGCAGATTTGATGCTGTGTTCAGTTATATAGATCTAATCTGCTGCGTATCTGCTGCGTATTGCAGCAGTAAATACGCAGCGTATACGGTGTATGTGTTTGTACCCTTACTGTAGCTTTGGGATTGCAGGCTGCGTAGTGGATTAGCCAATTTATACATAGTGCCCAAAAGTGTTCCAAATGCTGCCGACACTTTTATCTCCCCTGTCGCCGTAAATTATTGGTAACGGGATTAAAAGTCAGATGCCCCAGATTACCTGTAACCACCCCGCATTACCTGTAACCTCCCCGCATTACCTGTAACCACCCCACATTACCTGTAACCACCCCAGATTACCTGTAACCACCCCGCATTACCTGTAACCTCCCCGCATTACCTGTAACCACCCCACATTACCTGTAACCACCCCAGATTACCTGTAACCACCCCGCATTACCTGTAACCACTCCGCATTACCTGTAACCACCCCACATTACCTGTAACCACTCTGCATTACCTGTAACCACCCCAGATTACCTGTAACCACCCGGATTACCTGTAACCACCTCGCATTACCTGTAACCACCTCCCATTACCTGTATCCTCCCTGCATTACCTGTAACCACCCGGATTACCTGTAACCTCCCCGCATTACCTGTAACTACCCCAGATTACCTGTAACCACCCCGCATTACCTGTAACCACCCCAGATTACCTGTAACCACCCCGGATTACCTGTAAGCACCCCGCATTACCTGTAACCACCCCAGATTACCTGTAACCACCCCGCATTACCTGTAACCACCCCACATTACCTGTAAGCACCCCGCATTACCTGTAACCACCCCGCATTACCTGTAACCTCCCTGCATTACCTGTAACCACCCCAGATTACCTGTAACCACCTTGCATTACCTGTAACCACCTCGCATTACCTGTAACCACCCCAGATTACCTGTAACCTCCCCGCATTACCTGTAACCACTCCAGATTACCTTTAACCTCCCCGCATTACCTGTAACCACCCCAGATTACCTGTAACCACCCCAGATTACCTGTAACCACCCCGGATTATCTGTAACCACCCCAGATTACCTGTAACCACCCCAGATTACCTGTAACCTCCCCGCATTACCTGTAACCACCCCAGATTACTTGTAACCACCCCGGATTACCTGTAACCACCCCGCATTACCTGTAACCACCCCAGATTACCTGTAAGCACCCCGCATTACCTGTAACCACCCCAGATTACCTGTAACCACCCAGGATTACCTGTAACCACCCCGCATTACCTGTAACCACCCCAGATTACCTGTAACCACCCCGGAATACCTGTAAGCACCCCGCATTACCTGTAACCACCCCAGATTACCTGTAACCACCCCGGATTACCTGTAACCACCCCAGATTACCTGTAACCACACCTCATTACCTGTAACCACCCCAGATTACCTGTAACCACCCTGCATTAACTGTAACCACCCCACATTACCTGTAAGCACCCTGCATTACCTGTAACCACCCCCCATTACCTGTAACCACCCCGCATTACCTGTAACCTCCCTGCATTACCTGTAACCACCCCAGATTACCTGTAACCACCTTGCATTACCTGTAACCACCCCAGATTACCTGTAACCACCTTGCATTACCTGTAACCTCCCCGCATTACCTGTAACCACTCCAGATTACCTTTAACCTCCCCGCATTACCTGTAACCACCCCAGATTACTTGTAACCACTCAGGAATACCTGTAACCACCCCGCATTACCTGTAACCACTCCACATTACCTGTAATCACCCCAAATTACCTGTAAGCACCCCGCATTACCTGTAACCACCCCAGATTACCTGTAACCACCCCAGATTACCTGTAACCACCCCACATTACCTGTAAGCACCCCGCATTACCTGTAACCACCCCAGATTACCTGTAACCACCCCGGATTACCTGTAACCACCCCAGATTACCTGTAACCACCCCAGATTACCTGTAACCTCCCCGCATTACCTGTAACCACCCCAGATTACTTGTAACCACCCCGGATTACCTGAAACCACCCCAGATTACCTGTAACCACCCCGCATTACCTGTAACCACCCCAGATTACCTGTAAGCACCCCGCATTACCTGTAACCACCCCAGATTACCTGTAACCACCCCGGATTACCTGTAACCACCCCGCATTACCTGTAACCACCCCAGATTACCTGTAACCACCCCGGATTACCTGTAAGCACCCCGCATTACCTGTAACCACCCCGCATTACCTGTAACCACCCCGCATTACCTGTAACCTCCCTGCATTACCTGTAACCACCCCAGATTATCTGTAACCACCTTGCATTACCTGTAACCACCCCAGATTACCTGTAACCTCCCCGCATTACCTGTAACCACTCCAGATTACCTTTAACCTCCCCACATTACCTGTAACCACCCCAGATTACTTGTAACCACCCCGCATTACCTGTAACCACTCAGGAATACCTGTAACCACTCCACATTACCTGTAATCACCCCACATTACCTGTAATTACCCCGCATTACCTGTAACCACCCCAGATTACCTGTAACCACCCCGGATTACCTGTAACCACCCCGCATTACCTGTAACCACCCCGCATTACCTGTAACCACCCCAGATTACATGTAAGCACCCCGCATTACCTGTAACCACCCCAGATTACCTGTAAGCACCCCGCATTACCTGTAACCACCCCGCATTACCTGTAACCACCCCGCATTACCTGTAACCTCCCTGCATTACCTGTAACCACCCCAGATTATCTGTAACCACCTTGCATTACCTGTAACCACCCCAGATTACCTGTAACCTCCCCGCATTACCTGTAACCACTCCAGATTACCTTTAACCTCCCCACATTACCTGTAACCACCCCAGATTACTTGTAACCACCCCGCATTACCTGTAACCACTCAGGAATACCTGTAACCACTCCACATTACCTGTAATCACCCCACATTACCTGTAATTACCCCGCATTACCTGTAACCACCCCAGATTACCTGTAACCACCCCAGATTACCTGTAACCACCCCGGATTACCTGTAACCACCCCAGATTACCTGTAACCACCCCGCATTACCTGTAACCACCCCAGATTACATGTAAGCACCCCGCATTACCTGTAACCACCCCAGATTACCTGTAACCTCCCCGCATTACCTGTAATTACACCAGATTACTTGTAACCACCCCGGATTACCTGTAACCACCCCAGATTACCTGTAACCACCCCAGATTACCTGTAAGCACCCTGCATTACCTGTAACCACCCCAGATTACCTGTAACCACCCCAGATTACCTGTAACCACCCCGGATTACCTGTAACCTCCCCAAATTACCTGTGACCACCCCGAATTACCTGTAACCACCCCAGATTACCTGTATCCACCCCGGATTACCTGTAACCACCCCAGATTACCTGTAACCACACTGCATTACCTGTAACCACCCCAGATTACCTATAACCACCCCGCATTACCTGTAACCACCCCACATTACCTGTAACCACCCCACATTACCTGTAACCACCCTGCATTACCTGTAACCTCCCCGCATTACCTGTAACCACCTTGCATTACCTGTACCCACCCTGCATTACCTGTAACCACCCCGGATTACCTGTAACCTCCCCGCATTACCTGTAATCACCCCAGATTACCTATAACCACCCCGCATTACCTGTAACCACTCCGCATTACCTTTAACCTCCCCTCCCCTGCACCCGCTCTAGTTCAGCTGTGTCCTTCTTATATACCGGTGCCTAAAACTGTACACAATATTCCATATGTGGTCTGACTAATGATTTATAAAGAGGCAAAACTATGTTCTCATCTTTAGCATCTATACCTCTTTTGATGCATCCCATTATTTTATTAGCCTTGGCAGCTGCTACCTGGCACTGATCACTAAAGTTGAGTTTACTGTCCACCAATACCCCCAGGTCCTTTTTGGAAGTAGTTTTACCCAGTGTTTTATTATTTAGCACATAACTGTATTTATTATTTATACGGCCCAAGTGCATAACCTTACATTTATCCACATTAAACTTCATTTGCCAATTCTCTACCCAAGCCTCTAGCTTCTCCAAATCCCTCTGTAATATGATATTATCCTCCTCTGTACTGATTACTTTACCCAGTTTAGTATCATCTGCAAAAATGGAGATTCTGCTCTGTAGCCCCTCAACAAGATCATTAATAAAAATATTAAAAAGAAGTGGACCCAACACTGACCCCTGTGGTACCCCACTAGTAACTAAAACCCAATCTGAATATGTTCCATCAATGACCACCCTCTGTTTTCTATCACACAACCAGTTACTTACCCATTTGCATACGTTTTCCCCGAGTCCCAGCGTCCTCATTTTGTAGACCAACCTTTCATGCGGCACAGTATCAAATGCCTTTGAAAAGTCCAGATACACAACATCCACAGCCTCCACCCCGCATTACCTGTAACCACCCCAGATTACCTGTAACCACCCTGGATTACCTGTAACCACTCAGGAATACCTGTAACCACCTCAGATTACCTGTAACCACCCCGAATTACCTGTAACCATCTCAGATTACTTGTAACCACCCCAGATTACCTGTAACCACCCCGGATTACCTGTAACCACTCCAGATTACCTGTAACAACCCCGGATTACCTGTAACCACACCAGATTACCCGTAACCACCCCAGATTGCCTCAGACTGCCCATAACCCCCTCGATTGTTTATCACCACCCAAGATTGCCCATAACCACCCCCAGATAGCCAGTAAACACCCCCAGATTGCCTGTAATCACCCCAGATGGCCACAGACTTGCCATGACCACCCCAGATTGCCACAGACTGCCCGTCACCACCCCAGATTGCCCATCATTACCCCAGATAGCCAGTAACCAGCCCAGATAGCCAGTAACCAGCCAAGATTGCCCGTAACCACCCCAGATAGCCAGTAAACACCCCCAGATTGCCTGTAAACACCTCCAGATTACCCATAAACACCTCCAGATCACCTGTACTCTCATGTTTTTTTTATAGCAACTTTGCTATTCTAATAAACAATACTAGCTGCGGTTTTGCTCCAGCAAAATGACACTCCTTCCCTTCTGAGCCCCGCTGTGTGCCCATACAGTGGTTTATGCCCACATATGGGGTACCGTTGTACTCAGGAGGACCTGCGTTACAAATGTTGGGGTGCATCATCTCCTTTGTTCCTAGTAAAATTGAGAAATTTCAAACTAAACAAACTTTTTATTGGAGAAAATAAAATTTTTTCATTCTTACTGTCTAATTTTGAATACTTTTCTCTAATACCTGTGGGGTCAAAATGCACATCATACACCAAGATGTATTCTTTGAGGGGTGCACTTTCCAAAATAGGGTGACGTATGGGGATTCTATTCTGCTGACACTACAGGGGCTCTGCAAACACACCTGGCGCTCAGAAACTTCTTCAGAAAAATCTGCCCTGAAAATGCTAATTGGCGCTCCTTCCCTTCTGAGCCCTGCTGTGTACTCATACGTTGGTTTATGCCCACATATGGGGTACCGGTCTACTCAGTAGAACCTGCGTTACAGATTTTGGGGTGCGTTTTCTCTTTATGTTGCTTGTGAAAATGAGATAATTTAATGTAAACAAATATATTATTGGAAAATTTCTATTTTCCATTTTTTTAGGCCTAATTGTCAATACTTTCCTCCAGCCCCTGTAGAGTCAAAATGCTCATTATACCTCTAGGTTAATTCTTTAGGGTGTGTCGTTTCTAAAATGGAGTCAGTTATGGGGGTTTCCAGTATACAAGCCTCCTAAATCCACTTAAAAAAAGAACTGGTCCCTAAAAAAATCAGTTTTGGAAATTACATCTATATATGCTTACAAAATGAAGCCAGAATAAAGAAGACATATTGAAAATGTGACCTAGTAACTAATATATGTGATATGACTTAGTTTTTAGAAACAAAGAATTTCAAAGTTTGTAAAGTGCTAATTTTTCATGATATTTTGATGTTTTTCACAAAAAACACACAATACAGTGACCAAATTTTGCCACTAACATAAAGTACCATATGTGATGAAAAAACTCTCTTAGAATCGCTAGCATACGTTAAAGCATCAATGTGCTATAAGCGCATAAAGTGAGACAAGTCAGATTTAGAAAAATAAGCCTGGTCATTAAAGGACAACTCCCGCGGGACCCCCCCCCCAAAAAAAAACCACAGACACACACAGACACCATACTCACCATCCCTCCGGTGACGATCGCCACTCCATTCGCCCGCCGTCCGCCTCACCGTCACCGCCGTCCAGCGATGTCTCTGATTTCCGGGTCCTGGGGATGGAAAAGGCTGCCAGTGCGCTTGCGCACCGGCAGCCTTTTCATTGGCTGGAGCGCATCACATGGCTTCCAGCAACCTCAGCCAATCAGGGCTGACGAAGCTGGAAGTCATGTAATGCGCTCCAGCCAATGAAAAGGCTGCTGGTGCGCATGTGCACCAGCAGCCTTTTCCGTCCCATTCACTCTCTATGAAGACGCCGAGGAGGAAGAAGACCCGGACCGCCCCCCGGCTCTGACGTCGTCGTCACCAGATGCCGCCCGGGAGAAGAGGACCGTGACGATCGTAATAGGTAATGTATATATTCTTTAACTTCCGGGCGGGGGGGTCGGGGGTCCGAAAGTGGGGGAAGGGGGCCAGAACGGGTATTTAACCACATTACAAAGTTATATAACTTTGTAATGTGTGTTAAATAAGCTAAAAAAAAATTTCGTGGGAGTTGTCCTTTAAGGCCCAAATAGGCTTAGTCTTGAAGGGTTAAAGGTACATCTCGTTTGTGTATGTGCATTTGTTTAGCGATTACAGCTCTATTCCTATAAGCTCAACTGTGAACTTTGCATTATTAGACTCCTCCACATATACAGCCCTCCAACTGGTACTGTAGGATTAAATAATTATTAACATGGATTAACATAGCTTGGATGATTTGGGGCATGTGAGAAAAACATGCAGCAAGGTGGATGATAAAAAGGAATGGAAAAAATAAAGACAAGCACTGCATACTGTACATAAATAAAATTTTTATTAACAATAAAAAAAAAAATTAAGAAAAAAAAAAAAAATTAACTCTGCCTTTGGCATCGCCTTGCCAGCATTGTCTGCATTTCTGCAAGCTCAAGTGGCAGACCTCTCAGCAGGTGACTCGCTGCATAAAGGCGGGTGGACATGCGCCGGTATGCTGCCTCCAATTCAAAGTCGGTGGGTATTTCTGTTGAAGTACAAAAAAGTTGATAAACTATAATTTTCAACTCTTTCACTATCTCGATTAACCAGATAATAACACGCGGATGTGATTTAACTTGCTCTTCGTGTGGGCTTTATATAGAGATATACAAACATAGAAGATTGTCAGCAGAAAAAGACAACTGGGTCCATCTAGTCTGCCCTATTAGTATTTTCCTTTTTTTTTTATCTTAGGATAGATATATGTATACAGCAGGCAGGCCATTGTAGATTTACCAACTACATCTACTAAAAATGTTTCCTCAAAGCATCTAGTACTCTTTCCGTGAAGTAATATTTTCTCACTTTGCTTCTAATCTTTCCCCCAACTAACCTCTTGTTCTTGAGTTCAGTTTTTTCCTAAAAACACTTCCCTCTTGAACTTCATTTACTCCTTTAACATATATAAAGATTTCATATCATGTCCCCCCCTTTCCCTTCTTTCCTCCAGACTATATAGATTCACATCCTTAAGTCTTTCCTGGTGGGTGTTATGCCTGACACCCTCCACCATTTGGCTCTATACAGCGTATTCACAATTTCCCTCTTCCTACTGGTTAAGAAAAAAAGTCAACTGGTGGACTTCCCAGTCAGTCTCCCATGCCAGTACTTGCCGGACCTTAAAGGGGTACTCCAGGCAGGGATTATTTTTAGGGTATGACCGGGGAAGGGGTGGAAATAGAGGCCGCCGGCCACTTACCTCCCCAGTTCCATTGCCAGGTCCCGGATGGCACGTGACAAGGCAGCTCAGCTATTCAGCGGCCGAGATGGGACTCTGCTCTGACCACTAAATGGCTGAGCTGCCTTGATACGTCACGTCTCAAGCCACAGCTCAGACCAGGAAGTGGCGGCTAGACGTAAGAATGGGGTGGCGCGATCTGGGACCCGGCGATGGAACCGGGCAGGTAAGTGACCGGCAGCCTCTATTTCCACCCCTTCCCTGGCCTTACCCTAAAATTAACCCCATCCCGGAGTACCCCTTTAAGCCACATGGCAGTATGCGATCTGATCTAATCAATTTAGAATGTCCGTTAAAAGTAGGACATAAATTAATGTGTCAATGATCCCTAGTGCTTGGACATATATAAGTTTGTATGATTAGGGGTTTGTTCATACCGGACACAGACTATGGCTGATCTTGGAACGGCCCAGGTGAAAATTCCCCCGGAGACTACATGTCAGTAGGAGCCGAAAAATAAAACTGAACAAATAAGCTTATATATTGTAGAAGGAAGGTCCATCTGTAGCACATTGGTCTCAGAGCAGGTTTGGTCCCTGCTATGTTCTTGCCCACCTGTAATAAGGTACCTACCATTAGGGTCTATGTTTATCACTTGAGGTGGTGTGGGAGGGTCTGGGCTCCTTGCTGGAGATGGTGTCCTCTGTGGTGCAGCAGCTATCAAAAAAAAAAAAAAAGAAAGGCTTTACATTTATCTATAATCAACTTTAGCACTGCTGCTGGTGAATCATTTGGGATGGAATCCTATTCCTATTCCGTTTCTGCTCTACTGTATCACTGATTCTCAGATATAGAAGAAGACATAATGTGACAGCTGCATGCAAAAATACAATTTACTGTTGACAAAATTGTGTGTGTGTGTGTGTGTATATATATATATATATATATATATATATATATATATGCAGTGGTGTAAAAAAGTATTTGCCCCCTTCCTCATTTCCTGTTTTTTTGCATGTTCGTCACACTTAAGTGTTTCGGAACATCAAACCAATTTAAACAATAGTCAAGGACAACACAAGTAAACACAAAATGCAATTTGTAAATGAAGGTGTTTATTATTAAAGGAGAAAAAAATCCAAACCATCATGGCCCTGTGTGAAAAAGTGATTGCCCCCTAAACCTAATAACTGGTTGGGCCACCCTTAGCAGCAACAACTGCAACCAAGCGTTTGCGATAACTTGCAATGAGTCTTTTACAACGTACTGGAGGAATTTTGGCCCACTCATCTTTGCAGAATTATTCTGTTCAGAATTCAGTTACATTAGAGGGTTTTCCAGCATGAACAGCCTTTTTAAGGTCATACCACAACATCTCAATAGGATTCAGGTCAGGACTTTGGCTAGGCCACTCCAAAGTCTTCATTTTGTTTTTCTTCAGCCATTCAGTGGTGGACTTGCTGGTGTGTTTAGGATCATTGTCCTGCTGCAGAACCCAAGTTCGTTTTAGCTTGATTTCACGAACAGATGGTCGGACATTCTCCTTGAGGATCTTTTAGTAGACAGCAGAATTCATAGTTCCTGACGCAGCACAACAGCCCCAGAACATCACACTATCACCACCATATGTTACTCTTGGTGTAATGTTCTTTTTCTGAAATGCAGTGTTCCTTTTACGCCAGATGTAATGGGACACACAACTTCCAAAGAGTTCCACTTTTGTCTCATCGGTCCACAGAATGTTTTCCCAAAAGTCTTGGGGATCATCAAGATGTGTTTTGGAAAAATTGAGACGAGCTTTAACGTTCTTTTTGCTCAGCAGTGGTTTTCTTCTTGGAACTCTGCCATGCAGGCCATTTTTGCCCAGTCTTTTTCTGATGGTGGAGGCATGAACTCTGACCTTAACTGAGGCAAGTGAGGCCTGCAGTTCTTTGGACGTTGTTGTGGGGTCTTTTGTGACCTCTTGGATGAGTTGTCGCTGCGCTCTTGGGGTAATTTTGGGCGGCCGGCCACTCCTGGGAAGGTTCACCACTGTTCCATGTCTTCGCCATTTGTGGATAATGGATCTCACTGTGGTTCACTGGCTTCCCAAAGCTTTGGAAATGGCTTTATAACCCTTTCTAGACTGATAGATCTCAATTACTTTCTTTCTCAATTGATCCTGAATTTCTTTGGATCTTGGCATGATGTGTAGCTTTTAAGGATCTTTTGGTGGACTTTACTGTCAGACAGCTCCTATTAAAGTGATGTCTTGATTGAGAACAGGTGTGGCAATAATCAGGCCTGGATGTGGCTAGAGAAATTGACCTCAGGTGTGATAAACCACAGTTATAGTATGTTTTAACAACGGGGCAATCACTTTTTCACACAGGGCCATGATGGTTTGGATTTTTTTTTCTCCTTTAATAATAAACACCTTCATTTACAAATTGCATTTTGTGTTTACTTGTGTTGTCCTTGACTATTGTTTAAATTGGTTTGATGTTCCAAAACACTTAAGTGTGACAAACATGCAAAAAAACAGGAAATGAGGAAGGTGGCAAACACTTTTTCACACCACTGTGTATATGTATATATATACATATATATATATACACTCACCGGCCACTTTATTAGGTACACCATGCTAGTAACGGGTTGGACCCCCTTTTGCCTTCGGAACTGCCTCAATTCTTCATGGCATAGATTCAACAAGGTGCTGGAAGCTTCCTCAGAGATTTTGGTCCATATTGACATGATGGCATCACACAGTTGCCGCAGATTTGTCGGCTGCACATCCATGATGCCAATCTCCCGTTCCACCACATCCCAAAGATGCTCTATTGGATTGAGATCTGGTGACTGTGGAGGCCATTGGAGTACAGTGAACTCATTGTCATGTTCAAGAAACCAGTCTGAGATGATTCTAGCTTTATGACATGGCGCATTATCCTGCTGAAAGTAGCCATCAGATGTTGGGTACATTGTGGTCATAAAGGGATGGACATGGTCAGCAACAATACTCAGGTAGGCTGTGGCGTTGCAACGATGCTCAATTGGTACCAAGGGGCCCAAAGAGTGCCAAGAAAATATTCCCCACACCATGACACCACCACCACCAGCCTGAACCGTTGATACAAGGCAGGATGGATCCATGCTTTCATGTTGTTGACGCCAAATTCTGACCCTACCATCCGAATGTCGCAGCAGAAATCGAGACTCATCAGACCAGGCAACGTTTTTCCAATCTTCTACTGTCCAATTTCGATGAGCTTGTGTAATTTGTAGCCTCAGTTTCCTGTTCTTAGCTGAAAGGAGTGGCACCCGGTGTGGTCTTCTGCTGCTGTAGCCCATCTGCCTCAAAGTTCGACGTACTGTGCATTCAGAGATGCTCTTCTGCCTACCTCGGTTGTAACGGTTGGCTATTTGAGTCACTGTTGCCTTTCTATCACCTCGAACCAGTCTGCCCATTCTCCTCTGACCTCTGGCATCAACAAGGCATTTCCGCCCACAGAACTGCCGCTCACTGGATGTTTTTTCTTTTTCGGACCATTCTCTGTAAACCCTAGAGATGGTTGTGCGTGAAAATCCAAGTAGATCAGCAGTTTTGGAAATACTCAGACCAGCCCTTCTGGCACCAACAACCATGCCACGTTTAAAGGCACTAAAATCACCTTTCTTCCCCATACTGATGCTCGGTTTGAACTGCAGGAGATTGTCTTGACCATGTCTACATGCCTAAATGCACTGAGTTGCTGCCATGTGATTGGCTGATTAGAAATTAAGTGGTAACGTGCAGTTGGACAGGTGTACCTAATAAAGTGGCCGGTGAGTGTGTATATATATGTGTATATATATATCTTAAATGGGTTATATAATGTAGTCTAGGGTTTATTTACATTTTTTTTATTGCATCTGACGTCCACTCCCAGTGTCGTTACTGTCAGTAGTACAATAGCTTTTCGGAGGGGCCTTTTCATAGTATGAAGCATTTTTCATGTAGGGAGGGAATGGGGGAAAACTTTTTTCCTTCGCACTACTCCTTTAAGGCCATTTTACAACTGGTCATTAGGGGTTAAATATACAATTACTAGAAGGTGAGGACAGAGGATCCGCTTGTCTTGGACGTTGCCTGCGTTGTTGGCGTCGCTCTACAAAATAAAGCAGTACCCACATGTCATTAGCTGTTTTATTACACACCCCGGTATGAGGTCCCCTACATATTACACACCCCAGTATGAGGAACCCAGCATATTACACACCCCAGTATGAGGAACCCAGTATATTACACACCCCAGTATGAGGAACCCAGCATATTACACATCCCAGTATGAGGTCCCCATCCGCCTTTATGCAGCTAGTCACCTGCTGACAGACCTGAAACTTGAGCTTGCAGAAATGCAGGCAATGCTGGCAAGGTGACGCCAAAGGCAGAGTTAATTTTTTTTCTTTTCTTAAAAATTCTTATTTTGTTGTTAATAAAAATGTTATTGGTATATGCAGTGTTTATCTTTATTTTTGCATTCATTATTATCATCGACCTTACTGCATGTTTTTCTCTTTGGGACTCCCCAGTCTATTACACAACCCAGGATTAGGTTCCCAGCATATTACTCACCTCGGCTTATCTCTGAACGGATCTGTCTCAGCTGCTCTGGGCTTTTGTACTTGAGGTCAGACCACTTTTTTTGTATCTGCCCCCGATTTCTTTTCAGATTAAACTTCCTCCGCAAGCCAACAATTATGTTTTTAATAATATTTTTTTTTTAATGCAGATTAGGATTCTGCACTGATCCCTTTGTTAGATCGTAGTCTATCCTGTCCATGAGTTGGACAAGGTATTTGGCTTCAGCAAATCCAAATGGGGAGTATCTCTGGGCCATGTTTTCTTCCAGCTTTGCCAATACACAAGGGCCTGGCATTCGTCGTGCATATTGCGTCATACATACACACGAGCGCGTAATATTTACGCTAATATTACACACCACCTAATACGTACACAAGTACCGCACATAATATATACGCTAATATTACGCACCACCTAATACATACGCAAGTACCGCTAGACCAGAAGGTACACTTCTACTTTACGTTCATGCACCCAGGCATGCTTCCCCTGCTGTCCCATATGCATTCCAGAGGTGTTGGCATCATTTTATGAGGTTTCAATGTGCACTTGGTGACCTCCTAGTGGTCAAATATTGATTTCCAATATTTTTTCTTCCATAGACCATAATGGGATTCCATATTCGTACGAATATCGGGAGATATTGGGTTCCCTTCAGACTTATCCTCTTATGGCCCAACGCGTTTCAGCAGCTTCTCATCAGGGGTCTTGCTGCTTTTTATTCCAAGGTACGGGACGTTCCTTATGCTGGTGTTCAGCTCTGATGATGGCTGCACACTACTACATACCGTGTTCGGCTTTCTTAAATACTCAGCCTGTGTACTCCTCTTTTTTGATTGACATGTTAATCCTCCTATCGTTGCTGCTTCCAGCTCATACCCCACAGAAGGTTTCACTTATGTCCTTAAGGCTTAAGACACATGACTATGCGTCCCATCTATTGCTTAGCTACTGATGCTTCCTTAGTGCCAAGCCTCGCTTTCGCCCTTCTTACCACAACAATCCTGATGTATTTATTCTTACATTTGAGGTAGGTTGTTTCAACTTATTATTGTTTGTGACCATATGACTTATCAGAAGCACATATGAAATGAAATCATTCAACCCGTTTGGTACCCAAAACATACAGATAGGTGGATCTAGATTGTGAGCCCTAATGGGGAAAGGGAACAATAATTGGCAATAACTATGTATGTAAAGTGCTGCGGAATCTGTGTGCGCTATACAAATAAAAGCATTATTATTATTATTTCACTGTGTTTAGTCGGAATGTCCAAAATGCTTCTGTCTGCATGAGTAATTTGTTATAGTCACGCCGACTTTTTAACATCTTCAATCACTTGGCATCTCAAATTTTCACAGTGGCCCTCATGTTATTCTGTAAAGTGAAGGGCCACAGAAGTGTCTCTTATATTTTTTATATCTCCTATGTGCTCACTCAGTCTTTTCCTGATAGATCGGTATGTCTTTCCCACATAGTTGAGTGGGCAAGGGCAAGTCAGTTGATACACTACTCCTTCTGTAGAACAGTTAACAAATGTTCGTAACTCAAATACTTCTCCTGTACTCGCACTTTTTATTTGTTTACTCTGCAGAACATATTTGCACATCGTGCATTTGCCACATCTGAACATACCTTTAGTTCTAGAGATGAGCGAATGACTCGGAAATTCGTTTACCGAAGTTCGCAAATATTCGCACGAATTTGAGAATATTCGCGAATTACATATAACCGATTTTCATTTAAAACAGTTAAACTATAGTAGATTCAATAGTGGGACTATTAAAAAAGGGCAAATTTTTCACCCCATGTTGCTATGAAAGTTGAAAAATGTTGATTTTTAAAAAAATGTCAATCAACCTGTCAATTATTCAATTTCCGCCATGGACAGCAGTGGACATCAGTGGATCAGCGGCATAAACTCATTTTTGTCCCAGGACAGCAGTGGACATTGCTAAAATAGCGGGCATCATTGGCGCCAGTGGATCAGTGGCATAAAATGAGTCTTTCTCACAGGACAGCATTAGACATTGTAAAGCAGAAGCCCCATCAGGGGCAATGTCTTAGCCCTAGGGGTGCCAGGAATGTGACTTTGCGCTCCTCGGTCCGTGCTGGGTGACCGAGGAAGCGATGAGCCTATGGTTGTTTTTTTATTTGCTGAATGCTGTCTTAGCTTTCAAGCCACACCCACATTGCCTGTGACACTCTGGCAGTGGTGGGGTTAATCCGTCTTTAGGCCTGTCCAGCTGAGCTGGGTGCTAAGATCAGAGCTGATCCAATCAGCTGCCGGACCCAGTCCCTGATCCCAGATAAATATCAGCTAGCTCCTCATTTCCCTGCAGTTATACTCTAAAGCTTTTACCTCTGCTATTGTCTGTGTATTTCTGCCCTTTGGCTTTGTTTCCTGACTTCCCTGTTTTGCCGCCTGTCCTGACATTACCATTACCGCCTGACTTTGACTACTCTTTTGGATCTTGATTGTGTACTTTTGCCGCCCGACGTTGCGGACCCGGATTGTCTACTCTAGCTTATTGTGTTTGTTTTGTCTATCCTGTTCTGTGTTACAATTTATCAGTGTACTGACTGCTATTGTGGTTGTCCTCGGCTGTTTAGGACCGTTGAGGAGAGTAGGTAGGGACAAAAGGTGGGTTCTAGTGGCTAGGGCTCACTGTCTTGTCCTGTTCCCTACCTCGGTCCGGCGCTTCTTCAGGAAATCTTTCAGTCCTGGGAAGGAGCGGAAGAACCTATGTACAATGAGGTGAAGGTAGTCTCTGGGTGAAGGTAGAACACTGGAATGGGCAGTCCATGGCAGATTTGTGTCTTTTTAACACACTAAACCCCAACAAAACATAACCCCCGGTGGTATGGTGTGGCTGTAAGAGGCAGTACTGTGCCTCTTGAGTAGGAATAGGGGTTCAGGTGGAGCTCCTGGTCCAACTCCACTCCAAACTAAGAGCTGATGAGGCTCTGAAACCCATCTGGTGGAGCTCTATTAGAGACCTAAGGGTTTCCCAGGTGATGGCTCCCAGGTGAGACTCCCAGGGTGGGAGAACACAGGCAGTGCTAGGCCTGTGGGAGCTGCAGCCAAGGAGTCTTGGTGAGACCAGTGGATCTGGTAGTGTTGAGCAGTGGGCTCAGAAGTGACAGCTAGGGAAGCTGTGTAGTACAGCCAGTGGCTAGACGGCCTAGGTTTTACAGACCCAGGAGATGGCAATCCCAGGGAGTGAGTAACCCGCAGATTGTCACATCCCCAAACAATAGCAAGTTAATGCCATATGGTATGCAGAGGCTCTGGCAGCTCACGATGCTTCACTGAGGCACTGTTAACAAAGTACCATTTGGTTCCATTGTTGTCCTCTATGAAGTCATACCCCCGATCACGGCTGAACTCTCATATAGTCCCCTGCAGCCGCAAGGGTTGAGCGTCCTTTTCAGTGGGCTCACTGAGTCTCTGGTGGATCTCCCGCTCACGGTCCATTCGTTCTTTGTAAAATTACTGATACTTAAGGGCAGCTGTGGTGTGGGTCTGCTCTCTGGAACAGAGCTCCTGTACCTTACAGGCTCTGTGGATCTCCTGGAGGACCTGCTGCAGACAGTCCTCATCCCTGAAGAACGACTGTCATATCACAGGCCCCTCTGGGCTCGGTGGCCTGCCGTCCATAAGTCGGGGCTGTATCACTACCCTTTACTCCAAGGGGATTACAGGGGGATGACCTGATGCGTTTGAATCTCTAGCACCTCTGCCACTTCTGGGTCGGGAGCCACAAGTGCTTCATTCTGAGGCATGCCAATGCATACCTGCTCAGAGGAGGTGGAGACAGGCTGCGGTTTGGGCATGTCCTCTGGCTTGTCGATAATGGCAGCTGCAGGAGCTTGGGACTCATGGTGCTGATGGCTTGCCAAGCTGCCGACGCCTGAACCACCTCCTTTGCTGGGCAGTCCACGTTCCACCCACATCCTGTGAGGGATAAAGGCACTGTTTCTCCTATCTCCAGCCAGAGTGCCATCTGCTTCAACAGGCGGCCACTGTGTACAGGGGGAGAGGTGGGGACTACACAGAGCTGCTGAATAGCAATTTTTACCTTATTCTAACCATATAACTGTATGCCAACACGGACAGCGGCAATCGCGGCCAACATGTTTGGCAAATTTTTTAAGCGAATCGGGCGAAGTGAATTTATCCTCAGATTCGCTGTGAATCTGGCTTCGCCAGAATCGAATCGCTCATCACCATTTAATTCCTTGATTACCCAGTCTTGTTCCCTCTAGGGGCAAGTGGCTATGGGTCACGTGATCCTTCAAATTGCGTCCTCTACGAGAAGTCACCATTGGTCTGGTTGGTATCAGATGTGCAATTGTTTGATCTAGTTGTAATATCGGCCAGTATTGTGATAATATTTTTCACTTCTTTCGCTTTCACATCATATGTGCCAACTATCCTCATTTCCTGTGCATTCTCTTTAGTAGTTTTTTTAGGAATCAATAGGTCATTTCTATCCCTTTGTAGAGCTTTCCAGTATGCCTTTTTAAGGGCTTTTTTTGGGTACCCCCTCTGTGTTAGTCGTTTTATTAATTCATTAGCCATCTTTTTAAATTCTGCCATTTCTGCTTGTTAGGAATATGACTTTGCACTGACTTTGCAGCTGAGGAAGCGCTGAGTTTGTCTGTTGTTTGCACTGAATATTGTCTGAATTGTGTTTTACTTTCCAGCCACACCTGCCTTGCCTGTCAGACTTCTGGCGGTGCAAGGGTTACTGCACTGCTAGGTCTGTTCAGCTGAGCTTGGTGCTGGGATCAGGGCTGGTCCAATCAGCTGCTGGACCTAGTCTCTGATCCTGGATAAAAAGCAGTCAGATCCTCAGTTCCCAGCTGGCTATTAGTTCACACTAGTTCCAGCTCCTCTGCTCCTTTCCCAGCGTTCCCTCTCCTAATACCCTTGCTATTGCTCTGCCCGTGTTCTGACCTCTTGCTTGACATCTGACTATCCGCTCTCTTTCTGATTTTGTACTGCGTTGTCCGATTGGTTTTGACTCTGCTAGCTGACTATCCTCCATTGTGTTTTGTTTGTCTGTCTACATTTGTGTGTTCACCTACTCAGTGTAGGGACCGATTCCGTGGTTGTCCGCGACCGTTTAGGGTCGTCCGTGGCAAATAGGTAGGGTCATTGGTTGGGGCAAGTTCAGGGCTCACTGTCTTGTCCGTGTCTCCCCAACCTGACAGAATAGCCAGCCACACACAAAAAAATACATATATTTATTTATTTTATTTATTTTTTTTTTGCCGTCACCTTGCATCATGGATACCATGAAGGCTCTGGTAAACCAGATGCAAGGTCTGAGGGCGTTGGTACAGAACCTTGCTGAGCGCATCCAGGAGCAAGAGACTGCACCCCGACAGGTGACCATGACCACCCCTCTACCTCCAGAACCTCCTGTGCAGCTCCCTGAAAAGTTTAAGGGAGACAGGAAGAGTTTACAAACATTTAGAGAGGGGTGCAAGTTGTTTTTTTCATTTGCGCCCCCGCTTCTCTGGAGGCGAGGACCAAAGGATGGGCATTGTTATGTCCCTCTTGCAGGGTCCTCCTCAGGAGTGGGCTTTTTCATTGTCCCCTGGATGCATGGAGTTGACCTCTGTTAATCAATTTTTTGCTGCCCTTGGGCTATTATATGATGACCCAGACCAGGCAGCAGTAGCAGAGCATCAGCTTACTTTTCTGAGACAGGGTAAGAGACCTGTAGAAGAATATTGTGCAGAGTTCCGGCAGTGGTGTGTACCATCCGGCTGGAATGATCCAGCTCTGCGGTGCCAGTCCGGATGGGGTTGTCGGATCAGGTTAAAGATCTATTGGTAGTGTACTCTACCCCTGATACTTTAGAGGAGACCATGACATTAGCCATACGGGTGGACAGACGACTCAGAGACAGACACAGAGAAAAAGACACCCCTGAATCTTCTAAAACCCTGTCCTGTGCTGTTTCTACTCCTAAGTTAAGTCCTTCTGTTCCTCTATTGCAAGATGAACCCATGCAACTTGGGGCTGCGGATACAAGATTAGACGGACCTACTGCCTACAACATAATCTCTGCTTGTACTGTGGATAGGCCGGACACCGGGTGAGGGAATGTACCTCCAGACCAGAACAACCTCCGGAAAAACTCCAGCACCTGAGTGACTATCAAGGGGGTCACTCAGGCGCCCAGGTACCTCTTGAAAAGAAAAACAAATTAATGTTGCCTATTTCTTTGTTTTTGGGAGACAAATGTCTTTCCGGTTATGCTCATGTGGTTTCGGGGGCCTCGGCCAACTTCATTAACTCTGCATTATGGTCAGCTCTGGGAATATGCCCGCTTCAGCTTAGGTGTCCGTTGACTATTACTGGTGCTGATTTTACACCTCTGGCCCAGGGTAAAATCAGGTACATTACTCCTTCTATGGAGGTGCAGGTTGGGTCAGTACACAAGGAGATTCTTCTGGTCATGGATAACTTGTCTTCTGACTTAATTTTGGGTTTTCCCTGGTTGGAACAACATAATCCTGTGTTCGATTGGTCCACTAGTGAGTTGATTAAATGGGGTCCAAAGTGTTCTTCTCACTGTATTGCATTAAATGTCACAGACTGTTCTGCTATGGAGGGAGAGAGTTCTGAGTTTTTAGCTGACTTTGCCGATGTGTTTGATGAGAAATCTGTGGAAGTTCTGCCACCGCACCGTCCCTATGATTGTGCGATTGACTTGATCCCTGGATCCAGGTACCCTAAGGGGAGAATTTTTAACTTGTCCAGACCAGAGAGGGAGCCATGCGAGAATATATTCAGGAAAGTCTTTGCAAAGGCCATATGCGTCCCTCCTGTTCTCCCCTAGGTGCTGGATTCTTTTTCGTAGGGAAGAAGGATGGTGGTCTCAGACCCTGTATTGGTTACCGTGAATTAAATAAGATAACCATAAAGAATCAACATCCTCTTCTTCTTATCCCTGACTTATTCACTCAGATTGTGGGAGCCCAATGGTTTTCTAAAATTGACCTACGTGGGGCATACAACCTGATAAGAATAAGGGAAGGAGATGAATGGAAAACCGCTTTCAATAAACCAGAAGGACACTTTGAGTATTTAGTTATGCCATTTGGATTAAGTAATGCACCTGCGGTTTTTCAGCATTTTGTTAATGATGTGTTTTGTGAATATCTTGGACGGTTTTTAGTGTTATACCTTGATGATATTTTAATCTTTTCTCCTGATTGGTCCTCTCACATATATCATGTCCGTAAGGTGATGGAACTGCTCCGACATAATCATCTGTTCGCAAAACTGTCCAAGTGCCAGTTCGGGATCCAGAAAGTCTCCTTCCTGGGATACATTATCACCCCAAATTCTTTCTGTATGGATCCCCTTAAGGTGGCCGCTATTGAGAATTGAAACGCCGAATCAGGGCGTGAAACGGCTGTCATCCCAGTGGAGGGTGTTGGCGTCCACATTACCCGCATGGATTGAACTTTAATCCTAAATAAAAGCTACACAACTGCAAAATGGTGAGTGCACCTCGCTGCTTTCTTTCCTACATATCACTATTGGGTTCTTGTTGATTTGGTTCTCCAAAATGTGCCATCTCATTCCCCTTAAGAAACTCCCTAATGCACGTACTTTAGCGTCTTTGTTTATTAATCATATTCTACGGCTTCATGGGGTGTCTGAAAACATTGTGTCTGACAGGGGGGTGCAGTTTGTGTCTAAGTTCTGGAGGGAGTTCTGCGGTCGATTGGGAACTTCATTATCATTTTCATGTGCCTTCCATCCTCAGAGCAATGGGCAGACTGAAAGAGTGAACCAGTCATTGGAACAATTCCTTAGATGCTTCGTTTCTAGTGCCCAGGACAAATGGAAAGAATATTTGTCATTGGCAGAATTCGCCCTAAATAATGGCGAAAATCAATCTATCAAAATGTTACAGTTTTTCTGTAACTATGGTTTTCATCCAAGGTATTCATCTGCGCATGCGTCTGAATCTGTTAACCTGTCAGCTGAAAAAACCTATAGTAGATTGTGCACAGTCTGGGCTTGAGCTTTTGAGAGCTTGGCTAAAGCCCAAGAATCTTCCAAAAAACAAGCCAACAAAAGACGCATATCTGGTCCAGAGTATTGTGTGGGTGACAAGGTGTGGCTTTCCACCAAAAACTTGAAGCTTAGGGTTTAGTCCGGAAAGCTAGTACCTAAATATATTAGTCCATATTTCATCACTGAGATCATTAACCCTGTTTCTTTCAGGTTACAACTGCCAAGAACCATGCGCATTCACAATGTGTTTCACAAATCCCTATTCAAGAGGTACGTTAGTCCGGTGTTGCCATCTACTCCCCCTGCTCCTCTGGTCGTTCAAGGGGATCTTGAGTTTGAGGTAGAAAAAATTCTGGACTCTCGCCGGGTGCAGAACTCTGTCCAATACCTCATCCATTGGAGGGGGTTCGGCCCAGAAGAGCGAACTTGGGTGGCGAGCAAAGATATTCATGCTCCTCGCCTCATACGCCAGTTCCATGCTCGCAATCCCTCTAAGCCAAGTCTTTTGGGTAAGGGTCCTGAGGCCCCTCATAAGAGGGGGGGTACTGTTAGGAATATGACTTTGTGCTGACTTTGCAGCCGAGGAAGCGCTGAGTTTGTCTGTTGTTTGCACTGAATATTGTCTGAATTGTGTTTTACTTTTCAGCCACACCTGCCTTGCCTGTTAGACTTCTGGCAGTGCAGGGGTTACTGCACTGCTAGATCTGTTCAGCTGAGCTTGGTGCTGGGATCAGGGCTGGTCCAATCAGCTGCTGGACCTAGTCTCTTATCCTGGATAAAAGCAGCCAGCTCCTCACTTCCCTGCTGGCTATTAGTTGTTACTAGTCCCAGCTCCCCTGCTCCTTTCCCAGCGTTCCCTCTCCTAATCCCCTTGCTATTGCTCTGCCCGTGTTCTTACCTCTTGCTTGACATCTGACTATCCGCTCTCTTTTTGATTTTGTACTGCGTTGTCCGATTTGTCCGTTGTCCGGTTTTAACTCTGCTAGCTTACTATCCTCCATTGTGTTTTGTTTGTCTGTCTACGTTTGTGTGTTCACCTACTGTAGTGTAGGGACCGACTCCGTGGTTGTCCCCGACCGTTTAGGGTCGTCCGTGGCAAGTAGGCAGGGTCATTGGTTGGGGCAAGTTCAGGGCTCACTGTCTTGTCCGTGTCTCCCCAACCTGACAGTGCTACAGTTCCTTCGAACACGTAAATATTGCCCTACTGGTATCCCTAATTTTAGGGGCTTTGGGTGGCAGCTATCCCAGGGAGGAATCCTGCTCTAGGGACAACAACGCCATCCTCTCCTCATGATATAGGTTCTGATCCCTTATAGTTTTTCATCCAATTGTTTAAAGGATTGACTAACAAGGGGCATAATCCCCAATTGGTGGTGTTTTGTTACTTTTGTGACCAAGTAATGTGAAGGAACCTTCACCCTCTCTTCTTTGGGCTGAATCTGCTAATTCCATTAGGTCCCTCAATGTCCCCACATTCTCTGTTTCCAGACCTAGTTGGTCACCTTGTGTCTTTTTCTTAATCTCATGGTACTTCCTCCATTTCAGATTTCTGGCAACCCTTTAGCCAACACATTCATTTCTGTTTTATTTAAATTCCGATTAGACAAATTGATCACTTGTAAGTTGTTGGTTGTTGTACGATCCTCTGTTCCTATTTCTGACTCCTCAGGATTTATTGTGACAAGGACGGAGTCCCTTCTAAAAAACCCAGTCCCATTCCTCTTCCCCTACCACAACCTCTAGCTCTTCCTCTCCCTTTCGTTCCTCCCCTTATCCTTTGATTGTCGTTGATTTCATTATCTGACCCATCCACATCAGAAGACGATACATCAGTTTCCTAATTTGTTGGTGTATTTATTTTTAGACAGTCATAGACCCTTTTCTCTTTAAAGTCTGTTACGTCTCTTTTGTATTGTTGATGTTTTCTTTCTTTAAGATCGGCCACAAATCTTAAAATATCTTCTAAAGTTTTTTCTTTCTTGCTAAAGTTAGCTTCTTCTCTTTGTAGGTTAATTGCTTCCCTAGCTTGATCCAGTTTTGTTGTTATCATTTCCAGCATTACCTTTTCTTCCTCTACTGATACTTTCATTAGTCGTAAGGAGCCCTCGGTGGCTTCCTTTACCCATCCTTCCAGGTCGTGGTAGGGGAAGAGGAAGGAGATGGTTTTTTTTAGAAGGGACTCCGTCCATGTCATGATATGTCCTGAGGAGTCGGAAATAGGAACAGAGGATCGTACAACAACCAACAACTTACAAGTGATCAATTTGTCTAATCGGAATTTAAATAAAACAGAAATGAATGTGTTGGCTAAAGGGTTGTCATGTGCTGTCAGTCAAATTTAATGCCTTTATGTGGACAAAAGATCTCTACATGTTTGCCAGAAATCTGAAATGGAGGAAGTACCATGAGATTAAGAAAAAGACACAAGGTGACCAACTAGGTCTGGAAACAGAGGATGAGGGGACATTGAGGGACCTAATGGAATTAGCAGATTCAGCCCAAAGAAGAGAGGATGAAGGTCCCTTCACATTACTAGGTCACAAAAGTAACAAAACACCACCAATTGGGGATTATGCCCATTGTTGTCTCTAGAGCAGGATTCCTCCCTGGTCATCAAACCCTCTGACAAGGGGGGTAACATCGTTGTGTTGACCAGGGAGGGATACGATGCGATGTGCCTGGATATCCTCATCGACAAAATTTTTTATAGTAGGTTAAGGGCGGACCCCACACAGGTATTCCAGAAACAATTGATAGAGATACTGGATCAGGCAAAGGCATAAAAAACCCCGTCCCGTTCCTCTTCCCCTACCACAACCTCTACCTCTTCCTCTCCCTCTCATTCCCCCCCCCCCCCCCTTATCCTTTAATTGTCGTTGATTTCAATATCAGACATATCTACATATTAGAAGACAATACGTCAGTTTCCTGATTTGTTGGTATATTTATTTTTAGACAGTCATAGGGTAACATCATTGTGATGACCAGGGAGGGATAGGATGCGATGTGCCTGGATAGCCTCAACAACAAAAAATGTTATAGGAGGTTAAGGGCGGACCCCACACAGATATTCCAGAAACAATTGATAGAGATACTGGATCAGGCAAGGGCATTAAAACGGATAGATACTAAAGAATGAATACCTTAAACCAGTGAACCCAAATATAGCGAGTTTCTACAGCACCCCAAAAGTGCATAAAGGATATCCCCCACTGAGAGGCCACCCCATAGTGGCAGGAATCAATAATCTGACACAGAATGTCAGTCAGTATATTGATTCAATATTGAGACAATTTGTTGAAACGTTGCCTTCATATGTGCGGGACACATCAGATGTCCTTAAGCATACAAATGAACTACATCTGGAGGAGGGAGCATATCTGGCTTCTCTAGATGTAGAAGTGCTGTATTCCTCAATTCCCCCATGAGGGGGGTACAGGCGGTGAAACATTATTTGGGCATGCGGGGCAACCAATATCAGGCCCATAATGAATTTGTGTTACAGTTGCTAGATTTTGTTCTGACAAAAAACGACTTCCTCTTCGGAGACTGCTTCTTCCCCTAGCAGCGGGGTACAGCGACGGGGAGTCCCTGCACCCCAACTTATGCAAACCTGTACCTCGGCTGCTGGGAGGATGGAGTTGTCTTCGGAGAGGAAATGTCAGAATGGACCAAACATGTCCAACTATGGTTGAGGTTCATAAACGACGTGGTGTTGGTGTGGACCTCAACCATAGAGAAATTTAATGAATTTGTGGAGACCCTAAATATAAATAACTTGTGTCTGAGATTCACGAAGGCTATCAGTGCGAAAGAAATTGAGTTCTTAGACCTCAAAATCTGGATATCGGAAGACCAGAAGATTCAAACCACAGTTCATCGCAAAGACACGGCAGCTAACTAAATATTAAGATGGGATAGCTGCCAACCAAAGCCCCTAAAATTAGGAAAACCAGTAGGGCAATATTTACGTGTCCAAAGGAACTGTAGCAAGCTGGCAGAATTTAAACAGAAAGCTAATGAATTGAGAACACGACTAACACAGAGGGGGTACCCAAAAAAAGCCCTTAAAAAGGCATACTGGAAAGCTCTACAAAGGGATAGAAATGGTCTATTGATTCCTAAACAAACTACTAAAGAGAATGTGCAGGAAATGAGGATAGTTGGCACATATGATGTGAAGGCGAAAGAGGTGAAAGAAATATTATCACAATACTGGCCGATATTACAGCTAGATCAAACAATTGCACATCTGATACCAACCAGACCAATGGTATTTCAAAGTCCATTCTCGGCACTCACCATTTCATGCTTCAAAAAAGTTTTATTGTACAAAATGACATGACATCATGACATATATAACGGCAACAGGACATTTCGGCGTCAAGCCTTCCTCAACTGTTGAGGAAGGCTTGAGGAAGGCTGAGGAAGGCTTGACGCCGAAACGTCCTGTTGCCATTATGAATTGACGGCCATGTTGAATTTTCTACAATTAAACTTTTTTGAAGCATGAAATGGTGAGTGCAGAAAATGGACTTTTGAAATACTATGAGGATTTTTTTCTTACTATGAGCAACACCCTTGACACAGACGTGCCGCCTAAAAAACTGTTTTCAACCAGACCAATGGTGACATATCGTAGAGTACGCAATTTGAAGGATCGCTTGACCCATAGCCACTTGCCCTTAGTGGGAACAAGACAGGGTAATCAAGGAACTAAAGGTATGTTCAGATGTGGCAAATGCACGTGCAAATATATTCTGCAGAGTAAACAAATAAAAAGTGCGAGTACAGGAGATGTATTTGATTTACGAACATTTGCTAACTGTTCTACAGAAGGAGTAGTGTATCAACTGACTTGCCCTTGCCCACTCAACTATGTGGGAAAGACATACCGATCTATCAGGAAAAGACTGAGTGAGCACATAGGAGATATAAAAAATATAAGAGACACTCCTGTGGCCCTTCACTTTACAGAACAACATGAGGGCCACTGTGAAAATTTGAGATGCCAAGTGATTGAAGTTGTTAAAAAGTCGGCACAGCGTGGTGACTATAACAAATTACTTTTGCAGAAAGAAGCACTTTGGACATTTCGACTAAACACAGTGAAACCAAAGGGGTTGAATGATTTCATTTCATACATGTGCATCCGATAAGTCATATGGTCACAAACAATAATAAGTTGAAACAACCTACCTCAAATGTAAGAATAAATACATCTGGATTGTTGCGGTAAGAAGGACGAAAGCGAGGCTTGGCACTAAGGAAGCATCGGTAGCTAAGCAATAGATGGGACGCATAGTCATGTGTCTTAAAGCTTAAAGAGTCACTGTCGTCCAGGCGATTTTAAGAAACTTTGTAATTGGGTTTATTAGGCAAATATGCCATTATCTGCATTCAAAAAGCCTTTTCCCAGGTCCCCCCTCAATCCTCTCCTTTCTGTTATCCACAGCAAAAAATCAGGAAATTGTGACTTGTTGCATCAGACGTACCCAGTCTGTTCTATAGAGAGGGGAGGGGGGAGGGGGGAGGAGGGAGGAGGTAGTTAGTCGACAGCATAAAGCTGAGAACAAAGGAATACACAAACACAGAGCTAGGTAAACGCTGTATTCAGAGGTCAGAGAGGTCAGTGCTGACTGTCGGAGGAGATAGAGGGTGATGTATTTGTAGATTAACTCTTTGTTGTCCTGTTTTATTTCCCTCTCTCCATAGGAGAACAATGAAGACAGGGGCGAGAGCTTCAAACTGCTTTTTCATGATAAAAATGCATTTTTGGCTAATAAACCCAATTACAAAGTTTCTTAAAATCGCCTGGACTATTGATTTCCGCAAAAAATAAAATTCACGACAGTGACACTTTAAGGACATAAGTGAAACCTCCTGTGGGGTATGAGCTGGAAGCAGCAACGATAGGAGGATTAACATGTCAATCAAAAAAGGGACGGACACAGGCTGGGTATTTAAGAAAGCCGAACACGGTATGTAGCAGTGTGCAGCCATCATCAGATCTGAACACCAGCATAAGGAACGTCCCGTACCTTGGAATAAAAAGCAGCAAGGCCCCTGATGAGTAGCTGCGGAAACGCGTTGGGCCATAAGAGGATAAGTCTGAAGGGAACCCAAAAACAGGGAAGTGATACACCTTCAGTAATTTTCATGACCTTTTTATATTTTTTGTATACTGGTATATCGGGACCAAAGCAAATAATGACACTGATGCTGTACCACATTAAGTGCAATATGGAAATACAGTGTAATGGAGGATACAGACAACTTAGAGTGTTATAAATAAATATACTGACTAATGTGCAATAGAAGAGAGAAGTGGTACAAAAAATGCATTGAAGTGGAAAAAAAAAAAAAAAAACGCAATGGAGTCTGAATAGTACCCAAAAAACTTTTTTCTCCTAACACATGTAGAAAGTTGTGTGTACTGGTGGCATATATTTTGTGCAATGGTGATGGCTGCGAAGCAATTTGTTTGGTAATCTTTTTAACCCTTTAAAGACCTGAACAATTTAGATTTTTGCTTTTTAGTTTTTTTCCTCCTTGTGCTTAAAAGGCCATAGCAGTTGCATTTTGTCACCTAGAGACCCACATGAGCCATTATTTTTTGCGCCACTAATTGTACTTTGCAAAGACATGCTGAATATTATTATAAAAATCACTGCGAAACCAGAAAAAAATTCAATGTGTGGTGAAATTGAAAAAAAAAGCATTGTTTTTATTTGGTGGATATTTGTTTTTACGCCGCTCGCCCTGGGGTAAAACTGACTTGTTATATATGTTCCTCAAGTCGTTACGATTAAAACGATATACTGTTTATCGATTAAAACGATATAACATGTATAACTTTTCTTTTATCTGATGGCCTGTAAAAAATTCAAACCATTGTTAACAAATATATGTTCCTTAAAATTGCTCTATTCCCAGGCTTATAGCGCTTTTATCCTTTGGTCTATGGGGCTGTGTCAGGTGTCATTTTTTGCGCCATGAGGTTTTCTTTCTATCGGTACCTTGATTGCACATATACGTCTTTTTGATCGCTTTTTAACGCTTTCTAGTATATACACTCTGATCTCTCATTGAGATCTATGCTGTTTACTTATACAGCATAGATCCATGAGATAGGCACTCGTTTGCTTTTCGGCTGCTGCAGCCGAAAACAAATGAGTGCCGAGCCGGGATCAGCGCCATCTTGGCGGAGACCCCGGTCGGCACCAGACACGGAGATCGCTCCTCCGGGACAACGTCCCGGGGGGGGGGGGGGGGCGATCTCCGCCACTAGACACCAGGGAAGTGCTGCATCCGGTAATCGGATGCAGCTGTCAACTTTGACAGCTGCATCTGATTACTTGATTAGCGGGCACGGCGATTGCACCGTGCCCGCTAATAGCCGCGGCCCCAGGCTACACGCGCCACCCGGGACCAGGCTTACCATGAGTTGAAGCCAGGGTTAACATATATATATATATATATATATATATATATATATATATAAAAATACACACCGTGGTTTATTGTCATACAGATACATAATATACTGTATATACCGTGTGTTATTGTCATACAGATAAATATCCAGGAAATAGAGTTCTCTCTGTTGCTAAATCTTTCTCAATGGCAAAAAGTGTAATTTTCACAGGAGTATTCCCCCCCAAAACATATTTGCTATAATAAATAGCCCACCCATAGCTTTCCATCTTTCCAATATCAAAGCTGGGTGACCTCCCTTATACTGCCTACTATACAAGATGCTGGGAAAGCTGGGTGACCTCCATTATACTGTCTTCTATACAAGATGCTGGGAAAGCTGGGTTACCTCCATTATACTGGCTACTATCCAAGATGCTAGGAAAGCTGAGTGACCTCTATTATACAAGATGCTGGGAAAGCTGGGTGACCTCTATTATACTGACTACTATACAAGATGCTGGGAAAGCTGGGTGATCTCTATTATACTGACTACTATACAAGATGCTGGGAAAGCTGGGTGATCTCTGTTATACTGACTACTATACAAGATGCTAGGAAAGCTGGGTGACCATCATTATACTGACTACTATACATGATGCTAGGAAACCTGGGTGACCCCATTACACTGCCTACTATAAAAGATGCCAGAAAAGCTGAGTCATCTCCATTATACTGACTAACATACAAGATGCAAGGAAAGCTGGGTGACCTCCATTATACTGACTAGTATACAAGATGCTGGGAATGCTGGGTGACCTTCATTATACTGACTAGTATAGAAGATGCTAGGAAAGCTGGATGACATCCATTATACTGACTACTATACAAGATGCTAGGAAATCTGGGTGACCCCATTATACTGATTACTATACAAGAGGCTAGGAAAGCTGGGTGACCTCCATTATACTGACTATAATAAAAGATGATGGGAAAGCTGGGTGATCTCCATTATACTGCCTACTATACAAGATGCTGGAAAATCTGGGTGACCTCCATTTTATTGACTACTGTACAAGATGCCGGGAAAGCTGAGTGATCTACCTTATACTGACTACTATACAAGATGCTAGGAAAGCTGGGTGACCTTCATTATACTGACTACTATACAGGATGTAGGAAAGATGGATGACCTCCATTATACTGACTACTATACAAGATGCTAGGAAAGCTGAGTGACCTCCATTATACTGACTACTATACAAGATGCTGGGAAAGCTGGGTGACCTGCATTATACTGACTACTGTACAAGTTGCTGGGAAAGCTGGGTGACCTCCATTATACTGACTACCATACAAGATGCTAGAAATGCTGGGTAACCTCCATTATTCTGACTACTATAGAAGATGATGGGAAAGCTGGGTGACCTCCATTATACTGACTACTATCAGGCCTGTATTTAGAGTTCATGCTGCCCTAGGTACTTTGCATACTGAGGCGCCCCTCTCCCTCCCCCTCCCCCTCCCCCCAGTGGGTCACAACCATCAGCCCTGAAGGTCCAGCAGTACATCTCTCTACAGCAGCAGTTATCATAAGATTGTCTCTACAACAGCTGCAGGCACTAGAACTCCCACTACAACTGAGGGCTGCAGACTGTCAGTACATGCTGGGAGTTGTAGTGCCTGCAGCTGTTGTGGTTGGGTCCTAGGTGAATTATACACTGGATGCTTTGTGGGAGATCAGAATACACAGTTCTGTGGGGGCTCAGTGTAGGGAAGTGACCCCAGAACAGAACTAATAGGAATAGGTGTAGATGTTTTTGTTCTATCCCCTATTAGTGATGTTCTGGGGTCACTTCCCTACACTGATCCCCCACAGATCTATGTATTCTGATCTCCCACAAAGCATCCAGTGTATAATGCACCTAGTAAAAGTTTGCGCTAGTGTACTGTAGTGACCGCGGGGCTGTGTCAGTACACTACCTCAAACAAAACACTTACCCATTCAGACCCCAATGGTACACAGGCTCTGCACTCTATAGAAGTGACTACAGTGCAGTTACAAATGACTCACAGGTGACGTCCTCTTTGGTTGCCGTCACTCACTTTTTGCTTTCTGCTCCATATGGCACGGCCATCATGAAGACTTCTCAACCACAACTCATCTGCAGGGAGCCAGCTGAGGGTGAGTGGGGAAGGGAGGCAGCTGGGGGTGGCAGGGGGAGCAGCTGGGGTGACAGGGACAGGGGGGACCAAATGGGGTGACAGGGGGAGGGGGAGCAGCTAGGGGTGGCAGAAGCTGGAAGGGTGACAGGGGGAGAAGCTGGGGGTGGCCGAGGGAGAAGCTGGGGGGCAGGGGTAGCAGCTTGGGGCAGAGGGAGCAGCTGGGGGGACCGGCGGAGCAGCTAGGGGGCAGGAGGAACAGCTGGGGGACAGGGGGAGAATCTGGGGGGGGGGGGGGCAGAGGAAACAGTTCAGTTGACAGGGCAGGGGGGGGGGCGCTGTGGGCAGAGGGAGCAGCTGGGGGCAGGGAGAGAAGATGAGGGCAGGGGGAGAAGCTGTGTGGCAGCTGGAATGACAGGCAGGGGGAGCAAATGGAGGAAGGGGGAGAAGCTGCGGGGCAGGAGGAGCAGCTGTGGGGCAGGGGGAGCAGCTGTGGGGCAGGTGGAGCAGCTGGGGTTACAGGCAGGGGGAGCAGATGGGGGGCAGGGGGAGCAGCTGGGCTGGCAGGGGAGAAGATGGGGCAAGAGGAGCAGCTGGGGGTAGCTGTGGTGGCAGCTGGGGTGACAGGGGGAGAAGCTGGGGGCAGTTGGGGTGTTAGGGGAAGAATCTGGGGTGACGGGGGGAGCTGGGGTGACAGGGGGAGCAGCTGGGAAGGGGGGGTAGGGGAACAGCTGAGGGGGGCAGGGGGAGCGGCGAGGGAGCGGCTGGAGGGCAGTTGGGGTGCTGGGGTGACAAGGGAAACAGCCGGGGGGCAGGAGCAGAGGCAGGCTTGGCAGGTCCCCTGCCAATGCAGTTACGGTGCCGGGGTGAGCTTCCGGCACAGACAGCCTGTATCACACAGGCCTTGAAGCCCACAGCTGCTACAGCTGAGGGCAGTGGGAGAAGCTGCGGGGCAGGGGGAGCAGCTGTGGGGCAAAGGGAGCAGCTAGGGGCAGGGGGAGCAGCTGGGGTTACAGGCAGGGGGAGCAGATGGGGGGCAGGGGGAGCAGATGGGGTGGCAGGGGAGAAAATGGGGCAAGGGGAGCAGCTGGGGGTAGCTGGGGTGGCAGCTGGGGTGACAGGGGGAGAAGCTGAAGGGGAATTCGGTTGTTAGGGGAAGCATCTGGGATGACAGGGGGAGCAGCTGGAGCAGCTGAGGGGGGCAGGGGGAGTGGCCAGGGGACAGAGGCAGCATTTTTTCGCCTCACAGCCATCATGAATGCTATGACCAACATAGTGGACTAAATGCAGCGGCTCAACACCATGGTGCAGGAGCTGGCTGAAAGGGTTCAAGAGCAGGAGACAGGCCCCCGACAGCTTACATGACCTCCCCAGTACCTCCTGACCCTTCCGCCCAGCTTTCGAAGGGGTCACTCAGGAGCACAGGTAATCTTCACCAAGAAGAACAAATTACTGAATTTTTCGCTTTATAGGACGTGCCTTTTGATAAGACGCACCCCTGATTTTAGGGGAGAAAAACAGAAAAAAAAATATTTTGCTCATTGTCACAGTTTGGAGATAGCAGCAGTGTGATCGGTGCCAATCCCCCCATATAGTGCCCCACATAGTAGCCAATCCCTCCATAGTAGCCAGTGCCCCCATAGTAGCCAGTGCCCCACATAGTAGCCAGTGCCCCACATGGTAGCCAGTTCCCCAATAGTAGCCAGTGCCCCCCATAGTAGCCAGTGCCCCACATAGTAGCCAATCCCCCCTGCCGAACAGAAAAACAACAAACCAGTTACTCACCTGTCCGCCGGCCCCAGCAGCGGATGTCTCCTGGCAGCGCACACTCCCGCCATCCTCCGGGTACAGGCAGCGGGGTACAGAGAGACTGCCTGTGCCGGAAGTGTCATGAAGGATAGAAGCTGAACAACACACCCGGGACAGGCAGCATCTCTGCACCCCGCTGCCTGTGCTCGGAGGATGACGCTCTGCCGGGAGACAACAGCTGGTGGGGCCGGCGGACAGGTGAGTTCCGGGACCGTACGAGCGGCCCCCTCCGCCCGCCCTTTCTATCGCCGCTTAGCTGACAGCCGATCATAAGCCCAGGAAAGTGCTGCTAATTGCACTTTCCTGGGCTTATGATCGGCTGTCAGCAGAGCGGCAATAGAAGGGGCGGCCTGGGGGGGACATTGGGGGGGGGGGAACTCACAGTGGGGAGGCCTACATGTTGTGGGGAAAGTTGCTCAGGGCCGCTCACTATGCTAATGCATAGTGAGCGGCAATAAAGGGGGCGGGCGGGACGGCTTCCTTGCGGTGCTCAGCACTGCTTGGGAGCAGTCTTCGCTTTATAGGACGCACTTACTTTTTCCTCCCACTGTGGGATGAAAAAAAGTGCGTCTTATAAAGCGAAAAATACGGTATTGTTGCCTCTCTGGTGTTTAAGGATAAATGTATTTATGGGTACGCCCAGGTAGATTCTGGGTCCTCTGCGAATTTTATTGATCCCTTGTTTTCGTCAGGTTTACAGGCATGCCCCCCTGCGGCCAGGGCCTGCCTTGGGGGGGGCTAAATGGGCAATTGCCCAGGGCCCCCATCCCCAGGGGCCCCTAGCTCTTTCCTTCATTAGTGGAGCAGGAAGCAAAGCAGCACAAGTAATTCCCCTGCTCCACCTATGAAGCAAGGAGCTGAGCGGGGAGGACCACAGGAGAACAGGAAGAAGAGGGACTGCAGGACTGTCTGTACCCTGGAGAAGAGGAGGACCGGCAAGACCAGGTAGAGAAAAGGCAGGGTGGTGGTGGGGTGATTGGGGGGTAAGGGTCGCGGAGGCTGGTGGCGGGGCTTGCGGCCAGGGTCTGTACCCGCAGGTAGGCGGAGCCTCGGGGTTCTTTATTATACAGTAACCCCCTCCCCATATACTGTTCAGAGCTTAATGAACAGTGTACAGGAATGGGGCAGGGGATCCTGTATGATGCAGTCCCCCCTTCCACCATATACTATTCAGGGCCCTCCTCCCTCTGTATCTATGGGCAAAGCAGTATATGATGGAGGTGGGTGCTGTATCATACAGGAACCACTCCCCCCATTCAGGGCCTAGTGAACAGTATAAGGGGAGGGGATGCTGTATGATACAGTACCCTCCATATCTCTCCCCTACATTGGGGGGGGGGGGACTCACAGTGGGGAGGCCTACATGTTGTGGGGAAAGTATCAGGGGAGATGCTATGTACTAGGGGGTAACTATCAGGGGAGATGCTATGTGCTGGGGGGCAACTATCAATGGAGATGCTATGTGCTGGTGGGTAACTATCAGGGGAAATGCTATGTGCTGGGGGGTAACTGTCAGGGGAGATGCTATGTGCTGGCGGGGGTGACTATCAGGGGAGATGCTATGTGCTGGGGGGGTAACTATCAGGGGAGATGCTATCTGCTGGGGGGGGATATCAGGAGAGATGCTATGTGCTGGCGGGGTAACTATCAGGGGAGATGCTATGTGCTGGGGGGTAACTATCAAGGGAGATGCTATCTGCTGGGGGGTAAATATCAGGGGAGATGCTATGTGCTGGGGGGTTACTTTCAGGTGAGATGCTATGTGCTGGGGAAGGAGAGGGGTAACTATCAGGGGAGATGCTATGTATCGAGGGGATAACTATCAGGGGAGATGCTATCTGCTGTGGGGGTAACTATCAGGGGAGATGCTATGTGCTGGGGAAGGAGGGGGGTAACTATCAGGGGAAATGCTATCTGCTGGGGAAGGAGGAGGGGGGTAACAGGGGAGATGCTATGCTATATAGGACACAGAGGGACCTACATACAATATGGTCACAGAAGTCTTTATGCCTCTATATAGACTAAAGGCGGCCATACACCTTCATTAGCTGCTGGCTGAACAGTCCTTCGGCTGACAGTTACTGTATATCTCCTCATTAGACACTAATGTTCGGCACAGCTGAGCCTTCTCTATGGGAGGGGTAAGCCACAGCCAGACTGATCCGATGGCAGCTTAACTCCCTGAGAACAACTCCTTGGTGGTTTCCTTTTGTGTGAAACACCCGATTGCTTCTCAGCTTCCGGCAATGCAAGAGTTACACTGAGCTCTGCTAGACTTGATTGCTGCAGCTGATCAAGTCTTTTTGATTGACTTTTCCTCCACCTGTCTGGAACCTTGAGGGTCAGAGGTCCAATGGGGATCCGGACCAGGCTCTTTGTCCTCATAAAAGAAAGCTGAGCCAGTCTCTCAATGTGGCTATTAAGGTTCACACCCTGATCCCAGCTCCCCGTCTACTCCTGCGATCCCCGTTTCTTATTCCTCTGCTTGCTCGACCTGTTACCTGACCTCCCGCCTGACCTTTGACTATCCGATTGTTTACTGATTCTGTACTGCGTTGCCCGTTTGGTTTGGACTTTGGCTTGTTTTACTTTCCCTTTGTGTTTTTTCGTCTGTCTCTTTCTGTGTTACACCTATACTAGAGCATGGACCACCTTCGTGGTTATCCACGGCTGCCTAGGGCCGTTTGAGGCAAGTAGGTAGGGACAGTGGGTGGGCTCAGCCATAGGGCTCACTGTCGTGTCTTATCCTTACCTCCCTGTTCTGACACCGCCTCAACTCTGCTATGTCACTACCTCTGTAACTCTGCTACATCACTGCCACTGCAACGCTGCTATGTCACTGCCGCCTCAACTCTGTTACGTCACTGCCGCCTCAGCTCTGCTATGTCACTGACTTTTTACCTCCCCTATTCTGTCACTTCTTTACTACCGCATCAACTCTGTTATGTCACTGCTGCCTCAGCTCTGCTACGTCAGTGCCGCCTCAACTCTGCTATTTCACTTATTTACTACCTCAAGCTCTGTCACTACCTCTGTCACTACATTACTACCTTAACTCTGCTGGGTCACTACTTTACTACCTCAACTCTGCTATGTCACTACTCTGCTTCCTCAACTCTGCTATGTCACGGCCACCTCAACTCTGCTACGTCACTACCTTACTACCTCAACTCTACTACGTCACTACTTTACTACCTCAACTATGCTACGTCACTGTCACCAAAACTCTGCTACGTCACTACCTTACTACCTCAACTCTACTGTTACTACTTTACTACGTCAACTCTTCTACGTCACTATCTTACTACCTCAACTCTGCTATGTTACTACTTTATTACCTCAACTCTGCTACGGCACTGCCGCCTCAACTCTGCTACATCACTACCTTACTACCTGAACTCTGCTATGTCACTACTTTATTACTTCAACCCAAACATCTCCCATTGACTTTAATGGGGTTAGAGTATTTGAATCAAATTTTAACCGAACACCACTAGAGTTCGAGGTTCGACTTGAACATTTTACTGTTCTATCATCACTATCCATTACCTGAGGATATCCATATAGTCCAAGGATCTGTGCTGCAGCAATAGTGGTAAATGAGTGGAGGTCTCCAATGACACCGGCCAGCTGGCCACCAGTACGGCTCTTACAAGAATAATTTGGTATATTTATATCTGGGCCGGACAGAAGATGTAAGGCGCCTTGTACAGCCAGTCGCTCATCTATGCAGGAGTCATATACATGATATCCAAGAGTGATGTTGGGTAAAATGTCCGGATTCTGATTAATATTATTAATGGCAAAGAAAAATATCAGAGGATGTATCACTCCTTGAAGTTCATGGCTGTAAACAGAATACACATATAGATGAGTTACTTACTGGTCTCCACTTATTCCCTACACTGCCTAAGTACATGAGATATTTCTGATGATTCCTTATCAGCTTTATCTTATACAATTCTGTGATAAAGTATATGGCCGCTTCCTGATTGCCTAATAGCTTTACTCCCTAACCAGTTGATGGCACAAGGCTAGCATACTAATCCTGAGGACATCAAACCGTGTATGGGACTTGAGTCTAATGTTCCCTCTAAGCTTCAGGCACTGTTGAGCGGAATGACAAGTGAGCTGAGCAAAGTTGGGCAATCCAAAAATTTTACAGGAACGTCGGTACCTTAATCTAATGTAAGATAGAAAATTATCTTTAGTGGAATAGTCGGTGTACATTCACATGTACGTCTGCTGCAGATTGGATGCAATAATTAGAAATGTACAGTAGTTATATTGGATTACACAGCATCCAATCAGAATCTTTAGGTGATTACAGTGCAGTAACATCCAGTGACTCACGTGGGGCATCTTCTTTGATCAGTCATTAAATTTTCCTTTCCAACCAGGCCTGGCCTTCTTGAAAACCTTCCTTGCCACAAATCCTCTATCTGCGAGAGAAACATTTCAGGTTCCTTGCTTCAGCACATATAGTAGTTAAGCCCCTCTGTGTCCCTATATAGTTTTAAGGCCCCCCTCCTCCAGGATGCCCCTAGTAATGTACATACAGATGTAGCCAGGGTTAACATGATCCCTGACGCAACAATTGTGTCAGGGAGCTGTGTTAAGTCAATTAGAGTGTTGAGTTAAATGCGTCATTGTGATCATGTTAACACTGGCTACATCTGTAACCCCTGCCCCTCCAGGATGCCCCTAGTATTTTATATAACCCCTCCCCCCTCCAGAATGTCCCTAGTAATAAAGTTAACCCCTGTCCCCTCCAGGATGCCCCTAGTAATGTATATAACCCCTCCCCCCTCCAGGATGCCCCTAGGATTGTAGTTAAACCTTCCCCCTGCAGGATGCCCCTTGTAATGTATATAACCCCTGCCCCTCCAGGATGCCCCTTGTAATGTATATAACCCCTGCCCCTCCAGGATGCCCCTTGTAATGTATACAACCCCTGCCCCTCCAGGATGCCCCTTGTAAGGTATAAAAACCCCTGCCCTTCCAGGATGCCCCTAGCATTGTAGTTACCCCTTCCCCCTCCAGGATGTCCCTAGTAAAAAAGTTAACCCCTGCCCCTCCAGGATGCCCCTTGTAATGTTTACAACCCCTGCCCCCTCCAGAATGCCCCTTGTAAGGTATAAAACCCCTGCCCTTCCAGGATGCCCCTAGCATTGTAGTTACCCGTGCCCCCTCCAGGATGTCCCTAGTAAAAAAGTTAACCCCTCCCCCCTCCAGGATGTCCCTAGTAATGTATATAACCCCTGCCCCTACAAGATGTCCCTAGTAATATATATATATATATATATATAACCCCTGCCCCTTCAGGATGTCCCTAGTAATATATATAACCCCTGCCCCTTCAGGATGCCCCTAGTAATATATATATAACCCCTGCCCCTCCAGGATGTCCCTAGTAATATATATATATAACCCCTGCCCCTTCAGGATGTCCCTAGTAATATATATATAACCCCTGCCCCTTCAGGATGTCCCTAGTAATATATATATAACCCCTGCCCCTCCAGGATGTCCCTAGTAATATATATATATAACCCCTGCCCCTTCAGGATGTCCCTAGTAATATATATATAACCCCTGCCCCTCCAGGATGTCCCTAGTAATATATATATAACCCCTGCCCCTTCAGGATGTCCCTAGTAATATATATAACCCCTGCCCCTTCAGGATGCCCCAAGAATTATAGTTAATCCCTTCTCCCTCCAGGATGTCCCTAGTAATGTATATATCTCCTGCCCCCTCCAGGATGCCCCTAGTAATGTATATATTCCCTGCCCCCACCAGGATCACACTAGTAATGTATATAACCCCTTCTCCCTCCAGGATGCCCCTAGAATTATAGTTTAGCCCTCTCCCCTCCAGGATGTCCCTAGTAATGTATATAACCCCTCCCCCCTCCAGGATGCCCCTAGTAATGTATATAACCCCTGCCCCCTCCAGGATGCCCCTAGTAATGTATATATCCCCTGCCCCCTCCAGGATGCCCCTAGTAATGTATATAACCCCTCCCCCCTCCAGGATGCTGCTGGTAATGTATATAACCCCTCCCCCCTCCAGGATGCTGCTGGTAATGTATATAACCCCTCCCCCCTCCAGGATGCTGCTGGTAATGTATATAACCCCTGCCCCCACCAGGATCCCCCTAGTAATTATAGTTAAGCCCTTCCCCCTCCAAGATACCCCTAGTAATTGTAGTTAACTCTGTCCCCTCAAGGTACCCCCTAGCAGGGCCATCTTAACAGCATTATGGGCCCCTGGGCAGAGGTGCGAATTGGGCCCCCCACGGCCGCCGCCATCAAAACCCCCCCATCTTTGCAACCCCTCCCCTAGCCAGTACAATTACTTCTGATCCCCTCTACACACACCCTACCCCCATCTGACCCCCCCTACACACACACACTAACCCATATGACCCCCCCTACACACACACACACACACACACTAACCACCCCCCCTACACACACACACACACACACTACCCCCATCTGCCCCCCCTAAAAACACACTACCCCTATCTTCCCCCCTCCTCCCCTAAACACACACTACCCCATCCTCCTCCTACACACACTACCCCCATTCTCCTCCCCTACACACACACACACAACCCCCACCTGACCCACACACAAACACTACCCTCATCCTACTCCTCCTCCACACACTACCCCCATCCTCCTACACACACTACCCCATCCTCCTCCTCACACTACCCCATCCTCCTCCTCCTCACACTACCCCAATCCTCCTCCTCCTCACACTACCCCCATCCTCCTTTCTACACACACTACCCCCATCCTCCTCCTACACACACTACCCCCATCCTCCTCCTCCACACACTACCCCCATCCTCCTCCTCCACACACTACCCCCATCATCCTCCTCCACACACTACCCCCATCATCCTCCTCCACACACTACCCCCATCCTCCTCCACACACTACCCCCATCCTCCTCCACACACTACCCCATCCTCCTCCTCCTCCTCCTCACACTACCCCAATCCTCCTCCTCCTCCTCCTCCTCACACTACCCCCATCCTCCTCCTCCTCACACTACCCCAATCCTCCTCCTCCTCACACTACCCCCATCATCCTCCTGCACACACTACCCCCATCCTCCTACACACACTACCCCCATCCTCCTCCTCCTCACACTACCCCAATCCTCCTCCTCCTCACACTACCCCCATCATCCTCCTGCACACACTACCCCCATCCTCCTACACACACTACCCCCATCCTCCTCCTCCTCACACTACCCCAATCCTCCTCCTCCTCCTCACACTACCCCAATCCTCCTCACACTACCCCCATCCTCCTCCTACACACACTACTCCCATCCTCCTCCTACACACACTACCCCCATCCTCCTCCTACACACACACTACCCCATCCTTCTCATCCTCCTCCTCCTCCTACACACACTACCCCATCCTCCTCCTCCTACACACACTACCCCATCCTCCTCCTCCTACACACACTACCCCCATCCTCCTCATACACACTACCCCCATCCTCCTCCTCCTCATACACACACTACCCCCATCCTCCTCCTCCTCATACACACACTACCCCCATCCTCCTCCTCCTCATACACACACTACCCCCATCCTCCTCCTCCTCATACACACACTACCCCCATCCTCCTCCTCCTCCTCCTCCTCATACACACACTACCCCCATCCTCCTACACACACTACCCCCATCCTCCTCCTCCTACACACACTACCCCCATCCTCCTCCTCCTACACACACTACCCCCATCCTCCTCCTCCTACACACACTACCCCCATCCTCCTCCTCCTCCTACACACACTACCCCCATCCTCCTCCTCCTACACACACTACTACCCCCATCCTCCTACACACACATTACCCCCATCCTCCTCCTACACACACTACTACACCCATCCTTCTCCTCCTACACACACACACACACACACACATTACCCCATCCTCCTCCTACTACACACACTACTACCCCCATCCTCCTCCTCCTACACACACTACTACCCCCATCCTTCTCCTCCTACACACACACACATTACCCCTATCCTCCTCCTCCTACACACACTACTACCCCCATCCTCCTCCTACACACACTACTACCCCCATCCTCCTCCTCCACACACATTACCCCCATCCTCCTCCTCCTACACACACTACTACCCCCATCCTCCTCCTCCTACACACACACTACTACCCCCATCCTCCTCCTCCTACAAACACACACACAAACACACACACACACACTGCCACCCCCCGGCCGCCAACACTATTCCCCACACACTATCCCTGCAGACCGCCATCCCCCCGCCCCAAACACACACAGTAATCCTCCGGGGGTTACAATACTCACCCCCGTGGCCGTGCAGCAGTCTGAGGTAAAGGAGCGCGGCGGGGGAGAAGCCTCACGCCGCTACAGCTACTTGTGGACAGGAGAGAGGCGGGGCCGGAGCGTGCGGCTGTCCACTGCGGCCCTCCGTCCAATGAAGAGTGGGGTGATGACGTCACGATGGCATCCGGACATACGACGGTACTAAGTGATGCCGGCTGATCCCGCTCCCGCGGCCCGCTAGCGCCGAAGTAACAGCAGCATGGGGCCTCTGATAGTGATCTCTCACAGGCCCCGGCTGCTGTTATTTCGGCGCTGGCGGGATCAAAAAGACTTTCGGGGCCCCCTCAGACGCAAGGGCCCCCGGGCAGCCGCCTACCTTGCCCAATGGGTAAGACGGCCCTGCCCCCTAGTATTCCTGTTAACCCTGCCTCCTCCAGGATGCCTCTAGTCTCCAAAGTAATGCCCCCAGCCTGTGGCAATTCCAATTTAAAAAAAGAAAAATGCCACTCACCTGTCCTCCGTTCCAGCGCTGGCCGGCCTCCTCCTCCTGTAGTCTCTGGCTTGCAGGTCTTCTCCTACAGGCGGCAAGTGATGAAATGACGTCATCACACATTGCCCGCAGGAGAAGACGTGCGCTGCTCTTCTGTATAGGTGCAGGGAGTCTCTGCTTCTATACACACATTACGTAGTACGCTACCAAATGTACATACAGGAGCAGGGATTTCCCTCCAGATTTCCTGCTCCTGGGCAGTAGTGAGGGGGATGTGTGCAAAGTACGCATTGCAACTCACTTTAGATTGTGGGCGACCGGCTGCAGTGAGCGGGGCTTCCCTTGTGCTGCGCAGCTTAAAGTGAACACTGCTTCAGTCTACTCCATATCCAGCAGCACCTGGCTGTTCTGTACCCGGCAGCACCAGGCTGCTTCGTACCTGGCAGCACTTGGCTGCTCCATAACCGGCAGCATCTGGCTGCTCCATACCCGTCAGCACCTGGCTGCTCCATACCCATCAGCACCTGGCTGCTCCATACCCGGCAGCACCTGACTGCTTCATACCCCTCAGAACCTGACTGCTCCATATCCAGCAGCACCTGGCTGTTCTGTACCCGGCAGCACCAGGCTGCTTCGTACCTGGCAGCACTTGGCTGCTTCATAACCGGCAGCATCTGGCTGATCCATAACCGGCAGCACCAGGCTGCTTCGTACCTGGCAGCACTTGGCTGCTTCATAAACGGCAGCATCTGGCTGCTCCATAACCGGCAGCACCTGGCTGCTCCGCACCCGGCAGCACCTGGCTGCTTCTATCAGATGACAGCTGCCACTAACAGCCAGGATGGAGGGCTTTCTGATGTTGGCTATTTTTAATTGTTTAGTGTCAGAGAATAAATTGATTACCCAGGATTGATCGGCTCAGGCATTTTCCTATATCCCTTTAGTACAGCTGGGAGAAAGACGCACAGACCAGTGTGATATGATACAATCTCGTCATCATGCGACGTGTCACTTTATTTTATATCACAAGGTAAACAAACCAATCAATCAGTTATAAAATCCTGACTATGATAGTTCCCATGACAAGTTCTGGTGTCCACCCCATTGTGGTGTGCGCCCGTGTGGACGTTCGACCAGTCACTTCCCAGATGGTACCATGTGATGCCACTACTGTGGTGGTTGGTTGAGATATACAGTAGCTCAGCCAGATGGTATACTGTTGTGACGCCAGTGCCAGGTGGGCACACAGGTATGGGGCACACCTGCTTTTATTTTAGAGTGGCGAGCTATACCCTTTCCCCTGTGGTTGGTTACTTTCCGGGCTGTAAGGGGGTCTCTTGGGTACTTATCACGGTGGTCCGGAGTGGAGTTGTGACCCACCCGGACTATCGGTACTGCCACCTACAGAAAGGGGAGATGACCCAAGGATGTGAAGCCAGTAATAATCACTGAGTCCCGTTAGCATAAATAACTATAGAAACACTTTGTACAATAGCTGATAACAGACTGTAGACTTGACAAGACAGGAATTGTACTGAGGACATTTAGAGTAGTACAGTTGGGAGTAGTTGAGAGGAGTTTGTACTGAGAGTCCAGAACGGTGGAGAGGAATTTACGCTTCAAGTTCAGTGTAGAGAAGAAGAGTGTGTCATAAGATTCCCAACCTAAGTAGTAATGTGCTCTGCCAGAACTTTAGAAGAAGAAGAAGTGGTAGAATACTGAAGAATTGAAATTTAGATGTTTACTTGTGCCCGTGTTTTGACCTTTTCGCTATAACAACTTTTTTCCACTAGTGTCGGGTGACCCATCATAGAGGGTGACACAAGCCCCAGACCTTGTTACCTGAGTTGAGCAAAGTGTTCAAGAGTTCCTGGTTACACCCGTGCTGCGAGATAGAGTATGTAGGCTTCTAGCAACTTTTCTCTATCTGGATCAGTTCCTCTCGTTATCAGGATACTAATAACACCTTTAGACTTGTTCTGAGTGTGGGTTAGGGTTTCTCTTACTTGTCCTCTCCCTTGAGTAGCTTAACACTGCATACAGAGGCTTGTTCAGTGGTAGTTGAGGCCGGCACTCCAGGACGTGGTAGCAACTGATAAAATTTAACTTTTATTCATACATGTTAAAAACTACAAAGGTGCACTGTCGAGTCATGCACCTTTGTAGTTTTTAACATGTATGAATAAAAGTTACATTTTATCAGTTGCTACCACATCCTGGAGTGCCGGCCTCAACTACCATTGAACAAGCCTCTGTCTACATTCAGCGTCTAGCCAACGCCTAGAATCCTGTACACCCTCCACAGATTACTCTCGCTGCTGCTTTGGACATTTACATGGTGAGCTGTAACTCTTTTCTTCTATTTTCCATTTTTTGCTTAACACTGCATAGTGTGTGGAAGTGCTACTTTAAAGAAGAAGGTGTCTAAGTCTCTCATGTGCGTCTGCTCTGTTCAACAACCAAACTAAGACTACACACTGAAGTGGGTGTATACTTCCTCTCCTCATGTGACAACCTCCTACAGGTGATGTAATATCCCCTGTGAGTGGTGGAGAGGAAAAACATAGAAGAAGAACAATTCATTAGAACTCATGCGCTATATCAAAAAAATGTTTAATTATATAAACGTTATAAAGACAATTTGTTCCTTCTGTGGAGGGGCAACCAGGAAGAAATTGAGGAATTTGTAGAATAAATAAATAAGAACAAATGTGGAATAACATTGGTACCATACCACTCACAAGTACAAATTGAATTCTTGGATCTATTAATTTATCAAGACCAACGATGGGGCGTGGCTTGCCTATGAAAGAGTGAGCAGCACGGCGGCTGAGCTCCCGGGCCTGACATCTCCTTCTCCCTCCCTATTAGCAGCAAACGGGTACTAAGAGCACAGACACTCATCATGGTGAAGACAGGCAAGAGCAGGGGACCCCCTGAGCCTGATCCCCCCAGGATTCAGCAGTTTTTCACTGCTACGCAGCAAGGCGCTAGCACCAGGAAGGAACCTAAGATGGCGCCGAAGTCAACGCGCGCGGCCTCTCCTTGCACAACAGCTAGCCAACGCTCTATCTCTCCTGCACTGAGCAAAGACGCTGACGGTGGTGAGGCTTTTCTGGAGTCCGAGGGCGATGACTGGAGCCTTCGATACCTGGGCAAGTACATAAGGTCGTTACCGACCAAGCAGGACTTTGAGCAGTGTATGCACAGGATTGAGGAGACATACAAAAAAGAATTGCGCACCCTAAAAAAAGATATTGGCATATGCTTTGACGATATAGACAAAATACATGAGGGTTTCAATGCACACCTAGCTGCGCAACGTACGGTGATTCAATACAACTCCTTGAAAATAGAGGAACTGTTAGTGCGCCAGGAGGATGCGGAAAAACCGCAACCGGAGAAATAATGTCCGGCTACGGGGCCTGGCAGAATCGGTGACTGATTTGGAAGCGGCGGCCCAAACGATCTTTGCACAACTCCTGCCACCTGATCATCCAAGCCCAGTAGAGCTAGATAGAATTCATAGGGTTCTTGGGCCCAAACCACCACAAAATGGCAGACCACGCGACGTCATTTGCAGGGTGCATTTTTATAAAGTAAAGGATGCCATTATGGCGGCAGCACGGGAGAAAGGGGACGTGGACTATGATGGCTCCTCTGTTATGTTGCTACAGGACCTCTCCAGCCGTACCCTGCAATTGCGCCGTGCATTGAAGCCCTTGCTGGACTTGCTCCGATCTAATGGGATTGTTTATCGATGGGGGTTCCCCTTCCATCTGAGAGCGCACAGAGATGGCGTTACCGGGATTTTTCGCCAGCTGGGCGACCTTCCTAAGTTCCTCTGGACTTTTGAGCTACCTACGATCTGCCTTCCAGGTTGGCCGACTCCGCCATTGTTGCTGGATACCGGCTCCGACGAGGTGCAGGAATGGTCGCCGGTAGCCACTAGAAAGAGGCCGAAGCGAAGGGGGTGTATGTGAATGTTGTTATCTGACTCGGCTTCCACAAACCCGAAGGCTTACTCGTCATTCTGACAAGTGTGGTGTTGAGCGAGGTGCTCTTCACCGTACTAGACCTAGCCACACACAGATCTGTTTCTGTTTGACTTATGTCATTTTCCTATGTTTTCAGTTGCATGTTTTGGGCCTGTTGGTGTTCTTCCCCTCCCTCATGTTCTTTCCCTCCCTTTCCCCTCTTTTCCTCTTACCTTACTTTCCTTTCTACCTTCTTCTTTTTCCTCTTCTTCCTCTTCCCTTTCTTTCTCTTTCTTTTTTGAATGATGGAGACATTTAAGTTTTGCACGTTCAATGTGAAAGGCTTGAATGTCCCGGAGCGGAGACGTCAAATTGCGTACTCGCTTCATAAACAACAGGTGTCCGTAGCTTTTTTTCCAGGAGACACATTTTAAGACGGGACACATCCCTAATTGTGCCTTGTTATATTATCCATCATGGCATCATAGCTCTAATCCACTGGAGAAGTCTAAAGGTGTCTCTATAGCGTTTCACAGACATTTCAATCCTATTGTCCTTTCTTCTCTTGCAGATGAAAATGGTAGATTTCTATTTCTCTGAATCTCCTGGCAGGACCGCCAATACATCCTGGCAAACGTATATTTCCCCAACCAGGGACAGGTCTCGTTTGCAAAGATGGTCTTAGGCAAATTGGACAAGTTTGCTGAGTCTCTCCCCATCATTCTGGGAGGCGACATTAACTGCATCTTAGATCCACGAATGGATTCCTCCTCTGGTAAGTCCTCTCTTTCCCGTTTGGTGACACATAAAATCCAGGTTCTTTTGCAACGTCTTCATTTGGTTGACCTTTGGCGTACCTTACATCCGAAGGAAAAAGATTACAGTTTCTATTCCCCGGTTCACTCCACATACAGTAGGATAGACGTTCTTTTAATCTCCCATGCCCTGTTGGATGCATCTCCTATGGCCTGCATAGATAAAATCTTGTGGTCAGATCATGCACCGGTTCATGGGTCTCTTTGCTTGCAATCTTACTCTAAACGCCCGTTTTCTTGGCGTCTTAATGAGAACTTATTGGACGATGTGGCGTGTCTGGCAGACCTTCGGAAAGCCATTGCTTCTTTCAAGGAGACCCATGAATCGGACACGACAGCCGCCCCTATAAAATGGGAAGCGCTGAAAGCAGTCATAAGGGGGATCCTTATTGTCCATGGCTCACGTTTAAAGAAGGAGAGGGGTGCCACAATACGCAAGTTGGCAGACCGTGTTGCTTCTTTAGAGGTGACTCATAAGCAAACGTTGGCCCCTGACATTTACGCTTAGTTTTGGCCCGTAATAAATTGCTTGAGATCTTAGATCAGCGCTCCACATGTCTCAGAGCCAAACTGCGTGCACGGTATTATGAGTTCGGAGACAAGAATGGGCACCTTTTATCTAGAGCTTTACACCCACGGATGCAGAATACTTTTATTTCTTCCATTGCACGTCCTCAGGGGGGCAAAGCGTACGCTACTAAGGACATCTTAGCGCAACTTTTATGCTTCCTTATACTCACTGAAGGGTCATTGGGCCCATTTGCCACGTGAGGAAGTGCATAGTAAAATCCAAACTTATATGTCTAAATGTCCTATCCCACGCCTCCCAGTGGAGGTTAGAGATATGCTAGATTCTGACTTCTCCCCTGCTGAACTGGCCGCTGTCATTAAAGAGGCTAAAAATGGTAAGTGTCCGGGACCGGACGGCTATACCGCAAGGTTTTATAAACTCTTGGAAAGTGAGTTGTCTCCTGTGCTTCTCTCTGCTTTTAATGAGGTATGGCAGGGGGGATCTTTCCTGTCCTCGGCCCTCCTGGCTCATATCTCTGTGATCCCTAAACCTGGGAAATCCCCTGAGGTCTGTGGCAATTATAGACCGATATCTTTAATTAATTTAGATATCAAGCTTTATTCTAAGATCTTGGCTTCTAGATTGAGCCCACATCTACATCTAGTCATAGATAAGGATCAAGTGGGTTTTATGAAGCAGAGAGAGGCACAGGACAACAGGATTCGCACCCTGACCCTTATGGAACGGGCTAGAGTAGCTGGGGCCCCCCTGTGCATCCTGTCACTTGACGCTGAGAAAGCGTTTGACAGGGTGCACTGGGGGTTCTTAGAGGCGGCGTTACACCATATTGGCCTAGGGCCAGCAATGCGGGGAGGCATAATGGCCCTCTATAAGGGTCCTGCAGCCCAGGTTAGGGTTAATTGGATACTTTCTGACCCCTTTCCGATCTCGAACGGGACACGACAGGGATGCCCACTTTCCCCTGTACTGTACATTTTAGTCATGGTATTCCTAGATTAAGCTATCAGGAATAATGATTCTATTAAAGGCCCCGTGGTGGGTGGATGGTCCCAAAAAAATCGCTATGTATGCAGATGACGTCCTTTTATATATCTCCCAGCCGTCTATTAGTCTCCCGAATATTATGGATGAAATACAACGTTATGGAAGGGTCAGTAATTTTAAAATTAACACCTCAAAGTCTGAGCTTCTTAATGTTTCCTTACCTGGCCCTGTTGTGTCCCGTTTGAGATCGAACTTTCCCTTCAAATGGCAATCCACCTCCCTGAAGTATCTAGGGGTCTTTTTGACCCCTGACATGAATTCTTTATATGCAGCAAATTTTGCTCCATTATTAAAACTCCTAGAAAAAGACCTGGAGGGATGGCGGCACCTTAATCTTTCTCGGTTTGGCCGCCTTGCGGCGATCAAGATGGATATTCTGCCAAGGGTCCTTTATTATTTCCAGACATTGCCTATCGTACCTATAGGCCCATTTCTGCGGAGGTTGAAATCTCTACTAAATAGGTTTATTTGGGGCAACCTTTCTTATAGACTTCTCGCCAGACCTAAAATGAAGGGGGGCAAAGGTCTGCCCAACTTTAGAGTCTACCATCAGGCAGTGTTGGGTTCCTGCTTGCGTGATCTGACACACTCAAAAGATACAAAACAGTGGGTACCTTTGCTTGAAGATCTGTCTGTCCACCCCCCTCTTGTTCTTCTGTGGAGAGAACCTGGGAATAGACCCGCTTTAGGCAACCTTCCGGCCCTTATTAGGGTGCTGTTATCTTTCAGCGACATTATGGTTAGGACGCTACAGCTATGGTCTAGACCGGGTCCTTTGACTCCCCTGTTGGATTACAGTGCCATTTCTCCTGACCTTGCAGACCGTTTCAGGCGCTTAGGTAACAGGGCATCTGGTTTGCAGTTTCGACATCTGTGCACCAGTAGGGGAGTACGCTCCTTCACTAATCTCATTGACGCAGCAGTGCTGCACCCCACTGAGTGGTTGATCTATGACCAACTTAAGGATCTTTTCCTCACTGTTAAAGACAGTTGGGGTGTCATGGTTGAGCTGACTAGCTTTGAAAAATTATGTGTTGCAGCTGCTCATCCAGGACACGCTGTGTCTTTGCTATATGCACTCTTTCTGGATATCAAAGACGTTGCTTACAGGCCTGCCTATGTCGCCAAATGGGAAAGGGTACTGGGGAGACAGCTCTCTGATAAAGATTGGAACTCGATTTTTAGTCTGGTTCATAAATCATCCCTCTCTAGCTATACCCAGGAAAAGAATTTCTAAATTATGTCCCATTGGTATTATTATCCTGAGAGACTTTCTAGACTGTTTCCCTCTGTTGACCCTGTATGTTGGAGATGTGGGGTAGGACGGGGTAGTCTGGAACATATTTGGTGGTCTTGCCCGGAGATTTCTAATTTCTGGACTTCCGTCTTTGCTATGTATGGCAAGGAAAGTTCAGAAACGGTTGCTCCCTCTATGGGTCTGGCATTGTTGTCTTCCCCGGTGGATTCCCTGAAATCCTTCCGTAGAGGCCTTCTTCGCCACTTTCTGCATGCTGCCAGACAGGCGATCCCGCGTAAATGGAAATCCACGTCTCCCCTACCTCTGGGGACTTTTTGGATTGTCTCCTGGAAATAAAGCGTATGGAGGACCTCTCCGCACATACTGAACGTGATAAGACCTTGTTCAATAGGACTTGGTTTTGTTGGGAGGTGTTCAGTGATTCTGGTGGCATTGCGACCTGGATCTCACAATTTTGGCGTTAATCTTATTGTGATGCCTTTCATTTATAAAGATGCCTGTTGCTGCTTTAGCCCTCTTTCTTTCTTCTTTTCTCTTTCTCTTACTCCTCTCTTTCCCCTTTTCTTTTTCTATCCCTCTCCTGTATTGTCTCCCCTTCCACCACCCCCCTTACCTTGTGTTTTTTTTTTTGTCTGGTTAGGCCCTGTTCTTATTATTAGTTAGTGCCTTATATGAGATGACCTTTTTCTTCTATATTACTGAGCTATAGAAATGCATTGGGTGAGATGCTGAGTCTTTCTCTTTGGGTCTCCTGACCTTATAGTATGTATTGCAAAATTTTTGTGATACTGTGAAATTATGTGCCTTGACCTCTCGTGCACTATGTTCTTTATTCTGTTGTATGATATTGGTCTCTCAATAAACCTCGATTTATCAAAAAAAAATAAATTATCAAGACCAACAACAATTTCTTACAGCGACATACTTTAAGCCTGTTGATTTGAACAGCTATCTCCCTTTTAACAGTAGTCACTCAAAGAAGTAGAAAGTTAAAGGGGTTGGCCACTTTATAGTAAAATTGCTCAGTGTACAGTATTAGTAAGTGTACTAACTGTATATACTGACAGCAGCTCCCTGTGTACTCACTGTATATACTGACAGCAACTCCCTGTGTACTCACTGTATATACTGACAGCAGCCCCCTGTGTACCTCATAGAGCTAATATCAGACTCCCCTCCTCCAGGCTGGGCTGCCCTGCTCTGTGGTGTTGTGGTCCATAAGACTGCTGACATGGAGAAGCATGTGACCAGGCCCCGCCCCCCAGTGTCCACCACTGAGCCTGTATATGTCTATGGAGAACACAGTGGACAGGGCATGGTCACATGCTCCTCCATGTCAGCCATTTTGTGGACTGAAACAAAACAGAGCAGGGCAGCCCAGCCTGGTGAAAGGGGGTCTGATTTTAGCTCTATGAGGTACACAGGGAGCTGCTGTCAGTATATACATTGAGCACACTTACTAATACTTTGTACTGACCTATTTTACTATAAAGTGGCCAACCCCTTTAACATTCCGTTTGGGCAATTCCGGAGAATAAGAAAGAACTGCACACTTGACAATAAGTATCAGGAACAAGAGGCTATAATTTCAAAGAGATTCCAATCCAAAGGCTTTCCTAATGAACTGATTGATGACTGATGAACTGAGCGAAGACGCTCAAGAAAGAGCTGCTGCTCTCACCCAGGAAGACTGCCTAGAAGAAAAAAGAATGGTGCGGGATGGCGAAATAAAGCAATCTGCGAGCTTTATTACGACCTATACCACTGACCATAATAAATTAGGCCTAAAAAACATTGGCACATTTTGAAATTAGACCCTTTTCTTAAAGAGGACCTGTCACCCCCCGTGCCGGGGTGACAGGCTCCTGACCCCCTGCTAGATTCCCCTATACTCACCTAATCGCGCCTGGTCCCGCTTCCTGATGGGGTCACGGAGATTTCAGCTCCCAAAGCCCGGCGCGCGAGCACACAGCAGGGTCCGACGCTCATAGAGAATGAATGGGGAGTCCGATGCTCCGTCAATCTCTATGGGCATGGGACTCTCCTGTCAGCGCGCGCGCCGGGCGTCGGGAGCTGTGATCTCCGTGACCCGACCGCATCAGGAAGCGGGACCCGACGCAATTAGGTAAGTATAGGGGGCTCTAACGGGGAGTCGGGAGCCTGTCACCCCGGCACGGGGGGTGACAGGTATCCTTTAAGGATAGCATACCTGAACAGCCCAGGATCATCTATCGGAGAGCACCGAATCTCAAAGGGTTATTAGCCCCCAGTCGTTTGAGAAAACATACTAAAGGAGCATTGGAATCAGTCCCCCTACCTAAAGGGATTTATAAATGTGGCAAAAAGAGATGTCTATGGAATCACCGAATTCAACAGCAGAGATGGAAAAAAAGTTTCCCATTAAAAATCATTTTACATGTACCTCCAGTCACGTAATGACGATTATGTGATCGAATGCCCTTGCACATATCAATATCATATCATACGACACAACCGTTACATTTGAGACTAAATGGTCATAGATTGAATATAGAGGGGTTTTTTTTAAAACACGGGGTATCCAAGCATTTCCTTGAGGAACATGAGTGTGATTTCAGTCAATTGAAGATCTACCCGATTGACCATGTACCAGAATATATGAACAATAGATTTAGTAATCTGGTAAGGAAAGAAATGTACTGGATTTACCGCTTAACCCCTTAAGGACAGAGCCTGAAATGGCCTTAAGGACCGGAGTAAATTTTATGAATATAACCAGTGTCACTTTATTCATTAATAACTTCGGGATGCTTTTACCTATCCGGCTGATTCTGAGATTGTTTTCTCGTGACATATTGTACTTTATATTTCTGGTAAATTGGAGTCGATACTCATAACGAATCTTTATGAAAAAATGTGAAAAAATGCATTTTTCCAACTTTGAAACTTTTTTGCGTATACAGAAAGTGGTTATACCACATAAATTATATATTAAATAGCATTAGCAACATGTCTACTTTATGTTGGCAGCATTTATTAAACGATCTTTCTTTTTTTTTTTTAGACAATAGGAAGCTTAAAACATTAGCAGCAAATTTCCAAATTTTCAGTAAAATTTCAAAATCAGATATTTTTAGGGACCTGTTCAGGTTTTAAGTGCATTTGAGGGGCCTGTATGTTAGAAAGCCCCACAAACCAGCCCATTTCAGAAAAATGTACCCCCCCCACACTCTGCAAAAGCATATCCAGAAAGTGTTTTAACCCTTTAGGGGAGTCACAGAAATAAAAGCTAAGTGTGTAAGAAATTGGAAAATTTTTATTTTCTGTGCAGAAATTTTATTGTAATCCAATATTTTTCATAATTATAAACCTATTACCAGAGAAATGCACCCCAATAATTATTGCCCCGTTTCTGCAGTTTATAGAAATACCCCATATGTGGCCCTATTGCGCTATTTGACGCAACCACAAGCCTCAGATACAAAGGAGCGCCTAGTGAATTTCAACGCCTCCGTTATATTTGGTCATTTTTGACTGTACCACTTCAGGTTGGCAGAGGCTCTGGGGAGCCAAAACCTAAAAAACACCCCTAAAGGGACACCATTTAGAAAACTACACCCCTCAAGGAATGTAACAAGGGGTGCGGTGAGCATTTGGACCCCACAGGTGCTTCACAGATTTTCCGAACAATATGGCGTGAAAAAAGAAAAATTTATTTTTTACACTAAAACGTTGTTCTAGCCTTCAATTTTTCATTTTCTTAAAGGGATAAGAGGAAAAAAAGACACAAAACGTGTAGCGCAGTTTCTCCCGAGTACGGAAATACTCCACATGTGGCGATAAATTGCCAAGGGGGCGCAGGACGAGCCTCCAAAGGGCGACAATTGGCTTTTGGAAGCTTAATTTCACTGGAAAGGATTTCACCGGCCATGTCGCATTTACAGAGCCCTCGTGCTGCCAAGACCCTGGAAACCCCCCACAAGTGACCCCATTCTGGAAACTACACCCCTCAAGGAATCTAACAAGGGGGCAGTGAACATATGGACCCCACTGGTGACGGGCACAAATGTGGAACAATGTGACGTAAAAGTAAAAAATTTCATTTTTTCACTTTCATGGCACAAATGTACCCGTCATCAAGGGGTCCATATCCTCACTGCACCCCTTGTTAGATTCCCTGAGGGGTGCAGTTTCCAGAATGTGGTCACTTGTGGGGGGTTTCCAGTGTTTTGGCAGCACGAGGGCTCTGTAAATGCGACATGGCGTTCATCATCCATTCTAGCCAAATCCAACCTCCAAAATCCAAATGGCGCTCCTTCCCTTTGGAGGCTTGCCCTGCGCCCACATGGCGCTTTATGTCCACATGTGGGGTATTTACGGACTCGGGGGAAATTGCTCTACACATTTTGTTTTTTTCCTCTTTTAACCCTTTGTGAAAATGATAAATTCAAGGCTAAACCAACATTATAGTGTAAAAAATGTAATATTTCATTTTTACGCCACATTGTTCCACATTTGTGCCCGTCACCAGTGGGGTCCATATGCTCACTACACCCCTTGTTACATTCCTTGAGGGGTGTAGTTTCCATAATGGGGTCACTTGTGGGGGGTTTCAACTGTCTTGGCAACACAGGGGCCTTTTGAATGCAACATGGCCCCTCGAAATCCATTCCATCCAAATCCAGCCTTCAAAAACCAAATGGCGCTCCTTCCCTTCGGAGGCTTACCCTGCACCCGCATGGCGCTTTATGTCCACATGTGGGGTATTTCCGTACTCAGGGGAAATTGCGCTTCACATTTAGTGTTTTTTTTTATCTTTTAGCCCCTTGTGAAAATAAAAAAATTATGACAAGATTAATGATTTAGAGTAAAAATTTTACAAAAATTACACTAAATGTTGGTCTAGCCTTGATTTTTTCCATTTCCACAAGGGGTTAAAAAAGAAAATGAACACAAAACGTGTAGGGTAGTTTCCCCTGAGTACGAAAATACCCCTTATGTGGGCATAATGTGCCATATGGGCACAGGGCAAGCCACCAAAGGGACAGAGCGCCATTTAGAGGCTGGAATGGAGAATGGAGGCCATGTCGCAATTACAAAGCTCCTGTGCTGCCAGGTCAGTAGAAACCCCCGACAAGTGACCCCATTCTGGAAACTACACCCCATAAGGAATCTAACAAGGGGTGCAGTGAGCATATGGACCCCACTGGTGACGGGCACTTACGTAGAACATGTGCCGAGAAAATAAAAAATACCATTTTTTTTCATTTTCACGTCCCAAATGTGGCCGTCACCAGGGGGCCATATCCCCGCTGCCCCCCTTGTTAGATTCCTTATCGGGTGTAGTTTCCAGAATGGGGTCACTTGTGGGGGGTTTCTACTGTCCTGGCCGCACAGAGGCTTTGTAATTGCATCATGGCAAGCCTCTAATGGGAATGGCGGCCATACCTATTTAGCTGGGGAAAAGGGACAATTCTTTTTTTTTTTTTAAAGATTTTATTTTTCAACTTTTGCATAGAAAGAACAGAGACCATAGACATGCACAAGCTGGGAAGGTAAACAATTGACATTGTACCAGGAACATCAAATCACCACAGGAGTCTTGTAAGTGAGCATCAGTATAAGGGGCAGTCTATGCGCACAAGTCCATCCGGAACAGACTTACAAGAAGACGCTGTATCCCAGCCAGTGAAAAAACAAACATAGGACAAACGACACACACAGGCACCCACACATTCATACCACCGCACACACACCCCTACCCCCCAGCACCAACCACCTAGGCACTCAATCTGTTGTGGCATCCAGCATCAACCAGTGTATCCATATTTTTTAAAATTTCTTTGGGCATTTACGACTTTCATATAGTATTTGGAATAGGGGAACGTAGGTGTTGACCAATTGAATACACCTGCTCAAGGCAGGGGGCTCCGCGCTCTTCCATTCCATAACCACTATTTTTTTGGGCACAAAAGAGGAGAAACCGAATAAACATCCTATAATACTTATTCTGTGTAATGTCATTAATTAGACCTAACAGGCACACTGTCTGAATACAAACTAATGGGAAGTCAAACTTGTCAGACAGGAAGCGGAGAACTGAACGCCAAAAGGGCTGGATCCTAGGACAATCCCAGACGGCGTGCATAAATGTTCCCACCGCTTCCTGGCATCTAAAGCAGGAGTCTGAAGGCAACACACCCATTTTCCTGAGCCGTTCTGGGGTGTAATAGGTTCTCTGCAGATACCTAAATTGGATAAGGCGGACTCTGGCACTAACCACCGTGGGGTAATACGTGTGGATCACCTCCTTCCATCTTTCCTCCGATAGAGACGGGATGTCCTTCACCCATTGGAGGAATGCCTTTTGGAAAGGAGAACCTTCTTGCGGGTTTAACAATAAATAACCCTGGGTCAGGGGCTTAGAGAGGTCGGTGGTGCCCAGGAGCTCCTCAGCAGGGGAAAATTTTTGCGGGACATTTAGGTTCCCAAATTGGGCTTTAATTGCATGGCGTAACTGAAGGTAGTGGAAAAAGGCTGTACGGGGGGATGTCATATTTATCCCGTAACATATCAAAGGAATAAAACTCAAAATCAGGGGGAAAAAGATAAGCTAGGTAACGAACACCATGCTTACCCCACAGCACCGCACCCGGTAAATTCAACAGATGGGGAAGACACGGGTTATGCCACAGGGGGGTTCAAGGGGAGGGTAGAGGGGAAGGAAGAAGCCTGTGCACCACCGACCAAACTCTGAGAACTGTACGTATAGGGGTTAGCCAACGAGAGGAAGGTGTAAATCTGTACAGAGCATTGACAAGGCCTTCATAAGACCCCAGCAAGGCTCCCGCCAGAGCAACCGCAGTGTTACCCAGGTCCAAGTCAAGCCACCAGTGCGCATATACTAACTGGGAGGCCAAAAAATATTGGTACATGTTTGGGGCTGACAGGCCTCCCCGATGCTTGTGCGCTTGAAGAGAGATAAGACTTATTCGAGGAGACTTGCCTTGCCAATAAAAGGATCTCAGATTTTAGCAGTAGGAGTAGTGTAAAGGAGACGTACCTAGGCCCGAAAGACCGGCCCAAAGCGGAGTCTGCCAAGGAGGGAGCAGAGATACTGCCATTCAACCGAGTCGAAGGCTTTTTGTATGTCCAAGCTGAGCACACAGCCGGGAACAGGATCATCTTTACTGGCCGCAATATTCAGATACAGCCAAGACAAATTAATATCTGTGGCCCTCCCCGGCATGAAACCCGTCTGGTCCGGGTGGACAGTTGATTGAATTACCCCATTGAGTCTAGTGGCAAGGACTTTGGCCAGGATTTTCACGTCTATATTCAGGAGTGAGATAGGTCTATAGGAGGACGGAAGGAGCGGGTCTTTGTTGGGCTTAAGCAATAGGACAATTAAGGCTTCTCTGAGGGAATCCGGTAGAACCCGAGACTGCAAGGAGTCATTATACATGCTGAGGAGAAGAGGGGCCAGCGAGTCTGCATTATTTTTATACCATTCTACGGTCAGCCCATCTATCTCAGGGGTTTTCCCAACCGGCATAGATTTAATGGCTTCTAGGATTTCCTCAGTAGTGATAGGGGAGTCCAGGGATTCCGACTGAGAAGCCCCAAGGGGCGTGAGAGGAACTGAATCAAAAAAGGCTGCATACTCGGCAGGGTGTACAGCACAGTGAGGGGAATAAAGATCCGCATAAAGTCCCGAAAGACAGTATTAATAGTCTGCGGATCCGACACAAGAGTCCCAGAGGTGTTGTAGGCACCAGGGATAGAAACAGGAGGACGGTCCGCCCTTGCTAGGTACGCCAGAAGCTTGCAGTTTTTATCGCCAAACTCAAAGAGTGAGGCTTCCTTGCCTAGGAGTTTCTTCCGAGTGCGTTCCTTTTGCAAGAGTAGCGAGTCCCTCTGTGCCCAGGCCCACTCCCTCCTTTTATCCTCAGAGCGGCTTACCGAATATTCAGCCTCCAACGTACTAATTTGGGATGAGAGGTGAGATTCCTGCTGTGAGTGAATGGCCCTCTGCCCCGCCACCCCAGTGACGAACGCCTTGTATGCGTCCCATTTAATTAGGGGGTACGGGTGTGAGGCGTTATGCTCCCAGTATACCTTGTGTGCCTCAGATAGGGCTCCCTGAACCACCTCAGAGGACAGCCAGCCAGGGTGCATACGCCACAGTCTTGAGGGGGTTGGTGGAGCTAACCTCAGGGAAATTACAAGTGTGGAGTGTTCTGAGATCCCCCTACTAGTATACTGAATGTCCCCTATCAAGGGCAACAGGTCAGGTGAGGCAAAGGCAAGGTCAATCCTGGAAAAAGTGTTATGAGCTGTAGAGAAGTAGGAATACTTAACAGCCCCAGGGAATTTCCAGCGCCAAACATCAGTCAGGTTCAAGGCAGCACACCAGGATTGAACGTGGGGGGATGCAGGGTCTACACCACTAGTCCTGTCAAGGATAGGGTCGGGAACAGCATTGAAATCCCCTATAAAAAGCAGCGGACCTGAGGGAAAAGCAGAGATTTTAGTGGAGAGTGAGTCCAGAATTGAAGTAGAAAAGGGAGGAGGGACATACACAGAAATTAGGGTGAAGGATAGTAAGTTGTACGTGCAATGGACAATCACATATCTGCCAAAGTGGTCACAGTCAACCTGGGTGACCGCAATTGGCAGAGATTTAGCAACTAGCACAGAGACACCCCTAGAGCTGGTAGAGTAGGTGGCATGGTACCTTTTAGCGATCCAGGCCCTTTTTAAGGCTAGGAGTTTTTGGCCAACTATATGCGTTTCCTGTAAGCAAATAATGTGGGGGGAATGTTTTTTAACGTAATCAAGGACCAGGGTCCTTTTAAATTTTGAGTTTAACCCCCTAACGTTCCAACTTAGAATTTTAAGTGATGCCATCAGTGATCCAGAGGGGGGGGGGGGAAGAATTGAGGAGGACCGAACAGTGAGCAGACGGGGGGGAGGAGGGTGCAGCCAACCAGACACTTCCTTACATACAACACAAAGACACATACAGCAAAACACATATACATTCTAACGATAACTAAATACCCAACGTGGTGAGCGCATGCGCGCGGGGTCTATGGCGGACGTGTGCTGCTGAGCTCCGCACTCCCGCCCACCCACGGCAGCGATAATCAGCTTATACCTGCTCCGGTCCGGTCCCTTCCTTCCTCGCACGGCTCGGTGAAGGTCCCCGGAGTCGAATGGCGTCCAGAACGGGGAAAAAAGCAAAATCGGCAGCCCCGACCACGCAGTCTCCTGCAGCACCACAGCAGCGCTGGCCCTCTCCGCCTCAGAAGCAGGGAGGCGCCATCTTGACCAGGCGCGCGGGTCCTCCTGAAGCTCCCAGAACGGAGGTAACAGCAGCAAAGGGTCCCACAACACCCCCAAACCCCAGATCAACCAGCCCTGCTGATCTTTTTGAGGAACAATCCTCCAAAGCCTCCTCATTAGATAAAGTAATGGCAGACATTGCGCTCAGCCAGTCCAGCAGTGACTTGGCTCTCAGCCAACACAGCCCCAGTCAGCCAGAAGGAGACATGCTGAGCATGGATGAGGGAGATACTGCTCCTGCTCCAGCAGTGCAATATTCCGCAGATAAGGTGCTGCTATCCAGATTCTCCCTACTCTTACAACAGGAACTGGATAAGGCATGTTCCAAAATCACTGCTGATTTGAAAGTGGATTTTCAAGAATTGGGGTCCAGGCTTGATGCAATGGAGAATAAGATTGATTCTACTGTGGCCACTGTGAACAAACACTCATCCTGTATTGGGGAACTTTATGATCAGCTAGATGATGCCTATGCTAAAATTGAGGACCTTAAAAACAGGTCAAGGAGAGAGAATCCGTGGCCTGCCAGAAACCGTGACTGACTTAGATGAGGCGGTCAAGGAACTGTTTCATGAACTTGTCCCGGATCTCCCGGACCGATATTATGATCTGGATAGGGTCCACAGGGCCCTCACAGCACCAAGATCTGATGGTCTGCCAAGAGACATAGTGGTAAAGCCTCATTATTACACCACTAAGGAAAAACTACTAAGAGCTGCTCGGGATACTCCTGATCTACAATTGCGAGACTGTCCAATACAAATCTATGCGGGTCTTGCTCCTAGCACCATTCAAAAGCGCCGTACCTTGAAACCACTTCTGCAGATATTACAAAAAAAGGAAATTCGCTACAGATGGGCTTTTCCTTTCCGTTTGGTTTTTACTTATAAGAATCGTCAACACAGCTTCACATCGCTTCGGGAGGGAGAGTCACTATTCATTTCCTTGGGCTTTCTTACAAAGGAACCACGTGGATCGCCGTCGAGATCACCTCAACCAGAGCCACCGGATTGGCGGAGGAAACCCCCGCTGTCTTCTTTATGGAAGGATCGCGCCCACACATCCTCACAGCGCTGAACTTAGAGGGGACTGCCTGAATTTTTGACAGCCTTCCTGTCCTGATATTGTTTGTCTAGACCTTTGTTGTGCCTTTTAACCGTGCCTTCTTTTCACAGGTTGTTTGCATAAGTTATGTTGGCCGGGACTTAGACTACCTAGTGCTGCTCTGGGTGGGTGGGTTTATGCCTTTGTGCTCTCACTGATCTCCGGAGCTCACCTGTCTGAATATGGGCTGGCGGTCTCTTGAGGTCCTGATGAAGGGGCTCTGGCCCCTCCAGGGTTATTCTCATTTCTTTCTTCTCCCTTCTTCTTTGATTCTTTGTTTTCACTTGTCCTGTCTCCTCTCCCCCCCTTTTTCTTTTCCCTCCCCCTGTCCCTCCTCACGGTACTGTCTAGCGGTTCCTTAACCGGGGAAAATGTCATCCCTTAGATCCCACATCAAAATTGTCTCACATAATGTTCAAGGTCTGAATAGTCCTACTAAGCGGAAAAAAGCTTTTCAATTGTACCATTCTATGAAAGCTGATGTGGTCTTTTTACAAGAGCTCCATTTTTCTGTTAATTCTGCTCCTAAGTTTATGCATAAACATTTTCCTGTGTTTCATTTAGCTCTTGCAGGTGAAAAGAAGAAAGTGGGCATCTTTTTTTCCAAATCGGTTGATTTCACACTGACATCCACGCACGGTGATCCAGATGGTCGTTATCTCTTGCTAACGGGCACGTTACAAGGTTCCCCTGTCTCCTTTTTCTCATATTATGCCCCTAATTCTGGGCAGGTATCATTCTTTCAATCTATGTTTCATTCCTTAGCGCCTCATTTTGTGGGTCGTTTGATTTGTGGTGGAGACTCGAATCTGGCTTTGGACACCTCTTTAGATAAACAACCGGGAGGGGTCCCCAAACCCAGATCTCCTTCTAAACAAGGCCTTCTGTTGGCTAAATTGTGGTGTTCTCAAGATTTGATTGATGCTTGGCGGACAGCAAATCCTACAACCAAGGATTACTCCTACTTTTCTGTAGGCCATTCCTCCTATTCCCGTATTGATCATATTCTCTTATCCTCGCAACTCTCGTTCAATCTGACCAGGGCATCTATTACTCCTGTTCCGTGGTCTTATCACGACCCAGTTTCAGTGATGTTAGATTCCTTCTGGATTGCTCCGAATTTTTTACCCTGGAGATTGAATGACACTTTGTTGACCAACCCAATCTCACAGGCCGAGATTCTCTCAAGTCTGCAAGACTATTTTAAACATAACTCGCCCCTGGATACCTCTCCTGCTGTTAACTGGGAAGCTCACAAGGCCACCATTAGGGGTACCCTTATGAAATTAGCTTCCAAAATTAAGAAGGAACGGGAATCCACATTGAAACTAAAATCGGTAGAATATGAGAAATTGGTAGCTTTGCATAAACGCAACCCAGATCAGGGTCTCTTAGCTAAAGTAGAGTTAGCCAGGACAGAACTAAATTTATGTCTGACCGCTGTAGCAGAAAGGAGTCTGAGGTGGACCCAATATAAATTCTTTAGTCAAGGGGACAAACCTGGGTCCCTATTAGCAAGACGCTTAACCCCTAAATTCCGCCATGTGACAATCCCGAAACTAAAGCTCTCCGACGGTACTACATCTCAACATCCTCAGAAAGTTTTAGATGCTTTTATTATGCCAAGCTGTATAAGCGAGATAGGGTTTTTCAGGAAAGGGAGGCGGAGGCCTTGTTTAAAGATGTGACGTTGCCAACGCTTTCCACTGAACATAGGGACTTAATGGACGACCCTGTGTCCTTGGAAGAAGTGAAGATAGCTATTAAAACTCTTAAACGAGGTTCGGCGCCCGGACCTGATGGGTTCTCCAGCTTCTATTATAAGAAATTTATAGACATAGTGGCTCCCCATTTAGTGTCATTGTTTAATTATTTGAGAGATGGGTCGGCTATTTGCCCTGAATCGCTTAATGCCTTTATTTCAGTAATTCCCAAACCAGACAAGGACCATTTATTGTGTGACAATTATAGACCCATCTCGTTAATTAATGTGGATGTTAAAATTCTTACAAAAATAATGGCCACTCGCCTGAATTCCTTTATAAAGCATTATATTCACCCTGACCAGGTAGGGTTTGTCCCTAACCGACAGGCAGCGGATCAGACTCGGAGGGTAATGGATTTAATCTCCTTGGTACAGTCGCAATGGGCCCAAACCTCCATTAAACAAGCCTTATGCTTATCTTTAGATCTGCATAAAGCTTTTGACTCCCTCAATTGGGACTATTTATTTTATGTTTTGAGTAAGTGGGGTTTTGGTACTAAATTTCTCACAGTTTTACGTAGTCTGTACTCGTGTCCTTCAGCTAAAGTGAATATAAGAGGTCACCTCTCCCCCCCTATCGGGATCGAACGTGGGACAAGGCAGGGTTGCCCCTTATCTCCGGCCTTGTTTATATTAGCTATTGAGCCGTTGGCCCATCTGATCAGAGCTCATGGAAGCATTAAAGGTATTGAGGTCAATGGTCAACAACATAAATGTGCACTTTATGCGGATGATATCCTATTATTGCTTAGCTCTCCCTTGACCTCTCTCCCTAATGTTTATCATCTTCTGGATAAATTCTCCAGAGTCTCTGGCCTAGATATTAATCATAGTAAATCTGAGATTCTAAATATTAATATTCCCCAACCTGCTGCGAAATTGATTAAATTGAACTTTGATCTCCGCTGGAGGGATGATAGGCTTAGCTATCTAGGGATCTCCCTTACCCCCTCTCTATCATGCCTATTTTTGCATAACTTTAAGCCACTTAGGAGGAAGCTATTGACCGATTTACAACATTGGTCGACCCTGAACCTATCATGGCTTGGGCACACTGCGTGCTTGCTCACTGTGCTAGCTGACAAGTGGTTGAAAATAAGTGGAGTTTAAAAAAGGAGTTGAAAGAAGGAGTTACAAGTTCTGGTAAGTGCTAATCTCTTTCTTTTTCACTGTTTTTGTTGCACTGAGGATGATGGCTAGCGAGATGGAAGGATTCATTCAGTGCGCAGTCTGCCGCATGTACGCACAACTGGAGCAGATGTTCCAGGGTGAGTACCGCTGTGACAGATGTGAGCATGTTGCCCATCTAGAAGCTCGAGTTAGAGATCTGGAGAAGCATATTGCAACACTGAGGGAACTTGGCCACCTTGAGAGGGAACTTCGGCTCACTGAGCAGGAAGTTAGTGGGTTAGAGATGGATGGTGGTGATATAGATCAGGAGGCCCAAGTAAGTAGCTGGGTTAATGTAGTTAGAGGGACCAGTAAGGGATCCAAGAAAAGGAAGGCCACTTCTCCTACTATATGCCCAAGCAAAATTGCCAAGTTAGGTGATGATGCAAGGGCATCCGTGTCAGAAATGGCAGCTCTAGTGGAAACTGTTCTCCCTAACAGCCGGGGGAACAGTCCAACTAGTAATGGGAGGGATGGTATTGTAGGTAGGCCTAGACAGCTAGTGGTTGTAGGGGATTCTATAATCAGGAAGACGGATAGAATAATTTGTCGCCAAGACCGCCTCAACCGAATGGTTTGCTGTCTCCCTGGTGCCAGGGTTCGGCATGTGGTGGAAAGGGTGGATAAATTACTTGGGGGGGCTGGGGATGACCCAGCTGCCGTGGTCCATGTGGGAACCAATGACAGGATACAAGGTAGGTGGAGGTCTATTAAAAATAATTTTAGAGAACTAGGTGCTAAGTTGAAGGGGAGGACCTCCAAGGTGGTATTCTCTGGAATACTGCCTGTGCCATGCGCATCGCAGGAAAGACAGCGGGAGCTTAGGGAGTTAAATGCATGGCTCAAGTCATGGTGTAGAGGAGAAGGGTTTGGGTTTTTAGAGCACTGGGCTGACTTTTCATTGGGGTACAATCTGTTTTCCGCAGATAATTTGCACCTTAATGGAAGGGGGTCCGCTGTGCTGGGGGAGAGAATCCTAGAAGGGGTGGAGGGGTTTTTAAACTAGGGATGTGGAGGGAGGACAATGTAGTATGTAATGTAGTGGCAGATAGGTTAGAGAGGGGACAGAACAATGAGGAGGGAGGAGAAGGGTCCTGTGGGGGGAGGATAAAAACAGTGCATAGGGAGATCCATATGTTGCGGATGAACAGTGGGGATGATTGTAGCCACAGCACAGTAATATATCCCATTTCTTATAATGAAGCGGTTAAACTCGATGGTAATATAAAGTGTATGGTTACTAATGCCAGAAGTCTAGCCAGCAAGATGGGGGAGCTAGAGGCCTTGGTTCTGGAGGAGTCCATTGATGTGGTTGGTGTGACTGAGACATGGCTGGACTCCTCACATGACTGGGCTGTCAATATTCAGGGATTTACGTTGTTCAGAAGGGATCGGGTGGGCAGAAGGGGAGGAGGAGTATGTCTGTATGTCAGAAATTATATTAAAGTGAGTGTAAAAGATGCAATAGTGGGAGATGACTGTGATGATGTGGAAGCATTGTGGGTAGAACTACAGAAGGAGGAAAAGAGGGAAAAAATTATTCTTGGTGTAATCTATAGACCCCCCAACATTACTGAGGAGGTAGATGGCCAGTTGAATAGACAAATAGAGCGGGCTGTCCTGGAGGGGACAGTAGTGATAATGGGGGACCTCAACTACCCAGATATAGATTGGGGTCACGGTTCAGCTAAAACCACAAAGGGGAGGGAATTTCTTAACCTCCTGCAGGATAATTTTCTGGGCCAGTTTGTGGAGGAGCCGACTAGAAGTGATGCCTTGTTGGATCTGGTTATTTCTAACAACGCTGAGCTGGTTGGGGATGTCACTGTCCATGAACACCTGGGGAATAGTGACCACAATATAGTGACTTTTAGCTTAAAGTGTAGAAAAGAAAAACATGTTGGGAGGGCAAAAACTCTTAATTTTAAAAGGGCCAATTTTCCTGGGTTAAGGGCAGAACTTCAGGGCATAGACTGGGAGCGGCTGCTGTCACATACGGATACAGCTAATAAATGGGAAATCTTCAAATCCACATTAAATAACTGTACTGCCAAATATATTCCTATGGGTAACAAATATAAACGGTTAAAATCCAATCCCACATGGCTTACAACCGAGGTTAGAAGGGCTATAAATGAGAAAAAAGGGGCATTCAAAAAATACAAATCGGAGGGGTCAGCTTTAGCATTTAAACATTACAAAGAAGTCAACAAAACCTGTAAAAATGTAATAAAAGCAGCAAAAATTCACAATGAAAGGCAGGTAGCTATAGAAAGCAAAAGAAACCCCAAAAAATTCTTCAAATATATTAATGCAAAAAAACCAAGGTCAGAGCATGTAGGACCCCTAAATAATGGCGACGGGGAATTAATAACTGGGGATCAGGAGAAAGCTGAGTTACTTAATGGGTTCTTCAGTTCTGTATATACAAAAGAGGATGGAGCTGTGGTGGGTGGGGCCAGTACTGAGGTGGGTGGGGCCAGTGCTGCTAACACATGTAATGTACTGAACTGGTTTACTATAGATATGGTCCAAGATAAATTAAACAAACTCAATGTAACCAAAACTCCAGGGCCTGATGGATTGCACCCCAGAGTTCTTAGGGAACTCAGTTCTGTAATTTCACTACCCTTGTATGAAATATTCCGTGATTCTTTGCTTACTGGTATTGTGCCGAGGGACTGGCGTAAGGCAAATGTAATGCCGATCTTCAAAAAGGGCTCTTGAACTTCCCCAGGTAACTATAGACCTGTAAGCTTAACGTCCATTGTGGGGAAACTATTTGAGGGGCTTATAAGGGACTACATCCAGGAATATGTAGTGGCTAATAGTATTATAAGTGATAACCAGCATGGTTTTACTAAGGACAGAAGCTGTCAAACCAACCTAATATGTTTCTATGAAGAGGTAAGTAGAAGCCTGGATGGCGGAGCGGCTGTGGATATAGTGTACCTGGATTTTGCAAAAGCGTTTGACACAGTTCCTCATGGACGTCTGATGGGTAAGTTAAAGTCTATCGGTTTGGAAAATTTAATGTGTAACTGGATTGAAAACTGGCTTAATAATCGTACCCAGAGAGTGGTGGTCAATGATTCCTACTCCGAATGGTCCCCGGTAATAAGTGGTGTACCCCAAGGGTCAGTACTGGGCCCTCTTCTGTTTAACTTGTTTATTAATGATATGGAGAATGGAATTAACAGCAATGTTTCTATCTTTGCAGATGACACCAAGCTTTGTAGTACAGTACAGTCTATGGAGGATGTGCAGATGTTACAGGATGACTTAGACACACTGAGTGTTTGGGCGTCCACTTGGCAAATGAGGTTCAATGTGGATAAATGTAAAGTTATGCACCTTGGTACTAATAACCCACATGCATCATATGTCCTGGGGGGAGTTACTCTGGGAGAGTCGCTGATGGAGAAGGATCTGGGTGTACTTGTAGATAATAGACTACAGAACAGCACACAATGTCAGTCAGCTGCTTCTAAGGCCAGCAGGATATTGTCATGCATTAAAACAGGCATGGACTCTCGGGACAGGGATATAATATTACCGCTTTATAAAGCTTTGGTGCGGCCCCATCTGGAGTATGCCGTCCAGTTTTGGAACCGGATTCATAAAAAGGATGTTCTAGAGCTGGAGAGGGTACAAAGACGGGCAACTAAACTAATAAGGGGAATGGAGCATCTTAGTTATGAGGAGAGATTAAAAGAATTACATTTGTTTAGTCTGGAGAAGAGACGTTTAAGGGGAGATATGATTAACTTATTTAAATATATAAATGGCCCCTACAAGAGATATGGGGAAAAGATGTTCCAGGTAAAACCCCCTCAAAGGACAAGAGGGCACTGCCTCCGCCTGGAGAAAAAAAGGTTCAATCTCCGGAGGCGACAAGCCTTCTTTACCATGAGAACTGTGAATCTGTGGAACAGTCTAACACAGGATCTGGTCACAGCAAAAACAGTAGAGGGCTTCAAAACAGGGCTAGACAAGTTCTTAGAGCAAAATAATATAAATGCATATGTATAGAACCTATCACCCCTCCCCCTTCCCTGTATCCATCCCCTCCTTGGTTGAACTTGATGGACATGTGTCTTTTTTCAACCGTATTAACTATGTAACTATGTAACTATGTAACATTGCCGCGATAAAAATGACTTGGCTGCCCAAATTTCTTTATATTTTTCATACAGTTCCTATAGATGTCCCGATCCCTTTCCTGCGGGGTTTACAAAAGGATATTCTTACATTTGTTTGGGGCCCTCGTCGCTGTAGGGTGGCCCAACGCACCCTTTATACTAACCGTAATAATGGAGGCCTTGGTTTACCTAATCTGGTTAAATATTACTATGCTGCCCGCCTATCACCAATCGTTTCTTTGCACCGGACCTTTGCTCGCCCAGGCTGGCGAATAGCTGTAATTTTAAATATATATAAAATCTATAGACATATATGTTTTAGGTAGATACTATAAGGTCACATCGGATTGTCATTTTATTTTATTATCTTCATTTTAAGCATTATTTAAAAATCTATGACTCCCTGATAGGGCTGGAACCCAGGTCTAAGTGCACGGCAAACCCAACACTTACCATTGCACCACAGGTAGATGCTGTCCAAATAGGGGAGAATTAGTCGATGAACTAGATCCCACTTTTAAGAAACAAAAAATAAAAAAGATACTTTTAAAGAGTTTATTATATTTTGATTATATTTATGTAATTTTGATATAATTCTATTTTAGCTTATCAATGCATGTGTTTTATGTAGGTTTATTAACCCCTTGCCGCAAAATGATGTTTGTGAAACGTCATGTAAAGCAGGTAGTTCCCGCAACATGACGTTTCCCAAACGTCATGGTTTCCCTGCCTCCCCCCAATTTGGTCTCTGTCACTGAACTATGATTACTGTGATAGAAAATATCACAGTAATCATAGAAATACAGTGAAAATGAATGTATAAAGTGTATGAAAAACATACAATAAAACACACACTTTTTATTATAGTAATAATTGCAGTTTACTCCCAGATTACCCCTAATCCCATATCCGCCCCAGGTTGCCCGTAACCACCGCAGGTTGCCCATATCCGCCCTAGATTGCCCGTATCCGCCCCAGATTGCACGTAATCACCGCACGTTGCCCATAACCACCGCACATTGCCCATAACCACCGCACATTGCCCATAACCACCGCACGCTGCCCATAACCACCGCACGCTGCCCATAACCACCGCACGTTGCCACTAACCACCGCACGTTGCCACTAACCACCGCACGTTGCCCATAACCACCGCACGTTGCCACTAACCACCGCACGTTGCCACTTACCACCACACTTTGCCCATAACCACCACACATTGCCCATAACCACCGCACGTTGCCCATAACCACCGCACGTTGCCTGTAACCACCCCAAATTGCCAGTGACCCCCTCCAGATGGTCCGTAATCAGCCCCGATTGCCTGTAACCCCCCATATTGCACGTAACCACCGCACGTTGTCTCTAACCACAGCACGTTGCCTCTAACTCACACACGTTCCAGTGACCCCCTCCAGATTGCCCGTAACCACACCAGATTGCCATAACCACCCAAAATTACATGTACCCACCCCTGATTACCTATAAGCACTTCAGTTTATCAGTAACCACCCCAGATTGTCTGTAACCACCCCATGTTGCCCGTAACCACCGCAGATTGTCTGTAACCCTCCCAGGTTGCCCCTAATCACATGTAATTCCCCCCAGATTGCCTCTGACCACCGCACGTTGCCTCTGACCACCGCACGTTGCCCCCGACCACCGCACGTTGCCCCCGACCACCCCAAATTGCCAGTGACCCTCTCCAGATTGCCCGTAACCAAGCCAGATTGCCTGTAACCACCCCAAATTACAGGTACCCATCCCAGATTACCTATAAGCACTTCAGCTTATCCATAACCACCCCACGTTGCCCGTTACCACCCTACGTTGCCCGTTACCGCCCTACGTTGCCCGTTACCACCGCACGTTGCCCATAACCACAGCACGTTGCCCATAACCACCGCACGTTGCCCATAACCCCCGCACGTTGCCTATAACCACCACACATTGCCCATAACCACCGCACGTTGCCCATAACCACCGCAGATTGTCTGTAACCCCCCCAGGTTGCCCCTAATCACATGTAATTCCCCCCAGATTGCCTCTGACCACCGCACGTTGCCCCCGACCACCCCAAATTGCCAGTGACCCTCTCCAGATTGCCCGTAACCACCCCAAATTACAGGTACCCATCCCAGATTACCTATAAGCACTTCAGTTTATCCGTAACCACCCCACGTTGCCCGTTTCCACCCCATGTTGCCCGTTACCACCCCACGTTGCCCGTAACCACCGCAGTTTGCCCGTAACCACCGCAGGTTGCCCATAACCACCCCAGATTACCCGTAACCACCCCACATTACCTGTAATCTCATTTTTTTTATTGTATTTTAGTAACTGCGCTGTTCTAATAACCATTACTAGCTGCGGTTTTGCTCCAGCAAATTGGCGCTCCCTTCCTTCTGAGCCCTGCTGTGTGCCCATACAGTGGTTTATGCCCACATATGGGGTACCGTTCTACTCAGAAGAAGCTGCGTTACAGATTTTGGGTTACGTTTTTTCTCCCATTCCTCGTGAAATTGAGAAATTTTAAACTAAAGGAACATATATTGGAAAAATTCGAGTTTTTCATTTTTACTGTCTTATTTTGAATACTTTCCTCTAATACCTGTGGGGTCAAACTGCTCACTGCACCCCAAGATGAATTCTTTGAACGGTGAACTTTCCTAAATGGGGTGACTTTTGGGGGGGTTCTCTTCTGCTGACACTACAGGGGCTCTGCAAACGCACCTGGCGCTCAGAAACTTCTTCGGAAAAATCTGCACTGAAAATGCTAATTGGCGCTCCTTCCCTTCTGAGCCCTCCTGTGTGCCCATACAGTGGTTTATGCCCACATATGCAGTACCATTCTACTCAGGAGAACCTGCGTTACAGATTTTGGCATGCAGCTTCTCTCCTGTTCCTCGTGAAATTGAGAAATTTCAAACTAAACGAACATATTATTGGAAAAATTCTAGTTTTTCAATTTTACTGTCTTATTTTGAATACTTTCCTCTAATACCTGTGGGGTCAAAATGGTCACCACATCCCAAGATGAATTCTTTGAGGGGTGTACTTTCCAAAATTGGGTGACTTTTGGGGGGTTCTCTTCTACGGACACTACAGGGGCACTGCAAGAGCACCTGGCGCTCAGAAACTTCTTCAGCAAAATCTGCACTGAAAATGCTAATTGGCGCTCCTTCCCTTCTGAGCCCCGCTGTGTGCCCATACAGTGGTTTCTGCCCACATATGGGGTACCGTTGTATTCAGGAGAACCTGCGTTACAATTTTTGGGGTACTTTTTTTCTCTTTTTCCTTGGGAAATTGAGAAATTTCAAACTAAACGAACATATTATTTGAAAAATTCGTGTTTTTCATTTTTACTGTCTAATTTTGAATACTTTCCTCTAATGCATGTGGGGTCAAAATGCTCATCCTACCCCAAGATGAATTCTTTGAGGGGTGTACTTTCGAAAATGGGGTGACTTTTGGGGGGATTCTATTCTGCTGACACTACAGGGGCACTGCAAACGCACCTGGCGCTCAGAAACTTTTTCAGAAAAATTTGCATTAAAAAAGCTAATTGGCGCTCCTTCCCTTCTGAGCCCGGCTGTGTGCCCATACAGTGGTTTACGCCCACATATGGGGTACCGTTGTACTCAAGAGAACCTGCGTTACAAATTTTGGGGTGCAGATTCTCTCATGTTCCTTTTGAAAAGGAGAAACTTTAATCTAAACATATATATTATTGGAAAATTAAAATTTTTGATTTTTTTACGGCCTAATTGTGAATACTTTCCTCCAGCCCCTGTAGGGTTAAAATGCTCATTATACCACTAGATTAATTCTTTAAGGTGTCTAGTTTCCAAAATGGGGTCACTTATGGGGGTTTACAGCATACAAGCCTCCTAAATAAACTTAAAAAAAGAACTGGTCCCTAAAAAAAATCAGTTTTGGAAACTTTCACAAAATGTGATAATTTGCTAATAAATTTCTAAGCCCCATAACCGCCTAAAAAAGTAAAATATGTTTCCCAAATTATGTCAGAATAAAGAAGACATATTGGTAATGTGATTTAGTAACTAATTTATGTGCTACGACTTTCTTTTTTAGAAGCAGAGAATTTCAGAAGTTCATAAAATGCAAAATTTTCTAATTTTTCATGATATTTTGATGTTTTTCACAAAAAACACACAAAGTAGTGACCAAATTTTGCCACTAATATAAAGTGCCATATGTGACGAAAAAACAATCTCAGAATCGCTAGCATACGTTAAAGCATCACTGAGCTATAAGCGCATAAAGTGAGACAGGTCAGATTTTGAAAAATGAGCCTGGTCATTAAGGCCAAAACAGGCTTTAGAGGCAAGGGGTTAAGGAGGTTTAGAGGTAATAGACAGTGTTAACAATGTATCCAATGACTGCTTGACCCAGGATATTTGAATTTTAAAGCACCTGTGGGTCCTGATTATAAAGCCCTGCGAAGTTTCTATGTTTGTAATAATCTGATGAAGAGGGCCACCCTCGAAACGTATGGTTTTACATCATATCAATAAAGGTGTTTAACAATCTAACACCACAACTCCCATCATCTATCGGACTACTATCCATGGCTGATTCACTCGGCGCCAGGCTTCCAGGGACTCCAAGCATCGTACCTGAGATGAGTAAAACTTTCTAAGTACAGTTACATACAATAGTGACATTTTGTGGCAAAACTTAGGTATTGCTTCATTACCACAGCTTACTTGGAGTACAGACTTGTGCGGAGGGTGTAACAATAAGAAACACCTGTGGTGGGACACCACACCATAATCTGATATCTGGGGAAAGAGAAAGGAATGCTGGACAATTCTATCATCTAACCTTGACATATTCTCGGTATTCTATAATTCCCTGTATCTATGCCAAACATTGTGAAACTCAGGGAGATATCAAGTCATAGGTCATAGATGTATACAGAGTCATGTCACGGTGAGAGCGTCCACCTGGGTCCCTCACCTGGCCATAACTTTTGTCTGAACAGGCCTGAGCCTGACTCTCACATATGCTCACATCCTCCTTCCATCATAATGGGGGATGAGATGATGATGTTCATGGAAGTGGAGAACATTCTTAACAATTGTTCCTAGAAACTGAAAATAAGAGAGAATCCTTTTCAAATTTAACCACTTTTCTCACATTAGATACCACTGTGAAACCTGACTGTAAGTCCTCATGTCATTAATAGTGATGAGCGAGTACTAGTGCTCGATACTCGAGACAAATATTTCTCGGTGCTGGTGTGCTTGTTTCGAGTAACAAACCTCATTGAAGTCAATGGGAACCTCGAGTATTTTTGCAGGGGACCAAAGCTCTGCACAGGGAAGGTTGCCCGAAAACATGGAAACCTCAGAAAATGATGGAAACAACACAGAAATGGACAGGAAACAGCAGGGGCAGCATGCATGGATGCCTCTGGGGCTGGTTAATCGCAATATTACTCCAAATTATGGGCAAGAGCCGGGTGGCCCTCAATACAATTTTGCCAACCCAGACCAAGATAGACAAGGCACATGTGCTGGCACATGTCAGGAAAGCACCCAACTAGGTGCAACCCGAAGCATGGCAGTGACAACAGAGTGACCAAGTTAGACTGAGGTAGCAGCTGAATTACTCAAAAGAAACATTTTCATGCATGCCTTTAAATGACGCTATCTATGACAACTACAGATGGCATAGGCAAGGGGAAAATCAAACAGCACCCACGGTTAACTGTCAATGTGTCTGTGTTATGTGGTCAGACACATTCTACAGTGGTAGGGCTTACCGTATATACACCTCCCAGTGTTCACACGGCAAACACCTGCTCTGTAGATATTAAAATATATATATATTTTTTTTTTAAGTAAGTGAGGATCTTAGCAACCTATTTGATCAAACAGTCGCCATGTTGCCAACATTAAAGCGTCCTCAGACACAGTCCCTACTGTAGCATTTTCACACTAGCAATGGCCTCTCCTGGGCTGAATAAGCCTACAACTAGGCAGATAGGAGCCACATTATCTTTTTTATAGAGTCATAGATGTGCTGCAAAAATTTCCCTTTTTTCTGTTGAATGTGGGTGTGTGTGGCTACCTCCTGTTGGCTTGCACTCCACCCATGTCCCAAGGCTGCTATAAAAGAGATAATTTGGCTCCTATCTGCCCAGTTGTAGGCTTATTCAGCCCAGGAGAGGCCATTGCTAGTGTGAAAGAGTAAGGACCATGTCTCTGAGGACGCCTTAACGTTGGCGACATGGTACACTCTGTTTGATCAAATAGTTTGCTAAGATCCTCAGTTAGCAGCGTGCAACCTGCAGTGTGAACAGAGTCATAGATGTGCTGCCAAAATTTCCCTTTTTTTCTTTTACATTAAACAGTGGTGTCGTTCTCATAGAAACAATGTAAGAGACCCTATAATTTGAATGTTCACACTTTAAATCCTTTAAAGAGTATCTAAGAGAAGGCAAATTTAAATTGAATTTGATAGAAAAACCACCCAGTATTACCGACTCTAACAACCTGATTGATCCTGCCTGCTAAACAGTGACTTTTTCTACCATTTTCACTGTCTGTTCCTTTTAGCTGAGGCGTGTATCTTGGAGATACAATAGATGACCTGACAGCCCTGCAAAATAGCACTTGAAGTAGATTTGATTTGAAATTTAAAAAAAACAGCCGATAAAGTGGCCTTTACCGAGCTGCTGGCTTCTGCCTTTGAAAAAGCTACAAAATGAAAGGAAGGCAGAGGACACCCACAGCAAGTTCATATCCACAAATTATATGGTTCGAAATGGACAACACAAGGATCCTAACAATAAATTATGCCTGACACAGCATGGGGGTGAGAACTAGGTAAACAAGGTAGATGAGGCAGCAGTTGAACCTCCCAAAAATTATGCCTGACAGAGCATGGCGGTGAGAACTCAGTGAACAAGGTAGATGAGGCAGCAATTGAACCTCCCAAAAATTATGCCTGACACAGCATGGCGGTGAAAACTCAGTGAACACGGTTGATAAGGCAGGCGTTCAACCTCCCAAAAATTTGGCCTGATACAGCGTGAAGGTGAGAACTCAGTGAAAAAGGAACATGAGGCAGGCATTCAACCTCCCAAAAATTATGCCTGATACAGCATGGCGTTAAAAAATCAGTGAACAAGGTAGACGGGGTAGCAGTTGAATGTGGCAAAAATTAAGCCTGACACGGTTGGCCCTTACAAAATTGGATGTTAATAATCCAATTAAAAGATGCCCAAATAATCTAGGCCTAAACGCACCAAAGAATACACATCAAAAGAAAAGATCCACAGGGGATCACAAAAAATGCAGGACAATCACAAATGAATATAATTATAATCTTTATTTGAATATGAGGGAAGTGAAACAGAACCAAACAATACAGAAATCAGTGAGGGGACATGTAAACATACATTATGAAATCATATATTGCACATGCATGAAGACTGATAATGAATTAAGTAACTGTGGTAGTACAGGCAACCTCCACTAGATGGCAAACTATGTAAACAGTAATGTAAATAGCAGCAAAAGATATATGTAAACAGGCAAAGCCCTATTAAATGCCGCGGTCACTCAATGAGCACCACACATAGGTGAAATCACCAATACATATATAGTATATATGAAAACCAAGGAGGATGCGTGCATTACAACAAGTCGCACTCACCTTCTCACCCTACGCACATTTCACGTGGCTCGCTTTGTCAAGGGATATGCAAATCTGATATGGATACCCAAAATTGGATGTTGGGTCAGCGTTTGGTTAAGAAAAGAAACCGGAGGAGGAGGAGAGGATATATGAAGAATTTTTATGTGGAGCTGCTTTCCCCTGTTGCACAGTTGAATTCTGGTAAAATCTAGGCCATCCATCTTTATTCATTTTAATAAGCGTAAGCCAGTCAGTGCTGTAAGTTGACAGTCGGGTACGCTCATCAGTGATGATGCCAGCAGCTGCACTGAAGACCTGCTCTAACAACATGTTAGCGGCAGGGCAGGCCAGCACCTCCAAGGCCAGCACCTCCAGTTCGGGCCACGTGTCCAGCTTTGCAACCCAGTAGTGTATGGAGCAGAGTGATCACAAAGAACGTTGGTATGGTTTTGCACACGAGGGTCACGGGAAAGGCAGGCTAACATGAAGTCAGTCAGTACTTCCAACATGCAAGAATTCCTTAATAGGCTGACTCTCCATATTCTCCTCCTCCACCAAGTCCTCCTCTTCAGCCCATACACACTTAACAGATAATAAGGATTGAGCATAGGTACCCTCTTCAATATTGGCAACAGTCTGCTCCTCTTCCTCCTCCTCCAATACGCTCTGAAAACACATGAGGGTGGTCTGTCTATCAAGCAACACATTTTCTTCCCCCGTCTCATGAGACAAGGGCAAAGTCTTAGACTTCTGGCTGAGCAGTGAGGTTTTCAGCAGACACAGCAGCGGGATGATAATGGCGGCATCACCGTTGACCATCTGTGTTGACTCCTCAAAGGGGCTCAATACCTAACAGATAGCAGACATCCACGTCTACTCCTCATTGTATATTGAAGGAAGCTGACTAACCTGACTAAAGCTTCTAGCGGAAGTTGTCATCTGGCATTCCACAATGGCTCTATGTTTCTGGTAAACCCTGGCTATGATGTGTAAGGTGGAATTCCATCGCGTGGGCATGTCACACAGCAGTCGGTGAGCTGGCAATTGTAAGCGCCTTTGCACTACCCTAAGGGTGGCAGCATCTGTGGTTGACTTGCAGAAATGTGCACAGTTGCGTCGCACCTTGGTGAGCAAATCAGCGAAATTGGGGTAAGGCTTCAGGAACCGCTGAACCACAAGATTGAACATGTGGGCCAGGCATGGCACATGTGTGAGTCTGCCGAGTAGCAGAGCAGCCACCAGGTTCCATCGGTCACAGCCTCCACAAGTTAACCCAATGTGCCGTCAGGGAGATATACAGTAGTGTCCCTGCCCGCCAGCACTTGTCCACGTGTCCATGGTTAGGTGGACCTTGTCATTAACCGCGTTCGGCAGGGCACGGATGATGTTCTCTGACACGTGCTGGTGCAGGGCTGGGACGGCACACCGTGAAAAGTAGTGACGGCTGGGGACAGAGTACCGAGGGACAGCCACCGCCATGAGGTTCCTAAAAGCCTCTGTCTCTACCAGGTGATAGAGCAGCATCTCCAGGCTCAGCAGTTTGCTCAGCATGTGCACATTTAGGGCTTGTGCATGTGGGTGAGTGGCAGTGTATTTGCGCTTCCGTTCAAAGGTCTGTTGTAGGGACAGTTGAACGCTGCGCTTGGACACCTTGCTGGAGGGTTTGGAACATAGTGGAGGTGAAGCGGTGGGTGTAGGGTGGGAGGCGCTCGTGCCTGGGGCCTGGGGACTGACAGAGCCAGCACGTGACACAGGAAGGAGCAGGGGTGTGACTTACAGTAAGGCTGACGGATCACGGACGTGGAATGCATCTGTAATTAGATGCTGGGAGCGGGGGAGACTGTATTCATAAGCGCCGCGCTGTAGTAACAGCACCGCGCGGCTGCTTTATTACAGTGCGGCACTTATGAATACAGTCTCCCCCGCTCCCAGCATCTAATTACAGATGCTGTCCAGGCGCGGGGGGACTCCGGTACATGCATTCCACGTCCATGATCCGTCAGGATCACGGAACGTGGGAATGCAGCCTAAGTGAACGACCTTGGTTCCACTGAGTGGGGTGTTTAGCACTCATATGTCTGTGCATGCTGGTAGTGGTGGCTCCCCTGCTGATCCTGGCGTGGCACAGGTTGCATACTACAGTCCGTTGGTCATCCGCAGTTTCTTTAAAGAACCTCCAGACTTGGGAACATCTAGCCCTGGCCACGGGAGTTTGACTCTGTGAAACAGTTGCTGATCTACTTGCTCTGGCCCTGCTTCTCCCTCTGTCCACCCCTCTTCCTCTTCCAACCGGTCCTGCGGGTGAACTTGCCTCCCCCTCAGAAGCACGGTCTTCACTAGGCTTATCCACCCAGCTCGGGTCAGTCACTTTGTCCTCTTCCACCAGCTCTTTCTCCGATTCCTCACTCTGCTCCCCACTTTGAGTTACATCCATGACAACAACGTCACTGTCTGACAACCAGGTCTCATCATCAGACACCTCTTCAAACCCCACTTGCAAGTCCCCACTCTCATCATCCACTGACTGCATGAGCTGCATAGTTTAGGCATCAGGACAGATCGACTGCTCCGGTTGCTCAGGAAAAGGTCCAGTAAAGAGTTCCTAGGAGCATGTTGGATCTGAATCCCTCCTTTGCCTGGAGGGGCCAGGCTGTGGGAAAGGAGGCTGAGCTGCTGGAGCAAGGGTTCCACTCCCTTGGCTAGCGTAAGTGCTAGCATGGGTGGACTGCGTGGAAGACTGAGTGGTGGATAAGTTACTGGACACATTTTCCGCTATCCACGTGATCAGTTGTTCACACTGCTGTGGTTTCAATAGGGAATGAATGTCTGCGGTGTGCAACTGCTTCTTCCTCAACGGGTGCTGTGTAACCCTGCCCAGAACCACGGCCTCTGCCCACTGCATCGCTTGGAACCCCACACCCTCGACCCCTTACCCCTGGGGTTTACCATTTTATGGACACTACACAGTCAAGACTGAGATAGCTGCACTACAGATCACAGCAGGCCAAGAAAATATATTACTCAGACTACTTTTGGAGGTAGTTGTGTAGAGTCTGTGGGTAAGTGCTGCTATATGGTGTATGCCACCCTCTTACAAAGGACAATCAGCAGTGAGCTTGGAAATGGCTGCACTAAGAAATAAATCACCCCTGCTGACTGGCTGCAGATGACAAAATATACTGGTCACACTAGTTTTTGGAGGTTGTCGTATAGTCTGTGTGTAAGTGCTGCTATATGGCGTATGCCACCCTCCTACACAGGACAATGAGCAGTGAGCTTGGATATGGCTGCACTAAAAATAAAGCAACCCTGATGACTGGCTGCAGATGACAAAAGATACTGGTCAAACTAGTTTTTAGAGGTTGTCGTATAGTCTGTGGGTAAGTGCTGCTATATGGTGTATGCCACCTGTAACACAGGACAATGAACAGTGAGGTTCTATTCAGCTGTACTACAAATCACAGCAATACAATGTACAACAGAAGCAGCACCAGCCACAAAAAATATAATAGTACTGAAGACTTCTTTGGGGTCTGTATGCACCACCTGCTGTCCGCTTTCTGCCAGCAGTCAATCACCACAGTGTGCAGCTAAAATCGTGGTAATCCAATCAAGCAGTCTGAAGTAATTAAAAAAATAATAAAGATTGTAAGCCCATACAAGGGCTGTTGTGTTCTTTGTCTAGTTGTGTCTTTGTCCTTCCTGCCTACAGGAACGCTAATTCCCTCCCTAACACTCTCCATGACAGACTGCAGCTCTCTCCCTAAACTCTTCCAGCCTGCGTCTGACGCGAGCACCACTGGCCCAGATACTTATATGCCCAGGTCATCTGACCTGGCCAGCCAATCGCTGCTATCGACATGTAGGGTTCCCACGTGATGCTACGAGCTCCCAAAGACTCTCCTGCATGATGATTGGCTGAGAAAAAGCCACCAAACATGCAGAAAGAGGAAGATGCCATTTCCTCAAGTATCGCGAGATTCTCGTCTGAGTAACGAGTACCATCGAGTACCCTAATACTCGAACGAGTGCCAAGCTCGGACGAGCATGCACGCTCATCACTAGACATTACTATTACATATATAGGAGTTCTCTGAGAACTATAAAGCTGAGCTCAGTCATAGCTGAGGTTGTAGCCTGGAAGTAAGTGGTAAGTAAGAGGTGGGTGTTCAAATCTTCTGAATGTCAATACTAACTTACTATGTATCTAAAATTGTTGGTTGATTTTAATAAGAAAAGTATTAAAGGGGTAGTCCACCCAAAAAAATTTTCTTTCAAATCAACTGGTGCCATGAAGTGCCAGAGATTTGTAATTCACTTCTATTAAAAAATCTTAAGTCTTCCAGTACTTATCAGCTGCTGTGTGTCCAGCAGGAAGTGGTGTTTTCTTTCCTGTCTGACACAGTGCTCTCTGCTGCCACCTCTGTCCATGTCAGGAACTGTCCAGAGCAGTAGCAAATCCCCATAGAAAACCTCTCCTGCTCTCCAGACTAGAAATAATACAACTTCCTGTTGGGCATACAGCAGCTGATAAGTACTGGAAGGCTTGAGATTTTTTAATAGAAGTAAATTACAAATCTCTGGCACTTCATGGCAGCAGTTGATTTGAAAGAAAAAAAAATTGGGTGAACTACCCCTTTAAGAATTTTTTTGTTGTCTTTGTTTTTATGTTAAGCGTTATGTCACTGCAATTACTTTATATAGCGATTAATAACTAACATTTTAGTTGCTTTCTTCCTCGCTCAGTGATAGGACAATCATTATATGAATATAATGATAGAATTGCAATGATATAGGGTCCATTTACATAGAAAGATTATCTGACAGATTATCTACCAAAGATTTGAAGCCAAAGCCCAGAATGGACTATAAACAGAGATCAGGTCATAAAGAAAAGCCTGAGATTTGTTCTCTTTTCAAATCCATTCCTGGCTTTGGCTTCAAATCTTTGGCAGATAATCTGTCAAATATTCTTTCTGTGTAAATGGACCCATAGTCATCTTTATATAACTAAAAGATCCACACTTAAAAAAACTACAACTTTTTTTTGTTAAATAACACTAACCAATAACTTTAAATAAATAAAAAATTTAAATTGACTTTGACATGATTTGAACCCCAACCAGGGACCATCCCAGGCAAGCTATTTACCTCTATGCTATTTCCTCAGCTATGGAAGAGATCCCCTGGAACTTAGCAGTATAGTTTCTATTAAACCCCTATATACAGTATGTAATAGTAATGCCCTAATATCCACAGACATTCACAGCCATTCTTCGGCACGGAGAAGGAGACTGCCATTATGACATGGAGGCTGGCAGGATTCCACCAGTTTTACACCGTGTGAATGGAGCCTTTCTTTGAATGAACAATATTTGTTTATGTTTTACTATAGTAATTGAATTTGTGACCTCACACATGGCCAGCAATAGCCTTACCGCTAAACTACATTACACCTATCCTGCCTGCATACAGTCACTGGTGTGCCTGCCCCTATACACAGAATGCCGACACCGGGCAGATCCCGCTCTCTCATACAGTCACTGGTGTGCCTGACCCTATACACAGAATGCCCACACCGGGCAGATCCCGCTCTCTCATACAGTCACTGGTGTACCTGCCCCTATACACAGAATGCCGACACCGGGCATATCCCGCTCTCATACAGTCACTGGTGTGCCTGCTCCTATACACAGAATGCAGACACCGGGCAGATCCCGCTCTCTCATACAGTCACTGGTGTGCCTGCTCCTATACACAGAATGCAGACACCGGGCAGATCCCGCTATCTCATACAGTCACTGGTGTGCCTGCTCCTATACACAGAATGCAGACACCGGGCAGATCCCGCTCTCTCATACAGTCACTGGTGTGCCTGACCCTATACACAGAATGCCGACACCGGGCATATCCCGCTCTCATACAGTCACTGGTGTGCCTGCCCCTATACACAGAATGCCCACACCAGGGAGATCCCGCTATCTCATACAGTCACTGGTGTGCCTGCCCCTATACACAGAATGCCAATCCCATTCTCAGTACAATCTCATTACAGACACCTACAGTATGAGAGCTGCTGGGACAGCAAAAACAAGAAGCCACTGCTTACCTCATCCCTCATGCACTTACCCATGTAACTCTCTACTCTCCTCATCTTAATTCTCATTTTTGTATATTTCGTTCCCTGATGGGATATATAAATATATAGGGGGAGATTTATCAAACATGGTGTAAAGTGAAACTGGCTCAGTTGCCCCTAGCAACCAATCAGATCCCACCTTTCATCCCTCACAGACTCTTTGGAAAATGAAAGGGGGAATCTGATTGGTTGCTAGGGGCAACTGAGCCAGTTTTACTTTACACCATGTTTGATAAATGAAGGCTGCTATATAACAGCTATACTTACTGTATCCAGGTCCAGTCTCCTGAAGGCAGCTATATAACAGCTATACTTACTGTATCCAGGTCCAGTCTCCTGAAGGCTGCTATATAACAGCTATACTTACTGTATCCAGGTCCAGTCTCCTGAAGGCAGCTATATAACAGCTATACTTACTGTATCCAGGTCCAGTCTCCTGAAGGCTGCTATATAACAGCTATACTTACCAGAAATCCAGGTCCAGTCTCCTGAAGGCAGCTATATAACAGCTATACTTACTGTATCCAGGTCCATTCTCCTGAAGGCAGCTATACTTACCAGAAATCCAGGTCCAGTCTCCTGAAGGCAGCTATATAACAGCTATACTTACTGTATCCAGGTCCAGTCTCTTTAAGGCCGCTATATAACAGCTATACTTACTTTATCTAAGTGCAGTCTCCTGAAGGCAGCTATATAACAGCTATACTTACTTTATCCAAGTCCAGTCTCCTGAAGGCTGCTATATAACAGATATCCTTACCAGAAATCCAGGTCCAGTCTCCTGAAGGCAGATTTTCTGTTTTGTGCTGGTTGAAAAAAAAACAGACTAAACACAGGAATTTCGGACAGTACAGAGAGTCGCGGCCCAATGTGTCCATCAGTCATCAGCCTTCTTTCTGTGCACGCTCAGATGCCTATGCTCCTGTATCTGGGGATGGTCACCTTCCCAGTACCTATACTACTGTATCTGGGGATTGTAAATCTTCCCAGTACCCTGCATAGGACTTGTGCTATAGACATGTGTAGTGACAGAAGCCCCAATGCAAAGTATCAGTGCAGTCAGTCTATTCAGGAGACGTAACAGTGAGAAGCGGTGGGGCTCAGGAAGACTGTGAGTAGTAACAGTGTAATAGTCTCCATGGGATAGATGGCAAAGCAAGTAGCACTGTAGCCTACAGATAGAGAGAGGGGAAGAGACTGCTACGTGGCACAGAGGGATTGCGGCAGATGGATGCTGAATAGTGAGACATCTGAATACAGGGACAATGGACATACTGGGAGCGTAAAGAAAAATAAAATAAATGGCTGCTGCATAGTGCAGTAATATCCTGCGGATGGCGGGTAATGAATTAGCAGGATGACAGCAGGAAAAGCAGCAGTGTACCTAAGGCTGAGACTGTATCAGTACTGTATGTGACACTGCGGCTGACTAGAGAGGAGAGGAGAAGACAGCTGATACACTATATACACTAGCATAGGAGGATGGCGGCAGATGGGTGTGGGGTAATGATACATCTGATAGCAGTGTAATATGCTGAGACTGTATCAGTACTGTATGTGACACTGCGGCTGACTAGTGGGGAGAGGAGAAGGATGATACACTATATACAGTAGCATAGGAGGATGGCAGCAGATGGGTGTGAGGTAATGATACATCTGATAGCATTGTAATACGCTGAGACTGTATCAGTACTGTATGTGACACTGCGGCTGACTAGTGAGGAGAGGAGAAGGAAGCTGATACACTATATACAGTAGCATAGGAGGATGGCGGCTGATGGGTGTGAGGTAATGATACATCTGAAAGCAGTGTAATACGCTGAGACTGTATCAGTACTGTATGTGGCACTGCGGCTGACTAGAGAGGAGAGGAGAAGACAGCTGATACACTATATACACTAGCATAGGAGGATGGCGGCAGATGGGTGTGGGGTAATGATACATCTGATAGCAGTGTAATATGCTGAGACTATCAGTACTGTATGTGACACTGCGGCTGACTAGTGGGGAGAGGAGAGGGATAATACACTATATACAGTAGCATAGGAGGATGGCAGCAGATGGGTGTGAGGTAATGATACATCTGATAGCAGTGTAATACGCTGAGACTGTATCAGTACTGTATGTGACACTGCGGCTGACTAGTGAGGAGAAGAGAAGGAACCTGATACACTATATACAGTAGCATAGGAGGATGGCGGCTGATGGGTGTGAGGTAATGATACATCTGAAAGCAGTGTAATACGCTGAGACTGGACATAAAGGAGCAGGAGTAGGAATGAGCGGCTGCTGCATAGCTTGATGGCATCGTGCAGATACAGGCTGATGGATTAGGAGGAAGATAGGAAAGATGGCAGAAGTCACTATACTGGGGGGCAAAGGTCACAGAATGGACGGCTGCTGAAGCTGTGGTCCAAGAGCAGCTGAAATAAATCTATGGTCACATGACACATCGCAGATCAAATAATGTTTTATGGAGAAGAACATGTCTACAATACTGTGAGAAGGGAAATGAGATATAAGGAATGAGGAATAAGGGGTAGATGGGGGCCGCACTCCAGATAGAGGATATATTGTTAATAAATAAAAAAATAATTCAATAATAAATGAATAAATACGTTGTTAATAAATATATATTTAATTAAAACAGCATTTTTTGTTTCAGTTTTGCTACTGTAAACGAAAAATAGCAAAGTTTGCTGTTTTAATTACATATAAACTATTACAGGGAGCGGCATTTAGCAGCATTAGCGATCCCTTTCCTGGCTACAGTACTGTATAGCTTCTAGGTATCAGTATAGAGTAGTGTACAATTGTTCCAGGCGTCATCTAGTGGTGAAATTGTTAAAAGGTTATTTTACTTTTTACGTGTCAAGATAGCTTTAACGCAGTTAAGTTACCATGAGGAAGTGACATTTTAACCCGATCGTGGTGACTATGGCTACATCTGTATATCACAGTTAGAGGACACTAGTTCCTGTGATATGTTCCCCATAAGGAACCCTTCCTACAGCCTTATTCCACTAACTCACCATGAGAGCTGTTATACCATTCATACAAAGAGCCCTATTGGGAAGCGTAGTGCGATATCTACCTACCCTTGTGATCTCATAATAACCCCAAGTACAGTAATCGCTCAGTCACCATGCTTGTCCGGAAAAGCAGGACACTAATGGGATTCTTCCTGGGCACAAGTGTCAGGGACTGAACCATAATCGTTACCAATAGGGGGAATTTCCACTTTGTGAACCATACTGGTGGGGATTTGTTGATGGGCCCTGTTGCAAAACATTAGCTTGACACAAATCACCCCCTCCTCCATACACAGATCACCCATACACAGATCACCTATTCACAAATCCCCCCTCCATACACAGATCACCCATACACAGATCACCCATACACAGATCACCTATTCACAAATCCCCCCTCCATACACAGATCACCCATACACAGATCACCCATACACAGATCACCTCCTCCATACACAAATCACCCCGCTCCATACACAGATCACCCATACACAGATTACCCCCTCCATACACACATCACCCCCCCTCCATACACAGATCACCCCCCCTCCATACACAGATCACCCATTCACAAATCCCCCCTCCATACAGAGATCACCCCCTCCATACACAGATCACCCATTCACAAATCCCCCCTCCATACAGAGATCACCCCCTCCATACACAGATCACCCCCCCCTCCATACACAGATCACCCCCCCCTCCATACACAGATCACCCCCCCTCCATACACAGATCACCCCCCCCCCCTCCATACACAGATCACCCCCCCCCCTCCATACACAGATCACCCCCCCCCCTCCATACACAGATCACCCCCCCCCCTCCATACACAGATCACCCCCCCCCCCTCCATACACAGATCACCCCCCTCCATACACAGATCACCCCCCTCCATACACAGATCACCCCCCCTCCATACACAGATCACCCCTCCTCCATACATAGATCAGTCACAATACACTCACCAGCTTCACCTGCTGGCCCCCAGGCTTCAGAGGAGATACGTCTATTGCTGTTACCAACCTGATTCTGTTCACCTACTGACACTGCTGCCCCCCACAGGCTGGGAGGAATGCTGCCTAAGGAAAAGCTCTTCCCCTCATGGATGGTGTGGCCCTGGGCACATGGAAGGTAACTGTACTGCTCTGCGACCCGGGCTGGGGGAGGGGCCTCTGTCCTGCAGACGGCAGCTGGAGTGTCCCAGCACTGAAGTGAGCAGACGAGGCTGAAGTTGGTTTCTTATTCGGGGCTGAAGTTGGTTTCTTATTGAGAGGATTTTTCTTTTTCCTGTTTAAAGGACAACTCCCGCGGGACCCCAAAAAAAAAAAAAACACAGACACACACAGACACCATACTCACCATCTCTCCGGTGACGATCGCCACTCGATTCGCCCGCCGTCCGCCTCTCCGTCGCCGCCGTCCGCCATCCAGCGATGTCTCCGACTTCCGGGTCCAGGGGATGGAAAAGGCTGCCAGTGCGCTTGCGCACCGGCAGCCTTTTCATTGGCTGGAGCGCATCACATGGCTTCCAGCAAGCTCAGCCAATCAGGGCTGAGCAAGCTGGAAGCCATGTGATGCGCTCCAGCCAATGAAAAGGCTGCTGGTGCGCATGTGCACCAGCAGCCTTTTCATCCCCATTCACTTTGCATGAAGACGCCGAGGAGGAAGAAGACCCGGACCGCCCCTCGGCTCTGACGTCGTCGTCACCAGATGCCGCCCCGGAGAAGAGGACCGTGACGATCGTAATAGGTAATGTATACATTCCTTAACTTCCGGGGTGGGGGGTCGGGGGTCCGAAAGTGGGGGAAGGGGGCCAGGCCGGGTATTTAACCACATTACAAAGTTATATAACTTTGTAATGTGTGTTAAATGAGCAAAAAAAAATTTTTGTGGGAGTTGTCCTTTAAGCTATTATTCTTACAGAAAATGTATAATATTCATACCCTACCCTAAGTGAGGGGCCCTGAGGGGAGCGGTGATAAAAATGGGCAAAAGGAGCCCACAGTTGGCATAAAAATGGGGATCAAAGTAAAAAAACAAAATTATGATTTAAAAATAAAATTGACTTTGGGCCACTGATCTCACACTGATAATACACAGAGAGGGATGCCCTGCATCACATCCAAGAGTCCAGCCTGGCCCAAAGTGGTTCTGGGTATAAAAACTGGCATCAAAGTGGGCACACAGGCGTTTTTCATTATTTGTAACAGGTGTTTTCAAAGGGTTAAATGAGTTTGGGCCACTGATCTCACACTGATAATACACAGAGAGGGATGCCCCGCATCACATCCAAGAGAGTCCAGCCTGGCCCAAAGTGGTTCTGGGTATAAAAACTGGCATCGCAAGGATGCCAGCTTTCCCCGCTGTTATATGTCTTAGTGATGGAGCATCTTCTACAGGCCATCAGACAGTGCCCGGACATTTCAGGGGTTAAAATAGGGGACATGCATCTTAAATGTTCCGCGTTTGCGGACGACCTGTTATTATATGTGACACAACCAGAGGTCACCCTGCCTGCCTTGGTGTCCACCCTAAGAGTCTTCAGTGTTGTCAGCAACTAAAAAATGAACCTAACAAAAAGCGTGGCCTTGAATGGAACTCTTCCACAGTCTGAGCTGTCAGGGTTACGTAGCCGCTTCCGCTTCACATGGACATCTACATCTTTTAAGTATCTAGGAGTCCATGTCCCTGCCGATTTATCCCAGACCTATTCCTTAAACTTCACCCCACTGTATGCTTGCCTTAACCTCTTAAGGACCCATGACGTACCGGCACGTCATGGATCACTGTCACTTAAGGACCCATGACGTACCGGTACGTCGGCCCTTTAAATGAGCGCCGCGGCCGGCCGGGTCCCGATCGGGGGAGATAGCCTGCTATAATACATAGCAGGCCATCTCTCCCTGTCGGCATGGAGGGTTGTTAACCCCCCCCATGCCGACGATCGCCGCTATTGGCTGATAAGCCCATAGCGGCGATCGGAACCTTTCCGGGCCATCGGTGGCCCGATGACCCGGAGAAAAATGGCGGTCGGTGCTGTCCGAGGACGGCACCGACCGCCATTACTGTAAAAAGTAATGGTGGTCACGGTACCACCGTCCCGATCGCCGTGAACGGCCGGCCAGCCGGCCGGCCGTTCAAGGCGATCAAAGTCCCCACAAGTAATAAATACCTGCTCCGGACCCCTCAGCTAGGTAGCTGAGGGGTCCAGAGCAGGTATTTGTACATTACTCACCTGTCCCGGGGTCCTGATCGGCGTCTTCCGGGTTCCCGGCGTCCTCTTCATCTTGTCGGGACTTCGGCTTCTTCCGTGAGTCCCGATCGGCTTTTTCCGGCTCCAGCGTCGTCTTTTTTCGTATTTTTCCGGCTCCAGCGTCGTCTATTTTCGGATCTTGCGCTCTGCTGCCCCCTAGCGGCTGATAAGTGTAATACACGTATCAGCCACTACAGGGATGTTCAGAATGTAGTAAAAAAAAAAATTTTTTTCCCAATTTTTTTTTTTTCTATTTTCCGCACCCTATCGCCGCTGAGTGTTGATCAGCATCGCACGAAAGTGCGCTGCTAATCAGCAACTCCTTCTTTTTGGCGTAGGGTGTTTTTTTTTTATATCCTTCTGCCACGGTCTGCTGATAAGTGCCGAACATAAGTGCGGCATTTATCAGCAACACCATTTTTGGCGTAGGTTTTTTTTGTATACTTACTGTAAAAAACACGTAAAAAAACACTACATTACACCACACTACATTGAATAAAGTTTTACACTACACCACTACATACCCCATATACCAATCCCCATATAAAGATGGCCCCCAGGGTGTTTTCGGTATCGGACGCATACGTTATTATTGCCTCCGACACCGAAACAGCCAGTGAGGATGAATGGGGGGTCCTTTGTTCCTCCATTCATCCTCATCCTCCTCATCATCCAGTGACGTGTCTGGGAGTAGCGTAGCGTACGCTGCCCCCCAGACACGTCTTTTCTGCCAGTACCGTCCCAATAAGAGATGATGGTATGGCGTGAAATTCTACAAACTCTGTGAGAGTACCTCAGGGTACACTTACAGATTTAGGGTACGTGCACACTGCGGAATGGCGAAGGATAACCCTTCGTGCATTCCGCAGCTGGCACCCGCCGGCGGACTGATGCAGGGGCGCGTCTCCGCCCGTGTCATAGTCTCTATCCTATGCATGGGCGGATTCCATCATCTGTCATTCCATCAACACGTTGGACGCAGAGCGGAATCCGCCCGTGCATAGAATGGAGTCTACGACACGGACGGAGACGTGCGCCTGCGGACGGAGACGTGCGCCAGTCCGCCGGCGGGTGCCAACTGCGGAATGCACAAAGGGTTATCCTTCGCGATTCCGCAGTGTGCACGTACCCTTAGAGTGTATGAAGGAAGGGACACCCGAATGCAGCCCCCAGATGCCCCCTCCCCCCCCATCCTCGGAGTTAGTGGGGACATCGTCCGGGAACTGATCTTCCCACTGCTGGATAAAGGTCACCACCTGTACGGGGATAACATTTATACCAGCACCCCCTCTTCCGGTCCCTCGCTGCCCGAGCTACTGTAGCTTGCGGCACGATCCGAACATATCAGAAGTAGTAATAGCGCCCTAATATTTAGCAGCCATGGAGCGGACCCAGCGCTTCTGGATATGTGGGACCCCGTATCGCACCAGGACAACATTTTCCAGGTGACGTCCCGCACACAGGAGAAAGGGAGACCCCAGAAGAAGTGCAGAGTGTGGGGTAACAGGGGGATCAGGAAGGACAACATTTTCCAGTGTGACACCTGTCCTGATCACCCCGTCCTCTGCATACTGGATCGCTCCAAGGCGCACCACACGTCACTGGGGTTCTACATTATCTAAATTCTGTCCCTTATTCCTATTTCAGGGGTCACGTTGATCCAGGGATTATTCTGATCGCCATTATGAAGTCGGGAAGGAATTTTTCCCAGTGATGAGGCTACTGTCGTCTGCCTCACGAGGGGTTTTTGCCTTCCTCTGGATCAACACAGGTTGAGTTTGATGGACACCTGTCATTTTCAACCTTATAAACTAATAATTGGCCTAATACCCCCAAATAAATTAGAATTGTCCCTTTTCCCCAGCTAAATAGGTATGGCCGCCATTCCCATTAGAGGATGCCATGATGCAATTACAAAGCCTCTGTACGGCCAGGACAGTAGAAACCCCCCACAAGTGACCCCATTCTGGAAACTACACCCCATAAGGAATCTAACAAGTGGGGCAGCGGGTATATGGCCCCCTGGTGACGGCCACATTTGGGACGTGAAAATGAAAAAAATGGTATTTTTTATTTTCACGGCACATGTTCTACACATGTGCCCATCACTAGTGGGGTCCATATGCTCACTGCACCCCTTGTTAGATTCCTTATGGGGTGTAGTTTCCAGAATTGGGTCACTTGTGGGGGGTTTCTACTGTTCTGGCAGCACAGGAGCTTTGTAATTGCGACATGGCCTCCATCCCCCATTCCAGCCTCTAAATGGCGCTCTGTCCTTTTGGTGACTTGCCCTGTGCCCATATGGCAAATTATGTCCACATGTGGGGTATTTTCGTACTCAGGGGAAACTACCCTACACGTTTTGTGTTCATTTTCTTTTTTAACCCCTTGTGGAAATGGAAAAAAATCAAGGCTAGACCAACATTTAGTGTAATTTTTTTTTAATTTTTACTCTAAATCATTGATCTTGTCTTGATTTTTTCATTTTCACAAGGGGTTAAAAGATAAAAAAAAAACACAATGTGTAGAGCAATTTCCCCTGAGTACGGAAATACCCCACATGTGGACATAAAGCGCCATGCGGGTGCAGGGTAAGCCTCCAAAGGGAAGGTGCGCCATTTGGTTTTTGAAGGCTGGATTTGGATGGAATGGATTTCGAGGGGCCATGTTGCATTCAAAAGGCCCCTGTGTTGCCAAGACAGTTAAACCCCCCACAAGTGACCCTATTATGGAAACTACACCCCTCAAGGAATGTAACAAGGGGTGTAGTGAGCATATGGACCCCACTGGTGACGGGCACAAATGTGGAACAATGTGGCGTGAAAATGAAATATTAAATTTTTTACACTATAATGTTGGTCTAGCCTTGAATTTATCATTTTCACAAGGGGTTAAAAGAGAAAAAAAACACAAAATGTGTAGAGCAATTTCCCCCCGAGTGTGTTAATACCCCACATGTGGACATAAAGCGCCATGTGGGTGCAGGGCAAGCCTCTGAAGGGAAGGAGCGCCATTTGGATTTTAGAGGTTGGATTTGGCTAGAATGGATGATGAACGCCATGTCGCATTTACAGAGCCCTTGTGCTGCCAAAACACTGGAAACCCCCCACAAGTGACCCCATTCTGGAAACTACACCCCTCAAGGAATCTAACAAGGGGTGCAGTGAGGATATGGACCCCTGGATGACGGGCACATTTGTGCCATGAAAGTGAAAAAATGAAAATTTTCACTTTCACGTCACATTTTTCCACATTTGTGCCCGTCACCAGTGGGGTCCATATGCTCACTGCACCCCTTGTTAGATTCCTTGAGGGGTGTAGTTTCCAGAATGGGGTCACTTGTGGGGGGTTTCCAGTGTCTTGGCAGCACGAGGGCTCTGTAAATGCGACATGGCCCTTGAAATCCATTCCAGTGAAATCCAGCTTCCAAAAGCCAATTGGCGCTCCTTCCCTTTGGAGGCTCGTCCTGCGCCCGCTTGGCACTTTATGTCCACATGTGGGGTATTTCCGTACTCGGGAGAAACTGCGCTACATGTTTTGTGTTTTTTTTTTCCCTTTTATCCCTTTGTGAAAATGAAAAATTGAAGGCTAGAACAACATTTTAGTGTAAAAAATACTTTAGTCTTTTTTCAAGCCATATTGTTTGGAAAATCTGTGAAGCACCTGTGGGGTCCAGATGCTCACCGCACCCCTTGTTACATTCCTTGAGGGGTGTAGTTTTCTAAATGGTGTCCCTTTAGGGGTGTTTTTTAGGTTTTGGCACCCCAGAGCCTCTGCCAACCTGAAGTGGTACAGTCAAAAATGACCAAAAATAACAGAGCCATTGAAATTCACTAGGCGCTCCCTTATATCTGAGGCTTGTGGTTGCGTCAAATAGCGCAATAGGGCCACATATGGGGTATTTCTATAAACTGCAGAAACGGGGCAATCAATATTGGGGTGCATTTCTCTGGTAATAGGTTTATAATTATGAAAAATATTGGATTACAATAAAATCTCTGCACAGAAAATTAAAATTTTCAAATTTCTTACACACTTAGCTTTTATTTCTGTGACTCCCCTAAAGGGTTAAAAAACTTTCTGGATGTGCTTTTGCAGAGTTTAGGGGGTGCAGTTTCTGAAATGGGGTGCTTCGTGGGGCTTTCTAACACACAGTCCCCTCAAATACACTTTAAACCTGAACAGTTCCCTAAAAATATCTGATTTTGAAATTTTACTGAAAATTTGGAAATTTGCTGCTAATGTTTTAAGCTTCCTATTGTCTAAAAAAAATGAAATATAGTTTAATAAATGCCGCCAACATAAAGTAGACATGTTGCTAATGCTATTTAATATATAATTTATGTGGTATAACCATTTTCGGTATAAGCAGAAAAGTTTTAAAGTTGGAAAAATGCATTTTTTCACAATTTTTCACGCTATTTTGGGTTTTTTCATAAAGATTCGTTATAAGTATCGACTCCAATTTACAAGAAATGTGAAGTACAATATGTCACGAGAAAACAATCTCAGAATCAGCCGGATAGGTAAAAGCATCCCGAAGTTATTAATGAATAAAGTGACACTGGTCAAATTCATAAAATTTGCTCCGGTCCTTAACCCCTTAGTGACCGCCGATACGGCTTTCTACGGCGGTCACTAATGGGCCTTATTCTGCTGCCATCAGCTTTTTACGGCGATGGCAGAGAATAAGATTGCGGGGCCGGGACGGCCCCCACCCCATCCCCCCGGCTACCGGAGGTAGCTGAGGGGTTGGGGCAGTGTGTGAGGTCCGTCCCGGCCCCCCCCCCTTACCGACGATCGCCGCTATTAACGTTATAGCGGCGGCCGTCGGTAAAGAGGATTACCGGTGCCGCCGCCACCTTTCATCTCCCCCCGCCGTGAATCTACGGCGGGGGGAGATGAAATAAGTGTATATCAGACCCCAGATCAGACCCCCCTAGTGCCCCGATAACTAACCCCCCTCCCCCGGCGGCCATCATTTCCAAGATGGCCGCCGCAATCGCTGTGAACCGACTAACGTCGGTTCACAGCGATTAAAAAGTTAAAATGAATGAAAGCCCCATGCTCTCCGCCACCGGAGGTAGCGGAGAGCATGGGGCAGTCATCGGGGACCCCCCTGTGGGGTCCCGGTACAAGCGATCAGCGGTATATACTATATACCGCTGATCGCTTGTACCATGTGCTCCTGGCACTTTTTATCCCCTGTCACCATAAATGATTGGTGACAGGGGATAAAAAGTGATGTCCCCCCACCCCCCAAGTCGCCCCCCACCCCCCCTGTCACCCCCGTCCCCGAGTCACCCTCCCTTCCCCATATACTCACCGGATCCACGGAGCTCCTTCCTCCTCGACGTCCTGGCTGGTTATGAAGTGCGCATGCGCTTCACAACCAGCCAAGCTCTGAAAATTTAAAGTGACAGAGACCAATTTGGTCTCTGTCACTGAACTATGATTACTGTGATAGAAAATATCACAGTAATCATAGTAATACAGTGAAAATGAATGTATAAAGTACAAAAAGTGACAAACATACAAAAAAATAAAACACACACTTTTTATTATAGTAATAATTGCAGTTTACTCCCAAATTACCCCTAACCCCTCCCCAGATTACCCGTAACCCCCGCACGTTGCCCGTAACCCCCGCACGTTGCCCGTAACCACCGCACGTTGCCCGTAACCACCGCACGTTGCCCGTAACCACCGCACGTTGCCCGTAACCACCGCAAATTGCCAGTGACCCCCTCCAGATTGCCCGTAACCACCCCAAATTACATGTACCCACCCCAGATTACCTATAAGCACTTCAGTTTATCAGTAACAATCCCAGATTGTCTGTAACCCTTCCAGGTTGCACATAACCCCCCCAGGTTCCCCGTAATCATGCCAGATTACATGTAACCCCCCCCCCAGATTGCACGTAACCACCGCGCGTTGCCTCTGACCACGCCACGATGCCTCTGACCACGCCACGATGCCTCTGACCACGCCACGATGCCTCTGACCACGCCACGATGCCTCTGACCACCGCACGTCGCCTCTGACCACCGCACGTCGCCTCTGACCACCGCACGTCGCCTCTGACCACCGCACGTCGCCTCTGACCACCACACGTCGCCTCTGACCACCACACGTCGCCTCTGACCACCCCAAATTGCCAATGACCCCCTCCAGATTGCGGTGCCCATGTCAGATTACAGGTACCCACCCCAGATTGCCTATAAGAACTTCAGTTTATCCATAACCACCCCACATTGCCCGTAACCACCCCACGTTGCCCGTAACCACCCCAGATTGTCTGTAAGCACAGCAGGTTGCCCGTAACCACCCCACGTTTCCCGTAACCATCCCAGATTGTCTGTAAGCACAGCAGGTTGCCCGTAACCAGCCCACGTTGCCCGTTACCAGCCCACGTTGCCTGTAACCAGCCCACGTTGCCTGTAACCAGCCCACGTTGTCTGTAACCAGCCCACGTTGCCTGTAACCACCCCACGTTGCCGTAACCACAGCAGGTTGCCCGTGACCACCACACGTTGCCCATAACCACCACACGTTGCCCGTAACCATCCCAGATTGTCTGTAAGCACAGCAGGTTGCCCGTAACCAGCCCACGTTGCCCGTTACAAGCCCACGTTGCCTGTAACCAGCCCACGTTGCCTGTAACCAGCCCACGTTGCCTGTAACCACCCCACGTTGCCGTAACCACAGCAGGTTGCCCGTGACCACCACACGTTGCCCATAACCACCACACGTTGCCCGTAACCACCCCGCGTTGCCTGTAACCACCCCACGTTGCCTGTAACCACAGCAGGTTGCCCGTGACCACCCCATGTTGTCCGTAACCACCCCAGATTACCTGTAACCACCTCAGGTTGCCCATAACCACCCCTGGTTGCCCGTAACCACCCCACATTACCTGTAATTTCATTTTTTTTATTTTATTTTAGTAACTGCGCTATTCTAATAACCATTACTAGCTGCGGTTTTGCTCCTGTAAATTGGCGCTCCTTCCCTTCTGAGCCCTGCTGTGTGCCCATACAGTGGTTTATGCCCACATATGAGGTACCGTTTTACTCAGGAGAACCTGCGTTACAGATTTTGGGGTGAATTTTCTCTCCTGTTCCTCGTCAAATTGAGAAATTTCAAACTAAACCAACATATTATTGGAAAAATTCGAGTTTTTCATTTTTACTGGCCAATTTTGAATACTTTCCTCTAATACCTGTGGGGTAAAAATGGTCACCACACCCCAAGATGAATTCTTTGAGGGGTGCACTTTCCAAAATGTGGTGACTTTTGGGGGGAATCTATTCTGCTGACACTACAGGGGCTCAGCAAACGCACCTGGCGCTCAGAAACTTCTTCAGAAAAATCTGCACTGAAAATGCTAATTGGCGCTCCTTCCCTTCTGAGCCCGGCTGTGTGCCCATGCAGTGGTTTATGCCCACATATGGGGTACTGTTCTACTCAGGAGAACCTGCTTTACATATATTGGGGTGACATTTCTCTCCTGTTCCTCGTGAAATTGAGAAATTTCAAACTAAAGGAACATATTATTGGAAAAATTCGAGTTTTTCATTTTTACTGTCTACTTTTGAATATTTTCCTCAAACACCTGTGGGGTCAAATTGCTCACCACACCCCAAAATAAATTCTTTGAGGGGTGCACTTTCCAAAATGGAGTGACTTATTGGGAGATTTTACTCTGTGGACACTACAGGGGCTCTGCAAACGCACCTGGCGCTCGGAAACTTCTTCAGCAAAATCTGCATTGAAAAAGCTAATTGGCGCTCCTTCCCTTTTGAGCCCTCCTGTGTGCCCATACAGTGGTTTACGCCCACATATGGGGTACCATTGTACTCAGGAGAACCTGCGTTACAAATTTTGTGGTACTTTTTTCCTCTTGTTCCTCGTGAAATTGAGAAATTTCAAACTAAAAGAACATAATATTGGAAAAATTTGAGTTTTTCATTTTTACTGTCTACTTTTGAATACTTTCCTCTAATACCTGTGGGGTCAAAATGGTCACCACACACCAAGATGAATACTTTGAGGGGTGCACTTTCCAAAATGGAGTGACTTATGGCGAGATTTTACTCCGCTGGCACTACAGGGGCGCTGCAAACGCACCTGGCGCTCGGAAACTTCTGCAGCAAAATCTGCATTGAAAAAGCTAATTGGCGCTCCTTCCCTTCTGAGCCCTCCTGTGTGCCCATGCAGTGGTTTATGCCCACATATGGGGTACCATTGTACTCAGGAGAACCTGCGTTACAAATTTTGGGGTACTTTTTTCCTCTTGTTCCTCGTGAAATTGAGAAATTTCAAACTAAACGAACATATTATTGGAAGAATTCCAGTTTTTCATTTTTACTGTCTTCTTTTGAATACTTTCCTGTAATACCTGTGGGGTCAAAATGGTCACCACACACCAAGATGAATTCTTTGAGGGGTGTACTTTCCAAAATGGGGTGACTTATGGGGGGTTTTCTCTCTGCTGACACTACAGGGGCACTACAAACGCACCTGGCGCTCAGAAACTTCTTCAGCAAAATCTGCATTGGAAAAGCTAATTGGCGCTCCCTTCCTTCTGAGCCCTGCTGTGTGCCCATACAGTGGTTTACGCCCACATATGGGGTACCGTTGTACTCAAGAGAACCTGCATTACAAATTTTGGGGTGCTTTTTGTCTCATATTCCTTTTGAAAATGAGAAACTTTAATCTAAACGTATATATTATTGGAAAATTAAAATTTTCAATTTTTTTACTGCCTAATTGTGAATACTTTCCTCCAGCCCCTGTAGGGTTAAAATGCTCATTATACCCCTAGATTAATTCTTTAAGGTGTGTAGTTTCCAAAATGGGGTCACTTATGGGGGTTTTCAGGATACCAGACTTCTAAATCCATTTAAAAAAAGAACTGGTCCCTAAAAAAATCAGTTTCACGAAAATGTGATAATTTGCTGATAAATTTGTAAGCCCCATAACACCCTAAAAAAGTAAAATATGTTTACCAAATTATGCCAGAATAAAGAAGACATATTGGTAATGTGACTTAGTAACTAATTTATGTGCTACGACTTTCTTTTTTTAGAAGCAGAGAATTTCAAAGTTCATAAAATGCAAATTTTTTTAATTTTTCATGATATTTTGATGTTTTTCACAAAAAACACACAAAGTAGTGACCAAATTTTGCCACTAACATAAAGTGCCATATGTCACGAAAAAACAATCTCAGAATCGCTAGCATACGTTAAAGCATCACTGAGCTATAAGAGCATAAAGTGAGACAGGTCAGATTTTGAAAAATTAGCCTGGTCATTAAGGCCCAAACTAGCTGCAGCACAAAGGGGTTAAAGAGTCACTGTCGTATTTTTTTTTTTGCAGAAATCAATAGTCCAGGCGATTTTAAGAAACTTTGTAATTGGGTTTATTAGCCAAATCTGCCATTATCTGCATGTAAAAAGCCTTTTCCCAGGTCCCCCCCTCCTTCCTCTTTTTCATCCACTCTGAAAAATCTGAAAATTGTGACTTGTTGCAGGAGTCGTACCCTGTCTGCTCTAGGGAGAGGGGAGGGGGGAGGGGGGAGGAGGGAGTTAGCCTGCAGCAGAAAGCAGATAACAGGATTACAGGCATGGAGCTGGGTGACAGCTGTAATCTGAGCTCAGACAGGTCACTGGTGATGGTCACAGGAGATATCCCATGAGGGATTTGTAGATTAACTCTTTGTTGTCCTGTTTTGGTCTTTTCTTTAGCTCTCTCCATAGGAGAACAATGAAGACAGGGGGGAGAGCTTCAAACTGCTTTTTCATGATAAAAATGCATTTTTCGGATAATAAACCCAATTACAAAGTTTCTTAAAATCGCCTGGACTATTGATTTCTGCAAAAAAAAATTCACGACAGTGGCACTTTAAGGCCATTTCAGGCCCGGTCCTTAAGGGGTTAAAGGAGACTTGTCTAAATGGGATCGTAAGGATTTTTCGTGGCTGGGGCGCATAAACATCATCAAGATGAATTTACTCCCACGCCTCTTATATCTCTTTCAGACAATCCCCATAATACTCCCCAGGGCTTTCTTCACTGACCTTACTAAATTGTTCTCCTGTTTTGTATGGATGGGAAATCGCCCTAGGACTGCAAGAACCACACTCACTTTGGCTAAGGAACATGGGGGACTTGCCTTACCAGATCTATATAAGTATTATATTGCAGCCATTGCTACACGCATATTAGACGGGTTCCATCATTCCGCGGCCAAACTGTGAGTTAAAATGGAGAATTTATTTTCCCTGTACTCTCGCTATTGGCCACCCCTCTTCTCCCTGTCTGGGGCTGTGCTGGCTCTCCTTCCCTTCTCCTCTCCTCTACTCCGCTCTTCTCTTTGTTGGATTAAGCTATGTCCACTACTCTTCAGTGACCCTTTAGCAGATTTGCAGCCAGGCCCTAATGTTGCATTACACTGTTACATGTTTAGATTTCTGTTCTATCTAGTTGGGCTGCCTACGCTGACCGGGTTTTGTCAATCTGTTAGACATTATGTTACTGGAGGTTCTCCGCAACGTGCTTATGACCAGGTGTATTCGTGGCCATGTTCTCTGTGATATATCCCCGCATGTTGCTTTCCCCTTTTCCTTTCTGTATCCCCATTTAACCTTTCAATAAAATCTTCTGAATAAAAAAAAAAAACTGGCATCAAAGTGGGCAGATGGGCATTTTTTCCTAATTTGAATAAGTAACAGGTGTTTTCAAAGGGTTAAATGAGTTTGGGCCACTGATCTCACACTGATATTACACAGAGAGGGATGCCCCGCATCACATCCAAGAGAGTCCAGCCTGGCCCAAGGTGGTTCTGGGTATAAAAACTGGCATCAAAGTGGGCAGATAGGCATATCATTTAACCCTTTAAAAACAGCTGTTACTTATTCAAATTAAGAAAAAACGCCCATCTGCCCACTTTGATGACAGTTTTTATACCCAGAACCACTTTGGGCCAGGCTGGACTCTCTTGGATGTGATGCATGGGATCCCTCTCTGTGTAATATCAGTGTGAGATCAGTGGCCCAAACTCATTTAACCCTTTGAAAACACCTGTTACTTATTCAAAATAGGAAAAAATGATGTTCTGCCCACTTTGATGCCAGTTTTTATACCCAGGACCACTTTGGGCCCGGCTGGACTTTCTTGAATTTGATGCGCGGCATCCCTCTCTGTGTATTATCAGTGTGAGGTCAGTGGCCCAAACTCATTTAACCCTTTGAAAACACCTGTTACATATTCAAGTCAAGAAAAATGCCAATCTGCCCACTTTGATGCCAGTTTTTATACCCAAAACCACTTTGGGCCAGGCTGGACTCTCTTGGATGTGATGCGGGGCATCCCTCTCTGTGTAATATCAGTGTGAGATCAGTGGCCCAAAGTCAATTTTATTTTTAAATCATAATTTTGTGTTTTTACTTTGATGCCCATTTTTATGCCAACCGTGGGGTTCTTTTGGCCATTTTTATCACCGCTCCCCTCAGGCCCCATCACTTATAGTAGGGTATGAATATTATACATTTTCTGTAAGAATAATAGCTAAAACAGGAAAAAGAAAAATCCTCTGAATAAGAAACCAACTTCAGCCTTGTAGTGAGCAGTACAGTGTGGGCAGACACTGAGGACGGGCCCCGCCTGGCTCCAGTGCTTACAATTTAGCTGCAGCCTGTATCCACAGGTCTGTGTGACCCATAGATGCAGGCAGTTAATTCACACAACCTAGGAACACGGTTAAGTGGCAAGGGGGGCAAGGCCGGGCCCCCCCCTGGCTGGCAGGCCCGCTGTAGCTACGCCACTGGGCAGGAGTATTACAGTGCACTTTGTAAAGCCATTAAGCTGGTGGGGGGATATATTCAGGTGTATAAGAACAGATTCACCCGACCAAACAAAGGGCATTACATTCACTGATTCACATGTATCTGTATACTGTAATTGTAAGAGCGGTCACACTATGGTGTATATACTGTAGGAGCGGTCACACTATGGTGTATATACTGTAAGAGCGGTCACACTATGGTGTATGTACTGTAAGAGCGGTCACACTATGGTGTATATACTGTAGGAGCGGTCACACTATGGAGTATATACTGTAAGAGCGGTCACACTATGGAGTCTGTACTGTAAGAGCGGTCACACTATGGGGTATATACTGTAAGAGCGGTCACACTATGGGGTATATACTGTAAGAGCGGTCACACTATGGTGTATATACTGTAAGAGCGGTCACACTATGGTGTATATACTGTAAGAGCAGTCACACTATGGGGTATATACTGTAAGAGCGGTCACACTATGGTGTATATACTGTAAGAGCGGTCACACTATGGGGTATAAACTGTAAGAGCGGTCACACTATGGAGTCTGTACTGTAAGAGCGGTCACACTATGGAGTCTGTACTGTAAGAGCGGTCACACTATGGTGTATATACTGTAAGAGTGGTCACACTATGGTGTATATACTGTAAGAGCGGTCACACTATGGTGTATACACTGTAAGAGCGGTCACACTATGGAGTCTATACTGTAAGAGCAGTCACACTATGGTGTATATACTGTAAGAGCGGTCACACTATAGATACTATACTGTAAGAGCGGTCACACTATGGTGTATATACTGTAAGAGCGGTCACACTATGGAGTCTGTACTGTAAGAGCGGTCACACTATGGAGTCTGTACTGTAAGAGCGGTCACACTATGGTGTATATACTGTAAGAGCGGTCACACTATGGTGTATATACTGTAAGAGCGGTCACACTATGGTGTATATACTGTAAGAGCGGTCACACTATGGTGTATATACTGTAAGAGCGGTCACACTATGGTGTATATACTGTAAGAGCGGTCACACTATGGAGTCTATACTGTAAGAACGGTCACACTATGGTGTATATACTGTAAGAGCGGTCACACTATGGTGTATATACTGTAAGAGCGGTCACACTATGGAGTCTATACTGTAAGAGCAGTCACACTATGGTGTATATACTGTAAGAGCGGTCACACTGTGGTGTATATACTGTAAGAGCGGTCACACTATAGATACTATACTGTAAGAGCGGTCACACTACGGTGTATTTACTGTAAGAGCGGTCACACTATGGGGTATATACTGTAAGAGCGGTCACACTATGGAGTATATACTGTAAGAGCGGTCACACTATGGTGTATATACTGTAAGAGCGGTCACACTATGGTGTCTATACTGTAAGAGCGGTCACACTATGGTGTATATACTGTAAGAGCGGTCACACTATAGATACTATACTGTAAGAGCGGTCACACTATGGAGTATATACTGTAAGAGCGGTCACACTATGGTGTATATACTGTAATACATAGCAGCATTTTTATGACCTGTGATATGATATAATAACCTGCTAAACCTCTTATAATGTACAGTATTTTATGTTGATCAGACGCTGTAGTCTGTATATTTCTGCACTGTCCAGGAATCTGCAGATCACTGTCATCTCTGGAGCCATAACCCCCATCATCTATTACAGGAATATTACACATAGAAGCCTGTACTATGTCTATAGATGGGGAAGCTGTGTCTGCAGCCGTCACACTATTCTCTCCCCTCTCCTTATAGATGAAAGTAGCACTTACCTATAACAATGTATTGTCATGTGAGGATTTTCTACATTGTATATCTCGTCAGCCTTGTGTAATATTGTCAGTAATCCCCCGATGATGAGGTCTCCATCCTGGTAACGTTTCTTTATATCATCTTTAACTTTTCTCATCCTGAGATGACAAGCTGTTTGCACCGAGGTAACCCATAGAAGCAGCGACATCATAAGGAAAAGCAGCATCTCCTCCTAGGAATGGGATGAGGAAGAAGAGGAGAATAATATCTAAGTATTACAGGATGGAGGCAGCAAGAAGAGCAGAGACACAGAGCGTGCGGCAGCTGATAGGGTCAGTGACATTATGGGGACTGCTCTCATCTCTCCTCTTCTTATACAGGATGATGGGACATAGGTTACACTGTCTGGTTACATCACACATTATTCTGGTCTGATCCCTGATGACTGTGGCCGCATCCGTCTTTACTATAGAGAATTGTAGAGTAAGAAGCAGAAATATCCTGATCAGCCATCATTGTGTTATACAGATGTATTTCCATCTCCACAGCCCTGTACACAGATCCCCATCCCTCACAGTGACCCCGGCCTGCAGTAAGGCTTACAATCTAACATACACTAAACACTGGGGACCATTCCATAGGAGTTCCAATGGGGTCAGTTCCCATTACTTTCCCCCAGTAACCAACTGGCTGAGTGGGCAATGCTATGCATCTGTAGGGACTGGTTATGTGACATACCCAAATTTCCAGCCGAAGATGACACTTGTCGGCTGTCAGTGAGACCCGGGAACGGGAGCTAGAAGACTGGTAAGTATATCCTGTTTATTAAGTTCCCCCCTGCCAGTCTTTTTTTTTTTCCTTGGTTAAGTGACTTTTCTTTTAATGAACCAGCTATAACAGCATCATGTGGCAGAGAGCTCCACAGTGTCACTGCTCTTACTGTAAAGAATCCACGTCTGTGCTGGTGGTAAATAGTGATGAGCGAACAGTAAAATGTTCGAGTTAGAGTCGAACCTCGAACAGTAGTGAAGTGAAGGAGAAACAGTAATTATCATCCAGAAGAGTAAACTGGAAACATGGAACAACTTATAGCCTGAAATTTGGCTTTAAGAATGAAAGAGATGGGCGAATAGTGAAACATTTGATAATTCGAATAGAATAACTCCCGATATTCGTACGAATACCGAATCCCATTATAGTCTATGGAAGAAAAATACTTGGGAACTCCTCTGTACAAAACATTGATACATCTAACAGATGAGATTATTTAAAAATAAATTTGTTCTGCAATGCAGACTGTCAAATATGGGCTCTGTACCCACTCAGGATAAATTCAACCACCAACTCCTCTGTACGAAACATCGATACATCTAACAGATGAAGAGATTGATTTTTCAAAAAATTATTCAGCAATATAAACTGACCAAAATGGACGTTTAAGCCACTCAGGAAAAATTTGACCACCAACTCCTCCTTATCAAAGATTGATTCATTTAACAGATAATCAGATTAAATAAAAAATATATATATTCTGCAATGCAGACTGACAAAAATGGGCTTTTTACCCACTCATGAAAAATTGGTACCATTGGTGGCAGCGAGAAGAGCTCAGCGGGGAAGATGGAGGTTCCGGTTCAACTAAATTAAGTAGCAGAACATGGCAGGAGAGATGGAGGCATTTAAAAAAATAACCATTTGGAGGCCTACAAAAAGGATGAGGAGAAAGAGGTGTATGCAGTGCGCATCAAGCTCATACAGGTGTATTTTTCAAAAATACATTCAACTGTAACACTTGGAACACTAGCTGTGGGCAGCAGTAGAATCCAATTTTTAAAAGCAGCAGGCATAAGAACTACAGACATGAGATGTAGTGTAGTAAAAATGTGTATTTCACATTTCCAAGAAGACATGCTACAGTTTACTAGTCAGTAGAGATGAGTGAACTTTTCAAAAGTTCGTTCCGACCGGACTTCCGGATTTTTTAAAAAAGTACGGTTCGATTGGATTTCTTCGGATTTCATAGTTTAAAGCATCTATATGATACAGGGTAGTGTATTTGGTTGAATTTAGGGCTCTACATGTCAGTAACATCATTATCTTTTCAATATCTCAAAGTCAAATTTTTTTTTAGACTTCAATATTCTCCATTACAGGGTCTATGCAGGACATTCACCATTACAGGGTCTATGCAGGAAACTCACCATTACAGGGTCTATGCAGGAAACTCACCATTACAGGGTCTATGGAGGAAACTCACCATTACAGAGTCTATGCAGGAAACTCACCATTACAGGGTCTATGCAGGAAACTCACCATTACAGGATCTATGCAGGAAACTCACCATTACGGGGTCTATGCAGGAAACTCACCATTACAGGGTCTATGCAGGAAACTCACCATTACAGGGTCTATGCAGGAAACTCACCATTACAGGGTCTATGGAGGAAACTCACCATTACAGAGTCTATGCAGGAAACTCACCATTACAGGGTCTATGCAGGAAACTCACCATTACAGAGTCTATGCAGGAAACTCACCATTACAGGGTCTATGCAGGAAATTCACCATTACAGGGTCTATGCAGGAAATTCACCATTACAGGGTCTATGGAGGAAACTCACCATTACAGAGTCTATGCAGGAAACTCACCATTACAGGGTCTATGGAGGAAACTCACCATTACAGAGTCTATGGAGGAAACTCACCATTACAGAGTCTATGCAGGAAACTCACCATTACAGGGTCTATGCAGGAAACTCACCATTACAGAGTCTATGCAGGAAACTCACCATTACAGGGTCTATGCAGGAAATTCACCATTACAGGGTCTATGCAGGAAATTCACCATTACAGGGTCTATGCAGGAAACTCACCATTATGGTGCGTTCACACCTACAGGATCTGCAGCTGATTTTCTGCAGCAGATTTCATTTAAATAACTGAACACAGCATCAAATCTGCTGCAGATCTGCTGCAGATCCTGTAGGTGTGAACGCACCCTTACAGGGTCTATGCAGGAAACTCACCATTACAGGGTCTATGCAGGAAACTCACCATTACAGGGTCTATGCAGGAAACTCACCATTACAGGGTCTATGTAGGAAAAAGGTCACAAATGCAGTGAAGGAGCAGCAGTAGTCATTGGAGGCCAGTGGAGGTCCAGCAATAGTCATTTGAGGCCAGTACAGGAGCAGCAGTAGTCAACATGGAGGCCAGGCAGGAGCAACAGTAGTCAGCATGGAGGCCAGGCAGGAGCAACAGTAGCCAACATGGAGGCAAGGCAGGAGCAGCAGTAGTCAACATGGAGGCCAGACAGGAGTAAAAGTAGCCAACATGGAGCCCAGGATGGAGCAACAGTAGTCAACATGCAGGCCAGTGAAGGCCCAGCAGTAGCCAACATGGAGGAAAGGGCAGGCACAGCAGTAGTCAACATGGATGCCAGTGAAGGCCCAGCAGTAGCCAACATGGATGCCAGTGAAGGCCCTGCAGTAGCCAACATGGAGGCAAGGGCAGGCACAGCAGTAGTCAACATGGATGCCAGTTAAGGCCCAGCAGTAGCCAACATGGAGGCCAGTTAAGGCCCAGCAGTAGCCAACATGGAGGCACGGGCAGGCACAGCAATAGTCAATATGGATGCCAGTGAAGGCCCAGCAGTAGTCAATATGGATGCCAGTTAAGGCCCAGCAGTAGCCAACATGGAGGCCAGGCAGGAGCAACAGTAGCCAACATGGAGGCAAGGGCAGGCCCAGCAGTAGTCAACATGGATGCCAGTGAAGACCCAGCAGTAGCCAACATGGAGGCCAGGCAGGAGCAACAGTAGCCAACATGGAGGCAAGGGCAGGCACAGCAGTAGTCAACATGGATGCGAGTTAAGGCCCAGCAGTAGCCAACATGGAGGCACGGGCAGGCACAGCAATAGTCAATATGGATGCCAGTGAAGGCCCAGCAGTAGTCAACATGGATGCCAGTTAAGGCCCAGCAGTAGCCAACATGGAGGCCAGGCAGGAGCAACAGTAGCCAAAATGGAGGCAAGGGCAGGCCCAGCAGTAGTCAACATGGATGCCAGTGAAGGCCCAGCAGTGGCCAACATGGAGGCCAGGCAGGAGCAACAGTAGCCAACATGGAGGCAAGGGCAGGCCCAGCAGTAGTCAACATGGATGCCAGTGAAGGCCCAGCAGTAGTCAACATGGATGCCAGTGAAGGCCCAGCAGTAGCCAACATGGAGGCCAGGCCACAGCAACAGTAGTCAACATGGAGGCAAGGGCAGGCACAGCAGAAGTCAACATGGAGGCCAGGCAGGAGCAGCATAAGTCAACATGGAGGCCAGGCAGGAGCAACAGTAGCCAACATGGAGCCCAGGCAGAAGCAACAGTAGTCAATATGCAGGACAGTGAAGGCCCAGCAGTAGTCAACATGGAGGCAATGACAAGCCCAGCAGTAGTCAACATGGATGCCAGTGAAGGCCCAGCATTAGCCAACATGGAGGCAAGGGCAGGGCCAGCAGTAGTCAACATGGATGCCAGTGCAGGCCCAGCAGTAGTCAACATGGATGCCAGTAAAGGCCCAGCAGTAGCCAACATGGAGGCCACTGAAGGACCAGCAGTAGTCAACATGGATGCCAGTGAAGGCCCTGCAGTAGCCAACAAGGAGGCCAGGCAGGAGCAACAGTAGCCAACATGGAGGCAAGGGCAGGTCCAGCAGTAGTCAACATGGATGCCAGTGAAGGCCCAGCAGTGGCCAACATGGAGGCCAGGCAGGAGCAACAGTAGTCAACATGGAGGCAAGGGCAGACACAGCAGTAGTCAACATGGAGGCCAGTGAAGGCTAAGCAGTAGTCAACATGGATGCCAGTGAAGGCCCAGCAGTAGCCAACATGGAGGCCAGGCCAGAGCAACAGTAGTCAACATGGAGGCAAGGGCAGGCACAGCAGTAGTCAACATGGAGGCCAGGCAGGAGCAGCATAAGTCAACATGGAGGCCAGGCAGGAGCAACAGTAGCCAACATGGAGCCCAGGCAGAAGCAACAGTAGTCAATATGCAGGACAGTGAAGGCCCAGCAGTAGTCAACATGGAGGCAATGACAAGCCCAGCAGTAGTCAACATGGATGCCAGTGAAGGCCCAGCATTAGCCAACATGGAGGCAAGGGCAGGCCCAGCAGTAGTCAACATGGATGCCAGTGAAGGCCCAGCAGTAGTCAACATGGATGCCAGTGAAGGCCCAGCAGTAGCCAACATGGAGGCAAGGGCAGGCCCAGAAGTAGTCAACATGGATGCCACTGAAGGACCAGCAGTAGTCAACATTGATGCCAGTGAAGGCCCAGCAGTAGTCAACAAGGAGGCCAGACAGGAGCAACAGTAGCCAACAAGGAGGCAAGGGCAGGTCCAGCAGTAGTCAACATGGATGCCAGTGAAGGCCAAGCAGTAGCCAACATGGAGGCCAGGCAGGAGTAACAGTAGTCAACATGGAGGCAAGGGCAGACACAGCAGTAGTCAACATGGAGGCCAGGCAGGAGCAGCAGTAGTCAACATGGAGGCCAGGCAGGAGCAGCAGTAGCCAACATGAAGGCCAGGCAGGATCAACAGTGGCCAACATGCAGGCCATTGAAGGCCCAGCAGTAGCCAACATGGAGGCAAGGGCAGGCACAGCAGTAGTCAACATGGATGCCAGTGAAGGCCCAGCAGTAGCCAACATGGATGCCAGGGCAGGAGCAGCAGTAGTCAACATAGAGGCCATTGAAGGGCCAGCAGTAGTCAACATGGAGGCGAGGCCAGTACAGGAACGGCAGTAGCCAACATGGATGCTAGGGCAGGAGCGGCAGTAGACAACATGGAGGCCAGTGAAGGCCCAGCAGTAGCCAACATGGAGCCCAGGCAAGAGCGGCAGTAGCCAACATGGAGGTCAGGGCAGGAGTAGCAGTTGTAATGGGGTGACATGAGCAGCGGAAGCAGAATAATGAGGTCCATGGACAGGCGAGAGGTAGCAGGGCAGCAGCAGCAGGAATTGTGGAATGACCAGTAAGGTCTAGTTCACATATAGGCCATAATAGAAGCAGAAAAGGTCCTACATCTTGGTGACAGCAGGACCAAATCCTACTCTGTGGTATCAGAAGTAGGTGTCACAAAGTCCTTATCTATCCATGTGGCGTTCATTTTGATGAAAGTCAGATGCTCCACACTATCACAGGACAATCTGGTTCTCCTGGGACTGACAATATGACCTGCTGCACTGAAAACTCGCTCGGATGACACACTGCTGGCCGGACAGGAGAGTATGTCCAAAGCAAATTCAGCGAGTTGTGGCCAGACATCTAATTTTCCCACCCAGTAGTCCAGGGATTCAGGGACGTTAGGTGGCAACGTAGAGTCCAAAAACACCTGGACTTGCTGTTTAAGGTGTGCCACCATGTCCTGCTGCGGTGCGGGTTCCCTTGTTACCCCGGCCTGTGGCTGCATGAAAGCGTGCATCATGGACATCAGGCTCAGACTGGTGCCGCTACTCATGCCACCCAAGCTGCTAGAGGATGTGGAGGAGGTAGCGCTGCTGGTGTGGCCCTGGTGGGAATGGCGTGAATGAGAGCGCCGTGTTCCAAAGGCTGCCACTAACTGTGCACCCAGCTCCTCTCTATAATAATTCATTTTTTCCTCCCGTTGGGAAGGGTGAATGAATTCACACAGCTTGTTGCAATACCGTGGGTCCAGTAGTGTGGCCAGCCAGAACTCGTCCCCTTGACAAATCCGTTGCAAGCGTGGGTCAGCCCGAAAGCATATCAACATGCGCTTAGCCATTTCCACCAGGGAGTGGGAATGAGATCCTGCCTCCGTCTCCACAGCATACTGCCAATGAGTACTGCCTCCATCCTCCTCATCCTCCTCCTAGCCCTGCATATCCTCCTCTGGCCCCCCTCTGGTCTGACAGGAAGGCTTATCTCCTTCTCCTCCACCCGTCTCCCCTAAGAGTTCCTGCGCGTACAGGTCCTCCTCCTCAACTTCCTCTGCCTCCTCCTCTGCCAAGCCTTCCTCCAGTGACCCAGGTTGCGACAGTGGCAAGACCTGTTCCCCCTCGCCAATGAGTCGCATCAGCATCAGCTCCAGTACATGAAGCATGGGTATGATGGTGCTCAGTCCTGTGTCTTGCCCACTGACCAGAAAGGTGGCCTCCTCAAAGGGTTGTAGCAAGTGGCAGTTGTCACGCATGAGCTGCCACTGTCCGAGCTCCAGGTTACTCAGGGGGTTCACCCTGTCCGCCTGCATCAAGAGGAAATCAGTCAAGGCCTTCCTCTGCTCATAGAGCCGATCCAGCATGTGGAGGGTGGAGTTCCACCGCGTGGCTACATCACAAATGAGACGATGGTTGGGAAGACCATTCTTCCGCTGCAGCTCGAGGAGGATGTGGTGAGAGCGACTTGAATAGCTGAAATGGTTACACAGCTTTCGAGCCATTGACAGCACAGTCTGTAAAAGGGATGTAGACATTAGAAAGTGTGTAACTAGGTTTAAAACATGTGCCATACACGGGGCGTGCCTCATACCTCCTCGACGCGGAGAGAATGTTGCTCCCATTGTCACTCACCACCGTCCCAACTTTAAGATGGCATGGAGTCAGCCACAAGAGGATTTCTGTCTCAAGCCAGCGGTGCAGCTCTTCCCCTCTATGTCTCCTTTCCCCCAGGCAGGCTAGGTGCAGCACAGCGTGACACCTCCGTGCTACACCCAAGTGGTACAAGGGAGGAACACTGGCGGTTGAGGGGGTTTTGGACCTACTGGAGGAGGTGGAGGAGGACCGCGACACAGGAACCCTGTTGTGACAACGCGGTGGTGTCATCGCCGTTCCCTGGCCAAGTTGCTGGGGGTCCGCCGGCCATATTACATTTACACACTGGACATATACTGCCCTTGCCCGTAATTACAGCTCCAGATGTCTGTGGTTAAATGTACATGTCTGCTCACTGAATGGCTCAGCGAGTCAGCAACCTTATCGTGAACATAGCTATACATGGCCGGGATAGCTGTGTTGGAAAAGTAGTGTCGACTCGGTGCCGAGTCGACAACTTTAAACGGCAGAGCCAGGAGCACCAGCAACTGGGCCAGGTGGGCGTTCAGCTTGACTGCTGAGGGATTGCTGGGTGCATATGTCTGCCTCCAGTATAGGGATTCCATGATGACAGGCTGCCTACTGCTAGCAACACAGGGGCCACCAGCTGACGAAGGGAGTGAAGCCATACTCCCTTCCACCGAGGAGGTCTGACTCTGTGAAAGGCCGCCCTGACTACTAATGTTTCCTGCTGCTTTTGACCGCGGGTCTGCCTGGGCCTGCTGTGACCCACTATCACCCCGTTTCTCCCAGGCGGAAAGGTGGTGGCGCTTCATATGGGCAGCCATGGCGCTGGTGCCAGGATGGCAACTCTTGCCTCTTTTAATGCGCCTGTCGCACAGGCGACAGATGACCACATAGGTATCCTCCTGGCGCTTTTTAAAAAATTGCCACACAGGCAAGGTGTAGAGTCTAGTACCGACAGGCTGCAAGGATGTCCGGGCGCTGCCGATACTAGGACCTGCAGTGGAGGAGGTTTCCCCAGTGGTCATCTGCTTGTCCCGGCCACGCTTCCGACTTGTTAGTTGACTACTGCTGCCTGTCTGCTTCTTAGTTGTGGCAGGCCTGCTGGTGGACGGATTCCTGGTTGACGAATCCGTCGAATAAGCCAACTCCTGCCGTGGATCCCATGTAACATCCGATGTAGCATCATCCTGTTCCAGAATGATGATATCATCCTCATCAGGCTCCTTCCCATCCCTCTCTCGTCTACTGCCTACTGCTCTCCTGCCAGGCCTATCATGGGCCTGCTCTGATATCTCCTCCGACACAGCTATGCCCTCCATTTGATTGTCCCCTGTCTCTTCCCCCACGTGCTCATCGTTATCAAAGAGCAGTTCGCTGCTCATAGACGCCAACAGTTCCCTTGCAGGCGGCGGATCAAAAATTAGAGGGATGTTGCTGATTATGTCAGATGGAGGATGTGGGGGAATTGCTGCGTGCCCGTGCCAAGTCAGGGTCGTGTCCGAGGTACCCACAGATACCTGGCTGGCTGTCTCACTACTCATCCTTGTGGACGTTGAAGTGAGCCAGCCACTCCAGGACTGTGGAATTAGACGTGTGGACACGACCCTGGTGTGACAAAGGAAGCTCAGGTCTGCCACTAGACCCTCATCCTGCGCTACTTCCTCTTCTGCCCCTTGAGCCAGACTCTCTGCTCTGCCCTCTGCCTGAAATGCTTTGTGAGGTTTCCTGCTGCCGCTGTGCCATGACTTTATATTCAAATTCTGATTGCTACACTTGGTAGATGAGAACAGTATTTTCTGTAATACAGTCTAGCAGGCGTCCCACTTCAGTACTTGTCTATCTGTATAGCAGTTTTTTTTTTTAGAGTTTTATGCTACACACATGCACCAGGTATATTTGTCTCTCAGGATAACACGTATGTGATAGACACTATCACAAGGGTCCAACTATAGGAGAAGTCTATCTGTATAGCACTTTTTTTTGAGTTTTATGCTACACACATGCACCAGGTATATTTCTGGACCAGTCACACCAAACACACAGAGACAGTGAGCCCTAAGCTCAGCTCCGCCCTGGCCTGGATAGGTGAAACAAAACACAAGACAAACAAAACACAATAAGAATAGTCAGCAATCCGGGACACAACAGTCTGGCAGCAAAGGTACAAAATCAGGATCCAAAAGCGTAGTCGAATAACAGGCAATATAGTCAGGGGCAGGCAGCAAGCAAGCGAGGTCAAAAGATACAAAGCAGAAAATCAGGAGAAGCAAAGAAACAGAACCACAAGCAGGCAGAGATTGATGCAACGTTTACACGGAGCGATAATTTGCCCGATCGTACGATTAACGATTTCGTAACGAAGTAACGATTTTTGTGATCGCTTAAGCCTATCTCACGCATAGGTAAAATCAGTGAACGACTGTTTACAGAGAACGATCGGCAATTTTTTTGCGAACGACGATTAAGAACATGTTAAAAGATCAAAATGAACAATTTTTCGATCGTTCGCCGCGTTTACACGTACGATTATCGTTCGAATTCGATTGTTCGATTGTTATCGCGAAAATTCGCTCGATAATCATTCCGTGTAAATGTAGCATGAGTCAATAACCGGCAATGGTCACACAGACTGGGATTTGTTATATAGGAGGCCAGGGTTCTGGTCCAGAAAGTGATTGGAGGGAACAGCTGTCAATCACTGAGGCAAAGCAGGTTAACTGTTACATGACCAGAAGAAACAGCAGAACAGACACGGGTGGGGCAGGGAAAACAATTAGCAGAACAGAAGGCATAAGACACAGTTCAGATAGGGCACAAACAAAGGCAAACAAAACACAGAATAAATGGAAGATTATGGCCAAAATCGCAGTCTCGGTCGTACCTTACGCACCGAGGACTGCGCCAAAGTTGCTTTCATGACAGTACCCCCCCTTTCATGAGGGGCCACCAAACCCTCATTAGACATAATGGGAGTGGGTGGAAAATGACCTCTTACAACACATGTTTGAACACCACTGGAGATGTCGCTGTCCGTCTACCACTCATCAGCGGAGGCATCCAGGTGACTGACTAAAGGTTCACTGACAGACTCGATATCACCAATTATGCTACTGGCATCTGACACCGACTCAGCTTCCATGTTGCAATTATTCAAGATTACATTCAAGAATCATTTTTGGCTCAACACATAGATATCCCCTTAGTGGGCTCAGCAGAGGAACCATGCATATCCATACCACCTAGAAGTACCTGTGCGCCCATGTGACTCTCCTGGTTGTCTCCTGTACGCTGATGATCTTCTCACCAGGGACGTTTCAGGCAGTAGTTGATGAAATGAGTACTGTCACCACAGTAAAAGCAAAGTCTATAACGCCTCTGATGTTCCCTTCTGGTCCCGTAGCCCATAACTACCAACTGCATTGGTTCATCCTCGATATAATCAAAGGGAAGGACAGTTTTTAAAAAAAAAAAAAATATGGAGTGACCTCTCTCATGGCCTTCTTTCTCTTTTTGCCTATGCCTGAGTCTGCGGTCAATCCGTACCGCCAAAGTCATGGCCTGCTTCAAGGTAAGGGGATCTGGATGACCTGTCCAGGCATCTTTAATGCCACCTGACAACCCCTGCTTAAACAATGCTTTAAGTGCAGCCTCAGACCACCCGCTGGTCACACTATGGCGTCTAAAGTCGGCACAGTAATCCTCGACTGGTCTCTTGCCCTGACGATTGGTCAGTAACTGTGTCTCAGCTAGACTGCACATAGACCCAAAGCAACCAAAAAAACCATAATTAATAAACATAGCTGCCAGGAATAAAGAGACAGACACCGATTTAACTTTTGCTGGGTGGTGATCGGCCACAGCTTTTAATTATTTCTCAAACCAAACCAATAACCGGGCACGTAGTGCCGAACTCTTAGACCAAGGGGTGTAAAGGGGTATGCCGGACGACAGACTCCTGCCGTGCAAGTCCGCCTTACTAACCCAACACGCCTGCTTAGCAGGTAATTTCCACCAGCTGTGACTTATGTATAATTACAAAAATAAAGCACAAAAAGAAACAAAACACCATGACAAACCAAGATCAAAAGGGAGGGCGGGTGGGCAAACCGGCTGCAGGTCAGTCCTGTGGAGACTGAGGGCAGGAAGAGGAAGTTCAGGTTCCTAAAGGCAGAGGGAGGGGTTAGAGCAAGGAGGGAATCCGACCTATTGGCCACAGAGCTCATAGGAAACACCCAGGAGCTGTGTCTGAGAGGGGTGTGGGGAGGAGTTACAGCCTCACAGGAACTGTTAACCCTTTCCTGGCAGCTGCTGACGATCAGGTTTTAGGAGGAAATAGAGGAGAGTGCATGTGCAGTCAGTATGCACCCTCCATATCCAGTCAGGTGCCTTCCAGACTGCACATAGACCCAAAGCAACCAAAAAACCATAATTAATAAACATAGCTGCCAGGAATAAAGAGACAGACACCGATTTAACTTTTGCTGGGTGGTGATCGGCCACAGCTTTTAATTATTTCTCAAACCAAACCAATAACCGGGCACGTAGTGCCGAACTCTTAGACCGAGGGGTGTAAAGGGGTATGCCGGACGACAGACTCCTGCCGTGCAAGTCCGCCTTACTAACCCAACACGCCTGCTTAGCAGGTAATTTCCGCCACAGAAGAGACCCTGTAGCCCTACATGGGGCTCCCACCACCACCCAACAAAAAGGGGCCTGCTCAATGCCATCTTGGATGCAAGAGAATTACATCAGCTCAATATATATCAGAGCACTCCATCAACCGCCATCAATCTCTGTTATCGCCCTTTAACCGGTGACGCTCCACCCTAGAGCATCATCGAACAAAACAGGACTCGTGAGTGTTCAGTGAGAGGTAGTGGATACCATACCAAGAGTCCTAGATGTTACACACCGCAGATTATTGTCGCCATGCCTGATCTCTGCAGATTGAGCAGCCCACAGTGTAGAGTTCTCCACAATCCAAACCAATAAGTGAACGTAGAGAAGAAAAAAGCTAAATTTAAAACAACCAAAACAGCAGCCTCAGACCCACACAGTGTGCAAAGCAAGAGCAAATGGTAACGCCTATTGCAAATGAACTCAGTCTAGGAAAGGTCTTACTGCTCCATAGCCACCTCTAATGTAAGGGAGTGTGTCTCTAAGCCACTGGGAGAGAGTGCAAGGGTTGCAAAAGACTGAAAAATGGAGCAAGATTAAAACAGTGAAGAAGTGGGGGGTTAATCCTTGTGAACCAAGAATCTATTACCTAGAACCATGATTTCTGAAAGTCGACCACAAGCCACTCTGGACAGGCCGAGCACGAGACCACCTGCAGTGGTGCTCACACCCTGTAATCACGGAATCACTCCTTAACTTATGGACCCAGACTCAGACCGTGTTTTTTCTCATGATATCCCCATTTAAGAGAAAAGGACCTCACAAATATCAAAGTCTACTAAAACCGCTCAAACAACTTGGCCTCGTATGAGGACTTGCAAGCCGAAGGGCAAAACTGAATAAGTAGCCAAGATAATTGAAAGGCGATGGCACTCCATGCGCATGTGCTCCCTTCTTCACCCCTTAAGAGCCAGGCATATAGGGAAGCCTAAGTGACATCTTCTCTATCCAACATTAATCATAAATACAATTCTGAGCAAGATCCCAAGAAACCAGACTACCTTAAGCGCAATGAATGATCAATTGTAAACTTCAGCAGTGCGGCAGGATCAGCAGCAATTTCCCAACAGTCCATCAAAGAGAACCACCTTCCCACACCTTACCGTAATGCTGCCACATGGCCAGGATGACCGGTGAGGAATCAAGTGACATCAATTGAGGTCCACTAGGTGGGCATGGCCTGCCCATCATACTAGACCCAGAGAGAAGCTTACAAACAACCTGCAAACAAAACTGAGACATATCACTGCACAAATGTCATCAATACCAGGAACATGGTGAACCCTGAAATAAATATAATATTCTAAGCAGTGAAGGACTGGTAACATAGATGTCTACAGACAGGAAGGAAAGCCAAGCTATTAATGCATGAGACCACACTCATAATGTCCATCCACAAACCAACTGGGCTGATGGGAAAGATGTGTGTTTATTTATTCTTAGTTTTATGAATAACCCCTTCATGACAGCCCAAAATGGCCTAAATGACCGTGCCAATATTTATTGTTGCATTTCAGGAACAAGTGTACTGTGTAATGGTGCCTTTTATGACAAATATTTATGGGGTGAATTTATTTATTTATTTTTTTATTATTATTTAGTTTTATGATCAAATAATTATACTCTTTTTGGAAGGAGAGACACTCAACATCCTACTAATATAGTGGCAGAGATGTTACCACGTTAAGCTTCAAGCCTGTTCCTCAAAGCCCATGGTCAGCCTTTAATGGCCTACTGAGATGTATACAGTGTTCAGGCCACTTGGATCCTCGGTAGTAAGAGAGAAGTAGCAAGCGAAAATCCCTTAGGTATAACCCGACAGAAGGGCGCTAAAGCTGCTTAAGGTTCCCTCCTCATACCCAACAAACCATCAAGGAGATCCAGCAACCTCCGCAATTCTGCAGAAGGAAAGCCGGCTTCATAAAAACCATCCACTCCAGGGAGGAGCTGGAATACAAACTAGTGCAAGAATATGAACAATGCAATGAGTGGTTGTGGTGGGGCTCAATATAATAGAATATTAAGCGCAGCAGGAGGTGTACAGACAAGGCAGCAACCAGACAGCAGACTCTATATAAAACTGAATTGAAAACCAAAACACAAAATACCAGCTGCTTACTTATAGAGGTGTTGGTAGAATCAAGGAGCCATCGCTGTTACGCTCACTGGCGTCCTACTGCTCGTTACCTGGGGTCTATAATCTAGATGGATAGGAGGTCTGGGACAACAAATGGTGATGTACGGGCCTCTGCAGGTGGAGCCCTTGTGCTTTTATCTGAACATACCTGCAAACTTGACCTGGGTGACGCACCGCCACGGGACCCAAAGAGATGTGTTACCAGAGCCACTGGTTGGGCCAATAAAGAGGCGATGATTGGTGTGCAAGTATAAGCCAAAGCCAGAGCAAAGTGTCTATGGGAGTCCTGTCATGCTGTGTGATTATATGCATCATAAATACTGTCCCAATATATATATATATATATATATATATATATATATATATATATTTAACCAGTTCTCAAAACCTATACATTATATAGAATATCTATAAAGAACACCTATGCACTATACAGAACAATTTGAGACCACCCAGGCCACAGGCAAGCAGCAACCAGCCTTTGATTTCTGTGAAGTGTATGGGGACGATGCTGCTAGTGATGGCACTGGATGTCACCTTGTTTCCATTTTTTGTTGATAAAATGTGAAAATACTTAAATGAAATAATCTTATTTTAATTGCAACTCACTTTGATTCCATGTAAAACTAACCTTATTAGTCTGTATAAAACAGAAAGTATATATGTGCACAGGTGTAATTAAAATCATGACCACTAGATGGCGCTGTTCACACTGTAATAGGCAGATGTAAGTGTCTCCTAACAGTCTGATATGTACATTACTGAGCTATATTGTGACAGTCAGGTAGTTGTGCTAATACACCGGCCCAAGCTGAGATACCCGCAGACTGTCATCTATCATCGTCATCTATTATCATGATCTATCTAGCTATTCGCTGATTAAAATCCTAGACTGTACCTGCATCTAATTTCCCTACATATAGAAGTGTCCTCAGACTCAGAATAGCGACCTATGACCCATAGCACAACCCGGGTGAAGCATGTCTGGAGCCAGGTGTCTTCTCAATCCAAGGTAGCTGACTTGGCATACTCTGTCTGTGGGTGTCATTCCCTTTCAATCACATATTGATCCACCGACACCAAGGACCAAGTGTCCATATATTGGCTGGAATAAAATTATTATTTTACCTCCTCATCTAATGAGGGAGGCACCATCTTTTAGGGAAGGACAGCTGCTCTGAAAGTAAATGGCACCAGATGGGGAGGACAATTTACCCACAAACATTTTCAGGGCAGCTAAAACTTTGGAGTCAACCCCCCCCCCCCTCTTACCCCACCGAGCGACACTTACTCACAAACTACAGGCGGAGCGGAAAGCGTCAGACAAGGCTCTGGAGGATCCATCATTACTGAAATCACTGCTAGAGCAACTGGATCATGTCTTAGTGTGCTTGTCTGGACCAGGCCGCCCTGGAAAAGCAAATTCACCGCTGGAGCCACAGGATGAGGGCTTGGCGTGCTTTTCTGGACCAGGTCGCCACCCTGGAGAAGAGGGGCTCCGCCCCTCTATGTGACCAGACTCCTCCGAGCAGCCACCCGATAACGATGAGGGGTGCCACTATGAGGATCTGGAACGCTCAAGCAATCCCGGAATCCCTAGAATGGAGTCAGGAGTAGCGTAGAATGATACCAGGCTGAAACGCGGCAACAACAGAGCCACGAACCCTGGGAGGAACATAAAAAGTTGGACCTGTGCCTGCAAATATGGGACAGTAACAGCATCACAATATGGTCCATTCACCTCAGGATACTGAGGGGGACCAGTATAGTCTATAGAGGATGAGCCCTCATTAGAGAGCACTACCACCTCACCAGTGGGCTGTATGGTGATTGGGGGGGGGGCTGTATGGTGATAGGGGGGGGCTTTATGGTGATGGGGGGGCTGTATGGTGATGAGGGGGTTAGAACAGCTAATAAGTGAGGTGCAGCCTCATGAGCAGCAGCTGTAAGTGGGCATAAAATATATGTCTCTGAGGCATATAAGAGGGTGGGGGATGGGGTGGAGGGAACATGGGACAGGGAGAAAATAGCAGGCACTGTGCATCTCTGGGCAACATGGAATTACTTACTATGAGGTGCACTGGAAACTAAGTGCCAGCATGGGGCCCAGCTGCTGTGAGGGGCAGATACACAGAGCAGACATCCAAACTCCAACCAGGGAACTACTGAGGGATTACCAGAGGGGGCGGAGCTCAGACAGCAAGTGTCCTCACCAGCCCTCACCCTCTGCCTGGTCACACACACCTATAGTGTTACCAGCAGCTTCACATCAGCACAAGCGGCCATGGATTCTCCACACAAACCGGCTGCAGGTCAGTCCTGTGGAGACTGAGGGCAGGAAGAGGAAGTTCAGGTTCCTAAAGGCAGAGGGAGGGGTTAGAGCAAGGAGGGAATCCGGCCTATTGGCCACAGAGCTCATAGGAAACATCCAGGAGCTGTGTCTGAGAGGGGTGTGGGGAGGAGTTACAGCCTCACAGGAACTGTTAACCCTTTCCTGGCAGCTGCTGACGATCAGGTTTTAGGAGGAAATAGAGGAGAGTGCATGTGCAGTCAGTATGCACCCTCCATATCCAGTCAGGTGCCTTCCAGACCCAAATGATCCGGCTGAGCATAGATGGCTCCTAGAGACTGAAAAAATTGTTCAAAATCGCTCCACTCCTCAGCCTCAGGAGGGAGTTTAAGAGCCCAGGCCTGGGGATCTCCCTGCAACAATGAGACAACAATAGCCACTTTTTCCTGCTAAGTAGGAAAGTGATTGACCCAGAAATACATAAAACAAGAATTCTTAAAGGTTAAAAACTTATCTCTATCCCCCAAAAACCGGTCTGGAAGCAACATTGTGGCCTTAGCAGATTGCACTACCACCGGGGGCGCCACAGCCCCAGCCTGATTAGCTGTAAGGACACAAACCTTATCAGCCAACTCAGCTACCAGTACTGCCAAACCCTTCACTTGGATGAATAGGTCCATGTCTATCAGCATATTGACCTGGTTGGCCAGCTTGACTACCAGGCCTGACACCCCCCTCCACCTGGGTAGCAAGATCCTCCACAGTTGTCGTGGCACCAGAGGGGGCAGTAGATTTTTGGGCCGGTTATTCTGTCAGGACCAGCCACACCAAACACACAGAGACAGTGAGCCCTAAGCTCAGCCCCTCCCACTGTCCCTACCTACTTGCCACAATCTGCCCTAAAATGGCAGGGAGCAACTGGGCGGCGATCCCTGGCCTGGATAGGTGAAACAAGACAAGACGAACAAAACACAATAAGAATAGTCAGCAATCCAGGTCACAACAGTCTGGCATCAAAGGTACAAAATCAGGACCCAAAAGCGTAGTCGAATAACAGGCAATATGATCAGGGGCAGGCAGCAAGCAAGCGAGGTAAAAAGATACAAAGCAGAAATCAGGAGAAGCAAAGAAACAGAACCACAAGCAGGCAGAGACTAAAGGTGCGTTTACACGTAACGATTATCGTGCGAATTTGCGCGATAACGGTCGAATTCGAACGATAATCGTACGTCTAAACGCAGCAAATGATCGAACGACGCACGATAAATCGTACATTTTGATCTTTCTACAGGTTATCAAATCGTCGTTCATCGTACGCAAAAAAATCGCACATCGTTCCGTGTGAACAGTCGTTTGCCGATTTAACCAATGTGTGAGATAGGCTTAAACGATCGCAGAGCGAATTTTCATACGATATATTGTACCGTCTATACGCTGATCGTTATGAAAAAAAATCCGAAATCCGAAATCGCTAATCATACGATTGGGCCAATAATCGTTTCGTGTAAACGCACCATAAGTCAATAACCGGCAATGGGCACACAGACTGGGATTTGTTATATAGGAGGCCAGGGTTCTGGTCCAGAAAGTGATTGGAGGGACCAGCTGTCAATCACTGAGGCAAAGGCAGGTTAACTGTTACATGCAGGGCCGATTCTAGCTTTTCTGCTGCCTGAGGCGAGAACTGAAATAGCACCCCACACACACACACACTATACTGAGATCAACATCATATAAAAACCTAATACCACTACATAATGACTGCATATCACCACTCACCATATCACCATAGTGACAAAATATTATCGCCAATATTATCACTACACAAGGGAAAAATACCACCACATCCTGAACACACAACTCCATCTTAATGACTGATCAATACCACCAGTACTGCTACTGAAAAAAAACTACCGTATAGTCCATCATTACCCCCACACAGTGACAGTATAGTGATCAGGGTACAGTTACATCCAGTGACTCACAGATGACGTCTTCTCTCATCAGAGTCATTCAATTTCTCGTTTCTTCTCCATTCGGATCCGACTCCATCATGAAGACTTCTGTTAGCCATGACTTGTCCCAGCAGCATCTATCAGACAGATATTTTAGGCTCCACAACTTACCAACACTCTCTTCACCCTTATACAATACCCTATCCATAGTCCCCCAATTTGAACAATTCCCCCTATTATAATCCCCTCCATCTCCGCATATAGTCATAATCTTCCTCCCATGCCCCCATGTAGTTATAATCCTCCTCCCATATCACCATGTAGTTATAATCCTCCTCCCATGTCCCCATGTAGTTATAATCCTCCTCCCATGTCCCCATGTAGTTATAATCCTCCTCCCATGTCCCCATGTAGTTATAATCCTCCTCCCATATCACCATGTAGTTATAATCCTCCTCCCATATCACCATGTAGTTATAATCCTCCTCCCATGTCCCCATGTAGTTATAATCCTTCTCCCATGTCCCCATGTAGTTATAATCCTCCTCCCATGTAGTTAAAATCCCCGTCTCCTCATGTAGTCATAATCCCCCCCCCGTCCCCCAATCTCCCCATAATCCCCCATCTCCTCAGTCCCCGTGTCCCCATCTCCTCAGTCCCTCCTGTGTCCCCCATCTCCTCATATTCCCCCCTGTGTCCCCCATCTCATCATATTCCCTCCTGTGTCCCCCATCTCCTCATATTCCTCCTGTGTCCCCCATCTCCTCATATTCCCCCCTGTGTCCCCCATCTCATCATATTCCCTCCTGTGTCCCCCATCTCCTCATATTCCCCCTGTGTCCCCATCTCCTCATGTTCCTCCTGTGTCCCCCCATCTCCTCATATTCCTCCTGTGTCCCCCATCTCCTCATGTTCCTCCTGTGTCCCCCCATCTCCTCATAATCCTCCTGTGTCCCCCATCTCCTCATATTCCTCCTGTGTCCCCCATCTCCTCATATTCCTCCTGTGTCCCCCATCTCCTCATATTCCTCCTGTGTCCCCCATCTCCTCATATTCCCTCCCGTTTCCCCCATCTCCTCATATTCCCCATGTCCCCATCTCCTCATATTCCTCCTGTGTCCCCATCTCATCATATTCCCCCCTGTGTCCTCCATCTCATCATATTCCCCCCTGTGTCCTCCATCTCCTCATATTCCTCCTGTGTCCCCCATCTCCTCATATTCCCTCCCGTGTCCCCCATCTCCTCATATTCCCCCTGTGTCCCCCATCTCCTCATATTCCCTCCCGTGTCCCCCATCTCCTCATATTCCCCCTGTGTCCCCCATCTCCTCATATTCCCCCTGTGTCCTCCATCTCCTCAGTCTCTCCTGTGTCCCCCATCTCCTCATAATCCCCCGTGTCTCCCCATCTCCTCATATTCCTCCTGTGTCCCCCATCTCCTCATATTCCTCCCGTGTCCCCCCATCTCCTCATAATCCCCCGTGTCTCCCCATCTCCTCATATTCCTCCTGTGTCCCCCATCTCCTCATATTCCCTCCTGTGTCCCCCAATCTCCTCATATTCCTCCTGTGTCCCCATCTCCTCATATTCCTCCTGTGTCCCCCATCTCCTCATATTCCTCCTGTGTCCCCCATCTCCTCATATTCCTCCTGTGTCCCCCATCTCCTCATATTCCCCCCTGTGTCCCCCATCTCCTCACATTCCCTCCTGTGTCCCCCATCTCCTCATATTCCTCCTGTGTCCCCCATCTCCTCATATTCCCCCCTGTGTCCCCCATCACCACATATTCCCCCTGTGTCCCCATCTCCTCACATTCCCTCCTGTGTCCTCCATCTCCTCATATTCCCTCCTGTGTCCCCCATCTCCTCATATTCCCTCCTGTGTCCCCATCTCCTCATATTCCCCCTGTGTCCCCCATCTTTTCATAATCCCCCGTGTCTCCCCATCTCCTCATATTCCTCCTGTGTCCCCATCTCATCATATTCCCTCCTGTATCCCCCATCTCATCATATTCCCCCCTGTGCCCCCCATCTCCTCATATTCCTCCTGTGTCCCCATCTCCTCATATTCCTCCTGTGTCCCCATCTCCTCATATTCCTCCTGTGTCCCCCATCTCCTCATATTCCTCCTGTGTCCCCCATCTCCTCATATTCCCTCCTGTGTCCCCCATCTCCTCATATTCCCTCCTGTGTCCCCCATCTCATCATATTCCCCTGTGTCCCCCATCTCCTCATATTCCCTCCTGTGTCCCCCATCTCCTCATATTCCTCCTGTGTCCCCATCTCATCATATTCCCCCCTGTGTCCTTCATCTCCTCATATTCCCTCCTGTGTCCCCCATCTCCTCATATTCCTCCTGTGTCCCCATCTCATCATATTCCCCCCTGTGTCCCCCATCTCCTCATACTTCCTGTGTCCCCCACCACCTTATAATCACCTCATGTGTCCCCATCTCCTCATATTTCTCCTATGTCTGTGAGGGTAGTTCTATGTTTTTATACTTTTATAATGAGAAATTATATTTTCCTTTAAACGGACGAGCAATGCTTATGCAATTTAAGATGGTGCCTGTATCCTGCCAAGTATGCCTGAGAGCTGATACAATAGCAACAAGATGTGAGGCATAACAAAGGAACTGCTAAGGGCCCCCCCACATTATTGGGGGGACACACGGAATTGCAGTCCCCCCTCCTCCTTTTTTGGTATTAGGTTATACAGTATAGGCAGACTTGGTCTGCCCCGTTGTTGTGTTGTTTCCCCCCCCCCCCCCTATTTCTCCCCTCACAGGTGGTCCGGTCCAGTGCTAGAAGTTTCTACTGAACAGCTGTTACTATCAGCTGATTGGATCAACGGTCGAGCGGGAAAAGAGATGGGAACAGTGATCAGCTGTGATTGGCGGTTGAAAAAAGTGCGGGAGATTCGTTTTGAATTTAAGCAGAGACACAGCGCTGGGAGCTCAGTCGGCGCTGATCCCTGGATGAAGAAGCCACCTGCTGAGGAAGGCTGAAGAGGTCCGGCGAGCGGAGAAGCGGCGGCGATCCTCAGCGGCATCCGGAAGAAGAAGGAGCGGCGGCCGAGAGAGAGCCCAGCGGTGTCGGCGGCGGTTCGGAGCGGCGCGATCAAGCAGACCTGAGGGACGTCGCGCAAGGGATTCGGAGGTCATCGGCAGGAACAGTGGCAGCAGCGGTGTCCGTGTCAGCCGGCAGCCCGGGGCGGAGTGAAGAGCGGAAGGAGGCGGCATAACAACCGGAAGTTCCGCCCACCTACATCCGGTTCCGGCGCGGCAAGATGGAGGAGCTGCTATCTGCCTTGATTAGGAAGGCAAAGAGCTCCGGTGGAGAGGCCTGGCTGCGGCGGTGCCTGGAGGAGGCTCCGGGAGAGGAGGAAAGTGCCCCTACAAGAGTCCGGTGCCACATCCTGCCCCCTAGACCTAACGAGCAGTCGGCTCTGATCTTGGAGGAAGAACCGGAGGGGAGCACGCTGCAGAAAGGGGAAAGGTCGGCTAAGCGGAGGCGGTGCGGTAAAAGAGCTAACCTTGCAACCCTGGAAGCAGCCGCTCAAGAAGCCGAGAGACCGGTGAGCAGGGGGAAGGATCTGCCAGGCAGCATTCACAGGAGGGGGAAAGAAGCGGTGCTGCAGAGGGTGAGCTCAGCAGAGGTCGCCACAGAAGTCATTCCAGGGGGCACTCCGGCAGTCGTTCCAGCAGGCACTCTAGTCATCACTCAGGCAGGCACTCCGCAGGTCATACCAGGCACTATCCCACCATCGAGCCTCCACCTCCTACAGCTCCAGTGTCTACACCGCAGCGATCGGGAGGACCTTCTGCATCAGCTGTGGGTGAGTTGGCAGTTAACCCTGCCGTTCCTGATTTGAATGTTTTAATATCTGATCCTGCAGTTAAACAGTTTTGTGGTTTATTGGCACAGGGGGCTGCGGTTAAGCCTCCTCTGGCCAATGTTTGGGATGTTTTGGTGATGCCCATCTTGTATCCAGAGCGCTCTGTTCCTCCATGTCTGGAGAAAGGTTCTGGCATTGCTGAAATATGCGCTAAAGAGGCTCTGACATGTGAAATTTCTCCTCTGGGCTATCATTTAAGTAATGTGGTGAAGGAGAAAATATGGAAAAAAGAGTTTGTTGATGTGATGTCATTGCTCCCTTCGGTTAAAGAGCCTGTGGTGAAATCTGATAAAAAAGAGGATAAGGAGGATGACCGTAAAAAAGTGCCTAGATCTATTTTTAATTGGATTCAAGGGTTTTGTATTTATTCTGCTGTCCTGGGTGAGAGACACCCTTAGTTATGTTCAGCCTTATTCCAGCACCTGGATAGTATTTTAGAAGCATATAGACATTTCGGTGGCATGGGATGGTTTTCATATGACGAAATGTTTCGTCAGAAGTTAGCTGTTCACTCTAATATGCGTTTTGGTTCTAAAGATGTTGGTTTGTGGCTGAACTTAATGTTACCTCAAAGAGGCAGTATGTCTAAGCAACCTGTGGGTTCTCAGTCTAATTTTCGTAGAGGGGGATTCTGTTTTGCATACAATGAGGGCCAGTGTAAATGGGCAGCCAGCTGTAAGTATCGCCACGAATGCTCACACTGTGGTGGACAACACCCAATGGTTCGCTGTTTTAAGAAGGCAGCTCAGGCGTCTCAGCAACCCACCACTAGAGAGGCGGTGGTTAAAAGCGTGGACGCCAGTGAACCTCCAAAACATGTCCCCTTGGCTAGAGGCCTACCCAGACAAACAGAAGGCTGACCTGATTTACACTGGCTTTGCTTATGGTTTTCATGTACCAGCGTATACTGGATCAGGCTGTATTATTGTGGATAATTTAAAATCTGTACAGCGTTTTAAAGATATTGTGGAGGAAAAAATTTTTAAGGAGGCGAGAGAAGGGAGGGTGGCAGGCCCGTTTCCTGCCCCTCCCTTTCCTGACTTCAGGGTGTCCCCTTTGGGTATCGTCCCTAAGAGGGAACTGAATTCATTCAGGTAAATACATCATCTATCTTTTCCAGATGGGGATGCATTGAGTATTTTAAGAAGTTTTGGTTCTGGTGCATTACTGGCAAAAAAGTGATGTTAAATCAGTTTTTCGGCTTTTGCCCGTCAATCCGGAGGGTTTTAATTCACTGGGGTTTTTCTTTGATGGTAATTTCTTTTTTGACAAATGTTTACCTATGGGTTTCACACTCTCATGTTTTTATTTTGAAAGCTTTGCTACATTTATTGAATGGGTGGTTAGTGTTGGGGTACCTGAAGGGGGTGTTATACATTATTTAGATGACTTTTTGTTTATTGGTAAAGCCGGTACTAATGTGTGTTCAGAGTTATTAAGTAGATTTCGTATGGTTACTGGTAAATTTGGTATTCCCATGGCAGAAGACAAAACCGTGTCCCCGTGTCAGTGTTTGGATTTTTTGGGCGTTACTATAGACACAGTAAATATGGAATTCCGCCTCCCAGTGGAGAAGCTAACTAGATTAAGGAAGTTGTTATTACAATTTTTAAGTAAAAAGAAAGTCTTGTTGAAGGAAATGCAGTCTCTTTTAGGATTGTTAAACTTTGCACTTAAAGTGATTCCTATGGGTCGGATATTCTCTAGGAGGTTGTATATGTCTACTGCAGGCCTCAAGTCGCCTTATGCGCACATTCGGTTGTCTAAACCGTTAAAGGAAGATTTAAGCATGTGGCACGAGTTCTTGTCACGCTTCAATGGTAGGTCGGTCTGGCAAGAGGAATTTGTTGATGCAGAATCATTACTGTTGTATACGGATGCAGCCGGTTCATTGGGTTATGGGGCTTTTTGGGCAGGTAAATGGTCTGCAGAGTGTTGGCCAGGGTCATGGATAGATAATGGCTTAGTAAAGAACATCGTACTGTTAGAACTTTTTCCTGTGGTAGTTGCCATAGTAGTATGGGGTCAGTATTTCAGGAACAAGAGAATTCGTCTGAGATCTGATAATAAAGGTGTCATATTTGCGGTGAATTGCCTGTCTTACAAGTCCCCTGAGGTAGTAAAGCTGTTACGCCATTTAGTGCTATGTTGTCTATCCTTTAATATTTGGCTTAAAGCAGTATATTTAGAGGGTTCAAAAAATGTACTTGCTGATTCTCTATCTCGCCGACAGTTTGCAACGTTCAGAACCCTGGCACCTGGAGCAGATCAAGAAGGGGTACCCTGCCCGAGTCACCTATGGGATCTCGTCTGGGAATAGTTCCTAGTTTACTGTGTAACTCCTTGTCTAGCAGAACATGGGCCCTATACTCGGCTGCATGGCAGGACTGGAAGCGTTTTTTTTTTATGGTTAAGAATGTGGAGTATTTAGAAGGGGATGTGTGGCTAGCTTTAGCGTATTTAGAGCATGTTTCTAGTAGGAATTGGTCCTTTGCTACTTTGTCAAAGCATTTAGCTGGTGTGTCATTTTTTCTTAAACTTTTTGGTGGTCAGAGTCTAATGAGTTACTTTCCTGTTTCCCAAGCTTTGAAGTGTTACAGGAAACAAACTCCTCTGAGGGATCTGCGTAGACCAATTACTGTTAAGCTATTACTGAAGCTGGTGTGTACTTCTCCATTTGAAGTTGTGTTGTTTAAAGTTGCTTTCTGTTTAGCTTTCTTTGCTGCATTAAGAATCAGTGAGGCCCCCTTCACACGTCCGGAAAAACCACCCGGATTTCCTATCAGGAAATCCGGACGGATTTCCGGACGCATAGACTTTCATTGGACACGGACACCCTTCCGGAATTTTCCAGAAGGGTGTCCGTTCCGGAAGATAGGACCGGATTTTTTAGAACCGGTCCTATTTTCGTCCGGAAATCCGGCCCGGACGCCCCCATAGGAGTCTATGGGAGTGCCCGGGTTCCACTCACCTTCCGCCTCTGCCCCGGCCTCCTGCTGCCTCTTCCGCATCCTTGTCTGCAGGTACCCCCGGCGGCCACTCGCGTCACCCAGGCACCCCCGCACCCCCCCGCGGCCACTCGCGGCACCCCCGCGGCCACTCGCGGCACCCCCGCACCCTTCCCCCCCCCCCCCCCGGCGGCCAGGAGACCAGGACAGGTGAGATTAAAACTCCCATCATGCCCTGCTGAAAGGCCATGATGGGAGTTGTAGTTCTGCAGCCTGTGGCCATCCAGGTTGCAGAAGTACAACTCCCACCATGCCTTGCTGACAAGTCATGATGGGAGTTGTACTTCTGCAGCCTGTGGCCATCCAGGTTGCAGAAGTACAACTCCCATCATGCTTGGCTGACAGGTCATGATGGGATTTGTAGTTCTGCAGCCTGTGGCCATCCAGGTTGCAGAAGTACAACTCCCATCATGCTTGGCTGACAGGTCATGATGGAAGTTGTACTTCTGCAGCCTGTGGCCATCCAGATTGCAGAAGTACAACTCCCATCATGTACTGCAACCTGGGTGACCACAGACTGCAGAAGTACAACTTCCATCATGACCTGTCAGCCAAGCATGATGGGAGTTGTAATTCTGCAAGCTGTGACCATCCAGTTTGCAGAAATACATGTCCTATTTTTCTTCTCATCAGGAAATCCTGAAGGTTTTTCCTGATGGTTTCCTGATGGTAAAAACGGATTACTGTCAGGAAATCCTGATACTTTCCTGATGACATTTAAGGCCTCCTGATCAGGATTTCCTGACCAGGGCCGGCTCCAGGTTTTTGTGGGCCCTTGGGCGAGAGAGCCTCAGCGGGCCCCTTTGTATAGCACACCTCGGGGCACACCTACCAAATAAAGTTTGACAAAATATCGAAAAAAAACGTAATTCAGTAACTCACAGGTGACGTCTTCTTTGATCTGAGGCGATCGCTCTCCATTTCCTCTCCATCTGGCCCAGACCTCCATGATGATTTCTTCCAGCTACAATTCATCTCTTCGGGACCTGTCAGACAAACATGTTAGGCTCCGCACTTTTCCAGCAACTTCCTCCCCTTTTTCCCACCCATAGGCTCCTATACAGTAGTAACTCCACTGTTTGGTGTCATGTGCAGTAAAGTAAGGAGGTTTGTGGGTCCTGTGCTGTGCCCCCCATATAGTAATAATGCCCTCTGTCCCCATAGTAATGCCCCCTGCTCTGTCCCCATAGTAATGCCCCCTGCTCTGTCCCCATAGTAATGCCCCCTGCTCTGCCCCATAGAAATGCCCCCTGCTCTGCCCCATAGTATTGGCCCCTGCTCTGCCCCATAGTAATGCCCCCTGCTCTCCCCCATAGTAATGCCCCCTGCTCTGTCCCCATAGTAATGTCCCCTGCTCTGCCCCATAGAAATGCCCCCTGATCTCCCTCAGCACAAGAAAATAAAAAAATAAAATCATACTCACTAATCCAGGGGATGGGTCCTCTTCTCCCTTGTGTGCACCTTGTGGATCCACCAGCAGGCGTGATGACGTCATCGCTCTGCGCCTGTTGGTGAGAGCGCATCTATGCTAGAATGGACTAGAATGAAGGTGCTAGAAGGAGGTCGTCCCCCTGGAGTCTGTATTCTAGCTTCTTCACCATAGAGCAGGCTAGAATGGAGTTACAATAAGAGACATTACATGATGTATACCAGGGGGAACTACAACTCCCAGCATGTTATTATGGGAGATCAAAGGACATTACAGGAGGAGATTTAAGAGGAGTACTACAACTCCCAGCATGGACAGTCTGTTATTATGGGAGATCAGTGGCCATTACAGGAGGAGATATGAGGAGAACTACAACTCCCAGCATGGACAGCCTGTTATTATGGGAGATCAGAGGCCATTACAGGAGGAGATATGAGGAGAACTACAACTCCCAGCATGGACAGCCTGTTATTATTGGAGATCAGAAGCCATTACAGAAGGAGATATAAGAGAAGGACTAAAACTCACAGCATACAGAGGGAAGGTATTAGTGAACCCCGCCTCCTCATGTCACATGACAATGATCACAGGTCCTTCATCCATATACAGCCTCTCCTGTTCTCAGCCCCGCCCCTTTATGACATCACCACAGGTCCTTCATCCATATGTAGCCTCTCCCGTTTTCAGTCCCGCCCCCTTATGACGTCACCACAGGTCCTTCCCCAGTGCAGCAAACACGGCAGGTCCTTCCCCAGCCCCTCCAGCCCTCCCCCGGACTTGGTGTCGGCAGCACCCGCTCCTCGGGGGTCGGTGATGCGGCCGGCGTCTGTCTCACTGCTTGGGCAAGTGTCGGGGGCCCCTTGGGAGGCCGTGGGCCCGGCACTTGCCCGAGTATGCCAGGTGCTGACGCCGGCCCTGTTCCTGACAGTAAAAACTGACACGGACGTGTGAATGGGGCCTGAGCTGGTAGCTAGGAACAAGACTACTGTCTCTGGTCTGATGTTGTCGGATGTTAGATTACTTGGTGACCAGTTACATATCTTAATTCGCTTTTCCAAAACAGATGTATTAGGTAAGGGGTTTATAGTCCGTGTTAATCGTTATGCTGACTCACCTGTTTGTCCTGTGTAGTAATTCGTCCACCAATTGAGGGTGTATTTCTGTTGCATGAGGATTGGTCCTTCTTATCTATATTTCAGTTTAATTCAGTACTTAAGAAGTGTTTAGTTCAGTTAGGTTTGGCTCATCTAAAAATTAGCAGTCACTCTTTTAGAATCGGCGCAGCAACCGAAGCTGCTGCGCTGGGTCTACAGGAGCATGTGGTTAAGCGTATCGGTAGATGAATTTTAGTAGGTATAAGTTATATGTGCGTCCTGGCCTTGTAGTGTCTTAACTCTTTCTCTTCCAGGTAAGAAACTTTCTGTCTGTATAGTAGGACATTCCTTTATTTATTAGGCAGAGCAGAGAGCAGCCTCATGTTCGTATTCAGCTAATCTAGCTATGGACTTTAGTAGTTATTCCATACTTTGGTTCGGTTTCAGGGGTTTAAGGTGGAGGGAGTTATACACAGAAGTGCTATGTTTAGCTACATCATTGCCTCCGCCTGATATACTAATCATTCATGCTGGAGGTAATGACGTGAGCAAGGTCAGGACAGAAGTCCTGATCGAAGAGATGAAAAGGGATCTGTGCTCTCTAAACCTTTTCTTCCCACAGGCATGTTTATTATTTTCTGATATTGTACCAAGGCTGGAGTGGAAAATTAAAGGTACTATGTACTGTGAGCGTATACGCAAACGCATCAACCACAGTTTAGAAAAATTCATGCCTACGATTGGAGGTGTCTCTTACAGACACACAGAACTGGAGGGTTTCTTGCCAGGGCTTTATTGGTCCAACTTGGTACACTTATCAGAAATAGGTTTAGATATCTTTAATATGGACTTGCAGTTCATGGTTGAGATGGGTGCCGCGGTGCTTCTTGGGGGGGGGCCTGGACCGTTGGTCTCATGGCTTGTGGGGTTTAATCGCCCAGTCTATTCTGGGCTGGATAGGTTCTGTTCTATGGTCTAAGAGATTTTATTGGTTAAATTATTTATTCTTATTATACTAAATGTTTGTAAACCCTTATGAAGTCCGCGGCCATAAAATTTTCAAAAGGTAATGGTGTTGTGTCTTCTTTTTAGGTTAAGCTATTTTGGGAGGGGTGGGGTTTGCACTTCCGTGCTAAGGGCCCCCCCACATTATTGGGGGGATTCACGGAATTGCAGCCCCCCCTCCTCCTTTTTTGGTATTAGGTTATACAGTATAGGCAGACTTGGTCTGCCCCGTTGTTGTGTTGTTTCCCCCCCCCCTATTTCTCCCCTCACAGGTGGTCCGGTCCAGTGCTAGAAGTTTCTACTGAACAGCTGTTACGATCAGCTGATTGGATCAACGGTCGAGCGGGAAAAGAGATGGGAACAGTGATCAGCTGTGATTGGCGGTTGAAAAAAGTGTGGGAGATTCGTTTTGAACTTAAGCAGAGACACAGCGCTGGGAGCTCAGTTGGCGCTGATCCCTGGATGAAGAAGCTCCCACCCTCCCGCCCCATTTTTTAAAGGATTTAAGAACTGTCGCGGACTTTGTAGTGGGGTTTAATCGCCCAGTCTATTCTGGGCTGGATAGGTTCTGTTCTATGGTCTATGAGATTTTATTGGTTAAATTATTTATTCTTATTATACTAAATGTTTATAAACCCTTATGAAGTCCGCGGCCATAAAATTTTCAAAAGGTAATCGTGTTGTGTCTTCTTTTTAGGTTAAGCTATTTCGGGAGGGGTGGGGTTTGCACTTCCGTGCTGTGATCACAAGGAGAACATTTCAGAATACAGCGAGGGACAACACAGTCCTATACAAGATAGATATGCTTACTATCTGCTTTAAACACGCCTTTTCTTTGTACTGTGTGTAAACTATTACTTTCTCTATAATAAACCTCAGTGCCGTGTGATGATCCCAAGGGCTAACACTGCAGGGACTGAGATTGAAACTGAATTTTGCGTCAGAGTCTTTCTTAGTGTGCGCGCACCTGCCTGAATAATTTGGAGCAAGTGACTGACCACTATTAAAGTGACCCCTGTCCTTGGCGGGAGTCACGACCCCGCCAATTGGCGCCTAAGCATGGGGCCACGGCCAGAGGACCATTGAGGACCATCGACCCGTGCCAGACCCTTGGTGTTGGACCGCGATTCACTGACCCGAGGCTTGATCACCCTCATCAGAGTCACGGTGAGTGTATGCATATTTATATGTGTCATTTGCCAGTGATTGTCAGTGAGTTGTTGTCTGACTTGGGGGTCCATCTGGATCGGTGTTCCACGTTGAGGTGATACAACGGTATTGGTCTGTGTGCCGTGGTCTGAACTTTAACTGTTCACCGGCTTATCACCAGTTGCTCAGTAGCTTGTGGTTCACTTAATCAGAAGATTTCTTTGCAGATTCAAAGGAAAGAGAAAGTGAAACTTGCAGTCATATGTTTTGCTAGAAGCTGACTCGAATTAACTCTTTATAGAAAGTAAATAATCTCAGCATCTAGCCTAGGCACAAGGCTGCTAGTCCGAGAAAGGAAACAGAGCAGGTGCTGTCCGAGGTTGACGTGTATGTATATGTAGATATTACCCAGTGACAACAATCTGTGGTTGGGGACCTAACACTCGGAGCCTGTAACCTGGTCTTGGTGGTTCCGAGTGGTGATTGTGGAGTCACATATCTGGTGAGTAGCTACACGGATAAGTAATATCACCAGGCTGTAAACATGCTGAGATTGTTTAAAAGGAAGCACACACTGCCAAACTGTGCACAGACGGCAGTGGATTTAGTTCGGGTCAGGGAAGGCAAGAAATATGTGAAGGATGCCCAGAAGCTGTATAAACTCGCTGAATTGCCGACCACTGGGAGGCTTCAGCCGAGTATATGGAGAAAGATGACCGAAGAGTCGCGAGGCATGTTGGAGGACAAAGGCCTCCTGGAGACGGCACAAGCCCACCTCCGGGTGGCACGGGCATTATAGTCGGAAGGTTTTGAGGAAGTGAAGGGCATGGGAGCAGATGCAGGATGTTAAGAATTATATGGTTATGTGAAAAATGTCGATAAATCCCTTCCTGAAACTCCCCAGACTGACTTTACCCCCACAATGGACCCTATTGTTAAGAAATCAGAGCCACCGCCCTATAATGGTGCTGGTTCTGGTCACCAAGGGTGGACCTGTTTTAAGTGTGGCGTGCAGAATCCTGATTGGCGAGACATATGTTATAATTGTGGCACCCACAAGCCGCACCTTGACGAGGGCGTATCCAAAGTCCCGCCCCATGAGGTCACACCTCAGGCCCCGCCTGTTGCCCCTCTATATCCGGTACTCACCCCTTCCGGTTCCTATTACCAAGGCCCTGTTTCCGCCCAAGCCCAAGGTGGAACGCATGGTGACACGCAAGGCCCTAAGCCTGCCGCCATTTTCCCTAACTTGATTGATTTCCTCAACACTCCGGAAGCTCAAGCCATGCTCCGTAATTGGAGACAGGCAATAGAATCGAATACTAGATCCACTGAAAGTGATTCCGGATGGAGAGAATTTGACCCGGTCCAACCACGGATGCGGCAGAGTGAAGATTGGCCACCACCACCGCCCCCTCTATCTCTTTCGCCCCCGGAGCCTGAGCCTGCCCCCATAGTGATCCAGGCCACCCCAGTCAAACCCGAAGTAGTGTCCCCCACAGGACCGCTCCCTTCTACCCTCCCTCGACCAGTCGAACAATGGAGTGGTAGAGCGCTTAAAAGTTATGCAGGAAAAAGTGGGTAACAGATATCTCTCACGGTGGGGTTGGGGGATATTACAACTACAACCGCTGATGTTATTGTAAACTCTGCTAATGAACATCTAAAGCATCAAGGAGGACTTGCCCAGTCTGTAGCATTAGCAGCAGGTCCCTCTCTACAAAGGGATAGTGACCAGCTGGTTAGTGAACAAGGCCCTGTGGCTACAGGAGGTATTGCAGTTACTGGCCCAGGTGATTTACCAGTGGCTTTGATCATACATGCAGTGGGCCCCAGATATGACCCAAACCAGGCTGATGACTGTAAGCGCCAGTTGCAAAGTGCAGTCTGGAACACTTTAGTATACCTGTCTACCCCAACCGCAGTGGAAAGAGGTATCAAGTCGGTCATATTTCCCCTCATTTCTGTAGGACTATTTGGGTACCCTGTAAGAGAGGGAGTACAGACTCTGATGCAGACCATAAAATCATTCATTGCCACTCAAACCATACAGTTAGCTGACATTAGGGTAATCACTGATGATCCGGACAAACTTCCTCTATTAAAAGAATACCTACAGGAAAATTCAGTTGTTAAACCAGAAAAACCTGATATACCCCCTGTGATGATGAATACCATTCCTGAGGAGAAAGAAGGAGGAGAAGAGACTGTTTCTTCATGGGTGCAGTCCTCAGCTCGGCAGCCTACCCAAGGGGAGAGTCCCCTGAAATATGTCAAGTTCACCCCGACACAAGTCTTCACCCTAGTGACCACCATACCTGACCCCGAGAAACAGCCTATGCCATTCTATAGGAGGATGTGTCAGATTAAGAAGACATATGCTGCTACTTGGCAGGATCTCCATTCCCTTACTGAAATAAAAGCTTCTGACAGCTTTTTACCCCTGATGGCTCCAGCCTTCGACCCAAGTCAGTCCCCACCGACAGATAGCTATCCCTCAGGTCTTACATATTGCCAACAAATCAAGCAATGGGCACAGGAGGCCCTGACAGACCTACAAGGCTCACTCCAAGATGTAACACAGGGGCCAGAGGAAACGGTGGAACAATACGCGGCTAGATTACAATTGATGTTTGACGACTTTGGATTCACGCCTCAGGCGAAGGCCCACCGGATGCTGCTTACCAAAGCCTTAATAGAAGGACTGAACGAGCCATTGAAAGATAAAATTCTATCCATCCGCCCAGACTGTGTTGGAGGTACGTTACAACATGCCGTCACGGTGGCAAAGGGTTTTGCACGGTCCCTGGCCAAGGAGATAAAGGATAAGTCGAAGAAGAAAGCTGTAGCCTTAATGATGCAAGATGAAGGGTGTGAAGAAGCTGTCTTATGCCCTCTGTGGCAACAAATTCAGTTCAACCTACTTGTCCTCCACCTCAACAGCCACCTTATCCTATGGGACCACAAGCTGTCCCCTACCAGACTTGGATGCAGTATCCTCAGCAATATTCTGGCCCACCCAATCATACTCCCAACACAGCCTATACCACCCGCCAAGAGGTGGGCCAAATCAGGATGGAAGGCAAAGGCCTACCTGTTGGAATTGTGGAAAACCAGGACACGTGAGAAGAGAGTGCAGAAGCCAACCCAAGAATGACGAATAGCGCCCCAACATGCAAGAGAACCCTGGGAACCCCTGGCCTAGGCAATGACTGGGAGGACAACCCGAGTCCACCATGCCAGTTGTTGGGTCATCCCCTACTTGTGGGAAAGTCACTTTGAATGTGGCTGAGGTGCCTATTGATTTCCTGGTGGATTCGGGGGCGTCCACGTCTGTTATGTCAAAGGTTAAGCTCCCCCATTCCATTGAACTTTCAGAAGATTAGATGTCCTGCATCGGACTGGAAGGAAACCGCTAACAAAGTCGACTCACTGTACCTTTCCGGATGTAACTGCAAGATTTCTTGTCTCAGACACCTGCCCACTCAACCTCCTGGGGTCTGACATTCTTAAAAGACTGAGAGCGCAGATCTCCTATGATACCGATGGGATGCAACTGAGACTACACAGTCCAGATGGTGAAGACACAGCCACCGACATCTGTGTCATCAGAGCCTTTCCCCTGATGATTCTCCAAGAAAAATCCAGTCCAGACACAGGGGTACCTTCCCATGTTGAAGAACAGGTACCACTCAGCTTGTGGTCTACTGGACCTGATGATGTGGGACTGCTCCCAGTCCCACCTGTCGTGGTACACCTGAAACCTGGAGTTCCTCACCCCAGAGTCCCACAATATCCCTTGAAAGCGGCCCAAGAAGTTAGTCTAAAAGAACAGATCCAGGCCTATTTAAAAGCAGGAGTACTGAAACATTGTACCTCACCCTGCAACACTCCATTATTTTCAGTCAAGAAGAGTGTGAAGGGCCAGCCTGACCGGTATCGACTCGTGCAGGACCTGAGAGCAGTCAATGCTGCTACAATCTTGGAAACACCAGTAGTGCCGAATCCAAAACACACTCCTTAGTGGGGTACCTCAAGACTCACCCCTCTTCACAGTTATCGACCTTGCCAACGCTTTCTTCAGTGTGCCTCTCCATGAGGATTCACAATTTCTGTTCTCTTTCACGTTCCAGGGGGCACAATTTACATGGACAAGGACCCCCCAGGGAGCCCAGAATAGTCCCAACCAGTTCTCACAGGCCTTGAAGCTTGCCTTCTCACCGGCCTTGAAGCTTGCCCTCTCACCATGGATCGACGCCCATCCTGAAGCCACCCTACTTCAATATGTGGATGATCTCCTCCTCTGTGGGCCTAACAACATGCAGGCGATGAAAGACCTCTCCATTTCCCTTCTCCAACATCTGGCAGCAATCAACTGCAAGGTTTCTAAAGCAAAGGTCCAATGGTGTCTACCTCAGGTCATTTTCCTTGGTCATTGTATATCTCAAGGGGTGAGACACCTGACTGAAGAAAGAAAACGAGCCATCTTGGCTGTCCCCTATCCAACTACTGTTAATCAATTGCAGTCCTTTCTAGGGTTGATCACCTACTGCAGACAGTGGATCCCAGATGCTTCCAGGCTCATGCAGCCCCTCTACGATGCTTTGAAGACTGGCCCTAATGAAGAAGATGTGCCAAACCCCTTCATATATGAACAGTATCAACAGTGTTTCCACCTCCTGAAGAAAGCCATTGCCAGTGCCCCTGCTTTGGGTCTCCCAGACTATGTCAAACCATTTCATCTTTATGTTTCTGAGAAAGATGGCCATGCGTCTGGTGTCCTTGCTCAGGACCATGGTGGTAAACAACGTCCCCTTGGATACTACTCTTGCAGACTGGATCCAGTTGCCAGAACATCACCTACCTGCCTGCGAGCGGCCCATGCAGCCCAGCTAGCAGACCAGGCGGCAAAACAAGCTGCTATGGGACCTGTGTCAGAAAGATGGCAGTATATGGACTATCAGTGGGATCCTGTAGATACAGAAGTCGCCATGGTGAGTACAAGGGCACAGAGGAAGAAATTTCTAGAAAATGAGGATTTGAAAATACCAGTGGAGAATCCAACAGACTTGGTGGTGGTAAGGCCACCCTCTCTAAAACTGCAGCAGGAACAGTTCAATGCACCTACAGAGGAAAGAAGACAATGGAAAAAAGAAGGTGCAGTATTGGAGAAACAGACAGGCCTATGGAAGAAGGAAAATGTGTTTTGCCTCCCACGAAGAATGTACCACGCAGCATGGGCACATGGAGCTACACACAGAGGAAAGAACCAAGCTCTGGCTTACATCAGGAAGTTTTACCATGCTCCAGGAATCAGCACCACCCTGACGGCATACAATCAAGCTAGTCAAATTTGTCAGATCTGCAATCCTAGCAATACCCAGACTGTTCCTGCCCAACACTTGGCCAAACCAGACTACCCATGGCAAAGGATACAAGTGGACCACATACATATGCCCCCGGCTGGAGGGTATAAGTATGTGCTTGTGGTGGTGGACATGTTCTCAGGATGGCCAGAAGCCTACTCAGTCAAGAATATGATAGCAAAGACCACGGCTAAGAAGATGCTCATTGAAATTGCCTGCAGATTTGGCATTCCAGAAGTTATTGAAAGTGATCAAGGCCCAGCCTTCACGGCCTCAGTGTTCTCAGAGTTGTGGTTCATGCTTGGTGCACACCAAGGCTTACACACCCCTTACCACCCCCAGAGTTCAGGGAAAGTTGAGAGGATGAATGGCACCCTCAAAACTAAATTACTTAAAATGAGTCAGGAACATCCTCTCCCATGGCCAGACCTGCTGCCTATTGCTCTGTACCATGTCAGACACACACCACAGGCTAGACATGGACTTACTCCCTATGAGATCTTATTTGGGTCCCCTCCTAAGATAGCTGAGATAGACACTCAGGAATTGCAGAAAGGTCAGGATAAACTTGTACAATTTGTAATTTCTCTTGCTCAAGAACTGTCTAACTCTCGTACTGCAGTGTCTGCTTCTCTTCCAGAATCCACAGGAGACACAGTCCATCCGTTCAAACCGGGAGACAGTGTGTACCTGAAGAGACATATCACCAGAGATTGCCTGGAACCTAGATTCGAGGGTCCCTACAGAGTCCTGCTGATTACACCCACTGCTGTGAAACTCGAAGGGAAAGACTCCTGGATCCACGCCTCCCACTGCAAAAGATCCCCATGTACCGCGAGCAGGTATCTGATACACATGGGTCCCTACACTAAGTCCATACCGTGCCGGTCAGCGACTGCCAACCCCGCAGGCGTGCACAGTCAGGGAAAGGGGGCCATGGGACGGCCCTCGCGGTAAATGGGGCAGTATGGCTTGATCAATTCATACACTAAATTCTGATGTGTTTATTATTTAGCCGAGAGGCACTAGTATCAGCCATAGGTGTGAGGTGCAGCGCTCTTTTTCTTCCCTGAACCATATTTTGTTTCTCTCCTTTCTCCGTGTTTTCCACTCCTCCTGGCAACCCACATGGCCGCAATTAGCAGGAGACACCTGGGTGCACATGGTTTTAAACCCTCCTGTCTTTTCCCATTCTGTCTGCAGCAGCTATGGTGAGCGCAATACCTTATCCAGACTTGTGCTGTTTGGGGGCAGCCTTCTCCGCCGATGGTGCTGGCCGGGTTCTGGTGTGGTGTTTTTGGATCTGGTCCTGTGTCATGGGGGTCGCAGGGCCGTCCCATGGCCCCCGTTCCCTGACTGTGCACGCCTGCGGGGTTGGCAGTCGCTGACCGGCACGGTATGGACTTAGTGTAGGGACCCATGTGTATCAGATACCTGCTCGCGGTACATGGGGCAGTATGGCTCGATCAATTCATACACTAAATTCTGATGTGTTTATTATTTCGCCGAGAGGCACTAGTATCAGCCATAGGTGTGAGGTGCAGCGCTCTTTTTCTTCCCTGAACCATATTTTGATCAAATTATACTGTATACCAACATCCTGGCGTTGGTTTTTAAATGTAGCCGAGTGGCATTAGTGTCAGCCATAGGTGTGATGTGCAACAGCTCCTTTCTCTCCAAGTCGCATTTTACTTCTCTCCTTTCTCTGAGCAGTTGGCTCTCCCCTTTGTAAGACCCCCATGACCCAAATTAGCAGGAGTCACCTGTGCACACATGTCTAGTACCTCCTATCTTTCCCATTCTACCTGCAGAAGCAATGGTGAGTACAAGAGCATATTCACACTTGTGTTGTTTGGCGGCAGCTTTCTCCGCCGGTGGTGCCTGCTGGGTTTCAGGGGGGCCCTTTGGGTTTGGTCCTGTGACATTGGGGTTGCAGGGCCATTCTATGGCCTCCCTTCCTTGCTTGTGCACGCTTTTCGGGGTTGGCGGTCGCTGACCGGCACGGTGTAGAGTTAGTGTAGGGACCCATGTGAACCAGGAGACCGGCACATGGTACATGGGGCAATATGGTTTGATCAAATTATATACCAACATCCTGGCATTGGTTTTTAAATGTAGCCGAGTGACATTAGTATCAGCCATAGGTGTGATGTGCAACAGCTCCTTTCTCTCCATGTCGCATTCTACTTAAACATTCTATTCCTCTAGTGGTTTCTCGGCCTCCTCCCTCTCTAGTGGTGATACAGGGGACAATTAGAATTTGAGGTAGAGCGAATTCTAGACTCTAGAAGAATTTGTACAATCTTGTAATACTTAGTTCACTGGAAGGGTTACGGTCCTGAAGAGCGAAGATGGGTCACTGACAAGGATCTCCATGCTCCCGACTTGGTAAAAAGGTTTCATTTGTCATACCCTACCAAGCCTGGGGGTCTTTGTGTGTGAGAGGGGGTTTGTCAGGAGCCGGACGCACACTAGGCTCCCTGCACTGCCAGAACGCGCTGATGGCATTCCTAGTAACCGGCCCAGCTGGTTGCTGAGGGCCTGCTGATGGCATCCCTAGCTTCTAGCTAGGTTGCTAGGGGCGTGGCAGCGTCCTTGTATCCTGCTGCGGCCGCCCTCAATCACACCTGGGGCTGGGACTCCAAGCCCCATAAGTATCCTCCCACACCTGTGTTCCCTGCCTGCGATAGAGCCTAGTTTACTAGTGTGTCTTGACCTAGCATTCCCTGCATTGTGTACTTGGTATTCTGACATTCTGGCTTTTGGAATTTTTGACTTCTCTGTTGGATCACGTATTGCACTGCACCACTGCACTTGGACCCCTGACCTTGATTTATTGTGTTATGTCTGTCTTGTCTTTCTTCTGTGTTTACACTTATAGAGGATTACGGACAGTCGACCAGTTTTCCGCTGCCGTTAGGGCTGTAGAGACAAACAGAAAGGGACAGGGGGCAGAGGGCAGGTGCAAGCGTCAGGGCTACCCCTGTCCTTTATGGTCCTGGTCCCATAGCCTAACATGCCTGTATTGGAAATGGTATAATTGGTGTAGCCCATGGGGAGTAAATCTGAAGATGGTGTTCTCTAAATATAAGCCAATTTTCCTATGTGTATTTCCTAGGGGATTATCGTATTATTGGGGGTTATAAAGGGGGACATTACTTGATATTTAAAAGAAAAACTTATGGTCAAATTTTTAATGGGGACCTTTCTTGGACAGACACAGGCACCTCGCTGGTAGCTGACTGCTGGCTGTTTCAGTCCTTAGTCAGTTATCCGGTCATATCTAGGCTTGGTTCAATTTGATAAAGGTCAGCCTCTCCACACTGGGGCAAGACAGTGTCATCCTCCTGGATTTCCCAAAGGCCCCTGTTCACTAAATACGTTCTTAGATGCCACACTGCTGGCTGGGAAGGACAGCAGGGTCAGGGCGAACTCTGCCAGCTGCAGCCAGATGTCGACCTTCTCTGAGAGGAACTGCACCAGGTCAAAAATTGTCAAAAATATTTAGAGGCAAGGGTGACTCCAAGTATGTAATTTCAGCTGCTGCTGGAGGAAGACATGAGTATGGGGCTGACTGTTTATTTTCCTTAAATTTTTTGATCTTCTGACCCCAGATTTGTACCCCTATTATCCTTGTTATCTGGCTCCCCTGACGTTTTGCTTTCTTGATCTGACTTTTCTGTGGATTGTGATTTGGTACCTCTCCTGGCCGTTTGGTATGACCATGGCCAGAAATGCCACACGTTGGTGTTTGGAACCCCTGCCCATATAACTCCTCTTCCTCCACCATTTTTTCTCTCTCCGGGCTCAGGTTCCCATGGTACACTATAGCACTGCTCCCCTCGGTGATGATGTTTCTCAATATATTCTCCATGAAATGAAGCAGGGGGATGATTAATACTTTATATTGTAATCATTGCGGAGTGTTTTCCTCATATGGTACCAGAAATTGGCAGTTATCACACATCATCTGCCAATGGGTGACCTGAAATTGCAGTTCAGTGTGAAGCTTCCAGAATGCATCAAGAGGAATTCATAGACCGATTATCTCTGTCAGCTGTTCCAATATGTGGAGGCCCAAGTTCTACCATACTGTCAGATCGCACATGAGTCGATGTTTCTGAAGTACACAATGGTGTTGGATCTGGTGAAGGGCATCATGTGCCATGTAGGAGTGGCTGAAATGGGTGCAAAGTTTTCTGGACGTCTTCAGCAGCGACTTCAAGTCCAGGGAAGGAGCATATAGACCTTTGCACTAGTAGGTTCAGAATGTGAGCCATGCACAGAACGTGTTTCAGCCCTCCCTGCTGGTGCCCACCTGCAGATGTAGAGGGGAGAGATACTTTAAGATGTTCTCCTCCATGGACCAAAGCGGCTCCTGCCCAATGTGGCTGCATTCATCCAGGCTGCACAGGACAGCCTGACAGCGGTTGCCTTGGCAGCATTGGTATGCCATAGGGAAAGAGTGCGTTATGTCTCAATGACAGGACAAATGATGGAGGCAGACCATGAGGTGCCTAAATAATGGCCCCAAATGAACCTAGGAGGCCAGAGAGGTGTAACCTCCATTCATTACTGCTGTCGCTGCCCCTCTGCCAGAAGAACATTTATCCAAAGAGCAGTGATGCACATATACCGTTTTTGTCCATAGTTAGAACTCCAAATGTCCGCACTGAGGTGCACCTGATAAGAGACAAAGAGACGCAAGGAATTGCCAACCTTTTTCTCCAGGTAGCTCTAAAGAGCTGGAATTTACTTATTGGACAAAAAATGGCCAATCTCCATCTTGGTTGGGCACAAGCCATCAGCTCCCTAAATGGTTTGGACTTGACTATCTGCAATGGGAGAGACTACAGGGCAATCATGTACTGGGGGAATGGGATGCAGAACCAGCTCAGGTGCCAAAATAAGTAAATAAATACAGGGCTCCAGACTAAAAAATTTACCTGGGAGCCATTGGCTCCTAACCTGAAAAATGTAGGCGCCATATAGAATATTTGGTCGCCAACATTTTAAACCATGTAAAATTAATGTTATGTTAAATGGGACTTACTGTGTGCAGAGGCCGCGGCAGCATCCTCCTTTAGATCCTTTCTTTTCTTAGTTTGAAAACGTTCAACATGGAAACTTGCAACTTGACAACCATATACAGTCTGACTCAGTACTTCAGCTTCACTTGGCTAGCCTTTTAATGAGGCTTACTCTTCTGAACTTGAACTTAAAGGGAACCTGTCGACCCCCGTGCCGGGGTGACAGGCTCCCAACCCCCCGTTAGAACCCCCTATACTCACCTCATCGCGCCGGGTCCCGCTTCTGAAGATGGTCGGGTCACAGAGATCTCAGCCGCTGCAGCCCGGCGTGCGCTGAGAGATGAGTCCAACGCTCATAGAGAATGACGGGAGAGTCCAGCGCTCCGTCATTCTTAAAGAGACAGCGCGCCGCCGCCGGGGCCAGTCGCAAATTTGCAAAATGTCAGTCGCATTGGCGACCATTTTGATCGCCATCTGGATCCCTGAAATAAATTAAATATATTTGTCTACTTTTAGTTTATTTTTGTATGATATCTTATTAAGTTGTAGTTTGTTGGTGTATGATGCCTTGTTTAGTTGTACTTTATTTGTGTATATTTAATAGTTTTTGGTGGTATTAGGTTATGCACAATGAAACTGGGCCAGGGAGTTCACATTTAGTTATTTCTATAAAGTAATTGTATATAGTAGCATATAATAGTTTCTTAATATGTTAGAGTTAGGGTCCATTTACACAGAAAGATTAACTGATAGATTATCTGCCTAATATTTGAAGCCAGAGCCAGGAACAGACTATACACAGAGAACAGGTCATAAAGGAAAGCCTGAGATTTCTGCTCTTTTCAAATCCATTCCTGACTTTGGCTTCAAATCTTTGGCAGATAATCTGTCGGATAATCTATCTAAGTAAATGGACCCTTAGTATTAGTTAAAATATATTTTGAATATTTTTTGTATATAGATTGTACAATTTGTTAGTGGGGAGTAGAGATGGTCCCAACCTGCCGAGGTTCGGGTTTGTACGAACCCGAACTCTCGGCAATGATTCCCGCTGTCTTCCGCCTCCGTGGAGAGGGTGGATACAGCCGGAGGACTGGGATACAGCTTATGGTTATGGCTGTATCCCAGTGTTCCAGGCGGTCCCCCGGCTGTATCCACCCTCTCCACGGAGGCGGAAGACAGCGGGAATCAGATGCCGGGAGTTCGTGTTCGTACGAACCCGAATCTCGGCAGGTTCGGACCATCCCTAGTGGGGAGGAATGAGCGTGGGGATGGAATGGTTTTACCATTTTATTATGGTGTGGTAATTTTGTTATTTTGTTCTAATATGGTATGTTTATTTTTTATTTATTGTTATACTTAGAAATATAGGCCAATCAACATAGCCAGTTGTCCATTTAGCATATTTGCCATAGGGTGAATGCTGACGTAGAGCTATCTTATTGTGATGGCTTCCACTTCCATTTCCACTGGTCCCCACAGAGGAGGCAGCAGTAGATGTTCTTGACCTCCTGTTTCCAATAGAGGCCGCTGACCCCTGACTTGCAGAGATGGGGCTGCATGATGGTGGCTGCTGTTGTTGGTGGTTACAGGTAAGAAGTGGTATGGGAGTCCCGGTTATTGCCGGCAGTGGGATGGTTGCATTCCATGTGCTGCGGCATAGAAGTTGTACCCGGGTTTGAATCCAAACCCAACCCGCTTTATGATCACAGATGCAAAGAAGTTGAAGACAAGATATCATTTTGCACCAGCCACTTTATTATATACCGAGTTGGTTCTTTTGCCTATGTTGTATATTATTTTTCTCATATTTGGATGGTTGTTTATTCACTATTTTGTTCACAGGATATGTTTTACTGTGTATGAATTTTCATTATGTTTTTTTTTTTTATATGTGGTGTATATTGGTCTTGCATTTATAGGCCGGGTGTTGGTTGTAGGGACTCTTTTATTGTCTGTATCCTTGTTTGTTGTTATGTTTTTAAATTAGGCTAGGGCTTGTGTATCTCTTGTTTTTTGCTACTATGTAATAAAGAAACTTCTTAGATTATTTATATCTTCTTAGTGTGCCTGGTGTTTTATGACATACGCTTTCTTCTTTTGATGGTTTACAAATTTATGTGTTGTAGGGATCTTGGTGTGTTTGGACACAGTTCACAGCAGACTTGGACTTGTAAAATAACAGCTTGGCGTTTATTTGCAGGATAAACAGTCCATCAAACAGAAATACAGCAACACCGTGCTTTTAAGAACAAAACAAACAAAAAGGTCTTGCCGAATCGCTTCTCGGCCTTTTGGCTAAGATCAAGTGTAGTATCTGTTCTTATCAGTTTAATATCTGATACGTCCCCTATCTGGGGACCATATATTAAATGGATTTTTAGAACAGGGAGATGGAAAAAGAGCTTGCTCTGACCTCTCCAGGCATTGACCTGGTATTGCAGTGCCTCCAGGTTCAGTGCACCAAAAAAAAAAAAAAAAAAAAAAAAAAAAGGTCTTGCCTGTCTAGGCACTTACTAACAAGTTTCTGTGTGAGCTTTTACCTTCTCAGGCTGATTAGGGTCAGAGCTCACCTGATCCCAACACCTGAACTGGATCGAGGGGAGGGAATGGCAAGTCCCACTACCAAACCTACCTGCCATTCCATGTAAATTCAGGCCCGGCAACAGTAAATAATAGCTCAGCAGCATAACACTGCTGAGCAACAGATCCCTCCTGGACTCACCATCTCACACAATGAAGTAACCTAGGTGAGATGTACACCCCCTCAAACATTTCTCCCATGACATGTCTACAGTGTATATTATACAGTGTATTATATCCTGTAGTGTCCGGTCTATGTGTATATTATATCCTGTAGTGTCCGGTCTATGTGTATATTATATTCTGTAGTGTCCGGTCTATGTGTATATTATATCCTGTAGTGTCCGGTCTATGTGTATATTATACATTGTATTAGACATGACACACTATTCCCTGTATAACCAGATGAGAGATCAGAGCGGCGGTCACAGCTGTCGCGCTCCGCTCCCCCGCCCGCACTCCTCACTACATGGATAAATCTGTAATCCATCCCGGACTCAGTTACCTGAATACATAATTACACAGGACAGACAATGAATGGGATATAAAAAGTAACACTGATGGAGGTGACAGGTGCGGCCCCCTCCTCAGCGCTCACAATGCCGCGGTGTAGAATTCCCTCGCCACATGTGGATCATTCAGAGCTGTAATCACAGGGGAGCCGCCATAATGGGCTTTAAGAATTACAGATGAGAAACTTTCTGCCCATTCAGAGCTGTAATCCCAGGGGAGACGCCGCACACCAGAGAACACAGAGGAACTTCTGGTTATTGAAATCTCAGAAACTTTCTGTCCATTGGGAATTACAGTGTAGATACCAAAATGTCTCTTATTCTTCTGTAACACGATGAAAGTGATGAATAAAGACTTAACACTTACTAAGTAAAATGGCTGAAACCAATACATTGTACATACTGAACTCATATAGTGAATCATGGATCACTGTGCTCAGCAGGTTTTAGGAAAGGAAGTTAAAGGAAACCTAAAGTTTTAAAATAACTGAAATGTCGGGTTATAATCATTGCTGAGATCCTCGAAGTCACTAAAAAGAATGGGTAGAGAGCTCAGCTGAGTACAGAAAACACTGACCACCACCACGGCCGACCACCAACACCATGGTCGACATACTGACTGCAACTTCATCAGCTGCAGTATACATATTCCGGCCTTACACATAGGTTATAGTTTAAGGGATATTATGTCTTGCCCCACATACACTTGTGCTACTCAGTGAGACACAACAGACATACAAGGCCTCTCCACCACCTCACACCCCGTTCTATACTGCTCCAACTTTCTACAGATGGGTGACTCTTCCTTTTGAAGAAGGTTCTAGTTTAGGCGGAAATCACCAGATATGTTTCATGGCCCCTTAAGGGATTGAGCAGTGATTTACAGGGAAGCTGCCTACAATAGATGGCCAACAGAGCCCCTTCTTTTCCTTCTAGAAGAGAGACACTTTGGATACACTAAAAGGTACACTACCAAAAAGTAGCCACTGAGAGCCCCCAAGTCAGTGTTACCATGTTGGTAAAATCCCCATCTTTCATGTCACGTGTCCATCAGGTTCTTCTACTAAAAGTCAACCTATTAGTAGCTCCAATTACTTTACTAGTAGTACTTGTAGCCCTGCCCCTTTATTGATACTATATGTATCAGAAGGCCGCTTCCTCATGCCAGCACAGCACATTCTCCGTGTCTGCATGAATTAACCCCTTAAATTCCACCTTAAAATCTCAAAACAGGCTTTAAATGCCTGTGACAATCCAGTGGCGATCCCTGGTGTCTCGTGGCCTGGTGCCCAATCCTCTTCTGAAGTCCAAGCCGCAAGCTTCATACACCTGTGTGTGGGCGTTGCGGTGCAATCGACTCCACACCATGGCGCAAAAAAATGTGCCCACATAAAGCTCCATAGGTGGAAAAATAAGGGAAAAAGGGTCTGAATACGGCACTTTTAGGTCTATTCATTTTTTATTGTTTGTTTTAAAAAAAAATTTTAGGATGGAAAATATAATAAAATGGAAATATAAATAAATGGAAAAGATAAATAAATACTGGTATAAATTAGATATCGCTGTAATCATTACATAGCAGTTTAAGGCTATGTTCACACAACGTATATTTTTGTATAATTACGGCCATTGTTGCCGATTGCAACAACAGCCGTGGTTAATACGAAAATATATGTGCCGTTGCAGCCTATGGAGTCCTGGCCGGAGTGTATACACATGGCATACACTCCGGCCGGGGTCAGTTTTCTGCGGCTGCTATTCATTGAATAGCAGCCACAGAAAACCCTGTCAGTGCACACTGTGGAGCGAGCGGCTACAGCAGTGCTTCAGAACTCTGCGGCCCTAAAAATCATCCGGCCGATACTGCAGTACTGTGTATGAACATGGCCTAACCGTAAATTGCATTGCATAAAAATGAAAACAAAAATTACCAATTTCAATTTTACCTCACCTATACATTTTATAATGTAAACCACATTGTCATATAGAGAGTACCTGTCACTGGTACTAATAAACCACATGGTCAATTAGAGAGTACCTGTCACTGGTACTAATAAACCACATGGTCATATAGAGAGTACCTGTCACTGGTGCTAATAAACCACATGGTCATATAGAGAGTACCTGTCACTGGTGCTAATAAACCACATGGTCATATAGAGAGTACCTGTCACTGGTACTAATAAACCACATGGTCATATAGAGAGTACCTGTCACTGGTGCTAATAAACCACATGGTCATATAGAGAGTACCTGTCACTGGTGCTAATAAACCACATGGACATATAGAGAGTACCTGTCACTGGTAGTAATAAACCACATGGTCATATAGAGAGTACCTGGTGCTAATAAACCACATGGTCAGTTAGAGAGTACCTGTCACTGGTACTAATAAACCACATGGCCATATAGAGAGTACCTGTCACTGGTACTAATAATCCACATGGTCATATAGAGAGTACCTGTCACTGGTGCTAATTAACCACATGGTCATATAGAGAGTACCTGTCACTAGTACTAATAAACCACATGGTCATATAGAGAGTACCTGTCACTGGTACTAATAAACCACATGGTCATATAGAGAGTACCTGTCACTGGTGCTAATAAACCACATGGTGATATAGAGAGTACCTGTCACTGGTGCTAATAGACCACATGGTCATATAGAGAGTACCTGTCACTGGTGCTAATAGACCACATGGTCATATAGAGAGTACCTATCACTGGTGCTAATAAACCACATGGTCATATAGAGAGTACCTGTCACTGGTGCTAATAAACCACATGGTCAGTTAGAGAGTACCTGTCACTGGTACTAATAAACCACATGGTCATATAGAGAGTACCTGTCACTGGTGCTAATAAACCACATGGTCAGTTAGAGAGAACCTGTCACTGGTGCTAATAAACCACATGGTCATATAGAGAGTACCTGTCACTGGTGCTAATAAACCACATGGCCATATAGAGAGTACCTGTCACTGGTGCTAATAAACCACATGGCCATATAGAGAGTACCTGTCACTGGTACTAATAAACCACATGGTCATATAGAGAGTACCTGTCACTGGTACTAATAAACCACATGGTCATATAGAGAGTACCTGTCACTGGTAGTAATAAACCACATGGTCATATAGAGAGTACCTGTCACTGGTACTAATAAACCACATGGTCATATAGAGAGTACCTGTCACTGGTAGTAATAAACCACATGGTCATATAGAGAGTACCTGTCACTGGTGCTAATAAACCACATGGTCATATAGAGAGTACCTGTCACTGGTGCTAATAACCCACATGGTCAGTTAGAAAGTACCTGTCACTGGTACTAATAAACCACATGGTCATATAGAGAGTACCTGTCACTGGTGCTAATAAACCACATGGTCATATAGAGAGTACCTGTCACTGGTGCTAATAAACCACATGGTCATATAGAGAGTACCTGTCACTGGTGCTAATAAACCACATGGTCATATAGAGAGCACCTGTCACTGGTACTAACAAACCACATGGTCATATAGAGAGTACCTGTCACTATGGCGGCTGCTGGATCAGCTGTGAATGTGTCTCTGCTCCTGTAAGTTCGGGTATCTATAGTTACCAACACGCTGTGACAGAAATGTGTGCGCCCCCATTATGATATTATGAGAGTTGCGGCCATTTCTGTCCCAGCATCAGTATGGCAGCGGCGGCCATAGTGACAGGTTCTCTCTGACTGACCATGTGGGTTATTGGATTACATCCTCCATTATTACCTGATGAAGCACACGCTCCGGGCCTACATGTTTCTTCTGACACAAGGAATAAAAGGATTTTACACTACAACCTTGTGTGACGGCCACGGATGACCGAGCAGACGGAGCGCGGCCCGAAGGACATGAGAGAGAGAGACAGAGAGAGGGAGGGAGAGGGAGAGGGAGAGAGGGAGAGGAGAGGAGAGAGGGGGAGAGAGGGAGGGAGGGGGAGAGGAGAGAGGGGGAGAGAGGGAGGGAGGGGGAGAGGAGAGAGGGGGAGAGAGGGAAGGAGGGGAGGGGAGAGAGAGGGAGGGAGGGGAAAGAGGGAGGGAGAGAGAGGAAGAGAGAGAGGGGGAGAGAGAGAGCCCCCTGTTTCACATATACTCATATCTCCCAACTTTGGCTGAGAGGAAAGAGGGACATGGACACTCCCCTAACCCCACACAAAGACACACCCCTAAATGCCAAGACACGCCCCTAAATCAGTCATAAACGCGGAGTTTTGGTGAGTCGATAGCCATTTTTAAAAATGGTGATTGAAGATGGTGATTGACTCGCCAAAACGTCAGAAACGTTTGTGACTGTTTGCTGTGCTGCACTACTTGTTAATGCTTTGCACGTTGATGGAATAAACACTTCTTTTGCAACATAGAAGTTGGAGTGCCGTGAAGTATCCGTATGGTATAGACATCTATCTCTGGTCAAGATTTAATTTGCTGGCACCAACATTATGGCTTGTGCTGCTGACATTTGTTATCTATCTATCTATCTATCTATCTATCTATCTATCTATCTATCTGTCTTCTATCTATCTATTCTATCTATCTATCTATCTATTCTATCTGTCTGTCTATCTATCTATCAATTCAATTGAATTCAATTCAAAAAAGCTTTATTGGCAGGTCCAAAATAAACATTTAGCATTGCCAAAGCAACAGAGTATAATAGATGGAGTGTGGGGGAGATGGGGGGGGGGGGGGGGGGGGGGGGGTCATGTAGGGAGCAGGGTGGATATGGGGTAAGGGGCAGGATTGGGGGATAATAGGGCGTATAACAGTCCATGGTATCTTATAATCCTCTCAGCCGGTGGCAGGTGGAGACATACTGGGCCGCTACTTCCATGGTGGCCTCCTCTTCCCCCAGCAGAATGTGGAGTTTTCTCTCCTCATCTATGGAGGTGAAGATGGTGGAGAGTCTCTCGAAGTAGGTGACCCTGGTGGATGAGTATTTGCTGCAGTGTAGCAAGAAGTGGGCCTCATCCTCCAGGTCCCCCTGCTCACAGTGCCGGCACAGTCGGCTCTCCCGCGGCTTGTATGTTTGTCTGTGCCGCCCCGTCTCTATCTCCAGGCTGTGGGCGCTCAGTCTATAGAGACTTAGGGTCTGCCTGTGTTTGGGGTGGTGCAGCCTCTCCAGGTATGGCGCCATGGTGTAGTCTCTCTGCAGTGACTGGTAGATGGTGAGTTTCTGGGAGTTACTTATTTCTCTCCTCCATTCCTCTGTATATTGCCCCTGGTATGTCTCTGTATATTGCCCCTGGTATGTCTCTATTGCCCCTTTTATTTGGGCTTTTGTCAGGGCATGTTGTGAGGTTTTGCTGGCCTGGTGGTGGATGCCCTGTTGGAGGGCACATTGGGCTCCATGGCTCAGGGAGGCTTTGTGGTGATAGGAGTCTGGGCTGCTTCTCTGTAAGTGCGCCCAGAATGAAAGCGCCCTCTTCTGTACCTGGAACCATAGTGGGAACCTGCCCAACTCTGCCCGAAACGCCATGTTGGAGGTGCTGCGATGGACCTGCCTCAGTTTTGTGGTTATTTCTTTTTGTTCCTGCGTTTGCTCTTCTTCAGGGATGTTTTTGTAGAGGTCCCTAAAGTAGTTGAGCCAGATGGTGCCATTTTGGATATGGAGAGAGTTTTTCTTGGGCTTTGTGCCAATATGATGCCAGGTCTCCCAGAATGAGTTGTCCTGGAGGGAGTCCTCCAGCTGGTGGATCTTGTGGGAGAGGTAGCTGTTTTTTCTCTCTGAGGGTGTGCTTGTATTTCCTCTGTAGGGTGTCATAGGCTTCCTCGAAGTCTTGTCATTGGGGTCTCTGTGCTTTTTGTTTGAGGCTGTCCTTAGGGAGTGACGTCGGGCCTTGCATTCCTTGTCAAACCATTTCTGGGACGCTTTATCAGAGGGTCTTTTGACGCTGGTTTGTTCCAAGGTCTGCTAGTTCTTCATGCATAGGAGATAGTTCTGCTATCTCCTATCTATCTATCTATCTATCTATCTATCTATCTATCTATCTCTCTCTCTCTATCTATCTATCTATCTATCTATCTATCTATCTATCTATCTATCTATCTATCTATCTATCTCCTATCTATTGGTGCGTTTACACAGAGAGATTTATCTGACAGATTTTTGAAGCCAAAACCAGGAACAGACTATAAATAAAGAACAAGTCATAAAGGAAATACTTAGATTTCTCCTCTTTTCAGATCCATTCCTGTCTTTGGCTTTCAAAATCTGTCAGACAAATCTGTCTGTGTAAACGCACCATATCTCCTATCTATCTATCTATCTATCTATCTATCTATCTATCTATCTATCTATCTATTTCCGACTCCCTTGACATACCCCAGCAGGAGCTGCAGTGTTCCTCTACTTTCTATGCTCTACATAGAGTTGTGCCTATAACCTAGCACAACTCTAATAGGTGAGTGCTACTCATCCCCCCCCCCCCCTCAAATATTCTTGTTATCTTTTATCGCACCAGGAGGCGCCCCCCGCTCTCTCTCTTTTATCTCCCCTATCTATCTATCTGAGATAGATAGGATATGAAATAGATAGATAGATAGATAGATAGATAGATAGATAGATAGATAGATAGGAGATAGATAGATAGATAGATAGATAGATAGATAGATAGATGGATAATAAAAAAGTTCCAGCAGCACTTTGCCTGCAGGTAGTAGCAGGTGCCAGCAGATCCAGGTCAGAGACCACTGACCAAGCGTAGATAAATGTAGAAAAGTCCACAGCACTCCAGATGTATGCCAAAATCGTGAGGTGATTTATTCAAAAGAACATGTGGAAATTAACAGCAAACACAAGCGCGACTAGATAGATAGATAGATAGATAGATAGATAGATAGAGAGATAAATAGATAGGAGATAGATAGATGATAGATAGATAGATAGATAGATAGATAGATAGATAGATAGATAGGAGATAGATAGATAGATAGATAGGAGATAGATAGATAGATAGATAGATAGATAGATAGATAGGAGATAGATAGATAGATAGATAGATAGATAGAAGATAGATAGATAGATAGACAGATAGATAGGAGATAGATAGATAGATAGATAGATAGATAGGAGATAGATAGATAGATAGATAGATAGATAGATAGATAGATAGGAGATAGATAGATAGATAGATAGATAGATAGATAGATAGATAGATAGGAGATAGATAGATAGATAGATAGGAGATAGATAGATAGATAGATAGATAGATAGATAGATAGGAGATAGATAGATAGATAGATAGATAGATAGTAGATAGATGATAGATAGATAGATAGATAGATAGATAGATAGATAGATAGATAATAGATAGATAGATAGAAGATAGATAGATAGATAGATAGATAGATAGATAGATAGATAGATAGTAGATAGATAGATAGATAGTAGATAGATAGATAGATAGATAGATAGATAGGAGATAGATAGGAGATAGATAGATAGATAGATAGATAGATAGATAGATAGATAGGAGATAGATAGATAGGAGATAGATAGATAGATAGATAGATAGATAGATAGGAGATAGATAGATAGATAGATAGATAAATAGATAGATAGATAGATAGTAGATAGATAGATAGATAGATAGATAAATAGATAGATAGATAGATAGATAGATAGATAGATAAATAGATAGATAGATAGGAGATAGATAGATAGATAGATAGATAGATAGATAGATAGATAGATAGATAGATAGAGATAGGAGATAGATAGATAGATAGATAGATAGATAGATAGATAGATAGATAGATAAATAAATAGATAGATAGATAGATAGATAGTAGATAGATAGATAGATAGCAGCAGGTTCAGGGGATAAATCCAGGGGGCACTGAGATCTGGGGAAGGAGGGGGGACAAGCACCATGTAAAGCTGAGGGACACCTGACAGAACCCCCTCCCCCCCTCCCCAGAGCACTCACCACTGCTCTTCTCTCCCTCCTGATGCAGGTCATGTGCCCTGCCCCCTCCCTGGACCCCGACAGCCCGTGCTCCTCCTCCGGCACCAGCTCTCACTGCCAGGTACTGTATAGGGGGCGCACCACAGAGCTGTGATAATCCGGCCCTGGCAGGAGCTATGGGGGAGAGAGCGGCCTCTTGTGGCCGGAGGCAGAACGACACCTTCGGCCACAAGAGTCTTTGCAGAGCAGGAAGCTGATGTCTCCTGCTCTGCCAATGTAAGTGGGGCGGGGGTTGGGGTTGGGGTGGGGGGCAGGACACATGGGGGCTGTACCGGGACGGAGGGACATGACCCCAAAATCGGGACTGTCCCTTCGGATCCGGGACAGTTGGAAGGTATGCATACTGCCCCCCCATCCACCCCCCCCCCCCTATTACCTCCTCCTCACAGGTCTGTATGTTACCTGCCAGGACCTGGGGACATCATCAGGAAGGTCCTGGCAGGTAGAGAGGTCACAGCCTCTATGGCCTCCCAGCAGCCTCAGCAGCTCTGACACATCACTCATTATTACTGCATACCTCCCAACTTTTGCTGGGAGAAAAGAGGGACATTCACGACAATGCAGAGACACGGGCTCTGCTTGAAATGACACTACTTCTGCTTAGTGTAAACGGGCCCTTAAAATGACACAGAAACCATGTAACGTCAACAGGGTCCCTATAGTTTTGTATAATTCTCTGTATGGGTGCGTATAGCTCTGTATTGGTGCGTATAGCTCTGTATGGGTGCGTATAGCTCTGTATGGGTGCGTATAGCTCTGTATGGGTGCGTATAGCTCTGTATGGGTGCGTATAGCTCTGTATGGGTACGTATGGCTCTGTATGGCTGAGTATGGCTCTGTATGGGTGCGTATAGCTCTGTATGGGTGCGTATAGCTCTGTATGGGTGCGTATAGCTCTGTATGGGTACGTATGGCTCTGTATGGGTACGTATGGCTCTGTATGGGTGCGTATGGCTCTGTATGGGTGCGTATAGCTCTGTTTGGGTACGTATGGCTCTGTATGGGTGCGTATAGCTCTGTATGGGTGCGTATAGCTCTGTATGGGTGTGTATAGCTCTGTATGGGTGCGTATAGCTCTGTATGGGTACGTATGGCTCTGTATGGGTGTGTATGGCTCTGTATGGGTGCGTATAGCTCTGTATGGGTGCGTATAGCTCTGTATGGGTGTGTATAGCTCTGTATGGGTGCGTATAGCTCTGTATGGGTGCGTATGGCTCTGTATGGGTACGTATGGCTCTGTATGGGTACATATGGCTCTGTATGGGTGCGTATGGCTCTGTATGGGTGTGTATAGCTCTGTATGGGTGCGTATAGCTCTGTATGGGTACTTATGGCTCTGTATGGGTGTGTATAGCTCTGTATGGGTGCGTATAGCTCTGTATGGGTGTGTATAGCTCTGTATGGGTGTGTATAGCTCTGTATGGGTACGTATGGCTCTGTATGGGTGTGTATGGCTCTGTATGGGTGCGTATAGCTCTGTATGGGTGCGTATAGCTCTGTATGGGTGTGTATGGCTCTGTATGGGTGCGTATAGCTCTGTATGGGTGCGTATAGCTCTGTATGGGTGCGTATAGCTCTGTATGGGTACGTATGGCTCTGTATGGGTGCGTATAGCTCTGTATGGGTACGTATGGCTCTGTATGGGTGCGTATAGCTCTGTATGGGTGCTGATCTTATAGGGGAGGTCGCAGGGTCCCAGCAGCACAGATGATGTCGGGAAAGGAGGGTGCTGATGTTATAGGGGAGGTCACAGTATCACAGCAGCACAGAGGATGTCAGGAGGGAAGGGTGCTAATCTATAGGAGAGGTCCGAGCAGCACAGAGGATGTCAGGAGAGGAGGGGGCTGATCTTATAGGGGAGGTCACAGCAGCACAAAGGATGTCAGGAGAGAAGGGTGCTGATCTTATAGGGGAGGTCACAGCAGCACAGAGGATGTCAGGAGAGGAGGGTGCTAATCCTATAGGAGATGGTCCCCCTCTTCTCCCCTTATAGATGGTCCCCCTCTTCCCCCCTTATAGATGGTCCCCCTCTGCCCCCCTTATATATGGTCCCCCTCTTCCCCCCTTATAGATGGTCCCCCTCTTCCCCCCTTATAGATGGTCCCCCTCTTCCCCCCTTATAGATGGTCCCCCTCTTCCCCCTTATAGATGGTCCCCCTCCATTATAGATGGTCCCCCTCTTCCCCCCTTATAGATGGTCCCCCTCTTCCCCCCCTTATAGATGGTCTCCCTCTTCCCGCCTTATAGATGGTCCCCCAATCCCCCCCCTTAGAGATGGTCCCCGGATCCCCCCCCCTTAGAGATGGTCCCCCTCTGCCCCCCCTCCTCTTATAGATGGTCCCCCTCTTCCCCCCCGTGCAGATAACATAAAAAAACAGAACACAACTCACCTGCCGTCTGTCCCCCCGTCGAGCTTCCTGGTCTGTCCCTGTCTGATGCGCGGCTGGTGGGGATGTCCAATCCTATCCCCGGCAGTGCGTGCATCAGAGAGCTCCCCGTGCACCGGAAATCACAGCCACAGGCGCACGGGGAGCTCTCTGATGCACTCGCTGCCAGAGATAGGACGGGACATCCCCACCAGCCGCGCATCAGCCGGGGACAGAGAGACTCAGTGACGGATTATAATGTGGGCGGCGTGGCATGGGCCGCCAAAACCGCCTACATTATAATCCGCCACTGCAGGGGCGGATTAACTTTAGCATAGGCCCCGAGCTGTTCACCAGGCCTGGGCCCCCCACCCAACTGTAACTATGGCAGGACTAGCCTGGTGTTCATAGTACCGGATAGATAATGTCAAGATACCCTGATTTCTGTAAAATAGAGGAAAAAAAGCAGCAAGATCATGGCAGAACTGTAGCCAGGAGACAGTACACCACTGAAAGTATGTCTGTTTCGGTGGTCATGGGCCCCACAGGAACTCGGGGAGGGCCCTGGGCTACCGCCCGAAAAGGACCTGTTATAATCCGCTACTGAGTACACAGGGAGCTGCTGTCAGTATATACAGTGAGTACACAGGGAGCTGCTGTCAGTATATACAGTGAGTACACAGGGAGCTGCTGTCAGTATATATAGTGAGTACACAGGGAGCTGCTGTCAGTATATACAGTGAGTACACAGGGAGCTGCTGTCAGTATATACAGTGATTAAACAAGGAGCTGCTGTCAGTATATACAGTGATTACACAGGGAGCTACTGTCAGTATATACAGTGAGTACACAGGAAGCTGCTGTCAGTATATACAGTGGGTACAGGGAGCTGCTGTCAGTATATACAGTGAGTACACAGGGAGCTGCTGTCAGTATATACAGTGAGTACACAGGGAGCTGCTATCAGTATATACAGTGAGTACAGGAGCTGCTGTCAGTATATACAGTGAGTACACAGGGAGCTGCTGTCAGTATATACAGTGAGTACACAGGGAGCTGCTGTCAGTATATACAGTGAGTACACAGGGAGCTGCTGTCAGTATATACAGTGAGTACACAGGGAGCTGCTGTCAGTATATACAGTGAGTACAGAGGGAACTGCTGTCAGTATATACAGTGAGTACACAGGCAGCTGCTGTCAGTATATACAGTGAGTACACAGGCAGCTGCTGTCAGTATATACAGTGAGTACACAGGGAGCTGCTGTCTTTATATACAGTGAGTACACAGGGAGCTGCTGTCAGTATATACAGTGAATATACAGGGAGCTGCTGTCAGTATATACAGTGAGTACACAGGGAGCTACTGTCAGTATATACAGTGAGTACAAAGGAAGCTGCTGTCAGTATATACAGTGAGTACACAGTGAGCTGCTGTCAGTATATACAGTAAGTACACAGGGAGCAGCTGTCAGTATATACAGTGAGTACACAGGGAGCTGCAGTCAGTATATACAGTGAGTACAGGGAGCTGCTGTCAATATATACAGTGAGTACACAGGGAGCTGCTGTCAGTATATACAGTGAGTACACAGGGATCTGCTGTCAGTATATACAGTGAGTACACAGGGAGCTGCTGTCAGTATATACAGTGAGTACAGGAGCTGCTGTCAGTATATACAGTGAGTACACAGGGAGCTGCTGTCAGTATATACAGTGAGTACACAGGGAGCTGCTGTCAGTATATACAGTGAGTACACAGGGAGCTGCTGTCAGTATACACAGTGAGTACACAGGAAGCTGCTGTCAGTATATACAGTGAGTACAGGGAGCTGCTGTCAGTATATACGGTGAGTCTAGGGAGCTGCTGTCAGTATATACAGTGAGTACAGGGAGCTGCTGACAGTATATACAGTGAGTACACAGGGAGCTGCTGTCAGTATATACAGTGAGTACACAGGGAGCTGCTGTCAGTCTATACAGTGAGTACACAGGAAGCTGCTGTCAGTATATACAGTGAGTACACAGAAAGCTGCTGTCAGTATATACAGTGAGAACACAGGGAGCGGCTGTCAGTATATACAGTGAGTACACAGGGAGCTGCTGTCAGTATATACAGTGAGTACAGGGAGCTGCTGACAGTATATACAGTGAGTACACAGGGAGCTGCTGTCAGTCTATACAGTGAGTACACAGGAAGCTGCTGTCAGTATATACAGTGAGTACACAGAAAGCTGCTGTCAGTATATACAGTGAGAACACAGGGAGCGGCTGTCAGTATATACAGTGAGTACACAGGGAGCTGCTGTCAGTATATACAGTGAGTACACAGGGAGCGGCTGTCAGTATATACAGTGAGTACAGGGAGCTGCTGTCAGTATATACAGTGAGTACACAGGGAGCTGCTGTTAGTATATACAGTGAGTACACAGGGAGCTGCTGTCAGTATATACAGTGAGTACAGGAGCTGCTGTCAGTATATACAGTGAGTACACAGGGAGCTGCTGTCAGTATATACAGTGAGTACACAGGGAGCTGCTGTCAGTATATACAGTGAGTACACAGGGAGCTGCTGTCAGTATACACAGTGAGTACACAGGAAGCTGCTGTCAGTATATACAGTGAGTACAGGGAGCTGCTGTCAGTATATACAGTGAGTCTAGGGAGCTGCTGTCAGTGTATACAGTGAGTACAGGGAGCTGCTGTCAGTATATACAGTGAGTACACAGGGAGCTGCTGTCAGTATATACAGTGAGTACAGGGAGCTGCTGACAGTATATACAGTGAGTACACAGGGAGCTGCTGTCAGTCTATACAGTGAGTACACAGGAAGCTGCTGTCAGTATATACAGTGAGTACACAGAAAGCTGCTGTCAGTATATACAGTGAGAACACAGGGAGCGGCTGTCAGTATATACAGTGAGTACACAGGGAGCTGCTGTCAGTATATACAGTGAGTACACAGGGAGCGGCTGTCAGTATATACAGGGAGAACACAGGGAGCTGCTGTCAGTATATACAGTGAGTACAGGGAGCTGCTGCCAGTATATACAGTGAGTACAGGAGCTGCTGTCAGTATATACAGTGAGTACACAGGGAGCGGCTGTCAGTATATACAGGGAGAACACAGGGAGCTTCTGTCAGTATATACAGTGAGTACAGGGAGCTGCTGTCAGTATATACAGTGAGTACACAGGGAGCTGCTGTCAGTATATACAGTGAGTACACAGGGAGCTGCTGTCAGTATATACAGTGAGTACAGGAGCTGCTGTCAGTATATACAGTGAGTACACAGGGAGCTGCTGTCAGTATATACAGTGAGTACACAGGGAGCTGCTGTCAGTATATACAGTGAGTACACAGGGAGCTGCTGTCAGTATACACAGTGAGTACACAGGAAGCTGCTGTCAGTATATACAGTGAGTACAGGGAGCTGCTGTCAGTATATACAGTGAGTCTAGGGAGCTGCTGTCAGTATATACAGTGAGTACAGGGAGCTGCTGTCAGTATATACAGTGAGTACACAGGAAGCTGCTGTCAGTATATACAGGGAGTACAGGGAGCTGCTGACAGTATATACAGTGAGTACACAGGGAGCTGCTGTCAGTCTATACAGTGAGTACACAGGGAGCTGCTGTTAGTATATACAGTGAGTACACAGGGAGGTGCTGTCAGTATATACAGTGAGTACACAGGGAGCGGCTGTCAGTCTATACAGTGAGTACACAGGAAGCTGCTGTCAGTATATACAGTGAGTACACAGGAAGCTGCTGTCAGTATATACAGTGAGTACACAGGGAGCTGCTGTCAGTATATACAGTGAGTACACAGGGAGCTGCTGTCAGTATATACAGTGAGTACAGAGGGAACTGCTGTCAGTATATACAGTGAGTACACAGGCAGCTGCTGTCAGTATATACAGTGAGTACACAGGCAGCTGCTGTCAGTATATACAGTGAGTACACAGGGAGCTGCTGTCTTTATATACAGTGAGTACACAGGGAGCTGCTGTCAGTATATACAGTGAATATACAGGGAGCTGCTGTCAGTATATACAGTGAGTACACAGGGAGCTACTGTCAGTATATACAGTGAGTACAAAGGAAGCTGCTGTCAGTATATACAGTGAGTACACAGGGAGCTGCTGTCAGTATATACAGTAAGTACACAGGGAGCAGCTGTCAGTATATACAGTGAGTACACAGGGAGCTGCAGTCAGTATATACAGTGAGTACAGGGAGCTGCTGTCAGTATATACAGTGAGTACAGGGAGCTGCTGTCAGTATATACGGTGAGTCTAGGGAGCTGCTGTCAGTATATACAGTGAGTACAGGGAGCTGCTGACAGTATATACAGTGAGTACACAGGGAGCTGCTGTCAGTATATACAGTGAGTACAGGGAGCTGCTGACAGTATATACAGTGAGTACACAGGGAGCTGCTGTCAGTCTATACAGTGAGTACACAGGAAGCTGCTGTCAGTATATACAGTGAGTACACAGAAAGCTGCTGTCAGTATATACAGTGAGAACACAGGGAGCGGCTGTCAGTATATACAGTGAGTACACAGGGAGCTGCTGTCAGTATATACAGTGAGTACACAGGGAGCGGCTGTCAGTATATACAGGGAGAACACAGGGAGCTGCTGTCAGTATATACAGTGAGTACAGGGAGCTGCTGTCAGTATATACAGTGAGTACACAGGGAGCTGCTGTCAGTATATACAGTGAGTACACAGGGAGATGCTGTCAGTATATACAGTGAGTACAGGAGCTGCTGTCAGTATATACAGTGAGTACACAGGGAGCGGCTGTCAGTATATACAGGGAGAACACAGGGAGCTGCTGTCAGTATATACAGTGAGTACAGGGAGCTGCTGTCAGTATATACAGTGAGTACACAGGGAGCTGCTGTCAGTATATACAGTGAGTACACAGGGAGCTGCTGTCAGTATATACAGTGAGTACAGGAGCTGCTGTCAGTATATACAGTGAGTACACAGGGAGCTGCTGTCAGTATATACAGTGAGTACACAGGGAGCTGCTGTCAGTATATACAGTGAGTACACAGGGAGCTGCTGTCAGTATACACAGTGAGTACACAGGAAGCTGCTGTCAGTATATACAGTGAGTACAGGGAGCTGCTGTCAGTATATACAGTGAGTCTAGGGAGCTGCTGTCAGTATATACAGTGAGTACAGGGAGCTGCTGTCAGTATATACAGTGAGTACACAGGGAGCTGCTGTCAGTATATACAGTGAGTACAGGGAGCTGCTGACAGTATATACAGTGAGTACACAGGGAGCTGCTGTCAGTCTATACAGTGAGTACACAGGAAGCTGCTGTCAGTATATACAGTGAGTACACAGAAAGCTGCTGTCAGTATATACAGTGAGAACACAGGGAGCGGCTGTCAGTATATACAGTGAGTACACAGGGAGCTGCTGTCAGTATATACAGTGAGTACACAGGGAGCGGCTGTCAGTATATACAGGGAGAACACAGGGAGCTGCTGTCAGTATATACAGTGAGTACAGGGAGCTGCTGCCAGTATATACAGTGAGTACAGGAGCTGCTGTCAGTATATACAGTGAGTACACAGGGAGCGGCTGTCAGTATATACAGTGAGAACACAGGGAGCTTCTGTCAGTATATACAGTGAGTACAGGGAGCTGCTGTCAGTATATACAGTGAGTACACAGGGAGCTGCTGTCAGTATATACAGTGAGTACACAGGGAGCTGCTGTCAGTATATACAGTGAGTACACAGGGAGCTGCTGTCAGTATATACAGTGAGTACACAGGGAGCTGCTGTCAGTATACACAGTGAGTACACAGGAAGCTGCTGTCAGTATATACAGTGAGTACAGGGAGCTGCTGTCAGTATATACAGTGAGTCTAGGGAGCTGCTGTCAGTATATACAGTGAGTACAGGGAGCTGCTGTCAGTATATACAGTGAGTACACAGGAAGCTGCTGTCAGTATATACAGGGAGTACAGGGAGCTGCTGACAGTATATACAGTGAGTACACAGGGAGCTGCTGTTAGTATATACAGTGAGTACACAGGGAGGTGCTGTCAGTATATACAGTGAGTACACAGGAAGCTGCTGTCAGTATATACAGTGAGTACACAGGGAGCTGCTGTCAGTCTATACAGTGAGTACACAGGAAGCTGCTGTCAGTATATACAGTTAGTACACAGGGAGCTGCTGTCAGTATATACAGTGAGTACACAGGAAGCTGCTGTCAGTATATACAGTGAGTACAGGGAGCTGCTGTCAGTATATACAGTGAGTACACAGGGAGCTGCAGTCAGTATATACAGTGAGTACAGGAAGCTGCTGTCAGTATATACAGTGATTACACAGGGAGCTGCTGTCAGTATATACAGTGAGTACACAGGGAGCTGCTGTCAGTATACACAGTGAGTACACAGGAAGCTGCTGTCAGTATACACAGTGAGTACACAGGAAGCTGCTGTCAGTATATACAGTGAGTACACAGGGAGCTGCTGTCAGTATATACAGTGAGTACACAGAGAGCTGCTGTCAGTATATACAGAAGATGGTCTTCAGAAGATCAAGGACACTAGGACAAATAATAGCCCCTTCTTTTCCAGATTTAAAGAGTCACTGTCGTATTTTTTTTTTTTTTTTTGCACAAATCAATAGTCCAGGCGATTTTAAGAAACTTTGTAATTGGGTTTATTAGCCAAATCTGCCATTATCTGCATGTAAAAAGCCTTTTCCCAGGTCCCCCCCCCCCCCCTCCTTCCTCTTTTTCATCCACTCCAAAAAATCTGAAAATTGTGACTTGTTGCAGGAGTCGTCCCCTGTCTGCTCTATAGAGAGGGGAGGGGGGAGGAGGAAGGAGGGAGTTAGCCGGCAGCAGAAAGCAGATAACAGAGGATTACAGGCACAGAGCTGGGTGACAGCTGTAATCCGAGCTCAGACAGGTCACTGGTGACTGTCCCAGGAGATAACGGGTGAGGTGTTTGTAGATTAACTCTTTGTTCTCCTGTTTTGGTCTTTTCTTTAGCTCTCTCCATAGGAGAACAATGAAGACAGGGGTGAGAGCTTCAAACGGCTTTTTCATGATAAAAATGCATTTTTCGGATAATAAACCCAATTACAAAGTTTCTTAAAATCGCCTGGACTATTGATTTCTGCAAAAAAAAAAAATTCACGACAGTGACACTTTAAATAAAAAATAAAAAGAAGAAAGGGAGGATGAATGAAAATGAGAAGGGAATTGTAACCTGATGGGTTTATTTCAGATTGTTAAAGTGTCTTATTCATGTGATAGGAAGGAATGTAGTGCTTTCATGTCTTATTTGTATCTATCTATCTATCTTAGCTGGCTGTGTAAGTGGGATTGGTTTGTATTTAGCTATGTGCATGGGAATAGGTAGATGTATTGTTATGTCAACTGTTCGGCCATAAACCTCCCCAGTAGTGTCAACATTGGAGGACACAGTTGTTGTTATTGTCCAAATGCATGTAGCTGTAATTGTACAGCCACATTGTGCTTGGTAAGCATGTACAAAGCCTGGGAAACTTCCATTCATGGTCATCAGTGGTCTACATAGACATTTCTGGAAGCACATCACCCCCCACCCAAACTTACTATAAAGCTGGGGGTATGTAGCTTCTAGTCAGCCTCAGCTGGGACCATGGATGGAAGGTGCCCAGCACCCTGTCATCGAGCGAGATGGGTGTATATTAGACCATAATATACAAAGGGGCTCCCCATTTCATTGTGGAAGGAACAACCATGCATCTGTACCATCTGTAACTGCAGCTAAGTATTGTTTTCTGTAATAAATCTCTTATTTTTCTATAAATCTGTGTGGTTATAGCCTTCTCAGACTATTATCAAAAGCAACCGGTTACAGGAATATATAGATGTGGTAAAAAGATGTGCAAAACCTGCCCTTATATACAGAATAATACAAAAAAAGTGATAAAATAACACTTTTGCAGGGGAATTTGAGATAAAAAGTTACCTTACTTGTGGTAGCGAGTATGTTATCTATATGCTGGAGTGCCCATGTGGCCTCCAATATATAGGGAGAACAAGCCAGACCCTAAGACGTAGAATAAATATTAATTGTTTTAACATTAGTCACCGTTTTAATAAACATAGTTTCTCTAGACATTTCTCGCAATATCATGAAGCTAATGCAGATGATCTTAAAGTGTATCCGATAGAGAAAATAGACACACAACTACACAGTAAATATAAGAAAAATAAGTGGATGGGGGCACTCACCGTTAAAAAGTATTCTTTATTAAATCCTTGTTAAAATATCCATGCAGAGTGCAGCAGGAACACGGGACGCCTGGCTCTGATGGCTGTTAATGCATGACAGCTGTTTCACACGTAACAACGTGCTTCTACGGATGCTGACTGGGCTCGCCATACCTAGGACTTAAGACCTATTCCGGACATGCATACTGCAGCCTTGACGTCACATAAAATATAGAAAAAGTTAAAAACAAGTGACCATAAACAGTTAATCAGTACTTTCCTTTTTTCACAGTGTGAACTATCCAGTGCATATATTTTTAGTGTTTACAAAAACATGCTAAGTTCAATTCTATCATTAAGTCCAGCTAAACCTTGGGCGTTGGTAGCTAGAATTATTTTTGCTTCTTCCTGCAGTAATTTTTTATTTATGTCCATTCCTCCTACAGGACGATATCGTATAAGTCCCATGAACCGCAGGCAATTACAGTCACCAGCATGTTTTTCCTTTACATGTTGAATCAAACACAGCACCCCTTTACCGGTTCGCACTGACCTTATGTGCTCACTGAACCTTGTATTAAGGGGTCGGATAGTTTTTCCGATATAAAACGCTCCGCATTGGCATATAATCGCATATACTACATGCGTGGTTCTGCAGCAAATCATTTCCTGGATTCCAAATTCAACGCCTCCTACTCTAGCGTACTTGCTGGGGAGGAAAAGGTTACACCATTTGCAATTACCGCATCTATGGTTCCCCTGCGGTGCGGTTTTCTCCAACCAGTTCTTTGCATTTTTATTATCTTTAAATTCACTTCTGACCAATATGTCTTTGAGGTTTTCACAACGTCTGAACGAGACCACCGGTCTGTCCTGTAGTTCATTTGCCAGAACGGGGTCCGCTCTAATCAAGTCCCAATTTTAATGGATTGCTTTACGTATCACATTAGCCATTTCACTATATTTGAAGGAGAAAGCAAACAAGCTTTTGCTCTTTTTATTTTCTTTTTTAGAACAACTTTTTTTGTACAGCAGGTCCTTTCTGCTGAAACCGAGGGCTTTATTACATGCGATTTCCAAATCCTTAGGAGGGTACCCTCTATAGATCAATCTTTGTGTTAACTGCTGTGCTTGGATTATGAATTGTTCATCCGAGTCATTAATTCTCCTAAGCCTTAAATACTGTCCATACGGGACGGCTTTTTTTGTGTGCTGTGGGTGATAGCTCTGATGATGGAGGAAAGCATTGCATGCAGTTGGTTTACGGAAACTGGTAGTACGAATCTTACCGTCTTCCAAGCTGATCTTAACGTCTAAGAATTCTATATTTGCCTTGTCACATTTCGAGGTAAAGAACATGTTCATCTGGTTTGAATTCATATACGCGACGAAGTCTGTGAAAGCTTCTTCCGTATTATTCCAAATTATAAAGATATCGTCCACGAAACGAAAGAACCTGAAAATATCCTTTGCAAAGGAATTAGATGCAGAAAAAATCATCTTACTCTCCAAAGCTGCAAGATATAGATTTGCGAACGTGCACGCGATGGGCGTGCCCATCGCTGTGCCTTCACATTGCAGATACCACTGATTATCAAAAGTAAAGATGTTATTTTGGAGAATAAAAAGCAATGATTCACATACAAAGTCTATGTAATCGGCACTTTGATTAGTTTGTTGCAGGAGTTCCTTGATCGTGTTCACACCTAGTTCGTGGGGAATTTTGGTGTACAAGCTCTCTACGTCAATAGAACATAGAAGCGCTGATGGAGGGTAGATGAGATCATCCATGGCAAGAAGAAATTCATTTGTACCCTTTAAATTTGATGGTGCTAGCTGTAATAAAGGATGTAAGAGCCAGTCCAGGTATTTGGACAATGGCTCGGTAATGGAGCTGACGGCTGAGACAATGGGTCTCCCCAGTGGTGGAATGATGCCCTTAAGAATTTTTGGTATATGACACCATATTGGGTTTCTTGGGTACTGCGGTAATAACTTTTCAGCTCGTTTTTTTTATAGCAGTCCCTTCTTTACATTTTTCCTCAACAATGTTTGCATACGGGAGCGCACCTTTTCCGTTGGATTATTTTCAAGGGGCAGATAGGTCCGTGTATCCTTCAGCTGTCGTAATGCTTCTGCTTTATAATCATCCTTTTTAAGGATGACTATATTGACGCCTTTGTCGGCTTTTTTATTACTATCCCATCCTGGGATTTGAGCCATTTCAACGCTGTTAATTCATCTGCAGTCAAATTTGAGGGTGCTTTTGGATATATAAGTGCCTTCACATCATCTAAGACTTTTTTCCTAAACAGATCTACACTGCTTCCTCCCGGAATCGGTGGTGTAAACGTGGACTTCAGTCCTCCCATAAACTCCAATTCATTACTGTTATTGGCATTGTTTGTGTTACTGGTGCCTTCCAGCTCCATTAATGGTGCGTTCACACCTACAGGATCTGCAGCTGATTTTCTGCAGCAGATTTTATTTAAATAACTGAACACAGCATCAAATCTGCTGCAGATCTGCTGCAGATCCTGTAGGTGTGAGCGCACCCTAAGGTAGAAACACAATCCTTATCCTCCTCAGTGTGTGCACCTGCCAGAAAGAAGCCAAGTTCCCCTACACTCGTAGGGAGATCCCCTTCTGGCTTTTCTTTCAGGGCATCCTGCGTTTTTCGGGCGGCAAAATGTTTCTTTAGGGTACGTTCACACTTACCGGATCCGCAGCGTATTTTCTGCTGCGGATCCGCAGCAGATCCGCAACAGATTTCATTTAAATAACTGAACACAGCATCAAATCTGCAGAATCAAATCTGCTCGGATCTGCTGCAGATCCTGTAGGTGTGAACGCACCCTTAACTGTAATTTTCTTGTAGCCTTGAAGACATCTATTTCAAATTGGACTGCATCGAATTCCTCCACCAAACAAAAATTGAGTCCCTTACTTAAAAGTGACATAACATTAGTGTCCAGTACCGTGTCAGTGAGATTGATCACTAATTGTGGGTCAATGCTTTCCTTCATATCTATATTATTTAATCCCTCTAAGTCACTGATTTCCTCTTTATACCTCCTGTTCCTCTTTTTGGAACCGCGCCCTCTTCTTGTCTTTTTTCTAAAGGGATTGCTTTATCTCTTCTTTTTTTTTTTTTTTTTTTTATTTAATAACTTTTTTATTTTAATCCAACACATACAAAAATATGAACACGTCCATAGCTTAACATTAACAAAACTGCTTTATCTCTTCTTTGTCCGTAAGTCTGAGTTGGTTCCTTATTGCCTGACCCGCTTGAAAAGTTAGAGGAATTTTTTGTTTTTTGTTTACTTATGTTTTTTTGTTTCCTCTGTTGAAGATGAGTCGGATTCCGTCGTCCAGAAGTCTGAGGGTCTTTTGTTTGTTCGCTTTTTAGGTATGAATGGATGTTTGGGATTGAACCTTTTCTTAAATGGCTGTCTCTTAATAAAAGCTTTTCCTTCCTCCTAATCTTGTTTATCTCTGATGAACTTATCCTTTTTTAGGTCCTTTATTTCGTTCTGCAGTTTAGCCAGTTTAATTTCTAGTTTTTTGGAGAAATCCGAATATTCCTGTTCCGTCATTCTTTTCCGCAGTTCTATTTTGGCTTTACATAGTTCCCTAGTAATGTTCTCATACTCCAATTCATTGCGTTTCAAAACCAGTTGTAACAAATTCATGGCATGTTTCTGGTGTAAATCTATCCATTGTTGTTCAAAATCCTTATCCTCCTGGAATTGTGAAATTTCTTTAAATTGTCTCAATCCTCTTGGTGCGCGTTCACATTGGACAGTTCACATTGGACAGTATTTAAGGCTTAGGAGAATTAATGACTCGGATGAACAATTCATAATCCAAGCACAGCAGTTAACACAAAGATTGATCTATAGAGGGTACCCTCCTAAGGATTTGGAAATCGCATGTAATAAAGCCCTCGGTTTCAGCAGAAAGGACCTGCTGTACAAAAAAAGTTGTTCTAAAAAAGAAAATAAAAAGAGCAAAACCTTGTTTGCTTTCTCCTTCAAATATAGTGAAATGGCTAATGTGATACGTAAAGCAATCCATAAAAATTGGGACTTGATTAGAGCGGACCCCGTTCTGGCAAATGAACTACAGGACAGACCGGTGGTCTCGTTCAGACGTTGCGAAAACCTCAAAGACATATTGGTCAGAAGTGAATTTAAAGATAATAAAAATGCAAAGAACTGGTTTAGAAAACCGCACAGCAGGGGAACCATAGATGCGGTAATTGCAAATGGTGTAACCTTTTCCTCCCCGGCAAGTACGCTAGAGTAGGAGGCGTTGAATTTGGAATCCAGGAAATGATTTGCGATTATATGCCAATGCGGAGCGTTTTATATCGGAAAAACTATCCGACCCCTTAATAAAAGGTTCAGTGAGCACATAAGGTCAGTGTGAACCAGTAAAGGGGTGCTGTGTTTGATTCAACATGTAAAGGAAAAACATGCTGGTGACTGTAATTGCCTGCGGTTCATGGGACTTATACGATATCGTCCTGTAGGAGGAATGGACATAAATAAAAAATTACTGCAGGAAGAAGCAAAAATAATTCTAGCTACCAACGCCCAAGGTTTAGCTGGACTTAAAGTGACACTGTCACCCCCAATAATCATTTTTCAATCTTTACAGGTGTGTGTAACCCGCCTATATCTCTCTGCATACCTGTAACTATTTTTCAGTTTCATGAGGTGGCTTACCCTGAAATTGTAATTTGGCCGAGTATCTTCTAGCGCTACTGGGCGGGGCTTGGTCCCTGAAGCGCCACATAGCCCCGCCCATTACAGCGCCGTTGACCCCGCCCCCTTGGGCTCCGTTTTGAGGCCTCCTTGACGTGCGCATCGACATCTCCCGCCGTCTTCAGCGTGCGGGAGCGTCATGTGGCGCGCAGGCGCAGAAGGTGACCGCCGGGTCACCCACAGCCGGGCTGTGCGTGCGATCGCACAACCCGCCGATTACACCGGCCGCACCGTCCCTTGTTGTGTGGGACTCTCCGGAGGCCTCGCTGCGGCTGTAAAACCCTCCTCACAGCCAGCAGCGAGGCGCAGACATAGTGCGCAGGCGCACTGCGGCGTCCGCCGCGCACTGCGCATGTGCCGAAAAGGACCGCCGCAGTGCGCCTGCGCACTATGTCTGCGCCTCGCTGCTGGCTGTGAGGAGGGTTTCACAGCCGCAGCGAGGCCTCCGGAGAGTCCCACACAACAAGGGACGGTGCGGCCGGTGTAATCGGCGGGCTGTGCGATCGCACGCACAGCCCGGCTGTGGGTGACCCGGCGGTCACCTTCTGTGCCTGCGCGGAGGCGTCACGGAGGCCTCAAAACGGAGCCCAAGGGGGCGGGGTCAACAGCGCTGTAATGGGCGGGGCTATGTGGCGCTTCAGGGACCAAGCCCCGCCCAGTGGCGCTAGAAGATACTCGGCCAAATTACAATTTCAGGGTAAGCCACCTCATGAAACTGAAAAATAGTTACAGGTATGCAGAGAGATATAGGCGGGTTACACAAACCTGTAAAGATTGAAAAATGATTATTGGGGGTGACAAGGTCACTTTAATGATAGAATTGAACTTAGCATGTTTTTGTAAACACTAAAAATATATGCACTGGATAGTTCACACTGTGAAAAAAGGAAAGTACTGATTAACTGTTTATGGTCACTTGTTTTTAACTTTTTCTATATTTTATGTGACGTCATGGCTGCAGCACGCATGTCCGGAATAGGTCTTAAGTCCTAGGTATTGCGAGCCCAGTCAGCATCCGTAGAAGCACGTTGTTACGTGTGAAACAGCTGTCATGCATTAACAGCCATCAGAGCCAGGCGTCCCGTGTTCCTGCTGCACTCTGCATGGATATTTTAACAAGGATTTAATAAAGAATACTTTTTAACGGTGAGTGCCCCCATCCACTTATTTTTCTTATATTTATTGGAACTGTACATTTTCTTGTTGGGTGAGCACCTCCGCTTGTGCATTTGCATATATATTTTTCACTCCCGACTGCTACCATGTTTCCATGACCTAACACTGGATAGTGCCAGACCACTTTTTCTTTTTTGACACAACTACACAGGTTCAGCAAACTTTGCTGCAGGGAGAGTTACAGGATTTTTAGAATGAACACCCTGGTGCCTAATGGGTTAAATGAAATGCTAGAGAAAGTCTGATGGACAGGTCTGATGAGGGTTCTGGTGGCACTTGGTAGTGAGGAGGAGGGGAAAGGAGCCTATATGTGGTTTTAAAAGTCTTGTATTGTCATTCATTCTGTTTATCCCTGAGGAAGGGGGGTGCAGTGTTCCCCTGATACGCGTTGGATTGTGTTAAAATAAATGTTTTCTACTTACCTGAAGTGCCAGTAAGATAAAGTTAGTGAATGGTGAAGATCCAGGAGGTTTGAAGTGTCTGAAGTATGGATGGACCGAACCCGCCGAGGTTCGGGTTCGGCTGAACCCGAACGCTCGACATCGGATTTCCGCTGTCTGGCCGCTCCGTGCAGCGGGCGGATCTAGCGGGAGAACTGCCTGGAAAACTGGGATACAGCATATGGCTATGGCTGTATCCCAGTTTTCCAGGTGTTCCTCCCGCTGGATCTGCCCGCTGCATGGAGCGGGCAGACAGCGGTAATCATTGCGGATGGTTCGGGTTTGTACGAACTCCGTACAAACCCGGTTCGGACCATCCCTAGTCTGAAGCATTACCTGTGCAATAAGGTGTGTGTTACTACTGAGCTGGACAAGTTGGGGGGGGAGGGGTGAGTCTGGTTACTACTGCCCTCTGTACAGTGAGTAAACTCATATTCCTGAGAAGCTAAGGTCGTTTATTGTTATTTATGATACTAGAATCCATTTTCCATTTTCTTCTTTTTTTGTGCAAATATCTTCAATACTGGGAGACCTTGAGCCTGTCCGGGAGTATTGCTGCAGATCTGCATGTGGATTTGTTTTGGGTGTATACATGTAGTAAATGGTGAACATTTTCACCACTCACCAAGTGTAAGTTGTGATTGCTGACTTCTGAGATTTCTACTGGGAGAACAGTTCCAATCCCGATTATTATTATTATTATTATTATTAATTTTTTTTCTGCGCATTTCAGATATGTATGGAGAGGAAGCAAGAAAAGACACAACTAACGGTTTCGCTTTAAGCCACTCTACATAACACTATGTAGTGTTAAACCCCTTACAGGAGAGGACACGTCAGAGATCATCTCAACCCACGCCGTGGACTAGGAGAGTCACAGTGCAGGACAGTATCCACAACAGCAAAAAGCTAGGAACTGATCCGAATAGAGCAAAGTTGCTAAAGCCTCGGAACTCTATCTTGCTGTCAGGACAGGGGAGGCAGGGATAAGACATGACAGTGAGCCCTAATGCTGAACCCACCAACTATCCCAACCTACTTGCCTCAACTGGCCCTAGGCGACCGTGGACAACCACGAAGACATTCCCTGTGCTAGATACATGCACACAGAACAAGACAAACAAACACAATATGGGATAGTCAAACAGGCAAGGTCACAACCAAACGGGCAGCGTAGTACAAAATCAAGTAACAATCGGATAGTCAAAAGTGAAGCCAGAGGTCAGGTAAATGAAGTCGAGCAAACAGAGGGAGTAAGGACGGGGATCGCAGGAATAGACAGGGTGAGCTGGGACCAGGGTATGAAACTTACTAGCCATCGCTGAGAGACTGCCTCAGCTTTCTTTTAACGGATTTCCATTGGACCGGCGCTCTGATCTTCTAGGTTGCAGACAGGCAGTGAAACCAGTCAATCACACAGACTAGTCAGCTGCATAATCAAGTCCAGCAGAACTCAGCTTAACTCCTGAATTGCCGGAAGCTGAGAAACAATCGGGTGTGGCACACGAAAGCAAACACCAGGCCCAGTTCACACCAGGCTACTGCACATTCCTGACACTCGCAGCACGGTCGTGAGCAGGGAACCTTTAGCATTCCGCTTATCCCAGGTAGCAAGGTCTGGGACCTTGTGTGACACTCTAGGACAGGTCCACTGGTAGGGCAAAAGGTGGTTCATTCCAACCAAAGTCGATGCACGGGCACAAGTATTCTCTTTCAAGTATTCTTATCTCTCTACCTCATCCTCCAACATCCCGGCAGAGCACAGTACTACTTGGGTTGGGATTCTCATGGCATCCTCCTCTCTGCTCCTCTGATTCTTTTATATACCTCTCAACACGCAACCCAGTCAGCACGACTCAGATCTGGATCCTGCATTGTCAAGTGTATTATCAAGTGTAACGTATCCTGTCAAAGTAAAGCTGTATGTTCTGCTGCACACAAGTACCTTCAGAGTAAACAGAAGATTATTCATGATAAAGAGACTCTGTGATTCTTCTCCCCGCAACAGCACAGTATACTCACACTCCTTGGGACATTTCCCCTTTCTGTGGAAATAGTCCGGGAGGGTCGCTACACCAGTCTGGCCCACCGTGAAAACAACCCAAAGGACCCCGTAGCAGCCCGGCAGGAAACTGTCCACAGGGGAACAAGGTACAACTGGCTCTCTAAACTAAAAGCAGATGTGCCACCATACCTGTCTGCCCAACCGGCACTGGTGTCACGGCATAACTTCACTGGGCCCGGTTGTATCTCGCCCAACCACCACCAGAATAGCATCACACTCTACCACCTAGCAAGTGACCGGCCAAACCTCTGCCATAGTGCAGTGTCCCAGAACAGGCCCTTTTGTCTGCTGCTCTATCCTCACACTTTTGTTATAACCGTTCCTGTTCTGGAAAGCTATGGTCCACTGCAACTGTGTATTGTGTAACCCCCTGCAGTATTCAGGTTTGCTGTTATGCTCATATCTCATGTATATTCTTCTGTATATGTCCTAATGGTGATAATGCAAAGGCTGGTGATCACGTGACCGTGCCCTGTTGCCATGGTACCCCCAATGGTCATCGAGCTTTGGCTGGGGGATACCATGTGACTTCCTGCTGTACCTCAGTCTATTCCCTACCACAGAGGGGATAGGGTGTGTGTCTGACCTCTCTCTCTGCTAAGAGAGAGGCCTGTGCGTGCTCTGCTGCTCCAGTCCACTGGCTGTGTGCCTGCTTTAAGTCTCAAGATCCTCATCTGGGTGCCGTTCTTTAGTCATTCTTCTCATCATCTTCTCTAATCATCAACAGCAAGTATTCATCTCCGTTCCATTCCACCCAGCATTTCCTCCTCAGTACAACTACTACTACCCTTATCATCTGGCACGCTCACCTACAGCCTATTGCAGCATCAACCTTACTCTGCTTATTCAAGTCTGCCTTATACCAGGTTGCATCCGGAGACACTGTTGCTATTAGTTACCACCGTTACAATAAATATACAACTACCGTTGTTTCTGAACCTTGGCATTGGTGTGATAATTGGTGCCCTGACTAAGGACAACGAAGAATCGCATGCCCAGCCTCCGAATGGTCAGGAGCCCGGTTCTCAGCTGTGTTGCCCTTGTGCCAAAACCGTGACAACCCTCTGCTCAGCAGCTGCCCTGGTTCCTGCCAGTAACTACACCTATCAGCGGAGTGGCCCCTAGGGGTCCGGGCATCGCATTTTTGGCGTCACGAACAGTATACAGATCACGTTGTGTGCCTCCCAAGAGTGTACCGCAGCCTCATAGACTTTGCCCGCACCCCGCCGCCGTCCCGGAAAGGGTTAACTGGTATGTTGGTGGATTTCGCGCGCGCTGCTCAAGCCACGCCACCCGGCCCTGCTGTGTCGCAGCCTTCGTTGCTGGGGGGAGGAAGATTGTAGCTGCACAACCGGAAGTCTCCCAGATCTTCTTCCGCCTTCACCGAGGCCCGGCTGTTCGCACCACTGTGCCCACCGGATTCACTGTCCCTCATCACTGCAGCCCACCGGCCTGCTGCGCTCCCGATCTCCCAGTTCCACCTGCCGCTCCAACGCCTCTGCAGCCCATCTACTTCTTAAAAGCACAGTACCTCCGCAGCTCACAGTGATGACTCTGATAGTGGGGGCAGTCCGCCCACCTCATCTGCTAATTCCCTCGCTCCCGCAGCCAGGCCCCCTGCTGCTGTCCCTGCACCCATAGTGACTGCCGCAGTACCATTCTTTATTGGGCCTTCCAACCTCCCCAGCTATAAAGGGGAACCCCACACTCTAGCTGCTTTACTCTCGAACTTGTCTCTCCCACTCAACAGGTGCAGCTGCTGCTGGGGCAACTTGAAGGCCCCACCGCTGAGGAGGTACGGTCATGGCCGGCTGCTGAAAAATCTGACGTCCAGCAGATCCTGGCCCGCCTGAGCAGAGAATTTGAGGTACAGTCACCCACGGAGGTCCGCCTCCAGTTCTACGACCGACGCCAGAAGCCAGGTGAGACTCTAAGAGACTATGCACTGGCACTCCAATCTGCCTATAGGGCCCTAAGAAAAGTCGATACTATAGACCCCTCAGCCGCCGAAGGCATAATTACTGATCGCTTCAAAGAGGGAGTGGATTCCAGGCTCATCCAGAGTCAACTACGCATGCTAGCCGCTCAAAATCCTACCATGTCCTTCCTGGACTTCAAGACCCTGGCCCTACGGGTTTTTGGAATTGACACTCCCTGTGCTGGCTGTATTGCGGGCCCAACTCCCGTAGATCTGGCGGGGGCTACCCCCGCACCTCTAGTTGCGCCTGTGGCTGCACCTGTTCCCGCAATTCAAGCCTCACAACAGCCTACATTTGCTAGCTCTCCAAGTGGTTGACTCCCTCTGCCAAGCTATAAGCGGGCTGCAAGGGGCCTCCTCCACCTCCCTGTCCCAGGATTCTCACCCTGAGTACCCGAGTCCTAATAGGCCTCCGCCCCAAAGACTCAGGACCCCTGAACGGCCTTACTGTGGCTATTGTAGGCGACATGGACACTACCGGTCCCAGTGCTTTCAGTTAAACAGGCTACCCCTGGGTCCGAGGGCCAACACCCAGGAGGTCGAACCCCAGGCCCGCAGGAATCACAGTGGTTCTCCAGGTTCCTCTCGCAATGCCCGCATGTGACTCTCTGGATAGATTATGTCCCCCTTGAAGCCCTTGTGGACACAGGTTCCCAAGTGACTACCATACCCAGACACATTTTCGAGGAACATTGGGACCTGAGGGCGTTAGGCAAAGTTGAAGAGTACCGTTTAAAATTAATTGCTAGCAATGGCCGACCTATTTCACAACTAGGCTACCATTTGTATTGGTAACCGGGAGTTACCTCGTCAAGGTGTAATTGTTACTGAAGCTCAGGGGGATAGCGGTACTACTGTTCTAGGCATGAATGTTATGCGCCATGTGTTTGCTGAACTATTAGATGCTCTGCATGCCTCTTTGTCTCATGCCTCTCCCCACTACAGGCAAGCTGTCCAGAAGACCATCAAAGTGCTCACCGCTCAGCAGAAGTTTGTCAATCATCGGGGAGAAATCTGCTGTGAAGCTCTGCTGGACTCCACCGAAGTGGAAGGGCAACCCCTTGTGAGAGCTGCTAGGAGCCTCGTGACTGTCTCCAATGGTCAAGTTCAAGTGCGCCTGGTAAACCTCGGTGACTCTCCTGCCGACCTGTACAAGTTCACCACGGTGGCCATGCTGCATCAATTTGATCCTGAAGATGTTGTCTGTGAATAGACCATTGCTCATCAGAGATCCATCCGTGCTACCCTGAGAGACTCTAACAGGGCCCCAACTCCCTGGTGGGATGAATTCCACATAGGCGATGCAAATACTCCTGTCAAATATCTCAAAGATATTCTCAAAGTTGCTAAGCGGCACCATGAAGCCTTCAGTAAGCACTCTCTTGACTTTGGGAAAACCAATCTAGTTCAGCACCGAATCAATACAGGGGACCATCCACCTATCAAGGAGAAACACAGGCCAATTCCCCCTGCCAGCTATCAACAAGTTAAGAAGCTGCTCAAGGAGATGAAGGACACTAATGTCATTCAAGAAAGCCAGAGTCCGTGGGCTGCCCCAATTGTCCTCGTCAAGAAGAAAAATGGCAACATCCGGTTCTGCGTTGATTATAGGAAACTGAACACTATCACGCACAAAGATGCATATCCCTTGCCCCGGATTGAGGAGTCTATCGCTGCCCTGGGGTCAGCTGCCTATTTCTCAACGTTAGATCTCACCAGCGGGTATTGGCAGGTACCCATGGCTCCCGAGGATCGGGAGAAGACGGCCTTCACTACCCCCATGGGACTCTTTGAATTCACCAGTATGCCCTTCGGACTATGTAACGCCCCCGCTACCTTTCAGCGGCTGATGGAAAGGTGCCTCGGCCATGTCAACTTCCAGAGTGTCCTGCTCTACCTTGATGATGTTATTGTTTATTCACGCACCTACAAAGATCATATTCATCATCTGGCTGAAGTGTTCCAGGTCTTCATTGATCACGGTCTGAAAATCAAACCATCCAAGTGTCACTTTCTCAAACCCCAAATGAACTACTTGGGGCATGTCGTGAGTGCTGAGGGAATACGGACCGATCCTGAGAAGATCTCAGCTGTGGAACACTGGGACACCCCTAAGACTGTGAAGGAAGTGAGAAGTTTCCTCAGGTTTGCCGGCTACTACCGCCGCTTCATACCTCACTTTGCACAGGTGAGTGCGGCTAAACCAGGAGAACCTCCCTCTCAACCGAGTGCTCACCAGGACCTGGCCAGGTGGCAAACTGTTCAGGAGGAGTCCAGAGTCCTGGGGGAGATATATGACTACCTCTCCACGGGTCGAGTCCCCATGCGAATAAAGAGGCCCTATCCTGACACTGAACTGAGACGACTCTGGAGGCAGCGAAAGAGACTTTTCCTCCACAAGGGCCTAATCCTCCGGAACTCCTTGGACCCCGTCTCGGGAGAGCGGTGTCACCAAGTCCTGATTCCCCGCCGAGACGCCAAGATGGTGCTAGACGCCTACCATGACCGGTCCGGTCATTTCGGGGTCCACAAGACGGAGGCAACTATCCGGCAATGTTTCTACTGGATCGGGATGAGAGCCGATATCGAAAACTGGTGTGCTGAGTGCCCTGCGTGCAACATCTCTAAGGCTGGGGGAAGGGAGGCCAGAGCCCCCTTACACCCCATTGTGTCCCACAGGCCGAATCAGCTTGTCGCACTAGATCATGTGAAGCTGGCTCCAACGAGGTTTGGATACACTTATGCCCTCACCATGGTCAACCGCTACTCCAAGTGGGTAGTCGTAGTGCCTGTCAGGGACCTGACCGCCAGGACTACAGCCATTACCTTCTACAAGGAATACGTGAAACACTATGGCTGCCCAGAGTCCCTACTGACAGACCGGGGTCTGGCCTTCGAGTCCCAACTTTTCCATGAATTGTGCACTTACTATGAGTGTAAGAAACTGCGTACCACGGCCTATCACCCCCAAGGGAATGGCCTCTGCGAAAAGATCAACCAGGTTTTCATCAATATGCTAAGGACAGCTTCAGTGGCCAAACGGGTCGAATGGCCTCACCTGTTGGATGAGCTGGTGGAAATCTACAATAACACCACTCATTGCTCCACCGGCTACACTCCTTTCTATTTGATGTTTGGGCGTCAAGGTCAGCTTCCTCAAGACCGCGCCCTAGGAGTTCAAGTCCCTGACACTCTCAACCCTCTGCCTGACACTGACTGGGTCCAGGAGCATCAGAGGAGGATTCAGGATGCCCGAGAGATTGTTGATAAAAAAATGGGAGAAGCCCACCAGCGCCAGGAGGATGCCTACAACCAGAGGGCGAATGCCACACCACTAACAGTGGGGGATAAAGTTTGGCTTAAGAAGTATCAGCGTTCTCATAAACTGGAGAGTCTTTGGGAACCTGAACCCCATACCATCTCCTCAATTCCCTATCCAGAGACTGATGTATACGAGGTCAAAAAGCCGGGCCTAGCCCCCCAAACTGTGCATTGAAACAGGATAAAACGCTGCACAAGAGAGGACCTGCAGGGCCTCCTAGCACCTTGTCCGGAACTTGTTCAGGCACCTCTGCCTGCCCCAGAGGCTCCATCTAAACCCCCCTCTCTTGAGGATATGTTCCGAACTGAGCCGTTCCTCATCCCCATTGGCTATCAGGGGATTCCCATGAGCGTCCCGGTCATCCCTCATCCTACAGTTCTACAGCCTGCAGCTCCACCTCCTGCAGTCCTGCAGCTACACCTCCTGCAGCCCTACAGCCTGCAGCTCCGCCCCCTCCCAGGTCCTCAAGACTACGCCAGTGCGCAGCAAGATGGCGTCCTGTGAGGAGTGTAACCCTGCTGCTGCTGTACTTCCTCTACCGGAGCTTCCTGCTGTTTTGCCAGAACTCGATCCCGCTACCCTCGGACAGTGACAGCAGCTGGGGTTCCGTCCAGTCTGGAGACGGGGATCCAAGCCGAGCCTCCACGCCAAGCTCCCCTGGCAGAGGTGAGAAGACTTCTTCTGATCTCAGCGGTGCCTCCAGCCCCGAGCATTCCGGCTCCTCACACTATACCTTCTCTACCGGACCATCGCTTTCTTCCGACGATGACCGGATCGTAGACGGGTCCTCGACGGTGCCTCCAGACCCGGAGCTCGGGGTTAAAACTTTCTCTAAGGGCCCAATCTCCCCGGGCCTGTTGTGACCCCCTGGCTGTCATTCTCCGCCTTTCCCACAATGGGTATTTGGCCGGGAGCCTAGGGTCATGCAGTTGGTGGAAGATATACAGCGGGCTCTTGCTCTTCTACTTCCCGCCACTAAAGCTGCGCCCGCTATGGCTACCACGGCGCCTGAAGCAAATACCACTGCCCGGCAGTCCACCGCAGCCCCTACTGCCGGTGATATTTTCCCTACCCGACCCGGCCTTGCGCCGGAACCACCTCCACCTGTGCCTTATGCGGATTATGCTCTGCTTTGGGGTCACTCATATACTCCCTATCTAGACTCCAATGCTGCATCGGAGCGGTTGTTTATCCGTAAACTGGAAAGGCCTCAACCAGGTCCTGCCCCCCTAGAAAGGAGGAGAGGAACCGGGACCAAATTTGACAAACGACGGGGGTACGGCCTGGTCATGGATTTGTACACCGGGTTACTGGTGTTGGTGAACAGACGAGCTGTAATGCGGGCCTACCAACCTGCCTATTTCAATAACCTTGTCCCTGGAGAAATTATTGAGTATACCCTGGTGGGATCCCCAAAAGGTCCATGGGCTGCAGCAGTCACCCGGCCTAAGAACCCGATACAGCGGCCCTTTCTACCAACTCCCTCAGAGAACTGGAATGAAGATTGGCAGGATTTTAAACCTCTGGGTTCTGTCACCGCTGCTTTCACGGCTTTAGGTTCAGCTACCACCGCAGCCTGCTCTACTGCTCCTGCTGCTGTGGCTAAAGCCGCTTGTTCCACCACTATGGTCACTTACCATCATCTCTCCCATCACCACAGTGACACCTAGCATTGTGGTCACTACTGTGTCCGAGGATGCCCCTGTTTCAGCACCACCACCCTTCTGTTATCCATGGGAGAAGAAAACGCAGAAGAAGGAAAGGGGGCCTAATGGGGTTCCTCCTGCCTCTTTACAATAGTTCGCTACAGAGACCAAAGTTCCTAACTGTTTATGTAACTGTTCCTGTTTTGTTTGCTGTGTAATTAAAAAGTTTTCTGCAACGTTTAAGGTTCGTACCTGGTCCTCCTGACCAAGAACTTTGTCTATTACCCATGTATGTGCTGATGGACACTCGAATTGTTACATTGTTCTCTAGTGCCTGCCCCAGAGCCTTTACATGGACGATGGTCTATATTGCCTAAAGAGACTCTACCTAACAAAAACACTTACCCAGTTCTTCCTAAAGCACTTTTCCAGAGTATGTGATTATCAAAGTTTATTATTGCACTTCAGTATTGCACTACAGTAGTCAAAAGGTTATTTTCATGTCATATGTGTATTTCCTACCTTGAGTAAGCAGAACAGTTATTTAGATAGCCTCAGAGTAAAGTGTGTCTTTTGAAAAAGTATATCTTCTCTTAGAGTATATTCTCGTATCAAAGTCAGATATTTTTCCTCTTCCTCTGAGTAAGAAGTCAGTATATATGTATAGCCTCAGAGAAAGTCTATTTTCTGAAGAGTATATTTTCCAAAGAGTGTATTTTCAAAAGAGTATTGTATTTTCTTCATATATTGTATTATTGTATTTTCAAATGGGAAGATTAATTGAGCCAGTTCTCCTCAGGACCTCGCAGTATTTGTGGTCTTCTGTGTTTTTCCCTTCCTTGTCTCTCCATTGTTTGTTTATCCCTGTCTTGTCCCAACACAGTAGTTGTTACACATAGTCACCCTTCACATTTACACTTGTCCATACATATTGCACCTTGGATACCTTTTCGTGTGATTGGCCTATGGAGTACTTGTGTTGTATGAGGGTACCCAAATGTATGTTTGCTTTTGTTATTTTCTTCTTTCTCTTCCAGGTGTCCAAGTCACTTCACACAGACACCCAAGGCAGTACACAGGTCTTCACGTTTCTCTTTCCAGTAGGGTAACATAACTGCCATTGTAAATCTACTGTCCAAACTGACTGGAATTGAGGGTCGCCCGCCAGCAGTTAGGTAGTGTTGACTTCCATGTCAGATGGTCTACGCACTAACTACCTGTAACCAGAGTACGTTAGGCACCCCTAGGTGAAGTCCTGCCACTAGGGTTTTCTTTCTCTTCATAGTTTCTCTTGTCACCTGTGCCTTGAGCGTGGGAAACACACATCTACATACTGACTCACACTCACATTCCTTCCTCTTGTCTTGTTGTCTTGGTCCTGCATGTTCATTCGCCTACATCTACCTCAACTTGTAGTTCGCCGAGGTCAGCTCATTTCTAGAAGGGAGGTATGCAGTGTCCCAGAACAGGCCCTTTTGTCTGCTGCTCTATCCTCACACTTTTGTTATAACCATTCCTGTTCTGGAAAGCTATGGTCTATTCAACTGTCTATTGTGTAACCCCCTGCAGTATTCAGGTTTGCTGTTATGCTCATATCTCATGTATATTCTTCTGTATCTGTCCTAATGGTAATAATGCAAAGGCTGGTGATCATGTGACCGTGCCCTGTTGCCATGGTACCATTTGACTTCCTGCTGTACCTCAGTCTATTCCCTACCACAGAGGGGATAGGGTGTGTGTCTGACCTCTCTCTCTGCTAAGAGAGAGGCCTGTGCGTGCTCTGAGGCTTCAGTCCACTGGCTGTGTGCCTGCTTCAAGTCTCAAGATCCTCATCTGGGTGCCATTCTTCAGTCATTCCTCTCATCATCTTCTCTAATCATCAACAGCAAGTATTCATCTCCGTTCCATTCCACCCAGCATTTCCTCCTTAGTACAACTACTACTACCCTTATCATCCGGCACGCTCACCAAAACCGTGACAACCCTCTGCTCAGCAGCTGCCCCGGTTCCTGCCAGTAACTACACCTATCAGCGGAGTGGCCCCTAGGGGTCCGAGCATCGCAATAGCACCGCATGTCCTTACAGCTAATCAGGCTGTGGCGCCCCCGGTGGTAGTGCAATCTGCTAAGGCCACAATGCTATTTCCAGACCGATTTTTGGGGGATAGAGACAAGTTTGAAACCTTTAAGAATTCTTTTTTGCTGTATTTCTATGTCAATCACTTTCCTACCCAGCAGGAAAAAGTACAGTAGCTATTGTCTCACTGTTGCAGGGAGATCCCCAGGCTTATACCCGGCAGGTTGAGGATTACTGTGCTGAATTTAGTGTGACCACCGGGTGGTGTGAGGCCGCACTTAAAGAATTATTTAGGCAGGGGTTTTTAGATGGCATTCAAGATGCCTGGACAGGTCATCCAGATCCCCTTACCCTGAAGCAGGCCATGGCATTGGCGGTACGGATTGACCGCAGACTCAGGCATAGGCAAAAAGAGAAAGCAGGCCCGGACTTTCCTGAACCTTCTGTCCATTCATCTTTTTTTTTTAAAAACAAACTATTTTTCCTCCTGAAATTTTGGAGGTCGAGCCCATGCAACTGGGAATTATGGATGTCAGGACCAGACGTGAACACCGGAGATTATATGTTTCTACTGCACTGAGGGCGGACACTTCATTTGCCACTGTCCCAAGCGTCCCCTGCGGTCAGAACATAAGCGTCCAGGTGACAACCAGGAGAGTCACAAAACCAATTAATAAGATCCCTAAATTCTATTCACTACACTGAAGGATTTTCTCATCATATGATTAACCAAAGTTAACCCCTTCTTTACAATGATACCAAACAAAATCAATTAAATTAATAATGCACAAACTTTATTTCATCCATGATTCCCAGAGTATCCCATAAAATCAAGACATACACAAAAGACATTTAAAAACAAGGTGGAGGGGTATCATAACATCAAGATTTCATAAATATCACTGCATGTAACAGGTAAGGCTAAACTGATGTACAAGATAGATAACAAAGTGCTGTATTGTAAAACCTATTTAAAGTGCAAGTGCCTATAAATAAATAAATCCATACACATTTGGTCCTTGAAACTGCCAATCAAAGGCTATATTGCCTATACCACATGATCAATGAACCACTAACAAACAGCACATGAGCGCCCACATGTAGCACACACACCCCTCCACCTCACCCTCCAACGCGTTTCGCCAAATCTTTCTCAAGGAGTTGTGAGGCAGTAGGGGCACGGACCGTTTTTTATACTTAGGAGACAGTTGATTGGACCAATAGAATATGCCGCTGTTTTACCTATTTGGAGGTCCAACGCCATGCCCGTCCATCACCAGCTCTACATCACCACCACATGGACGTCCACCAACTATATACTACAGGTATACAGAACCCCAAAACTACACACTACAGGTATACAGGACCTCCACCAACTATATACTACAGCTATATAGGACCCCAAAACTATACAATACAGGTATACAGGACCTCAAACAACTATATACTACAGGTATAAAGGACCCCAAACCTATATACTACAGGTATACAGGACCTTCACCAACTATATACTACAGGAGTTAAGGGCCCCCAAACTATACAGTACAGGCATACAGGACCCCCCCCCCAACTCTACACTACAGGTATAGAGGGACCCCCAAACAATAAACTACAGGTATACAGCACCACCACCAACTATACACTACAGGTAAACAGGACCCCCCAACTCTACGCTACAGGTATACAAGACCCCCTAACAATACACTACAGGTATATACAGGACCCCAAACGATACCATATAGGTATACAGCATCTTCAACTATACACTACAGGTATACAGCACCTCCACCCACTGCACATTACAGGTATACAGGACCCCCCAAACAATACAGTGCAGGTATACAGGGCACCCCAACTCTACACTACAGGTATACAGCACCTTCACCAACTATATACTACAGGTATACGGGATCCCCAAACTATACACTACAGGTATAAAGGACCCCCCAAACTATACACTACAGGTATACAGGACTCCCCAAGTATACACTACAGGTATACAAGATCACCCAAGTATACACTACAGGTATACAGGACCTTCACCAACTATACACTACAGGTATACAGGACAGGCATAAAGGACCCCGAACTATAAACTACAGGTATCCAAGACCCTCAAACTATAAGCCAATGTTGTAGATAACCAGGCTTTGTATATAACACTGCCGATGTTGTTTATAACCAGGCTGTGTACAACACTGACAATGTTGTATATAACCAGGCTGTATATAACACTGACAATGTTGTATATAACCAGGCTTTTTTCTGTGGAGAGAGGTATATCTGGATATTCCCGTGTTTTGAGACCCGTAACTGAGGCTCCACGGACCCCTTCTTTGCATATTAAAATTTTGTAGGGGCAATCAATGGAGACTCGTAAATGAGTACTCCATTGGATTTTTTTCACTGTTATCCTCGAGTTCAGTGATTGTTGTGTTTTTTTGGTCTATTTTTCATTGCCCCCAGTATCCAGAATCCTGCTCCACACTGACGAGGGGCAAATACCCCGAAACTGCAGTCTATGGATGGATGCCTAGCCTTGGTAACCCTTGTCTTATGTCGTTATACTCGCCACAGAGCGAGACTTTGACTTACATGGGCCACCCTGGTGTTTTCCTATTTAGGTCCCAAAGCTCGCAACAGAGTGACGACCTGAGGGACTACGTATCAGGGTGGTTTGGAGTTCTCCCCACTGGGAGGCACCCCTTGGCAACGGGCGTCCTTCTCTGGAGAGAGGGATATCTGGCTATTCCTGTGTTTTGAGACTCATAACTGAGGCTCCACGGACCCCTTCTTTGCCTAACCAGGCTCTGTATACAGTCTGATCACACAACATCTCAGTTTTGCTATTAGGTATTTAGGGTGTTTTAAAGTTTTTAGTTTATTTCTATTGTGCATAAGCTACAATTTACATAAACAGTGCAGAACTTTTGGGTATATAGGGTTATATAGTGCTCCTGGCGATTTCCCCTTAAACAAAAAAACAAGGGCATAGATTGGCCTCCTGAGCACTCTTGGAACAAATCTAATTAACACACTGACACTTTATACCCGGGCAGCGCCGGGTACATTTTCTAGTGCCAGTATAATTGGTGATATTGAATCTTTCAGTGAACTATTAGTCAGTCACCTGGATGTCTCCTCTAATGAGTGGGAGACGGACAGTGACATCTCCTGTGATATTGAAACGTGCATTGTAAGAGGTCATTTTCCACCCACTCCTGGTATGTCTAATGAGGGTCACGTGGCCTCTCATAAAAGAGGGGGTATTGTTATGAATGCATGTGATAGAACTTTGGCACAGTCCTCTGTTCGTAAGGTACGACCAAGACTGCGCTTTTGGCCATAACTTTCAAACTATTCTGTGTTTTATTTGCTTTTGTTTGTGCTCAGTCTGAACTCTGTCTTATATCTTCTGTTCTGCTAATTGTTTTCCCTGCCCCACCCATGTCTGTTCTGCTAGTTTCCTCTGGTCAGGTAATGGTTAACCTGGTTTTGCCTCTGTGATTGACAGCTGGCACCAGTTTAATCAAATTAATGAGAAAAGGTCCAGAAAGGTATCAGCACATGGCCGGGCTCTTCTCTTCCCATTCTTTGGCCCCATAGAGTTACATTAGGAGTGTGTCATCTGTACAGAGATAGAAGATAAGCAGCAAACTTCTCCCGGCTCCTTCTAGTAATCGGTCGGGGTCTGAGCATCTGGACTCCAATCCTAACGTCTGACTTCTCTCTGACATGTCAAAAGTTTATTAAAGTGACAGTACCCATTCAAGGTTTTGGTAGGTGATATAAGTATAAGAAGGACTGGAGTAAAGATGGTAAAGAATTGGGCAATGGTGAATAATGAGGCTTGTAAGGGGGGACTCCTCTGTAAAATAAGGCAGAATTTTTAAAACTGAACAAATGACTTTATTTTATTCTCAGCAGTGACACAATCATTTCTGTAATGGTCCACAGATGGTTGCTGGGAAATAAGATACACCAACAGGTCCACCAAGGAGAAAATACTAAATGAAAACCTCTAAACAAATTATTCCATAACCTTTGCCAGAGGTTGTAGTGTTTTTGGTGGTGGTGTGTGGGGGGGGTAATATTTCTTTGTCATTTCTTCCTCTTCCCCAGCAGGTCATTTTTTTTGTTCATTTCTGATTGAAATAAAATGATAAAACATTTGGGGAGAAACACACATCCTAACAGTCCAGCACTGGACGCCATCACTGCAAAGACCTCCACAGCCACCATGTTCTTGCCTCTGGTGGTCAGATAAGCCGGGATCATGGCGATCCAGACACTGCAGAACACCAGCATGCTGAAGGTGATGTACTTGGCCTCATTGAAAGTGTCCGGTAATGTCCTCACCATGAAAGCCAGAACAAAGCTCACCGCTGCCAGGAACCACAGGTAACCCAACATGGAGAAGAACCAGATATCTGACCCTTCATTACACTGAATGAGCATCTTCCCAGGATAAGACTGATAATCCAGGTCCTGGAATGGTGGAGATATAGACAACCAGATAACACAGATTATAACCTGAATGGATGAAAACAACAACACTATGGTATAGGGCACCTTCACACTCAGCCATTTCCTCCAGGGGCTTCCAGGCTTGGTGGACTTAAAAGCAACACAAACCATCACAGTCTTGGCGAGAAGTGAAGAGACGGCAAGTGAGAAGAAGACTCCAAAACTGGTTTCACGTAATCTACAAGTGACATCACTGGGACGACCAAGAAACAAGAAGACAGAGAGGAAGCTGAGGATGATGGAAACCAGGAGGAGATAACTCAGGTTCCGGTTATTAGCTCTAACAATAGGAGTGTCCCGGTAGAAGATAAATATTCCCAATATGGAGCCGGTCACAAGACATCCGAAGAGCGAGACACCGGAGAATACAGAAGCCATTGTGTCATTGTGGTAAGAGATGAAGTCCAGGACTTTGGGCAGACATCCGTCTCTCTTCTCATTCGGCCATTCATCAATTGGACATTTCATACAGTTCTCAGAATCTGCAGGAATATTTCATAACATATTGTTCATCCATCCGTTCATCCGTCCATCATCTTTTTTTGTATACATGTAGTGCTGGCTTCAATAACAAGTAATATAACATGCCCTTACCAGAACTATTGGTAAATTATCAGGTGGCGATAAATCTAATGTCTCATGACTCTCTTGTAACACACTATAACCCCAAGGTATCAGAACACACAAAAGGCTTCATAGATATAAGTCATTTAATGAATAGATCTAAAGTAGTGATGAGTGTACCCGGACCCATCGCGGAAGTCTGTGTTTGGGTCCAGCGTGCGGCTTCTTAATAAATCTTGTTGAAATGCTGCAGAGCAGCCAATAAATAAGCTTCATAGGGTCACTGTCATCAGAAAAAACTTTTGACATGTCAGAGAAACATATCAAAGGTTTTTATCAGTCAGGGTCTAAGTGCTCAGACCATGACCGAACAATAGAATGAGTGGGGAGAGGGCCGTGCTGCTGCGTGGTACACTCCCGGCTCTGTGTGGGAAAAAACGTCACACACAGCACACACCAGCAACTCTTCAGTCAGTCAGGGGCTGCAGCACTGTTTGCCAGGTCCACTGAAGACAGAAGAGCTGAGCTCAAGGAGGGTTAATGTGATTACTCCCCCTCAGTCCAGCTTCCAAGGGGTTAAGTAGGGATACACAGCATCCTCACTTAACCCGTTGGGGACCTAACTGTTCAGTAAATTTGAAAAGAAAAAATAGTGAGGCAATTTTTTTTTATTCTTTAGTTTATGATTAGAATGATAACAATGCAAATTTTTTGTATCACAATTTTCAGTTTTTATTGATACCATAGAGTATGGACTTTTTGTCTTCTGCACAGGTTAAGCTATGTTCTTGTCAGTTAAACTTAACTGTTTATACTCGATCTACCTCTTTACACTCTCTCACCCAGTAGCATAACCACCAAAGTCGCAGCGGGCCCTCCCGCTATCAGGGAGGGCCCGGCAAGGTCCCCTTACCCCCTCACTGTGTGTCTATCTTGGAGGTCTGCCCAGTTTCCGACCACTTTGTATACTGATCACCCCTCTTGCAGAACGCTCTGCAGGGCCCAGACCATTCCCCCAGGCCTCTCCCCCAGGCCGTACAGTTACGGCAGTAGGGGGCTGCCTGCGCCCAGGGACGCACCACACACAGACGAGGTGGGAGCTTTGCCTCAGTCTGTGCTCCTCCCGGCCTGCAGGTGGCACAGGCTGAGCATTTCCTCTGAATTCCTCTGGAGTCGGCAGTGGCAGGGAAGGCAGGTGAGTGGATAATCACTGATCTGTGTCCTGTCCTGTGATATGGAGCAGGAGGGCAGGACAGCTGTATTGACTGTTATCCAGCTGCTCCCCAGCTCTGTCCTCTCTAGATGAGGGATGTCCAAGGTCCCCGTCCCCTTCCCCTCCTCATCTCCCCATCCCCCTCCCCTCATGTCCTCTCATCTCCCTCTCATGTCCTCTCATCTCCCTCTCATGTCCTCTCATCTCCCCCTCCTGTCCCCTTATCTCCTCCTCCTCTCTCCTGTCATATATGGCTGCTCTGGCCTCCATAATATCAGTCTGGCTGTAGAGGTCGAATCAGGGGAAGAGAGGCGGGGGGGGGGGGGGGGGGGGGGGAGGGAGGAGATTGTATTTATTAGTCTGTGTAGGTTTGGCCAGACTGACCTGAGAGAGCCAGATCAGAGCAGTGACCGCTCCATAGTCCTGTCCTGTGCCCAGAGACCCCAAGCCACCTCACTGCTCTCCTAAAGATGGTGTATAGGACAACCCTACTACCAGATCCCCTCAGGATGGTGAGAGAGCATCTGTACTGTGTATGTCCTAGTCTACATTTGTAACTTTGCATGTAGGTGTGACAAGTGTGCTCATGCATATATCTGACTGATATATATATATATATATATATATGTGTGTGTGTGTGTGTGTGTGTGTATATTACTTTTTTTTTATATCTTAACAATTCCTGATAGATAAATCCTTCCTGCCTAAATGCTTGTTGCAGCATTGTGTCGCATATATGCATATATCTGTCCTGTCCTCACTAGTACTGCATAGTGTAAGGCTGTGTGACTTTTTTGGCCTTGGGGTATGTTCACACTGAGCGAATGGAGTGGAATCCTGCCTCCCTCAGTGTGCCATAGCCTGTCTATGAGAGGGCTCACGCTCCTCTGTTCCAGCCACCCTCCACTCAAAGAATTGGCTTGGACATAGACAGGCTATGGCACACTGAGGGAGGCAGGATTCCGCCCCATTTGCTCAGTGTGAACATACCCTTAGGCAGCAGTAAGGATAGATGCCCCCTGGTATGATGGTATATGTACAGTAAGGGTCCTATTCCACAGTAACGATAATCGGCCGGGTCGGCCCCATTTGGCCCGATTCGTCCGATTATCGTTCGGTGAAAAAGAGAGAACGATCAGCTGATGATCGTGTCTTCGGCTGATCGTTCATTTAGGGCCAGACCTAAAATCATCGTTCCCCCACCGCGCATCGCTACGGTTGAATAGCGGTGCACGGCGGGCGACCGACAATTTGAGAAGCAGCAGCAGCCGAATACATTACCTGGCTGCAGGGCTTCTCCTCTGCGCTGTCTTCATCCCCGGGTCCCGCGCGCTCTATCTTCTGAATGGCCGGTCAGCTGACGGAGCGCTCAACCAATCACAGGCCGGGACCGCCGGCGGCCTGTGATTGGCTAAGTGTGGCCTGTCAGCTGACCAGCCATTCAGAAGATAGAGCGCGGGGGACCCGGGGAGGAGACGGAGCGGAGGACAAGCCCTGCAGCCAGGTAATGTATTGCTGCAAGGGCTGCAAGGATATCGGTAACAATGTCCTTACAGCCCTCGCTCAACGTTCATCGGGCCGTGGAATAGGCCCAGTAAACGAGCGGCGATCTAGCAGATCGCCGCTCGTTTACATCGTTGATCGGGCCCTCCTCGGCCCGTGGAATAGGACCCTAAGAATATTTTTTCACTGGGCTGGTGGAGGGGGGGGGGGGTAGCCAAGTTGACCTCTTGCACCAGTGCCCATGAGACATTAGCTACGCCCCTGCTCTCACCTACACTTCCTGTCACATGATCCTTTATAAGACCTGGAACGGGCTTATCATGCACCCAAGGAACCTATACCAGGCCTCAAGGAAGGGACAATTGATCTCTACACTAGAGTAGACCGGACATCACTTTGGACTAATTAATATCCTAGGGGTCATCTCCCAGATTTGGTACCTGACGGACATTGGAGTGTCTAGGGGCTTCCCCTCATATCTCTATTGGGGTTACCCCCGCCCCCCCCCCCCCCATACACACACACCGATGTGACTGACATCAGAATGTGAACATCTGCCTCCATTGGATCAGACTTTTATCCCAATCAAGGCATATCCCAAACATTTATCAACACTCTTCCTATTCCATGTCGCCACAGAACAAGGGAAACGCGTTGGAAAAACGGAAGAAGGGATTTCATAACAATAATTGACAGGTAACCTATCTCTATACCTCCTATTGTTTACGTCATGTATTGATCTAAATATACCCAAGACCATTGACATCAGTGACGGGACAGACAAACACAACCCAAGTATAGGGTTAGTTCCTCCTACGTTTGGGGAAGCCTAAACCAGGGGGTCCCACCCCAGCAATAGGCTGGGTGCAACAGGGGTGACCCATTTCTCATCCCTAACACTTGTAAATAATCATAACCACCTAGTTTGTACATATTTGTTTGTGTTTAATGTATACACGTATATGTAATTGTGAATAAATATACGCTATAAGATGTATTATAGCGCTTCAACCACAATCCCACTACTTGTTTATTCAGTATTGTATTTAGCAGGTATGATGTTTGGCGGTATACACAGGGGCCAGTGTGTGGCAGTATTATATTCAGATCATGGAGTATGGGATGCTAAGAGGAGCTTTCCTTAGTTTGAAGGATAAATCGGAGGGGTGGGATCCTAATAGAGTTTTTGCCCCGGTGCAGGGAAAGCTAGCTACCCCTCTGCTGGTAAGACAATACTACTACCGTTCTTATTGGACATCTCTCCTTCTGAACACGGGACGCAGTCATAGCAGCAGGTATGGATGGATGTTGGTCTTGCTATTTTCCTACTTCCAGGTAAACAATGGTCTGAGCAGCGGGATACTGGGACCTGAAGGAAAACACAAGAACCTTTACAGGATGACAGAAAGTAAGTCACTAAAATACCTGAATATGATGAAAGTAATAGGGGACCTAGGGTTACAGACTAGAGGAAGGGTCTATCATATGAATATGGGTTTCCTATATACAAATGCAGTGTCCTGGTCAGGGCCAGCCTTAGGGTAGATAATGTCCTCTATGTGATGGTCAGGGCCAGCCTTAGGGTAGATAACGTCCTCTATGAAACTTTTTCTTCGGAGCCCATATATATATATATATATATATATATATATATATATATATATATATATATACACCCAGATGTTCATACAGGCTAGAAAATAAAGATCTCCAGATCTTTCAGGTTTCGGGGCTGTCTCTGGGCAACGTCCCTTGAAAAATTTTCTATTGGGTTCAGGTGTGGAGACTGGCTAGGCCACTCCAGGGCCTCGAAATGTTTTCTAAAAAGCTGCTCCTTAGTTGCCTGGCTATTTTGAGTCATTGTCAAGCTAGAAGACTTACTGAGGAAAAGGGGTTGGTGGCCAAATTTTGGAGATACATGGAGCCCCAGACAATAGAAGATTGAGAGTCATGTTGCGTTTCTTCCATTTTCTAATAATTGTGCCAACAGTTGTTGCATTTTCACTGAGCTGCTTGTCCATTGTGTTGTAGCCCATTCCAGCCTTATGCAGGTCTACAGTTTTGTCCCTGGTGTCCTTAGCTCTTTGGTGTTGGCCATGGTGGAGAGGTTGGAGTGTGATTAAATGAGTGTTTAAACAGGTGTTTTTTTTTATATAGGTAAAGAGTTCAAACTGGTGCAATTATTACAGGTAAAGAGTCCAGAGTAGGGGGAGCTTCTTAATTCCTTAATGACAGAGACAATTTTCGTTTTTACACTTTTTTTACTTCTCATGTTTAAAAAGCCATACCGCTTTCATTTTTTTACGTACAGACCCAAATGAGCTAATTGTAGTTTGCAATGACACACTTAATTTCTAAATTTAAGGTGGGGGGGAGGGGGGGGGGATTCTTTACACCATTTGTCACGTGGTAAAACTGATATTTTATCTATATTCCTCAAGTCAGTACGATTAGAACGCTAGACAACGTATATTAATTTAATTTAATTGTTTTTACTTTAAAAAAATGTATGTAAATGTTTTAAAAATAAATAAATGTGCTTCAAACTGCTCTATTCTAATTCTTATAAAGTTTTTATGCACTTTGACGTGTTTTTGCACTTACACCAATTTACCATGCGAGATCAGGTATGTGACAATTTAATAGTTCTTGCAAATTCACATGCGGCGAAACTAAATATGTGTATTTTTTGTTATATTTTTATTTAACGGGGAGTGATTTAAACTTTTGGGATGGTTATACATTAATTAAAAATAACTTTTTTTTACATTTATTTGTAGTCCATGCACTCATCCTCTAGCATCACTCACTTATTCTCCAGCATTAGACTGGGTTATTAAAACACAGTACCTCTTTTTGTGAGGTACTGGATGTCCATATGCACTCTGAATACCTCTCTGTGGCTCTCTGTCTCTCCAAGGGCTTCTCACAAGGACGGGATTGATCATAACGCCTGATCAGTTCTCTCTCCAACTCTGATGTAGTGACTCTCCTGGTAGCTGCGTCACTGGGCTGGGACTGTGCTGGTACCGCTGCGGCCTGTGGCTTTTATGTGGAGACGGTCCCGCCACTGAAGGGTTGCGGCCCTGCGGCTCTGCTGGGGCCGGAATATGAGTGTGGCAGTGGTGACGGTGCCAGAGTATCTGCGTACTTTGTGTCATCTTTGTCAAAGGCTGCTTCAGCCGCATACTCGTCCTTTTCTCTTCTTGGCAGGCTTTTTCGGCAGTGATGGCACAGTTGTTTTCCCAAGCAATAAAGATGGCTCCCCCAACTTGTATAAGTATTGTAAGGCAGTAACTATCTTCAGGGCAATAGGCGGTGCAATACTGAGTACAAGCAGCGACAATAAACAGCAACAAGGCTTGTAATCTTGTTCATGATGCCAATTCTGTGGTAAACCCCGGATGATGTTGTAGCGGTGGGATGGCCGGTCACTTGCTAGGTGGACGTGTGACACCACTGCTTGAGGTGGATGGCCGAGATACAGCCGGACCTTAAAGTTTTTTATAACTTGACGCCAGTGCCTGGTGGGCACACAGGTGTGATGGCATGCCTGCTTTTAAGGCCAGTTGTATCCTTCTCCCGTGTGGTTGGTGTCCTGTCGGGTTGCTGCCAGGTCCCTTGGGATTATGTATAACACAACAAAATAAAGTGAAATAGTGTGGTCAGCTCACCTCGGTATTTGAATGACTTGTAGTCCCACAATGGATATAGGAGGGTGCACGGAAGATCCAGCCGTTCTGGTAAGCAATACGAATCCAAGTAAAGTGGGGGAATCCAGCACTCCAGAGAAAACAATTTTCAATTAAAACGATCCTTTATTGTTCATATTATTAAAAACTTCATCTCTCCCTCGGAGAGACCCGTCACCAACCGGTTTCGCGCTCACAGCGCTTAATCATGGTATACCCGGACAAGTAAACATACCCCATTTAAAACCACATAATTACCATATTGATTAGCACCTGAAACCGGTGACATCACGTCCTGGGTAGACGCTGATCACATGATTCAGTGATGTAAACAAATGAAACACATATCGCTGAACACAAGTCCCGTGCACACCAATGGCAATACGACTCCCTTTCATTGTAAATAATGATATAGGAGATCGTTTTTGAAATTGAGTCCCAATGGACGCCGAGTATTAAGTTTAAAAATACTTTTCTTTCCGTGTAATAATTTGCTCCGCCAGTCTCCGCCCCGGATTGGTTTCGGGATTCTTCTTATCCCAAAGAAACGGAATGAGGATATGTCTCCTCCATGGACCTCCAGAAAGTGTTTGGCTGCTCCTGATCCTGTGTTTCCAGGTTTTTTAAAACCGGATAGGTAAAAGCATCCCGAAGTTATTAATGAATAAAGTGACACTGGTCATATTCATAAAATTTGTCTCTGTCATTAAGGCCATTTCAGGCTCTGTCCTTAAGGGGTTAAGCCTGTGGCCATTCAGCCGTCAATTAAGGGGCTGTGTGGTTCTGCCTACGTGCTGGAGGCTGCAAGGGCACACCAATACATACACCACATAGTTGGATTGGCAGTCTAACACATTTTTAACCGGATAGGTTTGTCCTGTTGTATTACTCTTGATGTCTGTTCTCCCCTTAAGGTGTAGATCATGTTAGGGTCACAATAAGGGTCTTTTAATTATTTCATTTTATATTATCTTACATATGTCTTATATTGTTATTGTTTTTACTAGATCATATTATTTGTCAGACAGCAGTATGTATTACTGTTTTTTAATGGGAACAATGTTTTTAACTTAGAGATGAATGGAGGGTGATGACATGTGACCTCCAGGGTCAGTGATTCTGTTCCGGGTCATTCAATTATGCTGTACATCATGGGTCTCAAACTCAATTTACCCGGGAGCCGCTGGAGGTAGAGTCTGGGTGAGGCTGGGCCGCATCAGGTTTTCCACAAGAAGGGGACTGGGGGGAGCTGGGGGGTGACACAGGGGACTGGGGGGAGCAGAGGGTGACACAGGGGACTGGGGGTCTCCAAGAGGGGACTGAGGGTCTCTGAGAGGGGACTGGGGGTCTCTGAGAGGAGACTGGGGGTCTCTTAGAGGGGACTGGGGGTGACACAGGGGACTGGGGGGGAGCAGGGGTGACAGAGGGGGGCTGGGGGGGTGACACAGAAGACTGGGGAGAGCAGGGGCTGACAGAGGGGAGCTGGAGGGTGACACAGGGGACTGGGAGTCTCTGAGAGGGGACTGGGGGGTGACACGGGACTGGGGGGAGCTGGGGTTCACAGAGGGGACTGGGGGGAGCTGGGCACACACCCCTCCTCCTCCTCTCACCCCCGGCATCGGCGCTCTCCTCTCAGCCGCACATGCAGCTCCTCGATCTCTGGAGGAGGAGGCCGCGGGGACTGCAGGGTGAGGTGATCGCATCGCTGCAAGTCCTGGGGCTGTAAAGCAGGATCGGGGGTCTGCACTGCATCCTTACAGTCCCCGCGGCCTCCTCCAGAGAGCGGGGAGCTGCATGTGCGGCAGAGACGCTAGGGGGCGGCTGCTCTGCTAGGCGGCTGTAGGCCCCTGCACCGCACCGCTGCCGCACACCTCCCCTCCCACCACCACCACCGCCGGCCACCTCTCCGTCGTCTTCGGGAGGCCGGCCGAACAGCTGCAGCCGTCCCTGATGTCGGCCCCCCTCTGCCGCGTCATCAGCTGCTCAGCCGCGATTGGCTTAGCATAAAGTTAAGCTCAGCCAATCGCGGCTGAGCAGCTGATGAGGGCCGCACTTACAGGAAAGCTACCATTGAGGTGGGGGCCGCAAACAAGTGTCCCGAGGGCCGCAGTTGGCCCGCGGGCCGCAAATTTGAGACCCCTGCTGTACATAAAAGCATGGAGGTAAATGAATGTGTTATGTCTGATGAAGGGGGCGGTGGACCCCCGAAACGCGTCACATCTATACAATAAAGAAGCTAATCTGCAAAGAGCCTGACAGCGTCTTCTTCTGAACTGGGAGATCTGAACCTGGCTTTCAAAAAGGGTTTTGGCGCCTACGTGTGATCCACCATTGTTCTACAAAATTGTGATACAAAGAATATCTGCATTAAATACACTCAATGTACATAGCAAAACCTGCTGTACCTGAAAAAGGTCCTCAAAATCACTTAGATAAGATTATACTGTACATTCTAAAATTATCAGGCTATGCCTGGAACATGACCACTATCTTGAAAGCCGCCACTTTGGATCAATGGAAAGTTTTTCCAATGGGAAGGTGGTCATGTCGCAAAAACGACCAGGATTGTCTCAGGAATCATTTGTCACATATGTAATATCTCTCGTGGTTCAGAAGTTATCACCACAGAAAGCTTCAACAACAACCAGAAATGTTCCCTGTGATGCACAGCTATATGACGTGTTCAGTGTGTTGTCTCTGGTGCTGAACACAGAGCTGAAGGCAATGTTGTTAAGAATCAAGGCAATACATTCACTGTCCAAAATAGGCCACATCCTTATAGAGTCACATAATATACATGATTATATATAAAATCCTATAAATATAAGCTGTATATTATAATGCTTCTTACCTCCCGTGCGCTTCTCCATGTTATAGACTCAGGATTGATATAAAGCTTCTGACCACTCACATCCCAGGGTGTAAAGTTTCCTACTTTGGCCATATATTTGCTACTACCTTTATATACCCAGTTTATTATCCTATATGCATGTACAGCTTCTCCTTGGTCAGTGAAGTAATATGAAGGTCTCATTGGATCCGTTGAGGACTTCATCCTCTGTATGTAACGCTGTAACCTCTGTGTATAGTGTATGAGTCCAGGGATAGAATTTTCTTGATATTTGTCTTTTATATATAAGAACATTTCATGTAGAGATTTTCCCAGGATTTCTACTGCCTGATACAAGTTAGGAGCAACCCCGGAGTAGAGGTAAGCCCTTAGACTTGGCACTCCTTCCTGATATCCTGCTAGTCTATCTAATATGAATGACCCTAGGTTCTTATCAGTGTGTATATTGGGTAGTTTTCTGTAGTTTCTCACAATATCTTCTACTCCGTTAAAATCTCCTGATGAAAAGTCCACGGCTAGATCTCCATTCAATACCTCAGTGTAGTATTCTGCAATCAATTCACTAAAAGCCCAGGATGGGGGAAGGATAAAAGTTAATTTTAACAACACGGAACTATAAGCAATTAGCTTTTGAGATTCATAACTACTGTAGGTGCCGCATAGTATAATGACTCTGACTTCTGAATTCTGCATAACCTTGTACATTTCCGATCTAGATTTTATAATGTAAGCAGCACAGATCCCGTCCTCTCTCATGTACTTTCTCAGTATCTGCAGCTCATTCTCTCCGGCATCATCATTCGATACTATAATCCCAACCCAGGTCCAGCCAAAGTACTTCAGCAGTTTGGTTATTACCATATTGTGGACGTGGTGACTTTGGACGGTGCGGAAAACATGTGGATAGAGGCGTCTATCAGATAGTGAGTGGTCGGTGGCTCCATAGCTGATCTGTAATACACACATGGAAACAAAGAAAACATGTGGATAGAGGTGTCTATCAGATAGTGAGCAGGGATGATTCTAGGTTTGCTTCTGCCTGAGGCGAGAAATGAAATGGCACCCCCCTTCCTCCTAAATTAACAATTAGTAGTTAAAAAATTTAGGTAGCCCACTGCATAAACAGATATATATATATACATAGATATATACTAGCAGCAATATACAGCACATATGCAGTGCGGACAAAAAGTATTTAGTCAGTCACCAATAGTGCAAGTTCTCCCACTTAAAAAGATGAGAGGCGTCTGTAATTTACATTATAGGTAGACCTCAACTATGGGAGACAAAATGAGAAAACAAATCCAGAAAATCACATTGTCTGATTTTGTAAGAATTTATTTGCAAATTATGGTGGAAAATAAGTATTTGGTCAGTAACAAAATTTCATCTCAATACTTTGTAATATATCCTTTATTGGCAATGACAGAGGTCAAACATTTTCTATAAGTCTTGACAAGGTTGGCACACACTGTTGTTGGGATGTTGGCCCATTCCTCCATGCAGATCTCCTCTAGAGCAGTGATGTTTTGGGGCTGTCGTTTGGCAACACGGACTTTCAACTCCCTCCAAAGGTTTTCTATAGGGTTGAGATCTGGAGACTGGCTAGGCCACTCCAGGACCTTGAAATGCTTCTTAAGAAGCCAATGCTTCGTTGCCCTGGCGGTGTGCTTTGGATCATTGTCATGTTGAAAGACCCAGCCACATTTCATCTTCAATGCCCTTGCTGATGGAAGGAGGTTTGCACTCAAAATCTCACGATACATGGCCTCATTCATTCTTACATGTACCCGGATCAGTCGTCCATGCCCCTTTGCAGAGAAACAGCCCCAAAGCAGGATGTTTCCACCCCCATGCTTTACAGTAGGTATGGTGTTTGTTGGATGCAACTCAGTATTCTTTTTTCTCCAAACACGACAAGTTGTGTTTCTACCAAACAGTTCCACTTTAGTTTCATCAGATCATAGGACATTCTCCCAATACTCTTCTGGATCATCCAAATGCTCTCTAGCAAACTTCAGACGGGCCCGGACATGTACTGGCTTAAGCAGTGGGACACGTCTAGCACTGCAGGATCTGAGTCCCTGGCGGCGTAGTGTCTTACTGATGGTAGGCTTTGTTACATTGGTCCCAGCTCTCTGCAGTTCATTCACTAGGTCCCCCCGCGTGATTCTGGATTTTTGCTCACCGTTCTTGTGATCTTTTTGACCCCACGAGGTGAGCTTTTGCTTGGAGCCCCAGATCGAGGGAGATTATCAGTGGTCTTGTATGTCTTCCATTTTCTAATTATTGCTCCCACAGTTGATTTCTTCACTTTAAGCTGGTTGCCTATTGCAGATTCAGTCTTTCCAGCCTGGTGTAGGGCTACAATTTTGTTTCTGGTGTCCTTTGACAGCTCTTTGGTCTTCACCATAGTGGAGTTTGGAGTCTGACTGTTTGAGGGTGTGCACAGGTGTCTTTTTATACTGATAACAAGGTTAAACAGGTGCCATCACTACAGGTAATGAGTGGAGGAAAGAGGAGACTCTTAAAGAAGAAGTTACAGGTCTGTGAAATCTTGATTGTTTGTAGGTGACCAAATACTTATTTTCCACCATAATTTGCAAAAAAAATTATTACAAAATCAGACAATGTGATTTTCTGGATTTGTTTTCTCATTTTGTCTCCCATAGTTGAGGTCTACCTATGGTGTAAATTACAGATGCCTCTCATCTTTTAAAGTGGGAGAACTTGCACAATTGGTGACTGACTAAATACTCTTTTTCCCCACTGTATACCAATAGTGAATATACTGCACGGATATATTCTTTTTATGGCGTTCACCGTGCAGGAAAAGTAATGTAGTTTTTTTTTTTTAGTTTAGATATTTCTATAGATATATATATATATAGTTTTTATAGTCTCAGGGTATGTTCACACTATGGAATACACTCAAAAATTCAAGTTTGGGCCGTGTGGCAGACTGCTTAAAGTTCCATCTGTCCCATTGAATCAATGATTTTCTCAAGCTCAATTTGTCGTCCCAAAAGAATTGAGCTGGAAAATATCATTGAGTCAATTGGACCAGGTGAAATTTCAAGTGGAGTCTGCCGCACTGTCTCCGCGTGAAATTTCCGAACGTATTCCATAGTGTGAACATACACTCATAGTTATATATACAGTGCATAGTTATATATACAGTGGTACCTTGGTTTAAGAGTAACTTGCTTTAAGAGCTTACAGTTTTTCAAAATTGTGACTTGGTTTAAGAGCATTGCTTTGGTGTAAGAGCTCCCTGTACTGGGTGGTAGGGGTCTGCATAGCGGGGTCTACAGCACTGTACTCTGACCCAGGATGCCTCCCTCACCTTCCAAATCATAGCAGATCCACTTCAGGCTGGGGCTTACATCAGGGGACAGGACTGTGGAGGTAATCTCTCCATAGCTGTAACCCCTCTCTCCCCGGACAGAGAGTGCTGCATGTATGTGCCCACATCTGTCCTGCTAATTCCTTCATGCTCCCTGCAGTCTCTGTCATTCCTTGTGTTTCCCATCCTCTCCATTACTGTACAGTAACTTATAATATCACAGATCCTGCTGTTTCTGAATGATAATCGTACGTGTAAACGCAGCGAACGATCAAGCGACGAGTGAGAAATCGTTCATTTTGATCTTTGAACATGTTCTCAAATCGACGTGGGTCGTTCGCATAAAATTCACAGATCGTTCCGTGTAAACAGTCTTTCACCGATTTAACCTATGTGCGAGATAGGCTTAAGCGATCGCAAAACGATTTTTCCGTACAGTATATTGTTCCATCCAAACGCTGATCGTTATGAAAAACTTTGTTATTTCGAAATCGTTAATCATACGATCGGGCGAGTTATCGCTCTGTGTAAGCGCAGCATAAGATCACTCCATACTTGTACAGGGCACATGTGCTGTACATACAGGGCAGATTAGATACACATACACACACACACACACACACACTAACCTCCTGTGTCTGTCTCCTCCAGCAGATGTCACATCCCAGGCCAGCACTGGAAAGTTCTGCAGGATAATGGTCGCCCACACACTGCAGGGGTGTCCCAGGAACGTCTCCAGATTGTAACACTTCTTTGGCTTCACCAGATTTATCACCAATCGAGCATTTATGGCGAGCCAGCGTCACACCCTACAAGTGTACAGGAGCTACAGGCCCAAAGATCTGTGGGAAATGTGCTGCACGATGCTATATGGGACCTGTATCCCCCATGTCCAGCTGTATCTTACCTTGTGCTCACCAGTAAACTTATCCTTTCGCTCCTATATTGTAATGACTGTCAGGTATCACAATTCACACAGGAATCGTACACTCTCCCTTCTGCCTCCCTGTGACATAAAACAATGATAGAGACATCATCCGAATCCGACAACAGGAGCACAGCCAAGACTGGAAGATCGCAAAGTGGGGGCAGTGTGGTGTGTGGGTGGGTGGGGTGGGGTGGGGGGTAATTATGGCCCCTTTTCATGTTTTATGTCACAAGGAGGCCATAGGGAGAGATTTGTCTGGACATCTTCCTTACTTTGATTCTTTTTTGTTCATTATTTATAAACATATAATCCTCCACATCTCACATCGCTCCTTCATGCCACAGAAATCACTCAGACATATCTCTTCAATTATAATACAACACATGTACTAATTAGTGTTGCTCGAACCGCTCAAGAAAAGTTAAGTTCGAGTCGAACAATTTTCTCGAACTGAACCAAACATTATATTGTTTGTTCGAGTTTGCGTTCGAGATTATGTTCAAATACCTTTCTGCCAGCCAGTGCAGTGCACACAGAAATGTCATTGCTGAGGTGTAGGGGTTTCACTGGCTGATAAAATCACATGACCATCTCATAAAACTCAGTGTGATCCGCCATTTTCAGCTCACTCACTGTGCTGTATAGACTGCTCTCTGACTGTCTTCTTGTTCGCATGCATGCTGCCATTTAGATTAGTGAGATTAGGTATTTAGCAAGTTTAGAGACAAGCTTAGAGTACCATTTTTTCAGCAAGCATTTTCCTGTCCAAAGACAGCAATACTTGGGTTAGGTAAAATGGATTTGCGAATTCATACATTGTGCCCAAAAGTCTATTTTGTTCAGCTTACATAGGTTCAGAGCTATCTTCAAAAAAAAAGTTCAAATCTGTTATACCCAGTAATCAATCGTACATGAGATTTGCGTACTGTGATTTATCCTGAGTGGGTAGATCTGTATTTTTGTGTTATATCTTCATACATATCATAGCTATCATATTTAGCTTTTAAACATGGTGAGAACTAGAGGTGGTAAGCGAGCAATGAGAGGTGTAGGGGAGATAGAGGTATGAGACAAGGTATTCCTTCCAGTGCTCCGGCCAACATACAACCGAGAACATTGCCAGTCACAGGACCGTCAGACCTGTCATCTCTTGCTTGGTTCCCTGTGTGCCTTATTACTGAACAGCGTCTCCAATCTGTCTTCAGTGGTTATCAGACCCTGAATCCAGCGGTTTGACCTCCTCTTCCTCTCAATCACGGCCACAAATGTCATCATCATCGTCTGTCCAACTGGAAGCAAACATGGGTAGAATGTCCCTACCCAACATACAGACCACTGTAAATAATCCACATTCTAAAGAGCTCTTTGACCACACAATGTAGTTGGGGTCAGAAGGCGGTTTAAAAGATGAAGAGGCCAAAGAGGATGATTTAGTCTGCTCTGACGCCCAATTGCTGATGCCCTCAGAGGAGGTCAGGAAGCTGGTCGAACAAGTCTGCTGACATTACTACATCAGTGGTAACAGCGGGATCAAGCCTCTGATTTGCCAACTGAGGTGATATGTCGTATTCGCCGGCATCGCGTCAGTAGAGGTAAAAATGAAAAGTGTTTAACCTTCGTCCGGCTGACTAGGTACAATTGTACCTATTCCATTTTAAAATTGCAATAATTTTTTTTTTCGAAAAGCCGTAGAGGGCTGAAATTTCGTGACATCTCTGCAGTTTTGGTCCAGAATATATTTGCTGAATTTCAATAAAATATCTCCACCCCCTTCCGAGATAAAGGGTCGAGATATTTTTGCATCCATAACAAGCTGCATAGGTACAAATGTACCCTCATATATTTGAATGAAGATAATGCAAGGAAAAAAGAATATTTTTTTTAATGATAATGTTATTTTATTATTATAAACAAGTAAAAAAACTGTTCATTTACATTATAAAAGAAAATGTAAGAAACTTTTTTTATTGATTTTTTTTCCCGCAAGTAATGCATTTTGTCTTTGATACCAAGTGTTCATCGCAAATGGGTTTCACACAAACCACACAAGACTTTCTAGTCTTACGTTGTTTTTGCCTCAGGTCTCGGCAGACATAGCAACTACCAACATCAGGGGAGGGTCCACTACTACCATGAGGTATTTGAGGGCCAGCTGCTGCTTGCGATGCTACCACAATGCATCGTCCAAGCACCATTTCTACCGCACCTCGAAGAAAATGGTTTCTCATCATCATTCCTTTTGCGCTATGATCTTCAATTGCAGGCATACACAGCTGATTTGCGAGATCTTTCAGGAACTTTCTTCGTTGATCCTTTGTCCTGAAGCTTAGATTGTGTTCTCTGTAGATGATGTAGGATGCTAACCCAGTGACGTCAATCATATTGTAGAAAAATGCCAGAGGCCAACGTAATGTTCGTCGTTTCACAGTGTACTCTCCCAACGTTTTATCCATAACATCAACTCCGCCTTTTGTTTTGCTGTAGTATTTTATTATCTCTGGCTTGGCTGCTAGTGTCTCTTCAACTTCTCCCGTCATGTGCATAGATGATAGAAACATGACTGATTTGTTCTTCTTTGGTACATATGAACAGACTGTTGCATCATGATTGTAGGCAAAATTTGTCAAGTTCACGGACCTTTTTTTTGGCAGGCTGCAGGTTGCTAGGTAGGAACCTTTCTCATTGTACCAACTAGTGTCATGTTCCAGGAGTTCAATACATTAGCTAGTTCCATGGTTGTAAAGAAGTTATCGGTGATGACATTTCTTCCAGAGCCTTTATACGAGCTCACTAGGTCCAATACTGTTCGTTCACCGATGTTTACTTGTCGAGGACCATCAGTTGGTTTCCCAGTGTTGAGCTGACCTTGTAATGGGGTAGGCGTTTGACGAGTCACAAGCCCAGAAAATCTTTATGCCATATTTAGCTGGTTTTGAAGGTTTATACTGGGTAAATTTATGCTGGTATATACTAAGTAAAATATGCACATGAACAAAATAATGGTTATATCTGGGAAGAACAGCACATTTGTAGCTGAATGAACTTTAGTTTCTGAAACCAAGTAAAGGAGAAAGTCTTCCCACAGTGGATTTATATGAAGATACAATTGAACCTCTGCAGCCTGTTAACATTGTAAAATTATGCAGCCTGACAAAGGTTAAGTACCACGAGCATGAACAGGCATATGCAGGGAAAGCATGAATTGCTGTGGAATAGTCGCTCGGAGAAAAAAGGCCACACAGATCCTGGGCTTCCAATCACCGTGACATCTTCTGCCTCCTCCTCCACTTCCAAACCAAAGTGGCCTTCTGCTGCAGATGTGCCGATGCAGCATGAGCAAGCACCATCCCCAGTCCCAGATACTGTTGGCCGCTTCCCACCAACAGCAACACAGATCACACCTTCTCCTATCACCAGTGTGACCTGCACGCCATACAGATGCCAGTCCTAGGGCAAGCCTGTGTACCTGGTGTGGAGTATAAGAAACATTTTCACCCCAACAATCCCAATGCTCTGGCCCAGCATGTTGCAGAAAATATATTAAGTGCGTTGGCTGCAACTGTGTCCACCACGGTTTATTTGACTACAGACACATGGACCAGTAAGCATGGTCAAGGTTGTTATATATCACTGACTGCTCATTGGGTGACTTTGGTGGGTGACATTGGCTCTGGTGCCTCTGCAGTCTCCAAAACTGCTGTAATGGTGTACAGCCAGGATCCCCAACCTCAACAGGTAGCATCATGTGCCAAGAGAAACCAGGCCATTCTTAAATTAATTTGTCTTGGAGATCGTCAACACACAGGTCAAGACCTGTGGAGGGCTCTGCGCACTCAGACTGGCTCAGACCGGTGTTAAGAACCTGGGACCAGATGAGGTGGTGTGCGACAACGAGAACAGTCTCCTTGCTGCCCTTGTCTGGCACACGTCATAAAACTGCTTGTGCAGAAATTTCTAGGTGCCCCTTGAGAAAGCCAAATGCACGTGAAACGCGCGTCGGGGTTACGGACACCATACGCCACCATGGGTAAGCAGACATTGTGATATTGGTGAATAGTTAATAGGTTATGCATATTTATGCTTAGCGAACCGAGGAGGCCATTTAGGTATACTACATGCGTACAAGTAATGATTCATATGCTTACAAATACCTATATGTGAACATGGGATATTAAAGAAGCAGTTCACTTTTTTTTTTTTTTGCCCCCCCGGGTAGCCGCTGTCATGTATACTTACATAAGATGATCGGTGTCCCGTTCCCGACGGTCAGTTCCGTCCCGCGGTGCCGTTCACATCGGGCGCGCGCTCACTTTCGCCGGCGCTGTGACTCCTCTTCTCTCCCTTGTCATTTGAACGCCGGAAGTCACGCGCTTCCATAGAGAATGCATGGAAGCGAGTGACTTCCGGCGTATAATCACTGGGCAGAGAAGAGGACTCGCAGCAGCCGGCGGAAGTGAGCGCGCGCCCGATGTGAACGGCACCGCGGGACGGAACTGACCGACGGGAACGGGACACCGATCATCTTATGTAAGTATACATGACAGCGGCTACCCGGGGGGGCAAAAAAAAAAAAAAGTGAACTGCTTCTTTAACACTGTGGCTTTTGGTGTTCAAGTACTGGATCCTTTTTGAACTGTAGTAATTTATTTTGAGATTTTTTAATCATGCTAATAAAAATTGTTTGTTTTTTGGACAAACTTACTTTATGGTTAATCAACTCTGCTAGGCAGAGACCAGTATAGAGATTAAGCGTCCTTTGGAACTATTGTGTATAAACTGGTTACTAAACTGTAGCATGTCTTCTTGAAAATGTGAAATACACATTTCCACTACACTACATCTCACGTCTGTAGTTCCTATGCCTGCTGTTTCTAAAAGTTGGATTATACTGCTGCCCACGGCTAGTGTTCCAAGTGTTACCGCTGAATGTATTTTGGAAAAAAAAAATGTATGAGCTTGATGAGCACTGCATACACCTCTTTGTCCTCATCCTCTTTGTAGGCCTCCAAATGGTTATTTTTTAAATGCCTCCATCTCTCCTGCCATGTTCTGCTACCTAATTTAGTTGAACCACTGGGATCTTCTTGCTGTGAGTGGGCAAAAGCAAGTTTTTTGTCCCTTTGCATTGCTGAATATTTAAAAAAAAAAAATAATCTCAACATGTGTTATATGAAGCAATCCTTCGTACATAGGGGTTGGTTGTTAAATGTGTCCTGAACTGGGGTGGTAAGCGAACAACGACAGGCATAGGGAGATAGAAGTGGAGATAGAGTTGTCTGCCAATAGTACTGCCATCTAATCTACTCCAGCCTGCAGAGGCTCCTATCACTGCACCCCCTATAGCTATGCCACTGCTTGGAAACTGTCCTCATCTTTTCAGTTATCCATTAAAACAAATTAAGTATTTTACCCTCTTAATTATTTTTCCAGTCATTGTTAGAACCAATTTTTTTTTAATTGTTCCATGTATCCAGTTTACTCTTCTGGGTCGTAATTCCAGCTTCTCCTATCATGTATAGGTATAAAAATTAACCCGAATCTCCCATTGGCTTTAATGGGATTTGAGTTCGACTCGAACCTCAAACCGAATGCATCTACTGCTCAAACTTGAACATTTTACTGTTCGCTCATCACTAGTACTAAGTACTGGAAAACAATGGCTGGAGTATCCATTACCTGAGAATATCCATATAGTCCAAGGATCTGTGCAGCAGGAATAGTGGTGGATGAGTGGCGGTCTCCAATGACACCGGCCAGCTGGCCTCCAGTACGGCTCTTACAAGAGTAATTCGGTATCTTTTTATCTGGGCCGGACAGAAGATGTAAAACGCCTCGTACAGCCACTCGCTCATCTATACAGGAGTCATATATATGATATCCCAGAGTAATGTTGGGTAAAATGTCAGGATTCTGGTTAATATTATCAATGGCAAAGAGAAAAATCAGAGTATGTACGATTCCCTGATAATGATAGCTATAAATACAATAGATAAAAAGTTATATTATATATGAGACAGAGAGAGAGAGAGAGAGAGAGAGAGTTACTTACTAAAGATCTGGTCTCCACTTATTCCCTACACTACCTAAGTACATGAGATATTCCTGATGATTCCTTATCCGCTTCCTGATTCCCTAAAAGCTTTACCCCTAACCAGTTGATGGCACAAAGCGAGCATACTCACCCTGAGGACATCAAAACATGTCATAGATTTGAGCCTGCTCCATACCCAGCAGCACCTGGCTGCTCCATACCCGGCAGCACCTGGCTGCTCCATACCCGGCTGCCCCATACCCGGCAACACCTGGCTGCTCCATACCCGGCAGCACCTGGCTGCTCCATACCCGGCAGCACCTGGCAGGGGCATAGCTAGGATTCATGGGGCCCCGTAGCAAAAAACTGTATGGGCCCCCCCTCCCCTACACACTAATATATACATATATATATATATATATATACAGAGCAGAGTAGCAACCGCACATCCAGAGTAGAAGCGGTGGGTGCTGTGCAGTGAAAGTCCTTTGGCGAAAGGATCCCCAATGTAGAAAACGGCAAGAGTCTGCAGCACACCGGAGTAAAGTAGAAGCATGTTTATTTTATCAACAAGGTACAGGATACAACGTTTCGATTCAATCCAGAATCATTATCAAGCATCATGTGACTTTCCTTCATACATATTTATAGGGCTAAATTCATTAGCATACATAATTACCCAAGTGAAAAAAAGTGTTTACAATACATATTTCATAAAATTCTAAGACATGTTAAATACATGATAATAAAATAGTAAGTGCGGCGTGCAATTCAAAGTGTTTTCGTGCAGCATAAGCAAAGATGTTCTAACTACCTTTCCTTACAGAGCACGACCCTACACCAGATCCCGTACCCAAAGGGGAGGCAGACGCCAGCACAGAGGTCGGAAGAACCCACAGTCAGAAATACAAGCCAACCCTGCCGAAAGCCCCTGTAAAGACAAAAGGGAAATAGGGGTGAATATCTCTTCTTTATCACTTACTGACACTCAGTTACAACTTTTGGCTAAGGGTTTGAACTTTTGTCCAAGTCAGCGCATGAATTGGTTCAACCTCGAATTGGACTTGCAGCAGTTCGTTAGACGAATCAAGCTGAAGGTCTGGTTCGACTCACAGCCTGAAATGTCATCTAGACATATTGTAACAAATAATTCCTTGACTCTAAAAGAATTTGGCCTCAGGGTTCCTAGTGATTTTCAACCCTCTATTGATTCACATGCCATTGATACTTTTGTCGACATGGTTTACAAGGATATCAGCTCCTTGAAGCAGAGATTCCCTGAGGTGCGTCAGCCTAACATGACTACCAAAGAGATCAATGCATTGAAGGAACTGACCACACAATGTAATGTGATAGTAAAGCCCGCTGATAAAGGGGGAGCGGTAGTGATTATGGATCGAGCACAATATGTAGCAGAAGCGAACAGACAGCTTGCAGACAACTCGGTCTATAAGGTTCTTTCACATGACCCTAAATGGAGCCTAATTCGTAGAATCACCCTGTGTCTTGAACAAGCTTACAAAGATGACATTATTGATTTAGATCTTAAAATGTATCTTACTGTTATTTCCCCGGTGACTCCACTCCTATATCTACTACCCAAAATACACAAATCCCTCCATAATCCGCCCGGAAGACCCATCGTTTCCGGTAGAGACTCCATCACCAGCCATATCTCTATCTTTCTCGACAAAGTGCTCAGGCAGTTTGCTTGTGGAGCTAAATCATATGTGAGGGACACCAGTGATTTTTTACTGAAAATTGAACAGTTGCATATCCCCTCAGAGGCCATCATAGCCTCCTTTGACGTTGTTAGCCTGTATACTTCTATCTCACATGAGGCGGGTATACAGGCAGTCAGGAGAGCTCTGGTTGCCTCTGAATTTCCACCAGAACATGTCACCTTCCTTGTTGAACTACTTGACATAGTCCTCACATGCAATTACTTCCTTTTTGATGATAATTATTACTTACAATTACGCGGAACAGCCGAGGGCACAAATGCTGCGCCGACTTACACAAATATTTTTGTGGCGGACATGGAGGAATCATCTATCTACGTGTCGCCCCACTTCAGCCATGTGCTGGGGGGGTGGCGATACATTGATGATATTTTCTTGATATGGGATGGCACTGATGTTGAGTTGACTCAATTTCATCATTTCCTCAATAATATCAATCCAGAAATTCAATTTACTGTCACCTCTTCACAACATTCAGTGAGCTTTCTAGACACAAGGGTTATTATCCAGGACAATAAGCTTGTCACAGACCTTTTTACTAAAGATACTGACAGTAACATGTTATTACATTACAGCAGCTGCCATCCTAAATCCATGATCAAGTCCCTCCCCTACTCACAAATGTTACGGGCCCGTAGAATTGTGAGCGTTGACGACAGAGTTGAACCTGCATTAGAAAAAATCTCTGACAATTTTCTTTCACGAGGATACCCTAAACAGTTAGTGGCCAAACATAGATCTAGAGCCAAAGCCATTGATAGACAACAATTACTACATACACAGAAACCCTCTACCTCTATGTCTACACGGATACCAGTTATTTCCACTTATCATGACATTTCAGGCCATGTAGCCCAATCAATCCATAAACACTGGAACATCATACGAGATAGCTACAGTGACATACCTGACCTACAAAACTTTCCACTGATGAGCTACAGACGTGATAAAAACATTAGGGATCAATTAGTGAAAAGTGATATCTCTGTAGGTAGAGAGAAGAAACAGACTTTTCTAAAGATACAGAAAAAAGGCTCTTTTCCATGTTGCACTTGTATTAATTGCCCCTTGATGCATAAGGGGTCTGAGTTTGTACATCCTGAGACTAAAAAGAGATATCAGCTCTCACATTACCTTACATGCAATTCTGAGTATGTGATTTATGTCCTGTGGTGCCCCTGCCAATTATTATACGTTGGAGAAACGAAATGTGATTTTAAGACCAGAATTAACCACCATTGGTACACCATCAGGAGACAGAGACTGGATTTGCCAGTCTCTAAACATTTTTCAGAGATGGACCATGGTGAGAGAGATCTTAAATTCATGCTGCTTGATCATGTCCCACTTCTGAAACGTGGAGGGGACCGTCTAACTATTCTCATGAAAAAAGAGTTAAAATGGATCTACGAGCTGCAGACACTAAGACCAAAGGGCTTAAATGTGGAGTTTAAGGTACATCACAAAATGTTCACCTGAATTATTTATTCATTATTTTTTATGTACAAATGAATTGTGTCCATTTTAAGTGTCCTATAAATCTTAGATCTTGAAGGAGAAGGGGACCACTCACGCTACAACTCTGATACATAAGTGTTCACTTTATGCGTTTTTTCTGACCGTGGACTACAATTTTTTAATTTACCTTTTGGGATCTATGCTGGACGGACGTGCCTTCCCCTTTAAGTCAGTTTTTGGTATGTGGACGTTCCGAGTGACCCAGCAACTGATGCGGTTCTGCACCAATGCGGGGTGTGTTGGAGGAGCGGCTGAGTGCACCCAGTCCCGGGAGCCACATGCAACTCTTGTCCGAACTACCAGCTTTAGGACTTCGGGGTATATGTCCATAGCGATCCAGACACCTATGGTCAGTTGCTATGAACGCTTATGCAGCATGTTGGATTGGCCATCGGTTGCTAAGGGGTGGTATCAGGTTCACGCATGCGCCCTAACGCCGATCTCAGATGCCGGTGGCCATCTTAGCTGCTTCGTTCCTGACACTTGTGATGAGTGGTGAGTGGACCCCTCCCTCTTGAATGACATCATGAATATCTAATGAACTCTTAAGAAGTTTTTATAGACAATCTTTGCTTATGCTGCACGAAAACACTTTGAATTGCACGCCGCACTTACTATTTTATTATCATGTATTTAACATGTCTTAGAATTTTATGAAATATGTATTGTAAACACTTTTTTTCACTTGGGTAATTATGTATGCTAATGAATTTAGCCCTATAAATATGTATGAAGGAAAGTCACATGATGCTTCATAATGATTCTGGATTGAATCGAAACGTTGTATCCTGTACCTTGTTGATGGAATAAACACGCTTCTACTTTACTCCGGTGTGCTGCAGACTCTTGTCGTTATATATATATATATATATATATATATATATATATATATACACATATACATACGTACATACATACATACATACTCGTGATGTGGCCAAAAAAAAATTCACTGGTGTTCTCTTACATGCTGCAACACAAAAAAGGGTTAATACTGAAGACAATTAGCTCTCTCCTTTGCTACTCCTGCACTGATAACCCCTGACCTCTGCAGGAACTCAGAGAACAGAGCTCAGAGGTTATCAGAGTAGTCAGGCAGAGAGCTAATCGTCTTCTGTATTAACCCTTTTTTTGTTTTGCAGCATGATAGAGAACACTGGGTCACTTACACACTGCAGTAAATAAGGGGTTATGCAAAAGGATACAAGAGGCTCTTATCTTCCCTGGGCCCCCTACCTCCATGGGCCCCATAGCAACCCCCTTCCCTGCCTCTATGGTAGCTACGCCACTGGCACCTGGCTACTTTTATTAGCTGGGGGGCGTCACTAACAGCCGGGATTGGAACAAGATGTCAGCTATTTAAAGGAAACTTGTTGTGGGGGGGCTCCTACGTATGCTCAATATGCAAATGAGAAGAGTACAATGTCCATAGGAAATCACTGGAGCAGTGGTGTACAGGTTGGATCAGCTCCCTATGATGAAATCTGGTCAAGTAGACCAGTTGTTAAGGCAACTTGAGGCATTCTGAAGGATCCAGCAGCTGCCCTAAGTCATTTACTTATACAGTCTGCCTGTCAGGGATGGGTAGTACAAGGTAGGGAACAGGACACGACAGTGAGCCCTAAAGCTGAAGCCCCCCTCCCTACCTGCTTGCCTCAAGGCCTCAAGTCCTAAAACAACTGCGAGCAACCATGGTGACAGTCCCTATACTACACCAAGTGATAACACAGGACGGAGACAGACAAACAACACAATAGGCCCAGGTCTTCAATCTGGGTCTGTAACAGCGGGCAGCGAAAGTACAAAACGTGAGACAGTGGAATCGTCAGAGACAGGCAATAAGGTCAGGGCGGGCGGCAAAACTAGACAGGCGAGGAGGACAGGCAAGGGTCAAAAAACAGGAGATACAAAGCACAGTAGGAAACGCTTAGCTCAGTATACACTAATAGCTAGCGACTTGCTCCTCGTTCCCCGTTCGCTGCTGCAGCTATTCCACGCGGCTGCAGTGAGCGGGTGAGTCCGGGGAGCTGCCGGGTGATCACTGATCGTCCGGGCAGCCCATAGGATATAGCAGTGGTCTGCTGCCGACGCTCCTATTCCACTGAATAATTTGTCTTTCAACATGTTGACAGACAAACAACTTCAACGATCAGCCGACATCGTTCATGTTGCCTCCTACTCCATGGGACGAGAGAGGCAAGGAGTGTGTTGCTAAACAGATAAAGACAGAGCCTTGTTCACACCAGGTTCAGTGCCTTCTGCGCAGTACCTCCTTAACAGAGGAGCGCAAAGGCACATTCCTGACACCGCCTATAGCAGATTGCCGATAAATCAATTTAAGGGTCCATCTACACAGAAAGATTGTGACAGATTATCTGCCAAATATTTGAAGCCAAAGCCAGGACTGAATTTGAAATGAGAAATCTCAAGTTTTGCTTTATGACCTGATCTCTATTTATAGTCTGTTTCTGGCTTTGGCTTCAAATCTTTGGCAGATAATCTCTCTGTGTAAATGGACCATTATACACTGCAATGGTAATGCACTGACTCCAAATAAGCAATCAAATGATTGCTTGTACAAGTCGCCTAGGGGAATTAAAAATAAATAAATGTTTTTAAAAATACTAATTTAAAAGACACTCCATAAAAGAAATTCAAGTCGCCCTCCTTTTCTAATAACTAAAAAAAACAAACAAACAAACAAACCATAAACATATAATGTGAGTCTCAGCTGCACTGTTTTTCCCTGTTTGTTCTAGTGATTGGACTTTTTTCCTACTACTGAGATTGTCTTCACATATGCCATTAATCATGTGTAATATTGGTCGGAGGACAGATGGTCACTTGCTAGGTGTTGTCGTGTGTTGTGGATGGCCGAGATACAGCCGGTCCTTGGGATGTTGTCATGTGACGGCAGTGGCCGGTGGGCACACAGATGTGATGGCACGCCTGCTTTTCTCTTACAAGGCCCGTTTTACCCTTTTTCCCTGTGGTCAGTGTCCTGCCGGGCTGCTACTGGGTCCCTTGGGGTTATGTCACGGATGGCCAGAGCGGTATAATGACCCTTCCGGATAGTAGGACCCTCGCCCACAGAAAGGGGATAATGTCCCTAGGTTGGGGTTTGTGTGCTGTGTCGGTGGTGGCGAATAATCTTGAGTCTTGAAATAAAGTTGCGTTGATTTACTACTTGTAAATGTGCAGCAGGTAATACAGGAGGTCTCTGAGATACACTTGACAAAGATCCAATAAATGCTTAATAATAGAACAACCAGATTTGAAGGATAAGTGCAGTGTAGGATATAGTCGTTTTGGTTGAGTTGTGCTGAGTAATACAAGATATAGAGTAGCAGAGCGGAGGATGCCGTGAGAGTCTCAACCCATGTAGTACTGTGCTCTGCTGGGATGTTGGAGGATGAGGTAAAAAACCTATAATAATAAGAAGAACACCTGTGCCAGTATATTGACCTTTGACTTCACACCACCTTATACCCACTAGACTCGGCTGACCCTTCCTAATGGGTGACACAGGCCCCAGACCTTGTTACCTGGGATGAGTGGAATGCTGAGGGTTCGCTTGCGGACACCCGCGCTGCGAAATAGAGTTCCTAGGCTTTGCGCAACTTTGCTCTATCCTGATCAGTTCCTGGCTCTGTGGCTACTGTCCTGCACTGTGACTTCTCCTTATCCACGGCGTGGGTTGAGGTTGTCTCTGGCAAGTCTTCTCTTAACCCCTTAACGACATCGGGCGTAAATATACACCCCCGCTGCCTGGGCTTTAACGCAAACTGGCGTACATTTACGCTTGATCTTTCCCCGATCACTGTGGAGCACGAGGGCTTTGTAAATGCGACATGGCCCTTGATATCCATAGCAGTGAAATTCAGCTTCTAAAGGCCAATTGGCGCTCCTTCCCTTTGGAGGCTCGTCCTGTGGCCGCTCTGCACTTTATGTCCACATGTGGGGTATTTCCATACTCGGGGGAAACTGCGCTACACGTTTGGTGTTTTTTTTCCTTTTATCCCCTTGTAAAAATGAAGGCTAGAACAACGTTTTAGAGTAAAAAAATAGAATTTTTCCTTTTTTTACGCCACATTGTTCTGAAAATCTGTGAAGCACCTGTGGGGTCCAGATGCTCACCGCACCCCTTGTTACATTACTTGAGGGGTGTAGTTTTCTAAATGGTGTCCCTTTAGGGGTGTTTTTTAGTTTTTGGCACCCCAGAGCCTCTGCCAACCTGAAGTGGTACAGTCAAAAATGACCAAATATAACGGAGGCGTTGAAATTCACTGGGCGCTCCTTTATATCTGAGGCTTGTGGTTGCGTCAAATAGCGCAATAGGGCCACATATGGGGTATTTCTATAAACTGCAGAAAGGGATAAATCAATATTGGGGTGCACTTCTCTGGTAATAGGTTTATAATTATGAAAAATATTGGATTACAATAAAATCTCTGCACAGAAAATTTTATTTTTCAAATTTCTCACACACTTAGCTTTTATGTCTGTGACTCCCCTAAAGGGTTAAAAAACTTTCTTGATGTGCTTTTTCAGAGTGTGAGGGGTGCAGTTTCTTAAATGGGGTGCTTTGTGGGGCTTTCTAACATACAGGCCCCTCAAATACACTTTAGGCTGGGTTCACACTACGTATATTTCAGACAGTATTGTGGTCCTCATATTGCAACCAAAACCAGGAGTGGATTGAAAACACAGAAAGGATCTGTTCACACAATGTTGTAATTGAGTGGATGGCCGCCATATAACAGTAAATAACTGCCATTATTTCGATACAACAGCCAGTGTTTTAAAATAACAGCAAAAATTTGCCATTAAATGGCGGCCATCCACTCAGTTTCACCATTGTGTGAACAGAGCCTTTCTGTGTTTTCAATCCACTCCTGGTTTTAGTTGCAATATGAGGACCACAATACTAACTGAAATATACTCAGTGTGAACCCAGACAAAGTTTAAACCTGAACAGGTCCCTAAAAATATCTGATTTTGTAATTTTACTGAAAATTTTGAAATTTGCTGCTAATGTTTTAAGCTTTCTATTGTCTAAAAAAAATGAAAAATAGTTTAATAAATGCCGCCAACATAAAGTAGACATGTTGCTAATGCTATTTAATATATAATTTATGTGGCATAACCACTTTCTGTATAAGCAGTTTCAAAGTTTCAAAGTTGGAAAAAAGCATTTTTTCACAATTTTTCACATTTTGTTTTTTTTTTCCCATAAAGATTCGTTATAAGTATTGACTCCAATTTACCGGAAATGTAAAGCACCATATGTCAGGAGAAAACAATCTAAGAATCAGGGGCGTAGCTAGGATTCATGGGGCCCCATAGCAAAAAACTGTACAGGGCCCATAAATCCTGTATGTCCCCACCCTCCATAGATAGCCAACCATAACCCCTTAAGGACAGAGCCTGAAATGGCCTTAATGACAGAGACAAATTTTATGAATATGACCAGTGTCACTTTATTCATTAATAACTTCGGGATGCTTTTACCTATCCGGCTGATTCTGAGATTATGCCACATAAATTATATATTAAATAGCATTAGCAACATGCCTACTTTATGTTGGCGGCATTTATTAAATGATCTTTCATTTTTTTTAGACAATAGAAAGCTTAAAACATTAGCAGCAAATTTCCAAATTTTCAGTAAAATTTCAAAATCAGATATTTTTAGGGACCTGTTCAGGTTTTAAAGTGTATTTGAGGGGCCTGTATGTTAGAAAGCCCCACAAAGCACCCCATTTCAGAAACTGCATCTCCCAAACTCTACAAAAGCATATCCAGAAAGTGTTTTAACCCTTTAGGTGAGTCACAGAAATAAAAGCTAAGTGTGTAATTTGAAAATCTTAATTTTCTGTGCAGAGATTTTATTGTAATCCAATATTTTTCATAATTATAAACACCTATTACCAGAGAAATGCACCCCAATATTGATTGTCCCGTTTCTGCAGTTTATAGAAATACCCCATATGTGACCCTATTGCGCTATTTGATGCAACCACAAGCCTAAGATATAAAGGAGTGCCTAGTGTATTTCAACGCCTCCGTTATACTTGGTCATTTTTGACTGTACCACTTCAGGTTGGCAGAGGCTCTGGGGTGCCAAAACCTAAAAAACACCCCTAAAGGGACACCATTTAGAAAACTACACCCCTCAAGGAATGTAACAAGGGGTGCGGTGAGCATCTGGACCCCACAGGTGCTTCACAGATTTTCAGAACAATGTGGTGTAAACAAGGAAAAATTCACATTTTTACACTAAAATGTTGTTCTAGCCTTCAATTTGTCATTTTTACAAGGGGATAAAAGAAAAAAAACACTAAACGTGTAGCGCAGTTTCTTCTGAGTACGGAAATACCCCATATGTGGACATAAAGTGCCAAGGGGGCACAGGACGAGCCTCCAAAGGGAAGGAGCGCCAATTGGCCTTTGGAAGCTGGATTTCACTGGAATGGATTTCAAGGGCCATGTCGCATTTACAGAGCCCTCGTGCTGCCAAGACACTGGAAACCCCCCACAAGTGACCCAATTCTGGAAACTACACCCCTCAAGGAATCTAACAAGGGGGCAGTGAGCATATGGACCCCACGGGTGACGGGCACAAATGTGGAACAATATGACGTGAAAGGGAAAATTTTCATTTTTTTCACTTTCACGGTACAAATGTGCCCGTCATCAAGGGGTCCATATTCTCACTGCACCCCTTGATAGATTCCTTGAGGGGTGTAGTTTCCAGAATGGGGTCACTTGTGGGGGGTTTACAGTGTTTTGGCAGCACAAGGGCTCTGTAAATGCGACATGGCGTTCATCATCCATTCTAGCCAAATCCAACCTCCAAAATCCAAATGGCGCTCCTTCCCTTCGGAGGCTTGCCCTGCGCCCACATGGCGCTTTATGTCCACATGTGGGGTATTTACGGACTCGGGGAAATTGCTCTACACATTTTGTGTGTTTTTTTCTCTTTTAACCCCTTGTGAAAATGAAAAATTTAAGGCTAAACCAACATTAAAGTGTAAAAAATGTAATATTTCATTTTCACGCCACATTGTTCCACATTTGTGCCCGTCACCAGTGTGGTCCATATGCTCACTACACCCCTTGTTACATTCCTTGAGGGGTGTAGTTTCCATAATGGGGTCACTTGTGGGGGGTTCAACTGTCTTGGCAACATAGAGGCCTTTTAAATGTAACAAGGCCCTCGAAATCCATTCCATCCAAATCCAGCCTCCAAAAACAGAATGGCGCTCCTTCCCTTTGGAGGCTTACCCTGCGCCCACACGGCGCTTTATGTCCACATGTGGGGTATTTCCGTACTCAGGGGAAATTTCTTTACACATTTTGTGTTTTTTTTATCTTTTAACCCCTTGTGAAAATGAAAAAAAATCAAGACAAGATCAATGATTTAGTGTAAAAGTTAAACATTTTTTACACTAAATGTTGATTTTTTCCATTTCCACAAGGGGTTAAAAAAGAAAATGAACACAAAACGTGTAAGGTAATTTCCCCTGAGTACGAAAATACCCCACATGTGGACATAATGTGCCATATGGGCACAGGGCAAGCCACCAAAGGGACAGAGCGCCATTTAGAGGCTGGAATAGAGGATGGAGGCCATGTCGCAATTACAAAGCTCCTGTGCTGCAAGGACAGTAGAAACCCCCCACAAGTGACCCCATTCTGGAAACTACACCCCATAAGGAATCTAACAAGGGGTACAGTGAGGATATGGACCCCACTGGTGACAGCCACATATGTAGAACATGTGCCGTGAAAATAAAAAAATATATATTTTTTTCATTTTCACAGCACAAATGTGGCCGTCACCAGGGGGCCATATCCCCGCTGCCCCCCTCGTTAGATTCCTTATGGGGTGTAGTTTCCAGAATGGGGTCACTTGTGGGGGGTTTCTACTGTCCTGGCCGCACAAGGGCTTTGTAATTGCATTATGGCATCCTCTAATGGGAATGGCGGCCATACCTATTTAGCTGGGGAAAAGGGACAATTCTAATTTATTTGGGGGTATTAGGCCAATTATTAGTTTATAAGGTTGAAAATGACAGGTGTCCATCAAACTCAACCTGTGTTGATCCAGAGGAAGGCAAAAAACCCTCGTGAGGCAGACGACAGTAGCCTCATCACAGGGAAAAAATTCCTTCCCGACTCCATATTGGCGATCAGAATAATCCCCGGATCAACGTGACCCCTGAAATAGGAATAAGGGACAGAATTTAGATAATGTAGAACCCCAATGAGGTGTGGTGCGCCTTGAAGCGATCCTGTATGCAGAGGCCGGGGTGATCAGGACAGGTGTCACACTGGAAAATGGTGTCCTTCCTGATCCCCCTGTTACCCCACACTCTGCACTTCTTCTGGGGTCTCCCGTTCTCCAGTGTGGGGGACGTTACCTGGAAAATGTTGTCCTGGTGCGATACGGGGTCCCTCATATCCAGAAGTGCTGGGTCCGCTCCATGGCTGCTAAATATTACGGCGCTATTACGGCTTCTGATATTTTTCGCATCGTGCCGCAAGCTACAGTAGCTCGGGCAGCGAGGGACCGGAAGAGGGGGGGCTGGTATAAAAGTTATCCCCGTACAGGTGGTAACCTTTATCCAGCAGTGGGAAGATCAGTTCCCGGACGATCAGTTCCCACTAACTCTGAGGATGGGGGGGGAGGGGGCATGTGGGGGCATCTGGGGGCTGGACTTGGGTGTTCCTTCCTTCATACACTGTAAGGGTACGTGCACACTGCGGAATGGCGAAGGATAACCCTTTGTGCATTCCGCAGCTGGCACCCGCCGACGGACTGATAGAGACGTGAGTCTCCGCTCGTGTCACACTCCATTCTATGCATGGGCGGATTCCGCCCTCCGTCCAAAAAATGAATGTGTTCATTCTTTGGAAGGACGATGGAATCCGCCCGTGCATAGAATGGAGTCTATGACACGGGCGGAGACACGCGCCCGCATCAGTCCGCCGGCGGGTGCCAGCTGCGGAATGCACAAAGGGTTATCCTTTGCCATTCCGCAGTGTGCACGTACCCAAAATCTGTAAGTGTACCCTGAGGTACGCTCACAGAGTTTGTAGAATTTCACGCCATACCGTGATCTCTTATTGGGACGGTACTGGCGGAAAAGACGTGTCAGGGGGCAGTGTACGCTACGCTACCCCCAGACACGTCACTGGATGATGAGGATGATGAGGATGAATGGAGGAGAAAAGGATCCCCCCATTCATCCTCACTGGCGGTTTCGGTGTCGGAGGCAATAATAACGTATCCCTCTGACGCCGAAAACACCCAGGGGGCCCTCTTTATACGGGGATTGGTATATGGGGTATGTAAATGTGTAGTGGTGTAGTGTAAAACTTTATTTCATGTAGTGTAGTGTAGTCTAGTGTTTTTTTACGTTTTTTAAACTGTAAGAAAAAAACATCCCTACGCCAAGAAAGGAGCTGCTGATAAATGCCGCACTTATGTGCGGCACTTATCAGCAGATAGTGGCGGTAGGATATAGGGAGGAAAAACGCCCCTACGCCAAAAAGGAGGAGTTGCTCAATTACTTGCGATGCTGATCAGCACTCAGCGGCGTTAGGGCGCATAAAAAGTTTTTAAAAAAATTTGGAAAAAAAAAAACAAAACTTTTTTTTTTAACCTAAAGCAACTGATCAGTGAATGATATTCACTGATCAGCTGCTAGGGGGCAGTAGAGCGAAGCTGACAAAGACTGCCGAAGATAGGGGCGACGGAAAAGCCAGAAGAGACGAAAATTGGCGACGAGACCTGACCGAAAAACGACCGAACCCGGAAGTGAACCGAAGAGGACGAGCGGACCACGGATCTTCGCTCCCGACGCCCAGATCAGGTGAGTATAGTGCACCTACACTATACACACCTGTTCTGCACCCATCAGCTACCTAGCTGAGGGGTGCAGAACCCGGGGACACTTTTTTTAACGCTTTGATCGCCGTGATGGGCCGGGCTGGCGGGCCTATCACGGCAATCGTGGGGGTGGCATTGGCGCCATCTTTTCCCCGGACACCAATGGCGAGAGGTGCTGTCTCGGACAGCACCAATCGCCATTGCTGTATTCAGCTGCTATCGGCTGATCTGTATTGATCAGCCTATAGCAGCGATCGTCGGCACGGGGGGGGGGGGGGGGGGGGGGGTAAACCACCCCCCGTGCCGATGAGCAGAGATGGCATCTTCCCCGATCGCTGTGTGTGTACACAGCGATCGGGGAAACCGCGGGCGTAAATGTACGTCCATTTGCATTAAAGCCCACCCTGCGAGGGCGTACATTTACGCCCGCGGTCGTTAAGGGGTTAAAGGGAGCCAATCACCTAAAAAATCGATATGAAGGCAATATTATGTGGTAATACCCCTCCTAACACACTTTCCATACATGTATCTATAGCTTCTGCCTCTGCCCCACACACCCCAAAATCATACTTTGATCTTGTCCCCGCCGTATGCAAATCCCAGGAAGGTAGTCATGTGGGCGTTTGTACAGGCTGAGTAGTCACGGCCTCGGGGGGGGCGGGGTATCGCTGTAATCACGCCTCTATGGGCATCATACACAGCCCCCTGTCACTGCATCAACATAGGGGGCGGGGCCTGGGACACTGACATACACAGCACAGCGGAACCGTATCCCCGCTGTACTGTGTATGTGTCATCTAGCATTGGCCTCTATTACAGTCAGCTCGTCCCTGAATGACAACTAGCAGCACAAACCAGAGCGCCGTTACTGCTATGCTGCTGGCTATTGCGGGGTTAAAATCATTCAGCGAAGCTCCTATCCCCGCTCAGGCAGTTACTGTGGCCCCCTCCTCTCTCCATCTCTATGACAGCAGCAGCCCCCCTCCTCTCCCCCTCTCACCTTTCCTCCCCCGGACGGCCGGCACAGCAGCGTCCACCAGAAGCACAAGTGGAAGGAGAGGAGGGGGGCCGCTGCTGTGAGTGAGGGAGACAGACTGCCGAGGCCAGACAGCCATGATCTGTGACCGGGGGAGGAAAGGTGAGAGGGGGAGAGGAGGGGGGCTGCTGCTCTCACAGAGATGGAGAGAGGGGGGGCCACAGTTAGGGTCCTATTCCACGGGCCGAGGAGGGCCCGATCAACGATGTAAACAAGCGGCGATCTGCTAGATCGCCGCTCGTTTACTGGGCCTATTCCACGGCCCGATGATCGTTGAGCGATACCGATGACCTTGCAGCCCTTGCAGCATCATGCATTACCTGGCTGCAGGGCTTGTCCTCCGCTCCGTCTCCTCCCCGAGTCCCGCGCTCTATCTTCTGAATGGCCGGTCAGCTGACAGACCACACTCAGCCAACCACAGACCGCTCCGTCAGCTGACCAGCCATTCAGAAGATAGAGCGCGCGGGACCCGGGGATGAAGACGGAGCGGAGGAGAAGACCTGCAGCCAGGTAATGTATTCCGCTGCTTCATCGTCGGTCGCCTGCCGCGCACCGCTATTCAACCGTAGCGATTCGCGGTGGGGGAACGATGATTTTAGGTCTGGCCCTAAATGAACGATCAGCCGATGACACAATCATCGGCTGATCGTTCTCTCTATTTCACCAAACGATAATCGGCCGAATTGGGCCAAATGGGGCCGACCCGGCCGATTATCGTTACTGTGGAATAGGGCACTAACTGCCGGAGCGGGGATAGGAGCTTCGCTGAATGATATTAGCCAGCAGCACAGGAATAACGGCGCTCTGGTTTGTGCTGCTAGCTGTCATTCAGGGACGAGCTGACTGTATTAGAGGCCAATGCTAGATGACACATACACACAGTGTCGGACTGGGGTACCTTGGCCCACCAGGGAAATTGATTCTTGGGGCCCACCCAACATATAACGACATAATCAGCGCCAAACCTTTCACGTTAGTATAGCGACTTTGCATAGAGCTGTGTATGTGACCAGCAACGCTAGTGCACTGCCAGTCACTTATACAGTTGTTACTGATTCATGCAATTGTGGTAAAACTGCACCATTTAGGTAGAAACTTGAAATATGAAATGTATGAAATTCCAACAATATTGCTGTAAAAACACATCTAAAATGTCATGTGAACACAGCCTCAGAAGATGGAGGAAAAAATGACCATCTAGTCTGCTCCTCTATTACAATCTCCAGCAGAGGAGACCCATGACGGTTTATTCTAGCCTCACCACAAGCTGTTGGGCTGGAATAAGACTTTAAAGGACCATCATGAAAAGCATATCAGAGGTCATTAAAGCGTTAAAGGGGTACTCTGGTAAAAAAAATATATATATATATTTTTTTTTTTTAAATCTGATGTCAGAAGTTACAGATTAGTAAATTACTTCTAATTAAAAATCTTCAGTCTTTCAGTACTTATCAGCTGCGGTATGTCCTGCAGGAAGTGGTGTATTCTTTTCAATCTGACACAGTGTTCTCTGCTGCCACCTCTGTCCATGTCAGGAACTGTCCAGAGCAGTAGCAAATCCCCATAGAAAACCTCTCCTGCTCTGGACAGTTCCTGACATGGAGAGAGGTGGCAGCAGAAAGCACTGTGTCAGACTGGAGCGAATACACCACTTCCTGCAGGACATACAGCAGCTGATAAGTACTGGAAGACTGGAGATTTTCAATTAGAAGTAATAAACAAATTTGTATAACTTCCTCACACCAGTTAGTTTGAAAAAATATTTTTCACCAGAGTACCCCTTTAAGTTCAATACAAAATGTCAGACAGACGTGATTAAAAGTTTAACCTGTCTCAGGGGTGAGACACCCAACAATGGCCAGAATGTCACTCAGTCCATCATAATGCAAGTGAGGGTCTGAGCACTCATTATAGGAGATGGGTTCCATTATAGTCTATGGGCCCGTCATGTGTCACATGACTGATGGAGTAATGATCTCAGCACTGACACCCCGACTGATCGAAACATTTCACACGTCTGCATGATGTCAAAAGTTTTTATAATGACAGTCCAGGCTCTTGCACACATCCGTGTATGCCTCCATAAATGCACCGTCCATAACCACGATGTTGAAATTTAAAATAACGCCAATTATTTGCCATTAAATGGCGGCCATCCACTAAATTTCTACAGTGTGGGAACATAGCCTTTCTGTGTTTTCAATCTACTCCTGGTTTTAGTTGCAAAATACTGAGCAAAAATACTGTGTGTGAACCTAGATTTAGGCTGGGTTCACACCACATATAACACCGGCTGTTTTGTGACGGGTCACAGAGCGGCCGGTGTTACTGGAGATCATCCCGGATAGTACTGCAGTACTGGCCGGATGATCTTCATTTCTGCTGAATTCGGATGCAGGTGCACCAGTGAGCACCCGCATCCGAATTCACCACTGCACACAACGGAGCGTGTGGCCGGAGCCGCACGCTCCATTGTGTGAACTGCCATGTCTGTACGGCCGCAGAAAAATGACATGTCAGTTTTTCGTGCGGCTGGAGCTCATACTATGTGTATACGCTCCGTCTGGGATTCCATTCATTCCAATACAACGTGTTTTGCATAAATCGCGGCTGTTATTGCAAAATGCAACAACAGCTAAGAGTTATGCAAAACATATGTTGTGTGAACATGGCTTTAAGATGTAATCTGCCATTTTATACATCTACTAGTAGAAGAGAGAGAACACCATGCGGCGCACATAGCGTATTACTGCAGAACAAATGTGTGTAAGCGGCTAAACTTGCTGCTCACCTTGGGCGGTCATGCTACAAGCCCAACAACGCCAGTCACTTTAGCGGTGGTTTGCACACCTTGATGCCGCTTGCAGCCCTTTCAACGGAACCAGGAGACTTGGTACAATAATTCAGCAGCGAAGACAGCAACAAAGTAATAAAAAATCTTGTGACTTTATTACCTCCCTCTTGTGCAATGTTTTGCCTTACGTAATTTTTACTACTTTAGTGCTGCCTCTGCTGCTGCTCCGGAGGGGGTGCAGTCTGGTGAGGGGGTATTATCCTACCTATCACTGATACTGCTGCTCCGGAGGGGGTACAGTCTGGTGAGGGGGGCATAATCCTACCTATCACTGATACTGCTGCTCCGGAGGGGGTACAGTCTGGTGAGGGGGCATTATCCTACCTATCACTGATACTACTGCTCCGGAGGGGGTGCAGTCTGGTGAGGGGGCATTATCCTACCTATCACTGATACTACTGCTCCGGAGGGGGTGCAGTCTGGTGAGGGGGCATTATCCTACCTATCACTGATACTACTGCTCCGGAGGGGGTGCAGTCTGGTGAGGGGGGGTATTATCCTACCTATCACTGATACTACTGCTCCGGAGGGGTGCAGTCTGGTGAGGGGGTATTATCCTACCTATCACTGATACTGCTGCTCCGGAGGAGGTGCAGTCTGGTGAGGGGTTATTATCCTACCTATCACTGATACTACTGCTGCTGCTCCGGAGGGGGTGCAGTCTGGTGAGGGGGGGTATTATCCTACCTATCACTGATACTACTGCTCCGGAGGGGGTGCAGTCTGGTGAGGGGGTATTATCCTACCTATCACTGATACTGCTGCTCCGGAGGGGGTGCAGTCTGGTGAGGGGGTATTATCCTACCTATCACTGATACTACTGCTCCGGAGGGTGTACAGTCTGGTGAGGGGGTATTATCCTACCTATCACTGATACTACTGCTCTGGAGGGGGTGCAGTCTGGTGAGGGGGTATTATCCTACCTATCACTGATACTACTGCTCCGGAGGGGGTGCAGTCTGGTGAGGGGGTATTATCCTACCTATTACTGATACTACTGCTCCGGAGGGGGTGCAGTCTGGTGAGGGGGTATTATCCTACCTATCACTGATACTACTGCTCCGGAGGGGGTGCAGTCTGGTGAGGGGGTATTATCCTACCTATCACTGATACTGCTGCTGCTGCTCTGGAGGGGGTGCAGTCTGGTGAGGGGGGCATTATCCTACCTATCACTGATACTGCTGCTTCGGAGGGGGTGCAGTCTGGTGAGGGGGGCATTATCCTACCTATCACTGATACCACTGCTCCGGAGGGGGTGCAGTCTGGTGAGGGGGGCATTATCCCACTTGTGTCTGTGTCTGCTGCTTATATCTTTATTTTTGAGTCGGTACAATAGTTGAGAAGAAGTTTGCACTCTGGAGGTCCCAGTTGTGCAGGAGATCCGTGAGGCTTGGGCTCTGATCAGCTGATTGAGGATTCTCACATCAAAGATAATAGGTGTCGTATTAGACGTAGGAGTAAGATTTAAATCAATGGATGAGGCGTTTCTAAGGGAATCCTCAATAGATCTGATGATCTCATCTGATGAAACCCGTCATCCATTGATTAAAGTCTTACTGTTATATCTACTACAACTCCTATCATCTTTGATGTGAGAATCCTCAATCAACTGATCAGAGCCCAAGCCTCACGGATCTCCTGCACAACTGGGACCTCCAGAGTGCAAACTTCTTCTCATCACATACATACAGTATACATATATACTCAAATAGACATACTGCAGACATAAATGCTGTATACATATATACACAAATAGACACTGCAGACATACACACGGTATACATATATACACAAATAGACACACTGCAGACATACACACTGTATACATATATACACAAATAGACACACTGCAGACATACACACTGTATACATATATACACAAATAGACATACTGCAGACACACACACTGTATACATATATACACAAATAGACATACTGCAGACATACACAAACATGCAGACACAACACACCTTACATATATACATCTAATTATACTAACACACACAGACTCACCAACATAGATACACAGATACAAAAGCATGCAGATTACACATATAAACCATCTATAGAACTACATTACATAATATACACTATATACATCATAGAAAACACACACACACACACACATATATATATATATATATATATATATATATATATATATATATATATATATATACATACACATATCACTCACATGCATAAACACATGACACATGTACAGACACACGCTGATGACAGACAAGTATATACACACACACTCACATGTTCAGCAGGGCAGGAAGCTTCAGTCTTCTTGTCTCCATCTTCTCTTCTCCCTGCCTGGCAGCCTGCAGCCTCTCCCCATCTCCTGTGCACCGACTGCACACATAGCAACAGGAGAGTCACATGATTGCAGAGGGGAGGGGGGATGGAGGGGCACTGCTGCTGCTCTCCTGAAAGGCAGGAAGCTGAGGCCCAGAGCTGATGTAAGGAGCCAGGTGAGCAGGGGGGAGGGGAGGGCCAATGATTATACAAAGAACGGGCCCTGATGCCGTGCTGAACTCACCCCAGCGGTGTGGGAGCCAGCAGGGGGCCCCTTGAGCTCCAGATACTAGGCAGCTTCCACAGGGGAGGCCCCTCTCTGGCTTAGGGGAAGGGCCCTGCAAGAGGGAGGAGGGGGTGGGGCCCACCGGGGGATCCCCCGGCTCCCCGGTGGCCCAGTCCGACGCTGAACACAGATACATACATACACTCTCTAACATATACATATACACAGATACATATGTACACACTGACATATACATATACCCACAGATACATACATACATACACATATATACACAGACACATATGTTGGACAGCATATACAGTACAGTAGTAGTACAGTCAGTGCACCACCATCTCTCATACATTACAGTACTGTATAATACTGCTGGAGTGCATATACAGTAGTTTTAGCTCCAGACAGCCCCAGCTCATGCTAAAACCACAAGACCTCCAGGACTTCCTCTTTCTGGACGACAAAAAGAATCTTGTCAGCTTGCCAATTCCTAGGCAGACAAGCTCCTGAAGTAGCTACATACCATATCAATGCAATAATATAACCGTTTGTTGCGCACTTTTATCTGAAAATCAAGTTTATCCAATCATGTTATATCAAATATATACATGTGACTATGTAACCACTCCTGTATTCCGCGATTATAAAATGAGAAACATTTCTGATAAAAAGAGGAAGTTGTGTGCACACATCTGTGTCCTGTCTCCATGTGTTCTGTATTGGGGCTTCTAATACGGGCTATGTGGGCGCAGGCTAGTTAATTAGAACAGAGACAGTTAATTGATGCAAGGTGACTAAAAATAGACTCATCACCTTGACAATGGCGCCCAAACACCGCGGTACCAAAAGGCAAAGGAGGGATTTTTTACCCCTGATGACGGCCGACGCCCTGGTGTCCAAGATGATCCTAGACTGTCTGAAACTCAGAGCCTGATCACCTCCACTGAAAACGGTAAGTTTACTGATTTTATGAATCTGTAACTTATCCGTATCAGACAGCCTTAGGCGACCCTGTCGACCCCCAGTGGTTGCCTTTATTAACGACGAGGTGTCCCTCCAGCCTGTGGTACTGTCCAAGAACCCTTACATGTATTCATATACATGTATAACTTGTCGTTACCAATTAACTGTCGTCTGATAACTTGATTTAAACCCTAGCAGCACGTGGTGGCTGGATAGTATGGTGTTTTCATTTACTGCTTTAGCTCTGTCTTTCTAGTTTACCAGAACTGATAATTGCATAGTTATAGTGATATAGTGGTGACAGCACAAAATATTTCTTTCACTGCAGAGATTACAATTGTGACTGTAATAGTTGTCTTTCGTCCTTGGCTCCAACCAGTGGATTAGCCCTGGTTGTGGTGTCACTGGATAAGATCAGTTCTGAAGATTAATAATTGAGTGGCTGCATGTAATTTTGTGTTAAGTAGGTCCTGTAAAATGTTTGTGATTTTTGAGACTGGCTCCACTTCCCCTTTTCCCTTGATGTAGTTGATGAAGGTGGCTTGCGCATACTCCGCCGGTCACAGTCTAAGGATTAGCCCAGATTGTTCCGGAGAGGAAAGGTCAGAACTCTATCCGATCCGAAGTCATGCCAGAGATGCACGAAATAGGGAAACCAGTCATCCGTGCTGGAAGGGAGGTAGAAACCCGTAATGCGATGGAAAGCTTGCGGTCCGTGTTTACTCCCAAGAGTAAACAAACTGTTGAAAATGAGAGCCCAGTCAAGCATGTTAACAATGTAAAATAATTGATGGGATTGTGTAATATGCATAAGGGATGTATCACATTAAGAAAGACGTGCCACCACCTTATAATGGCGTCCAGCCTTAATGTTGGGAGTGTCCAAATTGTCACCAACAGAATCCACCCTCTGCTGACTATTGTTGTAGCTGTGGAAAAGGATGCCCCAATCCTGCCCCATCTTGCACACCTACACCATCTGCCCCTGTTTGAGATGAGCTTCCTGTATTCAGCAGCCATCTTGATTCACCACAGCCCAGTACACCCACTCTTCCTTTATCTGGTGGCCATATTGAAACACTCAATACTTCCCCTTCTGTCACAGTCAAAGATTCCAGTTCCGGTAGCCATGTTGAAACACCAAAGGCCGCTACTTCCTCTACACCTGCTCCGGTGGCCATTTTGGGACACCCAAGGGGCCTACTCGAGATCCATTATACCCATTTTTAACTGCCTCAGGAGCTAATTTTGTACCTGCCACAAACCTGGCCCCTCTCATGATAACGCAACACCAATATGAAAATACTCTGCTGACTCCTCAGCAATTGAAAAAGGAAACTGAAACCCCAGGAAATACTCTGGTCACTCCTCAGCAGTTAGAAGAGGGAACTGAGATCTCAGCGCAAGCTCAGCTTGAGCTAACACAAGCTGAGAGATATGCTTTCTCCACTACCCCTGAAATACTGTAGCTTCAGAACCAGGAGATTCAGCACAAGAAGCTGACTCATATCGACCTATCACCCCGTGAGATGTTACTACTAGGGGGCCCCCAAAACCTGCCGTGATTTTGACAACATGTCTGCTCCTTTTACTCCAATTTATACAGCACCTTTATGGAACACAGGAACTACCCTTAATATAGGTGTAGGAGACATTGCACGTCAAGGTACTACAACCATTGTAAACCCTGCTAATGGTGGACTGAAACACTTAGGGGGAGTAGCAAAACATATTGTGCAGCTAGGGGGCACACAGATACAGGCAGAAAGTGATGATTACATCCTGGCAAAAGGGGTACACACCCTACCAGTTTCTGAGACTGCTTTAACTGGACCAGGCAAACTATCTTGTCTCTGCATCATCCATGCTGTGGGCCCTATATATGATGCCCGATGTCATGATGTGTCTGTCTATTTATTGAAACAAACCATACACAACATTCTGGATGTGGTTAAAATTAAGAGATTTAAATCTGTCTCTTTACCTCTAATTTCTGCTGGATTCTTTGGCTTTCTTATGTTATCCTGTGCCTCCACAATTCTTTCTGCAATACTGGAACATAACCCTATTCCCACATTGGGGGAAGTCCGGATTGTTGTGCCCTTACCTAAAACGCACATCTACTGGTGGAGACCTGGAAAGATATTACTTTGCCCAAGACTCCCTTTTGGCCTTCAAAAATTGCTGTGCAGAATGTGATGGCTCCCTCTCATAACCCGATGGAAGAGGAATTAATTCCAGGTCTGCCACCAACACCACCACTACAACCTCAACTACAGTCACCATTACCTTTGATCGAAATGCAATTTCCACCACCACCAGAGACACAGCTACTACCGCCACCACCACCAGCATCACCAGCAGCAGAGACACGACTACCACAGCCACCTCCACCAGCATCATTGCCACCACCTGACCCTACTCTATTGCAACAAGAGCATCCTCGATATGTACCTTTCACTCCAACTCAGATTCCTTTGTGAAGGGTCTATTGTACCCCATCAGGAAGAAACTAGAAGAATCCAGACCGGAATATGTGGACTTACCTGAGAATAAAGTCTTGCTCATTGCCAAAGCCATTGAGAAGCAAAGAACTAAAACTGCTCCTCCAAAGAAAGCTGGAACCAAAGTGGCTGTCTTGCAAGAAATTCCTGTTATTGATGCCTCAGGAGCATCCAAAACTGAGACAATAATGATTAATCAACCTGTACAACTCTATCCTGGAAACCAATACTCTGGACCCCAACAATTTCAGCCCCCACAAGTAAAATATACCACACCCCCGAAACCAAGGATTATCATTTGCAATTATTGTGGAAGGCGTGGACATATTCAGAAGAATTGTCATTTCTTCAATTGCAGAAGTCAGGATACCCCAAATCCCAACATCAGAACTATCCTCAGGGACGCTACTAATCAAGCACCTAATCAAGGATGCTACCAAGACTCCTTTCCTCCTCCTCTTCCTCGTAACTACAACCATCGTGGTCCTTCTCCTCAAGATGACTTCTATCCTGGACAACTATAGGATTTTGGCAAGCCTGCATTTGCTATTTTCACCAATCTCTCCAATGTCCCCAATTACCAATCCGGCCCTGTTCTTACAGTTAAACTTATAGTGAATGGTCATGAACTTCCTTTTATAGTGGACACAGGTGCAGCCAGATCTGTACTAAAGACTTCTGATACACCTGGGGTCATTCTCTCTCCGGATTTTATTCCTTGTGTTGGAGTAGATGGAAATCCTACCAAGACACATCTTACCTATCCAGCACCTGTTGGTCATCAAAATATACTATCTAGACTTCTTGTCTCTCCCTCCTGCCCAACCAATCTATTGGGTGCAGACCTTCTACAAAAAATAGGAACTACTATCAGATATGACTCTTCTGAAATGTATCTGGACTTGGAGAATACTCCCTCATCTGAAGAATTGTGTGCCCTTCAAGCAGTTAATACACTTGTGATCCTCCCAAGCCTGGAGACGTCTTTTCCTCCTGAAGTATTACCCTTGATTCCTGAAAGTCTTTGGTCCACAGGTCCTGATGGCATCGGTTTGCTCCCTGTTGCACCTGTCAGTGTTTTTCTCAAAGAAGGAGCGTCGCCACCCCGCTTACCGCAGTATCCTTTAATGGCTGGACAAGAAAAATCCTTGGAAAAGCAAATAGACACTTTCTTGAAAAAATGAGTACCCATCCGATGTATATCTCCAGCAAACACTCCTCTGTTTCCTGTCAAGAAAAGAACTGCACCAGGTGAACCTACTAAGTACCATTTGGTTCAAGATCTCAGAGCTGTGAATGCTGTTACTGTTTTAGAGACCCTCTGTGGTACCAAATCCCCACACCCTTCTCAGCCAAATCCCTCCTACTGCGGCTTGCTTCACAGTCATAGATTTAGCCAACGCGTATTTCAGCATTCCTCTGAGGGAGGACAGCAGATACCTATTTTCTTTTACATATCGAGGGGCCCAATACACCTGGACTAGATTGCACCAAGGAGCCCAAAACTCTCCTAATCAATTCACTCAGGCTCTTCAGATTTGTCTGCAAACTTGGATTTTGGCTCACCCAAAGGTAACCCTTTTACAGTATGTGGATGACCTACTCCTATGTGCTCCAGATGAATCTGTATGCAACACTCCATCAGCCTTCTACAACACTTGGCGTCCATAAATTACAAAGTTTCTAACTCCAAACTTCAGTGGTGCCTCAAGAAAGTTGTCTTCCTTGGTCATTGCATATCACAAGGTTTTAAACACCTCACTGCAGAAGGCAAGAAAGCAGTACAGGCCATTCCATTACCGAACACCTTGACGCAGCTTCAGGCTTTCCTTGGCTTGATTACATATTGTCATCAGCGGATCCCCAATGCTTCTGCTCTTATGCAGCCTCTTTACGACTCATTTCAAAGCATTGTGGCTATGAGAAGACTGGCCCCTGAAGCCGAAGAATGCTTCTGGAAGCTAAAACAGCTGATCTTGGAAGCCCCTGCTTTAGGGATTCCTGATTACAATCAGCCTTTCTACCTTTTCATCTCAGAAGATTAGGGCCATGCTTCTGGAGTCTTGGCTCAGAAACATGGCCATCGGATGAGGCCTCTTGGCTACTACTCATGTAGACTAGATCCGGTGGCACGTACTGCCCCCACGTGCCTGAAGGCCATTCTAGCAGCTCAAGTCCTTCTGGATAAGACTGAAGATATCATTCTAGGTCATCCAGTCACTATTCTTGCTCCTCATGATCTTCAAGCAATTTTGAAACAATCTCAACAACCTCACCTTTCTATGCAGCGCAACATTCGTCTGCAATGTTCTCTACTTATGCCTGAAAACGTCAGGTTGAAATGGTGTACTCTTTTCAATCCGGCAACTCTGCTTCCTCTCTCAAGGGGGGACTATCAGCCAGACTATGAAGACATACCCCCTAGTCAAACACTTCACGAGAGAAGTAGTGATGATGACTACCATGATTGCCTTAAACAAATGGAGGCAGAAACTTCACAACCCTCCACTGTCTCTGCTTCAAAACTGGATAATCCTGATTACATTTTCTTCACTGATGGTTCAAGATACGCAGATGAAAGGGGACAATTCCATACCGGTTTTGCTGTGGTTACCTCATCAGAAACTGTGCAGGCAGCTCCCTTACCTTCTAGGATGTCGGCCCAGGAAGCTGAATTCAGGGCCTTGACTGAAGCCTGCCGGCTGGCAGAAGGGTAGACCGCCAATATTTACACGGACTCAGCCTACGTGCATGGAAAAGCGCATTATTTTGGCCTGAAGTGGGCCCTGCGAGGTTTCCAGACAGCTAGTGGAACACCCATCAAGAACCATGAAGCCGTCAAGACTTTGATGGAAGATCTCCATCTTCCAAATCAAGTAGCCATTTTGAAGATAAAAGCTCATGGCAGAACAGAGAAAGAAGAAGCCAGAGGCAATCATAGAGCAGACCTGGCAGCAAAAGCTGCAGCACTTCTTCCACAGGTTCGAGAGGAATCAGAGGTTGGCATTGGCATACATGTGTTGACAAGAGCAGGAAAAAAGAAGAAAGAAGAGGGAGAAACCAAACAACAAGGAATACCAAATCCAGGCATTACTCTACTGAAGCAATTTCAGACTCAAACAGGCCCAGAAGAAAAGAAGGAATGGGAAAAGCAAGGAGCTGAGATTCAACAAGATAGATTCTGGAGAAAAGGAAAGAGACTTTGCCTACCAAGAGTCTTGTATCCCGCAGTGGTACAATGGGCCCATGGAGTTACCCATCAAGGAAATAATCAGATGATCTCTGCAATTGCTAAATTATATCTAGCACCTGGGATCTCCAGTACAGCAGCCACTTATGCTAAAAGTTGTGACATCTGTAACACTTGTAATCTAGGAGGCACAATACCTACCCCGAAGAAACACCTGGCCAAGCCACTCTACCCATTTCAGAGAATCCAAATTGATCATATGGAATTACCAAAAAGTGGGAAGTATAAATACATTTTAGTAGTGGTGGACATGTTCTCAGGATGGACAGAGCCTACCCAGTCACCAATATGACAGCCAAACTCACAGTTAAAAAACTTTTGACTGAGCTAGTCTGTAGATTTGGGGTCCCAGAGGTCATTGAAAGTGACCAAGGCCCAGCCTTCATCGTAGATGTAACCAGGGAGATTTGGAAAATGGTAGGGGCAGATCTAGGCCTACACACTCCCTATCACCCTCAAAGTAGTAGGAAGGTAGAGAGGATGAATGCCACTCTGAAAAATAAGATCCTAAAAGCCAGCAACGAACTGTCCCTTTCCTGGCCTGAGATATTACCTATTGCTCTATATACTGTTAGGAACACCCCTAGGCAATTCACTGGCCTCACCCCATATGAGATCCTGTTTGGTGGTCCCCTAGGCTTGGAAGTTACTATCCCCAACAATTGACAACAGGAAATGATAGTCTTGTTAAGTATGTTGTGAATCTGTGTAATGAGTTGAAAATAACACATGTTGCAGTCTTTTCCTCTATTCCAGACCCTGAAGCTGACCAAAGTACTCACTCACTTCAGCCAGGCGATTTTGTGGTCGTAAAGAAGCACGTCGGAGACGCTCTAGAACCCTGATTTGAAGGTCCATTTCAAGTGCTTCTGGTGTCCCCAACCTCTGTGAAACTTGAGGAAAAATCCACCTGGGTCCACGCTTCACGCATGAAAGTGTCTGCCGCCTGTCCTTCACCATGAAAAACACATAGGGCCACATGTATCATCCAGCGAACGGATGATTTTCGGCGGAAAGTGCCGATTTGCTTATTTTTTTATACGCAAATGGCCGATTTGCGAATAAAATATTCGCAAATCAGCACTTTCCGCCGAGTACGCCAGTGGGCGGAAAAGGGGCGGAAAGTGGGCGGAACGGAGGGCGCGGACTCAGATTCCGCGCGATTTACCATCCGTTCCGCCAAAATGTACGCCGAAAACCTACTCCAGTCCTCAGCTGGCGTAGGTTTTCGGCGGTGCGCAACGGCGCGCACGGGATTTATGTAGAGGCAGTCCGCCTCTACATAAATCTCCGTAGCGCCGGAGCTGCGGGGGCATTTTTACGCCCGGCGTAAAAAACGCCGGACTTAATAAATGCCTCCCATATATCCTTTTCATGTTATGTTTGGTTTGGGTGGGGGTGAGGACACAAGAAGCAGCCTTTGAGTCAATCTTTCCCTGGCTGACTATAAACAAAAATGTGGCTTGGATAAACTATGTGTATTACAATCAACAGAGGTTCATTAATTATACTCGGGATGGACTTCAAGGTTTGTCAGAGCAAGTAGGCCCTACTTCCATTGTGACCTTCCAGAATAGAATGGCCCTAGACATGGTGTTAGCAGAGAAATGAGGAGTCTGTAAGATAATACAAGGTGCCTGTTTTATTGTACTTGTATACCAGACAATACTGGGCCTAATGGGAAAATGACTCTGGCTATTGAAAAATTAGATGACCTGTCTGCTGAGATTAAGAACTCAGGGGTGACTGATCCATAGAATAAATATTTTTCTTGGATGAGTGGATGGCAGAAATGGTTGGCACAAGCAGGAATAGTACTAGGCATTGTTTTGCTAGTCCTATCGATCATGCTATGTATTATGCCTTGCATTAAGAAACTAATTTCCAAAGGTATAGATGAAGCCACACCTGCTCTAGCCTACTTAGAGGATGATGGTTTCACCTGCATGGAAGAAGACACTGCTAAAAAAACTATGATTCGCACCGATTATGCACTGTAAATGAAGTACAAGAAAGCACAAAAATAAAGGACAACTATAACCTTAGTCCAAATAGTAGACCCCTTTAGGGTAAAAATTTAGGGACATAATAGGGAAAGAATAGAATCTGATTTCCTTTGCAGAAGTCCACTACAAAGGGAGGTTATCCAGAAGGGATAAGCTGTCTCCACCGAGAAGGGTGATTGTTCAAAACAATCTGTGGCCGAAGAATCCAATCCAATTCCCCTTTCCTTTCCCTCTCCCGGCAAAGAGACAGATTTCAGGAATGTATCTGCTAGGGACAGTGATGCGTAAGATTAAATCAGGGAAAGGGTAAGGATAAATCTATCAATCCAGTTGTCCTAATAAGAAGTTCTTCAATTGTTTTAATTGTCTAACATAATCATTAAATGCTTAAGGTGATTTTTAATGTTTCTAGGGGGGACTGTCAGGGTCGGTATAGATTATGATTATAGAGAAACATTTCAATCTGTTATGAATCTTAATAGTTAATTCAGATATGTTTTAGCTCCAGACAGCCCCAGCTCATGCTAGAACCACAAGACCTCCAGGACTTCCTCTTTCTGGATGACAAAAAGAATCTTGACAGCTTGCCAATTGCTAGGCAGACAAGCTCCTGAACTTGCTATATACCATATCAATGCAATAATATAACCGTTTGTTGCGCACTTCATCACCTTGTCTCATCACCTTGACAGTAGTACAGGCAGTGCACCACCGTCTCCCATCCTGTACTGTATAAGATTGCTGGAGTGCATATACAGTAGTAGTACAGTCAGTGCACCACCGTCTCCCATCCTGTACTGTATAAGATTGCTGGAGTGCATATACAGTACAGTAGTAGTACAGGCAGTGCACCACCATCTCCCTCCTGTACTGTATAATACTGCTGGAGTGCATATACAGTACAGTAGTAGTACAGTCAGTGCACCACCGTCTCCCATCCTGTACTGTATAAGACTGCTGGAGTGTATATACAGCACAGTAGTAGTACAGTCAGTGCACCACCGTCTCCCATCCTGTACTGTATAAGATTGCTGGAGTGCATATACAGTACAGTAGTAGTACAGTCAGTGCACCACCGTCTCCCATCCTGTACTGTATAAGACTGCTGGAGTGCATATACAGTACAGTAGTAGTACATGCAGTGCACCACCGTCTCCCATCCTGTACTGTATAAGACTACTGGAGTGTAGATACAGCACAGTAGTAGTACAGTCAGTGCACCACCATCTCCCATCCTGTACTGTATAAGACTGCTGGAGTGCATATACAGTACAGTAGTAGTATAGTCAGTGCACCACCATCTCCCATCCTGTACTGTATAAGATTGCTGGAGTGCATATACAGTACAGTAGTAGTACAGTCAGTGCACCACCATCTCCCATCCTGTACTGTATAAGACTACTGGAGTGTATATACAGCACAGTAGTAGTACAGTCAGTGCACCACCGTCTCCCATCCTGTACTGTATAAGATTGCTGGAGTGCATATACAGTACAGTAGTAGTACAGTCAGTGCACCACCGTCTCCCATCCTGTACTGTATAAGATTGCTGGAGTGCATATACAGTACAGTAGTAGTACAGGCAGTGCACCACCATCTCCCTCCTGTACTGTATAATACTGCTGGAGTGCATATACAGTACAGTAGTAGTACAGTCAGTGCACCACCGTCTCCCATCCTGTACTGTAGAAGACTGCTGGAGTGCATATACAGTAGTAGTAGAGTCAGTGCACCACCCTCTCCCATCCTGTACTGTATAAGACTGCTGGAGTGCATATACAGTACAGTAGTAGTACAGGCAGTGCACCACCATCTCCCTCCTGTACTGTATAATACTGCTGAAGTGCATATACAGTACAGTAGTAGTACAGTCAGTGCACCACCATCTCCCATCCTGTACAGTGCTGTATAAGATTGCCGGAGTGCATATACAGTACAGTAGTAGTACAGTCAGTGCACCACCATCTCCCATCCTGTACTGTATAATACTGCTGGAGTGGATATACAGTATAGTAGTAGTATAGTCAGTGCACCACCATCTCCCATCCTGTACTGTATAAGATTGCTGGAGTGCATATACAGTACAGTAGTAGTACAGTCAGTGCACCACCATCTCCCATCCTGTACTGTATAAGATTGCTGGAGTGCATATACAGTACAGTAGTAGTACAGTCAGTGCACCACCATCTCCCATCCTGTACTGTATAAGACTACTGGAGTGTATATACAGCACAGTAGTAGTACAGTCAGTGCACCACCGTCTCCCATCCTGTACTGTATAAGATTGCTGGAGTGCATATACAGTACAGTAGTAGTACAGGCAGTGCACCACCATCTCCCTCCTGTACTGTATAATACTGCTGGAGTGCATATACAGTACAGTAGTAGCAGGGCCGCCGATAGGGCAGTACAACCGGTACTGCCGTATGGGGCCCGGACCATTAAGAGACATGGGGGGGGGCCCGGCGGGCCCGCCGGCCGCCGCCTCCCGCCCGACCGCTACCCCCCCACCCCGACCGCTACGCTAGGGGGGCCCGCACGGCCCCCCTTGCCACCTGGGGGGGGGGGGGGGGTTGTGCCGCTTCGGTCCGGTGAGCTTCCGGCACACGCTGCCTCTATCACTGGCCGGAAGCTCACAGCTGCAGCCCCCCGGTCCTTCTCTCCTGCTCGGCAGCGGCGCACGTGACGTCATCGCGCCGAGCAGGAGAGAAGTTCCTGGACCGCGGGGCTGCAGCTGTGAGCTTCCGGCCAGTTATAGAGGCAGCGTGTGCCGGAAGCTCACCGGACCAACGCAGCATGGGAAGGGGGGACCTGCCTCACCTGCCTCACCTGCCTCACCTGCCTCACCTGCCTCTGCTCCCTCACCTGCCTCTGCTCCCCTGGCTCCCCCGGCCGCTCCCTCTTCCCCCAGCCTCTCTTCCTGTACCCCCCCCTCCAGCCTCTCTTCCTGTACCCCCCCCTCCAGCCTCTCTTCCTGTACCCCCCCCTCCAGCCTCTCTTCCTGTACCCCCCCCCTCCAGCCTCTCCTCCTGTACCCCCTTCCAGCCTCTCCTCCTGTACCCCCCCTCCTGTACCCCCCCTCCAGCCTCTCCTCCTGCACCCCCTTCCAGTCTCTCCTCCTGTACCCCCTTCCAGCCTCTCCTCCTGTACCCCCCCTCCAGCCTCTCCTCCTGTACCCCCCCTCCAGCCTCTCCTCCTGTACCCCCCCTCCAGCCTCTCCTCCTGTACCCCCCCTCCAGCCTCTCCTCCTGTACCCCCCCTCCAGCCTCTCCTCTTGTACCCCCCCTCCAGCCTCTCCTCTTGTACCCCCCCTCCAGCCTCTCCTCTTGTACCCCCCCTCCAGCCTCTCCTCCTGCACCCCCCAGCCTCTCCTCCTGCACCCCCCAGCCTCTCCTCCTGCAACCCCCAGCCTCTCCTCCTGCACCCCCCAGCCTCTCCCCCAGCCTCTCCTCCTGCACCCCCCAGCCTCTCCCCCAGCCTCTCCTCCTGCACCCCCCAGCCTCTCCTCCTGCACCCCCAGCCTCTCCTCCTGCACCCCACAGCCTCTCCCCCAGCCTCTTCTCCTGCACCCCCCAGCCTCTCCTCCTGCACCCCACAGCCTCACCCAGCCTCTTCTCCTGCACCCCCCAGCCTCTCCTCCTGCACCCCACAGCCTCTCCCACAGCCTCTTCTCCTGCACCCCCCAGCCTCTTCTCCTGCACCCCCAGCCTCTCCTCCAGCCTCTCCTCCTGCACCCCACAGCCTCTCCTCCTGCACCCCACAGCCTCTCCTCCTGCACCCCAAAGCCTCTCCTCCTGCACCCCACAACCTCTCCCCCTAGCCTACCCTCCTGCACTCCCAGCCTCTCCCCCAGCCTTTCCGTCAGCACCCCCCCAGCCTCTCTGTCAGCACCCCCCAGCCTCTCTGTCAGCACCCCCCAGCCTCTCCTCCTGCACCCCCTAGCCTCTCCACCAGCACCTCCAGCTGCTCTCCCTGCCCCCCAGCTGCTCCTCCTGCCCCCCATCTTCTCCCCCTGCCCCATCTGCTCCTCCGCCTGTCCCCCATCTTCTCCCCCTGCCACTCCAGCTGCCCAATCTTCTCCCTGCCACCCTAGCTGCCACCTATCTGCTCCCCCTGCCTGCCACCCCAGCTGCTCCTCCTGCCCCCCATCTACTCCCCCTGCCACCCCAGCTGCTGCCCCCGAGCTGATCCCTCTGCCCCACATTGCTCCCTCTGCCCCCCCAGCTGCTCCCCCTGCCCCCATCTACTACCCCTGCCCCTCTCACCCCAGCTGCTCCCCCTGCCCCCCATCTGCTCCTCCTCCTGCCCCCATCTACTCCCCCTGCCCCCAGCTGCTCCCTCTGCCTCCCCAGATTCTCCCCCTGCCACCCCTAGCTGCTCCCCGTCACCCCAGCTGCTCTCCTTCCCCCTGTCACCCCAGCTTCTCCCCTTCACCCCAGCGGCTTCCCCTGGCACACCCAGCTGCCTCCCTTCCCCAGTCACCCCCAGCTGCCTGCTTGCAGACTAGTTGTGGTCGGAGAAGTCTTCTTGATTGCTGCGCCAGATGGAGAAGAAAGCAAGAAGCGACGGCAATCGGAGAAGACGTCACCGGTGAGTCATTAGTAACTGCACTGTAATCACTTCTATAGTGTGCAGAGCCTGTGTACCATTGGGGTCTAAATGGGTCAGTGTATTGTTTGCAGTAGTGTACTGACACAGCCCCGCAGTCACTACAGTACACTAGCGCAAACTTTTAAACTAGGACCCAACTACAACAGCCGCAGGCACTACAACTCCCAGCATATGCTGAGGGCTGCAGACTGTCAGTAAATGCTGGGAGTTGTAGTGCCTGCAGCTGTTGTAGTTGGGTCCTAGGTGCATTATACACTGGATGCTTTGTAGCATATAAGAATACATAGATCTGTGGGGGCTCAGTGCAGGGAAGTGACCCCAGAACATCACTAATAGGGGATAGGGGGAGATGTTTTTGTTCTATCCCCTATTAGTGATGTTCTGGGGTCACCTCCCTGCACTGAGCCCCCACAGATCTTTGTATTCTTATATGCCACAAAGCATCCAGTGTATAGGACCCAACTACAACAGCTGCAGGCACTACAACTCCCAGCATGTACTGACAGTCTGCAGCCCTCAGAGTATGCTGGGAGTTGTAGTACAGTGTAGACAGATGTATTGCTGGACCTTCAGGGCTGATGGTTGTCACCCACAGATTGCAGCCACCAGGAGCCTCTGCACACAGTGATTTATTACAGGGTTGTCCTCTCAGAGACTACAACTCCCAGCATACCCTGAGAGCTGTATAAATGTAGGGATTTGTCACAAATACAGATGAATTCAGGAAAGGAGCGGGTCAGCATGTCGTGTCTCACTGGTTCTATATTGGTGGGCCCCAGGTCCCCCAGTCCGACACTGGACAGAAGCGGCCCCCGAACTAAGACGTCCCCGGCCTCCTTCCTTCCTCCATCACATTTGTTTGATGAGAACAGCGGGCATCAAGCAGAGCGACACCCAAGTGCCAGGGTATATACCATGCATGTACAGTAATGGGGGGGGGGCACCTCAGCGTGCAAAGTGCCTAGGGCAGCATAAACTCTAAATACAGGCCTGGCTGCCGGCACTTCATACCAGCAGCCTATGGGAGGCCGGGCCGTGACCTCTCCGGCAGGCGTGATCATGTGACGTCATCACGCCTGCCGGAAGTCCCGTCCCTGCGGCTCGCAAGATGGAGCCCGAAGAGGAGGAAGAGCTGCTGCCTGCACAGCGCGGATTAGGTGAGTAGGATGTTTGTTTTTTTAGGGGCACCTCTGGGGGCATTATTAGTTCGAGGGGGGCACCTCTGGGGGCATTATTAGTGTATGGGGGCACCTCTGGGGGCATTATTAGCATATGGGGGCACCTCTGGGGGCATTATTAGCATATGGGGGCATTATTAGTTCATGGGGGGCACCTCTGGGGGCATTATTAGTATATGGGGGCACCTCTGGGGGCATTATTAGTATATGGGGGCACCTCTGGGGGCATTATTAGTATATGGGGGCACCTCTAGGGGCATTATTAGCTCATGGGGGCACCTCTGGAGGCATTATTATCTCATGGGGGCACCACTGGGGGCATTATTAGTGAATGGGGGCACCTCTGGGGGCATTATTAGTATATGGGGGCACCTCTGGGGGCATTATTAGTATATGGGGGCACCTCTGGGGGCATTATTAGTGTATGGGGGCACCTCTGGGGGCATTATTAGTGTATGGGGGCACCTCTGGGGGCATTATTAGTGTATGGGGGCACCTCTGGGGGCATTATTAGTATATGGGGGCACCTCTGGGGGCATTATTAGTATATGGGGGCACCTCTGGGGGCATTATTAGTGTATGGGGGCACCTCTGGGGGCATTATTAGTATATGGGGGCACCTCTGGGGGCATTATTAGTGTATGGGGGCACCTCTGGGGGCATTATTAGTGTATGGGGGCACCTCTGGGGGCATTATTAGTGTATGGGGGCACCTCTGGGGGCATTATTAGTTCATGGGGGCACCTCTGGGGGCATTATTAGTATATGGGGGCACCTCTGGGGGCATTATTAGTATATGGGGGCACCTCTGGGGGCATTATTAGTGTATGGGGGCACCTCTGGGGGCATTATTAGTATATGGGGGCACCTCTGGGGGCATTATTAGTATATGGGGGCACCTCTGGGGGCATTATTAGTATATGGGGGCATCTCCGGGGGCATTATTAGTATGTGGGGGCACCTCTGGGGGCATTATTAGTTCATGGGGGGCACCTCTGGGGGCATTATTAGTATATGGGGGCACCTCTGGGGGCATTATTAGTATATGGGGGCACCTCTGGGGGCATTATTAGTTCTTGGGGGGCACCTCTGGGGGCATTATTAGTATATGGGGGCACCTCTGGGGGCATTATTAGTATATGGGGGCACCTCTGGGGGCATTATTAGTTCTTGGGGGGCACCTCTGGGGGCATTATTAGTATATGGGGGCACCTCTGGGGGCATTATTAGTATATGGGGGCACCTCTGGGGGCATTATTAGTTCATGGGGGGCACCTCTGGGGGCATTATTAGTTCATGGGGGGCACCTCTGGGGGCATTATTAGTATATGGGGGCACCTCTGGGGGCATTATTAGTATATGGGGGCACCTCTGGGGGCATTATTAGTTCTTGGGGGGCACCTCTGGGGGCATTATTAGTATATGGGGGCACCTCTGGGGGCATTATTAGTATATGGGGGCACCTCTGGGGGCATTATTAGTTCTTGGGGGGCACCTCTGGGGGCATTATTAGTATATGGGGGCACCTCTGGGGGCATTATTAGTATATGGGGGCACCTCTGGGGGCATTATTAGTTCATGGGGGGCACCTCTGGGGGCATTATTAGTTCATGGGGGGCACCTCTGGGGGCATTATTAGTATATGGGGGCACCTCTGGGGGCATTATTAGTATATGGGGGCACCTCTGGGGGCATTATTAGTGTATGGAGGCACCTCTGGGGGCATTATTAGTGTATGGGGGCACCTCTGGGGGCATTATTAGTGTATGGGGGCACCTCTGGGGGCATTATTAGTATATGGGGGCACCTCTGGGGGCATTATTAGTATATGGGGGCACCTCTGGGGGCATTATTAGTGTATGGAGGCACCTCTGGGGGCATTATTAGTGTATGGGGGCACCTCTGGGGGCATTATTAGTATATGGGGGCACCTCTGGGGGCATTATTAGTGTATGGGGGCACCTCTGGGGGCATTATTAGTGTATGGGGGCACCTCTGGGGGCATTATTAGTGTATGGAGGCACCTCTGGGGGCCTTATTAGTGTATGGGGGCACCTCTGGGGGCATTATTAGTGTATGGGGGCACCTCTGGGGGCATTATTAGTGTATGGGGGCACCTCTGGGGGCATTATTAGTGTATGGGGGCACCTCTGGGGGCATTAATATTGGTGAACATATACAAATCAAACAGCCCCCCAGACCCTCGAAATTCAATAACCCCAAACGGGGCATTGCCTAGTACTCAACAGCATTCTGAATACAGGGGAACCCCTACCCCACTCTTGTATAAGTTTTAGTCTCCATCATAATGAGCCCCGCTGGGCTTGTAGACACGCTATAAATTGTACGTTGCAAGGGTGAATATAATGCACTGCATACAGAGCACAAGAGACGGCTATACAAGTAAGTGTCTGTATGGGGACATTTACATTGCACCTTGTTCACATTTAGTTTCTACAATTTTATAACTGTATAACAGAGGTTACATTTTAAGCCACTGGGGAAAATGGGGAATATGAGCCAGTTCTCTAGAATTGATCGGAATCAAATTATACCTCCCAGCAAGGCGTGGGGCGAACACACTATTTTTTTTTTATTAATGTGGGGGGCCCAGACACTTTGGTTGTATGGGGCCCCGAAATTCCTGATGGCGGCCCTGAGTAGTAGTACAGTCAGTGCACCACCATCTCCCATCCTGTACTGTATAAGACTGCTGGAGTGCATATACAGTACAGTAGTAGTACAGTCAGTGCACCACCATCTCCCATCCTGTACTGTATAAGATTGCTGGAGTGCATATACAGTACAGTAGTAGTACAGTCAGTGCACCACCATCTCCCATCCTGTACTGTATAAGACTACTGGAGTGTATATACAGCACAGTAGTAGTACAGTCAGTGCACCACCGTCTCCCATCCTGTACTGTATAAGATTGCTGGAGTGCATATACAGTACAGTAGTAGTACAGGCAGTGCACCACCGTCTCCCATCCTGTACTGTATAAGACTACTGGAGTGTATATACAGCACAGTAGTAGTACAGTCAGTGCACCACCATCTCCCATCCTGTACTGTATAAGACTGCTGGAGTGCATATACAGTACAGTAGTAGTACAGTCAGTGCACCACCATCTCCCATCCTGTACTGTATAAGATTGCTGGAGTGCATATACAGTACAGTAGTAGTACAGTCAGTGCACCACCATCTCCCATCCTGTACTGTATAAGACTACTGGAGTGTATATACAGCACAGTAGTAGTACAGTCAGTGCACCACCGTCTCCCATCCTGTACTGTATAAGATTGCTGGAGTGCATATACAGTACAGTAGTAGTACAGGCAGTGCACCACCATCTCCCTCCTGTACTGTATAATACTGCTGGAGTGCATATACAGTACAGTAGTAGTACAGTCAGTGCACCACCATCTCCCATCCTGTACTGTATAATACTGCTGGAATGGATATACAGTACAGTAGTAGTACAGTCAGTGCACCACCGTCTCCCATCCTGTACTGTATAAGACTGCTGGAGTGTATATACAGCACAGTAGTAGTACAGGCAGTGCACTACCATCTCTCATCCTGTACTGTATAATACTGCTGGAGTGCATATACAGTACAGTAGTAGTATAGTCAGTGCACCACCATCTCCAATCCTGTACTGTATAAGACTACTGGAGTGTATATACAGCACAGTAGTAGTACAGTCAGTGCACCACCATCTCCCATCCTGTACTGTATAAGACTGCTGGAGTGCATATACAGTACAGTAGTAGTACAGTCAGTGCACCACCATCTCCCATCCTGTACTGTATAAGACTGCTGGAGTGCATATACAGTACAGTAGTAGTACAGTCAGTGCACCACCATCTCCCATCCTGTACTGTATAAGACTGCTGGAGTGTATATACAGCACAGTAGTAGTACAGGCAGTGCACCGCCATCTCCCATCCTGTACTGTATAAGACTGCTGGAGTGCATATACAGTACAATAGTAGTATAGTCAGTGCACCGCCATCTCCCATCCTGTACTGTATAAGACTGCTGGAGTGCATATACACAGGGGCGGTCTTGGCATTTCTGGGGCCCCAAGCGAAGTTATGTCTGGGGCCCCCCCCTCGACACGCGTTCCAAAACAATAGACCACTGTGTGTTGCTCCCAGTAGTATATACCCCTTGTGCGCTACCGCCAGTAATATATACTCCTTGTGTGCTGCCCCCAGTAGTATATACCCCTTGTGTCCTGCCCCCAGTAGTATAAAGACCCCTGTGTGTTCCCCCAGTTATATATAGCCCCCCGTGTGCTCCCCCAGAAGTATATAGACCTCCTGTGTGCTGCCCCCAGTTGTATATACCCCTGTGTGCTCCCCCACTAGTATATCGGCCCCCTGTGTGCTCCCTCAGGGGTATTTAGCCCCCCTGTGTGCTCCCCCACTTGGATATAGACCTCCTGTGTGCTCCCCCACTTGGATATAGACCCCTGTGTGCTCCTCCAGTAGTATATAAACCCCCTGTGTGGTTCCCCCAGTAGTATATAGACCCCCTGTGTGCCCCACCAGTATTATATAGACCCCTTGTGTGCTGCCCCAGTAGTATACAGACCCCTGTGTGCTCCCCCAGTTATATATAGACCACCTGTGTGCCTCACAAGTAGTATATAGACCCCCTGTATGTTCCCCCAGTAGTATATAGACCCCCTGTGTGCCCCACCAGTAGTACATAGACCCCTGTGTGCTCCCCCAGTAGTATATAGCCCCCCCTGTGTGCTCCCCCACTTGGATTTAGACCTCCTGTGTGCTCTCCAATTTGTATATAGACCTCATTCTGCTGCCCCAAGTAGTATATAGACCCCCTGTGTGCTGCCCCCAGTAGTATATAGACCCCCTCTGTGAAGCCCCAGTAGTCTATAGCCCCCCTGTGTGCTCCCCCTGTTATATAGCCCCCCTGTGTGCTCCCCCTCCCATATAGTATATAACACAATAAAACAAACACTTATACTCACCTGGGTCCGGGCATCTCCTCTTCTCTTCACTCTTGTGGCCGCAGGAAGGGTTTTCCCTGCGATCACAAGAGGCCGCACTCCCCTTGTCCTGGCGCCGATGATCCAGTGATGTCACTGGAGCGCCGGCACCACAAGGACAAAGCTGCCACTTGTGACCGCAGGGAAAACACTTCCTGCGGCCACAAGAGTGACTGACAGGAAGGAGGCCAATGTCTCCCGCCCTGTCAGTGCTGCTGCATGTAACCATGATCGCTCATTGCGAGTGCTCATAGGTACAGTTCAGATGGCAGCAGCAAGCGGGGCAGCGGCCATGTCCAGCGGTCTTGAGCACAAGAGCGGGGCGTGGGGGCCCCCCTGGATGTTGGGGGCCCCAAGCGATCGCTTGGTATGCTTGGTGCCAAAGACCGCCACTGCATATACAGTACAGTAGTAGTACAGTCAGTGCACCACCATCTCCCATCCTGTACTGTATAAGACTGCTGGAGTGCATATACAGTACAGTAGTAGTAGTACAGGCAGTGCACCACCATCTCCCATCCTGTACTGTATAAGACTGCTGGAGTGCATATACAGTACAGTAGTAGTACAGTCCGTGCACCACCATCTCCCATCCTGTACTGTATAAGACTACTGGAGTGTATATACAGTACAGTAGTAGTACAGTAAGTGCACAACTATCTCCCATCAGTTACATTGCAGGGATGTTGGGGGGGGGGGGGCGGCATTATACAGTAAAGGATGAGTGAGGAGTTGGTGCCTACTGTCTGATCATTGCTGGTTCTGTTGAATGTTCCTTCATGCTTTTACTTTCTACAGAATTTTGAGTTTGATACCAACACCAACATTTTTCTTTCAATGCTTGATACCAATTCGATACTTAAATTATATAAAAAAAAACTTGCAAGAATAGAATTACCCCCCCCCCCCAGTCAAGTCCATACGAACCAATTTATGTTCCTTACATTTTTTTACTTGCCCTATTATGACTACTAACACTTTTAAATCTCTCAGCCTTGTATGATTATACTGCGAGGGGGCTTTTTCTAGCTGTGATCTGTAGTTTTATCCAGTACCACGTTTTTATGTGCTACTGAATTCACTTTCTTTTTCTTTCTTTACCGTGCGTGATCAGGAAGTTGATAATTTTATAGTATGGACAATAACACTTCAGCTATCAGGGGGATGATGGAGCTTGTAGACATGTAACACACACTTCAGCTATCAGGGGGGTGATGGGGGTTGTAGTCATGTAACACTTAAGCTATCAGGGGGATGGTGGGGGTTGTAGTCATGTAACACTTCAACCCCCATCATCCCCCTGATAGCTGAAGTGTTACATGACTACAACCCCCACCATCCCCCTGATAGCTGTAGTCATGTAACACTTCAGCTATCAGGGGGATGATGGGGATTGTAGTCATGTAACACACACTTCAGCTACAAGGAGATGATGGGGGTTGTAGTTGCACTATTCCTGCTGTCAGGGCATGGTGACCATGGTGTATATACTGTAAGAGCGGTCACACTATGGGGTATATACTGTAAGAGCGGTCACACTATGAAGTCTATACTGTAAGAGCGGTCACACTATGGTGTATATACTGGAAGAGCAGTCACACTATGGTGTATATACTGTAAGAGCGGTCACACTATGGGGTCTATACTGTAAGAGCGGTCACACTATGGAGTGTATATATTGTAAGAGCGGTCACACTATGGTGTATATACTGTAAGAGTGGTCACACTATGGAGTCTATACTGTAAGAGCGGTCACACTATGGTGTATATACTGTAAGAGCGGTCACACTATGGAGTATATAATGTAAGAGCGGTCACACTATGGTGTCTATACTGTAAGAGCGGTCACACTATGGTGTCTATACTGTAAGAGCGGTCACACTATGGTGTATATACCGTAAGAGCGGTCACACTATGGAGTCTATACCGTAAGAGCAGTCACACTATGGTGTATATACTGTAAGAGCGGTCACACTATGGAGTCTGTACTGTAAGAGCGGTCACACTATGGTGTATATACTGTAAGAGCGGTCACACTATGGTGTATATACTGTAAGAGCGGTCACACTATGGAGTCTGTACTGTAAGAGCGGTCACACTATGGAGACTATACTGTAAGAGGGGTAACACTATGGAGTCTATACTGTAAGAGCGGTCACACTATGGTGTATATACTGTAAGAGCGGTCACACTATGGTGTATATACTGTAAGAGCGGTCACACTATGGAGTCTATACTGTAAGAGCGGTCACACTATGGAGTATATACTGTAAGAGCGGTCACACTATGGCGTATATACTGTAAGAGCGGTCACACTATGGTGTCTATACTGTAAGAGCGGTCACACTATGGTGTATATACCGTAAGAGCGGTCACACTATGGGGTCTATATCGTAAGAGCGGTCACACTATGGTGTATATACCGTAAGAGCGGTCACACTATGGAGTCTATACCATAAGAGCGGTCACACTATGGAGACTATACTGTAAGAGGGGTAACACTATGGAGTCTATACTGTAAGAGCGGTCACACTATGGTGTATATACTGTAAGAGCGGTCACACTATGGAGTATATAATGTAAGAGCGGTCACACTATGGTGTCTATACTGTAAGAGCGGTCACACTATGGTGTCTATACTGTAAGAGCGGTCACACTATGGTGTATATACCGTAAGAGCGGTCACACTATGGAGTCTATACCGTAAGAGCGGTCACACTATGGTGTATATACTGTAAGAGCGGTCACACTATGGAGTCTGTACTGTAAGAGCGGTCACACTATGGTGTATATACTGTAAGAGCGGTCACACTATGGAGTCTGTACTGTAAGAGCGGTCACACTATGGTGTATATACTGTAAGAGCGGTCACACTATGGAGTCTATACTGTAAGAGCGGTCACACTATGGAGACTATACTGTAAGAGGGGTAACACTATGGAGTCTATACTGTAAGAGCGGTCACACTATGGTGTATATACTGTAAGAGCGGTCACACTATGGTGTATATACTGTAAGAGCGGTCACACTATGGAGTCTATACTGTAAGAGCGGTCACACTATGGCGTATATACTGTAAGAGCGGTCACACTATGGCGTCTATACTGTAAGAGCGGTCACACTATGGTGTATATACCGTAAGAGCGGTCACACTATGGGGTCTATATCGTAAGAGCGGTCACACTATGGTGTATATACCGTAAGAGCGGTCACACTATGGGGTCTATATCGTAAGAGTGGTCACACTATGGTGTATATACTGTAAGAGCGGTCACACTATGGAGTCTGTACTGTAAGAGCGGTCACACTATGGTGTATATACTGTAAGAGCGGTCACACTATGGTGTATATACTGTAAGAGCGGTCACACTATGGAGTCTATACTGTAAGAGCGGTCACACTATGGAGACTATACTGTAAGAGGGGTAACACTATGGAGTCTATACTGTAAGAGCGGTCACACTATGGTGTATATACTGTAAGAGCGGTCACACTATGGTGTATATACTGTAAGAGCGGTCACACTATGGAGTCTATACTGTAAGAGCGGTCACACTATGGCATATATACTGTAAGAGCGGTCACACTATGGCGTCTATACTGTAAGAGCGGTCACACTATGGTGTATATACCGTAAGAGCGGTCACACTATGGGGTCTATATCGTAAGAGCGGTCACACTATGGTGTATATACCGTAAGAGCGGTCACACTATGGAGTCTATACCGTAAGAGCGGTAACACTATGGTGTATATACCGTAAGAGCGGTCACACTATGGGGTATATACTGTAAGAGCGGTCACACTATGGTGTATATACTGTAAGAGCGGTCACACTATGGAGTCTGTACTGTAAGAGCGGTCACACTATGGAGACTATACTGTAAGAGCGGTCACACTATGGATTCTATACTGTAAGAGCGGTCACACTATGGTGTATATACTGTAAGAGCGGTCACACTATGGTGTCTATACTGTAAGAGCGGTCACACTATGGTGTATATACTGTAAGAGCGGTCACACTATGGGGTATATACTGTAAGAGCGGTAACACTATGGTGTATATACTGTAAGAGCGCTCACACTATGGAGTATATACTGTAAGAGCGATCACACTATGGTGTATATACTGTAAGAGCGGTCACACTATGGTGTATATACTGTAAGAGCGGTCACACTATGGAGTCGGTACTGTAAGAGCGGTCACACTATGGAGTCGGTACTGTAAGAGCGGTCACACTATGGTGTATATACTGTAAGAGCGGTCACACTATGGTGTATATACTGTAAGAGCGGTCACACTATGGTGTATATACTGTAAGAGCGGTCACACTATGGTGCATATACTGTAAGAGCGGTCACACTATGGTGTATATACTGTAAGAGTGGTCACACTATGGATACTATACTGTAAGAGCGGTCACACTATGGTGTATATACTGTAAGAGCGGTCACATTATGGAGTCTATACTGTAAGAGCGGTCACACTATGGTGTATATACTGTAAGAACGGTCACACTATGGAGTCTATACTGTAAGAGCGGTCACACTATGGAGTATATACTGTAAGAGCGGTCACACTATGGTGTCTATACTGTAAGAGCGGTCACACTATGGTGTCTATACTGTAAGAACGGTCACACTATGGAGTCTATACTGTAAGAGCGATCACACTATGGGGTCTATACTGTAAGAGCGGTCACACTATGGAGTATATACTGTAAGAGCGGTCACACTATGGTGTCTATACTGTAAGAGCGGTCACACTATGGAGTCTATACTGTAAGAGCGGTCACACTATGGTGTCTATACTGTAAGAGCGGTCACACTATGGTGTCTATACTGTAAGAGCGGTCACACTATGGTGTCTATACTGTAAGAACGGTCACACTATGGAGTCTATACTGTAAGAGCGGTCACACTATGGGGTCTATACTGTAAGAGCGGTCACACTATGGAGTATATACTGTAAGAGCGGTCACACTATGGAGACTATACTGTAAGAGGGGTAACACTATGGAGTCTATACTGTAAGAGCGGTCACACTATGGTGTGTATACTGTAAGAGCGGTCACACTATGGTGTATATACTGTAAGAGCGGTCACACTATGGAGTCTATACTGTAAGAGCGGTCACACTATGGCGTATATACTGTAAGAGCGGTCACACTATGGCGTCTATACTGTAAGAGTGGTCACACTATGGTGTATATACCGTAAGAGCGGTCACACTATGGGGTCTATATCGTAAGAGCGGTCACACTATGGTGTATATACCGTAAGAGCGGTCACACTATGGGGTCTATATCGTAAGAGTGGTCACACTATGGTGTATATACTGTAAGAGCAGTCACACTATGGAGTCTGTACTGTAAGAGCGGTAACACTATGGTGTGTATACTGTAAGAGCGGTCACACTATGGAGTCTATACTGTAAGAGCGGTCACACTATGGAGACTATACTGTAAGAGGGGTAACACTATGGAGTCTATACTGTAAGAGCGGTCACACTATGGTGTATATACTGTAAGAGCGGTCACACTATGGTGTATATACTGTAAGAGCGGTCACACTATGGAGTCTATACTGTAAGAGCGGTCACACTATGGCGTATATACTGTAAGAGCGGTCACACTATGGCGTCTATACTGTAAGAGCGGTCACACTATGGTGTATATACCGTAAGAGCGGTCACACTATGGGGTCTATATCGTAAGAGCGGTCACACTATGGTGTATATACCGTAAGAGCGGTCACACTATGGAGTCTATACCGTAAGAGCGGTAACACTATGGTGTATATACCGTAAGAGCGGTCACACTATGGGGTATATACTGTAAGAGCGGTCACACTATGGTGTATATACTGTAAGAGCGGTCACACTATGGAGTCTGTACTGTAAGAGCGGTCACACTATGGAGACTATACTGTAAGAGCGGTCACACTATGGATTCTATACTGTAAGAGCGGTCACACTATGGTGTATATACTGTAAGAGCGGTCACACTATGGTGTCTATACTGTAAGAGCGGTCACACTATGGTGTATATACTGTAAGAGCGGTCACACTATGGAGTATATACTGTAAGAGCGGTCACACTATGGGGTATATACTGTAAGAGCGGTAACACTATGGTGTATATACTGTAAGAGCGCTCACACTATGGAGTATATACTGTAAGAGCGATCACACTATGGTGTATATACTGTAAGAGCGGTCACACTATAGAGTATATACTGTAAGAGCGGTCACACTATGGGGTATATACTGTAAGAGCGGTAACACTATGGTGTATATACTGTAAGAGCGCTCACACTATGGAGTCTATACTGTAAGAGCGGTCACACTATGGTGTATATACTGTAAGAGCGGTCACACTATGGAGTCGGTACTGTAAGAGCGGTCACACTATGGTGCATATACTGTAAGAGCGGTCACACTATGGTGTATATACTGTAAGAGTGGTCACACTATGGATACTATACTGTAAGAGCGGTCACACTGTGGTGTATATACTGTAAGAGCGGTCACACTGTGGTGTATATACTGTAAGAGCGGTCACACTATGGTGTATATACTGTAAGAGCGGTCACATTATGGAGTCTATACTGTAAGAGCGGTCACACTATGGTGTATATACTGTAAGAACGGTCACACTATGGTGTATATACTGTAAGAACGGTCACACTATGGTGTATATACTGTAAGAGCGGTCACATTATGGAGTCTATACTGTAAGAGCGGTCACACTATGGTGTATATACTGTAAGAACGGTCACACTATGGAGTCTATACTGTAAGAGCGGTCACACTATGGGGTCTATACTGTAAGAGCGGTCACACTATGGAGTATATACTGTAAGAGCGGTCACACTATGGTGTCTATACTGTAAGAGCGGTCACACTATGGAGTCTATACTGTAAGAGCGGTCACACTATGGTGTATATACTGTAAGAGCGGTCACACTATGGAGTATATACTGTAAGAGCGGTCACACTATGGAGTCTGTACTGTAAGAGAGGTCACACTATGGTGTCTATACTGTAAGAGTGGTCACACTATGGAGTATATACTGTAAGAGCGGTCACACTATGGAGTATATACTGTAAGAGCGGTCACACTATGGAGTATATACTGTAAGAGCGGTCACACTATGGGGTATATACTGTAAGAGAGGTCACACTATGGTGTCTATACTGTAAGAGCGGTCACACTATGGTGTGTATACTGTAAGAGCGGTCACACTATGGTGTGTATACTGTAAGAGCGGTCACACTATGGTGTATATACTGTAAGAGCGGTCACACTATGGAGTATATACTGTAAGAGCGGTCACACTATGGGGTATATACTGTAAGAGCGGTCACATTATGGTGTATATACTGTAAGAGCGGTCACACTATGGTGTATATACTGTAAGAGCGGTCACACTATGGAGTATATACTGTAAGAGCGGTCACACTATGGTGTGTATACTGTAAGAGCGGTCACAATATGGGGTATATACTGTAAGAGCGGTCAAACTATGGAGTGTGTGCGATGCCCTGGCCCCTGGGGGCCACTTCCGCAGTGCTGGTGTTTTGAGCGGGCAATGACCGGGGCAGCTGCATGGTGTATACTTGTCACGGTATAGGCCTGAGGGCGACACAGCTGTAGGGCCGGTCTGTGGAATCTTCGGGTGATGATGGGCATGCGATTCCTCGCTGCACTTAGTCAGGGCACCAGTTAGTGGACACCAATGCCAGGGTTCAGTAACAGTGGTTTTATTGTAGATGAGGTAACTAGTAGCAACAGTTCTGTCCGGTTGCAACCGGGTATATAGCAGGCCTTGACAGGTAAAGCAAGAGTGATGCTGCATAGGCTGTGAGAATACGTGCCGGATGATGGGAGTAGGAGTATGAGAGAAAGTAGCGTCGTTGCTGGGTAGTTTAACTTGAGAAGAATACTTGCTGTGAATACTTGTAGCGATGATGAGAGATAACCGAATGACACCCAGATGAGAGAAGACTCCAGACACTTGAGCAGGCAGATACAGCCCAAGACTTGAATAGAGCAGAGCACCTGATCCACACTTCTAGGGGTGAAGTGGGAGCTGCAACATGTCCAACTCCTCTGAGGTAGGAGAGAGACGACACACACCCTCCTTGCTTGGAAGCAGGGGGAAGACTAACTTGTCAGCAGGAAGTGGGAGGTCACATGGTTGCTCCTGGCCAGAGCTAGTCGGCCATTGGAGGAACCATAGTTACAGAGCACTGGCACGGTCAAGTGATCAACAGCCTTGCATACCACTGTACAATATAATAATACACAGGAATATATAAGAATGTGCATGAGAATGCACATAACCAGAGAATACCAGGGAAAAACCAGCAGCAGTTGCAGTGCAAACAATTACCAGAACAGGCATTGACATAACAATAGAAAGGATCATAATAGAAGTAGTAGTCTGCATGTTCTGGGACACTGCAGTCTGACTGTAAGAGCGGTCACACTATGGTGTATATACTGTAAGCGCTGTCAAATTATGGTGTATATACTGTAAGAACGGTCACACTACGGAGTCTATACTTTAAGAGCGGTCACACTATGGTGTCTATACTGTAAGAGCGGTCACACTATGGGGTATATACTGTAAGAGCGGTCACACTATGGTGTATATACTGTAAGAACGGTCACACTACGGAGTCTATACTTTAAGAGCGGTCACACTATGGTGTCTATACTGTAAGAGCGGTCACACTATGGTGTATATACTGTAAGAGCGGTCACACTATGGTGTATATACTGTAAGAGCGGTCACACTATGGTGTATATACTGTAAGAGCGGTCACACTATGGTGTATATACTGTAAGAGCGGTCACACTATGGAGTATATACTGTAAGAGCGGTCACACTATGGTGTATATACTGTAAGAACGGTCACACTACGGAGTCTATACTTTAAGAGCGGTCACACTATGGTGTCTATACTGTAAGAGCGGTCACACTATGGGGTATATACTGTAAGAGCGGGCACACTATGGTGTATATCACGAACTGGAGAGAATGGAACCGCTGCACATCAAATCTATGGCTGATACTAATGCCGCTAGGCCTATATTAAAAATCAACACCAGAGTGTCTGTATATGAATTGATCAAGCCATATTGCCCTGTGTACCACCGCGCAGGTCCTCTGGTCCACACGGGTCCCTACGCTAACTCCACACCGTGTCGGTCAGCGACCGCCAACCCCGCAAAGCGTGCACGTGCAGGGAAGGGAGGCCATGGAACGGCCCTGCAACCCCAATGTCACAGGACCAGACCCAAAAAGCCCCACCAAAACCCAGCCAGCACCACCGGTGGGGAAGGCTGCCCCCAAACGACACAAGTATGGATATGGTATTACACTTACCATTGCTGCTCTCACAGAATGGGGAACACATAGGGTCCAGACATGTGAGCACAGGCATATCCTGCTAATTTTGGTCATGTGGGTCTTATAAAGGAGTGCTAGCTGTTCAGAGAGGGACAATTGCAAAACACGAACTGGAGGGAATGGAACGGCTGCACATCCCATCTATGGCTGATACTAATGCCGCTAGGCCTATATTAAAAATCAACACCAGAGTGTCTGTATATGAATTGATCAAGCCATATTGCCCCGTGTACCACCGCGCAGGTCCTCTGGTCCACACGGGTCCCTACGCTAACTCCACATCGTGTCGGTCAGCGACCGCCAACCCCGCAAAGCGTGCACGTGCAGGGAAGGGAGGCCATGGAACGGCCCTGCAACGGCCTTGCACTCCTCCTGGTGAGACCCACATGACCGCAATTAGCAGGAGACACCTGAGTGCTCATGGTTTTAATCCCTCCTGTCTGTCCCATTCTATCTTTGATAGCTATGGTGAGTGCAATACCTTATCCAGACTTGTGCTGTTTGGGGGCAGCTTCCTCCGCCGGTGGTGCTGGCTGGGTTTTGGTGTGGCATTTTTGGGACTGGTCCTGTGGCATGGGGGTTACAGGGCCGTTCCATGGCCTCCCTTCCCTGACTGTGCACGCCTGCGGGGGTGGTGGTCACTGACCGGCACAGTGTGGACTTAGTGTAGGGACCCATGTGTATCAGATACCTGCACGAGGTACATGGGGCAGTGTGGCTTGATCAATTCACATACAGAATTCTGATGTTTTTTATGCAGCCGAGAGGTACTAGTATCAGCCATAGGTGTGAGGTGCAGCACTCTTCTTCCCTGAACCGCACTATGGTGTATATACTGTAAGAGCGGTCACACTATGGTGTATATACTATAAGAGCGGTCACACTATGGTGTATATACTGTAAGAGCGGTCACACTATGGGGTATATACTGTAAGAGCGGTCACACTATGGGGTATATACTGTAAGAGCGGTCACACTATGGGGTATATACTGTAAGAGCGGTCACACTATGGGGTCTATACTGTAAGAGCGGTCACACTATGGGGTATATACTGTAAGAGCGGTCACACTATGGTGTATATACTATAAGAGCGGTCACACTATGGTGTATATACTATAAGAGCGGTCACACTATGGTGTATATACTGTAAGAGCGGTCACACTATGGGGTATATACTGTAAGAGCGGTCACACTATGGGGTATATACTGTAAGAGCGGTCACACTATGGGGTCTATACTGTAAGAGCGGTCACACTATGGGGTATATACTGTAAGAGCGGTCACACTATGGTGTATATACTGTAAGAGCGGTCACACTATGGTGTATATACTATAAGAGCGGTCACACTATGGTGTATATACTGTAAGAGCAGTCACACTATGGTGTATATACTGTAAGAACGGTCACACTATGGAGTATATACTGTAAGAGCGGTAACACTATGGTGTATATACTGTAAGAGCGGTCACACTATGGGGTATATACTGTAAGAGCGGTTACACTATAGTCTTTACTGTAAGAGCGGTCACACTATGATGTTTATACTGTAAGAGCGGTCACACTATAGAGTATATACTGTAAGAGCGGTCACACTATGGTGTATATACTGTAAGAGCGGTCACACTATGGGGTATATACTGTAAGAGCGGTCACACTATGGTGTATATACTGTAAGAGCGGTCACACTATGGAGTATATACTGTAAGAGCGGTCACACTATGGTGTATATACTGTAAGAGCGGTCACACTATGGAGTCTATACTGTAAGAGCGGTCACACTATGGTGTATATACTGTAAGAGCGGTCACACTATAGAGTCTATACTGTAAGAGCGGTCACACTATGGTGTATATACTATAAGAGCGGTCACACTATGGTGTATATACTGTAAGAGCTGCCACACTATGGTGTATATACTGTAAGAGCGGTCACACTATGGTGTATATACTGTAAGAGCGGTCACACTATGGTGTATATACTGTAAGAGCGGTCACACTATGGGGTATATACTGTAAGAGCGGTCACACACAGGGGTATATACTGTAAGAGCGGTCACACTATGGGGTCTGTACTGTAAGAGCGGTCACACTATGGTGTATATACTGTAAGAGCGGTCACACTATGGTGTATATACTGTAAGAGCGGTCACACTATGGGGTATATACTGTAAGAGGGGTCACACTATGGTGTATATACTGTAAGAGCGGTCACACTATGGTATATATACTATAAGAGAGGTCACACTATGGTGTATATACTGTAAGAGCAGTCACACTATGGTATATATACTGTAAGAGCGGTCACACTATGGTGTATATACTGTAAGAACAGTCACACTATGGAGTCTATATTGTAAGAGCGGTCACACTATGGGGTCTTTACTGTAAGAGCGGTCACACTATGATGTTTATACTGTAAGAGCGGTCACACTGATGTTTATACTGTAAGAGCGGTCACACTATGGAGTATATACTGTAAGAGCGGTCACACTATGGAGTATATACTGTAAGAGCGGTCACACTATGGTGTATATACTGTAAGAGCGGTCACACTATGGGGTATATACTGTAAGAGCGGTCACACTATGGGGTCTGTACTGTAAGAGCGGTCACACTATGGTGTATATACTGTAAGAGCGGTCACACTATGGAGTATATACTGTAAGAGCGGTCACACTATGGTGTATATACTGTAAGAGCGGTCACACTATGGAGTCTATACTGTAAGAGCGGTCACACTATGGTGTATATACTGTAAGAGCGGTCACACTATAGAGTCTATACTGTAAGAGCGGTCACACTATGGTGTATATACTATAAGAGCGGTCACACTATGGTGTATATACTGTAAGAGCTGCCACACTATGGTGTATATACTGTAAGAGCGGTCACACTATGGTGTATATACTGTAAGAGCGGTCACACTATGGTGTATATACTGTAAGAGCGGTCACACTATGGGGTATATACTGTAAGAGCGGTCACACACAGGGGTATATACTGTAAGAGCGGTCACACTATGGGGTCTGTACTGTAAGAGCGGTCACACTATGGTGTATATACTGTAAGAGCGGTCACACTATGGTGTATATACTGTAAGAGCGGTCACACTATGGGGTATATACTGTAAGAGGGGTCACACTATGGTGTATATACTGTAAGAGCGGTCACACTATGGTATATATACTATAAGAGAGGTCACACTATGGTGTATATACTGTAAGAGCAGTCACACTATGGTATATATACTGTAAGAGCGGTCACACTATGGTGTATATACTGTAAGAACAGTCACACTATGGAGTCTATATTGTAAGAGCGGTCACACTATGGGGTCTTTACTGTAAGAGCGGTCACACTATGATGTTTATACTGTAAGAGCGGTCACACTGATGTTTATACTGTAAGAGCGGTCACACTATGGAGTATATACTGTAAGAGCGGTCACACTATGGAGTATATACTGTAAGAGCGGTCACACTATGGTGTATATACTGTAAGAGCGGTCACACTATGGGGTATATACTGTAAGAGCGGTCACACTATGGGGTCTGTACTGTAAGAGCGGTCACACTATGGTGTATATACTGTAAGAGCGGTCACACTATGGAGTATATACTGTAAGAGCGGTCACACTATGGTGTATATACTGTAAGAGCGGTCACACTATGGAGTCTATACTGTAAGAGCGGTCACACTATGGTGTATATACTGTAAGAGCGGTCACACTATAGAGTCTATACTGTAAGAGCGGTCACACTATGGTGTATATACTATAAGAGCGGTCACACTATGGTGTATATACTGTAAGAGCTGCCACACTATGGTGTATATACTGTAAGAGCGGTCACACTATGGTGTATATACTGTAAGAGCGGTCACACTATGGTGTATATACTGTAAGAGCGGTCACACTATGGGGTATATACTGTAAGAGCGGTCACACACAGGGGTATATACTGTAAGAGCGGTCACACTATGGGGTCTGTACTGTAAGAGCGGTCACACTATGGTGTATATACTGTAAGAGCGGTCACACTATGGTGTATATACTGTAAGAGCGGTCACACTATGGGGTATATACTGTAAGAGGGGTCACACTATGGTGTATATACTGTAAGAGCGGTCACACTATGGTATATATACTATAAGAGAGGTCACACTATGGTGTATATACTGTAAGAGCAGTCACACTATGGTATATATACTGTAAGAGCGGTCACACTATGGTGTATATACTGTAAGAACAGTCACACTATGGAGTCTATATTGTAAGAGCGGTCACACTATGGGGTCTTTACTGTAAGAGCGGTCACACTATGATGTTTATACTGTAAGAGCGGTCACACTGATGTTTATACTGTAAGAGCGGTCACACTATGGAGTATATACTGTAAGAGCGGTCACACTATGGAGTATATACTGTAAGAGCGGTCACACTATGGTGTATATACTGTAAGAGCGGTCACACTATGGGGTATATACTGTAAGAGCGGTCACACTATGGGGTCTGTACTGTAAGAGCGGTCACACTATGGTGTATATACTGTAAGAGCGGTCACACTATGGAGTCTATACTGTAAGAGCGGTAACACTATGGTGTATATACTGTAAGAGCGGTCACACTATGGAGTCTATACTGTAAGAGCGGTCACACTATGGTGTATATACTGTAAGAGCGGTTACACTATGGAGTATATACTATAAGAGCGGTCACACTATGGTGTATATACTGTAAGAGCGGTCACACTATGGTGTATATACTGTAAGAGCGGTCACACTATGGAGTATATACTATAAGAGCGGTCACACTATGGTGTATATACTGTAAGAGCGGTCACACTATGGTGTATATACTGTAAGAGCGGTCACACTATGGTGTATATACTGTAAGAGGGGTCACACTATGGTATATATACTGTAAGAGCGGTCACACTATGGTGTATATACTGTAAGAGTGGTCACACTATGGGGTCTGTACTGTAAGAGCGGTCACACTATGGTGTCTATACTGTAAGAGCGGTCACACTATGGAGTCTATACTGTAAGAGCGGTCACACTATGGTGTATATACTGTAAGAGCGGTCACACTATGGGGTCTGTACTGTAAGAGCGGTCACACTATGGTGTAAATACTGTAAGAGTGGTCACACTATGGTGTATATACTGTAAGAGCGGTCACACTATGGTGTATATACTGTAAGAGCGGTCACACTATGGGGTCTGTACTGTAAGAGCGGTCACACTATGGAGTCTATACTGTAAGAGCGGTCACACTATGGTGTATATACTATAAGAGCGGTCACAATATGGGATATATACTGTAAGAGCGGTCACACTATGGAGTGTATACTGTAAGAGCGGTCACACTATGGTGTATATACTGTAAGAGCGGTCACACTATGGTGTATATACTGTAAGAGCGGTCACACTATGGTGTATATACTGTAAGAGCGGTCACACTATGGTGTAAATACTGTAAGAGTGGTCACACTATGGTGTATATACTGTAAGAGTGGTCACACTATGGTGTATATACTGTAAGAGCGGTCACACTATGATGTATATACTGTAAGAGCGGTCACACTATGGTGTATATACTGTAAGAGCGGTCACACTATGGTGTCTATACTGTAAGAGCGGTCACACTATGATGTATATACTGTAAGAGCGGTCACACTATGGTGTCTATACTGTAAGAGCGGTCACACTATGGTGTATATACTGTACGAGCGGTCACACTATGGAGTCTATACTGTAAGAGCGGTCACACTATGGTGTATATACTGTAAGAGCGGTCACACTATGGAGTCTGTACTGTAAGAGCGGTCACACTATGGGGTATATACTGTAAGAGCGGTCACACTATGGTGTATATACTGTAAGAGCGGTCACACTATGGTGTATATACTGTAAGAGCGGTCACACTATGGTGTATATACTGTAAGAGTGGTCACACTATGGGGTCTATACTGTAAGAGCGGTCACACTATGGTGTATATACTGTAAGAGAGGTCACACTATGGGGTCTATACTGTAAGAGCGGTCACACTATGGTGTATATACTGTAAGAGAGGTCACACTATGGGGTCTATACTGTAATACATGCTGATTTCCTGTTGATTAAAATTGAACTTTTAATGGTATGCTTAAAATCTGTAGTCATTTACAGGTGATAAATATAGAAAGTGAATTGTGAGTTTAAAAAGGCTCCGTGTTACCGTGCTCCAAGTTACTTTCTTTCACAGTTCTTCTCTGCACTCAGTCTACACCTCTTGGTGCTTTAGAGACTAGAAGGAGTCACTAAATATTTTTGAGTTTACCACAGAATGGGCGATAAGCACAAAACACGCTGTCCTGTTAAGACTCCCTCTTTTTTGTCTCAGAAAGAATACGCTACTAAGACTGCTGTTGTACTGGTAGTCAGGGCATAAGACCCTCCTAACTAGGGAGCGATTTTGTATGTACGCTCAGAACTGCCCGACCCCTTACTGACTATAGTAGTCTTACAACAGCAGTCATTAGTTTGATGTAGTACACGGAGCCTGTCTAAGAACCTGTTAGCCAACTAACATGTTTCGTCGATGCATGTCGACTTTTTCAAAGTACAGGCACTTAGCTTTTAAAAGACAGAAGTATTGAATCATACCTACCTTTGTGGTAAGGGCCAATAGCTCTATACTGTAATACATAGCAGCATTTCCTATGACCTATGATATGATTACAATTCTTTTAATCTGCTAAACCTCCTGTAATGTACAATATAGTTTTTTTCTTTTCTTTTTTTTCGTCTCCATTTTGATCAGTCACTGGAAAGTCTGTATATTTCTGCACTGTCCAGGAAACCACTGTCATCTCTGGAGCCATAACCCCCATCATCTATTACAGGAATATTACACATAGAAGTCTGTACTGTGTCTGTAGATGGGGAAGATGTGTCTACAGCAGTCACTATTCTCTCCCTTCTCCTTATAGATGAAAGTAGCACTTACTCATGACAATATAGTGGCCTGTCATATTCCCCTAGATCTTCTATACTACCAAACTTTTGGTAAAGTGACAATAACCCCCCGATGATGAGGTCTCCATCCTGGTAACGTGTCTCTAACAGATCTTTAACTTCTATCATCCTGAGATCACAAGCTTTTTGCATTGAGAGAAGCCATAGAAGCATCGATATCATAAGGAAAAGCAGCATCTCCTCCTAGGAATGGGATGAGGAAGAAGAGGAGAATAATATCTAAGTATTACAGGATGGAGGCAGAAAGAAGAGCAGAGACACAGAGCGTGCGGCAGCTGATAGGATCAGTGACATTATGGGGACTGCTCTCATCTCTCCTCTTCTTATACAGGATGATGGGACATAGGTTACACTGTCTGGTTACATCACACATTATTCTGGTCTGTTCCCTGATGACTGTGGCCGCATCCGTCTTTACTATAGAGAATTGTAGAGTAAGAAGCAGAAATATCCTGATCAGCCATCATTGTGTAATACAGATGTATTTCCATCTCCACAGCCCTGTACACAGATCCCCATCCCTCACAGTGACCCCGGCCTGCAGTAAGGCATTCTGTGGTGTATGCTCGAACCGGTCACTTGCCACATGGTATTGTGTGACACCACTACTGTGGTGGTTGGTCAGAGTATAGCTCAGCCAGATGGTAAGTGCCGTTTTGGCCGTTTATGGTGCACACCTGGCTTTATTTTAAGGTGGCGGGCTATACCCCTTCCCCTGTGGTCGGTGACCTGCTGGGCTGTGAGGGGTCCCTTGGGTACTTATCACGACGTCCGGAGTGGATATATGACCCTCCCGGTCTGTCGGTACCGCCACCCACAGAAAGGGGAGATGACCCCGGTGGACGGTGTTACTACTGTGTAGGTGCTTGAGCAATAATCACTGAGTCCCGTTATCATAAATAATCTCTTCTTTACTGAAGGAATACTTAGTACACCAGCTGACAATAGACTTCCGACTTGACCAGACAGAATCAGTGTTGAGAGCTTCCGAGGTGGACTAATAGTGCTGGCTTGGTTGCGCGCTGAGAAGAGTTTAAAGCTCAGAGTAGTGGAGAGGAGTAGGTCGTGAGAGTCCAAACCCAGTTTAGTGCTCTGCCGAAACTTTAGAGGAAGTAGAATACTTGAAAGTAGAAAAATACTTGTGCCCGTGTTTCGACCTCTGTCGTGATATCACCTATTTCCCTGCAGTGTCGGGTGACCCGTTCTAACAAGTTGACACAAGCCCCAGTCCTTGTTACCTGAGATGAGCAAGGTGGCCAAGATTACCTGGTTACACCTGTGCTGCGAGATAGAGTACGTAGGCTTCTAGCAACTTTGCTCTATCCGGATCAGTTTCTCTTGTTTCATGATACTGTCCTGCACTTTTAGAGATGTTCACGGCGTGGTTTGGGATGATCCCTGTCTTGTCCTCTCTTGAGTGGTTTAGCACTGCATAGTTAGAATAAGGGTTGCTTGTGAAGAAAGAGTCTCTGTGTCTCCCGCGTGCATCTGTCCACTACCACACTCCAGACTAGATTACACTGGACTTGTTCTCGTCCCTGACAGGGGACCTGGCAGAGCCAGGGCCCAGCTGAACTACAGCAGGGACTGTCTTGTCTTGATTCCTCTCTCTATCAAGACTTGGATGATACTGACTAAGTGTGTACTTCCTCTCTCCATGTGACAACTTCCTACAGGGTATGTAATAACTCCTGTGAGTGGTGGAGGAGAAAGTGTAGAAAAAAGGAGGACAGAGATAGGTGGAGAAAAGGAAGAGCTGTCATTGGTGCACAGATCACAAATAAACAGTAACCCCTTGCTCACTACAGCTGTGCAATATAAAAGTACAAAGATACATACTAGCGACATCTAGTGGCAAAAATTAGGTACAACTTCATCATCACTTTACTTTAAGTACAGGCTTTTGCGAGGGCCTGGACACCACATTACAATCTAACATACACTAAACACTGGGGACGATTCCATAGGAATCTGTAGATTTCTGGAGTTTGGGACGAGACTAGAGAACCCAAAGGAACACAAGCCAACTCCTGGTAGCTATTCCCCTCAGTCAGATATAAGTCCAAGGACCCCAGTGGTGCTATACGCAGATCCCCTCAGAGTGCGGAGACACCTGTATAAGATTTATGAACATAGAAAGTTAGTCTCTCCAGAATACACCTTCTTCATATAGTTAAAATATTATAAAATATGGTAGATCTTGCTGCATGTAGCAATAATACAAAATGTAACAGCAAATATAACACCTTCACAAGCGTACAAATAAAAATGATATATAATATATATATATGACATTTGCTAAATAGAAATATTAGCTCCCATTAGATAATATGGTGGTGTATCCTGTGTTGTACATAGAGTCCAGTCAGTAAGGTGGTTCTCTATCGGCAGCGTTTGCAGGGTCCTTAAAAGCCGTCTGGATACTTTCTATATTGTATATAATTCACATTTTGGGATCGTGCGGTTACTGTATCTATTGTAGAGAGGAGGCTCAATGGTGGTTAGACAATTGTTTGTATAATTCCAGCCGTCAGAGGGAGAGCGCTGCCAGACAAGCGTGCGTCCCAAGCAGCACAACAACGACATCGGTTACAGATGTGGGGACCCTCTCTCCGAACACGGCCTCATCCATATCAAGTGAGTAAGCCGCACACAGAGACCTGCAGGACGGGTGAGAGGTGGACTCCACCATTTCCATCTATCTACTAGAACTTTCCATTTGCCGCCAAAGTTTTGCTATAATACCTGCTATACCAACCATCACAACAAATCAGAATAATCTCTATGGGGGAGATTTATGAAACTGGTGAAAAGTAGAATTGTCTTAGTTGCCCCTAGCAACCAATCAGATTCCACCTTTCATTCCTCACAGACTCTTTGAAAAATGAAAGGTGAAATCTGATTGGTTGCCGGGGGCGACTGAGACAATTCTACTTTACACCATGTTTGATAAATCTCCCCCTAAATATTTAATGATGGCTGGAAGTAAGTATACAAACAATTGTCTAACCACCATTGAGCCTCCTCTCTACAATAGATACAGTAACCGCACGACCCCGAAATGTGAATTATATACAATATAGAAACTATCCAGACGGCTTGTAAGGTCCCTGCAAACGCTGCCGATAGAGAACCACCTTACTGACTGGACTCTATGTACAACACAGGATACACCACCATATTATCTAATGGGAGCTAATATTTCTATTTAGCAGTTTTGCTCCTATACTGTATGTGTGATGTCATATATAAGATTTTATTTGTATGTTTGTGAAGGTGTAATATTCGCTGTTACATTTTGTATTATTACTACATGCAGCAAGATCTGCCATATTTTATGATTTTTTTAATAATATTTTTAACTATATGAAGAAGGTGTATTCTAGAGAGCCTAGCTTTCTATATTTTTATATATAAACAGGTAGTGCACTTAAATTACACCCCTAAATACATTTATACAGTATATGTACACGTCCTGCAGTGTGTACATAGCTGTATACCTATATGTACACGTCCTGTAGTGGCTTTATACCTGTATATACATGTTTTCTAGTGGCTGTATACCTTTATATACTGTACATGTCATGTAGTGTGTACAGTCATGGCCAAAAGTTTTGAGAATGACATAAATATTATATTTTCCCATGATCTGCTGCCCTTTGGTTTTTATGTGTGTTTGTCAGATGTTTTTATCACATACAGAAATAGAATTGCAATCATATTATGAGTAACAGAAGCTTATACTGACAGTTAGATGAGTTACTGCAGCAAGTCAATATTTGACCCTTCTTCTTCAGGACCTCTGCAATTCTCCCTGGCTGCTCTCAATCATCTTCTGGACCAAATCCTGACTGATAGTTGTCCATTCTTGCACAATCAATGCTTGCATTTTGTCAGAATTTGTTGGTTTTTGTTTGTCCACCCGTCTCTTGATGATTGACCACAAGTTCTCAATGGGATTAAGATCTGGGGAGTTTCCAGGCCATGGACCCAAAATCTCTATGTTTTGTTCCCTGAGCCATTTAGTTATCACCTTTGCTTTATGGCAAGGTGCTCCATCATGCTGTAAAAGGCATCATTAATCGCCAAACTGCTCTTGGACGGTTGGGAGAAGTTGCTCTTGGAGGACATTCTGGTACCATTCTTTATTCATGGCTGTTTTTAGGCAAGACTGTGAGAGAGCCGATTCCCTTGGCTGAGAAGCTACCCCACACATGATTGGTTTCAGGATGCTTTACAGTTGGCATGAGACAAGACTGGTGGTAGCGCTCACCTCGTCATCTTCGAATAAGCTGTTTTCCAGATGTCCCAAACAATCGGAAAGGGGATTCATCAGAGGAAATGACTTTACCCCAGTCCTCAGCAGTCCACTCCCTGGACCTTTCCCCCAGTCCTCAGCAGTCCACTCCCTGGACCTTTTTCAGAATATCAGTCTATCCCTGATGTTTGTTCTGGAGAGAAGTGGCTTCTTTGCTGCCCTCCTTGAGACCAGGTCTTGCTCCAAGAGTCTCCGCCTCACAGTGCGTGCAGATGCACTCACACCTGCCTGCTGCCATTCCTGAGCAAGCTCTGCACTGCTGGTAGCCCGATCCCGCAGCTGAAACACTTTTAACCCCTTGCCGCAAAATGACGTTTGGGAAACGTGTAAAGCAGGTAGTTCCTGCAACATGACGTTTCCCAAACGTCATGCTTTCCCTGCCTCCCCCCCCAGGGCAGTTTCTAGGTCATTTTGGCAACAGGGCGAATCTTGATAAAAGCGCCCCCCCCCCTCCCCCCCGGTCAATTCAGCCCTGGGGCAGGAAGGGGGGTTACTTGGGTTACTAGGAAGAAGCAGTGTGAGTATTATGGCATAGAGCAGTGTTGCACCCCTACCAAATAATGTTCTACTTAATATAAAAGTGTCATTCAGTGACTCACAGGTGACGTCTTCTTTGATCTGAGGTGTCACTTTCCTTTTCCTCTTCCTCTTGCCCGGACCACCGTGATGATTTCTTCCAGCTACAATTCGTCTCTTCCCAACCTGCCAGACAAACATCTTAGGCTCTGCACATTTCCAGCAACTTCATTCCCTTTTCCACCTTATAGACTCCAAACTGTAGTAACTGTGCTGTTAGGTGCAGTAAAGTCAGTAGGTATGTGGGTGCCCCTTGTATGTAGGATCACCTGCTGTGCCTGTATATAACAATAATGTCCTCCTGCTGTGCCTGTATATAACAATAATGTCCCCCTGCTGTGTCTCCATATAGTTATAATGTCCCCTGCTGTGCACCCATATAGTAATAATGTCCCCTGCTGTGCCACCATATAGTAATAATGTCCCCTGCTGTGCCACCATATAGTAATAATGTCCCTTGCTGTGCCACCATATAGTAATAATGCACCTGCTGTAGCCACCATAGTAATAATGCACCTGCTGTAGCCACCATAGTAATAAAGTTTCCCCCTCTGCCTGCAATAAACCTGCCCCACACACTCTATATCTCTCTCCTGCCCCCCCCCTTACACACACTATATATCTCTCTCCTGCCCCCCCTTACACACACACACTATATCTCTCTCCTGCCCCCCCCTTACACACACACACACACACACACACTATATCTCTCTCCTGCCCCCCCCTTACACACACTCTATATCTCTCTCCTGCCCCCCTTACACACACACACTCTATATATCTCTCCTGCCCCCCTTACACACACACACTCTATATCTCTCTCCTGCCCCCCCCTTACACACACTCTATTTCTCTCTCCTGCCCCCCCTCACACACACACACACACACACACTATATCTCTCTCCTGCCCCCCCCTTACACACACTCTATATCTCTCTTCTGCCCCCCTTTCACACACACTCTATATCTCTCTCCTACCACCACCACCCTTACACACACTCACACTATATATCTCTCTTCTGCCCCCCTTACACACACACTCTATATCTCTCTCCTGCCCCCCCTTACACACACACACACACACTCACACTATATCTCTCTCTTCTGCCCCCCTTACACACACACTCTATATCTCTCTCCTGCCCCCCCTTACACACACACACACACACTCACACTATATCTCTCTCTTCTGCCCCCCTTACACACACACTCTATATCTCTCTCCTGCCACCACCCCCCTTACACACACACTCACACTATATATCTCTCTCCTGCCCCCCCTTACACACACATACACACACACACACACACTATATCTCTCTCCTGCCCCCCACTTACACACACTATATATCTCTCTTCTGCCCCCCTTACACACACATACACACACACACTATATCTCTCTCCTGCTCCCTCTTACACACACACACTCTATATCTCTCTTCTGCCACCACCACCCTTACACACACACTCACACTATATATCTCTCTTCTGCCCCCCTTACACACACACTCTATATCTCTCTCCTGCCACCCCCTTACACACACTCTATATCTCTCTTCTGCCCCCCTTACACACACACTCTATATCTCTCTCCTGCCCCCCCTTACACACACACACTATATCTCTCTCTTGCCCCCCTTACACACACACACACACACTCTCTATATCTCTCTCCTGCCCCCTTACACACACACTATATCTCTCTCCTGCCCCCCACTTACACACACACACGCAGGGGCGTAACTAGAAATGGCTGGGCCCCATAGCAAACTTTTGATTGGGGCCCTCCCGCCCCCCCCCCCCCCCCTCTCGATCGACCACTATGCCATCAACACACTCAGCTCTACACAGGTCCTGTACACCATATAAATTACAGTACAGTTACATCAGGTGACTTACAGGAGACGTCTTCTCTGATCGGAGTTCTTCCCTTTTCATTTTCTTTTCCATCTGTCCTGGGCCGTTATGAGAACTTCTCCGGGCCACGAATCCACAGAATCTGCCAGACAGACATATTAGGCTCCACACTCTGTCACCATCCTCATCTCTAACAACTGCACATCTGTATTGGCCCCTTTACACCCACATTTAGTGGGTAGGCTGACTCTATGTGATCCCATTTTAGTATATGGCCCTCCTCTCTGTCGCCCCTCCTTATAGATAGCTTCCTTATGTTGCCCCCCCCCCCCCGCTGTCCCCCTTATAGATGCCCCCCCATGTTGTCTCCTTATAGATGGTCCCCTATGTTGCCCCCCCCTATAGATGGCCCCCTCTTCCCCTATATTGCCCCCTTATAGATGGCCCCCTTTCCCCCTTTATTGTCCTCTTATAGATGTTCCCCTCTCCCCCAATGTTGTACGTTTATATCCCCCTCTCCCCCTATGTTGTCCCCCTCTCCCCCTATGTTCTCCCCTTATAGATGGCCTGCTCTCCCCCTATGGTGTCCCCCCCTTATAGATGGCCCTCTCCCCCCCCTTCCTTATAGATGCCCCCCTCCCCCCCCTTCCTTACAGATGTCCCCCTCCTCCCCTTCCTTATAGATGGTCTCTCTCTCCCCCCTCCCTTATAGATGCCCCCCTCTCCCCCCCTTCCTTATAGATGCCCCCCTCTCCCCCCCTTCCTTATAGATGCCCCCCTCTCCCCCCTTCCTTATAGATGCCCCCTTCTCCTCTCCCCCCTTCCTTATAGATGCCCCCTTCTCTTCTCCCCCCTTCCTTATAGATGCCCCCTCCTCTTCTCCCCCCCTTACTTATAGATTCCCCCTTCTCTTCTCCCCCCTTTCTTATAGATGCCCCCTCCTCTTCTCCCCCCCTTCCTTATAGATGCCCCCTTCTCTTCTCCCCCCTTCCTTATAGATGCCCCCTCCTCTTCTCCCCCCCTTCCTTATAGATGCCCCCTCCTCTTCTCCCCCCCTTCCTTATAGATGCCCCCTCCTCTTCTCCCCTCCCCCCTTCCTTATAGATGCCCCCTCCTCTTCTCTTCCCCCCCTTCCTTATAGATGCCCCCTTCTCTTCTCCCCCCTTCCTTATAGATGCCCCCTTCTCTCCTCCCCCCTTCCTTATAGATGCCCCCTTCTCCCCCTTCCTTATAGATGCCCCCTTCTCCCCCCCCTTATAGATGCCCCCTTCTCCCCCCCCTTATAGATGCCCCCTTCCCCCCCCTTATAGATGCCCCCTTCTCTTCTCCCCCTACCCCCTTCCTTATAGATGCCCCCTTCTCTTCTCCCCTCCCCCCTTCCTTATAGATGCCCCCTCCTCTTCTCCCCCCCTTCCTTATAGATGCCCCCTTCTCTCCTCCCCCCTTCCTTATAGATGCCCCCTTCTCCCCCCCCCCTTATAGATGCCCCCCCCCCCCCGAGAAAAGCAAGTTTAAAAAAAAGAAAAAACTCACCTAACAAACACGCTCCCCCGTCGAGCCTTTTTCCTGTCACCCCCTGTCTGATGCGCGGCTGCCGTCTGATGCCGCGTCCTAGCCCCGGCAGCGCGCGTATCATAGAGTTCTGTGTGGGCCTGTAGCCGCGACTTCCGGCACACGTCTCTGTGCCGGAAGTCGGGGCCACAGCACAAGCCCACACAGAACTCTATGATACGCGCGCTGCCGGGGCTAGGACGCGGCATCAGACGGCAGCCGCGCATCAGACAGGGGGTGACAGGAGCGCTGTGGACCGGTCCCGTGCTCCTCCTGGCCCAGTGACTCCTTTTCCCTATGGTTGGGGAAAGGAGTCTCCGGGTCGGGAGGAGCACGGGACCGGCCCCCGGCTACAGCACCCGGGAGGCATGCTCAGCCGCCGGGTGCTGCAGGATATGTCAGCTCCAGGGGCCCGCGTCACGGGCCCCTGATGCGGCGGGGCCCCGTAGCAGCCGCTACGGCTGCTACGGCGGTAGTTCCGCCAGTGCACACACTATATCTCTCTCCTGCCCCCCACTTACACACACACTATATCTCTCTCCTCCCCCCCCCCCATACACACACACTATATCTCCCTCTACATACACACACACAACAGCACCTGGCCGCCATAACAACAGACCAATGCCCCCGCTGCGATCCCCACACATACACTACCTGCCGGTCGCCATCCCCGCCATCACCCCAGTTGTAATACTTGCCCGCGATCCAAGCTTGGTGCCGCTATCGCCGGGGCACTGAACAACCGCCGTGTGAAGTGAGGCAGGAGAGAGGCGCCGCAGGAGGGTGGCGCCCTTGGCGTCCAATCAATGAAGGAATGACGTGCCAGCTGACGTGCCCAGCGTGCGGTACGTCGCGCTGGCTGATGCAATCATCAACACGGAGGTCCGTGGGATCCGACCTCAGGGAAGGGGGGTGGATTGGGAGGAGGGGGCCTGGCGGGGGGCACTCTGATGCGGTGCAGGAGGCGCTGTGAATTTGATGAGTGCGGGGGGTCGGGCGCCGCCGGGCGCCCCCTAGCTCTCGGCGCCCCGTGCGGTGGCCCGGCCCGGTGCTAGAAACGGCCCTGCTCCCCCCGCTGTCCCTATAGAAGATCGGGCAGCAGGAGGAGTCTGTGTCACACAGCATCCTCCTGCTGCCACTGCCCGGAGGGGAGCCGCGCTCCCCCCGGGCAGTTAACCCCATAAACGCCGCGGTCAATGCGACCGCAGCGTCTATGAGGAGATTTGTGTCCTCCAGCCGATCGGGCGGCGGGGGGAGGCTGCAGAACGTTGCCTCCCCTCACCGCCACTAACAGTGTGTCCCCCGGCCCCCCTCCCCTCATCCCCCGATACCGGAGATCACCGCTATTACCATTATAGCGGTGATCTACGGTATCGGGAATTACCGGGAATCCACGGTGGGGGGGAGATGAAAAATGTCCCCTCAGACCCCAGATCAGCCCCCCTAGTGGCCGGTGTGGTCCTGGAGCAGGCGATCGGCGGTATATACTATATACCGTCGATCGCCTGTTCCCAGTGCAAAGAAGCACTTTTTATCCCCTGTCACCATAAATGATTGGTGACAGGGGATAAAAAGTGTCACCGTGCCCCCCCCCCCAAGTCGCCCCCCACCCCCCCAGTCACCCCCATCCCCCAGTCAGCCCCCCTTCCCCATATACGTTAGCTGATCCTGGAGCTCCGTCCTCCTTGACGTCCAGGCTGATTCTGAAGTGCGCATGCGCTCCAGAATCAGTTATCTCGGAAAATTTAAAGTGACAGGGACCAATTTAGTCCCTGTTACTGAACTATGATTACTGTGATAGAAAATATCACAATAATCATAGTAATACAGTGAAAATGAATGTATAAAGTACAAAAAGTGAAACACACACAAAAACACACACTTTTTATTATAGTAATAATTGCAGTTTACTCCCAGACTACCCCTAACCCCCCAGATTACCGTAACCACCGCAGGTTGCCCGTATCCGCCCCAGATTGCACGTAATCACCGCACGTTGCCCATAACCACCGCACGTTGCCCATAACCACCGCACGCTACCTCTAACCACCGCACGTTGCCCATAACCACCGCACGTTGCCCATAACCACCGCACGTTGCCTATAACCACCCCACATTACAGATAACCACCGCACATTAGATAACCACCGCACATTAGATAACCACCGCACCATGCCTATAACCACCACACATTGCCCATAACCACCGCACGTTGCCCATAACCACCGCACGTTGCCTGTAACCACCACATGTTGACCATAACCACCCCAAATTGCCAGTGACCCCCTCCAGATGGTCCGTTATCAGCCCTGATTGCCCGTAACCCCCCATATTGCACGTAACCACCCCTGATTACCTATGAGCACTTCACTTTATCCATAACCACCCCAGATTGTCTGTAACCACCCCATGTTGCCGGTAACCACCGCAGATTGTCTGTAACCCCCCCCCCAGGTTGCCCCTAATCACATGTAATTCCCCCCAGATTGCCTCTGACACCGCACGTTGCCTCTGACCACCGCACGTTGCCTCCGACCACCGCACGTTGCCTCCGACCACTCCAAATTGCCAGTGACCCTCTCCAGATTGCCCCTAACCAAGCCAGATTGCCTGTAACCACCCCAAATTACAGGTACCCATCCCAGATTACCTATAAGCACTTCAGTTTATCCGTAACCACCCCACGTTGCCCGTTATCACCGCAGATTGCCCATAACCACCGCCAGGGGCTGGCTGGCAAACTTTGGCCTGGGGGGCAAGCACACAGCAGTGGCCCATGAGTAGCGGACAATCGTCAGGGCACATATACTTAAAGGAGAACTGTTGCTGAACCTAAACATCCCAAGCAGGCAGGGGGTGAGGGGAACATAATAAAGAATCCATATTTACCTGTCCCTGTGCCCCCGCAGTACAGCGTCTCTGCTCACAGCCCGGCCTCCTGCAGCTCCTGGTCCTGCAATGTCACGCACTGGGGCAAGTGGGTACTTCCCGCCGGAACATGACAATGCAGGAACGTGAGGAACAGGATAACAGCAGCTGTGAGAGAGCTGGTGACCCTGTGCTGCAGGGGCACGGGGTTGAGTAAGTATAGATTCTTTTTTATGTTCCCCTGGCCCAGGATTTTTATATAAGGCCAGAGTTTAATCTGCTCTGGATTGAATTGTACCTGGTATGGACATGGACATCATACTATTACTGACCAAACCCTGTATACTAATATAACCAATAATACTACTATAAAAGGGACCAATAATACCCCACACCATGACCACATTCTACAATCACACAGTAACTACATTATAAATGGTTCCTTAATAATACCGTCACTCCACAAGCATTACTACTATACTGGTACTATACTTCACCACACAGGGGCCAATATTCCCCCAAACAAATAGAGGTGTAAGTACAGTGCAGACACATCCAGTGACTCACAGGTGACGTCTTCTCTGATCAGAGTCGGTCAGGTTTCCTTTTCTTTTCCATCATGAAGACTTCTTCCAACCACAAATCATCACAGCATCATCTGCCAGACAAACATCTTCAGGACCTTACTTTTACAGCACCTTTAACCACCTCTATACAAACTCTCTATCATAGTGCCCTTAAACAGTAGAAGAGACTTCTTTGAAGACCAATCTGTAGTCGTTTCCCTTTTCTGTGCTTCTTTCTATACTTAGTTCCCTTCTTTATGCCTGTATCTGTAGTTAGGATCCATCATTGTGTCCTCATCTGTAGTAAGACCCCTTCTTTGTGCCCTCATCTGTAATGAGACCCCCTCTTTGTGCCCCATCTGTAGTTGTGCTCCCTCTCTTTGCCCTCTGTAGTTGTGCCCTGCCTTTTTGCCCTAACTTTGTGCTTCCATCTGCAGTTAGCCCCCCCTTTGTGCTAAATAAATGGTACCCTGTGACAGTGTGCCTGGCTGTGGATTCCTAACCAGAGACAAGGAGTCTGGAGAAGAAAGAAGGGGGCAGGGCAGCTTGGAGTCTTATCACCTTCCGCTGGGGAATTTATAGAGGACACTAGGTGTGGGGCAGGGGGCTGTAGGTTATGCAGACCCCCACCCCCAACATCCTGAGCAGAAGACTAAGAACTCAACACAGGGGGCAGTTGTCTGTGATGTTGTGAAGGAGCCAGGAGCTGCAACTGTATCAGATCCTGGGGTCCCATGAAGGGAGAAGATCTATGAGGAGAGAAGGGGAGCTGGTGTGAGCACAGTACCCTGTGGGATGAAGAGGAAGAACTCCATGGGGACCTGAGGACTGATAGACTGTGTGGACTCTTGCTAAATCCGTATGGGTGGACTTTATTGGCATTGGATTACCTGCTTCATACAGTTGGATTCAATAAATTCTTCTCCTTTTCTATAAGTTGCTCCATCCCCGTGTGTTCTTTGATAATCGCCCCGTCACAAACTGGTTGGCAGCGCTGGGATAAGAGCCCAGGGGATGGAGAACAACCAAGTAACAAGAGGGGCCACAGCCTCTGGATACCACAACTGGACTATGATGACTCTCCAAGGCAAGGCTGGGGAGCTGGGCCTCACCTACAAGGGACTCTCCAAACAGGAGCTGATTGAAGCCTTGGAGCAGCTGAGCCTGCGAGAAGGAACAGAGGAAATCTGCCCGGAGGTAAATACCCCAAAAGATCGGAGGCTTGTGTGGGTGGAGGAGGAACTGGCCCTGCTTGGGGCAGATGTGGCTGCAGATGATAGGAGGGCGGCCATTAGAAGAGCCCATGAAAGGGACATGGTAACTCTGCAGCATGAGCAATCCACAGGCACAACATTTTATAGGGGGGAATCCCCACGGGTGTCCCGCAAAGACTTTAAGCCATTCAGTGAGGAGGACATTGAGGGATTCTTCCAGGACTTTGAACACCAATGTGCATTGATGGAAGTACCAGAAGCAGAGTGGGTCCGTCATCTTGTGGGGCTTCTGGAAGGGGGAGCTGCAGAGGCGTACCGCGCCATGGACCCTCAATATAACCGAGACTATGAAATGATTAAGCAAACTGTATTGGAGCATTATGCAGTAACCCCAGAAAGTTACAGGATTCAGTTCCGTTCCTTGTCCTGCAATGGGAAAAGTTCCCTCAAAATGTATGCCCATAAAATTACCCAAGCATGCCGGCGGTGGCTGGAGGGAGAGGGGGCCTACACTGTGGACACAATACTGCAAGCTATCCTAAAGGAACAATTCTTTGCCAAATGCCCTGCGGAGATCCGAGAATGGGTGCGAGAAAGGAACCCAGCAACTCTAACAGAAGCAGTGGCTTTGGCTGACGAGGTTCTTAGCATAAAGCCCCAGTGGAAGAAGCTATTGGGAGGGGGTCAGCAGGGCTCCCCTCAACCACACGTATGCTATCCAAAAGTCTCCACTGCTGGACTCCAAAACCAAACCTCGCTTCACTTACCCACAGGTGGGTACCGTTCTCCAGCCAACCTGAACTTTCCCCACATGCGTCACGGAGGAAAAGTATTTGAACGCAAGTGTTATGAGTGTGGGCAGCCGGGGCATCTACAATCAAGCTGCCCAACTCTTCGTAGAGGGGGTCGCTCTACACCAACTCAAACGATAAACTATCTGATAGCCCTTCAATGGAGGAAGAGCTCTAACCGGCACAACTTGACTGTCCCAATGAACCAGACCGGACTGTCCCATCCATTGGGGTCTATGGAGTTTGGCCCACCACCTTACATCCCTCTGACCTCCAGAGCAGGCATCTACAGAAGGTTACGCTGGATGGTCAAGGAGTCATTGGCTTTCGGGACTCAGGAGCATTCCTCACCCTAGCTGAACCCCGTGTAGTGCGGCCAGAGGCGATACAGCCGGGACCAGGGATAAATATTGAACTGGCTGGAGGCATCAGAAGGGCTATACCAAAGTCACGTGTGGAGCTGGACTATGGCTTTGGGGCCAAGCAGTGCACGATTGGGGTGATGGGTGGTCTGCCCGCTGATGTTCTCCTAGGAAATGATATGGGAAATCTACAATGCCTTTTCATGGGTGCAGTGACCCAGAGTCCAGCCCAGAGGCAGACGGCTACCCATAAGTCCTATCCCAGAAGGAGATGTGGAGGTAACATGATAAAGCGCAGATGCTATGGATGTGGTCAGATGGGGCATCTGAAGGCCAGTTGCCCAACTAGTCGGAGTGGGCCATGCCCTGCACTTCCAGCTGCCCTTGACCCCATTCCCAGATACAGAGGAAGAGTAATAGAGGACAGATATTACAGATGTGGGCAGCCCGGGCCTCTGTCGGGAGTCCGGCCCACAGCCATACACTACGCCAATCCACAGAATTATTAATCTGCCTGTGTACTCAACAAGCGACCTGTGGAGGTCACTTGGTGGTACACATTTTAAGGGGGGGGAGAGGTTGTGACAGTGTGCCTGGCTGTGGACTCCTAACCAGAGACAAGGAGTCTGGAGAAGAAGGAAGGGGGCAGGGCAGCATGGAGTCTTATCACCTTCTGCTGGGGAATTTATAGAGGACACTAGGTGTGGAGCAGGGGGCTGTAGGTTATGCAGACCCCCACCCCCAACATCCTGAGCAGAAGACTAAGAACTCAGAACACAGGGGGCAGTTGTCTGTGATGTTGTGAAGGAGCCAGGAGCTGCAACTGTAGCAGATCCTGGGGTCCCATGAAGGGAGAAGATCTATGAGGAGAGAAGGGGAGCTGGTGTGAGCACAGTACCCTGTGGGATGAAGAGGAAGAACTCCATGGGGACCTGAGGACTGATAGACTGTGTGGACTCTTGCTAAATCCGTATGGGTGGACTCTATTGGCATTGGATTACCTGCTTCATACAGTTGGATTCAATAAATTCTTCTCCTTTTCTATAAGTTGCTCCATCCCCATGTGTTCTCTGATAATCGCCCCGTCACATACCCCTTTGTCCTAATGAACTGTACCACCGCCCCCTTGGATAAACTGTGCCTCTTATTAACTGTGTTTATATTAAACTAGAAAATGTACCCGGCGCTGCCCGGGTATAAAGTGTCAGTGTGTTAATTAGATTTGTTCTAAGGTGCCCAGGAGGCAAAGCTAAAGGTATTGTTTCATCTAAGTTAATCAGTGGAATTAGTGTATACATGTAGTGCATAGTTGGAGGGGTTCTGTATACCCACAATGTATAGTTTTTAGGGATCTTGCATATCTGTAGTGCATAGTTGGGGGGCTGCATACCTATAGTGCAAAGTTGGGGGGGTCCTGTATACCTGTAGTGTGTAGTTGGGGGGGCTATATACCTGTAGTGTATAGTTGAGGGAGGTACTGTATACCTGTACTGTATAGTTCGGGGGTCCTGTATACCTGTAGTATATAGTTGGTGCTGTATACCTGTAATGTATAGTTGGTGGAGGTCTTGTATACCTGTAGTTTATAGTTTAAGGGTCCTGTATACCTGTAGTGTATAATTGGTGGAGGTCTTGTATACCTGTAGTATATAGTTCGGGGGTCCTGTATACCTGTAGGGCATAGTTTGAGGGTCCTGTATAACTGTAGTATAGAGTTGGTGGAGGTCCTGTATACCTGTAGTGTATAGTTTGGGGTCCTATATACCTGTAGTATATAGTTGGTGGAGTTCCTGTATACCTGTAGTATATAGCTTTGGGGTCCTGTATACCTGTAGTGTATAGTTTGGGGTCCTGTATACCTGTAGTATATAGTTGGTGGAGTTCCTGTATACCTGTAGTATATAGCTTTGGGGTCCTGTATACCTGTAGTAAAGAGTTGGTGAAGGTGCTGTATACCTGTATAGAGTTGGTGTAGGTCCTGTTTACCTGTAGTGTATAGTTTTGAGGTCCTGTATACCTGTAGTGTATAGTTTGGGGTCCTATATACCTGTAGTATATAGTTGGTGGAGTTCCTGTATACCTGTAGTGTATAGTTTTGGGGTCCTGTATACCTGTAGTGTATAGTTTGGGGTTCTGTATACCTGTAGTATATAGTTGGTGGAGGCCCTGTATACCTGAAGTATATAGTTGGTGGAGGTCCTGTATACCTGTAGTGTATAGTTTTGGGGTCCTGTATACCTGTAGTGTAAAGTTTGGGGTCCTGTATACCTGTAATATATAGTTGGTGGAGGTCCCGTGCACTTGTAGTGCATAGTTTTAGGGGGTATACCTGTAGTGTCCTGTATACCTGCAGGGTCGTATTTACCATTAGGCACCCATGGTCTGGTGCGTAGGGTAGCACCTTGCAGAGGGGCAGTACCCTCCCGTTCAGACTTGCCAGAAAATCTTTGGTCAGGTCTTGTATAGGGGTGTTATCCAGTCACAGTATGGCGGTATTGGTCATGTCTGGTATGGCGGTGTTATCCAGTCACAGTATGGCGGTATTGGTCAGGTCTGGTATGGCAGTGTTATTCAGTCACAGTATGGTGGTATTGGTCAGGTCTGGTGTGACGGTGTTCTCCAGTCACAGTGTGGTGGTATTGGTCAGGTCTGGTATAGTGGTGTTATCCAGTCACAGTGTGGTGGTATTGGTCAGGTCTGGTATAGTGGTGTTATCCAGTCACAGCATGGCAGTATTGGTCAGGTGTGATATGGCAGTGTTACCCAGTCACAGTATGGCGGTATTGGTCAGGTCTGGTATAGCAGTTTTTTCCAGTCATAGTATGGTGGTATTGGTCAGGTGTGTTATGACAGACAGCACAGGAAAAACGAGTCCAGCTCCCGGCCAGGTGAATGCAAATCGAGCTGTTTATTGACACCTTGACACCGTGCACACACTGCGGCAACCCCCCCCCAAAAAGACGCCAACGCGTTTCAGTTGCCCACCGCAACCTTAATCATGGCTGACCTGTATCTGAAAGGTTCACAGTTTATAGTCACAGGTACCCAACATGCCCCGGGCGCAGCTCCTCCCCTCACTCGCCGTGAGCACCTGGGCTAATCACCTGGAACCGCCCAGATGGTCAGATTTGACTGTGCAAATAAAAACAACAAAAGTGTAAAACATTTGCAGCTATGTATACATCTGTAAAAGATAGCAATAAATAATCATAACAATAGGGAAACAATAGGTGTGGTTGTCATGACATGGAAAAGAACATATGCAAGCTATGTGTAGCTACTGGGGTACATTCATAGGAGGAGAAAGAGAGGAGTGTGAATGAGACCTTATAGCAATCTAATAGTACAGCAGCATTTCCTTGCGAAGGTTCATGCCATGCGGGAAACAGGTATTCAAACAAAACATCCAAAATGCCTCTTTGTCTTTGAGCATTTTTGATGTGTCACCCCCTCTGATAGGTACACAAATTTTCTCTATAGCAAATATACAAAATGATTGAGTTGAGCCCTATGTATGTCTACAAAGTGGCGAGACGCCCCTGATAGTGATCTACTACCTGGATTTTTTATATCATGAAGGTGTTCACATGCTCGTACCTTCAGCTTGCGTGTAGTGCACCCTACGTACATGAGATGGCACTCCGTACACTGGATAATGTTCACTACATTGTAGCTATTACAATTGAGAAAGGAATTGATCTGATATGTTTTAGTGCCGGCTGAATCGTTGTACTCCTTGCATGGTTTAGAGGGGCCGGAGCGCGGCAGCAGGCCTGCGTGCAGGCCCGCATGACTGGGCTGGTAGGCAGGCCTGGTCACGTGATGGGGGCCTGGGGGCGGGGGGAAGTTAATAAAAGAGCCGGCCTCCCGCCTCAGGCTCAGTTGAGCGGGAGCCGTGACTAGTTGCAACTCCCCCTTACCTTCCCCTGCAGAGCGGCCATGGCGGAGATGGAGGCGATCCTGGAGCGGCTTCGGGCTGCTGCCGGCGGCGATCAGGGATGGCTGCAGCGGCGACTGGAAGGTCCGTTGGCTGAGGCACCGTCTGCCCCCGATCCCCCGTCCCCGGTGCCTCAGCGCAGGGCGCGCAGGTCCCGGCCTCCTGTCAGGTTGAGTCCGGAGCCTGTTGTGCCCAGGTCCCGGCGGCGCACACGGAGCCCCAATAGGGACCCTCCGGTTCCGGGTTATCGGCGCTCCGCCTCCGGGCGCCGGTCCCGGGCCGGGAGGAATCTGACCCGGCGGCCGGGCCTAGCGGCGGTATCCGGACCTCCTCCCGGCCACAGGGGGGGTTCGGCCTCCGCCTCTGCGTCTTCTCCTGTCAGCTCCCCAGCGGCGGCGCCTGGTGATGTTCCGGCCAGGCAGCCTGCTTCTTGCCAGACGATGCAGGTGGCAGCAGAGGTCCACCCCATTCCCCTGCCCATGAGGTCTGCTGTGCTGCATGAGCACGGGGTGCAGGCCTATGTAGCCCCTCCCCCTCAGCGTTACCAGAACGGTGGCCTGGGTGATCCCCAGGGCCTACTTGCCTCCCTGAGCCCGGCCCCCAGCGATGAAGTGGAGATTGAGGAGGGAGAGCTGGTGCGGTCTGGGCGCAGGCCCCCTGCGGTGATGGATGAGCGTCGGCTGGGAGCGCCGTCGTCGGCTGGCGGGCCCACAGCCCCTGCGCAGCCCGGTGAGTATGTGTCTTTGTCTTGTCCGTTTCCCCCTATTCTTATGTCTCAAGGTGTGGGGGCTAGTCCATCGGGGGGGGGAGGGGTCTGTAACTGTGCCTGGGGGGGGGTGAAGGGGTGACTGGTTTGAGTGAGAGTGTTGGTGAATTGGTTGGCTGTGTCCGTGCGTTGCTAGCGCGCTGCGAGGCGGGGGGCGTTTTGAGGGGAGGGGGTAGCCCAGTTGCCGCATGGGTGTCCGAGCGGTCGGAAGTGGTGGCTGCTGGTCAAGGGAGTGGGCCCCGGGGGAGGTGGGGTGGTGGCTAGAGGAGCTGGGGTGGCCGTCTCGGTGCAGACGGAATAGGAACGGGAGGGGGAGCTAGTACGGTTGGACGACAGGGCCCGGGGTGAGGTTTATGTCTGTTTCGAGGGTGCATTGGGCGCCCATTTGAAGCAGGAAGTGAGGGAAAAGATTTGGTGTGATGAATACGTCGAAATTTTTTCCCTCCTGCCATTAGAGAAATTTAATCTAGACAGGGGAAAAAAGGAGGACAGTAAAAAGGAAGAGGAGGAAAAGAGGAGATGGAGGCTTATTCCACAAACATTTATGAATTGGCTCCAGGCGTTTGCGATTATGGCGAGCGTCATTGGAGAGAAGGCGCCCGAGCATTGTTCGGGGCTGTTTTGTTACATGGATGCTGTCAGTGAGGATCATCGGGTGTACGGGGGTCAGGCGTGGCTCCGGTATGATGAGCAATTCAGGCAGCGGAGGGCGATTAGACCAGGCATTAAGTGGGACAACAAGGACATAGGGCTGTGGCTGAGAGTCATGGCTCCGGTGAGGTATGGTCAGCCCTTTCAGGGGGGGGGCGGCTCGGCCGGCCAAGCTGGGTCCTCGAAGTCTCAGAGTGGCCAGCAGGGCGGACAGAGGTCCGGTTTCTGTTGGCAGTTCAATGACGGGCAGTGTAAGTTCGGCGCCAGCTGTAAGTTCAAGCATGCATGCTCGACTTGCAACGCCTCGTCCCACGGATCAGCTAGATGCTTTAAAAAGGGGAAGGGGAGGATTGGAGGAGGTGGTGCTGACAAAGGGGGTGACGCCGGTGAATCTAGCCGCGATGGTCCCACATCTGCTTAGGTTCCCGGACAGGCAGAGGGCGGACTTGTTGTGGCGGGGTTTTCGGGATGGGTTCGTTATTCCGGCCCCTGACCATGTGGTGCCGCCTACGCTTAGGAATTTGAAGTCAGCTTATGTGCATGCGGGGGTTGTCTCGGACAAGTTGAGGAAGGAGGTTGGATTGGGTAGGATGGCTGGGCCGTTTGCCGCGCCGCCAGTGGCGGGTTTCGTGGTGTCTCCTTTGGGGGTGGTGCCCAAGAAGGAGCCGAACAAGTTTCGACTTATCCATCATCTCTCTCATCCCCGGGGTCAGTCGATTAATGATGGAATTGACCCGGAGCTTTGCTCCGTGGTTTATACATCCTTCGATGAGGCCGTTAAGTGGGTGAGGCATTATGGGCGAGGGGCGCTTATGGCCAAAACCGACGTGGAAGCGGCATTTCGGCTGTTGCCGGTCCATCCGGACAGCGTGGGCTTGCTGGGTTGCTACTGGGATGGGGCTTACTATGCAGACCGCTGTTTGCCTATGGGATGTGCTATCTCATGTGCTTACTTCGAGGCGTTTAGTTCGTTCCTGGAGTGGGTGGTGAGGGACAGAGCAGGGTTGAAGTCGGTCATACACTACCTGGACAACTTCTGGTGCATTGGTCCTGCGGGCTCCCCGGTTTGTCGCACGCTGTTAGGGACGGTGGAATGGGTGGCTAGGTCCTTTGGGGTTCCGCTGGCCCCGGATAAGACGGAAGGGCCTGCAACGTCCCTGAATTTTTTGGGAATCACTCTCGATTCAGAAAAAATGGAATGTCGGCTGCCGGAGGACAAGTTGACGTCCTTTAGGCATGAGGTGAGAAGGGCGCGTGGCCTCAAAAAGATCACGCTAAGGGACTTGCAGTCGTTGCTGGGCAAGCTTAACTTTGCATGCCGGATCATCCCTATGGGTCGAGTTTTTTGCCGAAGGTTGGCTGGGGCAACTTCGGGGGTGAGGGCGGCGCACCATTTTGTGCGTCTGACCAGGGAACATAGGGATGACCTGGCCATTTGGGAAAGTTTCCTGGAGCGATATAACGGCCGATCCATTATGCTGGCGGGAGTGGTGGAGAATGCGGACTGTGAGTTGTACACTGATGCGGCGGGGAGCGCTGGGTTCGGCGCTTACTGCCGGGGACAGTGGTGCGCAGGAACATGGCCGCCGGAATGGGAGGAGGTGGGGCTGTTGCGGAATCTTGCCTTTTTGGAGCTCTTCCCGATTCTGGTGGCTGTGTCCCTGTGTCTGAGATTGAATGCGTGGGTGGTGGCTGTTTATGTCCCAGGTGTTCTAAATTCAATAGCCGATTCTCTCTCTCGGTTGCAGTTCGACCGTTTCCGTCAGCTGGCGCCCGGTGCGGAGGCCGAGGGGATGGCGTGCCCGGGGCATCTGTGGAGACTGGCCTTCGAGCGGCTGGGGGACTGATCCGTAACTCCTTGTCGTCGGGTACGTGGGCGGCCTATGAGGCGGCTTGGGATTTGTGGTCGGATTGGGTGCAGTCCTTGGATGCAGGGGATAGTGATGAGGAGAGGGTGGTGGCGTTGCTTTGCTGGTTGGGGCATATGTCGGGTGAGGGTTGGTCGGTGGCAAGGCTGAATAGAGTTATGGCAGGGCTGGCGTTTGGTTTGAAGTTGAGGGGTAGGAGGGATATTACTAAGGATTTTGTGGTGGGGCAAGCGCTGAGAGGGTTTAGGCGGGGTAGGGTGTTGCGGGACTCTCGTAGACCTGTTTCCTTTTTGTTGTTGGAACGTCTGGGTGGGGTTCTTGATGGTGTTTGCAACTCGCCTTTTGAAGCCGTTCTGTTTAGGGTAGCGTTTTCACTGGCGTTTTTTGGAGCCATGCGGGTGGGTGAGCTGGTGGCTCCTAGTAAAAAGGTGGCGGGTGGTTTGCAGAGGGAGGATGTGGTTCTGTATCCGGATAGATTGGAATTTTGGCTGAGAAAGTCTAAAATGGATCAGCTGGGCAGGGGACGACGTGTTAGACTGGGCTCAGTGCAGGGGGCAGTTATGTGTCCGGTTCGCTGTCTAGAAGATTATTTGCGGGTACGTCCGGGGGGGTGGTGTCATGTTGTTTTGTCATGGTGATGGGGCCCCCCTTTCCCGATATCAATTTACGGCGGTTTTTCGCCGGTGTTTGGAGGTTGTGGGGTTGGATAGCGCCCGTTTTGCCCCCCATTCCTTCAGAATTGGGGCGGCTACTGAGGCAGCCGGATGGGGATTGGAGGCTGGTGTGGTCCGGCGCATTGGGAGGTGGGAGTCGAACAGGTATCGATCCTACATTCGTCCGCAGTTGCTGGGGTGAGTCAGTGGATGGGGGAAGGATGAGGGGGTTGTTGCGATAAGGGCTGGGGGGTGTTTTCGTGTGCCGGATGTGTTGGTGACTGGTGTTTGTTATGGTTATCGTTTCAGGTGGTGCCCCCTGCTTGGTGTGGATATTGGGCCATTCTTTCGTGTCTAGGGGGGCTCGGCGGGCGGACATCCGGCCAGACGGCAGGCAGCTCGGGTTTTCCAGGGACACTGCAGTGGTGCGCTGGCTGGGCCTCGGAGGTATGGTCTGGAACAAAGTTCTCTCTGAGGTGCATCGTTTTGTAGTCCTGGACCGTGCCCCCGACGTCTTAGTCATACACGCGGGGGGTAATGATTTGGGTATTCGCCCGATACGGGAGTTGATAAGGGATATGCGGCACGATATGTTGAGGCTGTGGGTGCAGTTTCCGGGACTGATCATAGTCTGGTCCGAAATTGTACCTCGGACGTGCTGGCGAACGGCCAGGTCGGTTGAGCGCTTGAATAAGGCTCGCATAAAAGTTAATAGGGCTGTGTCGGCTTTTGTGGTTCGGAATGGGGGTTTGGCCGTGAGGCATGTGGATTTGGAGGATGGGAGAGGGGCGTATTGGTTAGAAGATGGGGTCCATCTCAATGCAGTGGGTTCGGATCTGTGGGCGTTGGGCCTTCAGGAGGGGATTGAGAGGGCGCTGGTGGTGTGGGGTAACTCGCAGGCGGCATGAGGTGTCAAGGCCTGCTCGTGGTGGCGGGGGAGGTCCTTGAAGTTGGTGGTAAATTGGTGAGGGATGGGACGGGGCATCACAGGGTATGACTCCTCCCATGTCGATTATGGTAATAACCTGGTGCTCGGCTGGCGCAATTTTGGGCTCTCTTATGGTGTATCAACCGAGAGTTGGGGAAGTGTGGTAGCCATAAGTGTGGCTTGGAGCCTCCAAGCCGGGAGGTGGACGGCTGGGGGAGGATAGTGGTGGTAAAGTTTAGAGTTCCCTAACTTGGGGCGCCAGTCTTTGTAGCTTCAAGGACCTTCCTTGCTTTGTTTGGAATTATACTTCGTAGTATTTTATTAGGCGTGTGTTTTAATATTCTGTATGTTTGTTATTTGTTAATAAACATTGGCTGCTGTGGCCAAATTTATCCAATCCTGGTGTCGGTGTCCATTTTCTAGGGCAGTCGGGAAGTGGTAAGTGGCTGGGAGGAGGGGAGTGGGTGGGTAATGCCGGGTGGGGGGCTGGTAGGGCAAGTCAGGGAAGTGAATAAAGGTTCGGTCTACTTTGGAGTTGTGGAGCAGGGTTACGGCCGGGCTCTACAATGCCAAAGTCATGCATACAGACAGGTTTTACAGGGGTGATGGCCACATTTATAGAAACCATTAGCAGTCAGCCACGTCGGTTGTTTGGTGTGTTTTTTTAACCTGTTTTCTGGTAGAGAGGGTGAGAGGGTATCACCCAGAGTTTTAGCTCTTCTGGAGACTACGTCGATGCCATGAGAGAGTATGTTTTGTAGTGTGGAATCTTTTTGGATTGGTAAGTATTGTCTTACAATTTTGCCTATGTCAACGAACTGGGGGCTGTCATTGGTGACAAAAATAGGTTTCCTGTTATTCCCTTTGTTTCTGTTTTTTGTCCTACCATTAAGTAGCTCATTTATGTCCCTCGTATCTACTATCCTACACGCTCTTTCTAGCATCCACTTTTTATATCCTCTATCAGAGAGGCGCTGCATGCATACTGTTTTCTCACATGCATAGCTATCAGGCTGATCACAATTCCTTTTCATCCTTAGTAGTTCACCTACTGGGATAGATTTTACAGTATGTGGAGGATGGTGACTGGTGGCATGTAGGGTGGTATTGCCTGAGATGGTCTTCCTATGGTTAGAGGTATGCACTGTCTGACCTGTTTTCCCTTCCAATGTAAGATCCAAGAAGACCATGGTGTTTGTATCTGTATTTGCTGTGAATTTTAGGTTGTAGGGATTGGCATTGGTGTAGTGTATGAAGGAGTCCACATCGTCCGTCTCTCCGCTCCATACAATGAGGACGTCATCAATGTACCTCCCGTACCATTGTATGGAGCGGAGAAAGGGATTGGACACTGTGTAGATGTACTGGTGCTCCCAGAAGGACATTGTTAGATTGGCAAGTGCTGGTGAGTATTTCGCGCCCATAGAAACTCCACTTATCTGCAAGTAAAAGTGGTTGGAACAATAGAAGAAGTTGTGTGTCATGAGGAACCATGTGGTGAGTTTAATGAATGTAATGAGATCTTGGTCATATTCGCTGTGTGTTTGCAGATGAAAATCCAAAGCTTGCATAGCTACAGTGTGTGGGATACACGTGTATAGTGAAACTACATCCATTCCCACCCACATGTAGTGTGATTCCCATGTCATATGTTGTACAGACTGTAGGACATCAGTGGTGTCCCTGAGGTATCCAGGGACTGTTTGTACCAAGGGTTGCAGAACCCCATCTAGCCATGCACAGAGTCTCTCACACAATGATTGGCGTCCGGAAACAATAGGACGCATCGGGGGAGGTATTTCCCCTTTATGGGTTTTAGGTAAACCATGCAAACACCATGGTCTTCTTGGATCTTACATTGGAAGGGAAAACAGGTCAGACAGTGCATACCTCTAACCATAGGAAGACCATCTCAGGCAATACCACCCTACATGCCACCAGACTTCCTGGGTAAGATTAAAGACCTACAAATTCCTGAGGGGTCCATACTTGCATCATTTGACGTAACAAGCCTATACAACTGCATTGACCACACACACGGCCTTGAATGCATTCAAAGAACATTACAAAAGTCATCTTTATCTTTAGTGGCTAGACAATTTATCCTTGACCTGCTTGAAATTTTGCTGTCATGCAATTACTTTCTGTTTGAGGAGAACTACTATATCCAACAAAAAGGGACCACCATGGGGTCAAACATGGCCCCTACGTATGCCAACATTGTGATGGCTGACCTGGAGGAATCTGCCGTCTATGTGTCCCACCACTTCAGTAAGGTACTGGGGTGGTGGCGATACATAGACGACATTTTACTTGTGTGGGTGGGGTCCTCTCTGCAGTTAGAGGAGTTTTTCTATGATTTGAATTCTGTGGATTCTAATATCAAATTTACTATGAATTCTTCACAGGATGCTATCCAGTTCCTGGACACACTGGTATCAATAAGAGATGGCAGATTACACACTGACATTTACCTTAAACCTACTGATAAAAATAACCTTCTGAGATACGACAGCCTACACCCTAGGAAGATGGTTGAATCATTGCCATTTAGCCAATTTTTACGTGTTAAGAGGATCGTTGATGACCCTATAACTACACAGAGGAGATTAGGTGAGATGGGGCAGAAGTTTTCACAGAGCGGGTACCCTAGAAAGCTCATTGAGAGAAACATGGAGAAAGTCTATACGTATACACAAACAGGGAGACCAAAAAAGGACAAATTAAAACGGATCCCGTTCATATCTACTTACAATGAACATAGTCACCGCATATCCAATATAATTAAGAAACATTGGAACACGATAGCAAACTATCACCCACATATATCTGTTTTGAACTCCTCCCCACTTTTTTCATACAGGAGAGCCTCGAGCCTCCGGGACAAATTGGTCCATGCAGATTGTTATCACCAGAGTTTGGATTTGGCATCTACACTCAAACCAGGAAGTTTCCCATGTATGGGATGTGACAATTGCCCACTTATGATCAAAGGCAATACATTTACTCATCCAGTGACCAATAGACAGTATAAATTGAAATATCATTTAAACTGTAAATCTGATTATGTTATTTATGCCCTACAATGCCCATGCCCACGCATCTATGTAGGGGAGACAACGACAGAGTGTAGAACTCGACTGAATAACCACAAGTCATCCAAACGCACTGAGAAATGCGATCTACCTGTTCCCCGCCACTTTAAAGAATATGGACATAGTGTTAACCAATTAAGGTTCACCATTCTTGATCATGTACCAGCCCCAAGGAGAGGGGGTGACCGACAGAGACTATTGAAACAAAAAGAGGCCCAATGGATCTCAAAATTAAACTCATTACACCCAAATGGACTTAATATTGATTTTCCACTGAGGGCTTTTATGTAGCCATGCCTGAATGTACCCCTAGGGGTGAACGACATCCTCGGAGATGTTAGGTTTGTGATTTGATATTTGTATATAAATATTTGGTTTCACTATTTCCACATTTATGCACTTTTGCGGTATCTGTTTATTATGGATATGATTTTAATTTTTTTGTCTTTTTCTTTGTTGTAGATGATTTGGATCGTGGCCGATGGAGGGTGCCTGTATACTCACCTTTATATTGATTTTTGATTCCCTTTGTTTTTATATGGATAATGGATGGATGGGTGCCGCATTATGGATCGTTGCCAGTCGCTATGCAGAATGAATACCAAAGGATGTCTACTAGTGCTCGCATAGCCGGGGAGATCCCAATCTAGGTCACGCTGTAACCCCAATGTGATCGGGAGACTACCAGTCCAATGGTCCAGTGCCCCATAAGGATTGAGGCTAGAGACCAAGTTCGGACACTGAAGGCTTTACGACACTATGACTCCTAGTTTCAATGTAATGACCGGTTTCTGTGATAAGATGGGCTAACATGCCCACACTGGAGATGGCCTCTTCAGTTCTCTGGTATTCAGGACGCATGCGTGGCCTCAGTACACAGATCGGGACGTATGCAGTGAATTCCCACAGTTAAGATGGCTCCAATGACGTCCTGAGTGCTTGGTGCGCGATCCTCCGACGCTGATCGGCTCTGATGACACCCATCCAAACGAATCCAAGTGAGTGCGCTCCTCCGCGCATGGGCAGTTCGATTGTTTACAAACTGTTGGCAGCATGACATGGAGCACGGAGGAGCAGCTGTTTATTTAGAAGCATCCGGTGAGATATGGCCCCCCTCATTAACCCACGATATACTACTCTTTGAACTTTATTTATATTCTATTGGAATTATTGTAGTTTGAAAGAGATCAGACACATGCGTCACAATTAGGGTGATATGGACTATAGAGAACCAGAATGTATTAATAGATATGTATTGTTTAACACTGATCTTTTTATATTGTTTACATTGTATATGTAATTTTGATGTCACTGATTATGGGCTGAGCTTATGGACTTTAAATACCAGCCCCTTCCTACACTTGTGTATGTGTTGCTTGAAAAAGGCTTCCTTGAGTAAGCTGAAACGTTGTACCGCACATGATGGGTGAATAAACTCACAACCTTATTCACTATACGCTGGAGTGCCGCCTTATCTTCATCTTTGTTTGTATTCAAGTGGAGTTGGGGTCTGACTTCGTGGAGGCTGTGCACCCACCTGAGCAGTTGCCACACCGTGCCGTCCTCATCTTCATTTTTTTTGTATATATATATATATATATATATATAATGATTTGACACAAGTTTAATCAAATTAATTAGAAAGGGTCTAGTAAGGCATCAGCACATGACTGGGCACTTCTCTTCCCACCTTCCCACTCTCTGGTCCCATAGAGTTATAATAATAATAATAATAATAATTTTTATTTATATAGCGCCAACAGATTCCGCAGCACTTTACAATTCTGGGCTACATACATAGATTTAAATCAGACATCACAGAGATATACATATAGTTATCCATACATGAGGAGTGAGGTCCCTGCTCACATGCATCAGCTTACATACTACTAGGAGGGGGTGCGAGACAGAATGGCAGAGGGGCAAAGTGCTTCATTGTTCTTATGGCCCAGCCATCATTATACCTAAGGCAGTGCGGGTAAGGGGGGGTAAACCAGTCACTATCCAATGCCTGCATATGTAGGTCTAAGTGCTTAAATGTTAGTGTGTGTGTGTGTGTGTGTGTGTGGTGGAGGTGTGTGTGGTGTGTGTGTGTGTGTGTGTGGTGTAGGTGTGTGTGTGGTGTAGGTGTGTGGTGTAGGTGTGTGGTGTAGGTGTGTGTGTGGTGTGTGTGTGGTGTAGGTGTGTGGTGTAGGTGTGTGTGTGTGGTGTAGGTGTGTGTGTGGTGTAGGTGTGTGGTGTAGGTGTGTGTGTGGTGTAGGTGTGTGTGTGTGTGTGGTGTAGGTGTGTGTATGGTGTAGGTGTGTGGTGTAGGTGTGTGTGTGGTGTAGGTGTGTGTGTAGGTGTGTGTGGTGTAGGTGTGTGTGTGGTGTAGGTGTGTGTGTGTGTGTGGTTGAGGGGTGTGTGTGTGTGTGTGTGGTGGAGGTGTGTGTGGTTAGTGATAGGTGTCCGAACTTTGCATTTAAGGAGGCATATCAAAGAGGCATTTTGGGTTATGGGAAAGAGAAGAGATCAGAGAGGTAAAGTAAGTTTGCTTAGCAGAGTGAAGAGCCGAGTAGTAGCTTCTAAGCATGAACGTATAATGTAGAAGGTTGACTGTTGTCTTTGTCATTAGGAGTGTGTCATGTGCAGAGAGATAGAAGAGAAACTGCAAACTACTCCCGGCTCCTTCTAGTAATCGGTCGGGGTCTGAGCATTTGGACTCCCACCAATCCAAACTGCTGACTTCTCTCTGACATGTCAAAAATTTATTAAAGTGACAGTACTTGTTTTGGTAGGTGATATGAGTATAAGAAGGACTGGAGTAAAGATGGTAAAGAATAGGGCAATGGTGAATAATGAGGCTTGTAAGGGGGGGGGGGGGGGGGGGCTCGTCTGTAAAATAAGGCAGAATTATTAAAGCTGAACAAATTACTTTATTTTATTCTCAACAGGGACACAATTATTTCTGTAATGGTCCACAGATGGTTGCTGGGAACATACAATACACCAACAGGTCCACCAAGGAGAAAATACTAAATGTAAACCTCTAAAAGAAGGATATCATAACCTTTGCCAGAGGATGTAGTGTTTTTTTGGTGGGGGAGGGGGGGGGGCAGAGAGATTTCTTAGTCACTTCTTCCTCTTCCCCAGCAGGTCGTTTTTTTTGTTCATTTCTGATCTAAATAAAATGATAAAACATTTGGGGAGAAACACACATCCTAACAGTCCAGCACTGGACGCCATCACTGCAAAGACCTCCACAGCCACCATGTTCTTGCCTCTGGTGGTCAGATAAGCCGGGATCATGGCGATCCAGACACTGCAGAACACCAGCATGCTGAAGGTGATGTACTTGGCCTCATTGAAAGTGTCCGGTAATGTCCTCACCATGAAAGCCAGAACAAAGCTCACCGCTGCCAGAAACCACAGGTAACCCAACATGGAGAAGAACCAGATATCTGACCCTGCATTACACTGGATGAGGATCTTCCCAGGATAAGACTGAGTGTCCAGGTCCTGGAACGGAGGAGATATAGACAACCAGATAACACAGATTATAACCTGAATGGATGAACACAACAACACTATGGTATAGGGCACCTTCACACTCAGCCATTTCCTCCAGAGGCTTCCAGGCTTGGTGGACTTAAAAGCAACACAAACCATCACAGTCTTGGCGAGAAGTGAAGAGACAGCAACTGAGAAAAAGACTCCAAAACTGTTTTCCCGTAATCTACAAGTGACATCACTGGGACGACCAAGAAACAAGAAGACAGAGAGGAAGCTGAGGATGATGGAGACCAGGAGGAGATAACTCAGGTTCCGGTTATTAGCTCTAACAATAGGAGTGTCCCGGTAGGAGATAAATATTCCCAATATGGAGCCGGTCACAAGACATCCGAAGAGCGAGACACCGGAGAATACAGAAGCCATTGTGTCATTGTGGTAAGAGATGAAGTCCAGGACTTTGGGCAGACATCCGTCTCTCTTCTCATTCGGCCATTCATCACTTGGACATTTCATACAGTTCTCAGAATCTGCAGGAATATTTCATGGCATATTATTTGTCTATCTATCTATCTATCTATCTATCTCCTCTTTATCTTTTTTGTATACATGTAGTGCTGGCTTCAATAACAAGTAATATAACATGCCCTTACTATAACTATTGGTAAATTATCAGGTCAGGATAAATCTATTGTCTTGTGACTCTCTTGTAACACACTATAACCCCAAGGTATCAGATCACACAAAAGGCTTCATAGACATAACAGTCATTTGATCTCTACTCATTAGTGGCCGTTCTCCTGCCAAATACGACTTTTGTTCTTTCCTCTCCTTTGTGCAGACAACGGAGTGCACATGTCTGTGTCTGGTTGGGCGGCTATTGCATTGGCATGACCTCAGATATGGTTCTGCGCTTGCGCGGGACCTCTGAGCTGCCGGGGTGGATAAGATGCGGCCCCGTCTTGGCCGGAAACATGCGCCGGCGTTTTAGAAGTCTGTAGACATACAGTTAGGGACTTCACTATATATAGAGCCAACATAGCCTTGCTTTGTCTGCCCCTTGATAAAGCTATATCGACGAAACGTACGTTGGGGTTGGCACCAGGATGGTTACAACATGATGGGTGAGTCCAGGGCCGTATTAACAGGGGCTGCTGCCCTAGGCACTAAGCCTGAAGACGCCCCCATATTGCGGAGAGTGGGGGAGCGTGGTTTTGGCCACATGCATTTCTCTACATCTAGAAACATTGTCTGAATCGCATTTTCATGGTTTTTAACTGCTTAAAACATAAATTTCCACATTGAATCAATGATTAGAGCCATTGGCATATTGTCTGAAGGAATTCTCACCACAGGATTGGTAGGTAATAGCTCCAGGCTTCACAGCCATACCAGACCTGATCATACCTCCCCCCTACCCCCCTCAAAAAGACACCAGATTTACTGGCAAGTCTGAATGGGAGGTGGGAGACTAAAAAAAAAAAATTAAACAATGTATTTTCTTCCCCTTGCTCCCTGGTGCTGCCCTAGGCACCGGACCATGGGTGCCTAGTGGTAAATACGGCCCTGGGTGAGTCTGCTTTTTTTTTTTACTTATTTGAGACATAAAGACCCTCAATGGGATAGACAGACACTGGATGGTATGAGTATTTGACATTGATAGCAGTGACCTGTATTGATTGAACAAGCGAACCATAGCAAATATCTTTTGTATATTTCTATCTAAGTATCTGTGGTATTAGGACATTTAATGGTTTTATGACTCTGGCAGCATACATTTATGATGGTCACCCCTGGTTTGTGACTGTGTCCTGTTTTGTTGCATTTTAGGAAATTCTTTTTCTCCTTGTTCTAAATGGATGTATTATTGTATTTTATCAATAAAATCGATTTTTTTTGTGGATATTTATGCTCATATTTTTATAGTGTCCTATGTTTTAAGTGAGTTTTATCTTAATTATAGGTAGAAAATGGGTTTTGGATATAATATATAGTAACAGACAAGAGATTTTTTTTTATTTCTTTAATCACATTGATAATTGGAGCCTTTTGTGTCATACATACCAAATATGTAATATATATCCTCACCAGTTTTATCCTGCCTATCTCCAGTGCTCCCACTTTTCGGCGCCTTTTTCAAGCAGCTATTCTCAGCTGACAGGCGCTCTGTACGAAGCAGGAAAGGAATCTCTCCTGCCTCATACAGAGCGCCTGTCAGCTGAGTTGTATCGGGCGATCTATAGGCGCTCTGTACGAAGCAGGAAAGGAATCTCTCCTGCCTCACACAGAGCGCCTGTCAGCTGAGTTGTATCGGGCGATCTATAGGCGCTCTGTACGAAGCAGGAAAGGAATCTCTCCTGCCTCACACAGAGCGCCTGTCAGCTGAGGATAGCTGCTTGAAAAAGGCGCCGAAATCGGGTCCAGCGATGCAACAGGCTTACACCAGGGGGTGAGTGATCTGTATATCGTAATGTTTACACAGGGATGGGGGACGGGGCTGAGGGGTCCGCAATCATTACACAGGGAGGGGGGCCGGAAGGATTGAAGTGATTACACTGACAGGCCAGCTCTGGAACAGGGCGTCATGTGACGTCCCATGCTCAGGGAGGGCCGTTTGTAAGGCTCTGAAGCCTGCTAAGTGAATAACTAACTAGAGGCCGGCTGAGTCGGCAAGTCAGCACTCCTCCGGTTCGGTGACGTCACAGGACCACGTGACTCATGTAGAAATTGCGAGAAAGAGACAAAATTCGTAAAAGAAACTAATGAGACAAATTAATTTTATTACAAGACTAATCTGTAGAGTAAATGTCAAAATATCCTGGAATACCCCTTTAAGCTATTTTCTTGTCGGTTAAATTTAACTGTGTTTATACTCTACCTCTTTACACTCTCTCACCTACACTTCCTTTCACACGATGCTTTATAAGATAAAATTTTCCAGTCAGGAGGGAGTCTTTTAGTTAGTGTGTATGAGGGATAGACACAAGAAACAACTTCCTGCTGCACTTACTAAGCTGGTCTGGCTTAGGCCAGAGCCTTAACAGGGACCTGTATGCTGAGACAGCCAGTCAGTATGCAGTGCTGAACACTAGAGGTGGGGTAACCGGGAAACAGGACAACCCTTGTCTACGCTGAGGATCTCCTAGTGCACTAAGCTAATGTACTTTACTGATTAGTACACTCTACTATGTGGGAAACCATCACTAGTTAGCCCCACCTAGAGACAGAGGGGACTCGTACTACCACACAGGGTGCTCTCCAAGACAGTGTAGGCAGAAGGCGGTCAGATATCCAGAATATATCTGAATATGAGTATGAGGAGTTCTTCAAGATTCTAAACTTTCACACACATCCTGGCAGAGTACTGTATACTTATTAGACAAGGGCTCCTATCCGGCACCTACACTACACTATCAAACAACTTCCTTCTTCTTCTACCAAGTCCTACTACAAGAGTCTGTCTAAAGAGTATTGTCATATATATTTTTGCGCTAGCACCCGTGAGCAGTATTGTTCTTCTCTTTTGTATAGCACTGAAGCTGTTTCAAGTAAAGTTCAACTACTGGTAAAGATTCTGAATCACTGCAAAATTTATTTATCACAATTATAATAACATGATAGAGATTTCATATAAAATATCATTAAAAAGTATTTAAAAAACAACCAGGTACCATACATGTAAAATAGACAACAACATAGGATAGATGGGTGATCAGAAATAAAAAATAATAAACCACACTAGTGTGTCCTCCCTCAGAGTAAACCTGCTATTCCAGCAATCGTATGGCTCAAGACACACACAAGTAATCATAAACCGTAATACCACTCACCCATCTGTCCTATGAGGGTCACAGCTGTCCCTACGTACGTTTCACCGCAACCGCAACGCGGTCTTCGCTTCCGGCCCGGCGCGTCGACAAGCCCGGAAGCGGGGCGACTCCATAATGAGGCCCGGTATGTATATAAGGGAGAGGGGGAGTTAGGGGAACAGTTCCCTGAAGAAGCCCGGTTGCGGTGAAACGTACGTAGGGACAGCTGTGACCCTCATGTTATTATTATAATTGTGATAAATAAATTTTGCAGTGATTCAGAATCTATGCCCATGGTTGTTTTTGTATTCATCTTTATGGTGGGTTTTTCTGGTATTTGAGTAGAGTGACACCCATACCTGTAACTAATCAGTAAGCTATACTGTGAATTAGGGTGATTTAGTCCCTCTGCCGTGAACCTTTGTGTATATAACTACTGGTAAAGGACTGGGGCTCTGTCATCACTTACGCCTATTGTCATCGCTACCCTATTCTCGCTGAGGAAATTTTCTCTTTTGTTACCTCTGAAGGATATGCAAGAGCATTGGGGTATCGTACTAGTCAATAGTTTAGCTAAGTGCCTATGCCGAGTCTCTACTGCAAGTCGCTAGCATGCCCCTCTACCCACTAGGTGGGCCTGTAATACCTGATCGGGTGTCATTCCATGCCCACTAGGTAGCATAGTCGGATGTCTTTTCCTGTGGATTCAGGAACCTTCTCTCACATTCCCAGCTGAACCACTGTGTCTTAATAGGTCTCAGTCTGTAGCTTGCAGGATCCCAAATCACCTTCGTTGTACAACTTAAAGTCTATTTCAACTAACTACAAGCTCTACAAATGTATTTCAGTATGTTTCAAGCAACTATTGTTTTCAAAGACTGTTCAATATTCTTGTCAGTGTTGAGATATCATATAAAGTCTTACCTACCGGCATCCCAGCTGTGTCCTCGTCTGGGTCTATTGTATTCAGAGACTGAGATATTTTTAACTTTCCTTCAACCAATTCAGTAAACTATTTTGTGGTTAAGTCTTACCAGTGACCCCACATCTCTCCCGCATGACACCTGCACAACGTCCAGCACTATCTACTCTACCCAACTCCTGGCGTGTGAAGCTGGCGAGCCAGTGTATCCAAGGGTGGTCATAGCTGGTGCCACTCCTGATCACCATGACAAGTGCCTGAGGAGGGCTTCCTACACCTGCACCCCTGCTGCACACTCTCAAGGAGTATCTATGTTTCAGCTTGTAGGCCTATAGGATAGGAGATAAGAAGATAACCAGCAAGGGTCTGACCACTGGGACCCACATCTATCCTGAGAAAGGGAACACAATCTTCCCCAGAGGGGTGCAGTCATGGCAGTATTGTATTTAGCAGGTATGATGTTTGGCGGTATACACAGGGGTCAGTGTGTGGCAGTATTATATTCAGATCATGCAGTATGGGATGCTAAGAGGAGCTTTCCTTAGTTTGAAGGATAAATCGGAGGGGTGGGACCCAAACTGAGTTTTTGCCCCCGGTGCAGGGAAAGCTAGCTACCCCCCTGCTGGTAAGACAATACTACTACCGGTCTTATTGGACATCTCTCCTTCTGAACACGGGACGCAGTCATAGCAGCAGGTATGGATGGATGTTGGTCTCGCCATTTTCCTACTTCCAGGTAAACATGGCTCTGAGCAGCGGGATACTGGGACCTGAAGGAAAACACAAGAACCTTTACAGGATGACAAAAAGTAACTCACTAAAATACCTAAATATGATGAAAGTAATAGGGGACTTAGGGTTACAGACTAGAGGAAGGGTCTATCATATGAATATGGGTTTCCTGTATACAATGCAGTGTCCTGGTCAGGGCCAGCCTTAGGGTAGATAACGTCCTCTATGAAACTTATTTTCCACTATATATATATATATATATATATATATATATATATATATATATATATACACACACACAGTGGCACCTTGGTTTAAGAGTAACTTGGTATAAGCGCATTGCTTTGGTTTAAGAGCTCCATGTTCTGGGTGGGAGCGCGAGTGGAGGAGGGGCAGGGTCTGCATAGCGGGGTCTACAGCACTGTACTCTGACCCAGGAAGTCTCCCTCACCTTCCAAATCATAGCAGATCCACTTCAGGCTGGGGCTTACATCAGGGGACAGGACGGTGGAGGTAATCTCTTTATAGCTGTAACCCCTCTCTCCCTGGACAGAGAGTGCTGCTATACTGTGCCCACATCTGCCCTGCTCATTCCTTCATGTTCCCTGCAGTCTCTGTCCGCCCTTGTGTTTCCCATCCTCTCTATTACTGAACAGTAACTTATAATATCACATATTCTGCTGTTTCTGAATGTTTGTTTCATCTGTTTTACATGTTATTCAGAATAATAAATCATTATTTTTGGGGTGTGGAACCAATTGTCTGCGTTTCTATGATTTCTTATGGGAAAATTTGCTTTGGTTTAAGAAAATTTGCTTTGGATTTGGATTACAAGCGCGGTCCTGGAACGAATTATGCTCGTAATCCAAGGCACATATATATATATATATATATATATATGTGTGTGTGTGTGTGTGTGTGTAATATTATTATTTCTTTCAATCTGTGTGTATATACCCAGATGTTCATACAGACTAGAATATGAAACAGTGACTTATATTCATTATCTCACAGGTGACATCTCCTCTGATTCATTCACATTATATGATTTATAAATAATTATTCTGCATTTTATTACATGAAATAAGGATTTGATAGAATAGAAAAACTGAAGTTAATATTTGACGCAGAAACCTTTGTTTGCAGTTACAGAGGTCGGACGTTTCCTGGAGGTCCTGACCAGGTTTGCAGACACTGCAGCGGGGATTGTGTCCTACTCCTCCATACACATCTTCTCCAGATCTTTCAGGTTTCGGGGCTGTCGCTGGGCAACGTCCCTCCAAAGATTTTCTATTATGTTCAGGTGTGGAGACTCCAGGGCCTTGAAATGCTTTTTAAAGAGCTGCTCATTAGTTGCCCTGCTGTGTATTTTGAGTCATTGTCAAGCTAGAAGACTTACTGAGGAAAGGAGGTTGGTGGCCAAATTCTCACGATACGTGGAGCCCCAGACAATAGAAGATTTACAGTGATGATGCATTTCTTCCATTTTCTAATAATTGCACCAACAGTTGTTGCATTCTTACTAAGCTGCTTGTCTGTTGTCCTGTAGCCCATCTCAGCCTTGTGCGGGTCTACTATTTTGTCCCTGGTGTCCTTAGCTCTTTGGTCTTGGCCATGGTGGAGAGGTTGGAGTGTGATTGATTGATTAATTTAGTGTGTGGACAAGTGTTTCTTTTTATATGAGTTCAAACTGGTGCAATTATTACAGGTAAAGAGTGCCGAGTAGGGGAGGCTTCCTAATTCCTTAATGACACAGACAATTTTTGTTTTTACACTTTTCTTTTTTCCCCCATTTTCAAAAGGCCATACCGGTTTCATTTTTTTTACCTACAGACCCAAATAAGCTAATTGTACTTTGCAATGACACACTTAATTTCTCAATATGTTATGCTGCAAAGCCGAAAAACGATTATTTACATAGTAAAATAAAATAAAAAAATGTAAATTTCAGGTGGGGCAGGGTGTTTTTTTTACACCATTTGTCCCATGGTAAAACTGACATTTTATCTATATTCCTCAAGCCAGTACGATTAGAACGATAGACAATGTATATAACTTTTATTTTATTTTTCTACTTAAAAAAATGTATGTAAATGTTTTAAAAATAAAAAAAATGTGCTTAAACTGCTCTATTCTGATTCTTATAAAGTTTTTATGCACTTTGGCGTGTTTTTGCACTTACGCCAACTTACTGTGCAACATCAGGTATGTGACAATTTAATAATACTATGGAGAAATGTAGGGTTGGATCAGCTCACCTCGAGGTAGTGGACAGCTGGTTCTCTGATTACTTAGGAAGGTGGGTGGGTGCACGGATCCCTGACGCGGCCAGGCGTGGATTCTCAAATGGATACAAGGAAGTGAAGTGTGCGGTCCAGCACTCCAAGACGTGTAGAAATATCTGTTTCTAAAACATAACTTTTGATTCATGCAATTTAAATCGTGCTCTAGAGCCTGATTTTAACTGCATGAATTAAAAGTTGTGTTTTAGAAACAGATATTTCTACACGTCTTGGAGTGCTGGACCGCACACTTCACTTCCTTGTATCCATTTGAGAATTTAATAGTTCTTGCAAATTCACATGCAGCGAAACTAAATGTGTCTTATTTTTTTGTTTATTTTTTATTTAAAGAGGGGTGATTTCAACTTTTATTGAGGGACGGGATGGTTACACATTAATTAACATTAACTTTTTTTTTACATTTATTCGTAGTCCATGCACTCATCCTCTAGCATCACTCCCCTCATCCTCTAGCATCACTCATCTAATTCTCCAGCATCATCACCCCCCACCCCCACCCCTGTGGCAGATTGCTCTCCCCTGCTTTCTCTTCTGGCAGAATCTGTTCTATAAGCTGCCTTTTGCGGAAGAGAGAACAGGGAGAAGCAGCGCCAGGAGACAAGCAGCGGCAGGGGATCATGTGGGAGGTGAGGGCTTTTTTTTTTTGTTTTATTTTAGTGTGCGCACTGGCCCTGCAGCTGCACATCACTTGTGGGCCCATCGGCGGGTCGTCCAGTGGGCCCCTGAGTTATGTGCAATTGCCCCTCAGGAACCTCAGTCGGCCCCTAAACCACCCACATTACAATCCACCACTGCTGATGTGGCTTTATCCAGTATACCTACCATCAGTCTTAAAGAGGTTAAAGAAAAACTTACAGGTCTATGAGATGCAGAATTCTTGCTGGTTGGTAGGCGATCATATACTTATTTCATGCAATAAAATGCTAATTACTATAATTATTTATAAATCACACAATGTGCTTTTCTGTTTGTTTTTTTTTATATATATATATATATATATATATATATAGTCTGTCTCACAGATGACGAGTACTTACGATAAAAATGACACAAATCTCCATTCTTTGTAGATGAGAGCATGTAAAATACTAATTTCTGACTGCCAGCCCCTTCTCTGCCTCCATATGGTTGTTAGACTCCTCCTTCTCCCATTTAGTAGTTAGGCCTCTCTGTGCCACCATATAGTAGTTAGGTCCCTCTGTGCTCCTATTTAGTAGTTAGACCCCCTCTGAGACTCCATATAGTAGTTAGGCCTCTTTTTGCAGGTTGACCCACAGAAGATAGCATCCCCCATTAAGAAACTAGCACCACCACCCCTTTTCCCTTGTAGTAGTTAGTATCCCTCTGGCAATTAGCTCCCCATTTAAGCATATTCACCATGTAGGTAATCCCCTGCAGGTTGTTCCCGTGGTAGTTGCCCCCCCCCCCCCCGCCTCAAGTAAATAATACCCTAATGTGATTAGTCCCTGTGTAGGTACCCCCTCCCCAATAGTAGGCCCCTGTAGGCTATCCATCAGTATGCAGCCCCCTCCCCATGTAGGCAACCCCCCAGTTGGCAACCCACAACTCACACCTCATGTAGGCATCCCTCCGGTAGTTAGGCACTCCATAGCTAGTATTCCCGAATTTAACCAGTGCCCTATAACAAATCCCTCCGGTAGTCTTAAATACCCTCCCCACTGTAATAAAAAAATACTCACCTGTCTGCAGAGTGCTTGTAGTCCTCTGACATCTGTCTCCTATCCCTGCTCTGCGAGCACACTAGTGGTGTCACTTGTGCACTGCAGCACTGGGGGTGGGAGCAACCTCTGCCTGCTGTCAACATAAGTGATTGGCAGGTGAGAGGAATGAGTTAATCCATCCAAAGAAATAAGAAGAAAAATAAAATCTTTTCTAAATGAACTTTCCTATATGACTGAACTTCAAGGACACACAGCTGGTCTACCACCTGTTTTTAGCAGATAATAAATGTTATTTTATTATTCACATTTTTGTAAGCAGATAACAAAATGTTCATGTATCAACATCCTTATGTAAACAATTTTTTAATATCAACATCCTTATGTAAACAATTTTTAATTGAACATTTAATCTTATTGTATGTCCATATCTGTCAAAACATATCTGTAGTTATCCGTTCTTTTGAAGTTGATGACTTTGCATTTTACATTCATATCCATTGGTTTTTTCCTGTATAAATAAAGGTGGGTTCTCAGAGATAGCAGAACACACCAGACTTGTTTGCAAGATACGTAATCTGTGTCCTCATTCTAAGTGCATGGTGTGGGAGAGGGGATCCGGACCCATTCTTCAACTCAATTAGGAAACAGCCAACAACAGTAGGCCTTCTTTGGGAAGGCACCTCGACATTATTGGCGCCCGAACAGGGACACGCCCATTACATCGGGAGATCGGATGACCTGCACTGCTGTACCGGGAGAGAGAGGGGTGAACAAGGAGACCACAAAACCTGGCCAGGTAAGAGCAAAAAATTTGTTTGCTCTTTTCTGTGCTCTCCTCCTTCACATCTTTCTTACCTACCTCTGCAGAGTAAGTTATCAAAGTGAACTCACGATAGGCGTGTCAATTTGAACTTTGTTCTCCTCTTGTTGGCTGTTCTATGTCTGTTTGTCCTAACCTGTGAGGGATAGTATATAGTAGGCGAAGAATTGCTCATTCAGGCTAAAACTGTTACCCAGAGCCCGGCCGTGGTTGTCACAGGTCCTCATAGACACGGAGCGTTGTGCGGTGGGAACAGTGCCAGTGCTAAAACCACTTTGGAATGAGCCTAGTAGCCTAACTATACAAGGACGCTGGACAGTAGTCTGGTTGTTTCCAAGGGAAAGATCTGTAATATGCTAATCCCTGTCCTCTGTATACTTGGGGTAACTTGTTTTGCAATCTACATAGCAGCAAGAGTGTATTTCAACATTAGAACAGGAAGCCCTGAACCGTGGAATATTCTAAGTCCCAGCTTTTGGTAGTGATCCGTGGTCATAAGTGTACAGGACACAAGAAAGAAAATCATCAGTTGATCATTCTGGGTGCCTCCTGTCATAAGTGTACAGGACACAAGAAAGGAAATCATCAGTTGATCATTCTGGGTGCCTCCTGTTATACGATCACGAAGTAATATAAAATGGGACAAACAGAATCAAAAGGGGTTTCTGCAACCCACATAGTGACCTGCCGATATGGCAAAGAACAAGCAAAAAGGGCAAAAGCAATGTTGAAATATTTTAACATCCAACACGATGCTGTTTTTAACCCCAATACTTGGACTAAAGTCCAAGAAACAAGGGGAGGATTAATAATTGATAATGGATGGGAAATGACAGTTACCCATATGAAAGATCTATCTCAACAGGCAAAAGGCCAACAATGGATGTATGACTGGACAGAGGGAACCTGGGATATAACCCAGAGGGGAGATAACAAAAAGGGACTGAGCCTTACTTCAGTCTCAAATCCCCCCCTTCTTACACAAAAACAGTACACGGACCCCCGGGATGGGTATGTTTCAACTGTGGTCAACAAAACCCAGACTGGGAGGACACTTGCTTAGCATGTGGGGCACACAAGCCTCATCCTGATTCTTTGCACCCTGTGATTGAGAGAAGGGCATTTATTAAGGAACCAATAGATCCTAATAATCCTGATGCTCCACGAGATTACCAACTAAGGACATTTGATGAATATAAACCCTGGCAACCTGGGGTTCAAATGTCCCTGTTGCAGAATGCACCAAATCCTGGAATGGCTCCTGTTAGTTTTTGGAGGTATCTAAATCAAATTCAAGGTACATATAGAGCCGCTTGGATAGACATGATGGATCTTTGTAGAATGAAAATGAGCCCAGTTCAATTTTCCCAACTCCAGGCACATATTGGCAATCGTGTACCTCATGACATAAGGTCAATGGCATCAGGAGAACAGTTTATGGCACATTTAAATGTTTTTTGCCAAATGCAACAGAGACAAAAGGGATCCGCAGGACCAGTAATACAAGGTCCTCAGGAATCAGTGACTGATTATTCTTTCAGACTAAACCAGTCATATCAAGATGAGGGACTGGATCTACAAGATGCAGCAGTCAGAAGATTGCTAGCAAGAGCTTTCATAGATGGTTTAAGACACCCAATTGCAGATAAACTGAAATTATGTTGCCCAGAGTGGAGACAGGCAGATAATGTGGATGATATGGTTACAAAAGCATGTGGAATCCAATTGGATTTGCAAGAACGAAAACAAAAAAGAGTCGTGGTAGCTGTGGCCAATGAACAGCAACCTGACCAGAAACCACGGAGAGGTCCCACTTGCTACTATTGTGGTAAGATAGGACATGTGATTAAGGAATAAAGAAGAAGAAAAGGAGGAGTCAGAGCCAAAGAGACAACAATGACTATATGCAGCAGAGGATAAAGACACTAGAGGACCATTTGTCAAAATACCCATACAAGTCTCTGGAGTTCAAACCCAAGCTCTAGTAGATTCAGGAGCCTCAAGATCAATGATACCCTCTGATAAGTTGTCTCCCAATGATATATCAGATGATGCAGTGAGTGTAGCTGGCTTTGATGGTCACCTACAACAAATTTCTCTTACCCACCCACTAAAAACAAAAATAGGTCCACATATATTGGTATCCAGATTTCTTGTGGGTGGATCTGGGACAATGGCACTTTTGGGTGCTGATCTTTTGTCCCGCCTGCAGGGGAACATACAATATATGGAAGATGGGAATGTTATGTTGAAAATTCCCTCAGACCTACAATCTGAGGCACTGTGTCAAATACTCAGCCTTGAAGAGCAGAATGACAGCATTCCTGCTACTTCTCAGTCTACACTCCTTGATTCCTTACCTCCCATTTTATGGGCTAAGGATAAAATTGATGTAGGAGACATGCCAGTAGCACCAGTGAAAGTGAAATGGAAAGAAAATATCACACTGCCTCAACTTCAACAGTACCCTCTTAACTCTGCTCAAGAAAAGTCATTATCTGAGCAAATAGAACCATTGTTGAAAAGGGGGGTACTGATTAGATTAAAATCTGCAGCCAATACTCCATTATTCCCTGTCAAAAAGAAGACCATCAAGGGACAACCAACTGTTTACCGAATGGTTCATGATCTCAGAGCCATAAATGCAATACTGGAACCCCTCACTCCAGTAGTCCCAAATCCCCATACGCTGCTCAATCAAATACCATCTGGAACACAGTACTATACTGTCATTGACTTGGTCAATGCCTACTGGTCAGTGCCATTGCACCTGGATTGCTACCACCTGTTCACATTCACACACAAGGGTGTCCAATATGCATGGACGAGATTGCCACAGGGAATGGTTCACTCGCCAACTTTGTACTCTGCAGCAATGGCATCTGTCCTAGAAGCCTTTCAGTTGCCACCAGAGACTGTGCTCTTACAGTACGTTGATGACTTACTTCTTTGTTGTCCAACAAAAGAAGTTTGTGAAAAAACAAGCATGGAATTACTGAATTTCCTTGTTACAATACACTGCAAAGTGTCCAGAGACAAATTACAATTTGTCCAAGAGAAGGTCATTTTTCTAGGACATTGTCTATCAGCTGGCCAGAAACATCTGAGTCCAAGTCGCATACAAACTGTACAGCAAGCTAAACCTCCAACCAATGTGAAGAAGCTTCGTGCTTTTCTGGGACTCGTATCTTACTGTAGGCAGTGGATACCAAATGCTGCAAAACTAATGCAACCATTGTATGACTGCACAAAAGAAATTCCTTTCAAATTTCCAGCAGAAGCGGCAGCTGCATTTCAAACTCTCAAGCAAGAATTGTTGAGAGCCCCTGCCTTGAGTTTGCCAAATTACGAGTATCCTTTCTTTCTCTTTATCAGAGAAATAGATGGGTATGCTTTGGGAGTCCTTACTCAGAAACATGATGGCAAACATAGACCTCTGGGGTACTATTCAGTCAAATTGGACTCAGTGGTCAAAGCAGCTCCCACTTGCCTAAGGACTGTTATATCAGTACAAGTCATTGTGGATAAAGCATCAGATGTATCTCTAGATTATCCTACCACCATTCTCACTACTCATGACGTCTATGCCATACTAACACAGGTCCAAACTAAGCATCTGTCAATGGCTAGACAAGTCCGTATGCAATGTGCACTTCTCCTTCCTCCTAATTTCATCTTTCAAAAACTCACAAGTCTAAATCTGGCTGAACTTCTCATATTCACAGATTTAGACAGGGGGGAAAAGGACAGTGACAATGGTGAAGAAACACTTGAAATCATGGAACACGACTGTGCTGAACTAATAGAAGCAGAGTCACAACCTATTCACAATATTTCAAGAATCCCATTGCCAAATCCTGTGCATGAATTTTTCATTAATGGCAGCAGGTTTGCTGATGAGCATGGTAAATTCCATACTGGATATGCTGTGGTAACCCTGCATGAGACAGTGATATGTGGCCCTTTGCCGCCAGGCTGTTCTGCCCAGGTCGCAGAATTAACAGCACTGAAAAAGGCCATAGAACAAGCAGGAGATGATGCCACCAATATCTACACTGATTCAGCATACGCACATGGCGTAATCCATGACTCAGGCCACATTTGGGCAGTAAGAGGGTTTCTGACTGCAGCAGGAAACCCTATTAAGCATGGGACTCTGATCAAAGAACTCATAGAGACAGCTGCAAAAACCAGAGATCTTGCAGTGATAAAAGTGGCTGCTCACACACGAGCAGATACCAAGGAGGCCAGAGGGAATGATTTGGCCGACAAAACTGCAAAGAAAGCAGCTCTTCTTCCACTAGAACCTGATGAAGAAGTGGATACTGTGAGTGATCAAACAGAATTACAAAAAGTCATTCAGTCTATGACGGAGGAAGAGCTTGACGAATGCACAAGAAAAGGGGTGTTGGTGGATGGAATATGGCATATTGAAGGGTTACCAGTTTTGCCAAAAGCCTGGTTTCCAACCCTTTACTCAGCCTTACATCTACCTAGCCATGTCAGTGCAAATGTGATGTTGCAACAAAGCAGAAAATTCTGGTATGTACCAGGATTCAGGCATTATGTGAATGAACGCCTAAGGGTATGTCACATTTGCCAGGCCAATAACCCTGGACAGACAGTAAAAGTCCCACAAAAACATTTACCAAGGGCTTATTATCCCTTTCAGAGACTTCAAATTGACTACATCCAGATGCCAAAGTCTGGTCCACATGAGTATGTACTTGTCTGTGTGGATCTCTTTTCTGGATGGCCGGAGGCATATCCGGTAAAGTCAGCCAATGCCAGAAATACAGCAGCTAAGATTGCTATGGAACTGGTTCCAAGATTTGGCCTACCAGAAGTCATTGAATCGGATCGAGGAACGCACTTTACTGGTCAAGTGTTCCAAAATGTGTGTCAAGCTTTGGGTATAGACTCAGCACTACACACCCCCTACAGGCCACAGGCCTCAGGAAAGGTGGAAAGGCTGAATGGTACCCTTAAGCTGAAAATACAAAAAACAATGCAAGAGACACATAAACCATGGCCACAGTGCTTACCAATTGCTTTGTATTCAGTGAGAACAGCCCCTCAGGGCAAGACTAAACTCTCTCCATACGAAATATTGTTCGGGCGGGCACCGCAGTTGGGGTGTTATCTACCACAGCAGTTGGAAATGAATTGCGATAACCTATCTGCATATGTTATCAGTTTGCAAAAGCAACTAAATAATAACCATTCTCGAGTTTTCTCTTCCCTTCCAGACCCTGAGGCTGATACTGGAGCCCATAAATTACAACCTGGTGATCTTGTCTATGTAAAGAAGCATACTCGAAAAAGTCTTGAGCCCAGATTTGATGGTCCATTCCAAGTGCTTCTGACAACGCCTACATCTGTCAAGTTGGAAGGAAAGGAGACATGGATCCATGCCAGCCATTGCAAACTCGCATCATGATTTTAATCCTGACTGGGTCAAGTGTATTCTTGTTAAAAAACTCTGAGTTTCGAGAAAACATGTTACTAACACATCACAAATTACTTAACATGGAATTAAATGTATCAGATTGCTGGATATGTACCCACTCACCAGTGACTGCTTCTTCTCTAGCGTATTTGGCTATACCTGTCCCGTTTGAAGAATTCCTTAATTCAGACACATGTTGGGATCAGAGAGCTAACAACGACACACAGTATAGCAGTCAATGGAATGTTAGTGTACCAATTCCAGTAGTGGGATGGACATCACCCCCATGGTGGGCGGGAGCTTTAGTATCCATAACTAAGTGTCACCACCAATATTTAACCTTCAAAGGAGGTAGTTGGGTAAGAAGAAATTACACACAAATTGTGCAAGTAGGAGATATTCCTCTAGAGGGAGTAAAAATAATATTCAACAGAACGGAGAATAGTGTGGGGACTTCAGATGCATGGAAACCATCTCTATTAGAAAGGAAAATTCTAGACCCTGAATGGGAGAAGGCATCCCTATTCAAAGATGGTAATGAGACCACCTGTATGGATGAGATAGATAATTTATGGTGCAATGAATCCTCTGAGTATACGCCATTCGCACCCACCTGTGGTAACCCAGATGTAGGGTATTGTAGCCCTTTGGGACAAGATCCTGAGTGGTGTGCAATAAAGAGTGTAAGCAAATTGATTGATCTTGCCCATCATCTAGTTTTACAGCATTCTCACCTATGGGACCTTCCAGGAGGAGTGTATTGGGTCTGTGGAAGGAACGCCTACAAATGGCTCCCTGTGGGGATAAATGGTACCTGTACAGTGGTAAGATTGACACCTGCTACTTTTATAGTACAGACTGACGACCTCCCAATAGGTAAGATCCCTAGACATTCACTGACAAAAAGGGCCAAGGACAATAAACCGCGACATAATGGAAGACCTCATCTAGTACAGATGTCAGCGGCCAAAAAGTTTTTTAGTACTTTATTTCTGTATCCTATGGTGATGCAAACTTGGGACAAATTAGTTGAAGCCACAGACTATTTAGATGATCAGATATTTGACATACTGGATATACTCAACACCTCAGTAGCAGTGCAGAGGCAACTTATGGTAGTTACTAACCAGCACACTGTGGTGCTTGATTTTCTGACTGCTGCTCAAGGGGGGATGTGTCAGGTAGTTGGCCCTACATGTTGTCATTATGTAAATGATCAGGGAATAGTGCAAATCACAGCAGGACTGGATAAAATTGCACAACTAAGGAAAAAACATGATGAGATGATTTTGGCAGACCAGGATAAATGGTGGTCAGGGGCATTAGCTAGCTTAAATCCTGCAAATTGGTTCAATGGTATAGGAGGATGGTTCATGGGAATACTACAAACAGTTTTTCAGATCATGTTGTTTCTTTTATTGGTCTATTGTGTAATCAAAGGATTATGCTGTTGTTGTCAGCAAGTTACAAAGACTAAATCTTATACTCTATAAGTAATGATGTTTGTTTCTTTTCCTTCTAGATTGGCGTTATGATGAGAAAATCTCTTGGAGGAGGATATGCCCATGTGGCTCTAGGTGATGGTGTTGGACCCAGAAGCATCCGCACCCTGACAACCCGCGGTCAGAGAGTGTTTAGGGTACATATTGGGATTTAATCCTGTCCAGGACCCAGATTTCTTCATCATCGCCAAAAAGGGGGGACTGAGAGGAATGAGTTAATCCATCCAAAGTTTGAAGAAAAATAAATTCTTTTCTCATGAACTCTTTTCTCACGAACTTTCCTACATGACTGAATCCTGTTCAAGGACATATAGCTGGTCCACCGTCTGTTCTCAGCCGATAATAAATGTTATTCTAGAATTCACATGCAGATAACAAATGTTTTAGTATTAGCATCCTTATGTATGTATCAACATCCTTATGTAAACAATTTTAATTGAACATTTAATCTTATTGTATCAAAATATATCCGTAGTTACGTGCATAGTGTATGACTTTGCATTTTACATTCATATCCATTGGTTTTTTCCTGTATAAATAAAGGTGGGTTCTCAGAGATGGGGGAACACACCAGACTTGTTTGCAAGATACGTAATCTGTGTCCTCATTCTAAGTGCATGGTGTGGGAGAGGGGATCCGGACCCATTCTCCAACTCAATTAGGAAACAGCCAACAACAGTAGGCCTTCTTTGGGGAGGCACCTCGACACTCCCCACCCTCCCTTATAGATGGCCCCCTCTCCCCCCACCCTCCCTTATAGATGGTCCCCTTCCCCCCCTTATAGATGGTCCCCTTCCCCCTCTATAGATGGTCCCCTCCCCCCCCTTATAGATGGTCCCCTTCCCCCCCCTTATAGATGGTCCCCTTCCCCCCTCTCCCTTATAGATGGTCCCCTTCCCCCCCTCCCTTATAGATGGTCCCCTTCCCCCCCTCCCTTATAGATGGTCCCCTTCCCCCCCTCCCTTATAGATGGTCCCCTTCCCCCCTCCCTTATAGATGGTCCCCTTCCTCCCCCCCTCCCTTATAGATGGCCCCCTCTCCCCCCTCCCCTCCCTTATAGATGGTCCCCTTCCCCCCCCTCCCTTATAGATGGTCCCCTTCCCCCCCCTCCCTTATAGATGGTCCCCTTCCCCCCGCCCTCCCTTATAGATGGTCCCGCTTTCCCCCCACCCTCATAGATGGCCCCCTCTTTCCCCCCCACCCTCATAGATGGCCCCCTCTTTCCCCCCCACCATCATAGATGCCCCCCTCTTTCCCCCCACCCTCATAGATAACCCCCTCTTTCCCCCCACCCTCATAGATGACCCCCTCTTTCCCCCCACCCTCATAGATGACCCCCTCTTTCCTCCCACCCTCATAGATGCCCCCCCTCTTTCCTCCCACCCTCATAGATGGTCCCCTTTCCCCCCACCCTCATAGATGCCCCCCTCCTTCCCCCCACCCTCATGGATGGTCCCCTTTCCCCCCACCCTCATAGATGCCATTCACACATACAGACTTGCAGCGGAAATCTCGCTGCGAGTTTTGCAGCGAGATCCGATACGAGTCAAGGTCCTGGCAGGTCCCAGTACTACATACTCACAGTGGTCTGAAAGACCGCTGCGAGTATGTAATGCAGCCGCCCCCTTAACCCCTTCTGCTGCTGCTTGGCTCCCGCTCCGCTCTCGGTATATACATAACCTCTCTCCTTGCTCTCCTGCCTAGCCAATCACTGTGTTGCCCAGCCGCAGCCACTGATTGGCCGGGCGGGAGAGCAGGAAGCCGGGACCCTGTGCAGCAAGGAGAGATAATGTATATACAGAGAGCGGGGTAGCCGAGCGGCAGCAGAAAGGGTTAAGGGGGCGGCTGCATTACATACTTGCAGCGGTCTTTCAGACCACTGTGAGTATGTAGTACTGGGACCTGCCAGGATCTTGACTTGTAGCGAGATTTCCTCTGCGAGTTGGTACTTGTGAACCCACCTTTGGATGCGTTCACATGTACAGGATCTGCAGCTGATTTGATGGAGCAGAGTTGAAGCTGCAGATTTGCTTTCAATCTGCAACTTCAAATCTGTGCCATCAAATCTGCTGCAGATCCTGTACATGTGAACGCATCCTTAAAGAGATTATTCTGCTGCACATGTGATGCTAAGCAGTTACTGTGCACATCTCTATTAAAGGGGTATTCCAGATACAGAACTTTTAAAATGATGCTAGGGACGGCCTATAATCATAATCAGCCGATAATCATTTCGTGTAATAGGTTATGTTAACCCCTTCGTGCTGCAGCTAGTTTGGGCCTTAATGACCAGGCTAATTTTTCAAAATCTGACCTGTCTCACTTTATGCTCTTATAGCTCAGTGATGCTTTAACGTATGCTAGCGATTCTGAGATTGTTTTTTCGTGACATATGGCACTTTATGTTAGTGGCAAAATTTGGTCACTACTTTGTGTGTTTTTTGTGAAAAACATCAAAATATCATGAAAAATTTAAAAAATTTGCATTTTATGAACTTTGAAATTCTCTGCTTCTAAAAAAAGAAAGTCGTAGCACATAAATTAGTTACTAAGTCACATTACCAATATGTCTTCTTTATTCTGGCATAATTTGGTAAACATATTTTACTTTTTTAGGGTGTTATGGGGCTTAGAAATTTATCAGCAAATTATCACATTTTCGTGAAACTGATTTTTTTAGGGACCAGTTCTTTTTTTAAATGGATTTAGAAGTCTGGTATCCTGAAAACCCCCATAAGTGACCCCATTTTGGAAACTACACACCTTAAAGAATTAATCTAGGGGTATAATGAGCATTTTAACCTACAGGGGCTGGAGGAAAGTATTCACAATTAGGCAGTAAAAAAATTGAAAATTTAAATTTTCCAATAATATATACGTTTAGATTAAAGTTTCTCATTTTCAAAAGGAATATGAGACAAAAAGCACCCCAAAATTTGTAATGCAGGTTCTCTTGAGTACAACGGTACCCCATATGTGGGCGTAAACCACTGTATGGGCACACAGCAGGGCTCAGAAGGAAGGGAGCGCCAATTAGCTTTTCCAATGCAAATTTTGCTGAAGAAGTTTCTGAGCGCCAGGTGCGTTTGCAGTGCCCCTGTAGTGTCAGCAGAGAGAAAAACCCCCATAAGTCACCCCATTTTGGAAAGTACACCCCTCAACGAATTCATCTTGGTGTGTGGTGACCATTTTGACCCCACAGGTATTACAGGAAAGTATTCAAAAGAAGACAGTAAAAATGAAAAACTCGAATTCTTCCAATAATATGTTCGTTTAGTTTGAAATTTCTCAATTTCACGAGGAACAAGAGGAAAAAAGTACCCCAAAATTTGTAACGCAGGTTCTCCTGAGTACAATGGTTCCCCATATGTGGGCATAACCCACTGCATGGGCACACAGGAGGGCTCAGAAGGGAAGGAGCGCCAATTAGCTTTTTCAATGCAGATTTTGCTGCAGAAGTTTCCGAGCGCCAGGTGCGTTTGCAGTGCCCCTGTAGTGCCAGCGGAGTAAAATCTCGCCATAAGTCACTCCATTTTGGAAAGTGCACCCCTCAAAGTATTCATCTTGGTGTGTGGTGACCATTTTGACCCCACAGGTATTAGAGGAAAGTATTCAAAAGTAGACAGTAAAAATGAAAAACTCAAATTTTTCCAATATTATGTTCTTTTAGTTTGAAATTTCTCAATTTCACGAGGAACAAGAGGAAAAATGTACCACAAAATTTGTAACGCAGGTTCTCCTGAGTACAATGGTACCCCATATGTGGGCGTAAACCACTGTATGGGCACACAGGAGGGCTCAAAAGGGAAGGAGCGCCAATTAGCTTTTTCAATGCAGATTTTGCTGAAGAAGTTTCCGAGTGCCAGGTGCGTTTGCAGAGCCCCTGTAGTGTCCGCAGAGTAAAATCTCCCAATAAGTCACTCCATTTTGGAAAGTGCACCCCTCAAAGAATTTATTTTGGGGTGTGGTGAGCATTTTGACCCCACAGGTATTTGAGGAAAGTATTCAAAAGTAGACAGTAAAAATGAAAAACTTGAATTTTTCCAATAATATGTTCCTTTAGTTTGAAATTTCTCAATTTCACGAGGAACAGGAGAGAAATGTCACCCCAATATATGTAACGCAGGTTCTCCTGAGTAGAACGGTACCCCATATGTGGGCATAAACCACTGCATGGGCACACAGCCGGGCTCAGAAGGGAAGGAGCGCCAATTAGCATTTTCAGTGCAAATTTTTCTGAAGAAGTTTCTGAGCGCCAGGTGCATTTGCAGAGCCCCTGTAGTGTCAGCAGAATAGATTCCCCCCAAAAGTCACCCCATTTTGGAAAGAGCACCCCTCAAAGAATTCATCTTGGGGTGTGGTGACCATTTTTACCCCACAGGTATTAGAGGAAAGTATTCAAAATTGGCCAGTAAAAATGAAAAACTCGAATTTTTCCAATAATATGTTGGTTTAGTTTGAAATTTCTCAATTTGACGAGGAACAGGAGAGAAAACGTACCCAAAATCTGTAACGCAGGTTCTCCTGAGTAAAACGGTACCTCATATGTGGGCATAAACCACTGTATGGGCACACAGCAGGGCTCAGAAGGGAAGGAACGCCAATTTACAGGAGCAAAACCGCAGCTAGTAATAGTTATTAGAATAGCGCAGTTACTAAAATAAAATAAAAAAAATGAGATTACAGGTAATGTGGGGTGGGTACAGACAGCCTGGGGTGGTTATGGGCAACCTGCGGTGGTTACAGGTAATCTGGGGTGGTTACGGACAACATGGGGTGGTCACGGGCAACCTGCTGTGGTTACAGGCAATGTGGTGTGGTTACAGGCAACGCGGGGTGGTTACGGGCAACGTGTGGTGGTTATGGGCAACGTGTGGTGGTCACGGGCAACCTGCTGTGGTTACGGCAACGTGGGGTGGTTACAGGCAACGTGGGCTGGTTACAGGCAACGTGGGCTGGTTACGGGCAACGTGGGCTGGTTACGGGCAACCTGCTGTGCTTACAGACAATCTGGGATGGTTACGGGAAACGTGGGGTGGTTACGGGCAACCTGCAGTGCTTACAGACAATCTGGGGTGGATACGGGCAACGTGGGGTGGTTACGGGCAACCTGCAGTGCTTACAGACAATCTGGGGTGGTTACGGGCAACGTGGGCTGGTTACGGGCAACCTGCAGTGCTTACAGACAATCTGGGGTGGATATGGGCAACGTGGGGTGGTTACGGGCAACCTGCAGTGCTTACTGACAATCTGGGGTGGTTACGGGCAACGTGGGGTGGTTACGGGCAATGTGGGGTGGTTACGGATAAACTGAAGTTCTTATAGGCAATCTGGGGTGGGTACCTGTAATCTGACATGGGCACCGCAATCTGGAGGGGGTCATTGGCAATTTGGGGTGGTCAGAGGCGACGTGTGGTGGTCAGAGGCGACGTGTGGTGGTCAGAGGCAACGTGCGGTGGTCAGAGGCATCGTGGCGTGGTCAGAGGCATCGTGGCGTGGGCAGAGGCATCGTGGCGTGGGCAGAGGCAACGCGCGGTGGTTACGTGCAATCTGGGGGGGTTACATGTAATCTGGCGTGATTACGGGGAACCTGGGGGGGTTATGTGCAACCTGGAAGGGTTACAGACAATCTGGGATTGTTACTGATAAACTGAAGTGCTTATAGGTAATCTGGGGTGGGTACATGTAATTTGGGGTGGTTACGGGCAATCTGGAGGTGGTCACTGGCAATTTGCGGTGGTTACGGGCAACGTGCGGTGGTTACGGGCAACGTGCGGTGGTTACGGGCAACGTGCGGTGGTTACGGGCAACGTGCGATGGTTATGGGTAATCTGGGGAGGGGTTAGGGGTAATTTGGGAGTAAACTGCAATTATTACTATAATAAAAAGTGTGTGTTTTATTTTTTTGTATGTTTGTCACTTTTTGTACTTTACATATTCCTTTTTTACTGTATTACTATGATTACTGAGATATTTTCTATCACAGTAATCATAGTTCAGTGACAGAGACCAAATTGGTCTCTGTCACTTTAAATTTTCAGAGTTGGCTGGTTGTGAAGCGCATGCGCACTTCATAACCAGCCAGGACGTCGAGGAGGAAGGAGCTCCAGGATCAGGTAACGTATATGGGGAAGGGGGGGGGGGGGTGACAGGGGGGGGTGGGGGGACATCACTTTTTATCCCCTGTCACCAATCATTTATGGTGACAGGGGATAAAAAGTGCCGGGAGCACATGGTACAAGCGATCAGCGGTATATAGTATATACCGCTGATCGCTTGTACCAGGACCCCACAGGGGGGTCCCCGATGACTGCCCCATGCTCTCCGCTACCTCCGGTGGTGGAGAGCATGGGGCTTTCATTCATTTTAACTTTTTCATCGCTGTGAACCGACATTAGTCGGTTCACAGCGATGGCGGCGGCCATCTTGGAAATGATGGCCGCCGGGGGAGGGGGGTTAGTCATTCCCTGCTAGGGGGGGCTGATCTGGGGTCTGAGGGGACACTTATTTCATCTCCCCCCGCCGTAGATTCACGGCGGGGGGAGATGAAAGGCGGCGGCAGCACCGGTAATCCCCTTTACCGACGGCCGCCGCTATAACGTTAATAGCGGCGATCGTCGGTAAGGGGGGGGGGGGGCCGGGACGGACCCCACACACTGCCCCAACCCCTCAGCTAGGGGTTAAAATGTTGTGTTCTCTTTTTTTGTGTAACCTCAAAAAAATTTATTATATATACATACTGTATATATACACCCAAGCATAGAAAATGCTGCCTACCGCTCTTCGGCTTGCATGCAGAGGTTGGCCTGCTGTGTTCTGCCTGTACAATGCGCTCTTACGCCTTTTTGCATTCTGCTATCTGTCTCTGATGGACATTTTACAATGCAGTACTATTAATACTTATATGGTCTCTGATTATTTTATAGGGATTTTATCCAGTAACAGTCTGGTTATAATATAATTTAGCTTCTATGTAATGTTAGAGGTCATGGTGTGGTGCACTGTTTGGGCCTGTTATAGCGGTATTATTAGTAGAACTGGTCAATTGGTCTTAGCATCATGCAGTTTGTTCAGATCAGTATACAGGTAATGTTCAGTCACTACATAGGGGTAATATTTGGTCATATTATGTTCACACGCCATCATCTTTGGCCCTTTAGCAGCTAGTCATTTTGAGTAAAAAAAAAAAAAAAAGGCCGTTTTCTTGATGGCTGCCCTAAAAGATGGCGAAAGGGCCAAAATGGACAGTGTGTGATGTGTTTCCAGGAGTTATATATAGGTGTTGTATATTAGCATAGATTTTTTTTTTCAGTTTCATCTGCTGTTTCTTCATTTGATTTCATAATTTGTACTGAACAATTGGGGTAAAAAAAAAAGCCATAGAAACATGGCAGCCAACAAACACACCATTTGCCGAGTTTAGCATTATTTTGCAATTACTCAATTAAAGCAGTGTTGTTTGGCCCCGATGCATAGAAAGATTTTGTGTAGGGGACTTGTGTTCTTGATCTTTTAAAACCCCAGCAATTGCCCGCCACTTTCTGATTCAACTGTCACTATATTGTGGTACAATATCCGAGCATCTGGGGCCCCACTTTAAATTTTTGCCCAGGGCCACATCTGGCCTAAAACCAGCCCTGCTGTGCTGCAGTCGTCCCCAAAAAAACAACTTTGAAAAACCATATGTAAATTACCTTATGTAGTCATGTGGGCGGCCCTCAGTGGCGAAGTAGTCATGGCTCACACAAAAATATCTTCTCTATTTACACCTGTAATTTCCCGAGTGACGTCATTGCTGGGTAAAATAACAGACTGACAAAATATCCGGGCTTACCATGAAGAGATGACTCCCATTAAAATAACACACATACATGGTATACACACAGCACATACCATATATATTACATACATCATATACACACACAACACATGCCACATATATTACATACATCATATACACACAACTTATACTGTATATATTACATACATCATATACACACAACACATACCATATATATTACATACATCATATACACACACAACACATACCATATATATTACATACATCATATACACACAACACACATTGTATATATTACATACATCATATACAGACACAACACACACCGTATATATTACATACATCGTATACACACAGCACATACTATACAGTATATATTACATACATCATATACACACAGCACATACCATATATATTACATACATCGTATACACACAGCACATACCATATATATTACATACATCGTATACACACAGCACATACCATATATATTACATACATCGTATACACACAGCACACACCGTATATATTACATACATCATATACACACACAACACACACCGTATATATTACATACATCATATACACACACAACACACACCGTATATATTACATACATCATATATACACACAACACACACCGTATATATTACATACATCATATACACACACAGCACACACCGTATATATTACATACATCATATACACACACAACACACACCGTATATATTACATACATCATATATACACACAACACACACCGTATATATTACATACATCATATACACACACAACATACTTCGTATATATTACATACATCATATACACACACAACATACTTCGTATATATTACATACATCATATACACACACAACATACTTCGTATATATTACATACATCATATACACACACAACATACTTCATATATATTACATACATCATATACACACAGCACATACCATATATATTACATACATCATATACACACACAACATACTTCGTATTTATTACATACATCATATACACACAGCACATACCATATATATTACATACATCGTATACACACAGCACATACCATATATATAACATACATCGTATACACACAACACATACCATATATATTACATACATCGTATACACACAGCACATACCATATACAGTATATTACATACATCATATACACACAACACACACTTTAAACAGATATATACACGTATGTACATTTTATATTTACATCCATACTACTAATACACAGGGCCAATTCTAGCTTTTTTGGTGCCTGAGGTTAAAATTAAAATGATGTTCTGCAGCAACTGAAGTGTGTATTATGATGTTCTGCTGCAGCTGAGATGTGTATTATGATCTGCAGCAGCTGAGGTTTATGATGAGGTTCTGCAGCAGCTGAGGTGTAGTATGATGATCTGCAGCAGCTAAGGTTCATGATGAGGTTCTGCAGCAGCTAAGGTTTATGATGAGGTTCTGCAGAAGCTGAGGTGTATGATGAGCTGCAGCAGCTGAGGTGTATGATGATGTTCTGCAGCAGCTGAGGTGTGTGATGTTCTGCAGCAGCTGAGGTGTATGATGATGTTCTGCAGCAGCTGAGTTCTATGATGATATTCTGCAGCAGCTGAGGTGTATTATGATGTTCTGCAGCAGCTGAGGTGTATTATGATGTTCTGCTGCAGCTGAGGTGTGTATTATGATGTTCTGCAGCAGCTGAGGTATATGATGAGGTTTTGCAGCAGCTGAGGTGTATGATGATGTTCTGCAGCAGCTGAGGTGTATGATGAGGTTCTGCAGCAGCTGGGGTGTATGATGAGGTTCTGCAGCAGCTGAGGTGTATGATGAGGTTCTGCAGCAGCTGGGGTGTATGATGAGGTTCTGCAGCAGCTGAGGTGTAGTATGAGGTTCTGCAGCGGCTGAGGTCAGGGCCACCATCAGGAATTTTAAGGGCCCCATACACCCGAAGTGTCTGGGCCCCCCCATTAACAAAAAATCTGTGACATATCTTTGACTGATGTCTGGTGCAGTGTGCAGACACAGCTGTCTGTAGGAGATTGGGTTGCTTTGAATACGTCCCACGCCAGACCTGTTCCATGCATGATCCATATTTAAAAAAAAAAACATGGTAACCCAACCTCCCAGCAGCATGTGCGTCTGAACATCACTCCAGAGACATCAACTTTGTGACAGGTAACCTTTGAAACGTACCTGTTGTTGTTTTTTTAAATTGACACGTCACAGAGACATGTTCACACGTGTTCACACCTTTACTGATGAGGAGACCACTGCAGCGCATCCTCTCCACACTCTGTGTAAGAAAAAAATTGACACGCTCCATAGACTTAGGGGAGGAGATTTATCAAACAACATGGTGTAAAGTGAAACTTGCTCAGTTGCCCCTAGCAACCAATCAGATTCCACATTTCATTTTCCAAAGAGTCTGTGAGGAATGAAAGGTGGAATCAGATTGGTTGCTAGGGGCAACTGAGCCAGTTTCACTTTACATCATGTTTGATAAATCTCACCCACAGTCCTTTCCCCGCTCATTCTTCTACAGGTGTGAACACTCAGACCCGAACCGATCAAAACTTTTGACATGTCTCTATGACATTTTAAATGTTTTTTTAAAACGACAGTGACACTTTAAGGCCATGCAGAACACTTTGACCCCATTAAAATAACACACATACATCATATACACACAACACACATAGTGTATACATTACATACTGTCACACTTTAACCCCTTAAGGACCGGGCTTAAAATGACCTTAAGGACCGAGGCAAATTTTATGAATATGACCTGTGTCACTTTATTCATTAATAACTTCGGGATGCTTTTACCTATCCGGCTGATTCTGAGATTGTTTTCTCGTGACATATTGTACTTCACGCTAAAAGGAAGAGAGAGGGGCCATAGGGTAATAACATCAATACTCGGGTGGGAAGGGGGAGCACATATGGTTATGCTCACCTTTTTGTGTTGTAGCGCTATCAACGAAGACAGACGGAGTAACCGCAGCAGCCAGTCCAAGAGTTTGCTGTCGAGGATCCTGAGCCACGAGATCCCGAAGAATAGAGATGTGTCACAGCCTCAGAGTTATGCCGGGCTAGAGTAAAAGGACCTTGTTCGGCGCTGAACGGTACTTAGTTCAAACAGGTATATTGAAGAGATGATTTATTGTCTCAGTTTTTGAGACAATAAATCATCTCTTCAATATACCTGTTTGAACTAAGTACCGTTCAGCGCCGAACAAGGTCCTTTTACTCTAGCCCGGCATAACTCTGAGGCTGTGACACATCTCTATATTGTACTTCACGTTTCTGGTAAATTGGAGTCGATACTTATAACAAATCTTTATGAAAAAAAACAAAATAACGTGAAAAATTGTGAAAAATGAGAGAAACCTGGGGGGCATGGCTTGAGCATGGCCGAGTGAGGACACATCAGACCGCAGCTCCAGGCCCCACGCTACATTACCGGGACTTAACCCCTCACTACCGCTTTAGCGTTATGCCCACTGGGGGTAAGAAGACACCCGCTATCAAGTCGGTCAATCCCCGACACTCTCTGGATCGATTTGTCCGGGCAGCACCGAGCGGTTCCCTGTCCTCCCCACAACATACCAAGATGGCCGCCGTGCCTGCTACCCGCCGCGCCACACAGAAGACTGCTCCTGCGTTCCCGGAGCTGAGCCAGCCGCTGCCCACGATCCTGCGCACCCCACAGGGAGAAGAGACATAGCCTTCGGCCGCCACTGAGCAGGATCCACAGGGCTCCTCAGCCTCTGCTGCCCTGCTCACTGAGGTGAGAACCCTGCTCCAAGCCCTCCCCACCAGAGCAGAGCTCACCTCGCAGCTGGCGCATATGGAGGAACGCCGCGCCGGGGACATGGCAGAGCTCAAGGCATCAATTTCCTCCATCACGGTCGCGGTGACTGGGCTGGAAGCTAGGCAAGATGCCACTGACCAGACGCTTGCCTCCATAACCCCCCGCTTGGACTCTCAAGACTTACTCCTGCGGGACCTGATTGCCCACGTGGACGACCTTGAGAATCGGGGTCGCCGCAATAATGTGAAGATCCGCGGGTTGCCTGAGGATATTGGACCGGACCGCCTCACCCAGGCGGTAAAATTTATCTTCAACCGCTATCTGGGGGACCCCACGGACACCCACATAGAGCTGGACCTTACCCATAGAGTGGCTGGGTCGCGTCCGCTCGATAAGAACCGCCCCACGCGACGTATTGTGCCGGGTGCACTACTATCAGCAGAAGGAGGCGATCATGCAGCGAGCTTGGGAGCGTGGCCCGATGGAGTTCGAGGGGGTGGAAATCACTCTCCTCCCGGACCTCTCCCAGCGTACCCTGGCCATGCGTTCCATGCTGCGTCCTCTCTTGGATGCCATCAGAGACTCCGGGGCTTCCTACAGATGGGGTTACCCATTCCATTTCATCATAAGGCATGCTGGGACCACTTACTTGCTGCGTACGCCGAGGGACCTGCCTGGCGCTCTGGAACTGCTCGGATTGACTTCGCTCCACCTGCCGGACTGCACGGCCCCGGACCTTCCATCCTTGCCCACTGGTGCCGCTGCAGGAAATCGGTCCCCACTACCCGAACCGCATAGATCCCGCTCTCCTCTCTGCGGGGACCCCCCCCCCCCCGCTCCCCCCGCCACAGAGATCGCAACCCCCCGCCTGGCCGTCAGTTAGAACCCCGCTGAGACCCGGTCCTTCTACGGTAGTCAGCCTATTCCCCTGACATGATAGGATAAATCGCCGCTGTGTCCCTGTTGGACGAGTCTACTGCCTGTTGCAGCTCGTAGACGAGGATCGGCGATCCTGGACCTTCTGCCAGCCAAGTAAGACTGTTCATAATTGCTAGGCTACGGGGACTTGATGCAGCCACCCCCCCAAAGGTCCTTGGGGATGTCCCCCCCCCTCCCTGTCCACTCTCCCCCCCCCCACTGAGGACTTGCCCGGTTTCACCCCCCCCCTCCCTCCCTCCCCTCGGAGCTCCAGGGTACGGAGCCGCCCACGACACGACTCCCTGGCCGGATGGACAAGATGGTCTATGCCGATGGTTGTGGGTGGGATTGTTATGCTATATTTGATTGCATCTGCTCTTCCCTAGCCCCATCCCTCATTTTTCCCCACCTTTCCCCCCCATCCTTCATTTTTCCCCACCTTCCCCCCCCCTTAGTTACCCTTCCTCACCAAGTGCCCCCCCCCCCCCTGTTAATTTCTCCGATTTTTTTTTTTTTTTTTTTTTTTTTCCTAGGCTCGTGGGGGATAAGCCTGAATCTCGTTGTACGCATTGTGTTACTGTGTTTGTGGGTAATTGGTGGGTGGGGGCCATTTCTCTGGGGATCGCGGCCGGAGTGCGCTTTTGTACTTCTGTTGGCGCTTGACCGATCTCATACTCTATCTTCCTTTTCCCCTATCCTTCCTTGTAACCACTTTTATCTAACTGTGTGGGTTATCCCCTCAAAGGACTACTACTGACCTGAGGGCCCGGACTGGGTCCCCTGGCTTGCTCTTCTGCGCTTTCCCATAGTTTTTTTTGCATATGTTTGCCGGATGGCGGTTCATTAGACCTCCGTTCCCCCTATTGCTTGGGAGGCTTTTGCCTCATAACTCCCCCCCCCCCCCTTTGTTTCCTTTCCCCCCTTCTCCTGCTCTAGCTCTCTTTCTTACTTCCCCACTCCCCCCCCCCCCTCGTTGTTTCGTTGGATCCCCCCCCCCCTTCCCTTCTGCGCAGGCCTGCTCCTCACTGAGTCATGTCAACGGTGCTCTGCTTATCACTCAACGCACAAGGTCTAAACATTCCAGAGAAACGCTCCTCTCTCCTGCGCCTTCTCTGGGCCAAGAGGGCCTCTGTGGTCTTTATTCAGGAGACCCACTTTCGCAGGGACCAGGTTCAAAGGCTGTCGGACCACCACTTCCCGGATGCTTATCACAGCTGCTCTTCGGACTCTAAAACGAAAGGAGTAGCGATTTTGTTCGCTCGCTCGGCCCCCTGGGAATTCTTGGACCAGAGGTCGGATTCTGAGGGACGGTCTCTTTTTGTAAAAGGGAAAATGGCGGGTGTTCTATGCACCTTTGGCACGGTTTACCTCCCTAATGTAGGTCAAGCCGCCTCCTTGGAGCGGTGTCTATCAGAAGTCGAGGACTTCTTGGAGGGAGTGTGTGTCTTCGGGGGTGACCTCAACATGGCTCTTGATCCTCTCTTAGACTCTTCTTCTGGTCACTCTGCCCTTTCCTTCTCTTCCTTACGACGGACAAAGCAACTCCTTCACTCCCATCAGTTGATGGACTCCTGGCGACTGCTCCATCCCCGTGATAAGGACTACACTTTCTTCTCGCACCCGCACAACGTGTATTCCCGCATTGACTACCTCTTTGTTTCCCACGCCAGTTTGGATCGTGTGACAGCAGCATCCATTGACCCCATCTCCTTTTCCGATCACACGCTTATTACTCTATCTTTCTCCCCCTCCCAACCACGGAGCTGGTGGTGGCGTCTGAATGAGACTCTACTGAGGGACCCTGGGGTCCTGGCAGAGGTCCAGGCTGACCTCACCACCTACTTCTCCAACAATACTCTCCAGGACTCCTCTCCTCTTGCGCGGCCAGTTGAGAGACCTCACATTTGCGAATGCCAAGGCCTCTCTGTCGCGATGTCGCTGCCACTATTTCGAGTTCAGCAACAAGCCGGGCAAGACCCTAGCTCGGGCCCTGCGCCAACAGCGAGCCCGCTCTTTTATCCCTCATATAACTTCCCCCTCGGGTGCAAAACAGACCCTATCCTCCCAAATAGCGGAAGCCTTCCGGGACTATTACACCTCTCTCTATGGCCTGTCAGCTCCCATGGCTTCCCCGGATCCCCCGTCCCTTCACACAGCCATCGCCTCATACCTGACAGACTCGGGGCTGCCGGCGCTGTCTGAAGACGATGCCACCTCGCTCGAAACACCTATCACGGTTTCGGAATGGGAATGGGCCCTTAAGACATCCTCGTCGGGCAAGGCTCCGGGACCAGACGGATTCACCCTGCCTTACTATAAGACCTTTGGCTCCCTCCTCCGGGACCATTTCTTGTCCGCCTTTAACGCTGTGTCCACTGGTTCCCCCCTCCCCCTGGACGCCCTCCGCGCTCACATTTCAGTTATCCCCAAAGATGGCAAAGATCCCTCATTTTGCCTCAAATTCTTTTCTAAAATTCTGGCAGCCCGTCTTACTCCCCTCCTTCAAGCCATAATACATCCCGACCAGGTAGGATTCATGCCCATGCGAGAGGCCCGCGACAACACCACCAGGGCCATAAATATTACCTACCGGATCCACTCCTCTTCCCTTCCTGCCATGCTCCTTTCCACGGATGCGGAGAAGGCCTTTGACCATGTAGGATGGCCGTTCCTCTTTGCCACACTCAGGCATATCGGCCTTGGCCCTCACATGCTGGAGTGTATCGGCTCCTTGTACTCACGCCCCTCGGCCCAGGTTTCGGTCAACGGCCTTCTCTCAGCATCCTTCCCCATTTCTAACGGAACGCGGCAGGGCTGCCCCCTTTCCCCGCTTATCTTCATCCTGACCCTGGAGCCCTTCCTGGGGCCAGTGGAACACAGAGTTGCCGCTTATGCGGACGACCTCTTATTCTTCCTTACCCAACCCTCTGTCTCTCTCCCTAACCTGCTGTGTGAGTTATCCCGTTTTCAAGCCCTCTCTAACTACAAGATCAATCTCCAAAAATCTGAGGCACTCAATATTTCCCTCCCGGCGGAGGTGGTCTCCTCCCTCGAAGCGTCCTTTTCCTTCCGGTGGTCCCGCTCTTCCCTCAAGTATCTGGGGATACTGCTCATGCCTTCCACATCCGATCTCTACAAGGTGAATTTTCTTCCTATGCTTCATACGATAGAGAGGGATTTGCTTCGGTGGCACAAGGGCACCTTCTCCTGGCTTGGCCGATGCGCAATCTTTCAGATGAATGTCCTACCTTGCCTTTTGTACCTCTTTCAGGCTCTCCCAGTGGCGGTGCCCCTGTCATACTTCAGGCAACTCAACTCAATCCTCACCAAATTCATATGGGTGCACAAGCAACCGCGGCTAGCAAAGACAGTTTTGTATCGCCCCAAATCAAGGGGTGGACTGGGGTTGCCTAACCTCTACCAATACTACGTAGCCACCCACTTGTCCAGAGTATTAGACTGGCACCGCCACTCCTTCTCCAAGTTATGGGTGGACCTGGAAATGGCGATTGCTCCACTGTCTTTGCTTGCAGCGCCTTAGCTGCCGGACTCTGCCCGCCTTGTGGGCACACACCCCACTATCGCTCCGATGCTTCGGGTCTGTCACAAGCACCTCTCCGCTGGCTTGCTGGCGCCGCACCCCTCCCCCTTGTTCCCGATTCTTGGCAACCCCTCTTTTCGCCCCGGGGTAGAAGATGCTGGCTTTCGTGCCTGGTCACGGGCTGGTTGCTTTTGTGCCCAATTCTTTCTCAGCTGCACGGCGTGGCCCTCGCTTTCTGATCTCAGTGCCCTGTCGGACCCCTCCCCTCTGGGGTTCTGGAGGGCACTCCAATTCCATCACTTCCTTCTCACTCTTCCTATGCCCTCCTGCTTTGCCCGTTCACCTACTCAGTTCGAATCCCTATGCTTGGGCTCTGGCCCTTTTCGACATTCTCTTTCCACTCTGTATGCCATGTTGGGCTCCCCCCCGGATCAGCCACCCCCCCCCCTTTCTTACGGCGTGGGAGGAAGATCTGAACATATCCTTCACCGCGGCACAGATGGACCGAGTACTCTCATGTACGCATTCTTCTTCGATTTCCTCTCGCATTCAGGAAGCTCCTTTCCAGATGGTACCGGGTTCCCACCCGCCTCCATCGGATCTTCCCTGAGGTGTCCCCGCAATGCTGGAGGGAATGTGGTGAGGAAGGCTCTCTTCTGGATATATATATCGCCTCCACCTTTACCGATTTATCCTCTTCCTTTTTCACCTGCCCTTTTCCTCCTGCATGTGTCCGACATCCCCCTCAAGAGCTACCGTTCCTCAGTCCTCCGTCATCTGATTAATGCCGCCCGGGCCTGCATACCTGCCTTGTGGCGCCAACAGAGTCCTCCTAGCCTTGTACTGTGGATCCGGAAAGTGGAAGACATTAAACATATGGAGGATCTGACCGCACAGCTCCATGACAGAAACGCTCGATTCTTCCGAACGTGGTACTATTGGGACCAGTTTACCCAGTCCACTGAATACAGATCGCTGCTGACTCAGTGAGGAGCCGCTTGCCTTTCCGTTCGCTGCTCTACCACCCTGCCTACCTGTCCGCTTACTTTGCCCTCCTTTCCTTCCCCCCCCCCTCTCCCTCTCATCCGTTGGCCCTCGGTCTTCCTTGAGTTACGGTTGAGCGCTAGCTCACTCCCTACCTTACACTTGAAGTTTGATGTGTTCTACTTTTACACTTTATGGGAGTCGTGGTTGGTTTCTTTTTGTTTTATGTTTACCTCTGTGTGCTTCTGCGCCCTGCGAGACGTCAGATGCGCTTACTGTTATATAAAAATGTGAAAACTTTAATAAAATTCAGAATTTAAAAAAAAAAAAATTGTGAAATTTTTCCAACTTTGAAACTTTTCTGCTTATACATAAAATGGTTATGCCACATAAATTATATATTAAATAGCATTAGCAACATGTCTACTTTATGTTGGCGGCATTTATTAAACTCTCTTTCATTTTTTTTTTTTTTTAGACAATAGAAAGCGTGAAACATTAGCAGCAAATTTCCAAATTTTCTGTAAAATTTCAAAATCAGATATTTTTAGGGACCTGTTCAGGTTTAGGCTATGCTCACACTACGTACGCATCCGTACGCATTTCGTACGGCGCCGTACATGTACGGCTGAAACAACGGGCGTGCGAATATTCGATGTGCGGGTGGATGCGTACGCAGTGTGTACGCTATGCGTACGCATTGCAAACGTACGCCCGTAGTCTACTTATGCTTCCCAAGCCCCCTACCAAGCGATCTGACAGCGGTCTTTTACTTGCAAATCTTCGCCTTGCCCCGGACACCCCACAGAACCTTTTGGATCGGCATTGAAGAGCGGAAAAATGAAGAAATCACCACTTCGTACGGAGCCGCGGGATACGCTATGGGCGTAAGTTACAAGCCTTCCGGCCGGAAACAATGGTCTTGTTCATTTCTTACGGCTCCGTATACGATCCCGGCGTACATTCGTACGAAGTGTGAACTGTGCGGCCGGGATTGTATACTTTGCATTGTACGCTAACTACGTAAGTTTCCGGCCGCATATTCACGGAGCGCGCTACGGCCGGAAACTTACGTAGTGTGAACATAGCCTTAAAGTGTATTTGAGGGGACTGTATGTTAGAAAGCCCCACAAAGCACCCCATTTCAGAAACTGCACCCCCCAAACTCTGCAAAAGCTTTAGTGGAGTCACAGAAATAAAAGCTAAGTATGTAAGAAATTTGAAAATTTTAATTTTCTGTCCAGAGATTTTATTGTAATCCAATATCTTTCATAATTATAAACCAGATAAATGCACCCCAATATTTATTGCCCCGTTTCTGCAGTTTATAGAAATACCCCATATGTGGCCCTATTGCGCTATTTGACGCAACCACAAGTCTCAGATATAAAGGAGCGCCTAGTGAATTTCAACGCCTCCGTTATATTTGGTCATTTCTGACTGTACCACTTCAGGTTGGCAGAGGCTCTGGGGTGCCAAAACCTAAAAAACACCCCTAAAGGGACACCATTTAGAAAACTACACCCCTCAAGGAATGTAACAAGGGGTGCGGTGAGCATTTGGACCCCACAGGTGCTTCACAGATTTTCAGAGCAATGTGGCGTGAAAAAAGAAAAATTTATTTTTTACACTAAAACGTTGTTCTAGCATTCAATTTTTCATTTTCGCAAAGGGATAAAAGGAATAACAACCCACAAAACATGTAGCGCAGTTTCTCCCGAGTACGGAAATACCTCACATGTGGACTTAAAGTGCCAAGCGGGAGCAGGACGAGCCTCCAAAGGGAAGGAGCACCAATTGGCTCTTGGAAGCTGGATTTCACTGGAATGGATTTCAAGGGCCATGTCGCATTTACAGAGCCCTCGTGCTGCCAAGACACTGGAAACCCCCCACAAGTGACCCCATTCTGGAAACTACACCCCTCAAGGAATCTAACAAGGGGTGCAGTGAGCATATGGACCCCACTGGTGACGGGCACAAATGTGAAACAATGTGACGTGAAAGTGAAAATTCATTTTCACCCGTCATCAAGGGGTCCATATCCTCACTGCACCCCTTGTTAGGTTCCTAGAGGGGTGTAATTTCCAGAATGGGGTCACTTGTGGGGGGTTTCCACTGTTTTGGCAGCACGAGGGCTCTGTAAATGCGACATGAAATTCATCATCCATTCCTGCCAATTCCAGCCTCCAAAATCCAAATGGCGCTCCTTCCCTTCGAAGGCTTGCCTTGTGCCCACATGGCGCTTTATGTCCACATGTGGGGTATTTACGGACTCGGGGGAAATTGCTCTACACATTTTGTGTTTTTTTTCTCTTTTAACCCCTTGTGAAAATGAAAAATTTAAGGCTAGACCAACATTATAGTGTAAAAAATGTAATATTTCATTTTCACGCCACATTGTTCCACATTTGTGCACGTCACCAGTGGGGTCCATATGCTCAGTACACCCCTTGTTACGTTCCTTGAGGGGTGTAGTTTCCATAATGGGGTCACTTGTGGGGGTTTTCAACTGTCTTGGCAACACAGGGGCCTTTTACATGCAACAAGGCCCTCGAAATCCATTCCAGCCTCCAAATGGCGCTCCTTCCCTTTGGAGGCTTACCCTGCACCCGCATGCCGCTTTATGTCCACATGTGGGGTATTTCTGACCTCAGGGGAAATTGCTCTACACATTTTGTGTTTTTTTTTATCTTTTAACCCTTTGTGAAAAGGAAAAAATCAAGACAAGATCAATCATTTAGTGTAAAAATTATTTTTTTGCATTTCCACAAGGGGTTAAAAAAGAAAATGAACTCAAACCGTGAAGCATAATTTCCCCTGAGTAGGAAAATACCCCACATGTGGACATAATGTGCTGTATGGGCACAGGGCAAGCCACCAAAGGGACAGAGCGCCATTTAGAGGCTGGAATGGAGGATGGAGGCCATGTCGCAATTACAAAGCCCCTGTGCTGCCAAGACAGTAGAAACCCCCCACAGGTGACCCCATACACCCCATAAGGAATCTAACAAGGGGTGCAGTGAGCATATGAACCCCACTGGCGACAGACACATATGTAGAATATGTGCCGTGAAAATTAAAAATACCTTTTTTTTTTCATTTTCACAGCACAAATGTGGCCGTCACTAGGGGCCATATACCCGCTGCCCCCCTTGTTAGATTCCTTATGGGGTGTAGTTTGCAGAATGGGGTCACTTGTGGGGGGTTTCTACTGTCCTGGCCGCACAGAGGCTTTGTAATTGCATCATGGCACGCCTTTAATGGGAATGGCGGCCATACCTACTTAGCTGGGGAAAAGGGACCATTTTAGTTTATTTGGGGGTATTTTGCCAATTATTAGTTTATAAGGTTGAAAATGACAGGTGTCCATCAAATTCAACCTGTGTTGATCCAGAGGAAGGCAAAAACCCCTCGTGAGGCAGACGACAGTAGCCTCATCACAGGGGAAAAATTCCTTCCCGACTCCATATTGGCAATCAGAATAATCCCTGGATCAACGAGCCCCATGAAATAGGAATAAGGGACAGAATTTAGATAATGTAGAACCCCAATGACGTGTGGTACGCCTTGAAGCGATCCAGTATGCAGAGGCCGGGGTGATCAGGACAGGTGTCACACTGGAAAATGGTGTCCTTCCTGATCCCCCCTGTTACGCCACACTCTGCACTTTTTCTGGGGTCTCCCGTTCTCCAGTGTGGGGGACGTCACCTGGAAAATGTTGCCCTGGTGCAATACGGGGTCCTTCATATCCAGAAGCGCTGGGTCCGCTCCATGGCTGCTAAATATTAGGGCTTTATTACTGCTTCTGATATTTTCGTATCATGCCGCAAGCTACAGTAGCTCGGGCAGCGAGGGACCGGAAGAGGGGGGTGCTGGTATAAAAGTTATCCTCGTACAGGTGGTAACCTTTATCCAGCAGTGGGAAGATCAGTTCCCAAACGATCTTCCCACTAATTCCGAGGATAGGGGGGGGGGGGGCATCTGGGGGCTGGATTCGGGTGTCCCTTCCTTCATACGCTGTGAGGGTACGTGCACACTGCGGAATGGCGAAGCATAACCCTTTGTGCATTCCGCAGCTGGCACCCGCCGGCGGACTGATGCAGGTACGCGTCTCTGCTCGTGTCACACTCCATTCTATGCACGGGCAGATTCCGCCCTCCGTCCAAAGAATGAATGTGTTCATTCTTTGGACAGACGACGGAATCTGCCCGTGCATAGAATGGAGTCTATGACACGGGCGGAGACGCGCGCCTGCATCAGTCTGCCGACGGGAAACAAAAAAAAACAAACAAAGAAAAAAAAAAAAAAAAAAAAAACCTTTCTTCAACGCTATAGCAACTGATAACACTTATCAGCCGCTAGAGGGTAGTAGGTCCGGAATTCCGGAAATTGCCGAGGAGAGCCGAAGCCGGGACCAGCGGAAATACTCGAAGATGAATTGATCAGCCAATAGCGGCGATCGTCAGCACGGGGGGGGGGGGGGGTTAACCACCCCCCGTGCCGACAAGCTAGGATGGCCTGCTATACATTATAGCAGGCCATCTTCCCCGATCGCTGCATGTGTACACGCAGCGATCGGGGAAACCGCGGGCGTAAATGTACGCATACATTTACGCCCGCGGTCATTAAGGGGTTAATTAGATATATACACGTATGTAAATTATATATTTTCATCCACACTACTAACACACGACTCAGTTGTGTAGCACTTATTCTCATGTTACGTCAGCTTTCAGTACACTTATTATTTTGTCGTTGTGTATGATGAGGTTCTGCAGCAGCTGACGTGCATGATGACATTCTGCAGCAGCTAATGCTACGTTTACACGGAACAATTATAACGACCAATGATAAGGATCGAATTCAAACGATACGCAGCAAACGATCAAGCGACGAGCGAGAAATCGTTCATTTTCATCTTTGAACATGTTCCCAAATCGTCGTTGGTCGTTCGCAAAAAATTCGCAGATCGCTTCGTGTAAACAGTCGTTCACCGATTTAACCTATGTGCAAGATAGGCTTAAGAGATCGCAAAACAAATTTTACGTACAATACATCGTTCCGTCTAAACGCTGATCGTTATAAAAAAAAATTTTACTTTATAAATCGTTAATCGTACGATCGGGTGAATTATAGCTCCGTGTTTCTGCAGCATCTGGGGTGTGTGTATTATGATAAAGTTCTGCAGCAGCTGAGGTGTATAATGAGATTCTTCAGCAGCTGAGGTGTATTATAAGGTTCTGCAGCAGCTGAGGTGTATTATGAGGTTCTGCAGCAGCTGGGTTATATGCTGGAACTTACAACAATTACAACTAACCTCATCATACACCTTAGCTGCTGCAGAACCTCATAATACACCACAGCTGCTGCAGAACCTCCTTATACACACCTCAGCTGCTGCAGAACATCATACACCTTAGCTGATGCAGAACCTCATACACCCTAGCTGCTTCAGAATCTCACCATACACCTTAGCTGATGCAGAGCCTCCTCATATACACCTCAGCTGCTGCAGAACATCATACACCTTAGCTGATGCAGAACCTCATACACCCTAGCTGCTTCAAAATCTCACCATACACCTTAGCTGATGCAGAGCCTCCTCATATATACCTCAGCTGCTGCTGCAGAACATCATACACCTTAGCTGCTGCTGCAGAACATCATACACCTTAGCTGATGCAGTCTCCTCATACACACCTCAGCTGCTGCAGAACATCATACACCTTAGCTGATGCAGTCTCCTCATACACACCTCAGCTGCTGCAGAACATCATACACTTTAGCTGATGCAGTCTCCTCATACACACCTCAGCTGCTGCAGAACATCATACACTTTAGCTGATGCAGTCTCCTCATACACACCTCAGCTGCTGCAGAACATCATACACCTTAGCTGATGCAGAACCTCATAAGCCTCTTACATCATCTTTTAGCTGTAATATGCACAATTACACAAACATGCAGAATTACATGAAACACAGGCGCACACACACACACACATCAGTGCACTTACACTCTTCTCAGTGAAGCTCCAGGGGGCCATGTGGTGTGTCCTTATCTCCCGGGTCTTATGCACACAGCCGGCTCTAGGCCCCTCCTCTTCTGTCCCGACATAAGAGAAAGCAGGCAAAGAAGCTAGTGAGGAGGTGGGGGAGGGGAGGGGCCCGCGGGGGGGGGGGGGGGGGTGAGGAGGGGGCCCTGCTTCTGTCATGTGACCCTGCCTGTCAGCTATGACAGGAAAGAGCAGTGTGCGGTATAGCTGTCAGGAGCTTCAGCGGGCCCCCCTGGATTCTAGTTTTGGCCCCTGACAGCTGTACCTCCAATACTGCCCTGATGGCGGCCCTGTCTTCTGATGTTCAGGCCGCCCACCCTGCACTACAGTGAGGGGGCTGAAAAGTAGAGCACAGGGCCCCTAGAGGTGCTGTGGCCCAGCCGCCACTTGCCCCGGTAAACCCTGTGCTGCTGCCGGCCCCGGGGTGAGGGACAGTCACAAGATATACATGATTATAGAAAATCATATAAATATAAGCTGTATATTATAATGCTTCTTACCTCCTCTGTGTCTCTCCATCTTATAGACTCAGGATTGATATAAAGCTTCTGACCACTCACATCCCAGGGTGTAAAGTTTCCTACTTTGGTCATATATTTGCTACTACCTTTATATACCCAGTTTATTATCCTATATGCATGTACAGCTTCTCCTTGGTCAGTGAAGTAATATGAAGATGTCATTGGATCCGGTGAGGTCTTCATCCTCTGTATGTAACGCTGTAACCTCCGTGTATAGTGTATGAGACCAGGGATGGAATTTTCTTTATATTTGTCTTTTATATATAAGAACATTTCATGTAGAGATTTTCCCAGGATTTCTACTGCGTGATACAAGTTAGGTAAAGCCCCGGAGGAGAGGAAAGTCCTCAGATTTGACAATGAATACTCCCTAAAGAAACCATCTCCTCTTTCATAGGCTATATTGAATGAAATAAAAGAGTCTGTATCCTCATTCTTATATGTATATGGCCCAATGTACTCAGCATTATATATATCGGGGAGTTTTTTGTAGTTTCTCACAAAATCACCTACTCTGGTAAAAGGTTGTGATAAAAAGTCCACGGCTAGACTTCCATTCATTACTGTATTGGGGTAATTTATAACGATTGCACTGAACGCCCAGGATGGGGGGAGGATGAAAGTTATGTTTAAAAACATAAAAAATAAAGTAGAAGATACAGAAGCATAAAGTATCATATCAGCTCCATAATTAGTGTAGCTGCCACATAGTATAATGACACTGACTTGTGGATTCTGCATAATCTCTGTAGTCAGCTCTCTATAATAACCTGCATTATAGTAAGTTTCCTTTTTAGATTTTATGATGTAGGCGGCACAGATCCCGTCCTCTCTCATGTACTTCCTCAGTATCTGCAGCTCATTCTCTCCGGCATCATCATCCGATACTATAATCCCAACCCAGGTCCAGCCAAAGTACTTCAGCAGTTTGGTTATTACCATATTGTGGACGTGGTGACTTTGGACGGTGCGGAAAACATGTGGATAGAGGCGTCTATCAGATAGTGAGTGGTCGGTGGCTCCATAGCTGATCTGTAATACACACATGGAAACAAAGAAAACATGTTGTACAGTCTCTCTCATAGAGGGGCCTCACACTGGAAAGTTCTGCAGGATAATGGTCACCCACAAACTGCCGGGGTGTCCCAGGGACATCTCCAGATTGTAACACTTCTTTGGATTCACCAGATTTATCACCAATCGAGCATTTATGGCGAGCCAGCGTCACAACCTACAAGTGTGCGGGATCTACAGGCCCAAAGATCTGTGGGAAATGTGCTGCAGGATGCTATATGGGACCTGTATCCCCCATGTCCAGCCGTATCTTATCTTGTATCCAGGCTAGAGGCAACCACAGGGTCCTAGAGCCTCCTTTCCATTGAAAGGTTTTCCCCAGTAAACTTATCTTTTCGATCACATATCACATACATTTACACAAGAATCCTAAAGGAGAAGTCCCATGGAAGGACAACAAATGCAGGCAGGCTGGTGGGGACAGGAGGATAATAAAGAACTGAGCTCACCCGTCCTCGTGCCTCCGATGTGCTAGTCCCGGATTCCATTCACATCAGCTCAGCTGGGCCGTGACGTACCCGATTTCCAGCTGAAGCTAAGAGCCGGCTGCTGTGAGCGGGACCCAGAAGCGGCACATCGGCAGCACGAGGATGGGAGAGGTCAGCTCTTTATTATTTTTCTGCCCCCATCAGCCTGCCAGTTCCTGTCCTTCCATTGGACTCCTCTTTTACAATTGTGGTGTCCTACCACAGGTGTTGCTATTGGTTACACCCTTCGCAAAAGTCTATACTTAAAAGTGTAAATGGTAATGTAGCAGTAACAAAGTTTTACCACTAGATGTTGTTGTTACAAGTATTTGTGTCCAGATATTGCACAGCTGTAGGAACTAAAGGGTTATTGTTTTCTTATGTACCACATGGATCTGTACACCAATGAGAGTTCTCTCTTCTTCTAACATATCACCTTTCTCTTTACATCTTACACGCGCACTCCTCAACCACTAACAGCACAGTTTACACATGCTGTAGGAAGGAAGTCACATGCGAAGAGGAAGTGCCATGTAGTGTGTAGTCTAGAGGTTGAGCAGGGACAAGTCAGGGATCATCCCAACCCACGCCATGGACATTGTAACACAGTGCAGGACAGTATCCACAAAAAGTAAACCGAACTGATCCGGATTTAGCAAAGTTGCTAGAAGCCTAAGGACTCTATCTCACAGCGCAAGTGTAATCAGAGAACTCTGACCACTCTGCTCATCCCAGGTAACAAGGTCTGGGGCTTGTGTCACCCTCTAGAACGGGCCACCTAACACTGGTGGGCAATAGGTGGTGCAAAGACCAAGGCGTCAAAACACGGGCAAAAGTATTCTCTCTACTTTCAAGTAACCTACGTATTCTACCTCTAAAGTTCCGGTAGAGCACAGTACTACTTGGGTTGGGACTCTCTTGACATCCTCCTCTCTACTCTTCTGAACCTCTTCTATCTCTCAGCACGCAACCCAGCCAGCACCGCTGTGTTACCTTTTCACTCTCGGTACAGATCTGGACAAGCAGCGTGCAACCTGCAGTGTGAACAGTCATAGATGTGCTGCCAATTTTTCCTTTTTTTCTGTTGAATGTGGGGGATGTGGCTACCTCCTGTTGGCATGCACTCCACCCATGTCCCAAGGGTGCTATAAAAGAGATAATTTGGCTCCTATCTGCCCCGTTGTAGGCTTATTCAGCCTAGGAGAGGCCATTGCTAGTTTAAAAATGCTAGAGTAGGGACCATGTCTCGAGGACGCCTTAACATGGCGACACTTTGTTTGATCAAATAGTTTACTAAGATCCTCAATTTTTTATATCTACAGAGCAGGTGTGTACACTGGGAGGAGTATATACGGTAAGCCCTTACAACTGTGGGTTGCTGTTGCACCTTCTGTTTTTTTGCCATCACATTTTACATCGCTCCTTCATGCCACGGACATCACTCAGATATATCCTTTAATCATAATATAACACATGTACTAAGTAATGGAAGACAATGTCTGTAGTATCCATTACCTGAGGATACCCATAAAGTCCAAGGATCTGTGCTGCAGGAATTGTGGTAGGCGAGTAGTAGTCTCCAATGACACCGGCCAGCTGGCCTCTAGTACGTCTCTTACAAGAGTAATTTGGTATCTTTTTATTTGGGCCGGACAGAAGACGTAAAACACCTCGTACAGCCGCTCGCTCATCTAAGCAGGAGTCATATATATTATATCCCAGAGTGATGTTGGGTAAAATGTCAGGATTCTGGTTAATATTATCAATGGCAAAGAGAAATATCAGAGGATGTAAGATTCCAAGATAATCACGGCTGTAAAAAGAATATATATATATAGATGAGTTACTTACTAAAGATCTGATCTCCACTTATTCCCTACACTGCCTAGGTACATGAGATATTCCTGATGATTCCTTATCAGCTTCATCTTATATAATTGTGTGATAAAGTATATGGCCGCTTCCTGATTCCCTAATAGCTTTACCCCGAACCAGTTGATGGCACAAGGTGAGTATACTCATCCTGAGGACATCAAACCGTGTATGGGACTTGAGTCCAATGTTCCCTCTAAGCTTCAGGCCCTGTTGAGCGGAATGACAAGGGAGCTGAGCAAAGTTCAGGCAAAGTTGGGCAAACCAAAAACCTAACACAGGAACGTCGGTAAGTGTAATGTAAGATAGAAAATTATCTCTAGTGGAACGGTCGGTGTACATTCACATGTAAGCCTGTTGCAGATTGGATACAATATTTAGAAATTTAGTTATATTGGATTACACAGCATCCGATCAGCATCTTTAGGTGATTACAGTGCAGTAACATCCAGTGACTCACATGGGGCGTCTTCTTTGCTCAGTCGTTCATTTTTCCTTTCCAACCAGACTTTTCCTTGCCAAAAATCCTCTCTCCAGAATTCGTGAGAAACATTTCAGGCTCCTTACACCAGCACATATAGTAGTTAAGCCCCTCTGTTTTAAGGCCCCCCTCCACTGCCAGGATGCCTTTAGTACTATTGTTAACCCCTGCCCCCTCTCTAGTAATGTATATAACCCCTACCCCCTCCAGGATGCCCCTTGTAATAAAGTTAACCCCTGCCCCCTCCAGGATGCCCCTAGTATTGTAGTAAACCCACCTCCAGGATGCCCCTAGAATTATAGTTAACCCCTCCCCCTCCAGGATGCCCCTAGTACTATAGTTAACCCCTGCTCCCTCCAGGATGCCTCTAATATTGTAGTTCCCCCCCCCCTCCAGGATGCCCCTAGTAATGTATATAACCCCTGCCTCCTCCAGGATCCCCCTAGTATTGTAGTTAACCCTGTCCCCTCCAGGTGGCCCCTAGTAATTGTAGTTAACCCTGTCCCCTCCAGGATCCCCTAGTATTCTTGTTAACCCTGTCCCCTCCAGGATGCCTCTAGTCTCCAAAGTAATGCCCCTAGTCTGCAGCAATTCCAAGTTAAAAAAAGAAAAATGCCACTCACCTGTCCTCCGTTCCAACGCTGGCCGGCCTCCTCCTCCTATAATCTCTGGCTTGCAGGTCTTCTCCTCTAGGCGGCAAGTGATGAAATGACGTCATCACACATTGCCCGCAGGAGAAGACGTGCACCGCTCTTCTGTACAGGAGCAGGGAGTCCCTGCTTCTGTACACACATTATGTAGTACGCTACCTAATGTACGTACAGGAGCGGGGATTTCCCTCTGGATTTCCTGCTCCTCTGCAGTAGTGAGTGACGATGTGTGCACAGTATGTATTGCCACTCAGTTTTGTTCCGCTGAGTGGGCGATCGGCTGCAGTGAGCGGGGCTTCCTTTTGAGCTGTACGGCCACGTGCTGCGCAGCTTAAAGGAACACTGCTTGAGTCTACTCATGTTGCAGATCCAGCCCCATTCATCACTATAGAGCACATACTCGCAGCGCGATTTGCATCCTGCTGTATGTGCATAACCCCCTGCCACCTGCAGCCTGCTGCCCGCCGAGAGCATACATTATCTGCTCGGCGACGCATGGCAGCACTGATTGGCTGAGCGATACCGGAAGCCGGGAGCCTGACATGCAGGTAATGTATGCTCTCGGCGGGCGGCAGGCTGCAGGTGGCAGGGGGTTATGCACATACTCACAGCGGGATGTAAATCCCGCTGCGAGTATGTGCTCTATAGTGATGAATGGGGATGCATCCGCAGCAGATCCACTTAGAATCCGCAGTGTGAGATCCGCTGCGGATCCGGTAGGTGTAAAACTACCCTTACACAGATTCTCTAATGTTATATATTTTTATATTTAGATTTTTATATATTTTTTTTTATGAAATCCTTTTTTTTTTGCTATTAATTATTAATAAAGTGGCCCTATTGTGACTCTTATAACGGTTTTAGTTTTTCACTTACGGGGCTGTATGGGGTGTCATTTTTTTGCGCCATGATCTCTAGTTTTTATTAATACCATGTTTGTGTAGCTCTGACATTTTGATGACTTTTTATTGATTTTTTTAATATATAATGTAACAAAAAACAGTCAATACTGGCACTTTTTTTCCTCTTTTCATGTAAGCCGTTCGCCATTCGCGATGACAATTGTTATATTTTAATAGATCGGACAATTACGCACTCTACGGTATATAATATGTTTATCTATTTATTTTTATATGTTTTATTTACATAATGGGAAGGGGGGGGTGACTTTAACTTTTATTGGGGGAGGGGCTTTGGGGTAGTTTTAAAAACATTTTTACTCTATACACATTTTAAGTCCCCCTGGGGGACTGTTACATGCAATCAATAGACTGCATACACTGTACAATATTATGCCATAGGCATAGAATTGATTAGTGTTATAGGCGCTCTGCTGATTGAGCCTGCCTGTGGCAGACTCAAGCAACAGAATGCCGATTAGACCACACGGAGGAAGGTAAGAGACCTCCGGCAGTCTGTTAAAACGATCGGGATCCCAGTAGTCACACTGCGGGGGTCACGATCGGTAAGTGACAGGGGCTGCCCCATCACTTACACTTAAACTTTAAGGGGTTAATGGCAGGCTGCAGCGTGATCACTGCAGACTGTCATTAATGGTGAGGGCCCGGCTGCTCACTGCAGCCGACCCCCACCTGCTATGAAGCGCGCTCCGCTCCGGAGCGCGCTTCATAGCAGCACAAACACCCAGGACGTTCAGTTATGCCCTAGGTCGTCTAGTGACAGACCTCCAGGGCATAACTGTACGCCAAGGGTCGTCTAGGGGTTAATGGTTCAGGGGCAGGATTGGCTCCCTATGATGAGATCTGGTTGAGCTGATCAGTTACTAAAGTGTCACTGTTGTTATAATTTTCAAAATCTATATCAACAGTAGATGTGATTTAAAGCAAGTTTGCAATATACATTATTTTTGTTGTTGTTGTTGTTATTATGCTGTAAAACAAAGCTGAACTTGCCAGAAATCCAGGTCCAGTTTTCTGAAGGCAGCTATAAAACAGCTGTACTTACTGTATTCAGGTCCAGTCTCCTAAAGGCAGCTATATAACAGCTATACTTACTGTTTCCAGGTCCAGTCTCCTGAAGGCTGCTATATAACAGCTATACTTACTATATCCAGGTCCAGTCTCCTGAAGGCAGCTATATAACAGTTATACTTACTGTATCCTGGTCCAGTCTCCTGAAGGCAGCTATATAACAGCTATACTTACTGTTTCCAGGTCCAGTCTCCTGAAGGCTGCTATATAACAGCTATACTTACTATATCCAGGTCCAGTCTCCTGAAGGCAGCTATAAAACAGCTATACTTACTGTATCCAGGTCCAGTCTCCTAAAGGCAGCTATATAACAGCTATACTTACTGTTTCCAGGTCCAGTCTCCTGAAGGCTGCTATATAACAGCTATACTTACTATATCCAGGTCCAGTCTCCTGAAGGCAGCTATATAACAGTTATACTTTCTGTATCCTGGTCCAGTCTCCTGAAGGCAGCTATATAACAGCTATACTTACTGTATCCAGGTCCAGTCTCCTGAAGGCAGCTATATAACAGTTATACTTACTGTATCCTGGTCCAGTCTCCTGAAGACAGCTATATAACAGCTATACTTACTATATCCAGGTCCAGTCTCCTGAAGGCAACTATATAACAGTTATATTTACTGTATCCTGGTCCAGTCTCCTGAAGGCAGATTTTCTGACTTGTGCTGGTTGGAAAAAAAACGACTAAACAAAGTAATTCAGGCCAGTACAGAGAGTCACATGACTGCCTTCTCTGCGAGCGCTCAGATTGCCTGGGATTAGAGATGAGTGAACCTGGAGCATGCTCGAGTCGATCCGAACCCGAACGTTCGGCATTTGATTAGCGAGGGCTGCTGAACTTGGATAAAGCCCTAAGGCTATGTGGAAAACATGGATATAGTCATTGGCTGTATCCATGTTTTCCAGACAACCTTAGAGCTTTATCCAAGTTCAGCAGCCCCAGCTAATCAAATGCGAACGTTCGGGTTCGGATCTCTACCTGGGATACACAGGACTTCCTGTTTTCTGACTGTTCTCTGTCCTGTTTTATGAGAAAAAAAGAGTCAGAAAACAGGAAGTGCCGTGCTTTCCATGATAACTAAAAAAAAAAAAAAAATAATGAATGTAAATTGCAAACTTGCTTTTTATAACTGTTATCACTGTTATCTACTGTTGATTTACAGTACATTTAGGTCACGTTAAGACAACCTGAGGCCTTCTGAAGGATTCAGTAGCTGCCCTGAGTGATCTTTCTATATAATCTGCCTAAGTCCTATGAAAGACTGTATAAGCAGATCATTTTTTTGTAACCAAAAACCCCATAAACATAACTGGTATATGCACATACAAAAAGTTACAACATTTATAAAGATATAATGTTACTGAAATCACATAGTAAGCAACGTAAAGAAAAAAATAAATGAATAAAAACTGCTCAATAAGGCTATATAGCGCAAAAATAAGGACCCATGACGTACGTGTAAGCCAGTATGAAGGCAGCACTATGAAGTGAGCTCTGGAGCGGAGCTCACTTCAAAGCACGTGGGGACCGGCTGCTATATGCAGCCAGGTCCTGACTGTTAATAATGGGCAGCTACGATTGCACGGTCGCCTGCCATTAACCCCTGCAGTGCTGCAGCACTTACAACAGTGACAGGAGCTGCAGCTCCTGTCACTGTCCGATCGGGACCCCCGCAGTGTAATTCGGGGGTTATGATTGTTCTATCTGACTGCCAGAGCTCTCTTACCTTCCTCCTGGCAGTCAGATCGGTGATCAGAGTATAGAGTCTGCACAGGCAGGCTCTATGCAATGATCGCAGATAACACTGATTAATGCTATGCTATGGGGACATAAAAAGTGTAAAGTAAAAAAAAAAGTAAAAAAAGTTTTTAAAAACACACCATAGCTCCTTCGCCAACAAAAAATGAAATCACCCCCCTTTCCCATTTTATAACTAAAACACATAAAAATAAATAAATAAATAAACATATAATATACCGTAGCAATATACCGTAGCATGCATAATTGTCCTATTTATTAAAATAAAGCAATATTGTTCCTGAATGGTGAGCGACATAAACAAAAAGCGCTAAAAAAAAACACTGATTTATGATTTTTTAAAAAAGAATTTAATAAAAAATGATCAATACGTCCGATAGATACAATTATGGTACTACTAAAAAACTAGAGATCATGGTGCATAAAATGACGCCCCATACAGCCCCATATGTGAAAAAATAAAAACACTATAAGAGTAACAATAGGGCCATGGTAATTATACCTATTTGCAAAAAAAGTTTTGCTGTAAATAAAAATAGTAAAACATTTAAAAAGCTATATAAACTGCATATGGCTGTATTCAGACTGACCTATAGAATAAATATATCATATCAGTTTTAGGGTACAAACACACACAGCAGATACGCAGCAGATTTGATGCTGTGTTCAGTTATTTAGATCTAATCTGCTGCGTGTCTGCTGCGTATCGCAGCAGTAAATACGCAGCGTATAAGCCGTGTGTGTTTGTACCCTGAGGCTAGGTTCACACTACGTATCTTTCCGCTTGTAGTGCGAACCGCGAATATACGCACGTAGTTTTGAGGTTGATGCGTTCTCTTAATAGTATACGATATACGCCCGCACAATGCACACTACGTATGAGCTTACAATCGGATTGTATACGCCGCAGGGAAAAATGAACAAGACCATTGTTTGAGGACGGAAATGTTCGAACTCACGGCCGTGGATTTACTTGCGGTCCCGTACGAAGTACTTATTTCAGTCAAATTGAACTTGATTTTTCGATCCAAAAGGTTCTGTGTGTTTTATTGGGCTGGGCGAAGATTTCTAAGTAAATGACCTGCCTCAGATCGCCGGCCGCATGTCGATTTTTCGCACGCCCGTAGTTTCAGCCACACATGTACGGCGGCGTAAGAACTGCGTATGGATTCGCACGCAGTGTGAACATGGCCTAACAGTAAAGTGCATTACGTAAACACAGAACCCCCCAAAAATTGCAAAATTGTGTTGTTTTTCCAAATTTCACCCCATAGATTATATTTTGGGGTTCCGTCATACATGATATGGTTGAGTGAAAGACGCCATTACAAAATACACGTTCCTGAAGAAGAAAAAAAAGTGCCCTCACATCGCCCTGCAGATGGAAAAATAAGAGTTATGGCTCTTAGAAGACGAGGAGGAAAAAATGAAAACGCAAAACTGAAAACTGGCGAGTTTGGCTGATGAAGAGCGAGGGGAGCAAGGAGCTTCGCACACAGCTGAGGCCCCCGAGCAGGTAATGTATGCTTGGGGCTGTGGGCGGGCAATCGGCGGCGGGGTTAAAGGGGCCGGGTCCCATACACGCAGTGCGTGTATGGGGCCCATTAGCCTTCACAGTACAGGATCCGCAGCGGATTTTGCTGAAAACTCGCAGCATGAAATCCGCTGCGGATACGGTAAGTGTGAAGGCACCCTAAAGCAGTGTTTCTCAACTCCAGTCAACTGCCAAAGCTGTTCGTTGTATGGGATATCCGTAAAACATGACCTGTTGGTGTGTCTTGAGGACTGGAGTTGAAAAACACTGCCTTAAAGGGTTAAAGGGGTAATGTAAGGGCTCGGATTTTGAGCGTTCTGTACATGTGGATACTTTCAATAGCTGGGGACAGCCGTTATTAGACAAAACTAGAAAATGTAGATGGGCGCTGCCCAGGTATAAGGTGTCAGTGTGTGAATCAGATTTGTTCCAAGATGCCCAGGAGGCAAATCTATATTGTTTTTTTTGTTGTTGTTTAAGGGGAAATCACCAGGAGCCGTATATACCCTATATACCCCGACAGTTCTGCAATGTTTATGTAAATTGTAGCTTATGCACATTAGAAATAAACTAAAAACGTTTAACATCCTAAATACCTAATAATCAAACTGAGATGTCATTATTATTATTATTTATTTATAAAGCGCCCTTAATTTAACCCTTTAAAGACAGAGCCAATTTCGATTTTTGCGTTTTCGTTTTTTCCTCCTTGTGCTTAAAAGGCCATAGCATTTGCATTTTTCCACCTAGAAACCCACATGACCCCTTATTTTTTGCATCACTAATTGTTCTTTGCAATGACAGGCTGAATTTTAGCATAAAGTACACTGCGAAACCAGGAAAAAATTGAAAGTGTGGTGAAATTGAAAAAAAAAATGCATTTTGTTTATTTGGGGGAAATGTGTTTTTACGCCATTCTCCCTGGGTTAAAACTGACTTGTTATATATGTTCCTCAAGTCGTTACGATTACAATGATATATAACATGTATAACTTATATTGTATCTGATGGCCTGTAAAAAATTCAAACCATTGTCAACAAATATACGTCACTTAAAACCGCTCCATTCCCAGGCTTATAGCGCTTTTATCCTTGGGTCTATGGGGCTGTGTGAGGTGTCATTTTTTGCGCCATGATGTGATCTTTCTATCGGTACCTTGATTGCGCATATACGAATTTTTGATCGCTTTTTATTACAAGTTTTCTGGATTTGATGCGACCAAAAATGCGCAATTTTGCACTTTGGGATTTTTTTTCGCTGGCGCCGTTTACCGTGCGAGATCAGAAATGTGATAAATTAATAGTTCGGGCGATTACGCACTCGGCGATAGCAAACATGTTTGTTTATTTATTTATTTACTTTTATTTATAACCTGGGAAAAGGGGGGTGATTCAGACTTTTATTAGGGGAGGGGATTTTTATTAACCCCTTCGTGCTGCAGCTAGTTTGGGCCTTAATGACCAGGCTAATTTTTCAAAATCTGACCTGTCTCACTTTATGCTCTTATAGCTCAGTGATGCTTTAACGTATGCTAGCGATTCTGAGATTGTTTTTTCGTGACATATGGCACTTTATGTTAGTGGCAAAATTTGGTCACTACTTTGTGTGTTTTTTGTGAAAAACATCAAAATATCATGAAAAATGTAAAAAATTTGCATTTTATGAACTTTGAAATTCTCTGCTTCTAAAAAAAGAAAGTCGTAGCACATAAATTAGTTACTAAGTCACATTACCAATATGTCTTCTTTATTCTGGCATAATTTGGTAAACATATTTTACTTTTTTAGGGTGTTATGGGGCTTAGAAATTTATCAGCAAATTATCACATTTTCGTGAAACTGATTTTTTTAGGGACCAGTTCTTTTTTTAAATGGATTTAGAAGTCTGGTATCCTGAAAACCCCCATAAGTGACCCCATTTTGGAAACTACACACCTTAAAGAATTAATCTAGGGGTATAATAAGAATTTTAACCCTACAGGGGCTGGAGGAAAGTATTCACAATTAGGCAGTAAAAAAATGGAAAATTTAAATTTTCCAATAATATATAATATTTAGATTAAAGTTTCTCATTTTCAAAAGGAATATGAGACAAAAAGCACCCCAAAATTTGTAATGCAGGTTCTCTTGAGTACAACGGTACCCCATATGTGGGCGTAAACCACTGTATGGGCACACAGCAGGGCTCAGAAGGAAGGGAGCGCCAATTAGCTTTTCCAATGCAAATTTTGCTGAAGAAGTTTCTGAGCGCCAGGTGCGTTTGCAGTGCCCCTGTAGTGTCAGCAGAGAGAAAACCCCCCATAAGTCACCCCATTTTGGAAAGTACACCCCTCAAAGAATTCATCTTGGTGTGTGGTGACCATTTTGACCCCACAGGTATTGCAGGAAAGTATTCAAAAGAAGACAGTAAAAATGAAAAACTCGAATTCTTCCAATAATATGTTCGTTTAGTTTGAAATTTCTCAATTTCACGAGGAACAAGAGGAAAAAAGTACCCCAAAATTTGTAACGCAGGTTCTCCTGAGTACAATGGTACCCCATATGTGGGCATAAACCACTGCATGGGCACACAGGAGGGCTCAGGAGGGAAGGAGCGCCAATTAGCTTTTTCAATGCAGATTTTGCTGCAGAAGTTTCCGAGCACCAGGTGCGTTTGCAGTGCCCCTGTAGTGCCAGCGGAGTAAAATCTCGCCATAAGTCACTCCATTTTGGAAAGTGCACCCCTCAAAGTATTCATCTTGGTGTGTGGTGACCATTTTGACCCCACAGGTATTAGAGGAAAGTATTCAAAAGTAGACAGTAAAAATGAAAAACTCTAATTTTTCCAATATTATGTTCTTTTAGTTTGAAATTTCTTAATTTTATGAGGAACAAGAGGAAAAAAGTACCCCAAAATTTGTAACGCAGGTTCTCCTAAGTGAAAAGGTACCTCATATGTGGGCATAAACCACTGCATGGGCACACAGGAGGGCTCAGAAGGAAAGGAGCGCCAATTAGCTTTTTCAATGCAGATTTTGCTGAAGAAGTTTCCGAGCGCCAGGTGCGTTTGCAGAGCCCCTGTAGTGTCCGCAGAGTAAAATCTCCCAATAAGTCACCCCATTTTGGAAAGTGCACCCCTCAAAGAATTTATTTTGGGGTGTGGTAAGCATTTTGACCCCACAGGTATTTGAGGAAAGTATTCAAAAGTAGACAGTAAAAATGAAAAACTCGATTTTTTCCAATATGTTCCTTTAGTTTGAAATTTCTCAATTTTTCGAGAAACAGGAGAGAAATGTCACCCCAATATATGTAAAGCAGGTTATCCTGAGTAGAACGGTACCCCATATGTGGGCATAAACCACTGCATGGGCACACAGCCGGGCTCAGAAGGGAAGGAGCGCCAATTAGCATTTTCAGTGCAGATTTTTCTGAAGAAGTTTCTGAGCGCCAGGTGCGTTTGCAGAGCCCCTGTAGTGTCAGCAGAATAGAATACCCCCAAAAGTCACCCCATTTTGGAAAGTGCACCCCTCAAAGAATTCATCTTGGGGTGTGGTGACCATTTTTACCCCACAGGTATTAGAGGAAAGTATTCAAAATTGGCCAGTAAAAATGAAAAACTCGAATTTTTCCAATAATATGTTGGTTTAGTTTGAAATTTCTCAATTTGACGAGGAACAGGAGAGAAAACGTACCCCAAAATCTGTAACGCAGGTTCTCCTGAGTACAATGGTACCCCATATGTGGGCATAAACCACTGTATGGGCACACAGCAGGGCGCAGAAGGGAAGGAGCGCCAATTTACAGGAGCAAAACCGCAGCTAGTAATGGTTATTAGAATAGCGCAGTTACTAAAATAAAATAAAAAAAATGAGATTACAGGTAATGTGGGGTGGTTACGGGCAACCAGGGGTGGTTATGGGCAACCTGAGGTGGTTACAGGTAATCTGGGGTGGTTACGGACAACATGGGGTGGTCACGGGCAACCTGCTGTGGTTACGGCAACCTGGGGTGGTTACAGGCAACGTGGGGTGGTTACGGGCAACGAGGGGTGGTTATGGGCAACGTGTGGTCGTCACGGGCAACCTGCTGTGGTTACAGGCAACGTGGGCTGGTTACAGGCAACGTGGGCTGGTTACGGGCAATCTGCTGTGCTTACAGACAATCTGGGATGGTTACGGGAAACGTGGGGTGGTTACGGGCAACCTGCAGTGCTTACAGACAATGTGGGGTGGATACGGGCAACGTGGGGTGGTTACGGGCAACCTGCAGTGCTTACAGACAATCTGGGGTGGTTACGGGCAACGTGGGGTGGTTACGGGCAACCTGCAGTGCTTACAGACAATCTGGGGTGGTTACGGGCAACGTGGGGTGGTTACGGGCAACCTGCAGTGCTTACTGACAATCTGGGGTGGTTACGGGCAACGTGGGGTGGTTACGGGCAATGTGGGGTGGTTACGGATAAACTGAAGTTCTTATAGGCAATCTGGGGTGGATACCTGTAATCTGGCATGGGCACCGCAATCTGGAGGGGGTCATTGGCAATTTGGGGTGGTCAGAGGCGCCGTGGCGTAGTCAGAGGCGACGTGCGGTGGTCAGAGGCGACGTGCGGTGGTCAGAGGCGACGTGCGGTGGTCAGAGGCGACGTGGCGTGTTCAGAGGCATCATGGCGTGTTCAGAGGCATCATGGCGTGTTCAGAGGCATCATGGCGTGGTCAGAGGCATCGTGGCGTGGTCAGAGGCATTACGGGGGGCGGTTCCCGGACGTGGCGGTTCCGGAGATTGTTCTACTGTGCTGCTGGCCCGGAGCCGGCTCTTATGGTTTTCTACATCCCCGTTCTGTCCTTTTCCACCTTTCTTCTCTGTGGGCCTCTCTCTGGCCTTCCTCTGTGATTTGCACTTTGGTGCCCTTTCTTCCCAGGCGTTAGCCGTCCGCCTCTTTGGGCTGGTCCGCCTTTCGCTTTTTCTTCTTCTCCCTTCTCTGTCTTTCCTTGTCCTCTCTTCCTCCCCTCCCTCGTTTCTGCCCCCTTGTTTCCCTCCCCCCCCTTTTTTTTTTTTTTTCCCCTGTTCACCCCAGTTGTGCCTGTCCGTCTACATTCCCTCTTGTGCCTGTTGGTTGTCGCCCCCATGTCGCGGCGGTCCCAGACAGTGCTGAGGGTCGGCTCCCTTAATGTGAAGGGGTTGCACGACTGCGGGAAACGCTCAATTATGTTGAACCTTTTCAAAAAACGCAACCTGCAAGTTGCTTTTGTGCAAGAAACCCATATGATGTCCTCCCACAAATTCTCATTGTCTAATTCCTGGTTTCCATTTGTTTACCATAGTTTTTCTCCGATACAGAAGGCTAGGGGCACCTCCATTCTGATCTCGCGTTCCCTTCCTTGGGAACTGATGGAGTCTCGCTGTGATGATGAAGGCCGCTTCCTATTTGTCAAAGGTCGCATCTCCACGCAGGTATTCACTTTCGCTTCTCTATATCTCCCAAACTCCGGCCAGGCCAGTGCTCTGGAACGATACCTTGAGGCCCTTGATGAATTTGCAGAGGGGGTGGTGGTCCTGGGTGGTGACATTAATGTTGCCCTAGACCCTACTCTCGACACCTCTAGAGGCTTCTCCCATATGAACCGGGCCACTCTTAAGAAAATATCCGCGCTCCTAAGAGATTACCAGTTGATAGACTCCTGGAGGCTGTGCCATCCCAGCGACCGAGACTACTCTTTCTACTCCACGCCTCATGACTCATACTCCAGGCTGGACTACTTCCTTCTGAGACACAGGGATCTGGCACTCCTCCTGGACTCCTCAATTGATAACATCACCTTTTCAGATCACGCTATGATCCTCTTACAAATTGCCCTCCCCTCACCCTACCCGACACAATGGCAGTGGCAACTCAACCCTTCCTTGATTCAGGACATAGCGGTTTTGGCTGACCTGAAGAAGGAACTCGCGGAATTCTTCCGCCTCAATGACACTGCTGACATTTCCCCTATGACCCTATGGGAGGCCCACAAATGTGTCGCCAGGGGGGTGCTGGTGAGGCATGGGGCCCGCCTAAAGCGGGAGAAGTCTGCTAAGACATCTAAACTTCTATGCCATCTCGGTGAGCTGGAGGCAGTTCACAAACAGACATCCTCCAGTGAGGTGCGTGGAGAGTTAATGCGGGCCAGGGAGGAGCTGCGCACACACTTGAATGATAAGGCCAAAGCTACACTCACCAAATGCAGGAGACATTTTTATGAGTTCGGGAATAAATGCGGCCGAACGTTGGCCAGGGCTTTGCGGGCCCAGCGGTCTCGCACATATGTGCCCCATATCTCAACACCTCAAAATGGCAAGGAGCACCTGCCTGTGGAGATTGCCCGGGTGTTTCGGGATTTCTACGCTTCCCTCTATACCTGTGACCGTACTAACCCCCTGACTCTCAGTGCTGATTTCAGATCCAGGATTCAAGCCTACGTGGCGGAGTCCAGCATGCCTCGCCTATCCGAGGAGGTCTTGTCGGACCTTGAGGCCCCTATCTCCTCCACTGAGTGGCAGGAGGCTCTGAAGGCTACCCAAACGGGGAAAGCGCCGGGGCCGGACGGCCTTACGCTCAATTACTATAAAGCGCTAGAATCTCTATTAGCCCCCCACTTCTTAGAAGCCTTCAACTCCTTGTCCTCCGGTGCCGCCCCCCCCCCCCGCGGATACGACCAGGGCGATCATTGCCGTAATTCCCAAGGAGGGGAAAGACCCAGCGCAGTGCGCTAACTATAGGCCCATCTCGCTCCTGAATGTAGACCTAAAACTCTTCGCAAAGATCCTGGCCTCGCGGCTGGCTCATCCCCTGGGGAGCTCCGTTCACCTGGACCAAACCGGCTTCTTACCTGGACGGGAAGCCCGGGACAATACGATACGCGCAGTTGACTTGATCCACAAGGCCAGGGTAGACGGAACCCCTCTCATGCTCCTGTCAACCGATGCAGAGAAGGCCTTCGATCGAGTCAACTGGGTGTTCATGGAGGAGACTCTCCGGGCTTTGGGCCTCGGTACTAACTTCCTGTCTTGGGTCCTGGCCCTTTACTCTAACCCGTCTGCGGTGGTCCGGGTGAATGGAGTCCTATCTGAGAGCTTTTGCATTGCCAACGGTACCCGTCAGGGGTGTCCCCTCTCCCCGCTCATCTTCGTTCTGTCACTGGAGCCCTTCTTATGCAGAATCCGGGCCTTACGGGACCTGGGGGGGATCCGGGTGGGGGAGACCGTGCACAAGGTGGCAGCGTACGCAGACGACCTGCTGTTCTTTGTGTCCAATCCCGCCACATCCTTGCCCGTCTTGATGCGGGAGTTGGAGACATTTGCCTCTCTTTCCAATTTCAAAGTAAATTACTCTAAGTCGGAGGCCCTCAACGTCTCCCTGCCGTCTGGCGTGGTCTCCCTCCTCCGGTCCTCGTTCGGGTTCAGGTGGGCAGTTGGATCCATAAAATACTTGGGCATCTCCCTTCCATCTAACCTTACTGATCTGTATCGGCTTAACTTCCCCCCCATACTGGCCCACATCCAGGCCTGCTGCCAGTCATGGGGTTCAGGTACCTTCACTTGGTTCGGCAGGTGCTCCATTTTTAAAATGTCTCTCTTACCCAAGCTCCTCTATGCATTCCAGTGTGTGCCAGCAAAGATCCCGAAGGCCTTCTTTAAGGCCCTCTCCTCCATACAAATCAAATTCATCTGGGGCTCCAAACCGGCGAGATTGAAGAGATCACTGCTGTGCAGGGCTAAGGCACATGGCGGAGTGGCTTTACCTGATATCCAGAGCTACCATCTGGCGTCCTCCTTGGTGAGGGTGATTGACTGGTTTCGCCATGGGCCTGTCAAACAGTGGGTGGGCATCGAGCAGTCCTTCACTAGCATCCCCCTGCGACACATCCCTTGGCTGCCGCGCCGCTATCTGGCCGACCTAGTGCCCCATCCGTCTATTGGCCCTCTGATCGCGGCATGCAACGAGGCTGAGACTCGTGCTCGCCTCGTTCCATTCCTTTCCCCAATGCTACCCGTGCTGGGCCATCCCGGCTTTGCACCTGGCCTTTCGGATCCAGTATTCCGTGTCTGGGCCCGGGAGGGGAGGGGCACAGCCTCGGAATTTAGGGTTGGCGCGGCCTGGGCGCCGGTTGCGGACCTTGCTGCCAGGACTGACCCAGTCCCTCTGGGGTTCTGGCGAGCTAATCAGCTTTCCCATTATCTCCGCACGTTACCGTCCCCTGACCAGATTCCCTCCTCGAGGACGTACTTCGAGACACTGTGTGATGGAGAGGGTCCTCTCCGGCACTCCCTATCCCTGATTTATAGGGAACTGTTGGTACCACCGGACTCTGAGCCCCCTCCCTTCTTGGTCAAATGGGAAGAGGAGCTGCAGTTGACGCTGACCCCGGCCCAGCGCTCTGACATCCTCACTATGGCTCATAAATGCTCTATCAGTTCCCGCTTCCAGGAAGCTGGATATAAAATAGTCTCGCGCTGGTACAGGGTCCCCGTTAAACTGCACGCGATCTGGCCGGAGGCCGACCCTACCTGCTGGAGATGCGGAACCGCGGAGGGCACGTTCTTACATATTTTTTGGTCCTGTCCCTCCTTAACCCAGTTCTGGACCTCAGTCCAGGAAGTGGCCCGAAAGGTGTCTGGGGCCACTGTGGACTTTTCGCCTGCACTCTTCCTTCTTCATCACAGCGACATGTCTTCCAAAAAATACCGCCGGTCCATCCTACGCTATATTGGAAACGGGTGGAGGCTCCCCCTATCTCTCTCTGGATACGGAAAGTGAATGAGGTAATGAGAATGGAGGATCTGACTGCTTCCCTCCAAAACTCCAATACTCGGTTCTACCGGACTTGGCTTCCTTGGACGGACTTCCAACAGTCCGCGGATTACGCCGCGCTCCTCAGAGAGCCCACACTCCCTGCGGAATGAGGGGTTCGACCGTAGCAAGCTCTGGGCCTCCCGTGTGTCTGTCTGTTCTCCCCCTTGTTGTGTCTTGTCTTACGTCGCCCCCCCCCCCTCCCCTCTCCTGTCCTGCCCCCTTCTTTTTCCTACCCCAACCACTCCATGTCGCCCCGAGGGGCCTTGGAGTGGACTTACTCCTCCTTTCCTCAATTATAATGTGTGTGAAAATGGATGTGGGGGCCGGTGACGGGATGCCCCGGTACTCTCGTTTTCTTATAATGTCAGTTATAAGTTGTTTGCTCGTACACTATCTTCCATCCTATTCTTAGTGGATATCCGAGCTGTTAGTCCAATGCTTTGACTTACTGCACTTTGTCCGGGGCTGCGTCCCCTACACTGGCCTGCCAATGGTGTTTGTTAAATAAAGAATTTATAAAAAAAAGAGTGCTACACAGGCGACAGTGGTAACAAACAAGAACATTACAAGATCAAAACACATTAAATGAAGGCAAATGGCAGACTGGTACATGGGGAAGAGGACCCTGCCGGCGAGGGCTTACAATGTCATGTGATCAGACTGTATACAGAGCCTGGTTATTTACAATATTGTCAGTGTTATATACAGCCTAGTTATATACAACATTGGCAGTGTTATATACAGCCTGGTTATATACAACATTGGCAGTGTTATACACAGAGCCTGGTTATATACAACATTGGCAGTCTTATACACTCACCGGCCACTTTATTAGGTACACCTGTCCAACTGCACGTTACCACTTAATTTCTAATCAGCCAATCACATGGCGGCAACTCAGTGCATTTAGGCATGTAGACATGGTGAAGACAATCTCCTGCAGTTCAAACCGAGCATCAGTATGGGGAAGAAAGGTGATTTGAGGCCTTTGAACGTGGCATGGTTGTTGGTGCCAGAAGGGCTGGTCTGAGTATTTCAGAAACTGCTGATCTACTGGGATTTTCACGCACAACCATCTCTAGGGTTTACAGAGAATGGTCCGAAAAAGAAAAAACATCCAGTGAGCGGCAGTTCTGTGGGCGGAAATGCCTTGTTGATGCCAGAGGTCAGAGGAGAATGGGCAGACTGGTTCGAGCTGATAGAAAGGCAACAGTGACTCAAATAGCCAACCGTTACAACCAAGGTAGGCAGACGAGCATCTCTGAACGCACAGTACGTCAAACTTTGAGGCAGATGGGCTACAGCAGCAGAAGACCACACCGGGTGCCACTCCTTTCAGCTAAGAACAGGAAACTGAGGCTATAATTTGCACAAGCTCATCGAAATTGGACAGTAGAAGATTGGAAAAACGTTGCCTGGTCTGATGAGTCTCGATTTCTGCTTGAACATGACAATGAGTTCACTGTACTCAAATGGCCTCCACAGTCACCAGATCTCAGTCCAATAGAGCATCTTTGGGATGTGGTGGAACGGGAGATTCGCATCATGGATGTGCAGCCGACAAATCTGCGGCAACTGTGTGATGCCATCATGTCAATATGGACCAAAATCTCTGAGGAACGCTTCCAGCACCTTGTTGAATCTATGCCACAAAGAATTGAGGCAGTTCTGAAGGCAAAAGGGGGTCCAACCCGTTACTAGCATGGTGTACCTAATAAAGTGGCCGGTGAGTGTATACAGCCTGGTTTTATACAACAGTGTCAGAGTTATATACAGAGCCTGGTTATATACAACATTGGCAGTGTTATATACAGCCTGGTTATATACAACTTTGGCAGTGTTATACACAGAGCCTGGTTATATACAACATTGGCAGTGTTATACACAGAGCCTGGTTATATACAACATTGGCAGTCTTATATACAGCCTGGTTTTATAAAACAGTGTCAGTGTTATATACAGAGTCTGGTTATATGCAACATTGGCATTGTTATATACAGTCTGGTTATATGCAACATTGGCAGTGTTATATACAGCCTGGTTATGTACAACATTGGCAGTGTAACACAAAGAGCCTGGTTATATACAACATTGGCAGTGTTATACACAGAGCCTGGTTATATACAACATTGGCAGTCTTATATACAGCCTGGTTTTATACAACAGTGTCAGTGTTATATACAGAGTCTGGTTATATGCAACATTGGCATTGTTATATACAGTCTGGTTATATGCAACATTGGCAGTGTTATATACAGCCTGGTTATGTACAACACTGGCAGTGTAACACAAAGAGCCTGGTTATATACAACATTGGCAGTGTTATATACAACCTGGTTATATACAACATTGGCAGTGTTATATACAGCCTGGTTAGATACAGAATTGGCAGTGTTATATACAGCCTGGTTATATACAACATTGGCAGTGTTATTGCCAGGTGCATAGACATAAAGACTTTTACCTGTTACAACTCTGGAGCAGCAACCTTCAACTGTCCATGCGGAAAACCTGCAGCATCCAGATTTATGCCGCCACCTGCACTGATCGGCCTTGGGCCTTGTTTATTGTCATTGCAAATTATGCTTAACAGGAGACTGCAATCATCTAAAATATATTGTTTCATCTGAGTTAGTCAGTAGAATTCATTTATACCTGTAGTGTATAGTTGGAGGGGTTCTATATACCTAAAGTCTATAGTTTTTAGAGGTCATGTATACCTGTAGTGTACAGTTGGGGTAGGGGGGCTATATACCTGTAGTGTATAGTTGAGGGAGGTCCTGTATACCTGTAGTGTAAAGTGTGTGTGGGGGGGGGGGGGCTGTATACCCGTTATACCCGTAGTGTAAAGTGTACAGTTGAGGGTCCTGTATACCTGTGCTGCATAGTTGTAGGGTCCTCTATATCTGTACTGTATAGTTCAGGGTCCTGTATACCTGCAGTGTATAGTTGATGGAGGTCCTGTATACCTGTACTGTACAGTTTGGGGGTCCCGTATACCTGTAGTGTATAGTTGGTGGATGTGCTGTATATACCTGTAGTGTACAGTTGGTGGAGGTCCTGTATACCTGTAGTGTACAGTTTGGGGGTCCTGTATATCTTCAGTGTATATTTGGTGGAGGTCCCGTATACCTGTAGTGTATATTTGGTGGAGGTCTTGTATACCTGTAGTTTAGAGTTTTGGGGTTTTGTATATCTGTAGTGTATAGTTTGGGGGTCCTGTATAATTCTATTGTATAGTTTGGTGCGTCCTGTATACCTGTAGTATATAGCTGGTGGAGGTGCTGTATACTTGGAGTGTATAGTTGGTGGAGGTCCTGTATACCTGTTTTTTATAGTTTGAGGTTCCTGTATACCTGTAGTTTATAGTTTGGGGGTCCTGTCTACCTGTAGTGCATAGTTGAGGGGTCCTGTATACCTGTAGTATATAGTTGGTGGAGGTCCTATATCCCTGTAGTGTATAGTTTGGGGGTCTTATATACCTGTAGTGTATAGTTTGGGGGTTCTGTATACCTGTAGTGTATAGTTTAGGGGCCCTTTATACATGTAGTATATAGTTCTGGGGTCCTGTATATTTGTACTGTATAGTTGGGGTGGTTGGTCTACCATTTATTTCTGTGGATCTGTTCTGAGGCAGCTGGCTCTAGCAACCAACCTCTATACCTGTAGTGTATAGTTGGTGGAGATCCTACATGTAATACCAGTAGTGTAGAGTTTTAGGGCCCTGTATACTTGTACTGTAGAGTTGGAAGGTCCTGTATACAAGAAGTGTATAGTTGGTGGAGGTCCTGTATATCTGTTGTGTACAGTTTGGGATAGGGCTGGGCGGTATACCGCAAAAATACCGATACCGTCACTGGCGTTGGTTAACCAACCTCAACTTTGCCAGGACGGTATCTGCAGTATTTTTCCTCCCCTCACTCGGCGGCCGCATGCTCTGCACCCATCATTTAGGCTTCCTCGCGTCCCTCTTCCTTCGCTGCCTGACCTGGGTAAAACTATTCTGCTGTCTGTGGGGGGGTGGAGGGCAGGGGATGGAAGATCCTGCCGCTGGGAGTGAAGAAGGCTGGAGATCTGACAGGCTGTATCAGGCTCGGACTGGGCCACCGGGGAGCGTTTAGAAGCTGCCAAGTATGGTGAGATCTAGGGGCCCCCTGCTTTCTCCCACACTGCTGGGGTGAGTAAAGAACGGGTGGCGTCCATTCTTTCTGTGAAGTAATTGAGCTAATCATTGCCCCTCCCCCTGCACTCAGACTGGCCCGGCTCCCGGCACTGCCCTCTTCCTGCCTGTCACCTGGAAGATGAGAGAGAACCACTAGCAGCAGCAGGGCCTCCTCCATCCCCCTCCCTTCTGCAGTGACGGTGCTGTCGCTGCAGAGGAGAAGTGTTTATGTACATGTGTTTATGCATGTGTGTGTGTGTGTGTAATGTGTGTGTGTGTGTGTGTGTGCAGGGGCATAGCTAGGATTCATGGGGCCCCATAGCAAAAAACTGTACGGGGCCCCATGAATCCTGTACGCTCCCCTACCACCACCACCCCCCCCCACACACACACACACACACACTGCCAAACACAGACAATGACGCACATATATACACACAGAGGCACCATTAACATATATACAGATACGCCACTGACATACACACATATATACGCTATAATGTGATTACACTAGTGCTGATGTATACACCATGAGTAGACTGGACACAGGGAAATCATCTCAGTGTAATAAGAAATACTCAATTAATATAAGCTGCATTAATAGAAGCTGCTGCAGAACATCTTTGGGAGCAAACCTGTCAATCACTTGAGACACTACTGACATACACAAACACACATACACCAGTGTTACAGACACTTCTGACATATATACACACACACATATAACCACAGATACATACACATACTGACATATAAATATATACACAGATACATATGTACACACACTGACATATACATATATACCCACAGATACATATATACACACAATGACCTATACATATATACACAGATTATCCACCAGAACAAAACACATGGGCAATACATTCCTTTTATAAAATATTAATATCTTTATTTAATACCATTAAAAGCGTAACAAAATAAGAATATAAATCGTGCTCAAAGACAAAGGACTCAATAAATAACAACCACCTGCACAGTATACATGGGAATACGACGCAGCATGTAATAATTGCACTATGTCCGACTATATGCTAAAGATTATATGTATGGTAAATAAAGTGTGACAGAAGTAAACCTAAACACTATCCGGTCCTTCACACCCAAAACATTATGTTATATAACCTATACTAGAAATCCTATCCCATCATCGTAGTGACTACATCCAAATATTAACATATGTGCAAATGATAGAGTTGTAGCATGGTCTTACCCATGTTAGACTGTGAAGATGGCGATCACCCCGACGCGCGTTTCGCGTATGATGCTTCCTCCAGGGGGCATACCCTCACCACTGCTCTAATTCCTTTTATGCTGTTCCCCAAATGAGGAAATCTAACCCCGGTGGATCCGCCGTGCGTGCAACCGGAAGTATGGCGCTAGCGTCACTTCCGCCGCGACATCTCCGTTATAATACGTACCACCGGATGTAGGACGCCGGCATCACATCAGCCGCGACCGCTCAGCCACCCAGCGCATGCGCGGGACCCGGAATTCCCGGACATGCGCAGGAGGCATATTGAGGCCACAACCGACGCTACTCCAGCGCCCACATCTCGGGTGCACAGTGGATACCAACTACATTGTGTCTAAAGGGAGAAGGGCCATACTCAAAATTACCAATATTTATAAACAAAAAAGCAAAATCTATTGTTTCAAGTAAATAACTAAACCCCTTCTTAGAAAGTGCAAGTGCAAATACATCAAGTAAGGTGCATATGGAATTATAACCACAGCACATACGTGCAATTATATCTATAAGTGAAAAAATACATGAACCGTAGTACAGTTATAAAAGTATGTGAACAATCTAAAAATGTTACTATCATGTGTTTGTGACACAATTACAAGCAAAAATCATGAAAACGCATATAAACCGCATAAAAACCGCATTTATTTTTATAAAATTAAATAAATAATGATCTGGGTGTCACATGCCCCTCAGAATGGTAACTATGGAAACATCAACTTGTCTTACACAAATATTTTGGCACCACAAGGCCTCTGTGACATGGTGTAATAGGCTATAAAAAACCTGAAATAAGAAAAGACCCCAAAAATTCCCCAGCTGTCATGTCTGTGGCCTATGGTTGAGTCAATGTCTAGAAACATTGAAACATGGGGAATAAATATTGAATTCTATTTCTTATTTACCGGAAATATTTGCTGTGTTAGAGGGAAAAAATTGATTCAAATAGAATATCTACCAAAAAAATGAAAATTTTGCTTAAATTTCTGTGAAATACCTAAAGGGTTAATACACTTATGAAATGTTACTTTGAATACTTTAAGGGGTGCAGTTTTTACAATGGAGAGATTTATGGGGGTAACTAACATACAGGCCCCACAAATCCACTTCAGAACTGAACTGGTCCCTAATAAAATCAGACCTGAAAATTAAAAAAATCGCTGCAAAATTTCAAAGCCCACTAACATCCTAAAAAGTAAAAGGACGTTCACCAAATGACCTCACCATAAAGTAGACATGTTGTAGATGTTGCAGTAATAATTATTTTATGTGGCATGACTATTTTTCTCAGAAAAAGAGAATTTCGAATATAAAGGATTTTTTTGCGCAAATGTTGTGCTTTTTACAAAAAACTACTAAGTGTATCAACCAAAGTATACCACAAACATAAAGAGGAATATGTCACGAAAAAACAATCTCAGAATAACCGTGATAGTTAAAAGCATCGCAGAGTTATCACAACATAAAGAGAGACAGGTCAGATTTGCAAAATAGGCCCCGGGCATTAAGGCCAAAACAGGCTGAAGAGGCAAGGGGTTAAAGGGACGGTACCTAAGTCGCTCTTAAAGGGATTATACCCAAGTCGCTCTTAAAGGGATTATACCCAAGTCGCTCTTAAAGGCACGGTACCCAAGCCGCTCTTAAAGGCAAGGTACCCAAGCCGCTCTTAAAGAGAAGGTACCCAAGCTGCTCTTAAATGGACGGTACCCAAGCCGCTCTTAAAGGGAAGGCACCCAAGTCGCTCTTAAAGGAACGGTAACCAAGTCGCTCTTAAAGGGACAGTATTCAAGTCGCTCTTCAAGGGTCAGCTGGTCTTCAAAGGATGGTACCAAAGTTTCTCTTAAAGGGACTGTTCCAAAGTTGCTTTTAAAGGGACTGTACCAAAGTCGATCTTAAAGGGAGGGTATCAAGGGTTAAAGTTTCTCCTAAAGGGAAGTCAGTGTTAATGTTTCAATAATTTTTATTGACAAAATTTTCAATTTTTTGTTAGACAATACGAGTTTGAGCAGATAAAGAATACTGTAACAGATATGCAGAGATAAGCTCTAAAAAGAATACAGTATGAGATATGTAGAAGTAAGCAATAAAGGCTCTCAAATATCACTACTAGTAAGAGACGTGAGCTGCTGGTCCAGTAGCGGTATAAGCGCAGTGGTATGTTCTACTGAATAAGCCAAATATTGGGTGCAACCTCTACTAACAGACTAATAAAATAAAGATATAGCTAAGTTAAGGATATCTCTGTAGGGCCCAAAGCTATTAACTTAGATATTTGTCGCATGGCACAGTCTGGTTACAAGAAGGGCTACGGCATAGCTGGAATCTGTCGCACATAGCCGAAGCTGCATAAATTAGTGGGTGCTAATCAAGAAAATTGTTGCTTTGGCACTGCTATATAAAACCAGCTAAAAGGAGGGTATCACTGCGCATAAACAAGGCAAGAGTAATGGACATCAACGCAGCAAGTATCAGCAAGAGCATCAACACAAAAATAACAAACATCTAAACAAGCGTCTTTATGACGCAACACAAACAGGCAATGCTAACTCTCGATGGAAAATGAGTTAGAGGTGTGGGGCACTAAGTCCATTTAAAACCGAGGAGGAAGTATGGGGAGATGTCATAATAAGTTCTGCCAGCCTGCAGGTCGCTAAAATGTTAGGGGGCAATGTTACAGTTACAATCATGTGGGTTTTCAATCAGAAGATCCTCTTCTCTCTGCCAGCGATGATGTGGAGACCCGACGTTGACCATGCTCTATGTTCTACTCCAAAAGAGAAAGGCCTGTCTGCAAGTCGTCTACGATGAACGTTTCAGCTCCTTTGGAAACATGCAAGTGTCCCAGGGAAGCCCATTTATAGCGTATATGATTGTCTCTCAGGGCCGATGTAAAAGGGGCCAGTGATTTGCTCCACCCAAGCGTAGCCGCTGACAGATCTGGGTAAACCGATATCGCTTCTTGTTTATTTGCGAAGCCGTTACGCTTCCTGGTAACTGCAAGGATTGCCTTCTTAACATTGAAGTGGTGCAATCTGACAATAGTGTCTCTGGGCACAGCTGTAGGTAATTGTTCAGGTTGGGGTATACGTCGTATCCAGTCTATGGTAAGCTCCTCAGGGGAGCAGGCAGGTAAAAGGTCCTTGATAAGAGTCTGGACAAATTCAGGCAAATCAGGAGCCAACACAGATTCCGGAATTCCTCTTATTTTTATATTATTGATTCTAGAATGATCATCTACCTGGGTTAATGTAGTACGCAGGTGATTCACTTCTGTATCTACGTCCCGGTAATCATCCTGTAAGGTGTTGTATTTATCAATAACTTCTGCCATAGTGTCTTCCAATCTTTGGACTTTTTGAGCTATAGCATGAATGGTTTCCTTAACAGCAGCAATAGTTCGTGTAAATCCATTGTTGAAGGAAGAAATCAACGTGAGGAGGATTTGTCTCAAAGAATCGGGTTCCAAAGGAGCAGATAACGCACAAAACATCAAGCCACCTAGTCGTCGCTGTGTCAATAGTGACAGATGGGAAGCAAACGGCAGAAAATCTCGGGGGCTTAGAAAGGATGTGAGTGGCATTGTCAGCAACTGGGGCCTCCGGAAATCTGGGTGTAGCGAGAGGACAGTTCACAGAAGAGCGTTTCCGCCGGCACCGCCGTGTGGAGCCCGCTGTAGCAGGGGGTGAAGGCTGCTGATTAATGTCAGAAGGGTGACTTACGTTTGTCCGCCCTGATACGTGATGTCTCGGGCGTTGCGGTATACTGATGGGCGCCGGCAAAGCTTCCTCCAGGTGCCGCTCTGCTGTCTCAGTCTCTGCCGGAGAGGCCTGCCACGCCACTCCAGCAGCTGCATTTAGAAAGTCCAGGAACGGTGCTTGCTGTCTTCTCCGGGCGACTGTCGTTGCTTTCCGCGATGTGACAGTCATCTTGGGTCCGTCAGGGTGTAAAAAAGAATAAATCCAATTGATGAAGTAGTAGCTGAGTGAAAGCTAGTGCAGGAGCTCTGCGGAACACGTCCTCTCTCCTCGGCGGCTAAACCACGCCCCCCGGAAGTCAGTGTTAAAGGGGGCGCTCTTTTCAAGCACTATGTATTTCCCTGGATATGCAAATCTAGTTGATTTTAATGTCCTAACTGATCATTTCCTATTTCTCTCTCACCGCTTATATGTTTATTGTGATTGATTTGTGGTTTTCAGAGTAATTATAGTGCTTGAAAAAGCACTATATTGTAATCCGTTTTCTTTTCCGTTCCTTCTTCTTCTTCCAGCCATTCTTCTGCGATTAATATAGCCCGAACCACTTTACACACTCCATTCAAACTGCGTTTCAAAGCCTTCAGCGGTGACAGGTGTGCATTCTATTTTTGGTTTCGATCGGATTTGTCGTATTTAAGAAATTTACCTTTAACCCCTTCAAGACTAAGCCTATTTGGGCCTTAATGACCAGGCTCGTTTTTCAAAATCTGACCTGTCTCACTTTATGCGCTCATAGCTCAGTGATGCTTTAACGTATGCTAGCGATTCTGAGATTGTTTTTTCGTCACATATGGCACTTTATATTAGTGGCAAAATTTGGTCACTACTTTGTGTGTTTTTTGTGAAAAACATCAAAATATCATGAAAAATTAAAAAACAATTGCATTTTATGAACTTTGAAATTCTCTGCTTCTAAAAAAAGAAAGTCGTATCACATAAATTAGTTACTTAGTCACATTACCGATATGTCCTCTTTATTCTGGCTTCATTTCATAAACATATTTTACTTTTTTAGGGTGTTACGGGGCTTAGAAATTTATCAGCAAATTACCACATTTTCGTGAAAGTTTCCAAAACTGATTTTTTTTAGGGACCAGTTCTTTTATTTAGGAGGTTTGTATACTGGAAACCCCCATAAGTGACCCCATTTTGGAAACTACACACCTTAAAGAATTAATCTTGGGGCGTGGTTTCGCTGCTGAGGAGGGAAGACCTGTGGTGCCTGTGCTCCTGCTTTATCAGCGATTTTATTCAGCTACACTAAGCGGTTTTGGCTGATTTTTTCCCCTGGAGATTGCTACCACCTTCTACTACCACCCGACATGAGGAGAACCTCCAGGAGAGCGGCAGCCGCAGCACGGAGGAAGCTGGAAGCTTCACTTCCTACAGTGAGAACGAGGCAAGATGGCACCAGCAACGCTGCTAGACTTCCTCCTGCCTGTCATTCTGCACTGAGCGGAGCAGGGTGGCAGACCCCTCTGCTTCCTGTACCACCGATGGGGGTGCTGCAGGACTCTGTAACACAACTGGCCACAGTGAGTACTACCCCGACAATGCAGAGAGGTGAGGACCGGAGGGGACAGAAGGTTAATGATCATCATCAGCGCTCAAGCCTGCGTATCTGCTGACACGCAGTGCAGCCACTCTGCTTCTCCTGTCACACTCCCGGTCCCCCTCCCCTCTCAGAAGCCGATCAGCGGCCCTATCCCTCAGGACGCAGCTCCTTCTGTGACTTCCACCCTTCGAGCACTGACTGTTACAGCTCAAGTGTTTACCCCGTCTCCTGAGGGGACATCTATGCTACATTCACGGGACTCCTTTGATGAGCTACATATTCCCGACTCCCCGCTTACTGTCCTGCTGAGAGACATTCTGTTAGCCTTCTGTGACTCTATTCAGCTTAGGCTGGACAATGCCACTGCCGCTATAAGGGACACTGTGGCTCAGGTAGAGAAGTGGCTACAGACAGCGGAGGATAAAATAACTGACTTTGTGCATGAGTATAATGTTTTGGTGGACTCCGACTTGCGTCTAGATGAGGAGGTGTGTGCTCTCTGCGCGACTTTAACTGCCGTGGATGACAGATCCAGAGTGCACAATGTGAAACTGAGGGGAGTTCCGGATTCTGTCGCTACCACTGATTTGCCCAGTTTCACTTATAATATGTTGAAAGCTGCGTTGCCTGATCGTCATTCAGAAGAGCTGACAGTGGACTGGGCGCGTCGCCTGCCGCGGCCATCCCATTTACCCCTAAACGCACCAAGAGATGCCCTGGTGTGTATCCGACATTTACCAACCAAGTCAGCATTCCTCGCAGCCATGCGGAAGACCACTCATTTGCCGTCTCCTTACAACGCTGTTGCGTTTTTTCCGGACCTCTCTGCAGCCACACTGAACTTTCGCAGATCCTTCGCTCCTGTCACAACGGCCCTACGTTCTTAGAATATTCCATACCGCTGGCGAGGCTCATCAGGCCTCGTGGTCCTAAAAGGAACTGACTCTATCGTACTGAGTGACCCCAACAAAGGACTACAACTACTGCAATCCTGGAACCTCCCTGACTCTTCATTGGCTTCTCATCCGCAGTAAACTCTTGGCAGCATACTGCTCAACTTGAATTTCATGCTCATTGGACTATTGGACTCGCTTGCTGGTCTCCAATGTTAGTTCTCGCTTGATCGACTACTCAACTAGCTCTGGTTCCTACACTTATTTATTTCTCCCCTCGGCTGAAACTGACTTTGTGCCCCTTTGACCCGGTCCGTAGCTATAGATCAGCGCATGGTCTCTGATCTTCTGCAGGCACATGTCCGTCCTCTCCCTTTCCCACATTCAGCTTATGCTGTACTCCATGTCCGTTTCCCCGTCTATGCTACCATTTTTTTTACGCACCCCAAAATTTGTAACGCAGGTTCTCATGAGTACAATGGTACCCCATATGTGGGCGTAAACCTCTGTTTGGGCACACAGCGGGGCTCAGAAAGGAAGGAGCGCCAATTAGCTTTTCCAATGCAGATTTTTCTGAAGAAGTTTCTGAGCACCAGGTGCGTTTGCAGAGCTCCTGTAGTGTCAGCAGAATAGAACCCCCCCAAAAGTACACCCCTCAAAGAATTAATCTTGGGGTAGGATGAGCATTTTGACCCCACAGGTATTGGAGGAAAGTATTAAAAATTAGACAGTAAAAATGAAAAAGTCGAATTTTTCTAATAATATGTTCGTTTAGTTTGAAATTTCTCAATTTCACGAGGAACAAGAGAAAAAAATTACCGCAAAATTTATAACGCAGGTTCTCCTGAGTAAAAAGGTACCTCATGTGGGCATAAACCACTGTATGGGCACACAGCGGGGCACAGAAGGAAGGGAGCGCCAATTAGCTTTTTCAATGCAGATTTTGCTGCAGAAGTTTCTGAGCACCAGGTGCATTTGCAGTGCCCCTGTAGTGCCAGCGGAGTAAAATCCCGCCATAAGTCACCCCATTTTGGAAAGTGCACCCCTCAGAGAATTCATCTTGGGGTAAGATGAGCATTTTGACCCAACAGGTATTAGAGAAAAGTATTCAAAATTAGACAGTAAAAATGAAAAACTCGAATTTCTCCAATAATATGTTCGTTTAGTTTGAAATTTCTCAATTTCACAAGGAACAAGAAAAAAAAAGTACCCCAAAATTTGTAACGCAGGTTCTCCTGAGAACGGTACCCCATATGTGGGCATAAACCACTGTATGGGCACACAGGAGGGCTCAGAAGGAAGGGAGCGCCAATTAGCCTTTTCAATGCAGATTTTGCTGAAGAAGTTTCTGAGCACCAGGTGCGTTTGCAGCGCCCCTGTAGTGCCAGCGGAGTAAAATCTCCCCATAAGTCACCTAATTTTGGAAAGTGCACCCCTCAGAGAATTAATCTTGGGGTGTGGTGACCATTTTGACCCCACAGGTATTAGACGAAAGTATTCAAAAGTAGACAGTAAAAATTAAAAACGCGAATTTTTCCAATAATATATTCCTTTAGTTTGAAATTTCTCAATTTCTTGAGGAACAGGAGAGAAAGTTCACCCCAAAATATGTAACGCAGGTTCTCCTGAGTAGAACAGTACCCCATATGTGGGCATAAACCACTGTATGGGCACACAGCAGAGCTCAGAAGGGAAGGAGCAACAATTAGCATTTTCAGTGCAGATTTTGCTGAAGAAGTTTCTGAGCGCCAGGTGCGTTTGCAGAGCCCCTGTAGTGCCAGTGGAGTGAACCCCCCCATAAGTCACCCCATTTTGGAAAGTGCACCCCTTAAAGAATTCATCTTGGTGTGTGGTGAGCATTTTGACCCAACAGGTATTGGAGGAAAGCATTCAAAATTGGCTAGTAAAAATGAAAAAACGAATTTTTCCAATAATATGTTCATTTAGTTTGAAATTTCTAAATTTCATAAGGAACAGGAGAAAAAATGTACCCCACAATCTGTAATGCAGGTTCTCCTGAGTACAACGGTACCCCATATGTGGGTATAAACCACTGTATGGGCACACAGTGGGGCTCAGAAGGGAAGGAGCGCCAATTTGCTGAAGCAAAACCGCAGCTAGTAATAGTTATTAGAATAGCGCAGTTACTAAAATACAATAAAAGAAATGAGATTACAGGTAACGTGGGGTGGTTATGGACAGTCTGGAGGTGGTTCCGGATAATCTGGAGGTGGTTACGGGCAACCTGGGGTGGTTACGGGTAATCTGGGGTGGATACGGACAACCTGGGGGGGTTAAGAGTAATCTGGGGTGGATACAGTGAACATAGGGTGGTCACAGGCAACCTGGGGTGGTTACGGGCAACCTGGGGTCGTTACGGGCAACGTGGGGTGGAAACGGACAACCTGCTGTGGTTACAGACAACCGGGGGTGGTTACGGGTAATCTAGGGTGGATACGGTCAACATGGGGTGGTCACGGGCAGCCTGGGGTGGTTATGGGCAATGTGGGGTGGATACGGACAACCTGCTGTGATTACAGACAACCTGGGATGGTTACAGGTAATCTGGGGTGGATACGGTCAACATGGGGTGGTCACGGGCAACCTGGTGTGGTTACAGGCAACCTGGGGTGGTTACGGGCAACGTGACGTGGATACGGACAACCTGCTGTGGTTAGAGACAACCTGGGGTGGTTACAGGCAATCTAGGGTGGTTACAGGCAACCTGCTGTGGTTATGGTAAACATGGGGTAGTTACGGACAATCTGGGGTGGTTACGGGCAATCTGGGGTGGTTACGGATAAACTGAAGTGCTCATAGGTAATCTGAGGTGGGTACCTGTAATCTGGCGTGGTTACGGGCAATCTGGAGGGGATCATTGGCAATTTGGTGTGGTTAGAGGCGACGTGCGGTGGTAAGAGGCGACGTGCGGTGGTCAGTGGCAAGGTGTGGTGGTCAGAGGCAACGTGCGGTGGTCAGAGGCATCGTGCATTGCTCAGAGGCGACCTGCGGTGGTTACATGCAAACTGGGGGGGTTACATGTAATCAGGCATGATTACGGCAACCTGGGGTGGTTATGCGCAACCTGTGGTCGTTACGGGCAACCTGGAGGGGTTACAAACAATCTGGCATAGTTACGGATAAACTGAAGTGCTTATAGGTAATCTGGGGTGGGTACATGTAATTTGGGGTGATTACGGACAATCTGGAGGGGGTCACTGGCAACGTGCGGTGGTTAGAGGCAATGTGTGGTGGTTAGAGGCAATGCGCGGTGGTTACGGGAAACGCGCAGTGGTTACGTGTAATCTGGGGGGTTACGTGCAATCTGGCATGATTACGGGCAACCTGCGGTGGTTACGGGTAATCTGGGGGGGGGGGGGGGGGTTAGGTGTGATTTGGGAGTAAACTGCAATTATTACTATAATAAAAAGTGTGTGTTTTATTTTTTTGTGTGTTTGTCGCTTTTTGTACTTTATACATTCATTTTCACTATATTACTGATTACTGTGATATTTTCTATCACAGTAATCATAGTTCAGTGACAGAGACCAAATTGGTCTCTGTCACTTTAAATTTTCAGAGTTGGCTGGTTGTGGAGCGCATGCGCACATCAAAACCAGCCAGGACGCCGAAGAGGAAGGAGCTCCCAAGATCAGGTAACGTATAAGGGGTAGGGGGGTGACTGGGTGACTCGTCTCAATTTCACAAGGAACAAGAAAAAAAAAGTATCCCAAAATTTGTAACGCAGGTTCTCCTGAGTAGAACGGTACTCCATATGTGGGCATAAACCACTGTATGGGCACAAAGCAGGGCTCAGAAGGAAGGGAGCGCCAATTAGCCTTTTCAATGCAGATTTTGCTGAAGAAGTTTCTGAGCGCCAGGTGCGTTTGCAGCGCCCCTGTAGTGCTAGCGGAGTAAAATCTCCCCATAAGTCACCCCATTTTAAAAAGTGCACGCCTCAGAGAATTCATCTTGGGTGTGGTGACCATTTTGACCCCTCAGGTATTAGAGGAAAGTATTCAAAAGTAGACAGTAAAAATTAAAAACGCGAATTTTTCCAATAATATATTCCTTTAGTTTGAAATTTCTCAATTTCTTGAGGAACAGGAGAGAAAGTTCACCCCAAAATCTGTAACGCAGGTTCTCCTGAGTAGAACGGTACCCCATATGTGGGCATAAACCACTGTATGGGCACACAGCCGGGCTCAGAAGGGAAGGAGCGCCAATTAGCATTTTCAGTGCAGATTTTTCTGAAGAAGTTTCTGAGCGCCAGGTGCGTTTGCAGAGCCCCTGTAGTGCCAGTGGAGTGAACCCCCCCCCCCATAATTCACCCTATTTTGGAAAGTGCACCCCTTAAAGAATTCATCTTGGTGTGTGGTGAGCATTTTGACCCAACAGGTATTGGAGGAAAGTATTCAAAATTGGCCAGTAAAAATGAAAAACTCGAATTTTTCCAATAATATGTTCATTTAGTTTGAAATTTCTAAATTTCACAAGGAACAGGAGAAAAAATGTACCCCAAAATCTGTAACGCAGGTTCTCCTGAGTATAACGGTACCCCATATGTGGGTATAAACCACTGTATTACAGAGATTACAGGTAACGTGGGGTGGTTACGGACAGTCTGGCATGGTTCCGGGTAATCTGGAGGTGGTTACGGGCAACCTGGGGTGGTTACGGGTAATCTGGGGTAGATACGGACAACCTGGGGTGGTTACGGGTAATCTGGGGTGGATACGGTGAACATAGGGTGGTCACAGGCAACCTGGGGTGGTTACAGGTAACGTGGGGTGGTTACGGGCAACGTGGGGTTGATACGGACAACCTGCTGTGGTTACAGACAATCTGGGGTGGTTACGGGTAATCTGGGGTGGATACGGTCAACATGTGGTGGTCACGGGCAACCTGGGGTGGTTACGGGCAATGTGGGGTGGATACGGACAACCTGCTGTGGTTAAAGACAACCTGGGGTGGTTACAGGTAATCTGGGGTGGATACGGTCAACATGGGGTGGTCACGGGCAACCTGGGGTGGTTGCGGCAACCTGGGGTGGTTACGGGTAATCTGGGGTGGATACGGTCAACATGTGGTGGTCACGGGCAACCTGGGGTGGTTACGGGCAATGTGGGGTGGATACGGACAACCTGCTGTGGTTACAGACAACCTGGGGTGGTTACAGGTAATCTGGGGTGGATACGGTCAACATGGGGTGGTCACGGGCAACCTGGGGTGGTTGCGGCAACCTGGGGTGGTTACAGGCAACCTGGGGTGGGTACGGGCAACGTGACGTGGATACGGACAAACTGCTGTGGTTACAGACAACCTGGGGTGGTTACGGAAAACCTGGGGTGGTTACGGACAATCTGGGGTGGTTACGGGCAATCTGGGGTGGTTACGGATAAACTGAAGTGCTCATAGGTAATCTGAGGTGGGTACCTGTAATCTGGCGTGGTTACGGGCAATCTGGAGGGGATCATTGGCAATTTGGGGTGGTTAGAGGCAACGTGCGGTGGTAACAGGCGACGTGCGGTGGTCAGTGGCAAAGTGCGGTGGTCAGAGGCAAGGTGCGGTGGTCAGAGGCAACGTGCGTTGCTCAGAGGCGACCTGCGGTGGTTGCGTGCAATCTGGGGGGTTACATGTAATCAGGCATGATTACGGCAACCTGGGGTGGTTATGGGCAACCTGTGGTCGTTACGGGCAACCTGGAGGGGTTACAGACAATCTGGCATTGTTACGGATAAACTGAAGTGCTTATAGGTAATCTGGGGTGGGTACATGTAATTTGGGGTGATTACGGACAATCTGGAGGGGGTCACTGGCAACGTGCGGTGGTTAGAGGCAATGTGCGGTGGTTATGGGCAACGTGCGGTGGTTACGGGCAACGCGCGGTGGTTACGTAATTTGGGGGGTTACGTGCAATCTGGCGTGTTTACGGATAACCTGGGGCGGTTACGGGCAACCTGCGGTGGTTACGGGTAATCTGGGGGGGTTAGGGGTAATTTGGCAGTAAACTGCAATTATTACTATAATAAAAAGTGTGTGTATTATTTTTTTGTATGTTTGTCACTTTTTGTACTTTATACATTCATTTTCACTGTATTACTATGATTACTGTGATATTTTCTATCTCAGTAATCATAGTTCAGTGACAGAGACCAAATTTTCAGAGTTGGCTGGTTGTGGAGCGCATGCGCACATCAGAACCAGCCAGGACGCCGAAGAGGAAGGAGCTCCCAGGATCAGGTAACGTATAAGGGGTAGGGGGGTGACTGGGGGGGTGGGGGGCGACTTGGGGGACAGACTCTAACACTTTTATCCCCTGTCACCAATCATTGATGGTGACAGGGGATAAAAAGTGCATCCCATAGCAAAAAACTGTATGGGGTCCCATAAATACTGTCAAACACAGACATTGACGCACATATACACACACAGAGGCACCATTACCATATATACAGATACGCCACTGACATACACACATATATACGCTGTAATGTGATTACACTAGTGCTGATGTATACACCATGAATAGACTGGACACAGGGAAATCATCTGATGCTGCAGATATTAATGGTGGGTTCTTTAATTAGAGCCCAGCATTAATAGAAGCTGCTGCAGAACATCTTTGGGAGCAAACACACACATATACACCAGTGCTACAGACATTGCTGACATACACAAACACACACATATACACCAGTGCTACAGACATTGCTGACATACACAAACACACATATATATATAGCCACAGATACATACACATACTGACATAAATATATACACAGATACATATATACACACACTGACATATACATATACCCACAGACACATATATACACTCACTGACATATAAATATATACACAGACACATATATACACTCACTGACACACATACACAGCACTTACAGCTCTCAGGCTTTCCCCTCCTCCTGTAGTCCGGGCTGATCTTCACATAGGTATTGAGGACCTTTGGGTCATGTGACCCAAAGGTCCTTCATCCCTCTACTGTGCCGTCTGGCAGGTCCTGCTCCTCTGTTCAGCCCGCTCACCCGGCACTACAGTGAGGGGGCTGAACAGTGCAGTGGGGGTCCCTCTTCCTCTCTGGACCCCTGGGGGTACCTATCATGAAGGCAGGGCAGGCTTCCTCGGGCCCCCTTCATGCAGGGGCCCCATAGCAGTCGCCTTCCCTGCCTTCACTGTAGCTACGCCACTGCTCTCCGCTACCTCCGGTGGCAGAGAGCATGGGGCTTTCATTCATTTTTACATTTCCATCGCTGTGAACAGACTTTGGCCGCCGGGGGAGGGGGGTTAGTGACTGCCCTACTAGGGAGGGCTGGTCTGGGGTCTGATTTGACACATTTCATCTCCCCCCGCCGTGGATTCACGGTGGGGGGAGATGAAAGGCAGGGCAGCGCCGGCCCATTAGTGACCGCCATATCGGTGGTCACTAAGGGGTTAACTGCCGGGAGCCGGGCACAGCCCGGATCTCGGCAGTTGCGGCGGGTGCCCGGCTATCACTGACAGCCGGGCCCCTGCATGCAGATTTGGACGTGCCGGTACGTCCATATGCGGGAAGGGGTTAAAGACCCCGAATTTCCCATAGAAAATAATGGCCCCTTGGAAATAATGGCCACACTGTAAACGCTAACAGCCAATCATGCTAACAGCCATGTAGCAGAGCCGATACCCACACTACGTAGCAGAGCTGAGCCAGCTGTGTAGCAGAGCCGATACCCACACTACGTAGCAGAGCTGAGCCAGCTGTGTAGCAGAGCCGATACCCACACTACGTAGCAGAGCTGAGCCAGCTGTGTAGCAGAGCCGATACCCGCATTATACAGCACAGCTGAGTCAATGTGGTAGCAGAGGTACCAAAGTCGTGTAACGCCCGGAGTAGTGGATCCACTGGACCGGCACCAGCGATGGCACAAACCTCACCAGGGAGCGGAGTCTAAGGGGCCGCTGGTTTTCACCAGAGCCCGCCGCAAGGCGGGATGGACTTGCTGCGGCAGGCGACCCCCAGGTCGCTACCCCTGGCTTGGTTGCTGGTGTCGGCAGGCGAGGAGATGATACAGGCAATAGTCTGCAGATGAGAGAGCACGTGACTGGCTAGACACAGGAACAGGTGGAGTGACAGGGGAACAGGAACCAGGAACAGGGACAAGGGACCAGGTAACGGACAGGACTCAGGAACAGGGACTAGGGACCAGGTAACGGACAGGACACAGGAACAACAGGGAGCTGGGCCAAACGCTATGGGAAGCATGTAGAGGCTCCAACACAGGGGACAGGGCATGCTGGGATTTATAGGGGAGTGATTAGGTGCAACTACCAATTAGGAGCGCACTGCCCCTTTAAATCTGAGACAGCCGGCGCGCGCGCGCCCTAGGAGGCGGGGACGCGCGCGCCGGCCGGCACAGCAGGAGACAGGAGCGTGGAGAGGTGAGGCGCCCCCCGGGGCCGAGGTGATAGCAGCGCCGGGTCCCCGACTATGGACACCGGCTGCTGCATGGGGCAGGAAGCGGTCGCGGCGGCGGCCCGGAACGCGGGACGCCGCCGCGGCCGTGACAGTACCCCCCCCCTTTGGCCTCCCCCTCTTTCTTGCCTGCAGATGGCACAGGAAGCCACAAAGTCTTTGACATCTTGAAACAGACTAGGCCACCAGTAGTGGCGAGAGATCCGTTGGCCGGTCTTACGGACTCCAGGGTGCCCGGCCTCCAACGAGGAATGACCCCACTTCAAAATACCTCTTCGAAGCGCAGGGTGAACATGAGTCTTTCCGGGGGGTACTCTCTGAAGCGAGGAGGTGACGACTGGTGCTAGGCGATCAGGCGGTAAAACATGGCAAGGGACTGTGGGTCTGTGGACGAGGACCTTCTGTAAGTTCTCCCGGTGGTGAGAGGACACGACCTTAGTCTTGGGTACGGAGAGAGGGTACACCTCGGCAGAGAAGGCATCCGCCGTGTCTTGGTCTTCTGCCGGTAGGTCGGGTAGAGGCTTGGCTGGGACAGGAAACGACATAGTACACTTGGTCTGAGGTGACCTGAGACACTGGTTGGAACAGTCCTGACCCCAGCTGAGAATCTCCCCGGTTCTCCAGTCCAGTTGAGGGGCATGTTCTTGCAGCCACGGGAGTCCCAGGAGGACCGCGGGGGAAGAATGGGGCAGGACGTAGAAGGATATCTCTTCTTGATGTAAAGGACCCACCTGGAGGACTAAAGGTGCGGTCTGGTAGTACACACGGTCGGTAAGAATTTCGCCTGTGACCGAGGAGATAGACAGGGGCCTGGCTAGTCGGGTCACGGGTAGCCGCCATCTTTGGACCAATGTTGCCGCAATAAAACTGCCTGCTGACCCAGAATCGAGGAAGGCAGTAGTCTGATGATTTCGTCCTGAGAGAGTCCGGATGGAAACTGGCATAGACAGACTTGGAATGGTGGCATTCACACCTAGGGACACCTGTCCCACCGGACCTAGGTGCGAGCATTTTCCGGATGTTTGGGGACGTAGGGGACATCCCAGCCGGAAGTGATCGGAACCACCGCAATAGAGGCAGAGATTCTGCTCCAGGCGCCGGATTCTTTCATCAGGCGTCAGGTGAGCCCGTTCCACCTGCATAGGAATCTCAGGAGAGGGTTGGGACATCGAAAGGTCAGGATTCTGGAAAACCGGCGCCAGCTGGGGATGGCGACGGGAACGGGTTAGTAAATGTTCATGCCGAACCTCCTCCTCCCTCTCCGAAAAACGAGTATCAACTCGGGTGGCCAGTAGAATGAGTTCGTTCAGGGAGGTAGGCAGGTCTCGGGCAGCGAGCACGTCTCTCACACGACTAGACAGGCCCTTCTTGAAGGTGGCCAATAGGGCGGCCTCGTTCCAGTCCAATTCGGCTGCCAGGGTGCGGAACTGGATGGCGTAGTCACCAACAGAGGAGCTGCCTTGAGAGAGGTTGAGGAGAGCAGTCTCGGCTGAAGAAGCACGGGCAGGTTCCTCAAAGACGGAGCGAAACTCGAATAGGAAGGCCCGGAGATTGGCAGCAACTGGATCATCACGGTCCCACAGTGGCGTGGCCCAGGCCAGGGCTCTACCTTCTAATAGGCTGATGATGAAAGCCACTTTAGAGCGCTCGGTGGAAAACTGACTACTCAAAAGTTCAATGTGCATGGTGCACTGAGTCAAGAATCCTCTGCACAACTTAGAGTCCCCAGAGTACTTGCTTGGGAGGGCCAGTCGGAGTGAAGAAGAAGCGTCAGGAGGTGGTGTGCGCTGGGCAGTAGTCTGCTGCTGTAAGGCGGCAGTGAGTTGCTGGATCTGCTGTGACTGCTTCTGGATTTGTTGCGCCTGCCGAGTGACCACTCTGGCGACATCACGGAGATCAGGCACCTCGCCGGGATCCATGGTTGGAGCCTACTGTAACGCCCGGAGTAGTGGATCCACTGGACCGGCACCAGCGATGGCACAAACCTCACCAGGGAGCGGAGTCTAAGGGGCCGCTGGTTTTCACCAGAGCCCGCCGCAAGGCGGGATGGACTTGCTGCGGCAGGCGACCCCCAGGTCGCTACCCCTGGCTTGGTTGCTGGTGTCGGCAGGCGAGGCGTGGCAGGAGATGATACAGGCAATAGTCTGCAGATGAGAGAGCACGTGACTGGCTGGACACAGGAACAGGTGGAGTGACAGGGGAACAGGAACCAGGAACAGGGACAAGGGACCAGGTAACGGACAGGACTCAGGAACAGGGACTAGGGACCAGGTAACGGACAGGACACAGGAACAACAGGGAGCTGGGCCAAACGCTATGGGAAGCATGTAGAGGCTCCAACACAGGGGACAGGGCATGCTGGGATTTATAGGGGAGTGATTAGGTGCAACTACCAATTAGGAGCGCACTGCCCCTTTAAATCTGAGACAGCCGGCGCGCGCGCGCCCTAGGAGGCGGGGACGCGCGCGCCGGCCGGCACAGCAGGAGACAGGAGCGTGGAGAGGTGAGGCGCCCCCCGGGGCCGAGGTGATAGCAGCGCCGGGTCCCCGACTATGGACACCGGCTGCTGCATGGGGCAGGAAGCGGTCGCGGCGGCGGCCCGGAACGCGGGACGCCGCCGCGGCCGTGACAAGTCGCTCTTAAAAGGGAGGTTACAAAGTAGCTCTTGAAGGGACGGTACCCAAGTCGCTATTAAAGGGATGGTACCCAAGCCGCTCTTAAAGTAACAGTACCCAAGCCGCTCTTAAAGGGACGGTACCCAAGCAGCTCTTAAAATGACGGTACCAAAGTCGCTCTTAAAGGGGCATTACATAAGTCGCTCTTAATGGGGCGGTACCCAAGTCGCTCTTAAAAGGTCAGTACTTAAGTTGGTCTTCAAAGGATGGTACCTAAGTCTCTTTTAAAGGGACAGTACTTAAGCTGGTCCGCCGATACGGCTTTTTACAGCGGTCACTAAGGGGCCTTATTCTGCTGCCATCAGCTTTTTACGGCGATGGCAGAGAATAATGCCGAGGGTAGCTGAGGGGTCGGGGCAGTGTGTGAGGTCCGTCCCGGCCGGCCCCCATACCAGCGTTCGCCGTTATTAGCATTATAACGGCGGCTGCCAGTACCTGGCATTACCGGCGCTGCTGCATGCTTACATCTCCCCTCACCGTGAATCCATGGCAAGGGAAGATGAAAAATGTGTTCCCCCACCCCCCAAATTAACCCCCTAGTAGGGAATCACTAACCCTCCCCTGCCCGGGTGGCCATCACATCCAAGATGGCCGCCCCCATCACTGTGAACAGACTATGTATGTTCACAGTGATGTCAATAAAAAAACAATCAAAGCCCCATTCTTTCCACCACCCTGTGTGGTCCCGGTACAAGCGGTCAGCAGTATATACTTTATATCGATATCACCGTAATCATGCCAGATTACACAAAACCACTGCACGTTGCCCATAACCCCCGCACGTTGCCCGTGACCACCGCACGTTGCCCATAACAACCGCACGTTGACCATAACCACCGCACGTTAACCGTAACCACCCCAAATATCCAGTGACCCTCTCCAGATTGCCACAATCACCCCAAATTACATGTACCCATCCCAGATTACCTATAAGCACGTCAGTTTATCCGTAACCACCCCAGATTGTCCGTAACCACCCCAGATTGGCCGTAACCACCCCATGTTGCCCATAACCACCCCAGATTGTCTGTAACCTCCTCAGGTTGTCCGTAACCACTCCAGGTTGCGCGTAACCACTGCACGTTGCCTGTAACCACTGCACATTGCCCGTAACCACCTCCAGATTACCTTTATCTTATTATTATAGTGCTTGAAAATCCCTATATTGTAATCCGTATTCTTCTTCTTCTTCTTCTTCCGTTTCTTCTTCTTCTTCCAGCTATTTTTCTGCGCGTAATACAGCCCGAACCGCTTTACACACAGACTCCGTTCAAATTGCGTTTCGAAGCCCTCGCCGGTGTGTGGGGTGCTATCTATTTTTCGTTTCGATCGGATTTGTCGTTTTTAAGAAATTTACGTTTAAAGACCCCTAATTTCCCATAGAAAATAATGGCCCATTGCAAATAATGGCCACACTCTAACCGCTAACAGCCAATCACAGCACATATTCAAATAGCAGAAATATAGCAGCCAATAGGAGCTCTAAGGTCTCGTCATGCAATGTATCACACCATCCACTGTCACATGTCCACTATTGGCCAATAGAAGATGTAATACATGAAAGGTCCTTAACGATTTTGTCTCACTGACATGAGTAAGGTTGTCATGGTAACCGAGCAATGATCTTTACCATTATAAGTACCCAAGTAGCTCTTAAATGGACCCAGGTCGCCCTTAAAGGAACGCAAGTCGCTCTTAAAGGGACCCAAGTCATTCTTAAAGGAAGCCAAGTCGCTCTTAAAGGGACCCAAGTCGCTCTTAAAGGGACGGGAGCCATGTCGCTCTTAACGGGACCCAAGTCGCTCTTAAAGGGACGGGAGCCATGTCGCTCTTAAAGGGACCCAAGTCGTTTTTAAAAGGGACCCAAGTCGTTCTTAAAGGGACCCAAGGCGCTCTTAAAGGGACGGGACCCAATTCGCTCCTAAAGGGATGGGACCCAAGTCGCTCTTAAAGGGTCCCATGTAGCTCTTAAAGGGATCCAAGTCGCTCTTAAAGGGACGGGACCCAAGTTGCTCTTAAACGGACGGGACGCATGTTGCTCTTAAAGGGACCCAAGTCACTCCAAAAGGTATGGGACCCATGTCGCTGTTAAAGAGACCAATGTCGCTGGAGCGACCTGGGTCCCTTTAAGAGCGCCCCGGGTCCTTTTAAGAGCGACCCGGGTCCCATTATGAGCGACCTAGGTCCCTTTAAGAGCGACCTGGGTCCTTTTAAGAGCGAAATATGTCCCTTCAAGAGCGAAATATGTCCCTTTAAGAGCGAAATGGGTCCCTTTAAGAGCGACCTAGGTCCCTTTTAAGAGCGACCTGGGTCCCTTTAAGAGTGAAATATGTCCGTTTAAGAGCAAAATGGGTCCTTTTAAGAGCGACCTGGGTTCCTTTAAGAAAGAAATGGGTCCCTTTAAGAGCGAAATTGGTCCCTTTAAGAGCGACCTAGGTCCCTTTAAGAGCGACCTGGGTCCCTTTAAGAGCGACCTGGGTCCCTTTAAGAGCGACCTGGGTCCCTTTAAGAGTGAAATTGGTCCCTTTAAGAGCGACCTGGGTCCCTTTAAGAGCGACCTGGGTCCCTTTAAGAGCGACCTGGGTCCCTTTAAGAGCGACCTTGGTCCCTTTAAGAGCGAAATGGGTCCCTTTAAGAGCGAAATGGGTCCCTTTAAGAGCAACCTGGGTCCCTTTAAGAGCGAAATTGGACCCTTTAAGAGCGACCTGGGTCCCTTTAAGAGCGATCTGGGTCCCTTTAAGAGCGAAATGGGTCCCTTTAAGCGTGAAATTGGTCCCTTTAAGAGAGAAATTGGTCCCTTTAATAGCAAAATATTTCCCTTTTAAGAGTGAAATGTGTCCCTTTAAGAGCAAAATGGGTCCTTTTAAGAGCGACCTGGGTCCCTTTAAGAGCGAAATTGGACCCTTTAAGCATGAAATTGGTCCCTTTAAGAATGAAATTGGTCCCTTTAAGAGCGAAATGGGTCCCTTTAAGAGCGAAATGGGTCCCTTTAAGAGCGATCTGGGTCCCTTTAAGAGAAAAATGGGTCCTTTTAAGCGTGAAATTGGTCCCTTTAAGAGCAAACTGTGTCCCTTTAAGAGCGAAATATGTCCCTTTAAGAGCAAAATGGGTCCTTTTAAGAGCGACCTTGGTCCCTTTAAAAGCAAAATGGGTCCCTTTAAGCGTGAAATTGGTCCCTTTAAGAGTGAAATTGGTCCCTTTAAGAGCAAAATGGGTCCCTTTAAGAGCGATCTGGGTCCCTTTAAGAGCGAAATGGGTCCCTTTAAGAGCGAAATGGGTCCCTTTAAGCGTGAAATTGGTCCCTTTAAGAGCAAAATGGGTCCCTTTAAGAGCAAAATGGGTCCTTTTAAGAGCGACCTTGGTCCCTTTAAGAGCAAAATGGGTCCCTTTAAGCGTGAAATTGGTCCCTTTAAGAGTGAAATTGGTCCCTTTAAGAGCGACCTGGGTCCCTTTAGGAGCGAAATGGGTCCCTTTAAGAGCAAAATGGGTCCCTTTAAGAGCAACCTGGGTCCCTTTAAGAGCAACCTGGGTCGCTTTAAGAGCGATCTGGGTCCCTTTAAGAGCGACATGGGTCCCTTTAAGAGTGAAATTGGTCCCTTTAAGAGTGAAATTGGTCCTTTTAAGAGTGACCTGGGTCCCTTTTAAGAGCAAAATGGGTCCCTTTAAGCGTGAAATTGGTCCCTTTAAGAGTGAAATTGGTCACTTTAAGAGCGACCTGGGTCTCTTTAAGAGCGAAATGGGTCCCTTTAGGCGTGAAATTGGTGCCTTTAAGAGTGAAATTGGCCCCTTTAAGAGTGAAATATGTCCCTTTAAGAGCAAAATGGGTCCTTTTAAGAGCGACCTGGGTCCCTTTAAGAGCGACCTGGGTCCCTTTAAGAGCGAAATGGGTCCCCTTAAGAGCGAAATATGTCCCTTTAAGAGCAAAATGGGTCCCTTTAAGAGCGAAATGGGTCCCTTTAGGCGTGAAATTGGTGCCTTTAAGAGTGAAATTGGCCCCTTTAAGAGTGAAATATGTCCCTTTAAGAGCAAAATGGGTCCTTTTAAGAGCGACCTGGGTCCCTTTAAGAGCGACCTGGGTCCCTTTAAGAGCGAAATGGGTCCCCTTAAGAGCGAAATATGTCCCTTTAAGAGCAAAATGGGTCCCTTTAAGAGCGAAATGGGTCCCTTTAAGCGTGAAATTGGTCTCTTTAAGCGTGAAATTGGTCCCCTTAAGCGTGAAATTGGTCCCTTTAAGAGTGAAATTGGTTCCTTTAATAGCGAAATATGTCCCTTTAAGAGCAAAATGGGTCCCTTTAGGAGCAAAATGGGTCCCTTTAAGAGCGAAATGGGTCCCTTTAAGCGTGAAATTGGTCACTTCAAGAGTGAAATGGGTCCCTTTAAGAGTGAAATTGGTCCCTTTAAGAGCGACCTGGGTCCCTTTAATAGCGACCTGGGTCCCTTTAAGCCTTTTTTCATTTTTTTTAAACAATAGAAAGCGTAAAACATTAGCAGCAAATTTCCAAATTTTTAGTAAAATTTCAAAATCAGATATTTTTAGGGACCTGTTCAGGTTTAAAGTGTATTTGAGGGGCCTGTATGTTAGAAAGCCCCACGATGCACCCCATTTCAGAAACTGCACCCCCCACACTCTGCAAAAGCACATCCAGAAAGTGTTTTAACCCTTTAGGGGAGTCACAGAAATAAAAACTAAGTGTGTAAGAAATTTGAAAATTTTAATTTTCTGTGCAGAGATTTTATTGTAATCCAATATTTTTCATAATTATGAACCTATTACCAGAGAAATGCACCCCAATAATTATTGCCCCGTTTCTGCAGTTTATAGAAATACCCCATATGTGGCCCTATTGCGCTATTTGACGCAACCACAAGCCTCAGATATAAAGGAGCGCCTAGTGAATTTCAATGGCTCCGTTATATTTGGTCATTTCTGACTGTACCACTTCAGGTTGGCAGAGGCTCTGGGGTGCCAAAACCTAAAAAACACCCCTAAAGAGACACCATTCAGAAAACTACACCCCTCAAGGAATGTAACAAGGGGTGCGGTGAGCATCTGGACCCCACAGGTGCTTCACAGATTTTCCGAACAATGTGGTGTGAAAAAAGACAAAAGTATTTTTTACACTAAAATGTTGTTCTAGCCTTCAATTTTTCATTTTCACAAAGGGATAAAAGGAAAAAAAAGACACAAAACATGTAGCGCAGTTTCTCCCGAGTACGGAAATACCCCACATGTGGCGATAAAGTGCCAAGCGGGCGCAGGACGAGCCTCCAAAGGGAAGGAGCGTTTGGAAGCTGGATTTCACTGGAATGGATTTCAAGGGCCACGTCGCATTTACAGAGCCCTCGTGCTGCCAAAAAACTGGAAACCCCCCACAAGTGACCCCATTCTGGAAACTACACCCCTCAAGGAATCTAACAAGGGGTGCAGTGAGCATATGGACCCCACTGGTGACGGGCACAAATGTGGAACAATGTGACGTGAAAATGAAAAATTTCATTTTTTCACTTTTACGGCACAAATGTGCCCGTCATCAAGGGGTCCATATCCTCACTGCACCCCTTGTTAGATTCCCTGAGGGGTGCAGTTTCCATAATGGGGTCACTTGTGGGGGGTTTCCACTGTCTTGGCAGCACGAGGGCTCTGTAAATGCGACATGGCGTTCATAATCCATTCTAGCCAAATCCAACCTCCAAAATCCAAATGGCGCTCCTTCCCTTCGGAAGCTTGCCCTGCGCCCACATGGCGCTTTATGTCCACATGTGGGGTATTTACGGACTCAGGGGAAATTGCTCTACACATTTTGTGTTTTTTTTTCTCTTTTAACCCCTTGTGAAAATTATAAATTCAAGGCTAAACCAACATTATAGTGTAAAAAATTTAATATTTCATTTTCACGCCACATTGTTCCACATTTGTGCCCGTCACCAGTGGGGTCCATATGCTCACTACACCCCTTGTTACATTCCTTGAGGGGTGTAGTTTCCATAATGGGGTCACTTGTGGGGGGTTTCAACTGTCTTGGCAACACAGAGGCCTTTTAAATGCAACATGGCCCCTCGAAATCCAATCCAGCCAAATCCAGCCTCAAAAAACCAAATGGCGCTCCTTCCCTTCGGAGGCTTACCCTGCACCCGCATGGCGCTTTATGTCCACATGTGGGGTATTTCTGTACTCAGGAGAAATTGCGCTACACATTGTGTTTTTTTTTACCTTTTAGCCCCTTGTGAAAATGAAAAAATCATGACAAGATTAATGATTTAGAGTAAAAATTTTAAAAAAATTACACTAAATGTTGGTCTAGCCTTGATTTTTTTCCATTTCCACAAGGGGTTAAAAAAGAAAATAAACGCAAAACGTGTAGGGTAATTTCCCCTGAGTACGAAAATACCCCACATGTGGACATAATGTGCCTTATGGGCACAGGTCAAGCCACCAAATGGACAGAGCGCCATTTAGAGGCTGGAATGGAGGATGGAGGCCATGTCGCAATTACAAAGCTCCTGTGCTGCCAGGACAGTAGAAACCCCCGACAAGTGACCCCATTCTGGAAATTACACCCCATAAGGAATCTAACAAGGGGTGCAGTGAGCATATGGACCCCACTGGTGACGGGCACATGTGTAGAACATGTGCCATGAAAATAAAAAATACCATTTTTTTCATTTTCACGTCCCAAATGTGGCCGTCACCAGGGGGCCATATTCCTGCTGCCCCCCTTGTTAGATTCCTTATGGGGTGTAGTTTCCAGAATGGGGTCACTTGTGGGGGGTTTCTACTGCCCTGGCAGCACAGAGGGTTTATAATTGCATCATGGCATCCTCTAATGGGAATGGCGGCCATACCTACTTAGCTGGGGAAAAGGGACAATTCTAATTTATTTGGGGGTATTAGGCCAATTTTTAGTTTATAAGGTTGGAAATGACAGGTGTCCATCAAATTCAACCTGTGTTGATCCAGAGGAAGGCAAAAAACCCTCGTGAGGCAGATGACAGTAGCCTCATCACAGGGGAAAAATTCCTTCCCGACTCCATAATGGCGATCAGAATAATCCCTGGATCAACGTGACCCCTGAAATAGGAATAAGGGACAGAATTTAGATAATGTAGAACCCCAGTGACGTGTGGTGCGCCTTGGAGCGATCCAGTATGCAGAGGACGGGGGGATCAGGACAGGTGTCACACTGGAAATGGTGTCCTTCCTGATCCCCCTTTTACGCCATACTCTGCACTTCTTCTGGGGTCTCCTGTTCTCCAGTGTGGGGGACGTCACCTGGAAAATGTTGTCCTGGTGCGATACGGGGTCCTTCATATCCAGAAGCGCTGGGTCCGCTCCATGGCTGCTAAATATTAGGGCGCTATTACTACTTCTGATATGTTCGGATCGTGCCGCAAGCTACAGGGCAGCGAGGGACCGGAAGAGGGGGTGCTGGTGTAAAGGTTATCCCCGTACGGGTGGTGACCTTTATCCAGCAGTGGGAAGATCAGTTCCTGAACGATCTCCCCACTAACTCCGAGGATGGGGGGGGAGGGGGCATCTGGGGGCATCTGGGGCTGGATTCGGGTGTCCCTTCCTTCATACACTCTAAGGGTACGTGCACACTGCAGAATGGCGAAGGATAACCCTTTGTGCATTCCACAGCTGGCACCCACCGGCGGACTGATGCAGGCGCGCCTCTCCGTCCGTGTCATAGACTCCATTCTATGCACGGGCGGATTCCGCTCTCTGTCCAACGTATTTATTCTTTGGATGGACGACGGAATCCGCCCGTGCATAGAATGGAGTCTATGACACGGGTAGAGACATGCGCCCGCATCAGTCCGCCGGCGGGTGCCAGCTGCGGAAAGCACAAAGGGTTATCCTTTGCCATTCCGCAGTGTGCACGTACCCTGGATCTGTAAGTGTACCCTGAGGTACGCTCACAGAGTTTGTAGAATTTCACGCCATACCGTGATCTCTTATTGGGACGGTACTGGCGGAAAAGACGTGTCTGGGGGGCAGCGTACGCTACGCTACCCCCCAGACATGTCACTGGATGATGAGGATGAATGGAGGAAAGAAGGATCCCCCCCCATTCATCCTCACTGGCTGTTTCGGTGTCAGAGGCAATAATAACGTATCCCTCTGACGCCGAAAACACCCTGGGGGCCACTTTTATATAGGGATTGATATATGGGGTATGTAGTGGTGTAGTGTCAAACTTTATTCAATGTAGTGTAGTGTGGTGTAATGTAGTGTTTTTTACGTGTTTTTTTACAGTAAGTATAAAAAAAAAAAACTACGGCAAAAATGGTGTTGCTGATAAATGCCGCACTTATGTGCGGCACTTATCAGCAGACCGTGGCAGTAGGATATAGAAAAAAAACACCCTACGCCAAAAAGGAGGAGTTGCTGATTAGCAGCGCACTTTCGTGCGATGCTGATCAACACTCAGCGGCGATAGGGTGCGGAAAATAGAAAAAAAAAATTTGAAAAAAAAAAACTTTTATTACATACTGAACATCCCTGTAGCTGCTGATAAGTGTATTACACATATCAGCCGCTAGAGGGCAGCAGAGCGGAAAATCCCGAAAACCCAACGCTGGAGCCGAAAATAGCCGAACGTGACGTCACGGAAGAAGCCGAAGACCCGAACGACAACACGAGGACGCCGCGAACCCGGAAGACGCCGATCAGGAGCCCGGGACAGGTGAGTAATGTACGAATACCTGCTCTGGACCCCTCAGCTACCTAGCTGAGGGGTCCGGAGCAGGTATTTATAACTTTTGGGGACTTTGATCGCCGTGAACGGCTGGCCGATAGCGGCCGGCCGTTCACGGCGATCGGGCCGGTGGTACCTGGCCACCATTACTTTTTACAGTAATGGCGGTCGGTGCCGTCCTCGGACAATGTTCCGCCAATGTTCCGATCGCCGCTATTGGCTGATCTGAACTGATAAGCCGATAGCGGCGATCGTCGGCATGGGGGGGGTTAACAACCCCCCATGCCGACAGGGAGAGATGGCCTGCAGTGTATTTCTGCAGGCCATCTCTCCCGATCGCATGCGGCCGGTCCGCGGCGCCCTCTTAAAGGACCCGCGTACCGGTACGTCATGGGTCCTTAAGTGACAGTGATCCATGACGTGCCGGTACGTCATGGGTCCTTAAGAGGTTAAGAGCGACCTGGGTCCCTTTAAGAGCAAAATATGTCCCTTTAAGAGCAAAATGGGTCACTTTAAGAGCGACCTGGGTCCCTTTAAGAGCGACCTGGGTCCCTTTAAGAGCTAAATTCTTCCCTTTAAGCGTGAAATTGGTCCCTTTTAAGAGTGAAATTGGTCCCTTTAAGAGCGAAATATGTCCCTTTTAAGAGCGAAATATGTCCCTTTAAGAGCGACCTGGGTGTCTTTAAGAGCGAAATTCTTCCCTTTAAGCGTGAAATTGGTCCCTTTAAGAGTGAAATTGGTCCCTTTAAGAGCGACCTGGGTCCCTTTTAGCATGAAATTGGTCCCTTTAAGAGCAAAATGGGTCCTTTTAAGAGCGACCTGGGTCCTTTTAAGAGCAACCTGGGTCCCTTTAAGAGCGAAATACGTCCCTTTAAGAGGGAAATTGGTCTCTTTAATAGCGACCTGGGTCCCTTTAAGAGCAAAATGGGTCCCTTTAGGAGCAACCTGGGCCCCTCTAAGAGCGACCTGGGTCCCTTTAAGAGCGACTTGGGTCCCTTTAAGAGCGATCTGGGTCCCTGTAAGGTTGAAATGGGTCCCTTTAAGAGCGAAATGGGTCCCATTATGTGCGACCTGGGTCCCTTTAAAAGCGACCTGGGTCCCTTTAAGAGCGAAATGGGTCCCTTTAAGAGCGAGCTGGGGCCCTTTAAGAGCGACCTGGGGCTCTTTAAGAGCGAAATATCCCTGGGTTCCTTTAAGAGCGACCTGGGTCCCTTTAACCCCTTAGGGACCAAGCCCATTTGGGCCTTAATGACCAGACCAAATTTTGGAAATCTGGTATAGTTCACTTAATCTGCTTATAACTGTATAACAGTTTCATACATCAAAGCGGTTTTAAGATTTTTTTTTTTTGTCACATCTTGTACTTTATCCCAGCAGTAAAAAAAACTTTGATATAATTTTCTTAAATAGATTAAAAAAGCAAAAAATGTGAGAAATTTTGAAAAATTTTCTTTTTTTTTCAACTTTTAACTATAATATTCCACTTATATATGTAATTTATGTAGATTTTTTTTTATCATACATATATTTCCATCTGTTTCCTTTGTTTTGGCATTCGTTTTGGGGAAAAGAATTAAAAATACTCAAATTTGAGAACGTACAAAATTAGCCATACTTTTTAAAAATTGTGAATTGCATTTTATTTTCTGCATCAAGCCAAGTTTCAGAGGCTCATACGTTTCAGAACAATAGAAACCCCCCACAAATGACCTCATTTTGGAAACTAGACCCCATAAGGAATTCATCTAGGGGTACAGTGAGTATGTTAACCACACAGTGTTTGGACAAAATTAACGCAAAGCAAGTGAACGTGAAATAAATTTCTTTCTTTCTTTTTTCTATGTCATTTTGAAGACATGTTTTCCCTTCTAAATGCATGATAATGACAAAAGGCACCCCCTTATTTTTCGCCCCAATTCTTCTGAGTTCAGACATATGACCATTATGCCCCTAACTCAATGTCTAGGCGCACTCCAAATGAAGGGAGCACCTAGTGGTTTTCAGAGCACCAATTTAGCTTGAAAATCTATTAGGCCCCACTGTTGACTTGGAGGGATATAGAGCTGCCAGAACAATAGTAAACCCCCACAAATGACCCCATTTTGGAAACTAGACCCCCTAAGGAATTCATCTAGGGGTATAGTGAGTATTTTAACCCCACAGTGTTTGAACAGAATTATTTCAAAGCAGGTGAAAGTGACAAAATTTTCTTTTTTTTTTCTCTTCGTGTCACTTTAAAGACATGTTATCCTTTCTAAATGCATGATAAGGAGAAAATGCACCCCCTAATTTATTGCCCCATTTCTTCTGAGTTCAGACATATGACCATTATGCCCCTAACTCAATGTCTAGGCGCACGGCAGGGCTCCAAATGAAGGGAGTGCTTTGTGGTTTTCAGAGCACCAATTTAGCTTGAAAATCTATTAGGCCCCATTGTACTTATGGAGAGGTATTCAGCTGCCAGAACAATAAAACCCCCCCACAAATGACCCCATTTTGCAAACTAGACCCCTTAAGGAATTCATCTAGGGGTACAGTGAGTATTTTAACCCCACAGTGTTTGGACAGAATTATTTCAAAGCAGGTGAAAGTGACAAAATTTTCTTTTTTTTTTCTCTTCGTGTCACTTTAAAGACATGTTATCCTTTCTAAATGCATGATAAGGAGAAAATGCACGCCCTAATTTATTGCCCCATTTCTTCTGAGTTCAGACATATGACCATTATGCCCCTAACTCAATGTCTAGGCACACGGCAGGGCTCCAAATGAAGAGAGCACTTTGTGGTTTCAGAGCACCAATTTAGCTTGAAAATCTATAAGGCCCCACTGTTGACTTGGAGGGGTATAGAGCTGCCAGAACAATAGAAAACCCCCACAAATGACCCCATTTTGGAAACTAGACCCCCTAAGGAATTTATCTAGGCATATAGTGAGTATTTTAACCCCACAGTGTTTGGACATAATTATTTCAAAGCAGGTAAAAGTGACAAAATTTTCTTTTTTTTTTCTTCGTGTCATTTTAAAGACATGTTATCCTTTCTAAATGCATGATAAGGAAAAAATGCACCCCCTAATTTATTGCCCCACTTCTTCTGAGTTCAGACATATGACCATTGTGCCCCTAACTCAATGTTTGGACACACAGCGGGATCCAATGATTTTAGAGCACCCATTTTGCTTTAAAAAATCTATTAGGCCCCACTGTTCACTTGGAGGGGTATAGAGCTGCCAGAATAATAGGAACCCCCCACAAATGACCACATTTTGGAAACTAGACCCCCTAAGGAATTCATCTAGGGGTACAGTGAGTATTTTAACCCCACAGTGTTTGGACAGAATTAATTCAAAGCAGGTGAAAGTGTCAAAATGTTCTTTTTTTTTTTTTTTTCAACGTGTCATTTTAAAGACATGTTTTCCGTCTTTCACACATAACAATGAGAAAAGGCACCCCTTAATTTATCATCCCATTTCTTCTGAGTTCAAAAATATAACTATTGTGGCCCTAACTCAATGTATGGACACACAGCGGGATCCAATGATTTTAGAGCACCCATTTTGCTTAATAAAATCTATTAGGCCCCATTGTTCATTTGTAGGGGTTTAGAGCTGCCAGAATAATAGGAAACCCCCAAAAATGACCACATTTTGGAAAATAGACCCCATAGGGAATATATTTTGGTCAAAATCAATGCACAGCGGGTAAATTACCAAACAAATTTTAAAAATCAACAGGTGTAAAAATTGTGAAATCCCTATTGGCAACAAAAAGCAGAGAATTAAAGCTAAGTACCCCAAAGGGGGCATGTCCCTAAAACAGCAACTACCTGTAAATATGACTATGTCTTGCCACAGAAGCAGAAATCTCGCATTTGAGTCACTTTGATGACATCAAGAACAACATTCTGGTTGGACATGTAGCAGGAAAAAAAAAGTTCTGTAGTGAAGCGCAATATATATATATATATATATATATATATAAAAAAAAAAAAAAAGGAAGATCCAACTGTATGGAAAATTTGACTTTTTTTTTCAAAATATGAAAGAACACTTGTAGGGCTATGATAAGTTTATTACTTTATAGTGACTGGTCATACAACACCTCTGTAGCCACATCAATCCCTATATGAGGAACGAATGTGGTAAGCGATGCAGTACACCATAACAGGTCCCTGCCCGGGAAAGTAGGAACCGTTAGGCGCACAAAACAACCAATCACTTTCAAAATATATAGAGACCGCGTCCATTACCATTCGTCTGAACAGTAAAGTATCACTAGTCCCCATAGAGAAGAATTTGTATTTAAGCCCATAGTGCAGGGGTACTCAACAACTTTTAGTGAAGGTCCACTTACCGAGGTCTTTTGTCAGGTGAAGGTCCGAGCTGAAGATCAGTAGGAAACGTGTTTTGTTACTTTTCACATACGTTGTAAAACTATTTATGTACAGAATTGATGCCCATTAGCGGGAAAACTGGCATTTTCTCTCTCTCACCAGCCCTTTAAAATTAGGTACACAGGGGGTGACAGCATTAGTAGTATATAGCTCCCCCTGTAGTATATATGCAGTGTTCCAGAGCAGCCCTTCTTATGCTCACACTTTCATTATAAACAGTTCTGTTACGGAAAGCTATGGTCCACTGCAAACTGCGTGTATTGTGTCACCCCTGCAGTATTTAAGTCTGCCATTTCAGTCATTTATTGCATGTATATTCAGGTATCAGTGTCAAAAGGTATTATGTCGCCTCCTAGTGTTCAAGGATGGTACTTCTCATGTATATTCCTCTGTATATGCCTAATGGTGTGATGATGCAATGGCTGGATGTCACGTGACTGTGCCCTGCTTCCATGGTAACACCAATGGTCATCGAGCTTTTGGCTGGGTTACCATGTGACTTCCTGTGCTACCTCAGTCTATTCCCTACCATCAAGGGGATAGGTTGTCTGTTAGTCCTCTCTCTCCCTGCCAGGAGAGAGGCCTCTGTGTGCTCTGCTGCTCCAGTCCACTGGCTGTGTTCCTGTCTCAAGTCTCAAGATCCTCATCTGGGTGTCGATTCTTCAGTCATTCTTCAGTTCCTCTCATCATCATCTTCTCAATTCATCAACAGCAAGTATTCAATTCGGGTCTCATTCCACCCAGCATCTCTGCTTCAGTATCGCTACTGCTCCCATTGTTCAGCACGCCGCTCTCACAGCCTGTTGCAGCATCACCCATTATTCTGCTTTATTCAAGATTGCCTTATTCCCGGTTGCATCCGGAGAGACTGTTACTACTAGTTACCACCGTTACAATAAATATACAACTACCGTTGTTTCTGAACCTTGGCATTGGTGTGATCATTGGTGCCCTGACTAAGGACAACGAAGAATCGCATGCCCAGTATTCCCGCACGGTCAGGAGCCCGGTTTCCAGCTGTAGCACCCTCGTGCCTACACCGTGACAATATTTTCCTACAGCTGCCCCGATTCCTGCACCCTCACAACATCTGTATACTGCGGAGTGGCCCCTAGGGGCCAGGGCGTCGCATTTGGTGTCACGAACAGGATTACGTTTACATTGTGTGCCCCCCAAGACTGTGCCGCAACCCCAAAGAGACTTTGTCATATCACCATGGGGGTAATCGAGGCGCTCAGGGCCCTAGACTGTACACAAGATGGCCGCTGTCTTCTCCAATTTCTAACTGCGCCATACCCCGGAGAGGAGGGGGTTAATTGCCATGCTGCCCAAGCGCGGGAATCACCCGGCGCCATAGACTTTGCATTGACTGCTCCTGATTGGCTGCCTGCGCCAGATGACGTCACTGTTGCCGGGCAGACTGCTGGGCCGGAACTTCAGCCTCTGCGCTCCGCCTCCTCCCAGGTCCTCAAGACCACGCCAGTGCGCAACAAGATGGCGTCCTGCAAGGAGTGCACCCTTGCTATTGCTGTACTCGTGCTACCGGAGCCTCCCGTCTCTTCGCCAGCGTTCGATCCGGCATGCCTGCTGGCTCTGCTGCCCTCGGATAGTGACAGCAGCTGGGGATCCGTCCGGTCCGAAGATGGGGATCAAAGCCGGGCTTCCACTCCAAGCTCCCCTGACAGAGGTGAGGAGACTTCTTCTGGACTCAGCGGTGCCTCCAGCCCCGAGCATTCCGGCTCCTCCCGCTATACGTTCTCTACCGGACCATCGCTCTCCTCTGAGGACGACCGGATTCTGGACGAGTCTTCACCGGTGCCTCCAGATCCTGATCCCGGGGGTAAGACTTTCCTTAAGGGCCCTATCCAGACGTTGAACTGAGGCGTCTCTGGAGGCAGAGGAATCGGCTCTTCCTCCATAAGGGCCTACTTCTGAGGAATTCATTGGACCCCGTCTCTGGAGAGCGATGCCATCAGATCTTGATCCCCCGGCGAGACGTCAAATTGGTGTTGGATGCCTACCACGATCGTTCCGGCCATTTCGGGGTCCATAAGACTGAGGCGACCATCCGTCAACGGTTCTATTGGATCGGGATGCGGGCCGACATTGAGAACTGGTGTGCTGAATGCCCCGCCTGTAACATCTCCAAGGCGGGAGGAAGAGAGGCTAGAGCCCCCTTGCATTCCATTGTGTCCCACCGGCCAAATCAGCTTGTTGCCTTAGACCATGTGAAGTTGTCCCCGACGAGATGTGGATACACATATGCCCTGACCATGGTCGATCACTATTCCAAGTGGGTAGTTGTGGTACCCGTCCGAGACTTGACTGCAAGGACCACTGCCATCACTTTCTACAAGGAGTGTGTGAAACACTACGGCTGTCCTGAGTCCCTGCTCACAGATCGAGGCCCGGCTTTCGAATCTCAACTCTTCCATGAGTTGTGCACTTATCACGAATGCAAAAAGCTTCGTACCACAGCCTATCACCCGCAAGGCAATGGTCTCTGCGAGAAAATCAACCAGGTTTTCATCAATATGCTCAGAACAGCTTCAGTGGCCAAGCGGGTGGAATGGCCTCACCTGTTGGATGAGCTGGTGGAGATCTACAACAACACCACCCATTGCTCTACGGGCTACTCCCCTTTCTATCTGATGTTTGGGCGCCAAGGTCAGCTTCCTCAAGACCGCGCGCTTGGAGTTCAAGTAACTGACACTGTCAACCCTCTGCCTGATACCGACTGGGTCCAAGAGCATCAGAGGAGGATTCAAGACGCCCGAGAGATTGTCGACCAGAAGATGGGAGAGGCTCAGCAGCGTCAGGAAGATGCTTATAATCAAGGGGCGCATGCCACACCACTAAGAGTGGGGGACAGAGTCTGGCTAAAGAAATATCACCGCACTCACAAGTTGGAGAGTTTATGGGAGCCTGAACCCTATGTCATTTCTGCTATTCCCTATCCAGAGACTGATGTGTATGAGGTCAAGAAGCCAGGTCTGGCCCCTCAAACTGTACACCGGAATAGGATAAAGCGCTGTGTAAGAGAGGATCTGCAAGGCCTCACAGCATTCTGTCCAGCACCTGTACAGGCACTTCCGCCAGTTCCAGAGGCTCCATCTAAACCGGTCTCTCTTGAAGATATGCTCCAAACTGAACCATTCCTCATGGCTGTTGGCTATCAGGGGATTCCGATGAGCACTCCAGTTGCCCTGCCTCCTGCGGCTCCGCCTCCTGCGGTTCCGCCTCCTGCAGCCCCTTCTCCTCAACCAGCTGCTGTCAATGACCCTCAATCTGTTCCAGAGCAAGTTACTCATGAAACCAACCTCATGCTGAGACGGTCTGAGCGCTCAACTCGGGGAACACTACCAATCCGCTACAGAGACCAAAGTCCTTAACTGTTCCTGTTCTGTTGTTGTTTGCTGTGTGAAGTTCCTGCAACGTTCAAGGTTCGTGCCTGGTCCTCCTGACCAAGTCCCTGTACTAACCAGCTATGTGCTGATGGACACTCCTTGACCAAACTGTTCTTCAGTGCCTGTCCCAGAGCCTTTACATGGACGATGGTGTATATTGCCTAAAGAGACTCTACCACACAGAGACACTTATCCATTCCTTCCTAAAGCATTTTCCAGATTATGTGATTGTCAGAGGTTTATGATTGTACTTCAGTATTGCACTTCAGCATTGCACTTAAGTATTGCACTTCAGTAGTCAAAAGTCTATTTTCATGTCAGAGTCTTATATATATATTTTCCTACCTCTGAGTAAGCAGAAAAGTCATTTAGATAGTCTCAGAGTAAAGTGTGTCTTTTGAAAAAGTATTTCTTCTCACAGTGTATATTTTCATGTCAGAGTCAGACAGTTTCCTCCTCCTCTGAGTAAAGAAGTCAGTCTACATATTTATATCTATAGCCTCAGAGAAAGTGTATTTTCTAAAAAGTGTATTTTTCAGAAGAATCTTCTATTTTCTCCATGCCTAATCTCATTGTGTATTATTATCATATCTATAGCTGGAAAGATTTAGTTGAGCCAGTTTGTATGCAGATTTTCCTCAGATTTTCCTTCGGATTTCTCTCAGGTTTCCTTCAGAGTTATGTGAGCCAGTTCTCCTCAGGACCTCGCAGTATTTGTTGTCTTTTGTATTTCCCTTCCTTTTGTCTCCAGTGTTTGTTCACCTCTGTCTTGTCCCAACACAGTAGTTGCTACACATAGTCTTACTTAACATTCATACTTATTCATACATATTGCACCTTGGAGACCCTTTCGTGTGTTTGGCCTATTGAGTAATTGTGTTGTATGATTGACCCGTATGCATGGGCGCCCAGATGTATGCTTGCTTTTATTATTTTGTTCTATTCTCTTCCAGGTATCCAAGACATTTCACACAGACACGCCCTGGTAGTACACAGGTCTTCACAGTTCTCCTCCAGTAGGGTAACACTTTATACAGGAAACCTACTGTCAAACTGACTGGAATATGGAGGGTCGCCCGCCAGCAGTTAAGTTGTCCTGGCTTCCATGTCAGATGGTCCACGCACTAACTACCTGTAACCAGAGTACGTTAGGCACCCCTAGGTGAAGTCCTGCCACTAGGGTTTTCTTTCTCTTCATATGTCTTGTCACCTGTGCCTTGAGCGTGGGAAACACACATCTACAGATTCACTCACACTAACATTCCTTCCTCTTGTCTTGTTGTCCTGGTCCTCTATGTTCTTTCGGCCACATCTACCTCAGCTTGTGGTTCGCCGAGGTCGGCTCATTTCTAGTAGGGAGGTATGCAGTGTCCCAGAACAGCCCTTCTTATGCTCACACTTTCATTATAAACAGTTCTGTTCTGGAAAGCTATGGTCCACTGCAAACTGCGTGTATTGTGTCACCCCTGCAGTATTTAAGTCTGCCATTTCAGTCATTTATTGCATGTATATTCAGGTATCAGTGTCAAAAGGTATTATGTCGCCTCCTAGTGTTCAAGGATGGTACTTCTCATGTATATTCCTCTGTATATGCCTAATGGTGTGATGATGCAATGGCTGGATGTCACGTGACTGTGCCCTGCTTCCATGGTAACACCAATGGTCATCGAGCTTTTGGCTGGGTTACCATGTGACTTCCTGTGCTACCTCAGTCTATTCCCTACCATCAAGGGGATAGGTTGTGTTTGTCCTCTCTCCCTGCTAAGAGAGAGAGGCCTCTGTGTGCTCTGCTGCTCCAGTCCACTGGCTGTGTTCCTGTCTCAAGTCTCAAGATTCTCATCTGGGTGTCGATTCTTCAGTCATTCTTCAGTTCCTCTCATCATCATCTTCTCAATTCATCAACAGCAAGTATTCAATTCAAGTCTCATTCCACCCAGCATCTCCGTTTCAGTATCACTACTACTCCCATTATTCAGCACGCCACTCTCACAGCCTATTGCAGCATCACCCATTATTCTGCTTTATTCAAGATTGCCTTATTCCCGGTTGCATCCGGAGAGACTGTTACTACTAGTTACCACCGTTACAATAAATATACAACTACCCTTGTTTCTGAACCTTGGCATTGGTGTGATCATTGGTGCCCTGACTAAGGACAACGAAGAATCGCATGCCCAGTATTCCCGCATGGTCAGGAGCCCGGCTTCCAGCTGTAGCACCCTCGTGCCTAAACCGTGACCACTACTTCCTACAGCTGCCCCGATTCCTGCACCCATCCAACACCTGTATAGCGGAGTGGCCCCTAGGGGCCAGGGCATCGCATTTGGCATCACGAACAGGATTACGATCGCATTGTGTGTCCCCAAGTCTGTGCCGCAACCCCAAAGAGACTTTGCCATATCACCATGGGGGTAATCGAGGCACTCAGGGCCCTGAACTGTACACAAGATGGCCGCCATCTTCTCTAATTTCTGGCTGCGCCATACCCCGGAGAGGAGGGGGTTAATTGCCATGCTGCCAAAGCGCGGGAATCGCCCGGCGCCATAGACTTTGCATTGAATACTCCTGATTGGCTGCCTGCGCCAGATGACGTCACTGTTGCCGGGCAGACTTTGGAACCGGATCCTCCAGCCTGGCGCTCCTCCCCTTCCTGCTACAAGTTCCGGTCAGTGCGTAGCAAGATGGCGACCTGGATAGAAGACACGTGTGCCGCTGCTGCTGCCGTGTTACCAAGCGCTCCACAGCCTCTGCTCGAGCTGGATCCCGCTTGCCTGTCTGCTCCGCTCCCGTCAGACGACGACAGCTGGGGGTCCGACGCTGCCGAGCATAGCCGTCCGGTCAGCCCGGCGTATAGTGACCGGGAGTTGGGCTCCTTGTCTGACCGCAGCCCGTCTCCGATACCAGCCCACTCCAGTGGATCGAATCTGGCTTTCTCCACCGGAGGATCGACTTCACCGGAACGGGACGAAACAGTGAGTACCGGACCTCCGGACACCCCGTTACCCGGCCCTAGCAAGGGAAGAAAGCCGAAGGCCTCCTGTTTCACCAGCCCCTGGCGACTCCCTGAACCTGAGACACCTTCCCTGCCGCAGTGGGTGTTTGGTGACGACCCCATCATCAGAAAAATAGCAGAGGAGATTCAGCAGGCCCTCTCTCTATTGCCTCCGGTGACTCAGACTACCCCTACCATGGCTAGCACCGTGACGTTCAACTCCACTATGGCCCAGCCACCCACTGCTCCTGCAGCTTCCACTACAGTGGGCTCGTCCACTACAGCTACCAGCGCTGCTGCTACCACCGCAGCCTGCTCTGCTGCTTCTGCTGCTGTGGCTAAAGCTGCTTGCTCCACTACTACGGTCACCTACCATGTGGCGCCCATTATCTCCCCTGTCACCACAGTGACCCCTAGCATTGTGGTCACTACCGGCCCCAGCGATGCTTCTGCTCCAGGCCCTCCACGCTTCTATTACCCCTGGGAGAAGAAGAAGAAGCAGAAGAAAGAGAAGGGGCCTAATGAGGTTCCTCCTGCCTCTTACCAGTAAACAGAGACCAAAGTCCTTAACTGTTCCTGTTCTGTTGTTGTTTCCTGTGTGATTAAAAAGTTCCTGCAACGTTCAAGGTTCGTGCCTGGTCCTCCTGACCAAGTTCCCTTATTATCAACCAGCTATGTGCTGATGGACACTCCCTGACCAAACTGTTCTTCAGTGCCTGTCCCAGAGCCTTTATATGGACGATGTTCTATGTTGCCTAAAGAGACTCTACCACACAGAGACACTTATCCATTCCTTCCTAAAGCATTTTCCAGATTATGTGATTGTCAGAGGTTTATTATTGTACTTCAGTATTGCACTTCAGTATTGCACTTCAGTAGTCAAAAGTCTATTTTCTTGTCAGAGTCGTATATATATATTTTCCTACCTCTGAGTGAGCAGAAAAGTCAGTTAGATAGTCTCAGAGTAAAGTGTGTCTTTTGAAAAAGTATTTTTCTCACAGTGTATGTTTTCATGTCAGAGTCAGACAGTTTCCTCCTCCTCTGAGTAAAGAAGTCAGTCTACATATTTATATCTATAGCCTCAGAGAAAGTGTATTTTCTAAAAAGTGTATTTTTCAGAAGAATCTTCTATTTTCTCCATGCATAATCTCATTGTGTATTATTATCATATCTACAGCTGGAAAGATTTAGTTGAGCCAGTTTGTATGCAGATTTTCCTCAGATTTTCATTCGGATTTCTCTCAGGTTTCCTTCAGAGTTATGTGAGCCAGTTCTCCTCAGGACCTTGCAGTATTTGTTGTCTTTTGTGTTTCCCTTCCTTTTGTTTCCAGTATTTGTTCACCTCTGTCTTGTCCCAACACAGTAGTTGCTACACATAGTCTTACTTAACATTCACACTTGTCCATACATATTGCACCTTGGATACCCTTTCATGTGTTTAGCCTATTGAGTAATTGTGTTGTATGATTGACCCGTATGCATGGGCGCCCAGATGTATGCTTGCTTTTATTATTTTGTTCTATTCTCTTCCAGGTATCCAAGACATTTCACAAACACGCCAAGGGAATACACAGGTCTTCACAGTTCTCCTCCAGTAGGGTAACATTTTATACAGGAAACCTACTGTCAAACTGACTGGAATATGGAGGGTCGCCCGCCAGCAGTTAAGTTGTCCTGGCTTCCATGTCAGATGGTCCACGCACAAACTACCTGTAACCAGAGTACGTTAGGCACCCCTAGGTGAAGTCCTGCCACTAGGGTTTTCTTTTTCTTCATATTTCTCTTGTCACCTGTGCCTTGAGCGTGGGAAACACAATCTACAAATCTACAGATTCACTCACACTAACATTCCTTCCTCTTGTATTGTTGTCCTGGTCCTCTATGTTCTTTCGGCCACATCTACCTCAGCTTGTGGTTCCCCGAGGTCGGCTCATTTCTAGTAGGGAGGTATGCAGTGTCCCAGAACAGCCATTCTCATGCTTGTATTTCTAGTATAAACAGTTCTGTTCTGGAAAGCTATGGTCCACTGCAAACTGAGTGTATTGTGTCACCCCTGCAGTATTTAAGTCTGCCATTTCAGTGATTTATTGCATGTGAATTCAGGTATCAGTGTCAAAAGGTATTATGTCGCCTCCTAGTGTTCAAGGATGGTACTCCTCATGTATATTCCTCTGTATATGCCTAATGGTGTGATGATGCAATGGCTGGATGTCACGTGACTGTGCCCTGCTTCCATGGTAACACCAATGGTCATCGAGCTTTTGGCTGGGGTTACCATGTGACTTCCTGTGCTACCTCAGTCTATTCCCTACCATCAAGGGGATAGGTTGTGTTTGTCCTCTCTCCCTGCTAAGAGAGAGAGGCCTCTGTGTGCTCTGCTGCTCCAGTCCACTGGCTGTGTTCCTGTCTCAAGTCTCAAGATTCTCATCTGGGTGTCGATTCTTCAGTCATTCTTCAGTTCCTCTCATCATCATCTTCTCAATTCATCAACAGCAAGTATTCAATTCAAGTCTCATTCCACCCAGCATCTCCGCTTCAGTATCACTACTACTCCCATTATTCAGCACGCCACTCTCACAGCCTATTGCAGCATCACCCATTATTCTGCTTTATTCAAGATTGCCTTATTCCCGGTTGCATCCGGAGAGACTGTTGCTATTAGTTACCACCGTTACAATAAATATACAACTACCGTTGTTTCTGAACCTTGGCATTGGTGTGATCATTGGTGCCCTGACTAAGGACAACGAAGAATCGCATGCCCAGTATTCCCGCATGGTCAGGAGCCCGGCTTCCAGCTGTAGCACCCTCGTGCTTAAACCGTGACCACTACTTCCTACAGCTGCCCCGATTCCTGCACCCATCCAACACCTGTATAGCGGAGTGGCCCCTAGGGGCCAGGGCATCGCAATAGCGCACCCGCTTAGATGGTATAAACTGGCGGAAGGAAAGGTGGCCTTTAAAGTTCATAAGGGACTCGTCCACTGCCAGCTATTTGTCAGGGGTGTATACACTGAGGAAGGTTTGTTGGAGGAGGGATAATAGGGGTCTTAATTTGTAGAGGCGGTCAAAATTTGGGTCATTTCTTGGGGGGCACTGTGCGTTGTCATTAAAATGCATGAAACGCATCAGGGTCTCGTAGTGGGTGCGGGACATGATTGCTGCGAATATAGGGGTGCTATGGGTAGCCCGGCCACTCCAGTAGCTGCGTATGGAGGGCTTTTTCACTACACCCATCAGAAGTGTCAAGCCCAAAAACTTTTTTATTTCAGCGACACTTGTGGGCCTCCAGGATGTTGCACAGGTGCAGGTGGGCTTTTGGGTGATGTATTGCCAAGCATATAAATTTGTCTGCTCGACAATAAGTCCTAGGACCTCATCACCCACAAATAAATAAAAGAAATCTACAGGGTTGTAGTTGCTAACAACCCTGTTGATCCCAGGAGTGGCAGTGAATGGGGGGATTTGGGGAGAGAAGGAAGTGGCAGGATCCCAGAAGCTGACAGGGACGCCACTAGCTCTAGGGACACCCCTTTCCCTAGGGACACGACTGGGGCCAGGCTGCGACACCTGCACTGCAGCTGCGGCCGCCATACGGGGTCTAGCAGGGACAGACTCCTCTGAACTGCTACCACTGGCATCAGAATCCGGGAAAAATTCTGGATCTGACGCAGTGTCAGTCTCACTCCCAGAGCTGCCAGAGCATAGCATGGCGTACGCCTGCTCTGCACTGTATGATCTGCTGGACATTTTACTTTTTACAACCAGCAAGAACAGAAAAAATATAGAATATATATATATATATATATATATATATATATATATATATATATATATGAAGTGGGGGTTCTTCACACACAGGGAGGGATCAGACCAGGGGAGTAGCTAAAGGCTGATGGGCCCTGGTGCAAAATTTTAGCTTGGGGCCCCCCCCCATCTCCCCCCGATCAGGCAAAGTCCTATCTAACGTTATATCCAATTACTCTAATGTGCCACCATGTTCTAATGCCCTGTCACTGCCTCCACCTCATGTACTGCACTACTGCCCTCTATAATTAATGGACTGTACTGTGTCATTGTCTAATCATTGTATTCCAATCTTTGACTCTACAGCTGAAAAACTACAACTCTCATCATGAACTGCCAGTTGGAAACGATGGGGGTTGTAGTGCTGCAACCTGAAGAGCCACATGCTGCAAAACTACAACTCCCATTATAAACTGTCAGCAGGGCATGATGAAGTTTGAACTTCTGCAACCTGGAGAAGTCACCTGATATCACCTGCAGTCCTATGTAACACCACAGATAACAGTGATATCCCTCTGAGTACAGATAATGTAGTAGTCATCTGCAGTCCTATGTAACACCACAGATAACGCAGTGATATCTCTGAGTACAGATAATGTAGTAGATGTCCCCTGCAGTCCTATGTAACACCACAGATAACACAGTGATATCTCTGAGTACAGATCATGTAGTAGATGTCCCCTGCAGTCCTATGTAACACCACAGATAACACAGTGATATCTCTGAGTACAGATAATGTAGATGCAGCACAAGCTGGAGCTCAACGCGGTAAAGATACGGCCATAGGACATAACTTGGGCCGCCAAGGCAGATGTCTGGAGGAGGGGGCGCTGGTACTTGCTGTCATCTGATTAGGTAAGAGGCCCAATCAGATGACAGCATGTGCCAGCGGGCGCAGCGGGACAGATTAGCGCAGTGCTTCCCAACCTTTTCCACCTCGGGGCGCCCCTACTAAATGATGTTCTACAAAATAAGAAAACTGTCATACAGTGACTCACCGGTGATGTCTTCTTTGATCTGAGGCGTCACTTTCCCTTTTCCTCTTCATCCGGCCCAGACCTCCATGATGATTCCTTCCAGATACGTTTCATCCCCTTAGAACCTGCGAGACAAACAATTTAGGCTCCGCACATTTCTAGCAACTTCCTTCCCTTCCTCCCTCCTGTCGGCTCCCATAGTAACTGCGCTGTTTGGTGTTATGTGCAGTAAAGTGAGTAGGAATGTGGGATGCCCCCTGTATGTAGGATCCCCTGCTGTGCCCCTATGAGCTAATAATGCCCCCAGAGGTGCCCCCATACAATAATAATGCCCCCAGAGGTGCCCTCATGAGCTAATTATGCCCCCAGAGGTGCCCCCATGAACAAATAATGGCCCCAGAGGTGCCCTCATGAGCTAATAATGCCCCCAGAGGTGCCCTCATGAGCTAATTATGCCCCCAGAGGTGCCCCCATGGACTAATAATGCCCCCAGAGGTGCCCCCATGAACTAATAATGCCTCCAGAGGTGCCCCCATGAGCTAATAATGCCCCCAGAGGTGGCCCCCATGAGCTAAAAATGCCCCCAGAGGTGCCCCCATGAACTAATAATGCCTCCAGAGGTGCCCCCATGAACTAATAATGCCCCCAGAGTTGCCCCCTATGAACTAATAACGCCCCCAGAGGTGCCCCCATGAGCTAATAGTGCCCCCAGAGGTGCCCCCATGAGCTAATAGTGCCCCCAGAGGTGCCCCCATGAACTAATAATGCCCCCAGAGGTGCCCCCATATACTAATAATGCCCCCCAGAGGGGCCCCCATGAGCTAATAATGCCCCCAGAGTTGCCCCCATCAACTAATAATGCCCCCAGAGGTGCCCCCATGAGCTAATAATGCCCCCAGAGGTGCCCCCATGAACTAATAACGCCCACAGAGTTGCCCCCATGAACTAATAATGCCCCCAGAGGTGCCCCCATACAATAATAATGCCCCCAGAGGTGCCCCCATATACTAATAATGCCCCCAGAGGTGCCCCCATACAATAATGATGCCCCCAGAGGTGCCCCCAAGAACTAATAGTGCCCCCAGAGGTGCCCCCATACAATAATAATGCCCCCAGAGGTGCCCCCATACAATAATAATGCCCCCAGAGGTGCCCCCATACAATAATAATGCCCCCAGAGGTGCCCCCATATACTAATAATGCCCCCAGAGGTGCCCCTAAAAAAACAAACATCCTACTCACCTAATCGGCGCTGTGGCTGCAGGCAGCAGCTCTTCCTCCTCCTCTTCTGGCTCCATCTTGCGAGCCGCAGGGACGGGACTTCCGGCAGACGTGATGACGTCACATCCTCACGCCTGCCGGAGAGGTCACGGCCCGGCCTCCCATAGGCTGCTGGTATGAAGTGCCGGCAGCCTATGGGAGAGAATACAGGAGGAGGATGCTGCCAGGTCCTTCTCCTGTATTCTGATCGCTTTAATGTTCCGCCCGAACATCAAAGCGATCTGTGCATCCCGAGAAGCTGCGCGGCCGCAGTTTCTCGGGATGCTTAAAGTGACACTGTCACAAGTGGCAAGGGGGGGCCGTGCGGGCCCCCCTAGCGTAGGGGCCCGGTCGCCATGGCGACCCCGGCGACCCCTATAGCTACGCTACTGGATCAGACAGTGACGGCGGGCAGGAGTGACTGACAGGGGCTATCAGACACTAACAACGGACGGCGACGGACAGGAGTGACTGACAGGGGCGATCAGACACTGACAACGGACAGGAGTGACTGACAGGAGCTATCAGACACTAACAACGGACGGTGAAGGACAGGAGTGACCGACAGGGGCTATCAGACACTAACAACGGACGGTGATGGACAGGAGTAACTGAGACTGACAGGGGTGATCAGACACTGAAAACGGACGGCGGCGGACAGGAGTGACTGACAGGGGTGATCAGACACTGACAACGGACAAAAGTGACTGACAGGGGCGATCAGACACTGTAAACGGACGGGGGTGACTAACACGGGCGATCAGACATGAACAACGGACAGGGGTCACGGACACGGGCTATTTGACAAGGGCGGCGGACAGGGGCGACGCAGAATGTGTGTTCTGTGCTTGTGTGAGACTTTTACACAGCACAGGTCTTGTAGTATCTCTCTCTTCTCTCCCAAATCAACTACAGGGAGAGAAGGGAGAGACACAGCACAAGACCTGTGCTGTGTTTACTAACACAGGGCAAATGATGACTGTGATAGGTATATCACAGTCAACATTTGCTGAGGGACCAATCAGATTGGTCCCTCCCGTGTTGCTATGAGACAGGAGCTGACAGGCAGCTCTGTCTCATAGCATACAGCGCATGCGTGCGCCATTTTGTTTTCTTTGGCGCCCAGAGGGGAGGGGGGCCTCCCCCCTGAAGATCGCCGGCGGCCATGACACCAGGACAGGTGAGGGGACCTGTCCCAGAGCATTTTTATCGCCACTGACCGAAAATAGACGGTCAGTGGCGATAAAAATGGTGTATGGCACAGCCGCCATTCATTCTAATGCGATCGCCGTCACAAAATAGTGACCAAATTTTGCCCCTAACATAAAGTACCATATGTTACGAAAAAACGATCTCAGAATCGCTAGCATACGTTAAAGCATCACTGAGCTATAAGCGCATAAAGTGAGACAGGGCAGATTTTGAAAAATGACATGGTCATTAAGGCCCAAACTAGCTGCAGCAGTAAGGGGTTAAAGGGACAGTATATAGGTCACTCAAAGCGTTGGCACCAAAGTCGCTCCTTAAGGGACTGTACCAAAGTCACTCTTAAAGGGAGGGTATCAAGGGTTAAAGTTTCTCTTAAAGGGAAGTCACTGGTAAAGGGGCGCTCTTTTCAAGCACTATGGGGGACATTTATCAAACATGGTGTAAAGTAAAACTGGCTCAGTTGCCCCTAGCAACCAATCAGATTCTACCTTTCATTTTCCAAAGAGTCTGGTAAGGGCCCCCCATATTACTGGGGGGACACACGGAATTGCGCCCCCCATTGTTTTCATTATAGGCCATACTTGGTTCGTTCCGTTTTGTGCTTCCCCCCCCCCTTTTTCTCCCATGACAGGTGGTCTGGTCCGGTTCTGGAACATTCTGCTAAACAGCTGTGGCTATCAGCTGATTGGACCAACGGTTTCAGCGGGAAGAAGTCTGAGCGAGGAACAGCTGTGATTGGCGGTTGGGAAAAGTGCGGGAGATTTAGTTTGAATTTAAGCAGCGCCGCAGCTCTCAGAGCTCAGTCGGCGCGGATCCCTGAAAGAAGATGCTCCCACCCTCCCGCCCCATTATTAAAGGATTTTAAGAACTGTCGCAGACTTTGTAGTGGGGTATAATCGCCCAGTCCAGGCTGGGCTGGATAGGTTATGTTTTAAGGACTATGAGGTTTTAATTGCTTAAATTATTATTCATATTATTATTAAATGTTTGTAAACCCTTATGAAGTCCGCGGCCATAAAAACTTTCAAACGGTAAAGGTTGTTGTGTCTTCTTTTTAGGTTAAGTCTTGGGGGGTGGGGTGGGGTCTGCATTTCCGTGTGAGGAAAGAAAGGTGGAATCTGATTGGTTGCTAGGGGCAACTGAGCCAGTTTCACTTTACACCATGTTTGATAAATCTCCCCCATGGTATTTCTCTGGAAATGCAAATCTAGTTTCTCTTCACAGCACATTCAGCTACATTCACACATTAGCATTAATGATGTGTTCTGAACCTCATATTACACCTCGACCGCTGCAGAACCTCACACTACACCTCAGCTGCTGCAGAACCTCACACTACACCTCAGCTGCTGCACAACCTCATCATCATACACCTCAGCTGCTGCAGAACCTCATACTACACCTCAGCTGCTGCAGAACCTCATACTACACCTCAGCTGCTGCAGAACCTCACACTACACCTCAGCTGCTGCAGAACCTCATCCTACACCTCAGCTGCTGCAGAACCTCACACTACACCTCAGCTGCTGCAGAACCTCACACTACACCTCAGCTGCTGCAGAACCTCACACTACACCTCAGCTGCTGCAGAACCTCATATTACACCTCGACCGCTGCAGAACCTCACACTACACCTCAGCTGCTGCAGAACCTCACACTACACCTCAGCTGCTGCACAACCTCATCATCATACACCTCAGCTGCTGCAGAACCTCATACTACACCTCAGCTGCTGCAGAACCTCACACTACACCTCAGCTGCTGCAGAACCTCATCCTACACCTCAGCTGCTGCAGAACCTCACACTACACCTCAGCTGCTGCAGAACCTCACACTACACCTCAGCTGCTGCAGAACCTCACACTACACCTCAGCTGCTGCAGAACCTCATCATACACCTCAGCGGCTGCAGAAGCTTATCATACACCTCAGCTGCTGCAGAACATCATACACCTTAGCTGCTGCAGAACCTCACACTACACCTCAGCTGCTGCAGAACCTCACACTACACCTCAGCTGCTGCAGAACCTCACACTACACCTCAGCTGCTGCAGAACCTCATACTACACCTCAGCTGCTGCAGAACCTCACACTACACCTTAGCTGCTGCACAACCTCATCATCATACACCTCAGCTGCTGCAGAACCTCATACTACACCTCAGCTGCTGCAGAACCTCGTCATACACCTCAGCTGCTGCAGAACCTCATACTACACCTCATCTGCTGCACAACCTCATTATCATACATCTCAGCTGCTGCAGAACCTTATCAAACACCTCAGCTGCTGCAGAACATCATACACCTTAGCTGCTACAGAACCTCATCATACACCTCAGCTGCTGCAGAACCTCACACTACACCTCAGCTGCTGCACAACCTCATCATCATACATCTCAGCTGCTGCAGAACCTCACACTACACCTCAGCTGCTGCAGAACCTCACTACACCTTAGCTGCTGCAGAACATCATACACCTTAGCTGCTACAGAACCTCATCATACACCTCAGCTGCTGCAGAACCTCATACTACACCTCAGCTGCTGCAGAACCTTATCATACACCTCAGCTGCTGCACAACCTCATCATCATACACCTCAGCTGCTGCAGAACCTCACACTACACCTCAGCTGCTGCACAACCTCATCATCATACACCTCAGCTGCTGCAGAACCTCATTCTACACCTCAGCTGCTGCAGAACCTCACCATACACCTCAGCTGCTGCAGAACCTCACACTACACCTCAGCTGCTGCAGAACCTCATACTACACCTCAGCTGCTGCAGAACCTCACCATACACCTCAGCTGCTGCAGAACCTCACACTACACCTCAGCTGCTGCAGAACCTCCTCATACACCTCAGCTGCTGCAGAACCTCATACTACACCTCAGCTGCTGCAGAACCTCACCATACACCTCAGCTGCTGCAGAACCTCATACTACACCTCAGCTGCTGCAGAACCTCATACTACACCACAGATTCTGCAGAACCTCACACTACACCTCAGCTGCTGCAGAACCTCATCATACACCTCAGCTGCTGCAGAACCAAATACTACACCTCAGCTGCTGCAGAACCTCATCATACACCTCAGCTGCTGCAGAACCTCATCATACACACCTCTCAGCTGCTGCAGAACATCCTAATACACACCTGCTGAGGGCCTAGTGTAGTGAAGATCATTTGATGACTACATAACGGTGCAGCAGAGCCGAGTTTATAGATTACTGTATAAATATACCACACTGCAGTAATGTAACATATGAAACAGATATAGTGTATACTGTATAAATAATAGAGTTATGGAGTAAATTGCCTCCATTGCTTCAGCATTGCCAATAGCAGATCACTACAACATACTGTATGGCATGCTTTAGAAACTGATCACTTTGCATCAATTTGCTGATCTTAACCCTGTATAGGGGAGAGGGGGGATTCACAGGAATGCACTTAGCTAGTTCCGTCCATTTACCACCGCACCTCCTGGGCATACAGCATCTGTCTTTGCAGTATACTTACAGTCCTATTACATACAGTACTGTAAACAGGCGCTGATCTGCTAGATTGGTGCTCGGTTATTAAGTCCATTACACGGCCCAATAATCGTTTGGCAAGGGCTTCACGGACATCATTAGTGATGTCCGTGCATCCCTTGCCCAAACCGTTTATACCTGTGCTTCTCAATTCCAGTGCTCATGGCCACCAACAGGGCATGTTTTAAGATTTCGGGTATAAACCCACACACCGTATATGCAGCAGATATGCAACAAATACGCAGCAGATTTGTTGGTACAGATTTGATGCTGTGTTCAGTTATTTAGATCTAATCTGCTGCAAGTTTGCTGCGAGTTTGCTGCGTATCGCAGCAGTAAATACGCTGCATATACGGTGTGTGGGTTTATACCCTTCCTTAGTATTTCACAGGTGATATAATTATACTCATCAGGTATTATCACAGGTGTTCTTTGTATGGGATATCCTCAAATAAAACCTGTTGGTGGCCATGTGGACTGAAATTGAGAAGCACTGGTTTATGCATTACCTGTCCACACTGCTTGTGCCCCGCCGCCGCTATGGCTGCAGCTTCAGAGCAGTCACACTATGGGGTCTATACTGTAAGAGCGGTCACACTGTGGTGTATATACTGTAAGAGCGGTCACACTATGGTGTATATACTGTAAGAGCGGTCACACTATGGTGTATATACTGTAAGAGCGGTCACACTATGGTGTATATACTGTAAGAGCGGTCACACTATGGAGTCTATACTGTAAGAGCGGTCACACTGTGGTGTATATACTGTAAGAGCGGTCACACTATGGTGTATATACTGTAAGAGCGGTCACACTATGGTGTATATACTGTAAGAGCGGTCACACTATGGAGTCTATACTGTAAGAGCGGTCACACTATGGTGTATATACTGTAAGAGCTGTCACACTATGGTGTATATACTGTAAGAGCGGTCACACTATGGTGTATATACTGTAAGAGCGGTCACACTATGGTGTCTATACTGTAAGAGCGATCACACTATGGTGTATATACTGTAAGAGCGGTCACACTATGGAGTCTATACTGTAAGAGCGGTCACACTATGGAGTCTATACTGTAAGAGCGGTCACACTATGGAGTCTATACTGTAAGAGCGGTCACACTGTGGTGTATATACTGTAAGAGCGGTCACACTATGGTGTATATACTGTAAGAGCGGTCACACTATGGAGTCTATACTGTAAGAGCGGTCACACTATGGTGTATATACTGTAAGAGCGGTCACACTATGGTGTATATACTGTAAGAGCGATCACACTATGGGGTATATACTGTAAGAGCGGTCACACTATGGGGTATATACTGTAAGAGCGGTCACACTATGGTGTATATACTGTAAGAGCGGTCACACTATGGTGTATATACTGTAAGAGCGGTCACACTATGGAGTCTATACTGTAAGAGCGGTCACACTGTGGTGTATATACTGTAAGAGCGGTCACACTATGGTGTATATACTGTAAGAGCGGTCACACTATGGTATATATACTGTAAGAGCAGTCACACTATTGTGTATATACTGTAAGAGCGGTCACACTATGGGGTCTATACTGTAAGAGCGGTCACACTATGGGGTACATACTGTAAGAGCGGTCACACTGTGGTGTATATACTGTAAGAGCGGTCACACTATGGTGTATATACTGTAAGAGCAGTCACACTATGGAGTCTATACTGTAAGAGCGGTCACACTGTGGTGTATATACTGTAAGAGTGGTCACATTATGGAGTCTATACTGTAAGAGCGGTCACACTGTGGTGTATATACTGTAAGAGCGGTCACACTATGGGGTATATACTGTAAGAGCGGTCACACTATGGTGTATATACTGTAAAAGCGGTCACACTATGGTGTATATACTGTAAGAGCAGTCACACTATGGTGTATATACTGTAAGAGCGGTCACACTGTGGTGTATATACTGTAAGAGCGGTCACACTATGGTGTATATACTGTAAGAGCGGTCACACTATGGGGTATATACTGTAAGAGCGGTCACACTATGGTGTATATACTGTAAGAGCGGTCACACTATGGAGTCTATACTGTAAGAGCGGTCACACTATGGAGTCTATACTGTAAGAGTGGTCACACTGTGGTGTATATACTGTAAGAGCGGTCACACTATGGTGTATATACTGTAAGAGCGGTCACACTATGGGGTATATACTGTAAGAGCGGTCACACTATGGTGTATATACTGTAAGAGCTGTCACACTATGGTGTCTGTACTGTAAAAGCGGTCACACTATGGTGTATATACTGTAAGAGCAGTCACACTATGGTGTATATACTGTAAGAGCGGTCACACTATGGAGTCTATACTGTAAGAGCGGTCACACTATGGGGTATATACTGTAAGAGCGGTCACACTGTGGTGTATATACTGTAAGAGCGGTCACACTATGGGGTATATACTGTGAGAGCGGTCACACTATGGTGTCTGTACTGTAAGAGCGGTCACACTATGGTGTATATACTGTAAGAGCGGTCACACTACGGTGTATATACTGTAAGAGCGGTCACACTATGGTGTATATACTGTAAGAGCGGTTACACTATGATGTATATACTGTAAGAGCGGTTACACTATGGTGTATATACTGTAAGAGCGGTCACACTATGGTGTATATACTGTAAGAGTGGTCACACTATGGTGTATATACTGTAAGAGCGGTCACACTATGGTGTACATACTGTAAGAGCGGTCACACTATGGGGTCTATACTGTAAGAGCGGTCACACTATGGTGTATATACTGTAAGAGCGGTTACACTATGGTGTATATACTGTAAGAGCGGTTACACTATGGTGTATATACTGTAAGAGCGGTCACACTATGGTGTATATACTGTAAGAGCGGTCACACTATGGTGTATATACTGTAAGAGCGGTCACACTATGGAGTCTATACTGTAAGAGCGGTCACACTATGGGGTCTATACTGTAAGAGCGGTCACACTGTGGTGTATATACTGTAAGAGCGGTCACACTATGGTGTATATATTGTAAGAGCGGTCACACTATGGAGTCTATACTGTAAGAGCGGTCACACTATGGTGTATATACTGTAAGAGCGGTCACACTATGGTGTATATACTGTAAGAGCGGTCACACTATAGTGTATATACTGTAAGAGCGGTCACACTATGGTGTATATACTGTAAGAGCGGTCACACTATGGTGTATATACTGTAAGAGCGGTCACACTATGGTGTATATACTGTAAGAGCGGTCACACTGTGGGGTATATACTGTAAGAGCGGTCACACTGTGGGGTATATACTGTAAGAGCGGTCACACTATGGAGTATATACTGTAAGAGCGGTCACACTATGGAGTCTACTGTAAGAGCGGTCACACTATGGGGTCTATACTGTAAGAGCGGTCACACTATATCTATAATGTAAGAGCGGTCACACTATGGTGTATATACTGTAAGAGCGGTCACACTATGGAGTCTATACTGTAAGAGCGGTCACACTATGGAGTATATACTGTAAGAGCGGTCACACTATGGTGTATATACTGTAAGAGCGGTCACACTATGGGGTATATACTGTAAGAGCGGTCACACTATGGAGTCTACTGTAAGAGCGGTCACACTATGGGGTCTATACTGTAAGAGCGGTCACACTATATCTATAATGTAAGAGCGGTCACACTATGGTGTATATACTGTAAGAGCGGTCACACTATGGAGTCTATACTGTAAGAGCGGTCACACTATGGAGTATATACTGTAAGAGCGGTCACACTATGGTGTATATACTGTAAGAGCGGTCACACTATGGGGTATATACTGTAAGAGCGGTCACACTATGGAGTCTACTGTAAGAGCGGTCACACTATGGGGTCTATACTGTAAGAGCGGTCACACTATATCTATAATGTAAGAGCGGTCACACTATGGTGTATATACTGTAAGAGCGGTCACACTATGGTGTATATACTGTAAGAGCGGTCACACTATGGAGTCTATACTGTAAGAGCGGTCATACTATGGTGTATATACTGTAAGAGCAGACACACTATGGTGTATATACTGTAGGAGCGGTCACACTATGGTGTATATACTGTAAGAGCGGTCACACTATGGTGTATATACTGTAAGAGCGGTCACACTATGTAGTGTATATACTGTAAGAGCGGTTACACTTTGGTGTATATACTGTAAGAGCGGTCACACTATGGTGTATATACTGTAAGAGCGGTCACACTATGGTGTATATACTGTGAGAGCGGTCACACTTTGGTGTATATACTGTGAGAGCGGTCACACTATGGTGTATATACTGTAAGAGCGGTCACACTATGGGGTATATACTGTAAGAGCGGTCACACTATGGTGTATATACTGTAAGAGCGGTCACACTATGGGGTATATACTGTAAGAGCGGTCACACTATGGTGTATATACTGTAAGAGCGGTCACACTATGGAGTCTATACTGTAAGAGCGGTCACACTATGGTGTATATACTGTAAGAGCGGTCACACTATGGTGTATATACTGTAAGAGTGGTCACACTATGGTGTATATACTGTAGGAGCGGTCACACTATGGTGTATATACTGTAAGAGCGGTCACACTATGGTGTATATACTGTAAGAGCGGTCACACTATGTAGTGTATATACTGTAAGAGCGGTCACACTTTGGTGTATATACTGTGAGAGCGGTCACACTATGGAGTCTATACTGTAAGAGTGGTCACACTATGGTGTCTATACTGTAAGAGCGGTCACACTATGGTGTATATACTGTAAGAGCGGTCACACTATGGGGTATATACTGTAAGAGCGGTCACACTATGGTGTATATACTGTAAGAGCGTTCACACTGTGGAGTCTATACTGTAAGAGCGGTCACACTATGGAGTGTATATACTATAAGAGCGGTCACACTATGGTGTATATACTGTAAGAGCGGTCACACTATGGTGTATATACTGTAAGAGCGGTCACACTATGGAGTCTATACTGTAAGAGCGGTCACACTATGGTGTATATACTGTAAGAGCGGTCACACTATGGTATATATACTGTAAGAGCGGTCACACTATGGTGTCTATACTGTAAGAGCGGTCACACTATGGGGTCTGTACTGTAAGAGCGGTCACACTATGGGGTATATACTGTAAGAGCGGTCACACTATGGGGTCTATACTTTAAGAGCGGTCACACTATGGTGTATATACTGTAAGAGCGGTCACACTATGGTGTATATACTGTAAGAGCGGTCACACTATGGTGTCTATACTGTAAGAGCGGTCACACTATGGAGTCTATACTGTAAGAGCGGTCACACTATGGAGTGTATATACTATAAGAGCGGTCACACTATGGTGTATATACTGTAAGAGCGGTCACACTATGGTGTATATACTGTAAGAGCGGTCACACTATGGAGTCTATACTGTAAGAGCGGTCACACTATGGTGTATTTACTGTAAGAGCGGTCACACTATGGTGTATATACTGTAAGAGCAGTCACACTATGGTATATATACTGTAAGAGCGGTCACACTATGGTGTCTATACTGTAAGAGCGGTCACACTATGGGGTCTGTACTGTAAGAGCGGTCACACTATGGGGTATATACTGTAAGAGCGGTCACACTATGGGGTATATACTGTAAGAGCGGTCACACTATGGGGTCTATACTTTAAGAGCGGTCACACTATGGTGTATATACTGTAAGAGCGGTCACACTATGGAGACTATACTGTAAGAGCGGTCACACTATGGTGTCTATACTGTAAGAGCGGTCACACTATGGGGTCTATACTGTAAGAGCGGTCACACTATGGTATATATACTGTAAGAGCGGTCACACTATGGAGTCTATACTGTAAGAGCGGTCACACTATGGTGTATATACTGTAAGAGCGGTCACACTATGGTGTATATACTGTAAGAGCGGTCACACTATGGAGTCTGTACTGTAAGAGCGGTCACACTATGGTGTATATACTGTAAGAGCGGTCACACTATGGTGTATATACTGTATGAGCGGTCACACTATGGAGTATATACTGTAAGAGCGGTCACACTATGGAGTCTGTACTGTAAGAGCGGTCACACTATGGGGTCTATACTGTAAGTGCGGTCACACTATAGAGTCTATACTGTAAGAGTGGTCACACTATGGTGTATATACTGTAAGAGCGGTCACATTATGGTGTATATACTGTAAGAGCGGTCACACTATGGTCTATATACTGTAAGAGCGATCACACTATGGAGTCTATACTGTAAGAGCGGTCACACTATGGTGTATATACTGTAAGAGCGGTCACACTATGGGGTATATACTGTAAGAGCGGTCACACTGTGGAGTCTGTACTGTAAGAGCGGTCACACTATGGTGTATATACTGTAAGAGCGGACACACTATGGAGTCTATACTGTAAGAGCGGTCACACTATGGAGTCTATACTGTAAGAGCGGTCACACTATGGTGTATATACTGTAAGAGCGGTCACACTATGGAGTGTATATACTGTAAGAGCGGTCACACTATGGCGTCTATACTGTAAGAGCGGTCACACTATGGTGTATATACTGTAAGAGCGGTCACACTATGGAGTGTATATACTGTAAGAGCGGTCACACTTTGGTGTATACACTGTAAGAACAGTCACACTATGGAGTCTATACTGTAAGAGCGGTCACACTATGGTGTATATACTGTAAGAGCGGTCACACTACGGTGTATATACTGTAAGAGCGGTCACACTATGGTGTATATCCTGTAAGAGCGGTCACACTATATAGTCTATACTGTAAGAGCGGTCACACTATGGTGTATACTGTAAGAGCGGTCACACTATGGTGTATACTGTAAGAGCGGTCACACTATGGTGTATATACTGTAAGAGCGGTCACACTATGGTGTATATACTGTAAGAGCTGTCACACTATGGTGTATATACTGTAAGAGCGGTCACACTATGGTGCATATACTGTAAGAGCGGTCACACTATGGTGTATATACTGTAAGAGCGGTCACACTATGGAGTCTACTGTAAGAGCGGTCACACTATGGGGTATATACTGTAAGAGCGGTCACACTATGGAGTCTATACTGTAAGAGCGGTCACACTATGGAGTCTATACTGTAAGAGCGGTCACACTATGGTGTATATACTGTAAGAGCGGTCACACTATGGGGTATATACTGTAAGAGCGGTCACACTATATCTGTAATGTAAGAGCGGTCACACTATGGTGTATATAATGTAAGAGCGGTCACACTATGGGGTATATACTGTAAGAGCGGTCACACTATGGTGTATATACTGTAAGAGCGGTCACACTATGGGGTATATACTGTAAGAGCGGTCACACTATGGTTTATATACTGTAAGAGCAGTCACACTATGGTGTATATACTGTAAGAGCGGACACACTATGGTGTATATAATGTAAGAGCGGTCACACTATGGAGTGTATATACTGTAAGAGCGGTCACACTTTGGTGTATATACTGTAAGAGCGGTCACACTATGGTGTATATACTGTAAGAGCGGTCACACTATGGGGTCTATACTGTAAGAGCGGTCACACTATTGTGTTTATACTGTAAGAGCGGTCACACTATGGGGTCTATACTGTAAGAGCGGTCACACTATGGGGTCTATACTGTAAGAGCGGTCACACTATGGGGTATATACTGTAAGAGCGGTCACACTATGGGGTATATACTGTAAGAGCGGTCACACTATGGTGTATATACTGTAAGAGCGGTCACACTATGGAGTCTATACTGTAAGAGCGGTCACACTATGGTGTATATACTGTAAGAGCGGTCACACTATGGTGTATATACTGTAAGAGCGGTCACACTATGGTGTATATACTGTAAGAGCGGTCACACTATGGTGTATATACAGTAAGGCCGGACAAACTAGCAAAGCACCCAATAAGGGGAGGCCTCCATGACTGGGGTTTAAAGTGGGGAGATAAGGTCAGGAGTTAATTGATTGGTGGGGGTGGGGGGTGTGATAAGCCGGGGGGGCCGGGGTATATAAACTGAAGGAGAAGGGGGGCTGGTACCTTTTGCCTGTCAGACAGCAGAGGAATCTGTGCCATGGATCCATTAGCTGCGCTGTTTGACCAACTGCGGCAAGCTGCAGATGAGAGAGGGCCACAGTGGCTGCAGTCCCAACTTCAGGGTCTGCTCCCGGGGTCCGTTGTCGCCCCCGCTTCGGCTTCACCACCAGTACGCCGGTCGCGGAGGACTAGGCCTCCGGCGCGCCTTAGCCCTGATGAGACCCCCCGGGCCCGGCGCCGCCTAAGGAGCCCCTCCAGGGACCCTCCGGCTCCAGGTTCGGCGCGGCCTTCCACATCCCGCTGCCCGGCCAGGGCCGAGAGGAATCCGCTTATGCGGCGGGGCCTGCAACGAGGGGAGGAGTCGCCTCCCCTGCCGGCTGATGGCGCCGTCGTGGACTCGGGACCTGGTGCGGCGGATCCGCAGGTTGGACGCTCCAGCGGGTCTGCCCGGCGTAGAAGCGGAGGTCGAGGGAGGAGCCTACCACGGAGGGAGCCATCCGCTTCCTCTCGGCGACAGGAAGTGACCGGGCACCTTCTGGCTGGCCCCGCCCCCATGGGCTCGGCGCCCCAGCTCTGACGTCACCAGCGGTGCTTCCGTCTGGGAGTGTATCCGGGCCATCCCTGATGTCTGTTGCTGCCTATCCGGGACCAGCTGATCCAGGTGCTGCTGCTGCCCTCCGGGGGGATCCAGGACCTTCCGCTGCTGGGCTCACAGCACCCAGGCAGCTCGGTGAGTCTGCGTTGCTCTTTACTAATATGTCGGGGTTTGGGGGTGATGCCAGGGTGGGGGAGATTCAGAGGGGGTGCTTGATGTACTGTTGGGGCTGCGCCAGCTATTATGGGGTACGGGGGCGGGTCCTGGGGCGGGTTCGCCAGTGGCTGCATGGTCTTCTCCAGGTGGGGGGGCCTGTGGGGGTGAGGGTGCGCTGTCGGGGCGAGCTGTGGGGTCTGTGGGGCTGCCGCTAGGTTTTGGGGGGAGTGCTGAGAGGAGTGCTGGGGCTGGGGTTGTGGCAGAAGTGCAGACTCAGACTGACCTGGACTCTGGGAGGAGGGAGGACATTACTAGACTGGATGACGCGGCAAAAGGGGAAATCTATGTGTGCTTTGAAGGGCCCTTGGGGTCCCATCTGAAACAAGAGGTTAGGGACAAGATTCATAAAGGGGAATATGTTGAAATCTTCTCGTTACTGCCCTTGGAAAAGTTTAACCTGGATCGGGTTAAGCCGGGCGATGACAGGAAGGAAAAGGAGGAAAGCCGGCGGTATCGCTTGATACCTCGGACTTTCGCCAACTGGCTCCAGGCGTTCACGATACTAGCTGGGGTCATTGGGGAGAAGTCGCCGAGTGACTGTGTGGGGCTTTTCTGCTACTTGGACGCCATCCATGATGCGTACCGGACCTATGGGGGGCAGGCATGGTTGCGCTATGATGAGCAGTTCAGGCAGCGTAAGGCGGTCTGACCCAATGTGCGGTGGGACCACAAGGACATAGGTTTGTGGTTGCGGGTGACGGCCCCGGTCAGGGCGGGCCCCAGTGGGCAGTCCTTTCCAGGGACCGCCGGGGGCCAGGGACAGTCAGCGTACTCGGCGGCAATACAAAAGGGACTGTGTTTCCTTTTTAATGAAGGAACATGTAAATTTGGGGCCAAGTGTAAATTTAAACACGAGTGCTCCGCTTGCGGCGGTTCGCACGGGGCCTCCCGGTGCTTTAAGACCCTTAGGGGCAGGGGTGGGAGCGATGCATTGGGAAAGGGGAGTGACACCGGTGCGGCTGGGAGAGATGCAGCCGTTCCTAAGTAGGTATCCGGACCGGGATGCGGCTGCCCTTTTAGAATCGGGTTTCAGGGAGGGTTTTCGGATTCCTTCATCAACATCGGATTTGCCGGGTGGAGCAGGGAACCTGAAATCAGCGTTGCAACACCCTGGGGTGGTTTCCGAGAAACTGGGAAAAGAGGTGGCCTTGGGGAGGATGGCTGGGCAGTTCCCCTTCCCCCCAGTGGCCAACCTGTTAGTTTCACCCCTGGGGGTGGTTCCTAAGAAGGAGCCAGGGAAATTCCGGCTCATCCATCACTTATCGTTCCCAAAAGGGGGGTCGGTGAATGATGGCATTGACCCGGAATTAGGTTCAGTTGTGTATACGTCATTTGACGCGGCGGTTCGTCTGGTTCGGGAGGCGGGACGGGGGGCTTTACTAGCTAAGACCGATGTGGAATCGGCTTTTCGGTTGCTCCCAGTACATGCTGATAGTTTGCATTTACTGGGATGTGTTTGGGAGGGGGAGTTTTATGTTGACCGGTGCTTACCTATGGGTTGTTCCGTGTCTTGTGCGTATTTTGAAGCGTTCGCGGCCTTTTTAGAATGGGTGGTTCGTGAGGTCTCCGGAATGTCGTCAGTCATCCACTATCTAGATGACTTGCTGTGCGTGGGCCCGGCCGGGTCCACGGTTTGTTCAGTTTTGTTGCACACTGTGGAGGTGGTGGCGCAACGTTTTGGAGTCCCGCTCACGGCGGACAAAACCGAGGGTCCAACGACATGCCTCAGTTTTTTGGGGATTGAAATAGACACAGTATCCATGGAGTATCGGTTGCCGGCGGATAAAGTGCTAGCGTTGAGAGACGAAGTGGGGCGAGTGCGGCGGCTCAGAAAGATCAGACTGAGGGACCTGCAATCCTTGTTGGGCAAATTAAACTTTGCCTGCAGGATTATGCCAATGGGACGTATTTTTAGCCGCAGGTTGGCCCAGGCTACGACAGGGGTGGTGCGTCCCCACCACTTCATCCGGCTGCGGGGTGAATTGCGGGATGACCTGGAGATTTGGGCGTCCTTTTTGGCTGAGTTCAATGGGCGGGCGCTGTGGCAGGCGGCGGTGGTTGCGGCGCATGATTACGAGTTGTATACCGATGCGGCCGGGGCGGACGGTTTTGGCATATACTGCCAGGGGGACTGGTGCGTGGGGCATTGGCCGGAAGAGTGGAGGCACAAGGGATTGGTGCGGAACCTAGCTTTGCTCGAACTGTTTCCCATAGTGGTAGCACTGTCCATTTGGGGAAACAGGTTCAAAAACTGCAGGATACGGTTCCACTGCGACAACCTAGGGGTAGTACAGGCGATCTCTCACTTGACGGCATCCTCGCCGCCGGTGGTGCTACAGTTGCAGCATCTGGTATTACGTTGCTTGTCCTTGAACATCACTGTGTCTGCTGTGCATGTGCCGGGTGTTTGCAATGAGATCGCTGACTCCCTTTCTCGTTCGCAGTGGGACCGTTTCCGGCAGTTGGCTCCTGGGGCGAAGGTGGAAGCGGAGAAGTTTCCGGAGGAACTATGGCGGCTGCCGTTCGGGCGGTGAACTCCCTCCTGGGGGCGTCACTGGCCCGGGGGACGAGAGTGGCGTATGAGCGGGCCTGGTCACAGTGGGAGGAATGGTGTACCCGGATGGGTAATGTGCCGGGGAATGAGATGTGTTTCTTGCTTTTGCTGGGTCACTGCTGGGAAGAGGGGTGGTCGGTTCCTATGGTAAATAGGCTGGTGGCGGGGGTGGCCTTTGGGTGTAAGGCGAGGGGGTTGGGAGATGTGACAAAGGCGTTTTTAGTCAGGAAGGCTCTGGTGGGGTTTAGGAGGGGATGGCGTACCTGCGACACCAGGCGGTCTGTTTCTTTTCATTTACTGGCATCCTTGGGTCGTTGTTTAACGGTGGTGTGTTCGCCCGACTACGAGGTTTGTCTTTTCCGCTTGGCGTTCTCATTGGCATTCTTTGGCGCACTCAGGGTGGGGGAGTTGATCAGTCCGTCGGTCTCGACGGCAGGGGGGTTGCAGTGGGGTGATGTTTTTCTGGGGGACGACAGGGTGGAGTTCCTACTTCGATTCTCTAAAACGGATCAGGCCGGAGTAGGGAGGAAGGTGGTGTTGTTTGCGGTCCCGGGGTCAGCTGTCTGCCCTGTTAGTTGTTTAGCTAATTACATGGGGCAGGTTCACTGGGGGACCGGCCCATTGTTGAGGCACCAGGATGGGTCTTTCCTCTCCCGGTACCAGTTTTTGGCGGTGTTCAGGGCCTGTTTGGGGGCATGCGGGGCTGATGTACGGAACTACGGCGGGCACTCCTTCCGCATAGGGGCTGCCACTGAGGCTGCCCGTGCGGGGTTGGGAGATGAGGCAGTCATGAGAATTGGGCGATGGGAGTCTGTCCGGTTCCGGTCCTATGTACGCCCCCAGCTACTGTGAGAGTGTGGTCTTGGTCCGGGTGGGGGTGGGGGTGTGTGATTACATTTCATGTTTTGCTTATGATCCCCCTTTTGTGTTTCAGGAGGCCGTCCTTGTCTGGTCTGGATCTTAGGCCACTCATACGTGTTCTGGGGGGCCTTGAGGGCTGCAGTTCGTCCTGAGGGCAGACAGCTGGGATTTCCACGTGAGGAGGCGGTGGTGAGATGGTTGGGACTGCGGGGCATGACATGGGGTAGGGTTCTACCGGAGGTGCACATATTCGCCAGGTGGGATCGGGAGCCCGACGTGTTAGTCCTACACGTGGGCGGAAATGATTTAGGAGCCCGGCCGTTCCGTGAGCTCATACGGGATATTAAATTTGACTTTCTGAGATTATGGTCCCTGTTTCCCCGTATGGTCACAGTATGGTCTGACATTGTCCCGAGACAGCATTGGAAGGAAGCCCGGTCAGTTGCGCGGTTGAATAAAGCGAGGATTAAAGTGAACCGGGCGGTGGGTCGCTTTATGGCTAGAAATGGGGCAGTGGCAGTGTGCCATCCTGACTTGGAGGCCGGGGTGGGAGGTTACTGGAGAAATGATGGGGTTCACCTGAACGCAGTGGGAACTGACCTCTGGTGTTTGTCTTTGGAGGAGGGGATTACTGTTGCTCTCAGGGTGTGGAGGGACGCCAACACCTAAGGTGTCAGGGGTTGGCGTTTGTGGCAGTGGAGGGTCCTCGGAGTCGGGTGGCAGTTACAGTTTTCCAGAGAAAGGGGGGGAACCAAATAGAAGGTTCTGGACCCCCTTGGTAGTTAATGGTGGATTAAGGGTGGATTAATGTTTAGTGGACTGGCGTTACAGGAACATATACCCTCGTGGAAGGATAAAGGGACGGAGTAATGGTGAAATAGCGAGGGGAGGTTGCACGCACCTATTTAAGGTTTGGTGCCCGCGAGCCATGCGATAGTCGGCTGGGGGTAAAACAGGTGTGTGCGGTTAACAGGGATCGCCAGTAGTAAAACATTTCAGGCTTCGAGGACCTTTCCACACAGGGATGTTAAAGTTGTGTTCTATTTACACTAGTATGTTAAAGGTTAATAAAAGGCTGCTGTGGCCATTTCATCCGAATTATGATGTCTGTGCCTTTATTGGGTAGTGAAGGGGGTAGGGGAGGTGGTCATGGCTAGCCCGAGGTCAACAATACACCCAGTCATGTAAGAGCGGTCACATTATGGTGTATATACTGTAAGAGCGGTCACACTATGGTCTATATACTGTAAGAGCGATCACACTATGGAGTCTATACTGTAAGACGGTCACACTATGGTGTATATACTGTAAGAGCGGTCACACTATGGTGTATATACTGTAAGAGCAGTCACACTATGGAGTCTACTGTAAGAGCGGTCACACTATGGGATATATACTGTAAGAGCGGTCACACTATGGAGTCTATACTGTAAGAGCGGTCACACTATGGTGTATATACTGTAAGAGCGGTCACACTATGGTGTATATACTGTAAGAGCGGTCACACTATGGGGTATATACTGTAAGAGCGGTCACACTATATCTGTAATGTAAGAGCGGTCACACTATGGTGTATATACTGTAAGAGCGGTCACACTATGGTGTATATACTGTAAGAGCGGACACACTATGGTGTATATACTGTAAGAGCGGTCACACTATGGTGTATATACTGTAAGAGCGGTCACACTATGGAGTCTATACTGTAAGAGCGGTCACACTATGGTGTATATACTGTAAGAGCGGTCACACTATGGAGTGTATATACTGTAAGAGCGGTCACACTATGGAGTGTATATACTGTAAGAGCGGTCACACTTTGGTGTATATACTGTAAGAGCGGTCACACTATGGTGTATATACTGTAAGAGCGGTCACACTATGGGGTCTATACTGTAAGAGCGGTCACACTATGGAGTGTATATACTGTAAGAGCGGTCACACTATGGGGTATATACTGTAAGAGCGGTCACATTATGGTGTATATACTGTAAGAGCGGTCACACTAAGGAGTATATACTGTAAGAGCGGTCACACTATGGTGTATATACTGTAAGAGCGGTCACACTATGGAGTCTGTACTGTAAGAGCGGTCACACTATGGAGTGTATGCTGTAAGAGCGGTCACATTATGGTCTATATACTGTAAGAGCGGTCACACTATGGAGTATATACTGTAAGAGCGGTCACACTATGGTGTATATACTGTAAGAGCGGTCACACTATGGAGTCTGTACTGTAAGAGCGGTCACACTATGCAGTCTGTACTGTAAGAGCGGTCACACTATGGGGTATATACTGTAAGAGCGGTCACACTATGGTGTTTATACTGTAAGAGCGGTCACACTATAGGGTCTATACTGTAAGAGCGGTCACACTATGGTGTATATACTGTAAGAGCGATCACACTATGGTGTATATACTGTAAGAGCGGTCACACTATGGTGTATATACTGTAAGAGCGATCACACTATGGAGTCTATACTGTAAGACGGTCACACTATGGTGTATATACTGTAAGAGCGGTCACACTATGGTGTATATAGTGTAAGAGCGGTCACACTATGGGATATATACTGTAAGAGCGGTCACACTATGGAGTCTATACTGTAAGAGCGGTCACACTATGGTGTATATACTGTAAGAGCGGTCACACTATGGGGTATATACTGTAAGAGCGGTCACACTATATCTGTAATGTAAGAGCGGTCACACTATGGTGTATATACTGTAAGAGCGGTCACACTATGGTGTATATACTGTAAGAGCGGACACACTATGGTGTATATACTGTAAGAGCGGTCACACTATGGTGTATATACTGTAAGAGCGGTCACACTATGGAGTCTATACTGTAAGAGCGGTCACACTATGGTGTATATACTGTAAGAGCGGTCACACTATGGAGTGTATATACTGTAAGAGCGGTCACACTATGGAGTGTATATACTGTAAGAGCGGTCACACTTTGGTGTATATACTGTAAGAGCGGTCACACTATGGTGTATATACTGTAAGAGCGGTCACACTATGGGGTCTATACTGTAAGAGCGGTCACACTATGGAGTGTATATAATGTAAGAGCGGTCACACTATGGGGTATATACTGTAAGAGCGGTCACATTATGGTGTATATACTGTAAGAGCGGTCACACTAAGGAGTATATACTGTAAGAGCGGTCACACTATGGTGTATATACTGTAAGAGCGGTCACACTATGGAGTCTGTACTGTAAGAGCGGTCACACTATGGAGTGTATGCTGTAAGAGCGGTCACATTATGGTCTATATACTGTAAGAGCGGTCACACTATGGAGTATATACTGTAAGAGCGGTCACACTATGGTGTATATACTGTAAGAGCGGTCACACTATGGAGTCTGTACTGTAAGAGCGGTCACACTATGCAGTCTGTACTGTAAGAGCGGTCACACTATGGGGTATATACTGTAAGAGCGGTCACACTATGGTGTTTATACTGTAAGAGCGGTCACACTATAGGGTCTATACTGTAAGAGCGGTCACACTATGGTGTATATACTGTAAGAGCGGTCACACTATGGTGTATATACTGTGAGAGGTCACACTATGGTGTTTATACTGTAAGAGCGGACACACTATGGTGTATATACTGTAAGAGCGGTCACACTATGGAGTCTACTGTAAGAGCGGTCACACTATGGGATATATACTGTAAGAGCGGTCACACTATGGAGTCTATACTGTAAGAGCGGTCACACTATGGTGTATATACTGTAAGAGCGGTCACACTATGGGGTATATACTGTAAGAGCGGTCACACTATATCTGTAATGTAAGAGCGGTCACACTATGGTGTATATACTGTAAGAGCGGTCACACTATGGTGTATATACTGTAAGAGCGGACACACTATGGTGTATATACTGTAAGAGCGGTCACACTATGGTGTATATACTGTAAGAGCGGTCACACTATGGAGTCTATACTGTAAGAGCGGTCACACTATGGTGTATATACTGTAAGAGCGGTCACACTATGGAGTGTATATACTGTAAGAGCGGTCACACTATGGAGTGTATATACTGTAAGAGCGGTCACACTTTGGTGTATATACTGTAAGAGCGGTCACACTATGGTGTATATACTGTAAGAGCGGTCACACTATGGGGTCTATACTGTAAGAGCGGTCACACTATGGAGTGTATATACTGTAAGAGCGGTCACACTATGGGGTATATACTGTAAGAGCGGTCACATTATGGTGTATATACTGTAAGAGCGGTCACACTAAGGAGTATATACTGTAAGAGCGGTCACACTATGGTGTATATACTGTAAGAGCGGTCACACTATGGTGTACATACTGTAAGAGCGGTCACACTATGGAGTCTGTACTGTAAGAGCGGTCACACTATGGAGTGTATGCTGTAAGAGCGGTCACATTATGGTCTATATACTGTAAGAGCGGTCACACTATGGAGTATATACTGTAAGAGCGGTCACACTATGGTGTATATACTGTAAGAGCGGTCACACTATGGAGTCTGTACTGTAAGAGCGGTCACACTATGCAGTCTGTACTGTAAGAGCGGTCACACTATGGGGTATATACTGTAAGAGCGGTCACACTATGGTGTTTATACTGTAAGAGCGGTCACACTATAGGGTCTATACTGTAAGAGCGGTCACACTATGGTGTATATACTGTAAGAGCGGTCACACTATGGTGTATATACTGTGAGAGGTCACACTATGGTGTATATACTGTAAGAGCGGTCACACTATGGTGTATATACTGTAAGGGCGGTCACACTATGGGGTATATACTGTAAGAGCGGTCACACTATGGGGTCTATACTGTAAGAGCGATCACACTATGGAGTCTATACTGTAAGACGGTCACACTATAGTGTATATACTGTAAGAGCGGACACACTATGGTGTATATACTGTTAGAGCGGTCACACTATGGTGTATATACTGTAAGAGCGGTCACACTATGGAGTCTATACTGTAAGAGCGGTCACACTATGGCGTCTATACTGTAAGAGCGGTCACACTATGGTGTATATACTGTAAGAGCGGTCACACTATGGAGTATATACTGTAAGAGCGGTCACACTATGGAGTGTATATACTGTAAGAGCGGTCACACTATGGTGTCTATACTGTAAGAGCGGTCACACTATGGAGTCTATAATGTAAGAGCGGTCACACTATGGGGTATATACTGTAAGAGCGGTCACACTATGGGGTATATACTGTAAGAGCGGTCACACTATGGTGTATATACTATAAGAGCGGTCACACTATTGAGACTATACTGTAAGAGCGGTCACACTATGGTGTATATACTGTAAGAGCGGTCACACTATGGAGTATATACTGTAAGAGCGGTCACACTATGGGGTATATACTGTAAGAGCGGTCACACTATGGTGTATATACTATAAGAGCGGTCACACTATGGAGTCTATACTGTAAGAGCGGTCACACTATGGGGTATATACTGTAAGAGCGGTCACACTATGGTGTATATACTGTAAGGGCGGTCACACTATGGTGTATATACTGTAAGAGCGGTCACACTATGGTGTATATACTGTAAGAGCGGTCACACTATGGAGTGTATATACTGTAAGAGCGGTCACACTCAACCCTACTAAAAGCCAAAGAATTGCTACTAACCCAAAGCCCATCAATTCCTTTACTTCGCAAGGTGGTGGCCATACGTAACCAGCTGAAAGATCTAGCAACAGCCCATGCTAACCGATTACTATATTATACCAGACACAAGTATTACGATAAAGCTAATAAAACCCACACGCTGTTGGCATCCCAGCTGCGTGATAACACTCTACAAAACTCGCCTTTTGTTATGAAAGATAGAAACGGGCATATACAGCAGGACCCTACCAGTGTGGCCGCCATTCTTGCTGACTATTATTCCTCCCTTTATTCGCTTCCTAACACACTGCCTTCGGATCCGCAGGCTCGTACCCAACTTCTTCAGCAATTCTTAACCTCCTGCCAATTACCGAGACTTTCCCAATCCGATGTGACCTTTTTGAATGAGCCAATCACGTCTGAGGAATTATTGGAAGTGGTCAAGCATCTCCCTAATGGGAAGTCACCAGGTCCGGACGGCATACCTTACGCCTATTATAAAACGTATGCCGCCCTCCTGGCCCCACATCTCTTGGAGACCCCATTCCTCCTAGCATGCTAGACTCATTCATAACGGTAATCCCTAAGGCTGGCAAGGATCCGTCTGATCCGGCCAGCTATAGGCCTATTTCACTGCTAAATGTGGACCTAAAAATTTATACAAAAATACTAGCACTCCGGCTGGGCTCATTGCTCCCAACACTCATACATGCGGACCAGGTGGGGTTCGTGGTGAACAATCAAGCAGGTGACAACACCAGACGCACCATAGATCTCATAGACATCCTGAATAAGACTGAGTCCCAAGGCCTGTTACTCAGTTTAGACGCTGAGAAGGCTTTTGATAGGCTAGGTTGGCCATTTCTGTTCTCAGCTCTGGAGGCATATGGGATCTCTGCAGGGCCGTCTTAACAGCATTATGGGCCCCTGGGCAGAGGTGCGAATTAACCCCCCTCCCTAGCGGCCGCCGCCCCTCTTATCTGGTAAGGTACAGTGGTACCTTGGTTTAAGAGTAACTTGGTTTAAGAGCTCACAGTTTTTCAAAACTGTGACTTGGTTTAAGAGCATTGTTTTGGTTTAAGAGCTCCCTGTATTGGGTGGGAGGGCGGGTGGAGGAGGGGCATGGTCTGCATAGCGGGGTCTACAGCCCTGTACTCTGACCCAGGAAGTCTCCCTCACCTGCCAAATCATAGCAGATCCACTTCAGGCTGGGGCCTACATCAGGGGACAGGACTGTGGGGGTAATCTCTCCATAGCTGTAACCCCTCTCTCCCCGTACAGGAGCGCTGCATGTATGTGCCCCCATCTGTCCTGCTCATTCCTTCATGCTCCCTGCAGTCTCTGTCAAGCCCTTGTGTTTCCCATCCGCTCCATTACTGTACAGTAACTTATAATATCACAATATGTTTGTTTCATCTGTTTTACATGTTATTCAGAATAATAAATCATTATTTTTTGGGTGTGGAACCAATTGTCTGCATTTCTATAATTTCTTATGGGAAAATTTGCTTTGGTTTAAGAGTGATTTGGATTACAAGCACGGTCCTGGAACGAATTATGCTCGTAATCCAAGGCACCACTGTATATTGCCTATAATAGTGATTGTCATATATGTTGCACACATACAGTATATCACTATTACAGGCAATATACCTTACCACCTATTTATCTACCATATAGATACAGGTATAAGGGTGGAGCAGTAGGTAGGTGGTTATATAGCCTATAATAGTGATATATGTGTACAAATATATATATGGGGGGTACAGGTATATGTGGGGTATACAGGTGGTGGGTAAAAGCCTAATTAATATATATTGGTGCCCCTCTCTATATATGAGACATGTTGCTGTCCCTCTGCATATACGCCATGTTGTCTCCCTGTATACTGTATAATACAGGGAGTCTGTGTATACTGTATTATACAGTATACAGGGAAACAACACGGCTTATATATAGAGAAGGGCAAAACAACATGTCTTATATATACAGAGGGGCAACAACATGACTATTATATATGAGAACCATGTTGTCTCCCTGTATGTATACTGTATAATACAATATACAGGGCAACAACATGTCTCATATATACAGAGGGGCAACAACATGACTATTATATATGAGACATGTTGTTTTGCCCTTCTCTATATATAAGCTGTGTTGTTTCCCTGTATATTGTATTATACAGTATACATACAGGGAGACAACAATGGAGTGATAGGTGAAGGATAAGTATATAATACACTGCTGTATACACTGAATGGAGATATATATATATACACTCAGGAGGAGGATAAGTATATAATACACTGCTGTATACACTGAATGGAGATATATATATACACTCAGGAGGAGGATAAGTATATAATACACTGCTGTATACACTGAATGGAGATATATATACACACTCAGGAGGAGGATAAGTATATAATACACTGCTGTATACACTGAATGGAGATATATATATATACACTCAGGAGGAGGATAAGTATATAATACACTGCTGTATACACTGAATGGAGATATATATACACACTCAGGAGGAGGATAAGTATATAATACACTGCTGTATACACTGAATGGAGATATATATACACACTCAGGAGGAGGATAAGTATATAATACACTGCTGTATACACTGAATGGAGATATATATACACACTCAGGAGGAGGATAAGTATATAATACACTGCTGTATACACTGAATGGAGATATATATATACACTCAGGAGGAGGATAAGTATATAATACACTGCTGTATACATTGAATGGAGATATATATACACACTCAGGAGGAGGATAAGTATATAATACACTGCTGTATACACTGAATGGAGATATATATACACACTCAGGAGGAGGATAAGTATATAATACACTGCTGTATACACTGAATGGAGATATATATACACACTCAGGAGGAGGATAAGTATATAACACACTGCTGTATACACTGAATGGAGATATATACACACACTCAGGAGGAGGATAAGTATATAATACACTGCTGTATACACTGAATGGAGATATATACACACTCAGAGGAGTTACACCCCCGATCCCTCCCCCTCCCTGTTTACCAGTTCACCCACGGCCCTGTCTGCATCCCTGCAGAGAGCACTCCCATGATTAACACCTTCCCTGCCAGCTAGCCTCCCCCCTCTGGTATCAGCACATACTCACTCAGGCTTTGTGCTTCAGGCCTCCAGCTTCTCCTTCCTCTCAGGGCTCTGCTGGTGAAATCACTCTCCTGCTCCGCACGGGAATGTAGGGGGTGAGAGAGACCTCTAGTGACCGGAAGCAGAATGCAGCTTCCGGCCACAAGAGCGAGCTGTGCACAGCCCCTATCTACCAGCGCTGATCAGGAGCACTCCCAGTTAAAGGGCCAGGGAATATGACACAGGGCAGGGGCCCCCTAGGACGCATGGGCCCCCGGGCAGCCGCCTACCATGCCCAATGGTTAAGATGGCCCTGGATCTCTGGTGCTTTCCTCCGGGCTATATGGGCCCTGTACACAGTTCCTACGGCAAAGGTGAAGCTAGCCCATGCTACATCCCCACCAATACATATCAAAAATGGAACTAGACAGGGGTGTCCCCTATCCCCGTTGCTGTTTGTATTAAGTATGGAGCCCTTGGCGGCTAGAATTCGTCTCTCCCCGGATATCCGGGGGGTTCAGGTTAGGGACCGGGAGTTTAAGCTATCTCTATTCGCAGATGATGTCCTTCTGACCCTACGCAATCCTATGACCTCGCTCCCTAGCCTGCACTCCCTTCTAGATGAATATGGCTCCCTGTCAGGATACAAGATTAACTCCCACAAAACCGAAGCTCTGGCGATAAATATTCCGGAGTCAGATCTGTCCACATTGCGGTCCTCGTATCCTTACAAATGGGGGGATCGCTCCCTCCGCTATCTTGGTATCAACATAACCCCGTCCTATGCTACCTTGTATAAACAGAATTTTCCCCAGTTATTCCAGGATATCTCCCTCTCTCTTAAAAAATGGTCGCAATTTCCTCTATCCCTTATTGGCAGAATTAATGCGGTGAAAATGACTGCCCTTCCGCGCTTCTTATACCTCTTAGAAACACTTCCAGTTCCTATCCCTAGAGGGGCCCTACGTAAAATCCAGAGTTCCTTACTTAAATTTGTGTGGAAGGGGGGTAGGCATAGGGTTTGTTCAGTCAGTGCTGACCGCGGGACGGGGGGACGGAGGGCTGGCGATGCCAGACTTCTTTAAATACTATTTAGGAACCCACCTACGGAATATTCCATTCTGGACTAATATGTTGGCTTATACCAAGTGGGCTGAGATTGAAAAACTGTGGATAGCCCCCCTCCACCCGAGTGGATTGATCTGGACTCCGAGCCCTCCACCCTCCGTGCCGATACTCCTGGGCCCCATGAAACACACGAGAGACGTATGGGATCTCTGTCGCGATCATTACTCCCTCCAGTCACAGCCCTCTCTATTGACACCCTTTCTATACACTGACCGGATCCCCGATGCATACACGTACGATGCTATTTCACCCTGGCAAGCCGCTTGTCTGTTCCATTTTGCGGATGTTGTCTGTCCTTTTACAAGGAAAGTACTGCCTTTCCAGACACTTCGAGAACGATTTGACATACCCCTTAGAGCAGCGGCTTATCACGAACACGTTTCCTACTATGCGGCACAGATTACGGAGTACAGGCCGTTCCAGAAGCCTACAATCTTTGAGCAATTGTGTAAGGGTACTCCTTCCACGAAAGGACTGATCTCTGTAATATACTCCCTGATTAATTCACCTTGTGGGGATTCAGAAACCCCTCACAAGTACATGGTGCGTTGGGAGGAATACCTGCAGCGGACAATTCTGAGAAGTCTGTGGCAAATAATTTGGTCACAGGCTGCCAAATCATTGTCCTGTATTACGTACCGGGAGAATCAGTATAAGATCCTATACTTCTGGTATCATACCCCTGATTTGCTACATCGCATATACCCAGAGACCCCGGATACATGCTGGAGATGCCTTGCAGCAAGAGGTACCTTACCACACATTTTCTGGGACTGCCAATCACTGCAACCATACTGGGGAGGGATACAGGGCCTAGTGGCGGCAGTGTTGGGTCAGGTGATACCTCTTACCCCCCTTACATACTTACTCAATGTTCCTCCCAAGACGATGACCAAACATTCATCTAGACTATTCCTGTATATCCTGACGGCTGCAAAATGTCTCTTGGCCAAATACTGGAGGCGAAGCCTTATCCCGTCAGCGGTAGAGCTTCTTAATCGCATTCAGGATATCAGGAGACTGGAACATACCACAGCAATGCAGGAGAATAGAGTAGACAAATTTTTAAAGGTGTGGGAACCCTGGGATGCCTATTACGAACTCACCTGTCCGTCCTAGTTGAGTAGCACTTACTTTACCCCCTATGTGTATGTCCAGTATACGTCTTCCCCTTGTCTTGAGTGTGTTTAATCTTTGTGTGAGTTTACAGTGTTTCTTCTCTTGGTTGAGCGGGGGTATGGGGTATATACTGTAAGAGCGGTCACACTATGGTATATATACTGTAAGAGCGGTCACACTATGGTATATATACTGTAAGAGCGGTCACACTATGGGGTATATACTGTAAGAGCGGTCACACTATGGTGTATATACTGTAAGAGCAGTCACACTATGGTGTATATACTGTAAGAGCGGTCACACTATGGTGTATATACTGTAAGAGCGGTCACACTATGGGGTATATACTGTAAGAGCGGTCACACTATGGGGTATATACTGTAAGAGCGGTCACACTATGGTGTATATACTGTAAGAGCGGTCACACTATGGTGTATATACTGTAAGAGCGGTCACACTATGGGGTATATACTGTAAGAGCAGTCACACTGTGGTGTATATACTGTAAGAGCGGTCACACCAGGCTCGGACTGGGCCTCCGGGGAGCCGGGGGTTTCCCCGGTGGGCCCCTCCCCCTCCCTGCTTGTTGGTGGGCCCCTGCAGAGCAGTGTTAGGTAGAGCAGCCTTAGGTGTGTGCTGCTGTCATCTGACTGGGCCCTGGGTGATGTTTCCCAGCCAGATGACAGCAAGTTCCAGGGCCCCCTGATACAGGCAGATCCGTGGGCAGCTCTCCTAGGGCCCTCAGTGGGCCCCTGCACGCTGGTCCTCCTCACCCTGCCATAGATGCTGGTGTCGGGATGTGCAGGAGCAGGAGGCTGCAGCTATGACAGGAGCTCTGGCTGCTCTTCTCCTCACCAGCCTCCTGCTCGGACTAAAGGGAAAGAAGATCTTATCAGCAGCGTCCAGGGGGTCAGATGTGGCTGCTGAACAGTCAGGAAGAGGTCAGTCAGCTCCCCCTCCCTCCTCTGCTGTCCTGGGGTCCGAAGAGAAAAAGCTCCACAGGTATAGTGGTAATGGGAGGTGCAGGGTGACTATACTGTATGTGTGATGTGTGACTGACTCTGTAGTGTGTGTATATGGATATAATAGTGTGTGGGGGGTGCAGTGTGTGTATATGGATATAATAGTGTGTGGGGTGCAGTGTGTGTATATGGATATAGTGTGTGGGGTGCAGTGTGTGTATATAGATATAATAGTGTGTGGGGTGCAGTGTGTATATAGATAGAATAGTGTGTGGGGTGCAGTGTGTGTATATAGATATAATAGTGTGTGGGGTGCAGTGTGTGTATATGGATATAATAGTGTGTGGGGTGCAGTGTGTGTATATAGATATAATAGTGTGTGGGGTGCAGTGTGTATATAGATAGAATAGTGTGTGGGGTGCAGTGTGTGTATATAGATATAATAGTGTGTGGGGTGCAGTGTGTGTATATGGATATAATAGTGTGTGGGGTGCAGTGTGTGTATATGGATATAATAGTGTGTGGGGTGCAGTGTGTGTATATGGATATAATAGTGTGTGGGGTGCAGTGTGTGTATATGGATATAATAGTGTGTGGGGTGCAGTGTGTGTATATGGATATAATAGTGTGTGGGGTGCAGTGTGTGTATATGGATATAGTGTGTGGGGTGCAGTGTGTGTATATGGATATAATAGTGTGTGGGGTGCAGTGTGTGTACTGTATATGGATATAATAGTGTGTGGGGTGCAGTGTGTGTATATGGATATAGTGTGTGGGGTGCAGTGTGTGTATATGGATATAATAGTGTGTGGGGTGCAGTGTGTGTACTGTATATGGATATAATAGTGTGTGGGGTGCAGTGTGTGTATATGGATATAATAGTGTGTGGGGTGCAGTGTGTGTATATGGATATAATAGTGTGTGGGGGGTGCAGTGTGTGTATATGGATATAATAGTGTGTGGGGTTCAGTGTGTGTATATGGATATAGTGTGTGGGGTGCAGTGTGTGTATATGGATATAATAGTGTGTGGGGTGCAGTGTGTGTATATAGATATAATAGTGTGTGGGGTGCAGTGTGTGTATATGGATATAATAGTGTGTGGGGTGCAGTGTGTGTATATGGATATAATAGTGTGTGGGGGGTGCAGTGTGTGTATATGGATATAATAGTGTGTGGGGGGTGCAGTGTGTGTATATGGATATAATAGTGTGTGGGGTGCAGTGTGTATATAGATAGAATAGTGTGTGGGGTGCAGTGTGTGTATATAGATATAATAGTGTGTGGGGTGCAGTGTGTGTATATGGATATAATAGTGTGTGGGGTGCAGTGTGTGTATATAGATATAATAGTGTGTGGGGTGCAGTGTGTATATAGATAGAATAGTGTGTGGGGTGCAGTGTGTGTATATAGATATAATAGTGTGTGGGGTGCAGTGTGTGTATATGGATATAATAGTGTGTGGGGTGCAGTGTGTGTATATAGATATAATAGTGTGTGGGGTGCAGTGTGTATATAGATAGAATAGTGTGTGGGGTGCAGTGTGTGTATATAGATATAATAGTGTGTGGGGTGCAGTGTGTGTATATGGATATAATAGTGTGTGGGGTGCAGTGTGTGTATATGGATATAATAGTGTGTGGGGTGCAGTGTGTGTATATGGATATAATAGTGTGTGGGGTGCAGTGTGTGTATATGGATATAATAGTGTGTGGGGTGCAGTGTGTGTATATGGATATAATAGTGTGTGGGGTGCAGTGTGTGTATATGGATATAGTGTGTGGGGTGCAGTGTGTGTATATGGATATAATAGTGTGTGGGGTGCAGTGTGTGTACTGTATATGGATATAATAGTGTGTGGGGTGCAGTGTGTGTATATGGATATAGTGTGTGGGGTGCAGTGTGTGTATATGGATATAATAGTGTGTGGGGTGCAGTGTGTGTACTGTATATGGATATAATAGTGTGTGGGGTGCAGTGTGTGTATATGGATATAATAGTGTGTGGGGTGCAGTGTGTGTATATGGATATAATAGTGTGTGGGGGGTGCAGTGTGTGTATATGGATATAATAGTGTGTGGGGTTCAGTGTGTGTATATGGATATAGTGTGTGGGGTGCAGTGTGTGTATATGGATATAATAGTGTGTGGGGTGCAGTGTGTGTATATAGATATAATAGTGTGTGGGGTGCAGTGTGTGTATATGGATATAATAGTGTGTGGGGTGCAGTGTGTGTATATGGATATAATAGTGTGTGGGGGGTGCAGTGTGTGTATATGGATATAATAGTGTGTGGGGTTCAGTGTGTGTATATGGATATAGTGTGTGGGGTGCAGTGTGTGTATATAGATATAATAGTGTGTGGGGTGCAGTGTGTGTATATGGATATAATAGTGTGTGGGGTGCAGTGTGTGTATATAGATACAGTGTGTGGGGTGCAGTGTTTGTATATAGATATAATAGTGTGTGGGGGTGCAGTGTGTATATGTGTGACGGAGTCTGCAGCGTGTGTATATAGGTATAAGGTGTGGGGGTGCAGTGTATATATGTGTATGTGACTGAATCTGCAGAGTGAGTATATAGGTATAAGGTGTGGGGGTGCAGTGTATATATGTGTATGTGACTGAATCTGCAGCGTGTGTATATAGGTATAAGGTGTGGGGGTGCAGTGTATATATGTGTATGTGACTGAATCTGCAGCGTGTGTATATAGGTATATGTTGTGGGGGTGCAGTGTATATATGTGTATGTGACTGAATCTGCAGCGTGTGTATATAGGTATAAGGTGTGGGGGTGCAGTGTATATATGTGTATGTGACTGAATCTGCAACGTGTGTATATAGGTATATGTTGTGGGGGTGCAGTGTATATATGTGAATGTGACTGACTGCAGTGTATGTATATAGGTATAAGGTGTGGGCGTGCAGTGTATATATGTGTATGTGACTGAATCTGCAGCGTGTGTGTATATAGGTATAAGGTGTGGGGGTGCAGTGTATATATGTGTATGTGACTGAATCTGCAGCGTGTGTATATAGGTATATGTTGTGGGGGTGCAGTGTATATATGTGAATGTGACTGACTGCAGTGTGTGTATATAGGTATAAGTTGTGGGGTGCAGTGTATATATGTGTATGTATGACTGACTGCAGTGTGTATATAGGTATAAGGTGTGGGGGTGCAGTGTATATATGTGTATGTGTGACTGACCCTGCAGGGTGTGTGTATATAGGTATAATGTGTGGGGGTGCAGTGTATATATGTGTGTATGTGACTGACCCTGCAGTGTGTGTATATACAGGTACATACAGCAATGTAGTGCTGGCCGATTTGGTCAGTAACAGTGTGACTGTATGGTCATAATATAGCAACAAGATTATATATATATGTAAAATATGTGTGTGTGTGTGTAATTTTTTTTTTGTTCTATCCCCTATTAGTGCTGGGGTCACCTCCATACACTCAGCCACCACAGAACTATTCTGTGTATTCTGGTCTCCCATTCAGCATCCAGTGTACAATGCACCCAGGATCCTCCTACTACAACAGCTGCAAACACTAAAACTCCCAGCATTTACTGACAGCACACAGTCCTCAGGATATGGTGGGAGTTGTAGTATATCTGAATAGAAAATCCCCTAATATCTGGTGCTGTAGATTTATTGATGGATCTTCAGTTGTTAAAGGATTCTCCTCTCTGGAACTACAACTTCCAGTATACCCTGAGAGCTTCATAAGTGTAGGGCATTCTGAGAGTTGTAGTTTGACTAGTTGTGGACACTGATCAATCAGCATAGAATTGGGTCAGCACCAATGGTTCTTCATTGGTGGGCCCCCAGTATCATTTTCCCTGGTGGGCCCCAAGTAGCCAGTCCGACACTGGGTCACACTATGGTGTATATACTGTAAGAGCGGTCACACTATGGTGTATATACTGTAAGAGCGGTCACACTATGGTGTATATACTGTAAGAGCGGTCACACTATGGTGTATATACTGTAAGAGCGGTCACACTATGGGGTATATACTGTATGAGCGGTCACACTATGGTGTATATAATGTAAGAGCGGTCACACTATGGTGTATATACTGTAAGAGCGGTCACACTATGGTGTATATACTGTAAGAGCGGTCACACTATGGGGTATATACTGTAAGAGCGGTCACATTATGGAGTCTATACTGTAAGAGCGGTCACACTATGGTGTATATACTGTAAGAGCGGTCACACTATGGGGTATATACTGTAAGAGCGGTCACACTATATCTGTACTGTAAGAGCGGTCACACTATGGAGTATATACTGTAAGAGCGGTCACACTATGGTGTATATACTGTAAGAGCGGTCACACTATGGTGTATATACTGTAAGAGCGGTCACACTATGGAGTCTATACTGTAAGAGCGGTCACACTATGGTGTATATACTGTAAGAGCGGTCACACTATGGAGTATATACTGTAAGAGCGGTCACACTTTGGTGTATATACTGTAAGAGCGGTCACACTATGGAGTCTATACTGTAAGAGCGGTCACACTATGGTGTATACTGTAAGAGCGGTCACACTATGGTGTATATACTGTAAGAGCAGTCACACTGTGGTGTATATACTGTAAGAGCGGTCACACTATGGTGTATATACTGTAAGAGCGGTCACACTATGGTGTATATACTGTAAGAGCGGTCACACTATGGGGTCTATACTGTAAGAGCGGTCACACTATGGGGTATATACTGTAAGAGTGGTCACACTATGGGGTATATACTGTAAGAGCGGTCACACTATGGTGTCTATACTGTAAGAGCGGTCACACTATGGGGTATATACTGTAAGAGCAGTCACACTGTGGTGTATATACTGTAAGAGCGGTCACACTATGGGGTATATACTGTAAGAGCGGTCACACTATGGGGTCTATACTGTAAGAGCGGTCACACTATGGAGTATATACTGTAAGAGCGGTCACACTATGGGGTATATACTGTAAGAGCGGTCACACTATGGAGTCTATACTGTAAGAGCGGTCACACTATGGTGTATATACTGTAAGAGCGGTCACACTATGGGGTCTATACTGTAAAAGCGGTCACACTATGGTGTATATACTGTAAGAGCGGTCACACTATGGTGTATATACTGTAAGAGCGGTCACACTATGGTGTATATACTGTAAGAGCGGTCACACTATGGTGTATATACTGTAAGAGCGGTCACACTATGGAGTCTATACTGTAAGAGCGGTCACACTATGGTGTATATACTGTAAGAGCGGTTACACTATGGTGTATATACTGTAAGAGCGGTCACACTATGGTGTATATACTGTAAGAGCGGTCACACTATGGTGTATGTACTGTAAGAGCGGTCACGCTATGGTGTATATACTGTAAGAGCGGTCACACTATGGTGTATATACTGTAAGAGCGGTCACACTATGGGGTATATACTGTAAGAGCGGTCACACTATGGTGTATATACTGTAAGAGCGGTCACACTATGGTGTATATACTGTAAGGGCGGTCACACTATGGTGTATATACTGTAAGAGCGGTCACACTATGGTGTATATACTGTAAGAGCAGTCACACTATGGAGTATATACTGTAAGAGCGGTCACACTATGGAGTATATACTGTAATACATAGCAGCATTTCCTATGACCTGTGATATAATATAATAACCTGATAAACCTCCTCTAATGTACAGTATTTTATGTTGATCAGACGCTGTAGTCTGTATATTTCCGGACTGTCCAGGAATCTGCAGATCACTGTCATCTCTGGAGCCATAACCCCCATCATCTATTACAGGAATATTACACATAGAAGCCTGTACTGTGTCTATAGATGGGGAAGATGTGTCTGCAGCCGTCACATTATTCTCTCCCCTCTTCTTATAAAGACAAGTATCACTTACCTACCACAATGTACTGGCAAGTTATTTTTCAGTAGTTCGTGTTCATAAAAAGTTGTGAGGAATATTGTCAGTAATCCCCCGATGATGAGGTCTCCATCCTGGTAACGCGTCTTTATATCATCTTTAAATTCTTTCATCCTGAGATCACAAGCTTTTTGCATTGAGATAACCCATAGAAGCATTGATATCATAAGGAAAAGCAGCATCTTCTCCTGTGAATGGGATGAGGAAGAAGAGGAGAATAATATCTAAGTATTACAGGATGGAGGCAGCAAGAAGAGCAGAGACACAGAGCGTGCGGCAGCTGATAGGGTCAGTGACATTATGGGGACTGCTCTCATCTCTCCTCTTCTTATACAGGATGATGGGACATAGGTTACACTGTCTGGTTACATCACACATTATTCTGGTCTGATCCCTGATGATTGTGGCCTGATCCGTCTTTACTATAGAGAATTGTAGAGTAAGAAGCAGAAATATCCTGATCGGCCATCATTGTGTAATACAGATGTATTTCCATACCCACAGCCCTGTACACAGATCCCCATCCCTCACAGTGACCCCGGCCTGCAGTAAGGCTTACAATCTAACATACACTAACACTGGGGACCAGTCCATAGGAATCTGGAGGTTTCTGGAGTTTGGGACAAAACTGGAGAAGCCAAAGGAACACAAGCCAACTCCTGGCAGCTATTCCCCTCAGTCAGATATTAGTCCGAGGACCACAGTGGTGCTATACACAGATCCCCTCAGAGTGCTGAGACACCTGGATAAGACTTATGACTTTTATAGTTTTCTTTACAAGCATTTCTCATGTTATAGGGTTTATATCAGTTCTGGCCACAGCGCATTGCTAAACCCTAAAGAAAGAGAACACATTACATAGTAACTGTCATGGCCGCGGCGGCGTCCCGTGCTCCGGGCCGCCGCCGCGACCGCCCTCTATCCCACGCAGCTGCCGGGGTCCCTGTGCAGGGACCCGGCGCTGCGGTCTGTTCGGCCCCGGGGGGCGCCTCACCTCGTCCCGCTCCGGTCTCCGTCTGTGCCGGCCGGCGCGCGCGTCCCCGCCTCCTAGGGCACGTGCGCGCCGGCTGTCTCAGATTTAAAGGGCCAGTCCGTCCCTAATTGGTAGTTGCACCCAATCACTCCCTATAAATCCCAGCATGCCCTGTCCCTCGTGTTGGAGCCTCTACATGCTTCCCATAGCGTTTGGCCCAGCTCCCTGTTGTTCCTGATTCCTATCCGCTACCTGGTCCCTAGTCCTTGTTCCTGGTTCCTGTTCCCCTGTTTCACCATTGCTCCTGTGTTCAGCCTGTCACCTGCGGTTACGCCTACAGACCTCTGCCAGCACCATCTCCTGCCTACTGCTCCTGCCACGCCTCGCCTGCCGTCACTAGCAACCAAGCCAGGGGTAGCGACCTGGGGGTCGCCTGCCGCAGCAAGTCCATCCCGCCTTGCGGCGGGCTCTGGTGAAAACCAGCGGCCCCTTAGACTCCGCTCCCTGGTGAGGTTAGTGCCATCGCTGGTGACGTTCCAGTGGATCCACTACTCCAGGCGTAACAGTAGGCTCCAACCATGGATCCCGGCGAGGTGCCTGATATCCGCGAAGTAGCCCGAGTGGTCGCCCTACAGGCTCAACAGATCCAGCAACAGTCACAGCTTATTCAACAACTGACTGCAGCCGTACAGCAGCATACCACAGCTCAGCAGTCATCACCTCCTGCAGCCTCTTCAAAACTACGACTGGCTCTACCAAGTAAATATGGAGGTGACCCCAAGTTGTGCAGAGGATTCCTGACCCAATGCACTATGTATATTGAACTTCTAAGCAGTCAGTTTGTCACCGAGCACTCTAAAGTGGCTTTCATTATCAGCCTATTGGAAGGTAGAGCTCTGGCCTGGGCCACGCCACTATGGGACCGTAATGATCCGGTTGCTGCCAATCTCCGAATCTTCCTGGACGAGTTCCGCTCTGTCTTTGAGGAACCTGCCCGTGCGTCTTCGGCTGAGACTGCTCTCCTCAATTTATCCCAAGGGACTTCCTCCGTTGGTGATTACGCCATCCAGTTCCGCACCCTGGCTGCGGAACTAGACTGGAATGAGGCCGCTCTGATTGCCACCTTTAAAAAGGGCCTGTCCAGTCAAGTGAAGGATGTGCTCGCTGCCCGAGACCTGCCTACCTCTTTGAACGAACTCATCCTACTGGCTACCAGAGTCTACACCAGGTTTTCCGAGAGAGAGGAGGAGGTCCGGCAAGAACGGCGTCTGAGTCTGCCCCGTCGCCATCCTCGGCTGGCACTGGTGTTCCAGAATCCCGTTGCTCCCATGTCCCAGTCGTCTCCAGAGGTTCCTATGCAGGTGGAACGTGCTCGCCTGACAACTGAGGACTCGTCGACTGAACCTGAATCTCTGCCTCTATTGCGGTGGCGCTGATCACTATCGGCAGAGATGTCCCCAACGTCCTCAGCGTCCGGGAAACGCTCGCACCTAGGTCCGGTGGGAGAGGCCTCCCTAGGTGTGAATGCCACCTCTCCAAGGTTGACTATGCCAGTCTCCATCCAGACACCCTCTGGGCAAGTTCGTCAGACCACTGCCCTCATCGACTCTGGCGCTGCTGGCAGTTTCATTTCTGCTTCCTTGGTCCAAAGATGGCGGCTACCTGTGATCCAGCTAGCCCAATCCCGGTCTATCTCTTCGGTCACGGGCGAGATTCTTAACGAAGCGGTACACTGCCAGACTGTACCCCTAATCCTCCAGGTGGGCGCTTTACATCAGGAGAGGATCTCCTTCTACGTCTTGCGCCATTCCTCTTCTAACATCCTGCTGGGTCTTCCTTGGCTGCAATTACATACCCCTAAGCTTGACTGGAGAACTGGGGAGGTTCTCAGTTGGGGCCAGGACTGTCCTAATAGGTGCCTGAGGTCTCCTCAACCCAAATGTTCTACGAGGTCACCTGCTTACGCCAAGCCTCTGTCTGGACTACCGGAGGATTACCAAGACTTTGTTGATGTCTTCTCGGCTAAGGAGGCGGACTCCCTACCACCTCATCGGCCCTATGATTGCCCTATAGACCTTCTTCCAGGAACTTCTCCTCCACGGGGTCGAGTATATCCCCTCTCTGTGCCCGAGACTGAAGCCATGTCTTCCTACATCCGGGAGAACTTACGGAAGGGCTTCATTCGTAAATCCACGTCTCCCGCTGGCGCCGGATTTTTCTTCGTGCAGAAGAAGGACGGTTCCCTCCGCCCATGCATTGACTACCGGGGCTTAAATAAGGTGACTGTCAAGAACCGTTATCCTCTTCCGCTAATCCCCGAACTATTCGATCGCCTTCGTGGAGCTAGGATCTCCATTCTCCAAGCTGGATCTCAGGGGAGCGTATAACTTGATCCGTATTCGTGAAGGAGACGAATGGAAGACCGCTTTCAACACCAGGGATGGGCACTACGAATATCTGGTCATGCCATTCGGCCTATGCAATGCCCCAGCGGTCTTCCAGGAATTCGTGAACGATATCTTCCGAGACCTCCTCTATGTCTGCGTCATTGTCTATCTTGACGACATTTTGGTCTTCTCCCCTGACCAGCAGACTCATGTGGCACAAGTGCGTCAGGTCCTGCGAAGACTACGGGCCAATCATCTGTACGCCAAGCTAGAGAAGTGCGTTTTCCATCAGCGCAATCTTCCGTTTCTTGGATATATCGTCTCCGACCAGGGTCTACAGATGGATCCGGCCAAGCTCTCCGCTGTCCTCCAGTGGCCACGCCCTGTGGGACTTAGAGCTATCCAACGTTTCCTTGGATTCGCCAACTATTATCGGCAATTCATCCCTCACTTCTCGACCCTGGTCGCACCCATAGTGGCTCTCACCAAGAAGAAGGCGGATCCCAGACGTTGGCCTCCTGAGGCCGAACAAGCCTTCAATAGCCTAAAGTCTGCCTTTGCCTCTGCTCCTGCTCTAGTCCGTCCGGATGTCACCAGGCCGTTTTCGCTTGAAGTCGATGCATCTTCTGTGGGCGCAGGAGCCGTCCTCTCACAAAGGGACAGATCAGGCAAGACCAGAACCTTCGGGTTCTTTTCTAAGACTTTTTCCCCTGCCGAGAGGAACTATACGATTGGGGACCGTGAGCTCCTGGCTATTAAGTTGGCACTGGAGGAGTGGCGTCATCTCCTAGAGGGGGCTAAACATCCCGTTAACATCTACACGGACCACAAGAACCTCCTCTACCTCCAATCGGCTCAACGCCTCAATCCCCGGCAGGCCAGGTGGTCTCTCTTCTTCTCTCGGTTCAACTATACCATTCATTTCCGTCCAGCCGAGAAGAATATTAAGGCCGATGCATTATCCCGAGCATCCGATGTCATGGGGCAAGAGGAATCTCCTCGTCATATAATACCTCCCGATCGCCTAGTACCAGTTGCCACTTCTGCTCTGCAGAGGCTGCCTCCCGGTAAGACCTATGTGCGCCCCGCACTCCGAAAACGTATCTTGAAGTGGGGGCATTCCTCTTTGGTGGCCGGGCATCCAGGAACTCAAAAGACCGGGCAATTGATCTCCCGTCACTACTGGTGGCCCAATCTCCTTCAGGATGTCAAGGACTTTGTGGCTTCCTGCGCAGTCTGTGCCAGGAATAAGTCTCCCCGTCAAAGACCTGCCGGCCTACTTTTGCCCTTGCCAGTCCCTAACCATCCCTGGCACCACATTGGGATGGATTTCATCACGGACCTACCCCCATCTGCGGGCAATACAGTCATTTGGGTGGTGACGGACCGCTTCTCCAAAATGGCTCACTTCGTGGCCCTTCCTGGACTACCCTCTGCTCCTCGTCTGGCTCAGTTGTTCTTCCGACACATCTTCCGCCTGCATGGACTGCCTCTTCACATTGTGTCCGATCGAGGCTCTCAATTTGTCTCCAAGTTTTGGCGTGCCCTCTGCTCGCAGCTCCAAGTGAAGCTGGACTTCTCATCGGCCTACCATCCCCAGACCAACGGGCAAGTGGAGAGAGTCAATCAGATCCTGGGTAATTACCTACGTCATTTTGTGTCCAGCCGCCAAGACAACTGGTCCGATCTACTTCCATGGGCGGAATTCTCCTATAACCATCTGGACTCGAGTTCCACAGGCAAGTCTCCTTTCTATGTGGTCTACGGGCATCACCCTCGTCCTCCTCTGCCTCTCTCTCCATCCTCTGGGGTCCCAGCCATGGAGGAGTTGTTATCTGACCTGCAGTCGATCTGGGAGCAAACTCGACAATCCTTACTCAAAGCCTCTGAACGCATGAAGGACCAGGCAGATAAGAAGAGGAGACCTGCCACGAATTTTCTTCCAGGTGACAAAGTCTGGCTCTCGGCCAAATATGTTCGACTCAAGATTCCCAGCTACAAGTTGGGTCCTCGATTCCTTGGTCCTTTCTCGGTGCTAAAACGCATCAACCCTGTCACCTACAAACTCCGCCTGCCCCCTACGATGCGGATTCCGAACGCCTTCCATGTCTCCCTCTTGAAACCAGTGGTCCTCAACCGGTTCTCCGATAAGTCTCCGTTCTCTGTTCCACAAGCCGTCTCTGACGACGTCTACGTTGTTAAAGACATTCTGGCCATGAAAACTGTCAGAGGGAGACGATTCTTCCTGGTGGACTGGAGAGGATTTGGTCCTGAGGAAAGGTCCTGGGAACCCGAGGCTAACATCCTGGACAAAGACCTCATCAAGGGGTTCCTGCAGGCTAGAAAGAGGGGGAGGCCAAAGGGGGGGGGTACTGTCATGGCCGTGGCGGCGTCCCGTGCTCCGGGCCGCCGCCGCGACCGCCCTCTATCCCACGCAGCTGCCGGGGTCCCTGTGCAGGGACCCGGCGCTGCGGTCTGTTCGGCCCCGGGGGGCCCCTCACCTCGTCCCGCTCCGGTCTCCGTCTGTGCCGGCCGGCGCGCGCGTCCCCGCCTCCTAGGGCGCGCGCGCGCCGGCTGTCTCAGATTTAAAGGGCCAGTCCGTCCCTAATTGGTATTTGCACCCAATCACTCCCTATAAATCCCAGCATGCCCTGTCCCTCGTGTTGGAGCCTCTACATGCTTCCCATAGCGTTTGGCCCAGCTCCCTGTTGTTCCTGATTCCTATCCGCTACCTGGTCCCTAGTCCTTGTTCCTGGTTCCTGTTCCCCTGTTTCACCATTGCTCCTGTGTTCAGCCTGTCACCTGCGGTTACGCCTACAGACCTCTGCCAGCACCATCTCCTGCCTACTGCTCCTGCCACGCCTCGCCTGCCGTCACTAGCAACCAAGCCAGGGGTAGCGACCTGGGGGTCGCCTGCCACAGCAAGTCCATCCCGCCTTGCGGCGGGCTCTGGTGAAAACCAGCGGCCCCTTAGACTCCGCTCCCTGGTGAGGTTAGTGCCATCGCTGGTGACGGTCCAGTGGATCCACTACTCCAGGCGTAACAGTAACATAGGTAATAGGGTTGGTAACAGACAAGAGGCCATTAAGTTCAACCAAGAGAAACCCTACTGTGTTGATCCAGAGGAAGAAAAAACCCTTATGCTGACAACAAGTGTAGAATTGTTCGGATCTATCCACCCATAGATGCCCCACTGTCCATTGTATGGAACAAAGTTCACCAGGTGTGTCCTAGCGAAACGTTCCACAATTTTCCTGAATGGCTGGATGGTGCTACAGGCAGTGCGTGAGGTCAGCTTCTGGAGTAGGATGGTCACATAATACAATACACTGCACACATACAGTAGTAGTGCATTGTATTGTATAAGTGATCAAAGTGTTACACTCAGGGCCGGATTAAGGTTGGTGGAGGCCCTGGGCAAAAATTTTGTTGGGCCCCCCCCCCCCCCCATTTTTATTTCCAAATATATCCCATACAGCGATCTATACAGGTGGCTACTTACTGTAGCAGACTTAGCACCTACCCCTCCTCACTCCTGGCTGTGTGGCTCAGCATCCTCCTCTGTTTTGCATGTGATGGTCACTACAGGCTGCAGTCCAGAGGAAGATGCCAGGCCCTAGAGACAGGACGGGGGAGGGGTGTATTCCCACTCGGGGTGTATTCCCACTTTGTGTTTATGTTAATAATACATAATGCGAGAACACAGCACTTCAGTACTTTCTGTGCTCTCTTGCCCCCTGTGTCAGCCACCACAACAGCAGATGCAGATGTGAATCGCTGAAGGAAGCTGGACTTGCAAGTCTAAGTCCCATCTGCAGTTCCCAACCATATACACTAGCTGAAGCAGTAAGGAGCAACCAGAAAGTACTTAAAGGCTGTGTAGAATATATAGCGGATATGGTACATGTGAACGTACCCTAAGGATTAAAATACACAGCTGTGTGCAGCCCATGATATGGCATATATAGCCTGTGTGCAGCATATGACATACATAGGATATACACCATATGCTGCACACAGGCTATATACCATACCCTGCTCTCAGGCTATATATCATATGCTGCACACAGGCTATATATCATCCACTGCTCTCAGGCTATACTGTATATAATATGCTGCACACAGACTATATACAGTATATACCATATGCTGCACACAGACTATATACAGTATATACCATATGCTGCACACAGGCTATATGTCATATGCTGCACACAGAATATATACAGTATATACCATATGCTGCACACAGACTATATACAGTATATACCATATGCTGCACACAGGCTATATGTCATATGCTGCACACAGACTATATACAGTATATACCATATGCTGCACACAGGCTATATCTCATACACTGCTCTCAGGCTATATATCATATGCTGCACACAGACTATATATCATCCACTGCTGTCAGGCTATATATCATACACTGATTGGGGTGGATGATCCCAACCTTAAGGGAGGTATTGATCTACAATTTGGATTTAGAGCCGAGGCTAAAATACCTTGCTTGCCCAAAAGGTAAAACTTAACTTTTATTATTATTATATAAAATATATAAAGAGAGAAAAACGTGGTGACTGTGTATTTACAGTGCTACTTAAAATAGGTGCACACTGTTGAGTTTGAGATGAGATTGTGAAATGCAATCAATATATGCGTCTCTGAGTACTCAACCACTTAGGGATTTGAATTTATTAGACTCTGGAAGGTATGTGACACTTGCAGTTGTTTGGCAATTGTCGCTGCATGCGCTATTAGTATATTGCTGGTCCACTACAAGAAACTCCAGCTAATACAGAGAGAATTAGAATCAGCGATAAACCCTGCTGACTCATGTAATATTACTTATGAGTATCGAGTCAGGGATAGCGCACTATAGTGAGTATCGCTATATTTGATGAGTGATGTGGGCGGCTTGTATTTATAATTAGTAACTGTAGCACTGATAGGCCTGCTGACAGTCATACATCTCCCGCTTATTATCACTCTGACTGCGGGACCAGACTATAAGATGCATGGAATGGGCTTAGACTGGTATGTCTACTGCTAGCCCTTTCATTGCCCTGTGATCAGCGAGTCTGAGTGTCCGTTGTCACGGGTATCGCCACTTATAATTCAACTGTGGCTCACTGTGGCGGTAAGGGATAGCACCGTACACTCTGCCGCTTGCGCTGTCGCGCTTGTAGCGGCTGGTATAGGAGAGCTCGCTATCTAGCGTTAACCACTCACAACGGCGGATGCTACTGCGGATGCTGCTACTACGGTGCTAACCGCTCACAACGGTGGATGCTACTTAATCAGTTATGCTCGTGATAACTATTTCTCTCCGTATCTAGATTGTTGGTAACTGCCTAATGGTCAACATACACTTCCACCAACTCATCAGTTCAGTGTGTCCCTATATTAAAATTGCCTATGCCATCTTGCTGCTGACTAGTTTCGTCGGCTACACCGACTTTTTCAAAGTATGGCGTTGAGCGAGCTCTCCTATACCAGCCGCTACAAGCGCGACAGCGCAAGCGGCAGAGTGTACGGTGCTATCCCTTACCGCCACAGTGAGCCACAGTTGAATTATAAGTGGCGATACCCGTGACAACGGACACTCAGACTCACTGATCACAGGGCAATGAAAGGGCTAGCAGTAGACATACCAGTCTAAGCCCATTCCATGCATCTTATAGTCTGGTCCCGCAGTCAGAGTGATAATAAGCGGGAGATGTATGACTGTCAGCAGGCCTATCAGTGCTACAGTTACTAATTATAAATACAAGCCGCCCACATCACTCATCAAATATAGCGATACTCACTATAGTGCGCTATCCCTGACTCGATACTCATAAGTAATATTACATGAGTCAGCAGGGTTTATCGCTGATTCTAATTCTCTCTGTATTAGCTGGAGTTTCTTGTAGTGGACCAGCAATATACTAATAGCGCATGCAGCGACAATTGCCAAACAACTGCAAGTGTCACATACCTTCCAGAGTCTAATAAATTCAAATCCCTAAGTGGTTGAGTACTCAGAGACGCATATATTGATTGCATTTCACAATCTCATCTCAAACTCAACAGTGTGCACCTATTTTAAGTAGCACTGTAAATACACAGTCACCACGTTTTTCTCTCTTTATATATTTTATATAATAATAATAAAAGTTAAGTTTTACCTTTTGGGCAAGCAAGGTATTTTAGCCTCGGCTCTAAATCCAAAATATATCATACACTGCACACAGACTATATACAGTATATACCATATGCTGCACACAGACTATATACAGTATATACCATATGCTGCACACAGGCTATATACAGTATATACCATATGCTGCACACAGGCTATATACAGTATATACCATATGCTGCACACAGACTATATACAGTATATACCACATGCTGCACACAGGCTATATATCATATGCTGCACACAGGCTATATACAGTATATACCATATGCTGCACACAGGCTATATACAGTATATACCATATGCTGCACCCAGAGTATATACAGTATATACCATATGCTGCACACAGACTATATACAGTATATACTATATGCTGCACACAGACTATATACAGTATATACCACATGCTGCACACAGGCTATATATCATATGCTGCACACAGACTATATACAGTATATACCATATGCTGCACACAGACTATATACAGTATATACCACATGCTGCACACAGACTATATACAGTATATACCACATGCTGCACACAGACTATATACAGTATATACCACATGCTGCACACAGACTATATACAGTATATACCATATGCTGCACACAGGCTACAGAATTATTATCTCATGCAGTTTTGCCACAATTTCAGCTGATACAGTAAAACTCTGCTATTAAAAAGCAGTGTGTGTATTATGGCAAAGAGCAATATTTCCCTTTTCACTTCAGGGTTCCCTACCAAATAGTTTTCTACAAAAAAACAAAGAAAAAACTTGTAATTCAGTGACTCACAGGTGACGTCTTCTTTAATCTCAGGTGTCACTTTCCTTTTCCTCTCCATCTGGCCTGGACCTCCAGGATGATTTCTTGCAGCTACAATTCTTCTCTTTACAACCTGCAAGACAAACATCTCAGGCTCCGCACATTTCCTTCAATTTCCTTCCCTTTTTTCTTAATGAGTGTGTGGGTTGTCCCCTGTATGTAGGATCCTCTGCTGTGCCCCCATATAGTAATAATGTCCCCTGTGCCCACATATAGTAATAATATCTCCTGTTGTGCCTCCGTATAGTAATAAAGTCCTCATGCTGTGCCCACTTATAGTAATATTGCCCCCTGCTGTGCCATCATATAGTAATAATGTCCAGCCCTGCTGTGCCTCCTGCTGTAATGTGCCCCCATAGTATATACCCCCTGCTCTAATGTGCCTCCATAGTATATGGCCCATGCTCTGATATGTGTCCCCATACATAGTATATACCCCTGTTCTAATATGTGTCTCCATACATAGTATATACCCCCTGCTCTGATATGTGCCCCCATAGTATATGCCCCCTTACATAGTATATGCCCCCTGCTCTGATATGTGTCCCCATACATAGTATATACCCCCTGCTCTAATGTGCCTCCATAGTATATACCACCTTCTCGAATGTGCCCCCATAGTATATGCCCCCTGCTCTGATATGTGACCCCATACATAGTACAGTATATGCCCCCTGCTGTAATGTCCCCATACATAGTATATACCCCCTGCTCTGATATGTGTCCCCATACATAGTATATACCCCTGCTGTAATGTCCCCCATGGTATATATACCCCTGCTGTAATGTCCCCCATGGTATATATACCCCTGCTGTAATGTCCTCCATAGTATATACCCCTGCTGTAATGTCCTCCATAGTAAATATACCCCATTCACTCATACTCACCTGATCTGGGCGGGGGATGGGTCTTCTCTCTTCTCTCCTGGTTCCTTCAGCCTGGCCGCCGCTGTGACAGATCGTCCAGCAGGCTCTGTGACGTCACCTCCCTGCTGCAGCTGGAGAAATCAGGTTTCCTACCACTTGAGGTCCCGTCGGCGCGCTGTCCTCTCCTCAGTGAGGTCAGAGGGGAGGAGGGGGGTCGCAGCAGGAGAGTGTTGTTCGGGATCCTCCAGGAAGCCTCTATCAGGGGGAAGTCTGAGGAGCCTGCCGGGCGGGAGATGTGTCAACACACAGTTAACCCTACACCCAGGCCTGTATTTCGAGTTCATGCTGCCCTAGGAACTTTGCATGCTGAGGCGCCCTCCCCCCCCCCCTTCCCCTCGGCACTGACAGGTTACCTGCATGGTGTATACTGGGAGCTGGGTGCTGGAGGCCGGCTCCAGCCGGTGGGGGCTCAGTGTAGGGAAGTGACCCCAGAACAGCACTAATAGGGGATAGAACAACAACATCTCCCCCTATCCCCTATTAGTGCTGTTCTGGGGTCACTTCCCTGCACTGAGCCCCCACAGATCTATGTATTCTGATCTCCCACAAAGCATCCAGTGTATAATGCACCTAGGACCCAACTACAACAGCTACAGGCACTACAACTCCCAGCATGTACTGACAGTCTGCAGCCCTCAGCATACGCTGGAAGTTGTAGTGCCTGCAGCTGTTGTAGTTGGGTCCTAGTTTAAAAATTTGCGCTAGTGTACTGTAGTGACCGCAGGGCTGTGTCAGTACACTACCGCAAATGATACACTGACCCATTAAGACCCCAATGGTGCACAGGCTCTGCACACTATAGAAGTGATTATAGTGTAGTTACTAATGACTCACAGGTGACGTCTTCTCCTATTGCCGTCGCTCACACTTCGCTTTCTTCTCCATCTGGAGCAGCCATCATGAAGACTTCTCCGACCACAACTCATCTGCAGGCGGGCAGCTGGGGGTGACTGGGGAAGGGAGGCAGCTGGGGGTGACTGGGGAAGGGAGGCAGCTGGGGGTGACTGGGGAAGGGAGGCAGCTGGGGGTGACTGGGGAAGGAGAGGCAGCTGGGGGTGACTGGGGAAGGGAGGCAGCTGGGGGGGGGCTGGGGAAGGGAGGCAGCTGGGGGTGACTGGGGAAGGGAGGCAGCTGGGGTGACTGGGGAAGGGAGGCAGCTGGGGGTGACTGGGGAAGGGAGGCAGCTGGGGGTGACTGGGGAAGGGAGGCAGCTGGGGGTGACTGGGGAAGGGAGGAAGCTGGGGGTGACTGGGGAAGGAGAGGCAGCTGGGGGTGACTGGGGAAGGGAGGCAGCTGGGGGTGACTGGGGGAGAAGATGGGAGGGCAGCTGGGGTGGCAGGGGGAGGGGGAGAAGCTGGGGTGACAGGGGGAGAAGATGGGAGGGCAGCTGGGGTGGCAGGGGGAGAAGCTGGGGGGCAGGGAGAGCAGCTGGGGCGACTGGGGGAGGGGGAGAACCTGGGGGACAGGGGGGCCGCTGGGGCAACAAGGGGGAGAAGATGGGAGGGCAGCTGGGGTGGCAGGGGGAGAAGATAGGAGGGCAGCTGGGGTTGCAGGGGGAGAAGGTGGGGGGTGGCTGGGTTTGCAGGGGGAGAAGATGGGGGGCGGCTGGGGTTGCAGGGGGAGAAGATGGGGGGCGGCTTGGGTTGCAGGGGGAGAAGATGGGAGGGCGGCTGGGGATGCAGGGGCAGAAGATCGGGGTAAGCTGGGGTGGCAGGGGGTGAGGATGGGTGGGGGCAGCTGAGGTGACAGGCAGGGAGGGAAGAGGGAGCGGTCGGGGGGCTGAGGGATCAGCTGGGTGGCAGGGGGACCAGCCGGGGGTCCGGGGGATTAGCTGGCTGGCAGGGAGACCAGTCGGAGGATCAGCAGGGCGGCAGGTACAGAGGCAGGCTGAAAAGGTCTCCCCCATGCAGGGCCGGCGTGAGCTTCCGGTACAGACAGGCTGGAAGCTCACAGTGCAGCCCCGCGATGCCCGAACTTCTTCCCCGCTCAGCAGCGTGCGTGTGACGTCATGGAGGAGACCTTATCAGCCTGCCTCTGTACCTGCCTGATCCCCCGGCCGACCCATCACTCCCCTGAGCCCCCCCCCCAAAACCGCCCGGGCGCGGACGTTAGTGCCGGGGCGGGAGAGGGGTTTAACAAAAAAAAAAAAAAAAAAATTGCTCAGAAACTCCCCTTCCGGGTTCCAGCTGGTGGGGGCCCCCTAGTGGTGGAGGCCCAGGGGCACGTGCCCCTTGTGCCCCCTCTTTAATCCGGCCCTGGTTACACTAATTTACAGTAATGTACACTAGTGTAAAAATAAAAGAAAAAGTGCACAAAAACACAATCCCCCCCCCAGCCCCATCCCCCCCCCATAATAAAAATGCATTACATTCCCCATATACAATAAAACGTGACATAAAACAGATCAAAAACACAAATCATATATATGTTTGGTATCACCACATCCATAACGACCCAACCTATAAAACTATATCAATAATTATATGGCGCAACGCACACTGTAAGAAATGAAAATAAAAAACTGCACCAGACACGCTGTATTTTATCAATCGGACAAACGAGGGGAAGAGGCAGCAGCGAGGACGCCTGACGCAGCTTGTCCCACGTTTGCTCTCTCCCAGTGCTTGCCTTCCAAATGATGCCGCATTCCTGGCGGCGGCAGAGCAGGGGATGAGCTGTCAGTGTGACAGCTGACCCTCCCCCCCCGAAACTACCCGCAGCTGAGGATTCTCTGCTGCGGGTTGTTTGACCCGTTAAATGCCGCTGTCAAACCATGACAGTGGCCTCAAACGGGTCCTGGTGGGTCCCGGTCGGTGCCATGGGTCCACTTACCTGATCGCGATGTCCAGCGGCACCGTCCAGTGTCCCGATGTCTCCATGGTGATCCGGGGTCCTAATGAAGGCCCCCGGGGTCACCATGGAGATGCCTTATGCTGACAGGGGTGGCCGTCAGGGCCGCTTTAACCATATGGCCAATGGTGCACGTGCACCGGGCCCACTGGTTAAAGGGCCCCCCCGACCAGGCCGGCCTTTGCTATGTGCGACCAATGCGGTCGCACAGGGCTCCGGCCGCCAGCCTGTCAGGGGGGAGCACCATCGGCATGGGTATGTAATTAATCTTCTTACCCATCCCGATGGCACCCCCCGTAAAACGAGCGCTCATAGATACCATGCAGCAGCAGCACTGACAGGGAGAGAGCCATTGGCTCTCTCCCTGTCAGTCACTCTTGTGACTGCTTCATTCACTAGAGGCCGCACTCCCCTTCTAGCGTCGGCGCCGAGTGACGTCTTTACGTCGCCGCCAGGAGAAGGGGAGAGCGGCCTCTAGTGAACGCAGCGGTCTGGCAAGAAGATGCAAAGTGAAGAGGAACGCGGGGACCCAGGTGAGTATAAGTGATTTTTTTTTTTAAATGTTATATACTATATGGGAGGGGGAGCACAGGGGGGCTATACTTTATGGGGGTAGCATTGGGGGGGGGGAGCAAAAGGGGCCATATACCATGGGGGAGGCAACAGGGGGCTATATACCACTGGAGGAGGGGAGCACAGGGGGGCTATATACCACTGGGGGGAGGAGGGGAGCACAGGGGGGCTATATACCACTTGGGGGGAGCACAGGGGGGCTATATACCACTGGGGGAGGAGGGGAGCACAGGGGGGCTATATACCACTGGGGGGAGGAGGGGAGCACAGGGGGGGGCTATATACCACTGGGGGGGAGCACAGGAGGGCTATATACCACTGGGGGGAAGCACAGGGCGGCTATATACCACTGTGGGGAGCACAGGGGGCTATATACTACTGGGGTGGAGCACTGGGGGCTATATACTACAGGGGGAGAGCACACAGGGAGACTATATACTTCTGGGGGAAAGTGCATAGGGGGCTATATACTACGGGGGGAAGCACAGGGGGAGCTATATATTACTGAGGGCAGCACACAAGGGGTATATACAACTGAGGGCAGCACACAGGGGTCTATACTACATTGGGGCTGCACAGAGTGTCCTATATTATATAGGGACCTTACTACTATACTGGGGCACAGAGCATATCTAATTATTAAGGGACACATTAAAACTATAGGGGCACAGAAGGGTGTAACTACTATATAGGGGCACAGAAGGGTGTAACTACTATATAGGAGTACAGAGGGAGGTAACTACTATATAGGGGTACAGAGGGAGGTAACTACTATATAGGGGTACAGAGGGAGGTAACTACTGTATGTGTTGGAACCTAAAATGTTTCTCTGGCAGATTCTGGAGAGAGGATTCACAGTCGGGAGAGACATCAAGGTGGCCCAGGCTGGATGGAGAAGAAAAGAAAAAGTGACAGATCGGAGAAGACGCCCCATGTGAGTCACTGTAACTGCATTCGGCTATAGGGTCTGTAGTGATAGGGGTCATGGTGTGACTGTATTATGTAATGGTATCATTGGTGATATCTTATAGTTCTGTTCAGTGCAGTTTTCATGTAATATGTAATCACTGTATGGTGGAAATAGTGTTATACCTTATGTATAATACAGTGTGGGGGCACATTCAGGGCATTATACTGTGTGTGGAGCACCGATTCTGATAACGTGCGGGGGGGGGGGGGGTGCTGAAAGGGAAGAGGGGGGGCCCACTCTTGAGGTTTGTGCACCGGGCCCGCCAATGTATTAAAACGGCCCTGGTGGCCGTGGCTATTTCCTGTCAGCATGATGCCTAATACAATACACTGCAGTACATTAGGTACTGCAGTGTATTGTATGAGTGATCAAAGTATTTACACTAGTGTACAGTAATGTATACTAGTGCAAAAGTTAAAAAAAAAAACATGCACCAAAACACAAAACATCCCCCCCAGCCCCCCCCCCCAATAATAAAAATGCATTACATTCCCTATACCCAATAAAACATTACATAAAATAGATCAAAAACACTAATCCTATACATATTTGGTATCGCCACGTCCGTAACGACCCAATCTATAAAACTATATCAATAATTATACACACGCTGTAAAAAAAATAACAGTACCAGAATAGCTTTTTTTAATCAATCTGCTTTAGCAAATACGTCATAAAAGAGATCAAAAATTCATATACATATTAAACTTGGTATTGATAGAAATAATAAGCCCAAATGCAGCTCTGTCGCGCAAAAGATAAGAACGCTATGTATCTTGCAATGTGGCGACAGTTTTTGTGGGTTTTTGCTATGAAGATAGTTTCTATTGCGCTTAAGTGGAAATAGTTAAAAAAAACCTACACAAATGTGGTATCGCCGTAACTCAGAGAATATATGTATCATGTAATTAGTGACCGCCGATACGGATTTTCATGGCGGTCACCAATGGGCTCCCCCAGATTAACTCTAGTGTTCACAGTGATGGATTCCTAAAAAAAGATCAAACTCTCATGACTAGGGGTATGGCAGATTACGGGGGGGGGTTACCTAAAATGATAACTTAAAACACGCACACACACCCACCCCTACTTTACTCCCTCCCCACCATACACCTCCCCTTTACCTTAAATGAAGACATGACACCTGCTAACGTTGGAATAATGGCCACAGCAGCCTTTTATTTAACAAAAAATAACATGTCAAAATATATAAACAATACTATTTAAACCCCGATAACCCAACCTAACAACATACCCATCAGGGAGGTCATGGATGGCCCAGCAGCAGTATGAACTATTGGTCCCCCAGAGAACAAGTATTCCTCCGCCTAATCGGTAAGCCCACCAACCATGCCCCACCTCCCTGCAACCTAAAGGAGAGGGGATTGCCACCTTCATCATCTCACCTCCAACACCTCCTCACACAGTGCCATCCACGACCACCCCTCCGCCACCACGAGCGAGCTCGACCCCTTGATTTCGCGAGTCCCGCCACACACTGACCGCTTTCTCCAGCCCATCCTGAATGTCAGAAGACCACAGATCCATACCCACCCCATTAAGGTGCACCCCGTCACTATCCATAAACCCCCGATCCGGGACTTCCAACTCCCGGTGGCAGACCACAATGCCCCCGTTGCGATCCACAAAACGAGACACCTCACGGTTAACCTGCCCTCTCGCCCTATTCAACCTTTCAACCGGGCCACCATTTCGGACCACACTAAAATCACGCTGGGGAACAACGACCACAGGCGCAACAGGTCGCACTTGATATCCCTAATTAGATCCCTAGAAGATCTGACGCCCAGATTGTTTCCCCCGAAGTGAAGTACCAGAATATCAGGGGGCCTATCCAACCTTGAGTAATAATGGACTTCAGGCAGCACTCCGCTCCACAGCATACCACCTATCCCCATCCAATGGACGTGCACGTCGGCCCATGGGAAATCCAGCTGCCTTCCCTCCGCCCGGATGTGGGCACGGCACCCCCCCCCCCCCTCCGAACATATGAATTGCTGAGAATTCACACCAAGCATGCAGGGTCTAAAATAAAACACAGAAAACGACAACAGCATGAAAACAACACCCCTTAAGCAAGCACGCCCCCCCCCCCTTTTCTATTTTAAAGCAACTCTAACCTGACATAAGACCGAAACCTAGCGGATTCCCACCTACCAATCTGGCGCACTATTCACCCAACCCCCAGCGAACCGCCTCTCTCACCGCTCCAATCCGAAACGAATGGGAAGCGAACTCCCGCGCAGGCAGGCCCAGTCTCGCCAGGCACTTCCGGAAAATGCCACAAACTGAAAGCGCGAGAGCGCTCTCCCATCCCTATGAATCAAAAAGGAACCCCCAGCATCCCTGGGCCGAACCGCACTAAACAACCGCACGCTCTCCACTGGGCACAACACCGAACTGGAAACCGCATACAACAGCACCCTCCTACCCCTGCTCACCTGATCCGTCTTAGAGCGCCGCAACCAACAGGACACCCGGCCCTGCCCCAGCACCACATCCTCCAGCTGCATCCCCCATGCACCTCGCAAGACTGACTGACCAACTCCCCGATCCTGAACGCCCAAAGGAACGCAAGCGAAAAAGCCACACTAAACAACAGGCGTTCATAAACATCAAAGCAAACCCCTTCCAAGTCCCCCACCAATTGCCCCAAAACATCAAAGGACACTGGCCTTCTCCCATCCCTAGACACCCGCGACCGTCAATATCCCCTCACCGCCTGTCGAACTACGAATTCCTTAGTCACATCACGCACACCGATCAACTTAAACCAATATGCCAACCCCGACAGTTTCCAAACCATCCCCGCAGCTGACACCCCAGCCCCAAACAAATCACCAATAAAACACAATAACAACGGAACGAGCTCACCATGCACACCGTTCACCCCCCACTGCCCACAGAAACTCAGCCACTCTTGCCATGCCACCGAATGACTCCGCCACGTGCTTCCCGATACGGCCTGCTGCATCAAACCAAACGCTGTCCGGATGCCACCTCCCACAAACAGCTCGGAACGGGCTTCCCCTGTTGCTCCGCCTCCTCCGCCAACAAACAAAACCAATCGAACTGCAAACGAGAAAGTGCATCAGCTATAGAATTAGCAGTCCCCGGCAAATGACGCGCCAGCACCCATGCATTCAGTTCCAGTCCTCGCAACACCAGTCGACGCAGAAGGCGAACTACCGGTGGGGAAGAGGCCGTCAGACTATTGACAGCCTGCACCACAGCCATGTTGTCGCAACAAAAGCGGACCCGCTTGTTGCGAAACCTGTCACCCCACACTTCAAGCGCAGCCACAATTAGAAACAGCTCTAACAGGGCAAGGTTATGGACCCACCCATTCTCTCGCCAACTATCCGGCCACTCCCCAGCAAACCATTCACCACCCAAATACTCACCAAACCCAACAGAACCAGACGCATCAGTGAACAGTTCCATATCCACATTCTCAATCCACTCCTCCATCCACACAGACCGGCCATTTAAACTCACCAAGAACTGCGCCCACACCTGCAAATCTGCCCTGTGATCCGCCGTCAATCGTATCCTATGCATCGGCGAACGCACCCCGGCCGTGGCCTGTGCTAGCTCAGGTAATTTGGGCTGCCGAGGGCAGAGATGACAGATAGTGTTGCAGTTGCATCACCCTCCACTGTCCCAAGGCACACGGTTCCGTCAACGCCAAAAGGGCTTCCGCTGACAGCCACGCTTTATCCTGTATATAGAATTTGGCTCTATGGGTTCCGGCTGCTATCCAGTCTCGGAATACCTTGTCTGTCAGGCAGGGGGTGAACTCGGGGTTCCCAAGAATGGGGGTCATGCTGGAGATGAGTGGTATGAAAGCTTGTCTAATCACCTTGTCTGAGCATGTCGCTATGGTAGGTCCAATGGTAGGGTGGTATTTTAGATCACTATGGCGTTCTCCCGACAACCATGCTATACCATTCAACGGTAAACCCGTGTACGATTGTTCTATCGCCACCCACGGTTTTCTACTGCTGTTCCTTCACCAGTCTATAAAGTGTGAGAGCTTAGTGGCCAGCTAGTACTTTTTAACGTCTGGGAGCCCGATCCCGCCACGTTCTTTTGGACATGTGAGTAGTGATTTCCGAATACGCGCTGGTTTGTCTCCCCAGATAAATTTTGTTTGGATCGAAGACATGGAGCGGAAAAAGGCTGCTGGGATGCGGATGGGAACGCACTGGAACAGGAAAAAGATTCTGGGTAGGATATTCATTTTATATATGGCGCATCGCCCAAACCACGTGTGGAGGCCTTTCACCCAGCGGGTGCAGTCGGCTTTTACGGTGTTCGATAACGGCAGGTAGTTACGCTGATAGAGGGTACTAAAGTCGGGGGCTAGATAGATACCTAGGTATTTAATGGCTTCCGCGGACCAAAAAAAAACTGAAAGAGGAGCGCAGTTGATTGACCATCTCCGTGGGCAAGGAGATGTTCAAGGCCTCTGATTTAGTTAGGTTTATTTTAAAATGAGTAAGTCTGGCATAAGTGGCGAATTCACTCATTAAAGTTGGCAAGGCGATGAGGGGATTGGTAATGAAGAACAACAGATCATCGGCATAAGCCGCTATTTTATAGTGTGTCTTCTGAATCTTTGTCCCAATGATGTTCGGGTTTGCCCTGACATGGCACAAGAACGGTTCCAATGTTAAAATAAAAATAAGAGGGGACAGGGGGCACCCCTGGCGAGTACCGTTCCAAATCGGGAAGCTATCCGAGAGGATGCCATTCGCTTTGACTTGCGCACTTGGTGAGGAGTATAGGGACATGACCCAAGCCAGGAAAGAGGGGCCCAAACCAATAAATTTCAGTGTTTCCACCATGAAGGACCAATTAACCCGATCAAAAGCCTTCTCTGCATCTGTCGAGAGCAGCATAAGCGGAGAAGTAGACAGATTGGCTTTATGGATCAGGTTAATGGCCTTCATGGTGTTGTTGCGCGCCTCTCTACCAGGCATAAAGCCCGCTTGGTCTGGATGAATTATATTCACCAGGAGGGCCGCCAGGCGTGAAGCTAGTATCTTGGCAAAAAGTTTTAGATCAACATTTAGCAAAGATATTGGTCTATATTTAGAGCAAAGGGCACTGTCCTTCCCTGGCTTGGGTTTGACCGTTACATGAGCGCGTGTGCAGTCACTCGGCAAGGAGGCCCCCTGTGAGATGGAATTATAAGCGGCCAGGAAGTGTGGGGACAGGTCTTCTTGGAACGTCTTGTAGTACGCCAGGCCAAACTCGTCAGGACCCGGGGATTTACCGGTTTGCGTAGATTTGATCGCCAGTGCCAGCTCTCCTGCTGAAATTGGCGCCTCCAGTGCCTCCACATCCTCAGCCGTCAGTGTGGGCATACCTGATTGGGAGATGTAGCAACGGATTTTGTCGCAAAATGTTGCATCTAGCGTCGCAGGATTATCTTTGTCCACAGCGTACAAGTTGGAATAAAACAGTTTGAAGGCTGCCGCGATTGCCCATGGTGTGTTGGCTCGCGAAGTCGGGCCCATTTGGACGAACGGAATGTAGGACTGTTGTTGCTGGGCCCGGAGAGCCCTAGCCAATGAGCGTCCGCATTTATTACCGTGTTCGTAAAAGTGGCGCCTGCATTTGGCCAGTTTAGACCTTGCATTCTTAGTAAGGTGCGCTCTCAGAAGGTCGCGGGTTTGCAATAAGGTCACCCGTGTATCCTCCGTAGGAGTGCGTTTATGCAAAGTTTCCAGCTCCTTCAGCTTTTCCAAGAGCTGCAAGGCATGGTCCTTTTTGAGTCTAGAGCCATGTTTAATCAAAATGCCTCTGGCCACGCATTTGTGAGCCTCCCACAAAATCCCGGGAGAGATGTCATCCGAAGCGTTCGTCGTAAAGTATTCGGCTAGGGATTTCTTAAGATCTTCCCGGACTACGACATCAGAGAGGAGCGAGGCATTCAGTCTCCACTGCCATTGGCGCGGGACAGGTTGGGGGAGAGAAAGTCTCACAGTGGCCATCGCATGGTCAGAGAAGGTGATAGACCCTACTCTCGCTTCTGTAAGGAGGTACAGGTCCCTATGATGGAGAAAGCAGTAGTCTAGTCGGGAGTACATGTCCCTGACCGAGGAATAGAAGGTAAAGTCTTTGTCACGGGGATGTAGTGTTCTCCATGTGTCTATGTAACGACGCATTGACCCTCTTCACCACCGCCACAGGCAGGTGAGAATGACCTGTGGAAGTGTCTGTGTTCGGATCCAAAGCTACGTTAAAGTCGCCCCCCATGACAGTCACCCCCTCCGAGAAGTCCTCCACCAGTTCCAGAAATCGTTTTAAGGTTGCATCCTGGCCTGTGTTGGGCAAGTATATTGACACTAGCGTGTATATGGATGAGGCGATTTTACCTTTTACCATCAGGAGCCTGCCCTCTTCATCACAGCGAGAATCAATGAACTCCCAGGGGAGGGAGCGGGACACCAGAAGGCTCACGCCCCGTGCTTTTGAATCAGTGTGACTGTGGTAGGCATACGGGAACCACGTGTTAGAGAGATTGAATAGAGAATTAGCCTTAAGGGGGGAACCTGCTAACCCCACTCCCATAGACCCATACCCCCAAAAAAACACAATAAACACATGTTTGGCGGAAATTGCAGCATACGCTGTACTTTATTTAATGTGCGTTTCCTGAAGTACGGTGACCTGTACATGCTGTGCCCTTAGGAAGCTGAGCAGAGTGGACCGTTTACCTGGATCATTAAGACCTTTTACATTCAAGTTCCCCACCACAAAATCCGATTGTGAAACAGTCGCCATGGCCAGTTCACGTCCTCTGGCACACTAGCCCCAGGGTAGGGATTGAAAGGAGGGGGGGGGGGGGAGGAGAAAACAAAAAGACAACAAAAAGACAAACACCGCCACCAATTAACGAAACAATGGGTTCAGATACAACAAACACGTCACAAACGTCAAGAAATTAGCACCAAGGTGCACGTTGGTCAGAACGGCCCACCTTAAAAAGAAGGAAGTAGAAACCCATGGAGGAGAGGAGCTCCCCACAGCAGCACAAATCTAAGTCAACTGAGACAACTATGATCAGACCCCGTAATGTAAGGGAGATAGGGAGGGGAGGGTGGGGGAAGGCCCGGTGGGATGTAGGGGGATAGGGAGGGGGGTGGAGGGATGGGGAGTCGGGGGTGGGGCTAGGTGTAGGGGGGACGTCAAAGAATCTAGCATGTATTAAAAGTAAAACTGTAGCAACACACAGGCTCTGAAATGGCGAACTCAATGAAATAAAATGACCATGCTTCCTGTAGCCATGTGTCTCTAGTCCATGGTCTCGGGGGTTAAGGCAATGCTAACAATAACTAATATCAGAAGATTGCTACACGAAAGGTTGTAGCGTAGGCCTCTGAAGGGGGTAGGCGCTCAACTGAACCTGCATAGTCTCAGAGACATAAATGTCCAGGACAGTTCGGCTGACTAGTAGTGTTGGTCGTCCTGCTGAGGTTCATCAGGCTTCCATCGGAAAGGGCAGAGACAGATCCGCTCGTGGCGGGTCGGGCTCGCTCGGTGCAGCCCTCAATCGGAGCTCTGCGGGGGGGCCTCCTCCTCCGTGACGTTGCTGGAGATTGATCCTGGCGTCCCAGTGCTAACCAATCAGGAAGAGGGACCGGCGGGATGTTCAGGAAGATGAAGAGCTCAGGCAAGTCGTCCGGATAACGGAGCAGGAATGTGGAGGAGTCCTTTCTGATAATGACGTGGAAGGGGTGGCCCCATCTGTACGAGGCACCCACCTCCTTAATTTTAGCAAGTAGCGGCTGGAGTAGTCTCCGCATATAAAGGGTCCGCGCTGAAACATCAGGGTATAGGTGAACCTCTGTCCCCTCGAAGTTGATCTGTGCAGAGTCTCTCACAGCTTGCAAAATTCGTTCTTTATCTGTGTAGTAATGGAGATGACACAGGACATCTCTGGGGGGAGCATTTGCATTCTGGAACAATCTGGACACTCTATGCACTCTGTCTATCTTAAAGGTGGCCTCTGCCGGTCTGTTTGTAAGCAAATTGAATAGGGCAGACACTCTCACAGCAAGATTATCATCAGCAATCAGCTCAGGCAGTCCTTTTATGCGAATATTGTTTCTCCTGCCTCTGTTCTCTTGATCATCAAGGTGCAGAGCAACCATTTGCAAATGGCGGCGAATCACTGTAGCTTCCTGTTCTAGAAGTGCCACTCTGGATTCTAGAGCTGAAGTGGCCGTTTCTGTAGCAGATGTTCTAGAAGCAAGCTGTTCTACTTCTCCCCTCACAGAGTCTATTGCTTGCTGCTGTGCAGCTTCAATGCGGTGCACTATAGTGAGGATATCCTCCTTAGTGGGTAATGCCTGCAGGAGCTCTCTCAAGCCATGCAATTCCCCTGAGCAGAGTGGTGGGGGTGACAGTGCACGGCATGTGGTGCCCAGGATGGCGGCCTCACTGGATGGCCGGCGCTGCATGGCAGTGGGGGGGCAGAGACTCGGTGCGGGGACACCGGCACATATTGCTCACCCGTCCGGTCGTCATGCTCGGCGGGTGGGGAGGAGGAGCGCGCGCCTTGTCCCTGCTGTGTCGGCGCCATGACAGAAGCCGGGCCGTGCGGTGCCTCAGGGCTGGAGGAGCGGCAGAAGCGGATCAGGGACTTCCGGTTCCGGCGCGGTCATGTAAAGACGCACGCCGGAGGAGCTCCCGGGGTGAGGCGGCACTGACCCTTACAAAACGGCCGCAGGCGGCGACAGACCAGCCCGAGGAGACGGGACAGCGGGCGAGCAGCAGGGGGACCAGCAGATGGAGCGTTACCTGCTCCGCAGCACACAGAAACAGCCCCAGACGCCGGGCCGCATGGCGGCAGAGGAATCCAAGATGGCGCCGCAGGAGGAGGAGAACACTGCCACAGGAGGTCCCCAGCAGGCAAGTGAAGGCTGGCGAGACCCAGAACCGGGGCAGCGGCACCACACTAGCAGCTCGGCGGGACCGGCACAGCCCCCCAATAGTACAGGTGGAGTGTGGGGAAGGGAAGCCGGCCGGGACTCGCAGCAAACCGGCACAAAGGAGGGGGACACAGTACCCGGGGCCGGCGGCCATGCGCTCCCTATGGGAGAGCCCCAGCCTGCAAAGACAATATCAGGGGGTCTCTGCCAGAATCAAGCTCCCCCAGACAGTCCTGCATCTTTATCCCAGACCCCAATACAGGGAACTATGCCACAGAGCTATGCCCAGGCCCAGCTGCTGGGATATACTGGGGAAACAGGCAGTGCTGCCAGCAATGCTAATGCCTGCTCACAGGGAGGACTATCACCCGCCATTGACTATAAGCTATTGGCAGCAGCAGTTACACAGCACATACTCCCGAATATGCAGAGGATAATAGAGGATGATTTTAAAACCTCTCTGTCCCAGATACGCAAGGAAGTTACTGACCACGCTACCAGAATTGAGGTGGTGGAACAGCGTGTTTCTGCTCTGGAAGATGAAAACGACTTCCTCCGCTCTCGTGTAACGCCAGCTATACGACGTCACCGAGGTTATGGAGGACAAAATAGATGACCTGGAAAATCGTTCCAGAAGAAACAATCTACGCATCATAGGGATACCAGAGAAAATTGGTACAGCTGACCTGCAATCATTCTGTGAGCGGGACATACCAAAAACCCTCGGCCTGCCCCATGCGTGTAGGATTGAAAGGGTACACAGAATTGGCATGCCCCCCAGCATCCGCGAAAAATACGCGGACGTGATGACAGCGAGGCCTCGTCCAGTTATATTCCGGCTGTTAGACTTCAACGATAAAACGGCCATCCTGCGAGCCTACAGGAAGAGGTCCCAACCCCTGGAAGTACAGGGCACGCGCCTCATGATCTTTGAGGACTACTCTGCAGAAGTCACAAAACGGCGCAGAGCTTTCAGCAACGTTTGTACAGCTTTATTCAAGGCGAAAAAGAAGTTTCAGCTGCAATATCCGGCCACTTTGCGCATTTTTCATAATGATGGCTCAATGTCCACCTACAAGTCACCTAAGTTGGCGGAAGAAGCTTTCAGGAGAAATGAACCCTTCAGTGGATCACAGCCGTCCAGCCAGCGGTCACAGGGCCGCCCCGCCCAGAGTACAGTATGCCGGCCGGAACAGTCTTCACCCAAGGAGCAGCGCAGGCGCATGCGACGTACCAGACGCGCCAGAAGTTACTCCAGATCTCCCTCTCCCGACTGAGATGGTCGACAGCGAGGCTGTAATCCTGCTGCATGAGGGACAGTAGCAAGTATTTCGCACACACCTGCTTAAATGGTTATGGTTATCTTTTCTCTTTTACCACTTTCCTTCCTGACATAGATATGGGGCCTGCTGATGTCTTGGTCCTCGGGGCGTGACTTTTTGTATACTTATGCAGTGGCGCCCCCACGGGAGCCCGTTGCATGACTGAAAAAGAGAAGTCTCACACTCGAGGATGGAGAGGCAGTCTCATGCTATCAGACCCTCTCACGAGATGAAAAATCACTTTTGTTTGGTTATGTTTTGTTGTTGTTTTTATGTACACAGAGATTCACGCAGGAGGCAGATGGTATATGGTAGAGGGGTCACATGGTTCTATGTTCTTGTCTCTCTTTCAGTGCAATCGGGGGGAGGGGGGAGGGGGAAACGTAAGCATGAGCCTACACAGGTCGGGGGTCATGGGGTGCTTATTACTGACGGCACTCTATCTGAGGCGGTCCTCTTACTACACTTTATCCTTGCATTCTATCTTTGTCTAGACTTATCATGGTTAGGCTCGTAACATGGAATGTAAAGGGGCTAAGGTCACCCAATAAACGGGTGCAACTGCTCCGCTTTCTGAAGAAACACCGTCCCGACATAGTAATGATGCAGGAAACCCACCTAGAGGCGGAGGACATGAATAGAATGCAACGATTCTGGGTGGGCGGCGTCTATGGGTCCCCATCAGTGAATGGTAAGGCGGGAGTGATCACGCTGATTCATAGGTCCTTCCAATTTAAACTAGTATCGCATACACATGATGCCGAGGGAAGGGTCTCGCACCTGATCATAGACCACCAGGGGGACCAATATAGCATCTTTAACATATACGCCCCCAATGGGGACAATATAACTTTTTTTGCAGGACTGGCAGATAGACTAAATTCAGATGCCACACAATGGAAAGTAGTGGGAGGGGATTTTAACACTGTCCTCGATCCAAGGGAGGATAGGAAGGGGCCCTCAACGAACCCTAACCCTACGCCATTCCGGTCTAGAGATAAAGTGCTGCCGGGCTTCCTGGAACAGACAGGGCTAGAGGACGCATGGCGCCTCACACATCCAGCTGATAGGGATTTCACCCACTTCTCACACCCCCACCAGTCATGGTCTAGAATAGACTACATGTTGACTAACCCAATTCTCAGCCGTAGGATAGAATCAGTGAAACATGGAGACCTGGTCATCACGGACCATTCACCGGTTGTATTGACCCTCTTCCCATCCTGCCCGACGGGTAATGAGTTTATCTGGCGGTTTCCCTCCTATATGACGGAGGATGAAACGTTTGTTGAGCTTCTGAGGGGGTGGTGGACTGAGTTCGACTACTATAACGCGGAACACAAATCCACTCCTCAACTATTCTGGGAAACCAGTAAGGTCGTCCTTAGAGGTAAATTGATAGCTCATGTCACATCAATGAAAAAAAAAAACCGCCACCCAATATAAAAAGGCGAGTGATCGCCTTAGAGGCGCTTACACGGCCTACCTGGGGGACTCGTCTGACTCCAACAGGGAGGCCTGGCAGGCAGCAAAGGCTGATTACGAGTTATGGCTGGACAGGAGGGATAGGATATATCGTACCCAGGGCGAGGTGGAATTTTTCCGCCACGGTAATAAGGCGGGCAAACTATTGGCTAGACTTGCGAAAGGAAGACACCCCCCGGCTCATGTACTAGCGCTGAGAGACCAACAGGGGACCCTGCACGCTGCCCCGACCCAAATCAATAAAATTCTGGGGGATTATTACACGTCACTCTACTCTACTCCCCCTTCAGAGACGGGTAGCTTGTCCACTTTCCTAGCGGATTTATCACTTCCCTCCCTCTCTGTGGAGCAACAGGAAGTGCTAAACGCAGAAATCACTGAGGAGGAAGTACGTGGGGCTATAAAGGCCTCCTCAAATGGCAAGGCTCCCGGACCTGACGGGTTTACAGGGGAATTTTTTAAAACATTAACAGACCAGATAGTGCCTAGCCTCACTACACACTTTAATTCCATGTTCACCACAGGAAATATCCCGGCAGGAGCAAAAATGGCGTACATAAAAGTTCTCCCTAAACCGGGTAAAGACCCCACAGACCCGGGATCATACCGCCCAATCTCGCTAATAAACTATGACATTAAATTATTGACCAAAATATTGGCGGATAGACTAGCCAATTACATGCCTGACTTGGTGGGGGAGGCGCAGGTGGGTTTTATTAGAAATAGATCGGCAGTCACTAATATTAGAAAAGTGCTGGTAGTCTTGGACAGGATCCGACACCGCCCTCAGCCAACCGACAACCCTGCTTTATTATCTCTAGACGCGGAGAAAGCGTTTGACAATGTTCGCTGGGATTGGCTGTGGGCGGTGTTAGACAAATTCTCCATTGGAGGGCGCTTTCAGACATTTTTGGGGGGCCTGTACACTGCTCCGGTGGCGAGGGTCCATACTCCAGGGCTCTTATCAGCCCCAATTCCATTAGGAAGAGGCACCCGACAGGGATGCCCGCTATCCCCTTTATTGTTCGACTTGACCATAGAGCCTCTAGCCAAATATCTAGAAACATCGAACTTGTTTGAGGGCATACAGGTGGGGGACAGAGCAGTTAAAACGACCCTCTTTGCGGATGACCTCCTAATTTTTCTTAATAACCCCCATGTTAGCCTGCCCGCACTATTTTCTTTCCTGACTGATTACGGTAAACTTTCAGGATATAAAATAAATTTTACTAAGAGCGAGCTCCTCCCTCTAGGTCCTTCTCCCCCCCCTTGGGTACATGTAAATAGGCCACCCCCTATGCAAGTAGCAAAGACACATATCACTTATCTAGGGATCAAGGTGGGGAAAACACCGGATTCTTTGTACTCCTTAAATTACCCCCCATTATTGAATAAAATTTATGCGGAACTGCGTAAGTGGGCACAGCTACCGATCACCTTTATGGGGCGCTGCCACCTGGTGAAGATGGTCAGTTTTGCACGGTTGTTGTACCCACTTCAAACTCTACCCCTGCTTATAAAACACACTGACATAAATAAACTTCGCCAGTCTTTCACTAAATTCATATGGGCGGGTAAGCGCCCAAGAATAGCCTTCCAGAAACTAGCCCTGGGCAAATTGGATGGGGGACTCAACTTCCCAAATGTTAGGGGATATAATATAGTTTGTCTTCTCCGTCACGTTATTGACTGGTTACATGGGTCCTCATACCATTCTAATTTCCCTCTAGAGTCAGCGCTCCTTCAGCCGTGGAACCCGGTAGCACTTCTCCACACCTCCCACTCCCGAATGCCGGCGCAACTTAAGAGCTTTACCATTCTGAGAGATACAGTGATGGCATGGAGGGAGATACGAAAGATATTTAAACTTCCTTTTCTCTTGTCCAAAAGGATGCCTCTCTTTGGACATCCAGAACCTCCTTGGGGAAGCTCTCCAGGATGGGCGGTGCAATGGATGGCCAGGGGAGTCACCCAGGCGGGCCATTTGATTAACCCTGTGGATAGGCAATGGTTTACCCCATCAGAAATCTTGTCCAAATTTGATATTCCTCGGTCTCACTTCCTCTATGTTCAGCAGGTATATGCCTTCTGCTCTACCAGATTGCGGAACTTGGGGGAAGAGGCCCAAAACCATACTCTGGATGGCATCATGGGAGCCGCTCCTGGAAAGACTTCCATCTCAGTATTGTATAATGCCCTTAGAGATTCTTTCCTAAAAATTGACAAGGCAGCCCTGTTCCCATCCTGGGTTAGATGGACGTCTGACCAACAAATCCAGGAACAAATCTTGCAAGGGTGGCAAAAGGTCAGAAAATGTATAATAAACGAAAGATGGAGAGAAACTTATTTCAAATTGGCACATAATGCACTCTACGGTTTTAACATACTCCCCTCTCCGCAATTTCCTGATAGAATCACAGCCTGCCCAAAATGTGACCAACCCCTCACTAACCTGTGGCACGGGGTGTGGAGCTGTACGCACACCCAAACATACTGGAGGGCTATAGCTGCCTATGTTCACTCACACTGGGAGATAGAGATATCACACTCCCCCCAGGCCTTTCTCTTCCATCAGTTACGTCCCCCGGAGGACGACACTGTGGTAAAGATACCTGACATAGTACATATAGTCATACACGTAGCATTGAGGTGTTTGTTCCAGGAGTGGCTTTCAGGTAAGACTCCAGATGTCCCTATGGTAATATCCCAGCTAAAACGACTCTTCGGCATAGATAGAGTCTATGCAGAAAGGCACAAGCATTCAGGGATTAAGGGTTTTTTTGATCGCTGGCGCTCCTTTCTGGAATCCCATCACACAGCTCAGGAGATACATGACATAATGTACCCCTTCAGACTTACTGAGTGGTATTGTCGGCATGATCTGGCAGGAACTCTGGGGTGCCTGCGTATTTAGCAGCCACTTCAGGGAAGACCTGGTCACAATGGGTCTCCTCAGATGTCCTTGTGCCTCAGAAACAGGGTGGGTGATGGGACAGGGGAAGCAAGGGGGGGGGAGGAGTCTGTCGAACTAAGGGTGATGTGGTCAAGATTTGGAGGATTATCACATCCAGACACGGATGTGAATTAAATTAAGTTGCTTTGCGTTATCCTGTGACATGTCGGATACCTCTGTCTCCTCACCATGTATTACTGCCTGTATCTTGAATATGTTACATTTCACTGTTGGTTCTTTCCCTCTCTCCAATTGTTTCGAGAGATGGGGTGTTTGTAAGTCTGTATGTAAATCAAAATTCTGAAAATTGAATAAAAATTTATTTAAAAAAGAAGCGGATCAGGCTGCTCCGGAGGGTGTGGGAGCGCAGCTTCTTGCTGGGCGGCTTGAGAGGAGGACGGTTGCGGGAACCTTGCTTCTCAGGTATAGGTGTGGGGTCAGGAGAGGTGCCGATTCGTGCCGCTATGGACGGAGCTCCTCAGGAGTGCTTCACTCTGCCATAGCTAAGCCACGCCCCCTGCCGGCACTTTTTATCCCCTGTCACCATAAAACATGTGTGACGGGATAAAAGGTCAAGTGCCCCAAATTACCTGTAACCACATCAGATTACCTGTAACCGCTCAGATTACCTGTGACCACCCCAGATAATAGATTATTCATAACCAGTCCAGTTTACCTGTAACCGCTCAAGTTACCCGTAACCACCCCAGATTGCCACAGACTGCCCGTAACCCCCCCCCCCCCCCCCGATTGTCCATCACCAACCCAGATAGCCAATAAACATCCCCAGATTGCCCGTAACCACCCCAGATTGCCAAAGACTGCCTGTAAACACCCCAGATTGCCTGTCACCCCTCCCCCAGGTTGCCAATCACCACCCCCAGATTGCCAGTAAACACCCCCCAATTGACCGTAACCACCCTAGATAGCCAGTAAACACCTCAGATTGAGCGTAATCACCCCAGATTGCCACAGACTGCACGTACCACCCCGGATTGCCCGTCACCACCCCAGATTGCCGTCACCACCCCAAATAGTAAGTGAAATTAACTGTAATTGTGGTGACCCTAGGTGTGGAGGTGCAGCCGGTCACTTGGCAGATGGTTAGGCACGCCAGTCCTGTGGTGGTTGGCCGAGATATAGCCTTGCCCAGCGGTAGTTTGTTGTGACGCCAGTGCTGGTTGGGCACACAGGTATGGTGGCACACCTATTTTTATTTTAGTGGGCAGGCTATACCTTGTTCCCCTGTGGACAGTGACCTGCCGGGCTGTTGCGGGGTACCTTGGGTACTTATCACGGTGGGCTGGAGTGGAGTAGTGACCCACCCAGACTATTGGTACTGCCACCCACAGAAAGGGGGGATGACACAAGGAAGGTGCGTGTACTGTGACGGTACTTGACAAGGAATCAAAGAGTTTCTTTAGCATACATACAATCCTGTTACTGTGAAGATACTTGAGGTAGGCGGCAGATAATACAGCTTTGCTTTGATGCAATACTTTAAACTTGATAAGTTACTTAATACTTTGTAGTCCAGGTCTGTACTGAGAGTAGGAGGAGTGATATAGTCGGGCTAACTGAGTTGCGTCATGAGTGGTAGAGAAGATGATCAGAAGAGTAGAGAGGAGGATGTTGAGAGTGTCCCAACCCAAGTAGTACTGTGTTCTGCCGGAACTTCAGAGATAGAAATAAAAGAATACTTGAGAATAGAGAGAATGCTTTTGCCCATGTTTTGACTCTTTGGTCTTTGCACCACCTATTGCCCAGTGTCGAGTGACCCGTCCTAGAGGGTGACACAAGCCCCAGACCTTGTTACCTGGGATGAGAGGTATGCTGAGGGTTCCCTGCTTACACCCATGCTGCGAAATAGAGTTCATAGGCTTTTAGCAACTTTGCCTTATCTGGATCAGTTCCTTACTTCTTTATGGATACTGTCCTGCACTGTGTTCCTCTGTGCAATATCTGGATATACCTAGTTATAACAGCCACATCTTGTGGCAAAACTCTGGTGCTACTGCATTACCACTCACTCTTGAAAGTACAGGCTTTTACGAAGGGTGTAACTAATAGCAACATCCGTGGTGGGACATGATGTAATCTTATTTTAAAAAATATTTTTAGCAACTGCGCTATTTTAATAACCGATACTAGCTGCGGTTTTGCTTCAGTAAAATGACGCTCCTTCCCTTCTGAGCCCTGCTGTGTGCCCATACAGTGGTTTATGCCCACATATGTGGTACCGTTGTACTCAGGAGAACCTGCTTTACAAATTTTGGGGTGCATTTTATCTTTCTTTCCTTGAGAAGTTGAGAAATTTCATTGGCAAAATTCGAGTTTTTCTTTTTTACTGTCTAATTTTGAATATTTTCCTCTAATACCTGTGGGGTCAAAATGCTCACCACACCCCAAGATGAATTCTTTGAGGGGGGCACTTTCCAAAATGGGGTGACTTATGGTGGGTTTAAAGGAGTATTCCCCCAAAAATTATTTTTGCATTAATACATTGCCCACCCGTAGCTTTCCATCTTTCCAATATCAATTTATTACGAATTCTGCACAGTTTTGCTGTTATCCAGATGCATTCACCCCCACCAAACAGATAGAATCATCAGCTCTCAGTCCACTCCGACACGCTCCCTGTTCCTGGCCCGCACGCTCCGAGACTGCATCACGTGTCCTCCCTCTCTTCAATGGGCCGGGTTAGCACTTCTAACCCAGCCAATCTGAAGAGAAGGAGGACACTGACGGGGATGGCTGATGTTAGAGAGGGAGATAGTGATCAGCGCAGCTGTCACTGTCTCCCTCTCTAACAGCAGCCACCCCCGTCACCCATACCATGTGCCCCCCCAGCCCCGGAGCACTCTGTGCCCCCCAGCGCTCACCTGCACTGTTCCCCCTGACTGCGCTCACCCGCGGCAGTACCCGACCCCGTCTCCCCTGCGGCCATCACCACCCTGGCCTCACCCGTAGCAGCATGTTGCTCCCCCGGTCTCACCCGCGGCAGTACCCGACCCCCCACCCCGTCTCCCCTGCGGCCATCACCACCCTGGCCTCACCCGTAGCAGCATGTTACTCGGGTACTGAGTCGGGTACTGCCGGGGGGTCGGGCACTGCCGTGGGTGAGACCGGGGGCGGGGGGAGTAACATGCTGTCACAGGTGAGGCCAGGGTGGTGATGGCCGCAGGGGAGACGGGGTGGTGATGGCCGCAGGGGAGACGGGTGGGGGGGCCGGGTGCTGCCACAGGCTACATCTTCAACACCAACTCAGGTCTGCTACATCCCCAACACCAACTCAGCTCTGCTACATCTTCAACACCAACTCATCTCTGCTACATTCCAACACCAACTCAACTCTGCTACATCTTCAACACCTTCCCTGCACGTGCACGCTTTGCGGGGTTGGCGGTCGCTGACCGACACGGTGTGGAGTTAGCGTAGGGACCCGTGTGGACCAGAGGACCTGCGCGGTGGTACACGGGGCAATATGGCTTGATCAATTCATATACAGACACTCTGGTGTTGATTTTCAATATAGGCCTAGCGGCATTAGTATCAGCCATAGATGGGATGTGCAGCCGTTCCATTCTCTCCAGTTCGTGTTTTGCAATTCTCCCTCTCTGAACAGCTAGCACTCCTTTATAAGACCCACATGACCAAAATTAGCAGGAGATGCCTGTGCTCACATGTCTGGACCCTATGTCTTCCCCATTCTGTGAGAGCAGCAATGGTAAGTGTAATACCATATCCATACTTGTGTCGTTTGGGGGCAGCCTTCCCCGCCGGTGGTGCTGGCTGGGTTTTGGTGGGGCTTTTTGGGTCTGGTCCTGTGACATTGGGGTTGCAGGGCCGTTCCATGGCCTCCCTTCCCTGTACGTGCACGCTTTGCGGGGTTGGCGGTCGCTGACCGACACGGTGTGGAGTTAGCGTAGGGACCCGTGTGGACCAGAGGACCTGCGCGGTGGTACACGGGGCAATATGGCTTGATCAATTCATATACAGACACTCTGGTGTTGATTTTTAATATAGGCCTAGCGGCATTAGTATCAGCCATAGATGGGATGTGCAGCGGTTCCATTCTCTCCAGTTCGTGTTTTGCACATCTTCAACACCAACTCAGCTCTGCTACATCTTCAACACCAACTCAGCTCTGCTACATCCCCAACACCAACTCAGCTCTGCTACATCCCCAACACCAACTCAGCTCTGCTGCATCTTCAACACCAACTCAGCTCTGCTACATCCCCAACACCAACTCAGCTCTGCTACATCTTCAACACCAACTCAGCTCTGCTACATCTTCAACACCAACTCAGCTCTGCTACATCCCCAACACCAACTCAGCTCTGCTACATCCCCAACACCAACTCAGCTCTGCTACATCTTCAGCACCAACTCAGCTCTGCTACATCCCCAACACCATCTCAGCTCTGCTATATCCGTATCACCATCTCAGCTCTGCTATATCTGTATCACCATCTCAGCTCTGCTATATCTGTATCACCATCTCAGCTCTGCTACATCCTCAACAGCATCTCAGCCCTGCTATATCCCCATCACCATCTCAGCTCTGCTACACAATCATCAGACATAAGCATTGCATGATGGGAAATGTAGTTTCCTATCTTGATTATAGAACATCTTTTAGAAAAACTTGTAACTCTGGAACGGCAGCAGCTAGAAAGACTAGGGACGGCTCAAAATACTCAGGGGGGCTTGGTGAGTAAGACCAGCTAGGTTTGGGAGCAGTTAATTTTTTTTTGCTCTTGGGGGGAATACCCCTTTAACTCCTCTGGCACTACAGGAGTACTGCAAACGCATCTGGCACCCGAAAACAACTTCAGCAAAATCTGCACTGAAAATGCTAATTGGCGCTCCTTCCCTTCTGAGCCTTGCTGTGTGCCCATACAGTGGTTTATGCCCACATATGGGGTACCTTTGTACTCAGGAGAACCTTCTTTACAGATTTTGGGGAGTCTTTTCTCTCCTATTCCTTGTGAAATTGAGAAATTTCAAACTAAACAAACATATTATTGGAAAAATTCAAATTTTTCATTTTTACTGTCTAATTTTGAATACCTTCCTCTTATACCTGTGGGGTCAAAATGGTCACCACACACCAGGATGAATTCTTTGAGGGGTGCACTTTCCAAAATGGGGTGACTTTTGGGGTTTTTTCACTCCGCTGGCACTACAGGGGCACTGCAAACGCACCTGTCACCTGAAAACTTCTACAGCAAAATCTGCACTGAAAAGGCTAATTGGCGCTCCTTCCCTTCTGAGCCCCGCTGTGTGCCCATACAGTGGTTTATGCCCACATATAGGGTACTGTTCTATTCACAAGAACCTGCGTTACAAATTTTGGGGTGCTTTTTCTCTCCTCTTGTTTGTGAAAATGAGATACTTTAATCTAAACAAATATATTATTTGAACATTTTTATTTTCCATTTTTTATGGCCTATCAGTGAATACTTTCCTCAAGCCCCTGTAGGGTCAAAATGCTCATCATAACCTTAGATTAATTCTTTAGGATGTTTAGTTTCCAAAATGGGGTCACTTATGGTGGTTTCAAGTATAAAAGCCTCCTAAACCCACTTAAAAAAAGAACTGGTACCTAAAAAAATCAGTTTTTGAAAGTTCAAGAAATTTGATAATTTGCTGATACATTTCTAGGCGATGTAACATGTTTACAAAATGAAGCCAGAAAAAAAGAGGACATATTGCTAATGTGACTTCGTAACTAATTTATATTGTGTGACTTTCTTTTTTTAGAAGCAGAAAATGTCAAAGTTCGTAAAGTGCTAATTTTTCATGATATTTTCAAGATAGTGACCAAATTTTGCCACTAACACAAAGTACCATATGTTACACAAAAACAATCCCAGAATTGCTAGCATAAAGTCATGGCCAAAAGTTTTGAGAATGATACAAATATAAATTTTTACAAAGTCTACTGCTTCAGTTTTCAAAATGGCAATTTGCATATACTCCAGAATGTTATAAAGAGTGATCAGCTTAACAGCAATTACTTGCAAAGTCAATATTTGCCTAGAAAATAAACTTTATCCCACAAAACACATTTCAACATCATTGCAGCCCTGCCTTAAAAGGACCAGCTAACATCGTTTCAGTGATTGTTACATAAACACAGGTGTGGGTGTTGATGAGGACAGGGCTGGAGATCAATCTGTCATGATTAAGTAAGAATGACTCCACTGGACACTTTAAAAGGAGGCTGGTGCTTGGCATCATTGTTTCTCTTCTGTTAACCATGGTTATCTCTAAAGAAACACGTGCAGTCATCGTTGCACTGCACAAAAATGGCCTAACAGGGAAGAGTATCGCAGCTAGAAAGATTGCACCTCAGTCAACAATCTATCGCATCATCAACAACTTCAAGGAGAGAGGTTCTATTGTTGCCAAAACGGCTCCAGGGCGCCCAAGAAAGACCAGCAAACGCCAAGACCGTCTCTTAAAAGTGTTTCAGCTGCGGGATGGGGCTACCAGCAGTGCAGAGCTTGCTCAGGAATGGCAGCAGGCAGGTGTGAGGGCATCTGCACGCACTGTGAGGCGGAGACTCTTGGAGCAAGGCCTGGTCTCAAGGAGGGCAGCAAAGAAGCCACTTCTCTCCAGAAAAAACATCAGGGACAGACTGATATTCTGCAAAAGGTACAGGGAGTGGACTGCTGAGGACTGGGGGAAAGTCATTTTCTCTGATGAATCCCCTTTCCGATTGTTTGGGACATCTGGAAAACAGCTTATTCGGAGAAGACGAGACGAGCACTACCACCAGTCTTGTCTCATGCCAACTGTAAAGCATCCTGAAACCATTCATGTGTAGGGTTGCTTCTCAGCCAAGGGAATCGGCTCTCTCACAGTCTTGCCTAAAAACACAGCCATGAATAAAGAATGGTACCAGAATGTCCTCCAAGAGCAACTTCTCCCAACCGTCCAAGAGCAGTTTGGTGATCAACAATGCCTTTTCCAGCATGATGTAGCACCTTGCCATAAAGCAAAGGTGATAACTAAATGGCTCAGGGAACAAAACAGAGAGATTTTGGGTCCATGGCCTGGAAGCTCCCCAGATCTTAACCCCTTAAGGTCAAAGCCTATTTTCGTTTTTGCGCTTTTGCTTATTCCATTTTAAGTTTAAAAGTCCATAGCGCTTGCATTTTTTCACCTAGAGACGTATATGAGCGCTTATTTTTTGCGAAACCAATTGTACTTTGCAATGACAGGCATTATTTTTCCATAACATATGCTGCGAAACCGGAAAAAAATCATTTGCGCTGTCAAATTGAAAAAAAAACGAATTTGTTTTGATTTCGGGGAGTTTTGCATTTACGCCGTCCGTCCTATGGTAAAACTGACTTGTTATGCATGTTCCTCAAGTCATTACGATTACTATGATATATAACATGTATAACTTTTCTTGTATCTGATGGCCTGTAAAAAATTTAAACCATTGTTAACAAATATACGTTCCTTAAAATCACTCCATTCCCAGGCTTATAGCGCTTTTATCCTTTGGTCTATGGGGCTGTGTGAGGTGTCAGTTTTTGCGCCATGATGTGTTCTTTCTATCGGTAGCTTGATTGCGCATATACGACTTTTTGATCGTTTTTTATTACATTTTTTCTGGATTTGATGCGACCAAAAATGCGCAATTTTGCACTTTGGAATTTTTTTGCGCTGACGCCGTTTACCGTGCGAGATCAGGAATGTTATTAATTAATAGTTTGGCCGATTACGCGCGCGGCTATACTAAATATGTTTATTTATTTATTTATTAATTTATATTTATAAAATGGGAAAAGGGGGGTGATTTGGACTTTTATTAGGGGAGGGGATTTTTTATTAATAAAAACACTTTTTTACTTTTATTTTTACTGTAACTAGAAGCCCCCCTGGGGGACTTGTATATAGACAGCACTGATCTCTCATAGAGATCAATGCTGTGTATATACACAGCAAAGATCGATTAGATCGGTCATAGATTACTATGGCCTGCTGCAGGCCATAGCAATCTATTGCCGAGCCGGGATCAGCGTCATTCCGACGCTGAGGCCCGGCACGGGCAGAAGAACGGATCTCCCCCCCGCGATCGCATCGCGGGGGGGAGATCCGTCCCACTAGACACCAGGGACACGGAGAGCACTGCATCTAAGTGCAGCTGTCAGGTTTGACAGCTGCACTTAGAGGCTTAATTAGCCGGCGCGGCAACGGGACCCGCGCCGGCTAATAGAGGCACTGCCCGGCTGCACGTGTCAGCCGGGATCAGCGCCGTTCAGAGCGGGGTCCCGGCGGGACCCCGCTCTGAACACCCCGAGCGGCACCATGACGTATCAGATACGTCATGGGTCGCTAAGGGGTTAATCCCATTGAGAACTTGTGGTCAATCATCATGAGACGGGTGGACAAACAAAAACCAACAAATTCTGACAAAATGCAAGCATTGATTGTGCAAGAATGGACGGCTATCAGTCAGGATTTGGTTCAGAAGTTGATTGAGAGCAGCCAGGGAGAATTGCAGAGGTCCTGAAGAAGAAGGGTCAACACTGCAAATATTGAATGTGCTGTGGAGAAGATGACGACCGGCACTAGCTGATATTGGGAACACTAGATCAGGACGTATGGGACAGGAGATTGCGGCTGTAAGCGATAGTGTCCTTACCACTGAGTTGCGGTGCAGAGGCAAAGCAGAGGAGAGCAAATGTCAATGTAAAGAAATAGAGTCTCGCACTCTCCAACTTCACAGATGCAGGTGGTTTATTGCAGACACATCGGAGCTGGTGCAGCGGGGAGAGGGAAGGTGGAGGGGCAGGTGCGTTCACAGGGGAGCAACAATGTTTCACGCCTGCTACGGCGCTTCGTCGGGCTCGGAACAGCGTGTACGTGAGGGGGAGGTGCATATATACAAGTGAACAATAAAGATACAAAGGTATCAATAAAGTTACAATAAGTTACAATGCAGGTAAACAGGTGGCAAAACATCAAAGGAGAGTATTAAGGTTGTTTCTCTCATTGAGGCCACAAGGTCCTGTAGCGTCTAGACGCATAATCCATAGAGTCTCGCGTTTGAGAAGGAGTTTAAGCCTATCTGCGCCTGTGGTAGGGGGTTAACCCTTTCTAGGCCGATAAAGCGGAGCAGCTTAGTGTCACCTGAGTGTGCAGACCGTACGTGTTCTATTAGCTGTGGAACACCCTTGCCCGTGCGCACAGAGTACAAATGCTCTTTAAACCTTGTCCAGAGGGGACGTTTGGTTTTACCTACATAATACCTGTGGCACGGGCAAAGGATGGCATAAATCACGTGGGTGGTCCTGCACGTAATAAAATCGCGAATGAAGCAATCCTTACCTCCTAAATTGATGAAGGCGAGACACAGCATTTGGGGACAATATTGGCAAGTGCCACACCGCTTATTACCTTCCGGTAGACAGCGGTCGAGCCAGATCCCTGGTCTAGTGGCCTGACCTTCTGTTAGAGCATCTGCTATAGTCTTGCCCCTATCTAGTAGACGTGATTTTAATGCAGCAGCTTGGTGCTGAAAGCCCTTCTCGGTGTTATTAATACGTTTTAAACGCAACATCTGACTGAAAGGTATGGAATTTTTCACCTGAGATGGATGGAAGCTATTAAAGTGAAGGAGCGAATTAGCGGCTGTTTTTTTACGGAACACTGAAGTGTGAAGGCCCTGTGCTGAGGCTTCTACCATAACGTCTAAAAACTCAAGAGTGGCACCACCAAAACATGAAGTGAAAAACATGTTACACGTATTGTTCTCATTCAAAAAGGAGACAAACTCATTAAATTTGACTGCTGTGTTTTTCCATATCACGAAAATATCGTCAACATAACAATGAAACGAAACGATATCAGTGATAAAAGGATTACATGGTGCAAAAATGAAATCCAACTCAAATTGTGCCAGGAAGAGATTGGCATACGTGCAGGAGACCGGCGTGCCCATAGCAGTGCCGGTCTCCTGCCGATACCAATCTCCCCTGTAGGTGAAACAGTTGTTGCCAAGTACAAATAATAAAGAGTCCCGAACAAAATGTCTGAAAACAGGTGGCTTACCCAGGCGACTGAGGATACGATCGACAGCCTCCACACCCGCATCATGAGGGATGCGGGTGTAGAGGCTCTCGACGTCCACGGAGGCCAGGGAATAACCGGGGAGCCAATGGGTGTTATCCAGAACCTGCAAGAAATCATTAGTGTCCTTGAGATATGACACGAAACATGATAGGATAGGGCGCAAGGCCCAATCTAGATATTGAGACAAACCCTCTGTCACTGAACCGACCGCCGAGACGATAGGACGGCCCGGCGGCTGGCTCAGGGATTTGTGGATTTTGAGGAGCAGATACCATTTAGGTATCCGGGGGGACTCAGGGATGAGTCGCTCAGCCGTCTTAGAGTCAATGGCACCAGTACGCACATGCGTGTGCAAAAGTGATCGTAGTTGCTCCTTAATCCTAGAGGTTGGGTCTTTGTCTAATCTAGTGTACGTAGTGGTATCTTGCAGCTGGCGCATGGCCTCTGAATGGTAGCAATCTTGTGTCAGGATTACTGCAGCGCCGCCCTTATCGGCTCGGCGTACTAATAAGTCAGGTCTGAATTTGAGCCAAGACATCGCCCGACGTTCCCGGTCTGTGAGGTTAGACGCAGGAGATGGATAAGCAAGAGCTTTCACATCGCGTAGGACTGCTTTGTGGAACAAATCCAGAGGACTGCCCGGAGTCACCTGGGGAGCGAACGTAGAAGGATTCCCACCCATGAAGGGACCTTCAGTGGATACTGTGGCATGGAGAGTCGGGTCTACGGTGTCCTCTGTCAGAGTCGCCAGGTCCAGCAAGCAATTCTGTTCCTGAGTGTTGAAAGACGTTGGAGGAAAAAAACCCAGAGGCCCGATATGATAGTGGACTTCCGATGAGGTATTGACATCGGTCGCTTTCTTCTGAGTGGAGAAGAATTTATGAAGATTAATCTTCCGTAGAGCCTTATAGAGGTCGCTCTCAAAACAGGTCAGTGAAAATTTTTCGTTTAAGCCAAAATTAAGTCCTTTAATTAGAAGGGATTCGCAGCCCTCTGGAAGGGGTACATTAGCGATATTGACCACCGCTGGGGGGTCTATTGTTTGCGCCATGACACCTGCTTCCGTTTGAATGGTCCCCTGTATTGGCCGTTTCCTCTTCTTACCCCCCCTGCGGGTTGGGCGCCTAAAGGGGGCACTAGACGACTGGCTGGATTCGGAGTCGGTTGTCCAGAAGTCTGGTGTTTTACGTATAGATCTTGGTTTTTTCTTGCCCTTGAGGTCCCAGTCAAAAATTAAACCCTGGTCATAATCGGTTTTGTCGCGGACAAATTTTTCCCTCTTACGCTCCTTGATGTCGACTTGGAGGGTAATGAGACGTTTGTCCAATTTGTTCAGGAACAGTGCAGACTGCGCATCGGGGAGCCGAGTGCGATATTCAAGCTTACTCTTTAGCAACTCAGTGGTAATACGTTCGTACTCCATCTGGCTTTTATTTAGCACAATTTTGGTCAGGTTGAGTGCATGTTGGTGGTGCGCCTCTTGCCATTCTTTGAGGAATAGATCGTCATCTTGATATTGTGAGGGTGATTTGTATGTACGTAGCCCTCTAGGGACTCTGTTGCTGTCCACGTAGGACTGTAAAGAATTAACAGTCCAAAATAACTTAATCTCCTTCTCAGCTAGCGTGCTGATGCAATTCCCAAGAGACTTAAGACCTATAACCTGCACCTCCTCTTTGCTGTTACAAGAAGTGAAAAACGTGCCTGTGCTTAATGCTTCATCAGGTGCGTTAGCTCCTATGTCCATATTATAGTCCAGGTGTCCATCATGCTGTGCCTGGGTCGACTGAGGAAGAGACATAGTAAATGTGGTGTGGAGAAGATGACGACCGGCACTAGCTGATGTTGGGAACACTAGATCAGGACGTATGGGACAGGAGATTGCGGCTGTAAGCGATAGTGTCCTTACCACTGAGTTGCGGTGCAGAGGCAAAGCAGAGGAGAGCAAATGTCAATGTAAAGAAATAGAGTCTCGCACTCACCAACTTCACAGATGCAGGTGGTTTATTGCAGACACATCGGAGCTGGTGCAGCAGGGAGAGGGAAGGTGGAGAGGCAGGTGCATTCACAGGGGAGCAACAATGTTTCACGCCTGCTACGGCGCTTCGTTAGGCTCGGAACAGCGTGTACGTGAGGGGGAGGTGCATATATACAAGTGAACAATAAAGTTACAAAGGTATGAATAAAGTTACAATAAGTTACAATGCAGGTAAACAGGTGGCAAAACATCAAAGGAGAGTATTAAGCCGCTAATTCGCTCCTTCACTTTAATAGCTCCCATCCATCTCAGGTGAAAAATTCCATACCTTTCAGTCAGATGTTGCGTTTAAAACGTATTAATAACACCGAGAAGGGCTTTCAGCACCAAGCTGCCGCATTAAAATCACGTCTACTAGACAGGGGTTACCCCAGACCTTTAGTGGAGGAAGCCCTCATTAAAGCCAACGCCCGCCATAGATCTTCCCTCACCCGTTCCAGACCCAGTAGCCACCCCAAAAAAACTTTCAGTGCAGATACAAAAAGATTTACATTCGCATTACAAAATAGTAATCTCAACGATACAGTGACGAAGATCATCAAAAACCACTGGTTTCTATTGCAACAGGATAGCGACCTGAAAGCGGTGGCAGATCGTAAGCCACTGGTTACTTTCAGGAAAAGCAAGACTATAGCAGATGCTCTAACAGAAGGTCAGGCCACTAGACCAGGGAACTGGCTCGACCGCTGTCTACCGGAAGGTAATAAGCGGTGTGGCACTTGCCAATATTGTCCCCAAATGCTGTGTCTCGCCTTCATCAATTTAGGGGGTAAGGATTGCTTCATTCGCGATTTTATTACGTGCAGGACCACCCACGTGATTTATGCCATCCTTTGCCCGTGCCACAGGTACTATGTAGGTAAAATCAAACGTCCCCTCTGGACAAGGTTTAAAGAGCATTTGTACTCTGTGCGCACGGGCAAGGGTGTTCCACGGCTAATAGAACACGTACGGTCTGCACACTCAGGTGACACTAAGCTGCTCAGCTTTATCGGCCTAGAAAGGGTTAACCCCCTACCACAGGCGCAGATAGGCTTAAACTCCTTCTCAAACGCGAGACTCTATAGATTATGCGTCTAGACGCTACAGGACCTTGTGGCCTCAATGAGAGAAACAACCTTAATACTCTCCTTTGATGTTTTGCCACCTGTTTACCTGCATTGTAACTTATTGTAACTTTATTGTTCACTTGTATATATGTACCTCCTTCTCACGTACATGCTGTTCCGAGCCCGATGAAGTGAAACATTGTTGCTCCCCTGTGAACGCACCTGCCTCTCCACCTTCCCTCTCCCCGCTGCACCAGCTCCGATGTGTCTGCAATAAACCACCTGCATCTGTGAAGTTGGTGAGTGTGAGACTCTATTTCTTTACATTGACACTGCAAATATTGACTTGCTGCAGTAACTCATTCTAACTGTCAGTATAAGCTTTTGTTACTCAGAATATGATTGCAATTATTTTTCTGTATGTGATAAAAACATCTGACAAACAAACATTAAAACCAGAGGGCAGCAGATCATGTGAAAATATAATATTTGTGTTATTCTCAAAACTTTTGGCCATGACTGTACGTTAAAGCATCACCGAGGTATAAGCGCATAAAGTGAGACAGGTTGGATTTTGAAAAATGAGCCTGCTCATTAAGGCCCAAATAGGCTTGGTCACTGAGGGGTTGAAGCATAATCAGGTGGGGAATACTCCTGTGGTCTCATCTTGGGTAGATATAAGAGCGGTGGAATAAACGCAGAGTCATCTCCATATATCGTGACGCAAGCAATGTTTTGACAGAATATTCTAGCATAGTGAGGAGATCAGGCACTGCTAAATCTGGGTAATCTTGGAGCCATTGAGGCAGTCGTGTTGTTTGAGTTGTATAGTCTAATGAGGAGTGGAGGTAACTATACATATGGAATATTTGTTGTTTGGCGACTGTGGGTCGTCTCAGAACCATGTGGAACGTAATGTCCCATTCTTCCGGTGGTAGGTCTTTCAGATATTTGCGGAGGAAACTCACAGTTTGCAAGTAAGCAAATTGGGGGAAAGTGATTTCGGGATTTCCGTGCAATTCTTGTAACGTTAGAGGCGAAGCTGTAGTGTCAAGCAAATAATAAATGGAGGCGAGTCCCTGTTGGTGCCATGTCTTGAATAGCGGGTGAGGATGGCCATCTTGATAGTTGCCTGTCAATGTGAAGAATAACGAACGGGTTGGATGCAATCATAGCGATGTTCTGATTTTGTACCAGGATCTCCAGGTGGAGGCTAACAGTGCTTTACCTTTGATCCAGGGGGGCAAGTCCATGTAGGCGGTGTGCAATAGGTTAGGTAGGGAATATGGGAGCACCATATGGCTGTCCACCTATGTGTCGGTATGGACCGCTGTGCTTTGAATCCAGTCTCATATTATACGAAATTGAGAGGCTACTTCCAGCGCACGTATGTTCGGGAAATTCAGGCAGCCATGCAGTTTAGTTTGTTGTAGGATATTTTTGATTTTTTAGAACCCCAAATAAAAGTCTTGTATAGAAAATTTACTCTTTTTTTGTCATGAGGCCTGAGATGTATTGGTAAGGATGAGAAGAGATACAACAGTTTCGGTACTTCCACCATTTTCAGCAAATTGGCTCTACCCATAAAGGTGATGGGAAACTTTTTCCAAACAATAAGCAAGGTCTCTAAGTTATTAATGTAAGAGTTCATATTAGTAGAGTAGTAGTAGTAGAGCTTAGCTGGGGATTTGGGTATGGTCACTCCAAGGTAGGAAACGGAGGCAGAGTTCCAGTGAACTGGTATGTTGGTAGTCCACAGAGGACGGCTTGAGCCTTTAAGTAAGAGAGCCTCGCACTCGTCCATGTTCAGAGTATAACCTACCATACTCCCTACTTTCTGAAGGTCTGTCAGTACTGCGGGAAGGCATTGTCTGGGGTCTTGTAGAGTCAGCAGTATATCGTCAGCCAATGCCATAACTTTTATTTCTTGTCAGCCTACATGGACACCTGGGTAAAGGGATAAGCAGTGGCGTAGCTACCAGGCTCGCTGCAACCCTGCCCGCTATGAGGGGGGCCCGCGAGGCCCCCCTCACCACTGCACTCTTTTGTGACAGCTCTTACTGACCCCCGGCTGATGCGCGGCTACTGGGGGTGTCCCGTCCTATGGCTGGCAGCGCGCGCATCCGAGAGCTCCCCGTGCACCTGTGGCTCTGACTTCCAGCTCTCTGATGGGCGCTGCCGGGGATAATAATAATAATAATAATAATAATAATTGTTTATTTGTATAGCACACACAGATTCCGCAGCGCTTCAACTATCTGTATGTTTTTGGGTGTGGGGGAGAGGGGGCCATCTATAAGGGAGGGGGGAAGAGGGGACCATCTATAAGGTGGGGGGAGAGGGGGACCATCTATGAGGGAGATGGAGAGGGGGTCCATCTATAAGGGAGGAGGGAAAGGGGGCCATCTATAAGGGAGGGGGGAGAGGGGGCCATCTATAAGGGAGGGGGGAGAGGGGGCCATCTATAAGGGAGGGGGGAGAGGGGGCCATCTATAAGGGGGCGAGGGGTGCCATCTATAAGGTGGAAGGAGAGGGGGGCCGTCTATAAAGTGGGAGGAGAGGGGGGCCATCGATAAGGGAGGGGGGAGAGGGGGCCATCGATAAGGGAAGGGGGAGAGGGGGCCCATCGATAAAGGAGGGGGGAGAGGGGGCGCATCTATGAGGGGGTATAAGTAAGGGGGGAGAGGGGGGTCATCTATAAGGGGACTACATAGGGGGAGAGGGGGCCTATAAGGAGGCTACATAGAGGGGGGCATATACTATAAGGGGGATCACATAGTGTCAGCCTACCCACTAAATGAGGGCATAAAGGGGCCAATACAGATGTGCAGTTTGTAGATAAGGATGGTGCCAGAGTGAGGAGCCTAAAATGTCTGGAAGATTCTGTGGATTTGTGGCTCGGAGAAGTTCTCATAACGGCTTAGGGCAGATGGAGAAGAAAATGAAAACCACTCTGATCAGAGAAGATGTCCCCTGTAAGTCACTTGATATAACTGCACTGTAATGTATATGGTGTACAGAACCTGTGTGGAGCTGGGGCTACCTCTATATGACTGGATGAGGTGATCTTTGTACAGTGGATTTTTCAGTAGCATTTGTGGTGTTAGTATGTGGTGGTATTATTCAGTAGCACCAGTGGTGTTAGTCAGTATGTGGTGGTAATATTTGTTACTTTTATCTGGTACTGTGTTTTATAGGTCTCAGTATACTGGATTTGGTCAGTAACAATATGGTGGTAATGGTAGTGGTTGTGGTGTGGCGGTAATATTTTCTTCCTATATACTGGTAATATTGGTCTCAGTGTACAGGATTTGGTCAGTAACAGTATGGTGGTAACATGTATGGTGATAATATTTCCTCTTCCTATATGCTGGTGTTATTGGTAATATCTGTCTACATATATATATATATATATATATATATATATATATATATATATGCATACCAGTAGCATCACTTAGTCGTGAAAGGAGGGAAGATAGTGGGCAGCCCAGTTGCACCCCTCGGAAAAGGTCAATCTGCGGGGTGTTCTTTCTGTTAATCGTCCGGATTGTAGTGGCCTTGTCATTAAGTGTCCGTATGAGGGATAGAAAAGTCTGCCTATAGTTACGTCTGATAAGTGTTGTGTATAGAAAGGCCCACTCGACTTTGTCGAAGGCCTTTTCGGCGTCTAGACTTAAAAGCATGGTCGGCTGTTGGTTTTTGTGTAATGCCTGGACTGTGACTGCTATGGCCTTTCTGATATTTGTCGTGGAGTGTCAGTTAGCTAAGAAACCTTGTTGGGATGGGGAAAAGATGGAAGGCAGTATTAATTGAAGTCTAGTGGCCAAGAGTTTTGTGTAAAGTTTGTAGTCTTGGTTCAGTAGTGCTGTGGGGAGGTAGGACTGGGGTAGTGTTACCTCTTTGTTAGGTTTAGGTAGTAAAATGGTTCTCGAGTCTGTAAAGTCTGTCACTGTCACATTTTGTTTATATATGGTGGTAATCATATGTATAAAAGAGGCCTGCACAGTGAAGAGAGAGGATGTTGTAAGGTTGTAGTTGATTCAGAAAAAAAGTGTCATGGACTCTAGAACGGTAGGTGTATTCCCTTTTCAATGGGTGGTGTAATCTCCACGGATCACAAAGATCCAGTTGAGTAAGGGTTGTCAGTAGGGATGGGGAGGGAGGTGTCTGTGAGATTGTGTGATGCAGTCTAGTTGGAAAGATTGATTACCTGCCACTATGAAAGTATGGAGGGGTCTGGCCAGTAAGTACTGTAAAAGTGCTGAATAGAAGTCCTGATTGGGTGTCGTGGGGCGCAAATATTAAGTAATGTATAGGCGTGACCTGCAATGTGTACGTCCAGGCAGAGGTAGCTGCCACTAGGATCCTCATAACTAGAGTCTATGGTATAGGGTACTGATTTGCTGAACAGGATAGCCACTCCTCTACGCTTGGAGGTATATGATACAAACACACAACTATCCAGCCATGGAGCCCTAAGGGGAGGAGGAGAGGTGGCTGCCAGTAAGACCCAGGAGTGGCTCTACAGAGGCACAAGGACTAGTAAGTCGGTCTTGGATGTGCAGGGGACATCCGGGTCCGAACCGGCAGGACGCGGGGGCGGCAGTGAGCTGACAGTCCGGGATAGCAGGAAAGTGAGTTGTGCGCAGTGGGCCAGGCTGGGAGGCTGGGGGGGCTGGTTATGGAGGGGGCTGGGAGGTTACCAGTGGCAGCGGCTGTGCGGCCGGTGTGTACGGTGGCTGGGGGTCAGATGTATAAGGTTACCGGCGGCGGGTGTGTGGAGAGACTGGGGGCCACATGTGTAAAGTTACCGGCGGCGGCTGTGCGGCTGGTGCGTGGGGTGGCTGGGAAGTTACCAACGGCCGCGGGTGTAGGGTCGATGGTGGGGGGCTGTCGGCTGAGGGGGGGGCTTGGTTTTGGGGATCTCTCTGGTACTACTCCTCCCATCATCTGCTTATACTATAAGCAGATGATGGGAGGAGTAGTAGTGTCTATCTGTCCCAGTGCAGCAAGCAGGAAGAAAGGCAGGAGGTAGTTAGATGCACCTATCACTTTCCTTCCCTGCTTGGTGCCTTCCATTTGGGGAGCAACTATCCTTACTCCCCAAATTATCATATACACATAGTGTACCAATAAAGTGTAGGTTACATTACATTATACATTACATCTCCCATAGACTTCAATAAAGTCCATAGGATTCTACATATACAGCGCCCCCTGGTTCATGACGTCATCGTTTTTGATAGAAATTGAAGTCTCCCAGATCTACTAAATTAAGGCAAATAGCAGTATATGTGCATTTCCCATAATTAATGTACATTAGGAATTTGTCTAACTTTACATAAGTAAAAACATATTAAAAATTAATTTTGGCCGAACTTCTCCTTTAAGTTCCCACACCCTGCCAGACTTTTTTTTATTACATGGGACTTCTCTTTTAATAATTCAGCCGTAACAGCATCATGTGGCAGAGAGTTCCATAGTCTCACTGCTCTTACAGTAAAGAATCCGCTTCTCTGCTGGTGGTGAAACCTTCTTTCCACTAGATGTAGAGGAGGCCTTGTTGTCATGGTTGCAGACCTAGGAGTAAGCAGATCACTACAAGGATCTCTGTACTGTCCATTCATATATTTGTCCATTGTGATTAGATCGCCCCTTAGACGTCTTTTTTCTATACTAAATAGCCCCAAGCTTGATAATAAGGAGCAATATTCTGTAAATGTGTCTTTTCTTACTTACATCTAAACTGCACACGTCCTGAGGTGCATGATGGGGGATAAGCAGCTGTTTAAAACAAGGGGATTAGGAGGCTGGACAGGCTGTGTAGTCTTATGGCCCCTGTACACTTCGGCCATCAGTCTAGCGTGTATGACAACCACAGACAGATGATGTTGGTGATGATAGGGTTTGGCCGTGATGTAAAACAACGGTTGACACCTTTGTTCAGAAAGAGATAAGCCACAGCACAACCACAGCCGAGCGCTCTCGCTGCAGCTTACCCCCTCCCAATTAACAACACAGGAGCACTCAGCCCTGCATATGGGGAGGACGGGTGGGAGATATAACTGATGGCCAAACAATTGATCATCCATCAGTTACAGGATGTTTATGGCTGTCTTTATCAAGGCCCCCTGGCTTGGAAGCTTTGGTCACCCTCTCAGACTGGGGCTCTAGATGCTGGGACATAAGGGCGCCCTCTATCTGCCGGACTTCAGTTTTCCCACAGTGAGGTCACAGCACTCACCCAATAACTCCAAGAAAAGAGATGGGAACACTTTAATTACTATATGAACCCATAAAGGTGTAATCCTAGGATTAGTGACCCAGTAATAACCTTATACACCTCCGCACAGCCCTGGGAGCTTCTGCTGGGACTCTTCACATACAGGCCCCTCTGCCCACCACAGGCACAGCCAAGAACTCCCTATGAAAGCTTAAAGTGCACCACAGCCCGGCGCCGGATCAGCGGCGAGTTCCTCTGTTAATCCGTAAGTTTGGGTCTCCATGGATAGGAATATACAATGAGACCATGGATGGATCCAATAGAGGTCACGCATATTACGGTCTCATGGTGTGTTCATATCCATGGAGACCCCAACTTTTGAATTAACAGAGGAACTCACTGCTGATCCGGCACCGGGCTGTCGTGACTGGTACCACTTTAAAATATCCATTTTAATGCCTAGGCTCCTTCCCAAGCAGCAGGGGCACTTTGTAGCCTATGGCCTCTCTGAGTATCCTGACTTATTAACCATTGTTGATGGCCCCAAAAACAGGGACGTACCGAAAGGCTTGTGGCCCTGGTACTAAATTTTAGATTTTGCCCAATACCCCTCCCACAATGAGAAGCCGCCAGATGAAAAATAAACATTTCTATCCAGAGGCTTACAGGGGACGTTTTCTCTGAGTCGTTCACTTTTGCTTTGTTCTCCATCCAGCCCGGACTGCCATGAAGACTTCTCCCATTCACGGGCCAGAAGCCCAAATCCCATCCAGTAGGACCTTCCACTAATTTAAAATGTAGCTTTTAATGGCTTTCAACTAAAAGGTGCTTTATGTAACTGTTGTGCTCATTAAAACCACACTGCTCTCATAGCCATCTAGAGTAGATTCTTATCATATTCGTATAGTCTTAGTAGCTGCAGTCTACTGACTAACTGAAGGTGTATACATATACTATCTGACTGGGCTATCAGTTAAATGATATTTAAAAATCAAGCCGCATAGCCCCTCGACTAGTTTCACCCATACATGGGCTTCATCAGGAGGAGGGCTTATGTGAAGGCCGCGCCGCCTCAGGGGTCTCATTTATAGTACTCCCTCCCCATTGACCTCATGAGGATGCGACATCCTCCATCCAAAAAAATAGCTATGATGGAATCATACAGTCATAATGGCTGTCAGTAACCAGTCATGTAGTGCCACGTCAGTAGCCGATTTTGGCGCCATTTTACAACAAACTCCACCCCTCTTGACGCTCGGTGATGCTGTCAGTGTCCTGGGGCCAATCATGAACTTACCCCTTCTCACTCCACTTATAGAGTGGCATTATCTTCCTGTAAACCCGATCGCTTCCGGGTACAGCTTCTTCCTGGTCACATGATAGTCACGTGGTCTCTGTCGGGTATGGCAAAAGGCAGTCGGACGAGACACGGAAAGTGAGCCCTTGCCACAAGACAGCGCTAGGCAGCTGCGGACAACCATGAGGACGGTCCCTACTGGTAAGGTATGACACAAAACAGAGACAGACAAACAAACACAATAAGGTGGGATAAACAGTCTAGGTCAGGGGTCTCAAACTCAATTTACCCGGGGGCCGCTGGAGGTAGAGTCTGGGTAAGGTTGGGCCGCATCAGGGTTTCCACAAAAAAAACTCTTACAAAAAACATTCTCATCAAATGGTTTCTCTCCCCTCTGCTTTTCTCCGCTGTTTCTCTCCCCCATCCCCATGTTTCTCCCCCCCTGCTTCTCCCCCATCCCCATGTTTCTCTCCCCCCTGCTTCTCTCCCTTGTTTCTCCCCCATCCCCATGTTTCTCTCCCCTGTTTCTCCCCCACCCCCATGTTTCTCTCCCCCCTGCTTCTCTCCCCTGTTTCTCCCCCATCCCCATGTTTCTCTCCCCCATCCCCATGTTTCTCTCCCCCCTGCTTCTCTCCCGTTTCTACCCCATCCCCATGTTTCTCTCCCCCATGCTTCTCCCCCCCCCCCCCGTTTCTCCCCCATCCCCATGCTTCTCTCCCCCATGCTTTTCTCCCGTTTCTCTCCCCCATCCCCGTGTTTCTCTCCCCCCTTTCCTCCTCACCTCCTCCGAGATAGTCGCTCCTGCTGTCCGCCTCACCTACTGGCCGCCCGTAGGGTCCAGACGTGCTGCTCCAATCAGCGGAGACCGGGAGCGTGGCGCGCTGCGGCGGGCCGTAGCGCACGCGTTGATAGGATGCGTGCATCACAGCCCGCCGCAGCGCACCACGCTCCCAGTCTCCGCTGATTGGATAGGAGGAGCACGTCCGGGCACTACAGGCGGCCAGTAGGTGAGGCGGACAGCAGCTGCGGGCAGCAGCGGGGCGATCTGCGAGCCAGATGCGGCCAGCAAAAGAGCTGCATCTGGCTCGCAAGAGCGGGGCAGACAACATGCGGACTCCAGGGACAGTGCACACCACAGCAGCACATCACTCAGGGGCCTGCTGGGCCCCGAAAGTGACGTGCTGCCGTGTGCTGCAAACTAAACTGCCCACATTATAATCCGCCACTGTCAGTGACACAGGGCCGCACTTAGAGTAAAGTTATCATTGAGATGGGGGCCACAAACTAGTGTCCCGAGGGCCGCAGTTGGCCTCCGGGCCGCGAGTTTGAGACCCCTGGTCTAGGTCATTAATGGCCGGCAGCTAGGGTACAAAAAAACGTAGGCAGTCTGGTAGTCAAGGTCAAGCGAAAAAGGGCAGGGCAGGTCTCAAAGCAGAGCAAACGAGCAAAAAGATCAGGAGAACTACAAGTAACAGCAAGAACATGCTTAGCCAAACAGGAACACTAATAGCCAGCAACTACTGCTGGCCACAGAGACTATTTATCAGGAATGAGGAGCACAGTGCAGATCCGCATTGGACTGGCGCTCAGATTAACAAAGAACCCATATGTGCAAGTAAACCCTGACTGGCAGAGACAGCTGTCAGTCAAGGGAAACACAATACTGCAGGCATCCTGACTAGCAGAGCAGACCTGTGGATCTCCCTGTAGTAGAGACACCACAATACCCAACTGTCTCCTCTTGAGACTGTATTTGATTGACCCGGCACATCAGCTGGTCCCTTGTAATCACCAGGGAGTGCCCTCTGTAAGGGTGGGTTCACACTACGGAATCCGTGCAGATAAATTCTGGCAGATTCCGTCGCTAGTACACGCTCACGGCCGCGCACCTCTCCACCCCTGGCATAGACACCATTCTCTGCATGGGCGGATTTCGCATTCCGCTGAAAGAATTAACATGTCAATTCTTTCGGCGGATAGCGGAATCAGCCCGCCCATAGAATGGTGTCTATGGAGCCGGCGGATATCCGCCAGAATTTATTCATGGTGTGTTTATTTTTTAAGCCAAAGCCAGGAACAGACTATGAACAGAGAACAGGAAACTAAAGAAAACGGACAAGGCACTACCTCATAAATGATATAATCAATAGAACAGCACACTAAATAATTCTAGGGTGCTCAACCCGAATTAGCATGAAAAGCACAACTCAAACCCACAAACAAAAGCATGCCAAATATATCGGTGGCACATCCAATAATAAATGTAAAAAGGTGAATCGAAGAAAGTATAGCAAAATAGATTTTATTGGTACCAAAAAAGCAAGTGGGACAAACAAATTAAAAACACTTAAAATACACAAATAAATCCAACAAAGTGCCGTGTATGATAAACACGGTACAAGGACAAGCCGACATAAGAGTATAAGGGATCCTCACTGGTGTAAGTAATGAGCAATGAAATAGACACAAGTACAGGAATGAAGCTACAGGGTAAATGGAAAGGCCAGAGGCCCAAAACAAGGTATATGTCACCAGAAAAGAGGATCCGTGTCGGCGTCCACAGAACCCCACGCGTTCCGTCCCCTCTCGGGACTTTCTCAAGGGTACTCACAGTCACATCAGATATCATATATATACCCCACTTGTAATTAAGTAAATGATAAACACAAGAAGTAAATAATAAACATACTTAGCCAAACCAAATGAGTGATCCCGATCCGCACTCCCACACATGGCCGCGGCGTCCAAATAACCCGACTGCGCATGCGCTAGTAACAACTCTCCGGACCTTCCGTCCACGTGACCTTCAATGTCCATTTCAATCAACTTTATCAACACTGGGACAAGAAGGATACGGGATTGTGAGAGTGGGAAAGCCGCGCACGCGCAAATGCTCAAATACGGTCCCTCCTGTCCGCAACAGCTATAACAAGTTTATCAGACAAATTTGGCAGCAATAGGCAAAAAAACAACAGTACTTATAAATATGCGGAGGAAGTATAAGTGCAAAAATTTAGTTAAATAAGTTACTTGTCCATGTGCTCATAAAGAAAAATGTATATGTATATATATGTACATTAAATTGGCAATATCTATAACAAATTTCTCCGACAAATTTGGCAGCAACAGGCAAAAAATAACAATACTTATAAATATACAGAACTATATACAGTGCAAAGATTTGATTAGATAAGTTGTTTGTCCATGTGCTCATAAAGAAAAAATATATGTATATATATGTACATTAAATCGGCAATAACTTGTATCTCTATTATTTTTTATATATATTTTATAAGTTTTTTATGTTTTTTATGTTTATTTATTTTTTATTTTTTACTTTTTATATATATATATTATTTTTGTTATTATTTTTTATTTTTTTTTATTTTTTATATTTTATTTTTTATTATTATTTTGTGTTTTTTATATATATATTTCTGTGAGTTATCATACATGAAATTATACCCATGTGCCAATGTGCATGCGTGCATCTACCCACATATACACGTGTACACAAGTGAACAATCAAAACCAAACACAAAAACAGGCCAATTAAAATGTTATACACAATAGTGGACCATAAAATCGAAAAAAGAGTCCTGCTGCCACTAATTGCCGGCTGCCACTAGCAGCCTGAAATGTCTGTCGGTAAACACAATACAGTGATAGCTTACCTAAAACCATAATACTAAATTTGAAAACCAAAAAATGAATGAAGCTAATATGGGGACCAAATCTAACATGCATAACAAATCCAAAAGCCAATTGAGCACAAATGCTGCTGACCACTGTCTGGGAGTGCGGATTAGTGCCGGCAAAAACCAGCTAAAAGGTATTTTTTATATAGAAAAACACAAAAACACAAGAAATGGAAAATCAAAAAAAGGAAGAAATGAATTGGTAAGGCAAATGGAAGGTACCAACGAACAAATAATAGAAAGGTGTGCAAGTTATAGTAACCGTAATCGTAATAACAGTCATGGTCAATAATATATTCACAGACCTGTACATAGGGAGGCCAGGGATGTCGCCCCCAAGTAAAACAAAGGAGCGCCAAACAATAGAAAACAAGGGAGTTCATACATGATCTCAGTTAGAGTTCAAATGTCGTCTCCTATAATTGAAAAAGAGATCTAAAGGGGACATAAATGTACCCACCAGGACGTCCTTGATGTAAAAAAGAGGAGAGAATCCCAACCGGGAATATGGGAGCGTAAAAAGTCCAGGACATGGTTAATTCCTCTCGCAAATAAGGCACCAAATAGCAATCTGCTCCCAGATCCAGTAAAGAGTTCAAAACTAGTGTAGGTTGAAATAATGACAAAGTCGGGGTACAAATGTTCCACAGGCATCAGAGTTCGGTTGTATAGTAGAATCCACATCCAAACTTGGTAGCAACTAGCCGGACAAGAAGTGATACTAGAGATGAAATAGAGACAAAAATCGTGAATGCAAAATCATGAACCAAACGTGCAGCGTGAAGGTGTATAAGTAGTGAAAAAGCAGGAAAGCAAGCAGAAAAGGAAAGAAAAAAAGGGAGAAAGAAGAAATAAAGAAGGTGCTGCAAAGAAACCAAGAGAAAAAGGAAAAATGAAAACCCCCCCCCAAAAAAAGAAATAGGGTGAAAGATATAGTAGAAAATTGCTAATGAGTATGAGAACTGAGAATAAATGTGGGTGAATAGTATTGTATGCTGAGTGAAGTGAAGTGTAATAATGCTGAGGGTGAAATGTGAGTGAAGTGTGTTGTATGTTAGTGAAAGAAAACGAATGTGGTATATGTGAGAGAACCGGGGGGAGGGGCAATCACATACCAAGTAATAGGATGAAATTTGCAAGTGGAATGAAAACACGAAAAAGGACAAGAATTTAAATTAGAACTTGATGGTATTGATGTAGAAAGACACTCTAATGTGTTTAACGAGATGTAAATATGAATTCAGCTAATAATGGATACATGAAACTATTTATAGAACCCACTATAAAGTAATTCCTCATTCATGCCCAAAGGTTTCAAACTCTGTAACCTATAGATCCACCTGGACTCGCTTTGTAGTAATCTCTGGGTAATGTTGCCACCCCTCATCCCTAGATGTATCCTATCCAGTCCTACAACCCTCATGGACGTGTACTCACCTACATGGTGGTTCCAGAAATGTTCGGCCACTGATGTCGTGTCCGGTAAAGGTGCCGTAGCTCTGGAGGCCTTGCGAATAGTGGAGAGATGCTGTTGAACTCTCTTCCTCAATTCCTGGGATGTCTGGCCTACATATACCATAGGACAGGAGCAGATTAAGGCATAGACCACATTTCTTGTCCGGCAGTTCGTGTAGTTCCTAAGGGATATGTGTTGTCCATCCACGGGATTAATAAAATCCCCTGTTGAAGCCATGAGAGGGCACACATTGCAGCCCCCACAAGGAAAACTGCCTATCAAACGAGATCCACCACCTGTGCAGACAGTTGGGCGTACAAAATGACTTTTAGTGAGTAGGTCCTTAAGATTTTTTGCCCTTCTAGCTGTGAGCAGGGGTTTGGACGTTATGTGTGGAATCAGCCTTTGGTCAGTAAGAAGTATGTTCCAATTTTTCTGTAATAAGCCATAAACATCTTGCCATTGATTGTTGAACGGGGTAACAATTCTCACCTTGTTCTCAGTTCGACGTGTCTTAGGAATGAACAGCTGTTCTCTCTCCGTGCTTCTGGCTCTGCGAAACGCTCTAGAGATTACTCTCCGTGGGTAGCCCCGGTTTTCAAAGCGATGTGTCAAATCTCTGGCATGTTCCTGGAAATCAGTGCTTCGAGAGCAGTTTCTTTTGACACGGAGAAATTGACCCACCGGAATTCCATCCCGTAAGTGGCGTGGATGGAAGCTCTGATACTGTAGCAAGTTGTTTGTTGCTGTGGTCTTACGGTACAGGGACGTCTCGATCCTGTTGTTACATATCCTCAATTCCAAATCCAGGAAAAAGACTTTCTCCTGTGAGAGAGTGGATGTAAGACAGATGTTATAGTCATTGTTATTGAGTGTGGCTATAAACAAATCACACTCCTCTTTCGTGCCCGTCCAGAGGAGGAGAATATCATCGATATACCGAAACCAATTAAGTATCCGACACTGAAAATCGCTCATGGGGTACACGTGTGTCCTCTCCCAGTACCCCAAAAAGAGGTTGGCATAGGAGGGCGCACAACGTGCCCCCATGGCTGTGCCAGACACTTGCTTGTAAAAGGTGTTATCAAAAATGAAATAATTCTGATGTAGGATGAAATAGTCCAAAATAAAAGTGTGATGTTGTTCCTCCTGAGGGTTTTGGAAATTGAGGAAAGAAGCCACTGCACTCACCCCTTGTCGGTGGTCGATGATAGTATAGAGCGCTTCAACATCCAAAGTCACCAGCCATGTCCCCGTCGGTACCTCCAGTTCGTCCAGACGTTCCACCAGGTGCATTGAGTCCCTCACAAAGGAAGGAAGTCTTAAGACCTGTGGTTGTAAGAAGAAATCCACATAAGTACTGGCTTGTTCGCATAGTCCACCAATCCCTGATACTATTGGTCTACCCGGGGGATTTTGTAGCGACTTGTGGACTTTAGGCAACATATAAAATGTTGGTATCACAGGTTTCTCCACAGAGATAAATTTGTGTTCACTCTTAGAAATAATCCCTCTCTGCAAGGCCATATCCAGAAGGGCATCTAGTTTCTTCTTAAAGACCAAGGTGGGGTCCGATGGAAGTGGGCAATAGAAGCGTCTATTGCTCAATTGACGTTTGGCTTCTGTAACGTACATCTCAATGGGCCAGAGTACAATATTGCCCCCCTTGTCTGCCTCTTTGATCAACAACTCCTTATTCTGCTCAAGGGACCGTAGGGCCTGTCGTTCAGGGAGTGATAGGTTTTGTTGTTTATTCCTATCCAGTTTTAGTCGTTGAATATCCTGTACCATGGTCTCAAAAAAGATATATATACTGGGAAACATCTTGAAGGAGGGTGTGGCTTGTGATGGAGATCTGTGAGTAAATTGTTGCCTACCTGGGTCATGATCATTGTCATCCAAAAGGGACATCAGATCCCGTAGCACCTGTTGGTCTTCTGTTGATGCGGTGTCCATCAGGGAAGGATGATGATATAGCAATTTAAAAGCCAGTTGCCTGCAAAACATGTAGACGTCCTTGGTTAAGTCAAATTTGTTAAGTAATTGCATAGGGGCAAAAGACAGACCTCTTCCCAAAACTGACCGTTCAATATCAGTGAGATTGTAAGTAGAAAGGTTTATAATTTGTAGGTCAGATAAGTGGGAAGTTCCAGATGTGGGTTCTTGTATTAGCGGCGAGAGGGTCTCTTGGTCCGGTATTGGACCGGAGACCGGCCTCGGCTCTTGTATGGCCGTTTTTTTCGATTTACCTCTGCCTCTCCTTGTCTTGTGTCTATATCGCTTGTGTCCGTGGATAAAAAATCACTAGTGGTGGCATCAGTCATCTCACCTGGTTCACCCACACGGACAGTGCCATTTTGTCTTTTGCATCTATTCCCCTTATGTGTCCACTTAAAGATTTTTCCAGAGTCATAATCTTTTTTATCCCTCTGGAATTTAAGTTTTTTCTTCTGCATAACCTCCTTCTCATAGGTTTCAATAGAACCTTTTAATTTGGTTTGAAAGTCCCTCACTAATGTTCCGTCAAAAGACACTAATTTCTGTTCCCCCATACGGATATCTTGTTTAATCCGCTCTATTAGTTGTTCATCATGTTCAATCAGCATTTTAAGAATTATGTGGGAACTCATGAGGAGACCCTTTTCCCATTTGGACTTAAATTCTGCATCAACCTCCCATGAGGGGAAAATCTTAACCCTCAAACCACGTGGGATGATATCAAGTCTCGCATATTCCTGTAGACTTTTAAGGTTCCACCAAACCCTGGTGTAAGTTTTGTGTAAATCCATCAAGTCATCTGAACATGTCCTAAAATCTGCTGGCATTGTGCCAGTATCTGAGCCCCCAAATATATCGCCCACCTGGCTGCTCCAGGCGGCATCCCTGGCCTCCATGTCAAACGCCATAACATTATAGTGTGCTCAATTGTCCAAGAAAACACCACCCTAAAAAAGAGGGGGGTGAATAGGGACTAAGAAACTAAAGAAAACGGACAAGGCACTACCTCATAAATGATATAATCAATAGAACAGCACACTAAATAATTCTAGGGTGCTCAACCCGAATTAGCATGAAAAGCACAACTCAAACCCACAAACAAAAGCATGCCAAATATATCGGTGGCACATCCAATAATAAATGTAAAAAGGTGAATCGAAGAAAGTATAGCAAAATAGATTTTATTGGTACCAAAAAAGCAAGTGGGACAAACAAATTAAAAACACTTAAAATACACAAATAAATCCAACAAAGTGCCGTGTATGATAAACACGGTACAAGGACAAGCCGACATAAGAGTATAAGGGATCCTCACTGGTGTAAGTAATGAGCAATGAAATAGACACAAGTACAGGAATGAAGCTACAGGGTAAATGGAAAGGCCAGAGGCCCAAAACAAGGTATATGTCACCAGAAAAGAGGATCCGTGTCGGCATCCACAGAACCCCACGCGTTCCGTCCCCTCTCGGGACTTTCTCAAGGGTACTCACAGTCACCTATAAACAGAGAGCAGGTCATAAAGGAAAGACTGAGATTTCTCCTATTATCAAATCTATTCCTGGCTTTGGCTTAAAGTATCTGTCAGATAAATCTGTCTGTGTAAACGCACCATAACTCACAGCCAACATCCTCCTGTAATATCAGAGACAAATGTCATCCCAGCCATTCAAAGGGGTTTTCAAACATATCTGCTTTCTTCCATTATAGCGCCACTCTTGTCCTCAGTTGGCGGTGGGTATTGCAGCCCACTTCTATTGAAGATAATGAAGCAGAGTTGTGTCCCCACTGATCCTGAGGACAGATGTGATGTTTTATCTACAGAATACAAGAAACTCCCAGCGCAAGAGAGAAATGGGTTGTCAAGGTGTTTAAGGAAGTAAGGGTTCTGTAATCTCCTTTTCCTTTCTTTTTTCCTCCCTTCAGCTTCTCTCTTGAGGGGTAATAGGATTTTTGGGTTACTGATGAAGAGACGGTGTGACTTATGTAAAGGTTGAGGGCTTCTCATAAATCGAGGGTAAGTAGATAACAGGATATGTAGTGACTGATTTACCTTTATTCTTTATTATTTCCCCCCAGGAGTAAGGTGTGAGGGAGTGTAGGGGCTGAGAGGAGAGGAATTGCTCTTTTTTCTTTCTCTCGTCTCGTTTCTGTAAGTTTATGTTTAAGGTTGAAGTAGGTTGGCCCCTCTCCCCCTTGTGCCGTCTCCTTGCTCTTACCCCTTCTCTCTAAATAACATATTCATGATGTCCTTGAAACAGGCCACAGAGTGATTATATGTATATCAAACGATTGGTAAGGTTTCTATACTTTGGGAGAGGTGCCCTCGTATTCATGGACGGCGCTCCGGTCAGCAATTCACACACTAGGGGACTGCTTGTCAGGAAGTCGAGACAGTGCTGTCTGCTCTATAGTAGTGGCACTTCTTCCGTCTTGGCAAGTAAAGGAATCTGAAACATAAAGGAGAAGTCCAGCGTTTTCTAAAAGCCGGCAGCCTGCAGGGGGAGGGATGAAATCTATTTCAATACACACTTACCTCTCCCTGTGCCCGCAGTGAGCAACTGGAGCGGCCACGGGACCCCAGCCAGAAGTAATTTTCCCCAACTTGTGATGACGTCACAACGCAGGGGAAAACGCCTGTCTCGGCTGATGGACTGGCGGGGGGTCACGGGGCCGCGGCAATTTCGGGGGTGGAGCTTATCGTCGCGGGGGTGGATCTTACTGGGACATTCGGAGACTGCTGCCAACTGCTGAAGAAGACTCAGCAGGTAACCCCCAGCCCCTAGCATCAACCCCCCCTTCCCCATGGAGATCGCACTGCATCTGCCCCAGCAAGGAAGGGGGCACTTAACCCCCTTCCTTGCTGGTGCAGGTGCAGTGCCAGAACAGTCTGGTCCCCAGGGGGTTAAAGCATAACTGTCATATTTTTCTTTATTGCAGAAATCAGTAGTATAAGCGATTTTAAGAAACTCTGTAATAGGTTTTATCAGCCAAAAATGCCTCCTTCTGTACTCAAGAAGCAATCTCCCAGCCTCCCCCCCTGACTTCTTATCTGTGCATTATCAGGCAAACACGTCTTCATTACAGAGAAGCCAGTGAAGACGGGCTCTGCTCTCTCCATTGTAAGCCTATGAAGGGGGGAGGGGCTGAGGGAGATGAGGGAGCAGGAAGAGGTGACATGAAGGTCAGCTGTTTGTAGACTCTCTGGGCACCTAAAACGCTGGATTCTGGGCAGGGCCGGCTCCAGGTTTTGGTGGGCCCTTGGGCGACAGAGCCTCAGCGGGCCCCTTTGTATAGTAAATCATGTGGCATCACTTTTAGAGGGTCTCTATCTCTGCATTCTGTGTAGGTATACAACTGTGTATTATATACTTATTATCCTCCTGTATGTGTGTGTGTATATATCTCCCCATTCTGTGTAGGTATACAGCAGTGTATTATATACTTATTATCCCCCTGTATGAGTGTGTATATATATCTCCATTCTGTGTAGGTATACAGCAGTGTATTATATACTTATTATCCCCCTGTATGAGTGTGTATATATATCTCCATTATGTGTAGGTATACAGCAGTGTATTATATACACACTCATACAGGAGGAGGATAATAGGTATATAATACACTGCTGTATACCTACACAGAATTGAGAGATATATACACTCATACAGGAGGATAATAAGTATATAATACACTGCTGTATACCCACACAGAATGGAGATATATATATATATATATATATATACACTCATACAGGAGGGGGATAATACGTATATAATACACTGCTGTATACCTACACAGAATGGGGAGATATATACACATCCATACAGGAGGGGGATAATGAGTATATGTCTCTCCATTCTGTGTAGGTATACAGCAGTGTATTATATACTTATTATCCCCCTCCTGTATGAGTGTATATATATATATATATATATATATATATATATATCCATTCTGTGTAGGTATACAGCAGTGTATTATATACTTATTATCCTCCTGTATGAGTGTATATATCTCCATTCTGTGTAGGTATACAGCAGTGTATTATATACTTATTATAATACACTGCTGATCACCTACACTAAATGGAGAGAAAAAAATCGCAATACAACAGTGGATTTATTGCATATTGTGACTCCCCCATGGAAAGTAAAGGGGAAAATCTGCAATAAATCCACTGTAGCAGGTATGCCACAGGTGACCCTACCTTCCTACTCCCAGCACACACAGACAGATACTCATACACAACACCTGCATAGACTTACACACACACACACCTGCATACAGACTTGCACACATATGCATGTATACTCAGTCACACATACACTCACCTCTGTATCTGGCAGTCCTGTTACACTCACCTCTGTATCTGTCAGTCCTGTTACATCTTCTCCCTCTGCCTGGGCCGCTGTGGAGGGGTCAGGAGACCCAGGAATACAGGAGGGGGCAGGGAAGCACAGCACAGGCAGCACTGTGAGGAGGCTTCTGGGCCCTGACCTGCTGTTTGGCCTCTACAGGCTGCCGTGCAGTGAGCCCCGCCCCCCTCTCCTCTGGCCCGACGCTGAGAGACTGAGGCCTGGAGGAGCCACAAAATGACTTCAGTGGCTCACCAGCGCCCCCCTCATCCCTGCGCCCGGCTCATCCCCCCTCCCCCCACAGCCTCAGGTAATGATTGTGTGCGCTCACCACCTGCACACAGTGCGATGTGTGTCAGTGTGTGAGCGCAGTGAGAGGGGAGGGAGAGGGGAAGAAATGGTGTGGGCAAGTGCAGGGGGGCCCCTTGAGGCACTGTGGGCCCCAGCACTTGCCCAAGTATGCCTGGTGCTGACGCCGGCCCTGATTCTGGGGTCAGAAAGGTCAGTGCTTATCTATGAACTTACTGAGAGAAGATTGCAGGGTGATGTGCTGTGCAGGACTGCTCCGTGCTCAGTCACTCCTAACAGCCCCTCTCCATAGCCACATAATGGAGACAGAAATCCTGCTTCATCTGATGTGAGGGGGGAGGCTGGGAGATTGATTTTTCTGTACAGAAGGAAACTCTTTTAGTACATAAAACCTATTACAGAGTTTCTTAAAATCGCTTGTACTGTTGATATTTAATGTTTTAAAAAAAAATGACCCTGAAATAACAGTTACCCTTTAAGTCCCTGGGAGCCAGACTGTAACTCCCATGCCCATGCTGAAGGTCACCCAGCTTTCCCAGGATCCTGTAAGGGAAAGCTGGGTGACCTCCAGCATAGGCATGGGAGTTACAGTCTGGCTCCCTGGGACTTAACCCCTTACTTGCTCTTTGTTTTTGCTTGTGTCTTTTCTTTTTCAGATACCGGCATGCAGAGGATTATGTCGGATTCGTTTGGAATACGTTGATGACCGGCGGACTTTACTGTTCAATAAAATGGTCAACAAGGGGTGTGGGGGTGTTTTTGTTTGAATAAAAAAAAAATTCAAAGTGTGTTGTGTTTTCTTTCATTACTTTATAGACTTAGTAGTGGAAGCTGTCTGATAGACGGAATCCATTACTAAGTCGGGGCCTAGTGTTAGCCGGTATAAAATGGCTAACACTAACCCCCTATTATTACCCCAGTACCCAATGCCACCAGGGGTACTGGGAAGAGCCGGGTGCCAGTGGTCCCGAAGCGTCAAAATTGGCGCTCCTGGACTGGGGCGGCAGCAGGCTGGTAATATTTAGGCTGGGGAGGGCCTAAACCAATGGCTCTTCCCACCCTGGTGTTACCAGGCTGCTGTTGCTTGGTTTTTAACCCGGCTGGTTATAAAAATAGGGGGAACCCTACTCGTTTCTTTTTTAAATAGATAAATAATTTTAAAAACCGCATAGGGTTCCCCCTATTTTCATAACCAGCCGGGTTAAAAACCAAACGACAGCAGCCTGGTAACACCAGGGTGGGAAGAGCCATTGGTTTTGGCCCTCCCCAGCCTAAAAATTACCAGCCTGCTGACGCCCCAGTCCAGGAGCGCTAATTTTGACGCTCCGGGACCACTGGCACCCGGCTCTTCCCAGTACCCCTGGTGGCATTGGGTACTGGGGTAATAATGGGGGGGGTTAGTGTAAGCCATTTTATACCGGCTAACACTATGCCCCGACTTAGTAATGGATTCCGTCTATCAGACAGCTTCCACTACTAAGTCTATATAGTAATGAAAGAAAACACAACACAAAGAGAAAATGTTTTTATTTAAATAAAAACACCCCCACACCCCTCGTTGACCATTTTATTGAACAGTAAAGTCCGCTGGTCATCAACGTAGTCCAAACGAATCCGATATAATCCTCTGCATACCGGTATCTGAAAAAAGAAAGGGAAAAGAAAATGCTCATTACCCAGGAGGAAAACCAGGGCCAATGAGACTATTTAGAGACAATTCTGAGACTATTTAGAGACAATTGTGAGCTAAACAAATCAGCACCACAGAAAATAGACCAGGCTTATCCCTGATAGTAAATTGCACTTTAAATAGACCAGTCTATTCTTGCCAAAGCAGAAATAGACCACATCTAGAAAAATCCCCTGTTGATAAATCTCTCCCTATATCTTTATTTTACATAAATCAAAGTAAGAAACATCACACTGAGACATAAACAGTTAAAAACATCTAAAAAAAACACACAAAATACATCAAGGGGGCCCCACTACATATAGGGAAAAGCCCCCAGGACACTCCGACAAGCAAAAATGGCAAGGACCATATCTAACCAATGAGTCTGGTGTGATAACTATGCCCCACTACTGTAACCAATGATGATAAGGTAGAAAAACTACCAAAAGATGTGCAAAACAAGGGCAGGTATAACCGAAAAATAACCAAAATATTACCAACTTATCAAAAGGTCCATGTCCGGGTCCACTGCTCCACACGCGTTCTATTCCTCACTGGGAACTTCCTCAGGGGTTAATGGCCTCAGTGTGGAAACTAGATATATATATATATATATATATATATATATATATATATATATATATATATATACACACACACACTCACCGGCCACTTTATTAGGTACACCTGTCCGTTACCACTTAATTTCTAATCAGCCAATGACATGGCGGCAACTCAGTGCATTTAGGCTCCTGCAGTTCAAACCGAGCATCAGTATGGGGAAGAAAGGTGATTTGAGGGCCTTTGAACGTGGCATGGTTGTTGGTGCCAGAAGGGCTGGTCTGAGTATTTCAGAAACTGCTGATCTACTGGGATTTTCACGCACAACCATCTCTAGGGTTTACAGAGAATGGTCCGAAAAAGAAAAAACATCCAGTGAGCGGCAGTTCTGTGGGCGGAAATGCCTTGTTGATGCCAGAGGTTAGAGGAGAATGGGCAGACTGGTTTGAGCTGATAGAAAGGCAACAGTGACTCAAATAGCCAACCGTTACAACCAAGGTAGGCAGAAGAGCATCTCTGAACGCACAGTACGTCCAACTTTGAGGCAGATGGGCTACAGCAGCAGAAGACCACACCGGGTGCCACTCCTTTCAGCTAAGAACAGGAAACTGAGGCTACAATTTGCACAAGCTCATCGAAATTGGACAGTAGAAGATTGGAAGAACGTTGCCTGGTCTGATGAGTCTCGATTTCTGCTGCGACATTCGGAATGGTAGGGTCAGAATTTGGCGTCAACAACATGAAAGCATGGATCCATCCTGCCTTGTATCAACGGTTCAGGCTGGTGGTGGTGGTGTCATGGTGTGGGGAATATTTTCTTGGCACTCTTTGGGCCCCTTGGTACCAATTGAGCATCGTTGCAACGCCACAGCCTACCTGAGTATTGTTGCTGACCATGTCCATCCCTTTATGACCACAATGTACCCAACATCTGATGGCTACTTTCAGCAGGATAATGCGCCATGTCATAAAGCTAGAATCATCTCAGACTGGTTTCTTGAACATGACAATGAGTTCGCTGTACTCAAATGGCCTCCACAGTCACCAGATCTCAATCCAATAGAGCATCTTTGGGATGTGGTGGAACGGGAGATTCGCATCATGGATGTGCAGCCGACAAATCTGTGGCAACTGTGTGATGCCATCATGTCAATATGGACCAAAATCTCTGAGGAACTTCCAGCACCTTGTTGTATCTATGCCACGAAGAATTAAGGCAGTTCTGAAGGCAAAAGGGGGTCCAACCCGTTACTAGAATGGTGTACCTAATAAAGTGGCTGGTGAGTGTGTATATATATATATATATATATATATATATATATATATATATATATATGGGAAAAATAATGAGATAATGGAAAATACCCTGGCCTGTGCAACATGCCAGAGATGGAAATTCACAAACAAGATGGCGACAGTCACCTGACCGGATAAATATATCATGTGATGCTCATTGATAAACCTGTAAGGGAGAAGCCACAACAAATATGGCCGCAGAGCATCAAATATCCCTCTGCACATGCTCAAGTCTCAGCACATGAGAGGGTCACATGAGCGGCCGACAAGCTATGTGATACTCCTTCATGTTGTAGTGATATTACTTATTGGCACTTTGTGAGAATCCAACCATTATACATACATGTCCTAATAGCTTAAAGGCCCGGCATCCATAGGACTCCCTTTATACATACTGTGCTTATAGCTTACAGGCCCGGCATCCATAGGACTGCCTTTATACATACTGTGCTTATAGCTTACAGGCCCGGCATCCATAGGACTGCCATTATACATACTGTGCTAATAGCTTACAGGCCCGGCATCCATAGGACTGCCATTATACATACTGTGCTAATAGCTTACAGGCCTGGCATCCATAGGACTGCCATTATACATACTGTGCTAATAGCTTACAGGCCCGGCATCCATAGGACTGCCATTATACATACTGTGCTAATAGCTTACAGGCCCGGCATCCATAGGACTGCCATTATACATACTGTGCTAATAGCTTACAGGCCTGGCATCCATAGGACTGCCATTATACATACTGTGCTAATAGCTTACAGGCCCGGCATCCATAGGACTGCCATTGTACATACTGTGCTAATAGCTTACAGGCCCGGCATCCATAGGACTGCCATTATACATACTGTGCTAATAGCTTACAGGCCTGGCATCCATAGGACTGCCATTATACATACTGTGCTAAGTTACTGTAACTACTGAATAGTGGAGTAAAGTGAATTCCAGGTTATGTCAATAAACGCTGACATTACCATACAGAACCATATGTCAGCCACATCCCCTCCAAAGAGGGACAACAATGTAGGACCAAATGTCGCCGCATAAGATGGAAAATTACACATAATATGCAAGTATTGTTGGAGGTTTCTTGTTACACGTGTAGAATGAGCGCATAGAGCACAATAACCAGTGACCACAAACAATGTCCCTACCTAGAACCGGACATAAAGATAGTACAGTGGCCATCTGTTATTCCAGAAGGAAGACTAGATTAGTCCCCCCCCCCCCGCTACTGATGTCTCAAAGCATGTGGAAGCATATACGCAAGCAACCTAACCCCGTGCTGCATCACCTAAATAGGGGGCTAGCATCCATATAGAAGGAGGTCTAACTAAGTGCCACCTATGTACGGACATATAGAAATTAGTATATGGAAAAAAAGGGGGGGGGGTATATTAACCAAATGTGGACGTCTGGCCGGTCACATTCACAAAACTCTGTATAGGCAAACTTCAAGGGCAGGATAGGGCCTGTGTGCCATGTGGAGAGAAAAAGGGGGGGGGAGTAAAGAAGGAAAAAAAGAAATGGGGGGGGGGAGTAGAAGAGGTTTGGGGTTGTGTCTTTTATTTATTTTTAGAGTGATCACTTGCACTACAGTGTTTGCGCTGTATTGGGTCATATTCACACACTTGTATGTGTTAGTACAACTTTGATTTGCTAATCGGAGCTTGGGGCACCTGTGACAGGGGCAATATATGCTCTCCATCTGTTTAGGTATATATGATATGTCTGCCATCATTTACTTGATTGCTGATGATTTACACATTTTAAGTATAATGGTAGCTGTAGCATGATTCTCATTGAGATAATGTTAATAAAGTTATTCAATGAAGGAGTATCACATGGCTTGTCGCTGCTCATGTGACCCTCTCATGTGCCGAGACTTGAGCATGTGCAGAGGGATGTTTGATGGTCTGCGGCCATGTTTGTTTTGGCTTCTCCCTTCCAGGTATGTTTATCAATGAGCATCACATGATATGTTTAGCCGGTCAAGGGACTGATGCCAACTTGTTTGTGGATTTCTATCTCTGGCATGTTGCACAGGCCCGGGTATTTTTCACACATATATTTATATATGTGGTTTCCACACTGAGGCCATTAACACCTGAGGAAGTTCCCAGTGAGGAACGGAACGCGTGTGGAGCAGTGGACTTCTGATAAGTTGGTGATATTTTGGTTATTTTTTGGTAATACCGGCCCTTGCAGACTAATTGGTTAGATATGGTCTTTGCCATTTTTGCTTGTCGGAGTGTCCTGGGGGCTTTTCCCTATATGTAGTCGGGCCCCCTTGATGTATTTTGTGTGCTTTTTTAGATGTTTTTAACTGTTTATGTCCTAGTGTGATGTGTCTTACTTTGATTTATGTGAAATAAAGAAATAAATTTTCTTCTTTATTTGTTCGGCGTGCCAGTGAGTACATATGAGAGGCCTTTCCTTTTCGTTTTCTTGGTACTATTCATATTCCTGTCATCTTCTGAGCACCCTGTAATTTTGGTGGTGCGTAGTCCACATATTTTTTGTCATAATCCTTAACATCAGGCACAGGGGTGGTGTAATCTGGTCCTAACTAGGCTTGGTTCAATTTGATAAAGGTCAGCCTCTCCACACTAGGGCAAGACAGCCTTGTCCTCCTGGGTTTCCCAATGGCCCCTGCCCACTAAACACCCTCTTAGATGCCACACTACTGGCTGGGCAGGACAGAAGGGTCAGAGCGAACTCTGCCAGTTGTCGACCTTTTCTGTCCATAACGGCACCAGGTCAAAAATTGCTAAAAATATTTAGGGGTAAGTGTGACTCCAAGTATGACTCGACCTGTAATTTTAGCTGGAGGGAGACTTGAGTGTGGGGCTGACCGGTTATTTTATTAAATTTTTGCCTCTTCTGACCTTGGCTTTTGTACCCTATCCTTGTTATCTGGCTTCCCTGACCTTTGGCTATCGTGACCTGACTTTTGTGTCTATTGTGATTTGGTACCTCTGCTGGCCGTGTGGTGAGACCTCGGCCAGAGATGCTACACGTTGGTATTTGGAAGTCCTGCCCATATAACTCCTCTTGCTCCTCCACCAACATTTTGTCCCTCTCTGTACTCAGGTTCACATGGTAGACCGTAGCTCTGCTCCCATTGGCCATGATGTTCCTTAAAGCAGTCTCCATTATGTGAAGCAGGAGGGGATGATGTCATTTATACCGTAACCGTTTCCTCAAATGGTCCTAGAAATTGGCAGCTGTCATGCATTATCTGCCAATGGGTGACCTGAAAATTGCAGTTCAGCGTAAAGCTGTCATGCATCAAGAGGAATTCCTAAACCGCTGATCTCTGTTCATACATCCGGTCCCACATGTGGAGGCCTGAGCTAGACTGCCGGTATCCGCACCCCCTTGTTGGACACTACCATGACCGAATTACCAAGGATACTTGTAATAGTAATAATTAAAGACAAGAAACTCCAATACTTTGATGCGTGGGGGAAGGCCACAGCTTGTTTATTTTGTCTAACAAATTTTAACAATAAAGACATAACAATAGGGAAGGAAGAAGGACCTTGCGCTATCTTCTTTGCGAGGCTACCTGCATGCCAGGCCACCGCTCCTGCGGTGGGCATGTCCTCGTTGGTGCGCCAAGGTGCCTCGCCGACCGTTCTCCGTCAACCACCGCAAGGTCCTTCCCCCCGCCAAGCTGTGACAGCAATCAAACACACAACTGTAGCAAAATACCCTTGCCCTCATGACAAAAACCCATAAGAAAAGAAGATTCAAAACAAGAAACCTAGAAACAAAAAGGGGGAGGGAGGGTGGGAAACGGTCTTCTCTGGTGCCGGACGCTGGGGGCGAGTGGCACGTGACTTCCGGGCCCCGCTTATGACTGCTTCCAGGTAAGCCCGCCCCCCAGCCAATCAGAACTCCCCTAGCCCGGCTGTTGCCCAGTGCCCTCCTCCAAAACCCTGGCCCCGTCAGTCAAAGGCACCGTCTGCTTAGGCAGCGCCGATGCCCCATACCATGTTGTCACATCGCAGATGAGTTGATCTTCCTGAAGGCCATTATGTGCCATGTAGGAGTGGCGGAAGTGGGTGCAAAGTTTCCTGGTTTTCAGCAGCTGCTACTTCAAGTCCAGGGAAAGAGCATAAGAAACTTTGCACTAGTAGGTTTAGCACATAAGCCATGCACGGAACGTGTACAGGTTGTTAGTGGGAAGGAATGAGTGTGGGGATGGAATGGTTTTACCCTTTCATTATGGTGTGGTTCATTATGGTTTGTAAATTTCTATTCTTTTGTTCTGATATGGTATGTTAATTCTTGTATTTATTTATTGTTATATTTAGAAATATACGGAAATCAACTTAACCAGTTGTCCATTTAGCATCTTTGCCTTAGGGTGAATGCTGACATAGTTCTGTCTTATTGTGATGGCTTCACACCGAGACAGTTGTTTTCCCACTGGTCCCCACAGAGGAGACAGAAGTAAATGTTATTAACCTCCGGCTTCCAATAGAGGCTGCTGACCCCTGACTTGCAAAGATGGGGCTGCACAATGGTGGCTGCAGCTGTTAGTGGTTACAGGCAAGTGGTGGCATGGGGGTTCCGATTCTTACAGGCAGTAGGGTGGTTGTGTTCTATCTGCTGCGGCATAGTAATTGTACCCACTTTATGATCACATATAGTGCGTAAAGTATCATGGCCTTTGCCACGACCGAGACAGAAAAACTGCCCCACCTCTGATCCCGGTGGGCAGGCCTTTGCAGCAGGTGCACTGCTTGACTGCTGTTGAGTGCCGCCGCTGCCTTGGGGTACTCGTTGAGTGCATGGGCCTTCCGGAACACTACTCTGCAAACTAGCTACTGCTGTACCCTGGACCTTCCTAAACGCTAGTCTGCCAACTATCTGACAATGTACCCTTTTGCCTATGGAACCACAAGTTGTTCTTGGTGCTTGACGCTGGCTTGGTGGAACAAACACATCTTCGTCCCCTAAAGATGACAACGCCTGTGTCACGGCCGCGACCTCTCCATGCAGCTGCCGGGGTCCATGTGCAGGGACCCGGCGCTGCTACGAATTCGGCCCCGGGGGGCACCTTACCTCGCCCCGCTCCTGTCAACCGCTGTGCCGGCCGGCGCGCGTCCCCGCCTCCTAGGGCGCGCGTGCCGGCTGTCTCAGATTTAAAGGGCCAGTCCGCCCCTAATTGGAAGTTGCACTTATCACTTCCTATAAATTCCAGCCCTGCCCCACTACAGGTGTTGGAGCCTCTACATGCTTCCCATAGCGTTTTGCCCAGCTCCCTGTTGTTCCTGATTCCTGTCCGCTACCTGGTCCCTAGTCCTTGTTCCTGATTCCTGTCCGCTACCTGGTCCCTAGTCCTTGTTCCTGATTCCTGTCCGCTACCTGGTCCCTAGTCCTCGTTCCTGGTTCCTGCTCATCTGTTACACTATTGCTCCTGTGTTCAGCCTGTCACCTGCGGTTACGCCTACAGACCTCTGCCAGCACCATCTCCTGCCTACTGCTCCTGCCACGCCTCGCCTGCCGTCACTAGCAACCAAGCCAGGGGTAGCGACTTGGGGGTCGCCTGCCGCAGCAAGTCCATCCCGCCTTGCGGCGGGCTCTGGTGAAAACCGGCCCCTTAGACTCCGCTCCCTGGTGAGGTTAGTGCCATCGCTAGTGACGGTCCAGTGGATCCACTACTCAAGGCGTTACAGCCTGTGCTTTCAGATTCGACGTGGCGTCTGCCACATCACCATCATAGTCTGGGATGAAGGTTTCCTCTCCAAGGCTGTCTTCCTCCAGTAGCATCCTTTTTCATCCCATTGCTTTGTAAGAAAATACCCCTTCCTGGCTCTCCTGACTGCTTTCTGACCTAGAATTCCCTGGAGTTTCAACGCTGCCCTCCAAATGCTGACTGACCTCCCATTCCCCCAAAGATCATCTGAGTACAGTGGCTGAAAGTCTGGGGGAGTTTACCCGGCCCCATCCCCTTTGGTGAACCATCAGCCAAAAAGCTTCAGACAAACCAAGCACAATGAGGACCCTTCAGCTGGCTCCGGGATTGACTACTGACTGCTGTGGAGCTGGAACTTTGAAGGATCCATTACACAATACCAGCCTGGCTAATAATCACCTGACCACTGGGAGCTACTGGGAGATGCAAGCTCCATTCAAGCCTGTTAGGATCGCCACTGCCACAACCCCGTGTTTCACCACTTCCACAATGTCGACTGCTACCTCTCTGGCCACTGGCAAAACCCTGAAAAGGGCCAGACTTCTTTACCTGCTTTGACATCCTTGCAGAGGACTATTTATTTGTATCAAAATTAATAAAAATGTAAATTAAATAAATAGAAATTAAATTGGCACTTAAGGCCCTATTGCGCTGAACCACTCCGCTGAGAGTAGTAGTAGATGGTAGTACTGGGTAGGACCCAGGTACCCACTTGCCTGATGTTAGGTCACGGTTTTGGCATGAGGGGAAGCAGCTAACCAGCGGGGACCTGACCATGCGGAGGCCGTGCAATTCTTCGTTGTCCCTAGTCAAGGCACCAATAACTAGACCAATGCCAGGGTTCAGAAACAACGGTAGTTGTGCGTTTATTGTAACGGTAACTAGTAGCAACAGTCTCTCTGGATGCAACCAGGAACAAGGCAGACTTGGATATAACAAGGTAATGGGTGATGCTGCAATAGGCTGTGATGATAGCGTTACTTGTAGTAAGGAGACTGAATGATGAGAGTAGTAGTGCCGGAGATATGATACTGGGCGGAATGAGTTGAAATGGATACTTGCTGTTGATGATAGTGAATGATGATGAGAATAGTGACTGAAGAGCGACACCCAGATCTTTTTTAGAGATGAGAATCTTGAAGAATCTTGAGAAGGAGAAACAGGTCCCGACTGGACCGGAGCACTTCTGGTCAGTACAGGAGCAGGTACCATGGGGTTGCGGTCTTGTGACACAGGAGCAGCAGCAACACACACCCTTATCCCCTGAAGGTGGAGAGAAGACTGAGGTAGACAGGAAGGGACATAGCATTCCCCAGCCAAAGCTTGACGGCTATTGGGGTTACTATGGCAGCCGGAGAAACGTCACGTGACTCACCAAGCCATTGCATCATCACACCATTAGGCACTGATAAATATATATACATGAGAAATAAGTGAAACAACAGACCTGAATACTGAGAGGGGTGACATAATACCGAAGTTTGCAGTGGGACTATGTTTCCAGAACAGAACTGACTATAATAAAGGTGCAGACATAAAGTAATGGAGAAATACTCTGTTCTGGGACACTGTTCTGGGACACTGCACTACTACACCAAAAGATGTCTGACAGATTATTTTACAGATTTTGTTTCAGCCAAAACCAGGAATGGATTTGAAAAGAGGAGAAATCTCAGTCTTATCTTTATGGCCTGTTCTCTGTTTTTAGTCCGTTCCTGAATTTGGCTGAAAAAAATCTCAGACCTCTGAAATGTCAGACATCTTTTGGTGTAATATTGGTTCAACTTAAGCTAACAGGGGATACAAAGGGTGACACACAATGGGAGATCGAAGAGGGATTGGAACATGTTAAATGGTTTATTAGAATGTTTATAGATTTTACGCCACTGATTCACCAATGTCCACTGCTGTCCAGGGCGAAAAAAATTTTTAAATTTGACATTTTCTAATTTTTTTACATTGTCACACTAAAAGTGTATTATATCCTGTAGTGTCCATTCTTAGGGGGACATTTATTAAGTCCGGCATTTTATGCGCCGGACTTAAAAATGTCCCCGCAGCTCCGGCACTACGGAGATTTATGTAGAGGCGGAGTGCCTCTACATAAATCCCGTGCGCGCCAGTGTGCCCGGCAGGAAACCTACTCCAGCTCAGAGCTGGAGTTTCAGGGTCCTCTCCAGTCTCAGCGCTTGAGAAAGGAGAGGACCCCGAAACGTTTCGCCTTTTGCATCGCTGCCATCCCATCGGTGGAGGGTGAGAGCCTGAATGGATGAATGAAGGTTTGACAAACAAAGATGCCAAAGTGTGAAGACCGGATCTTCTTCGTCTGTGCACTTGGGTGAACTTATTATTATTATGCTTCTGTGACTTTCTGTGAATTTATTTAACTTTTGAAAGAACATAAGAAAATTTGCTGATAAGTTGAGTACGATTAGACGCTGTTCACTAAGTACGTTTTCCTTTATATGTATATTATACAGTGTATTATATCCTGTAGTGTCTGGTCTATGTGTATATTATATCCTGTAGTGTCCGGTCTATGTGTATATTATACAGTGTATTATATCCTGTAGTGTCTGGTCTATGTGTATATTATACAGTGTATTATATCCTGTAGTGTCCGGTCTATGTGTATATTATATCCTGTAGTGTCCGGTCTATGTGTATATTATATTCTGTAGTGTCTGGTCTATGTGTATATTATATCCTGTAGTGTCTGGTCTATGTGTATATTATACAGTGTATTATATCCTGTAGTGTCTGGTCTATGTGTATATTATATCCTGTAGTGTCCGGTCTATGTGTATATTATACAGTGTATTATATCCTGTAGTGTCTGGTCTATGTGTATATTATATCCTGTAGTGTCCGGTCTATGTGTATATTATACAGTGTATTGTATCCTGTAGTGTCCGTTCTATGTGTATATTATACAGTGTATTATATCCTGTAGTGTCCGGTCTATGTGTATATTATACATTGTATTATATCCTGTAGTGTCCGGTCCATGTGTATATTATATCCTGTAGTGTCCGGTCTATGTGTATATTATATCCTATGTGTACATTATACATTGTATTAGACATGACACACTATTCTCTGTATAACCAGATGAGAGATCAGAGCGGCGGTCACAGCTGTCGCGCTCCGCTCCCCCGCCCGCACTCCTCACTACATGGATAAATCTGTAATCCATCCAGGACTCAGTTACCTGAATACATAATTACACAGGACGGACAATGAATGGGTTATAGAAAGTAACACTGATGGAGGTGAAAGGTGCGGCCCCCTCCTCAGCGCTCACAATGCCGCCGTGTAGAATTCCCCCGCCACATGCGGATCATTCAGAGCTGTAATCACAGGGGAGCCGCCATATTGTAATAATTACAGATGAGAAACTTTCTGCCCATTCAGAGCTGTAATCACAAGGGAGACGCCGCACACCAGAGAACACAGACAAACTTCTGGTTATTTAGATCTCTGAAACTTTCTGCACATTGGGAATTAGATACGGAAATGTCTCTTATTCTTTTGTAACACGATGAAAGTGATGAATAAAGACTTTACATTTACTAAGTAAAATGGCTGAAACCAATACCAATACATTGTAGTAGATACTGAACTCATATAGTGAATCAGGGATCACTGGGCTCAGCAGGTTTTCTTACAGGAAACCTAAAGTTTTATAATAACTGAAATGTCGGGTTATAATCATTGCTGAGACCCCCGCAGTCACTAAAAGCAATGGGCAGAGAGCTGAGAGTACAGACTACACGGACCACCACCATGGCCGACATACTGACTGCAACTACATCACAGCCCCAACATACATATTCAGGCCTTACACATAGGTTATAGTTTCAGGGATATTACAACGTCTGGCCCCACATAAACTTGTGCTACTCAGTGAGACACAACAGACATACAAGGCCTTTCCACCACCTCACACCCCGCTCTGTACCGCTCCAGCTTTCTACAGATGGGTGACTCTTCCTTTCGGAGAAGGTTCTGGTTTAGCTGAAAATCCCCAGATATGTTTCATGGTCCTTTAATGGGCTGAGCAGTGATTTAAAGGGAAGCTGCCTCCAATAGATGGCCAACAGAGTCCCTTCTTTTCCTTCTGGAGGAAAGACCCTTTGGATACACTAAGAGGTACACTACCCAAAAGTAGCCTCTGAGAGCCCCCAGTCAGTGTTACCATGTTGGTAAAATCCCCATTTTTCATATACATCCTTCTACTATAAGTCAACCTATTGGTAGCTCCAATCCCTTTATTAGTAGTACTGGTAGCCCTGCCCCTTTATGGCTAGCCCTGCCAATTTTTGGTTGCCATTAGAGATGAGCGAACGTGCTCGTCCGAGCTTGGTACTAGATCGAGTATTAGGGTACTGGATGGTACTCGTTACTCAGACAAGCACCTCACGATACTCGAGGAAATCTCATCATCCGTTTCCTGTAAGTTTGGGTGCTATTTCTAAGCCAATAAACATGCAGGAGACTCTTTGGTACATCCTGCGATGACGTGGGACCCATACATGTCGATAGCAGCGATTGGTTGGCCAGATCAGATGACCCTGCCATATAAAACTCGGCGCCGGCAGTACTCGCTTCAGACGCATCCTGTGAGAGATCAGGGACAGAGCTGCTGAAGCAGTGCTGATGTTCACGGAGAGTGTTAGGCCCCGTTCCCACTGAGCAAAAGTAGCGGATTTATGCGGCGGAATTGTCCGCCGCGGAATGCCGTTAGCCTCCCGCTCATAATGGGAGTCTATGGGAGGCACGCGCTCCTGCTCTGTATGCGCTGAAGAATGAACATGTTCATTCTTCAGCGCGGACAAAGCAAGAGCGCGCGCCTCCCATTATGAGCGGGAGGCTAACGGCATTCGGAACGGCATTGTCCGCCGCGGAATTCCGCTACTTCTGCTCAGTGGGAACGGGGCCTTAGTGTAGGATTTAGCGTTCCAGTAGGCAGGGTATATACTAGCAATACAAACAAACAGCCCTTTTCAGGGCTTAAACGCTTTTTTTAATACTATTACTACAGACAGCTGGCTGGGACTTGCAGTGCTGCTACCGCCGTATAACCTTGTTCGCTCTGTTCTCACCGCCATGCTGTGTCACTCTTGATGGTGAGTGCTGACTGACAACTGGCCTAGCCAGTTAGCTGTCAGCACCCGGGTTCATGTCCACTACATATACCAGCCCCTGGACTCACTCCAATATTAGGGAGGCCCACTTGCTTCCTCACTCACTTGTAATGGTTCTCTGGGTGCTCAATGCCATGCTGCTTCTGGCCTAATTTTTGGGAGGCTCATTTGCTGCCTCACTCACTTGTAATGGTTCTCTGGGTGCTCAATGCCATGCTGCATCTGCCCTAATTTTTGGGAGGCTCACGTGCTTCCTCACTCACTTTTAAGGATTCTCTGTGTGCTCAATGCCATGCTAGGTCTGGTATAATTTTTGGAAGGCTAACTGGCTACCGCTTCTACCTTGTTCACTCTGTTCTCACCGCCATGCTGTGTCAGGCTGAATTTTTGGGTGGTTCAAGATATGCTACATCTGTTTTAATGGTTCCAGGGCCTCTTAAGAAGACTGTATTGTTCTATGTATTCTCACTGCCTGACGTCACACTACGTCGGCGGAGGAGCGGGACCAGCACCAACCAGCCAGCTGTTTTATTTTTTTTTATTGTCTAGTCGTGGCCGGGGCCTCACCACCCCTGGTCGAGAGGCATCAAGTGTACTCTTGATGGTGAGTGGTGAGTGAGAGTAGGCCTAGCCAGTTAGCTGTCAGCACCCGGGTTCATGTCCACTACATATCCCAGCCCCTGGACTCACTTCAGTGTTTGGCACAAAACAATGTCCCTCATATAGCTCCATAGGTGGAAAACTAAAGGGGAAAAGGGTCTGAATACGGCACTTTTAGACCTATTCATTTTTTTTGTTTAATTTTAATTTTTTTTTATGATAGAAAATATAATAAAACCTGTATAAATTGGATATCGCTGTAATCGTAACAACTCCATTGCATTGCATAAAAAATTTATGGTAAAATAAAAGGTGTCATTACAAAGAAAATTTAGTTTCCCAAAAAATAAGCCCTCATAGGACTTTTTTTATGGAAAAATGAAGGGTTAAAGAAGAGCCTGTCACTGGTACTAATAAACCATGCGGTCATATAGATGTGGTGTGCTCCCGTAGGAAGTTGTAGCGATGGGACGGACAGTCACTTGCTAGGTGGACATGTGACACCACTCCTTGTGGTGGATGGCTGAGATATAACCGGACCTTAAGGGTTTTATCACATCAGTGACGCCAGTGATGGCACGCCTGCTTTTAAAGTGCAAGGCCGGTGGTACCCTTCTCCCCTGTGGTCGGTGTTCTGTCGGGTTGCTGCAGGGTCCCTTGGGATAGTGTAGTCACAGGTGGTCAGAGCAGTGTAGTAACCCTCTCGAATGACCCGCCACCCACAGAAAGGGGAAATGTTCCAAGGTTGCGGTGCAAGCGATGTGCCAGTGGTAGCCAGTAATCACAGACTCAGTTGATAATGTTCACTGGATTTACTTCTTGTTAATGTGCAGCAGATAATACAACGAATCTTGAGATACACTGATACAGTTCCAATAAATACACGAACATAGAACCACCAGATCTGTGTGATAAGTGCTGAGTAGGATGTAGTAGAGTTGATAAGGTTGTACTGAGGTAGCGTAGAAGAGAGAAGAGCCGTTAGAGTCTCACACCAAGTAGTAATGTGCTCTGCCTGGAGGTTGGAGTGCGTAGAAGAAAACTTGTAGAAGAAGAAGAAAAAACAACCTGTGTCTGTGTTTTGACCTTTCGTATAGTCTTCACACCACCTTATGCCCACTAGCTTTGGCTGAACCGTACTGATTGGTGACACAGGCCCCAGACCTTGTTACCTGGGATGAGCTGAATGGTTAGGGTTTCCTAAGTACACCCACGCTGCAAGATGGAGTTCATTGACTTTTAGTAACTTTGCTCCAGCCGGATCAGTTCCTAGCTCTGGCTTTTCTGTGAACACTGTCCTGCACTCTGCTGACTCCTAGTCCTTGGCATGGGTTGAGGTTATCTGTAGGCTAGTCCTCTCCTGAAGGTCTTAGCAGTGCATCATACAGCTTGTTTGCTGCTTCAAGAAAGAGGTTTGTAAGAGCTGACTGTTCTGTGTACTACCCATGCGGGGTACTGACTAAGAACTAACACTAACCTGGGAATTCCTCCCCTTCCCGTCCAACGTGCATGAACCGTGCGCTGTGGTTGGGTGGAAAGTGTGCAGAAAAGAAGGGGGAAAGAAAGAGCCGATAGGATAGAAGAAAGGAGTGATCCTACTGGACAACAGAATCTGGTACAAACACATACAAATAACCCCTGAGATACATCAGCTGTGCAGCTTCTAAACTTTGGTTACACACTTCAGACAGACAAGTACAGTCTTTTACGAGGGGTGTAAAGAATAGCAACACCCACAGTAGGAGGCCACATAGAGAGTACCTGTCACTGGTACTAATAAACTACCTGGTCATATAGAGAGTACCTGTCACTGGTGCTAATAAAGCTCATGGTCATATAGAGAGTACCTGTCACTGGTACTAATAAACTACCTGGTCATATAGAGAGTACCTGTCACTGGTAGTAATAAACCACATGGTCAGTTAGAGAGTACCTGTCACTGGTACTAATAAACCACATGGTCAGTTAGAGAGTACCTGTCACGTGCTTCCTCACCTGTCACTGGTGCTAATAAAGCTCATGGTCATATAGAGAGAACCTGTCACTGGTGCTAATATACCACATGGTCATATAGAGAGTACCTGTCACTGGTGCTAATAAACCACATGGTCATATAGAGAGTACCTGTCGCTGGTGCTAATAAACCACATGGTCAGTTAGAGAGTACCTGTCACTGGTGTTAATAAACCACATGGTCATATAGAGAGTACCTGTCACTGGTAGTAATAAACCACATGGTCATATAGAGAGTACCTGTCACTGGTACTAATAAACCACATGGTCATATAGAGAGTACCTGTCACTGGTAGTAATAAACCACATGGTCATATAGAGAGTACCTGCCACTGGTGCTAATAAACCACATGGTCATATAGAGAGTACCTGTCACTGGTGCTAATAAACCACATGGTCATATAGAGAGTACCTGTCACTATGGCGTCTGCTGGATCAGCAGTGAATGTGTCTCTGCTCCTGTAAGTTCGGGTATCTGTAGCTACCAACACGCTGTGACAGAAATGTGTAAAATAAAACAATTTTTCACCACAACCTTGTGTGACGACCACGGGTGACCGAGCAGACGGAGCGCAGCCCAGAGGACATGAGAGAGTAAGAGAAAATTTTTTTCCAGGGACACTTTAGCACTGACAAGGGGTGTGGCTTATTGTGGGTGTGATTTTTAGGTGGGTGTGGTTTACAGGGTGTGGCTTGTCACCAGTGTGTTGGGTTGTTTTTCTTTTGTTTTTTTCAGAACTTTCCAGTCAGAAGAACACAAAAGGATGAGGGTTGTAGTAGTAGTACAAGAATAGATGAGGGATGTAGTAGTAGTACAGGAATAGATGAGGGTGTAGTAGTAGTACAGGAACAGATAGCAAACAACTGCATGGGGCCCCATGAAACCTTGGTAGCTGGGGGTGACTGGGGTAGCTAGGGCAGACTGGGGGTAACTAGAGCAGACTGGGGAAGACTGGGACAGACAGGGGATAACTGGAGCAGACTGGGACTTGACTGGGGGAGACTGGGGCAGACTGGGGGTAGCTGGGGCAGATTGGGGGTGACTGGAGCAGACTGGGGGGAGACTGGAACAGACTAGGCGTGACTGGAGAAGGCTGGGGGTGACAAGAGCAGACTGGGGGTGACAAGAGCAGACTGGGGGTAGCTGAAGCTGATTTGGAAGTGACTGGGGCAGACTGGGGGTAACCGAGGCAGACTGGGGGTAGCTGGGGCAGGCTGGGGGTGACTGGAGCAGACGGGGGGTAGCTAGAGAAGACTGGGAAGTGGCTGGGGCAGAGTCGGGCTAACTGGAGCAGACTGAGGGTGACTGAAGCAGACTGGGGGGAGACTGGGGCAGACTGAGGGTGACTGAAGCAGACTGGGGGGAGACTGGGGCAGATTGAGGGTGACTGAAGCAGACTGGGGGGAGACTGGGGCAGACTGGTTGTGACTTTGGCAGACTGGGAGGTAACTGGAGTAGACTATGGGGGTAGCTGGAGCAGACTGGGGGTAGCTAAAGAAGACTGGGGGTGACCGACAGACTGCGGATAGCTGGGCAGACTGGGGGTAGCTGGGGCAAACTGGGGGTGAGGGCAGACTGCGGGTAGCTGGGGCAGACTTGGGGGTTACTGGGGCAGACTGGGGTTGACTGGGGCAGACTGGGGGTGAGGGCAGACTGGGTGGTGACTGGGGCAGACTGGAGCTTTATCTCCTTCAGCATCATCCCCCTCATGTGGGCCCCTCAGTATACCACCAGTATAATACATTGAGGTGTGACTGGTATATACTGGTATATAATCCCCTCATGTGGCCCCTCAGTATACCACCAGTATAATACAGTGTGCTGTGACTGGTATATACTGGTATATAATCCCCTCATGTGGGCCCCTCAGTATACCACCAGTATAATACAGTGTGGTGTGACTGGTATATACTGGTATATAATGCCCTCATGTGGGCCCCTCAGTATACCCCCAGTATAATACAGTGTGGTGTATACTGGTAAATACTGGTATATAATCCCCTCATGTGGGCCCCTCAGTATACCACCAGTATAATACAGTGTGGTGTGACTGGTATATACTGGTATATAATCCCCTCATGTGGGCCCCTCAGTATACCACCAGTATAATACATTGAGGTGTGACTGGTATATACTGGTATATAATCCCCTCATGTGGCCCCTCAGTATACCACCAGTATAATACAGTGTGCTGTGACTGGTATATACTGGTATATAATCCCCTCATGTGGGCCCCTCAGTATACCACCAGTATAATACAGTGTGGTGTGACTGGTATATACTGGTATATAATGCCCTCATGTGGGCCCCTCAGTATACCCCCAGTATAATACAGTGTGGTGTATACTGGTAAATACTGGTATATAATCCCCTCATGTGGGCCCCTCAGTATACCACCAGTATAATACAGTGAGGTGTGACTGGTATATACTGGTATATAATCCCCTCAGTATACCACCAGTATAATACAGTGAGGTGTGACTTTTATATACTGGTATATAATCCCCTCATGTGAGCTCCTCAGTATACCACCAGTATAATACAGTGTGGGGTGACTGGTATATACTGGTATATAATCCCCTCATGTGGCCCCTCAGTATACCACCAGTATAATACAGTGTGCTGTGACTGGTATATACTGGTATATAATCCCCTCATGTGGGCTCCTCAGTATACCACCAGTATAATACAGTGATGTGTGACTGGTATATACTGGTATATAATCCCCCCATGTGGGCCCCTCAGTATACCACCAGTATAATACAGTGTGGTGTGACTGGTATATACTGGTATATAATCCCCCCATGTGGGCCCCTCAGTATACCACCAGTATAATACAGTGAGGTGTGACTGGTATATAATCCCCTCATGTGGGCACTCAGTATACCACCAGTATAATACAGTGTGGTGTGACTGGTATATACTGGTATATAATCCCCTCATGTGGGCCCCTCAGTATACCACCAGTATAATACAGTGATGTGTGACTGGTATATACTGGTATATAATCCCCTCATGTGGGCCCCTCAGTATACCACCAGTATAATACAGTGATGTGTGACTGGTATATACTGGTATATAATCCCCTCAGTATACCACCAGTATAATACAGTGTGGGGTGACTGGTATATACTGGTATATAATCCCCTCATGTGGGCACTCAGTATACCACCAGTATAATACAGTGAGGTGTGACTGGTATATACTGGTATATAATCCCCTCAGTATACCACCAGTATAATACAGTGAGGTGTGACTGGTATATACTGGTATATAATCCCCCCATGTGGGCCCCTCAGTATACCACCAGTATAATACAGTGTGGTGTGACTGGTATATACTGGTATATAATCCCCCCATGTGGGCCCCTCAGTATACCACCAGTATAATACAGTGTGGTGTGACTGGTATATACTGGTATATAATCCCCTCAGTATACCACCAGTATAATACAGTGAGGTGTGACTGGTATATAATCCCCTCATGTGGGCACTCAGTATACCACCAGTATAATACAGTGTGGTGTGACTGGTATATACTGGTATATAATCCCCTCATGTGGGCCCCTCAGTATACCACCAGTATAATACAGTGATGTGTGACTGGTATATACTGGTATATAATCCCCTCATGTGGGCCCCTCAGTATACCACCAGTATAATACAGTGATGTGTGACTGGTATATACTGGTATATAATCCCCTCATGTGGGCACTCAGTATACCACCAGTATAATACAGTGAGGTGTGACTGGTATATACTGGTATATAATCCCCTCAGTATACCACCAGTATAATACAGTGAGGTGTGACTGGTATATACTGGTATATAATCCCCTCAGTATACCACAAGTATAATACAGTGTGGTGTGACTGGTATATACTGGTATATAATCCCCTCATGCATACCTCCCAACCGTCCCGGATTTCGCGGGACAGTCCCGTTTTCGGGGTTCTGTCCCGCGGTCCCGGAACGGCCCCCCGTGTCCCGCATTATATGTGGCCCCAGCGAAAAAAACAATAAACCAGTAACTCACCTGTCCGCTGGTCCCAGCAGCTCCTCTCCCGGCAGAGCGCGCACTCCCGTCATCCTCCGGGGCGGGCAGCGGAGTACAGAGACACTGACTGTACCGGAAGTGACCTGCAGCCTCTATCATGAATCACTTCCGGTACAGTCAGTGTCTCTGTACCCCGCTGCCCGCCCCGGAGGATGACGGGAGTGCGCGCTCTGCCGGGAGAGGAGCTGCTGGGACCGGAGGACAGGTGAGTTACTGGTTTATTGTTTTTTTCCGCTGGGGCCACACTAATGGGGGGATTGGCTACTATGTGGGGCATATATGGGGGATTGGCTACTATGTGGGGCACTATATGGGGGATTGGCTACTATGTGGGGCACTATATGGGGGATTGGCTACTATGTGGGGCATATATGGGGGCATTGGCTACTATGTGGGGCACTATATGGGGGATTGGCTACTATGTGGGGCACTATATGGGGGATTGGCTACTATGTGGGGCACTATATGGGGGATTGGCTACTATGTGGGGCATATATGGGGGCATTGGCTACTATGTGGGGCATATATGGGGGCATTGGCTACTATGTGGGGCATTGGCTACTATGTGGGGCATATATGGGGGATTGGCTACTATGTGGGGCACTATATGGGGGATTGGCTACTATGTGGGGCATATATGGGGGATTGGCTACTATGTGGGGCATATATGGGGGCATTGGCTACTATGTGGGCACTCTATGGGGTTTGGCTACTATGTGGGGCACTCTATGGGGGATTGGCTACTATGTGGGGCACTATATGGGGATTGGCTACTATGTGGGGCACTATGTAGGGGATTGGCTACTAAGTGGGGCACTATATGGGGATTGGCTACTATGTGGGGCACTATATGGGGGATTGGCTACTATATGGGGATTGGCTACTATGTGGGGCACTATATGGGGGATTGGCTACTATGTGGGGCACTATATGGGGGCATTGGCTACTATGTGGGGCACTATATGGGGGATTGGATAATATGTGGGGCACTATATGGGGGCATTGGCTACTATGTGGGGGATTGGATACTATGTTGGTTACTATATGGGGGCATTGGCTACTATGTGGGGCACTATGTGGGGGATTGGATACTATGTGTGGCACTATATGGGGGCATTGGCTACTATGTGGGGCACTATGTGGGGGATTGGATACTATGTGGGGCACTATTGGGGGGATTGGATACTATGTGGGGCACTATAATGGGGAATTGGATACTATATAGGGCACTATTCAGTCAGCAGCATGTGGTGACTGTAGGGGAGTGGCTATGGAGGGTTGCTATGGGGGCGTGGCTATGGAGGGTTGCTATGGGGGCAAGGCTATGGAGGGTTGCTATGGGGGCGTGGCTATTGAGGGTCCATATGGGGGCGTGGCTATGGGGACCGCGGCGCACATGTCCCTCTTTGCAAAAGTTGGGAGGTATGCCCTCATGTGGGCCCCTCAGTATACCACCAGTATAATACAGTGTGGGGTGACTGGTATATACTGGTATATAATCCCCTCATGTGGGCCCCTCAGTATACACCAGTATAATACAGTGTGGTGTGACTGGTATATACTGGTATATAATCCCCCCCATGTGGCCCCTCAGTATACCACCAGTATAATACAGTGTGGTGTGACTGGTATATACTGGTATATAATCCCCCCTCATGTGCCCCCTCAGTATACCACCAGTATAATACAGTGTGGTGTGACTGGTATATACTGGTATATAATCCCCTCATGTGGGTCCCTCAGTATACCACCAGTATAAGGGCCCTATTCCACCAGACGATTATCGTTCAGATTATCGTTAAATCGTTCGAATCTAAACGATAATCGTTCGGTTGAAATGCAGTTAACGATTAACGACCGAACAAGAAATCGTTGATCGCTTTATAAGACCTGGACCTATTTTTATCGTTGCTCGTTCGCGAAACGTTCGCAAATCGTTCGCATTGAATAAGACATCGTTCGGTCGTTCGTAATAGATACGAACGCAATAGCGAATAAATAGCAAAGAAAAAACGGTCGCAATTACGATCATAAGTAACGAATATCGATCCATGGAAATGAGTGAATGTTTTCAGTTTTTCGCAATAGCGGTCGTTTGAGATTGTTAATCGTTAACGATTATGCAAACGATAATCGTCCGGTGGAATAGGGCCCTAATACAGTGTGCTGTGACTGGTATATACTGGTATATAATCCCCTCATGTGGCCCCCCAGTATACCACCAGTATAATACAGTGAGGTGTGACTGGTATATACTGGTATATAATCCTCTCATGAGGACTCCTCATAATTACCTGCTCTCTGCAGCACACGACCATCTTTATTTCCTTCAGGGTCTTCTAGCAGGAGGCAGAAGTGGCGTCCCTGTCCGGCCCTGTAGCTGGGAGGAGAGAGCGGCATCTAGTGGCTGAAGGTAGAAAATACAGCCTCCAGCTATTACTGCCAGCTTTACTTTACTTATGGTGCGTTTACACAGAAAGATTTATCTGACAGATTTTGGAAGCCAAAGCCAGGAATGGATTTGAAAAGAAGAGAAATCTCAATCTTTCCGTTATGACCTGTTTCCTGTTTATAGTCTGTTCCTGGTTTTGGCTTCAAAGATCTGACAGATAAATCTGTCTGTATAAACGCACCATTATGCTGGGTTTACAAGGACCGATTATCGTGCGAATTTGCACGATAACGATCGAATTCGAACGATAATCGTATGTGTAAATGCGGCGAACGATCGAACGACGAGCGAAAAATCGTTCATTTTGATCTTTTAACAGGTTCTTAAATCGCCGTTCGTTGTTCGCAAAAAATTTGCAGATCGTTCCGTGTAAACAGTCGTTCACTGTTTTTACCTATGTGCGAGATAGGCTTAAGCGATCGCAAAACGATCGCAAAACGAATTTTCTGTTCGATATATCGTACCATCTAAACACTGATCGTTATTTAAAAAAAATCGTTACTTTGAAATCGTTAATCGTACGATCGGGTGAATTATCGCTCCGTGTAAACTTAGCATTAGTCTTATAGCTAGCATTGGGGGCCGTCACGGGGGCGGGACTTGCCGGGACATACTTGGGACATGAATTTGCCAGGACTGCCTTGTCAAATCCGGGTCAGTCCCGGCAAAAACTGGACTGTTGGCAACTATGATGGCCCCCCCAGCAGCCTCAGCAGCTGAGAATGACCTTATACAGTGGTACCTTGGTTTAAGAGTAACTTGGTTTAAGAGCGTTTTGGTTTAAGAGCTCATAGTTTTTCTAAATTGTGACTTGCTTTAAAGAGGACCTGTCACCCCCCGTGCCAGGGTGACAGGCTTCCGACCCCCCGCTGGCGCTGAGAGATGAGTCCAACACCCATAGAGAATGACGGAGCGCTGGACTCTCCTGGCATTCTCTATGGGTGTTGGACTCATCTCTCAGCGCGCGCGCCGGGCTGTAGCGGCGGAGATCTCAGTCACCCGACCGGATCCAGAAGCGGGACCCGGCGGGATCAAGTGAGTATAGCCTGAGCCACCGGGGGGTCGTTGAGCCTGTCACCCCGGCACGGGGGGTGACAGGTTCCCTTTAAGAGCATTGCTTTGGTGTAAGAGCTCCCTGTACTGGGTGGGAGGAGGAGTATGGTCTGCATAGCGGGGTCTATAGCCCTGTACTCTGACCCAGGAAGTCTCCCTTACCTTCCAAATCATAGAAGATCCACTTCAGGCTGGGGCTTACATCAGAGGACAGGACTGTGGAGGTAATCTCTCCATAGCTGTAACCCCTCTCTCTCTGGACACATACTATACTGTGCCCACATCTGTCCTGCTCATTCCTTCATGCTCCCTGCAGTCTCCCTGCAGTCTCTGTCCTCTGTTTCCCATCCTCTCCATTACTGTACAGTAACTTATAATATCACATATTCTGCTGTTTCTGAATGTTTGTTTCATCTGTGTTACATGTTATTCAGAATAATAAATCATTATTTTTAGGGTGTGGAACCAATTGTCTGCATTTCTATGATTTCTTATGGGAAAGTTTGCTTTGGTATAAGAGTGGATTTGGATTACAAGCACGGTCCTGGAACGAATTATGCTCGTAATCCAAGACACCATTGTACTAGGTTCTCCCTTCTCCCTGTATATGCCTATGGCCTAGTGTATGTATATATCTCACTTTCTAGGGGTTCTCCCTGTATATGGCTATGATGAACCCCAAAGAAGTTTTTTGCTCATTGACCCACAACGGGTTCAGAAAGTAAACGCTCAAAAATGTGTCACAGAATCCAATAAACTAATTTTAAAATTTATTCTTAATTTATCATATTTGTATATTGTTGTAATGCTATAACCGACTTGGGCGATGGGCTATTATTGAAATATATATGACTCTGTATTGTCCGTGGTTTGTCTGTGGCCAAGGTAGGGACCGGCATCACCTGTCACTATACAGATATATTTAAACTCTGTTTGCCGCTTGGCTTCTATGCGCGCAGGTGCCGACTCTGTGCCCAGCGCATGCACTTGGCGGACATATTGGTTGGGGCATTTGTTACATGAGTGTACGGAAGTGGCGTCATTACGCCATGGAAGTCTTGCTGCAGATACTCATCCAAGATGGCGCTGTATCCAGAAACATGATCCTGGTCACTGCTGCGAAAATTTCTAATAGATTTATGCCTTTCACCTGTCCGTGTGCAAATCCAATTGGTTGACCACCTTGTAAATACTTAGCTCACCTCCCATCACAGGGCTCCAGACTAAAAAATTTACCTGGGAGCCATTGGCTCCTAACCTGAAAAATTTAGGCGCCAAATAGAATATTTGGTCGCCAACATTTTAAACCATGTAAAATTAATGTTATGTTAAATGGGACTTACTGTGTGCAGAGGCCACGGCGGCATCCTCCTCCTTTAGATTCTCTCTTTTCTTAGTTTGAAAACGTTCAACATGGAAACTTGCAACTTGACAACCATATCCAGTCTGACTCAGTACTTCAGCTGCACTTGGCTAGCCTTTTAATGAGGCCTACTCTTCTGAACTTGAACTTAAAGGGAACCTGTCGACCCCCGTGACGGGGTGACAGGCTCCCAACCCCCCTATACTCGCCTCATCGCGCCGGGTCCCGCTTCTGAAGATGGTCGGGGTCACGGAGATCTCAGCCGCTGCAGCCCGGCGTGCGCTGAGAGATGAGTCCAACGCTCATAGAGAATGACGGGAGAGTCCAGCGCTCCGTCATTCTCTATGAGCGTTGGACTCATCTCTCAGTGTGCGCGCCGGGCTGCAGCGGCTGAGATCTCCGTGACCCGACCATCTTCAGAAGCGGGAACCGGCGCGATGAGGTGAGTATAGGGGGTTCTAACGGGGATTGGGAGCCTGTCACCCCGTCACCGGGGGAGACAGGTTCCCTTTAAAAGCTTGCAACAGTCTATACATACTGAGCTAGACTTATGACTGCAGCCATAGTGACCCCCCACAAGATGAGTATATAGATAGATATATCTCTCACCTAGTGACTAATGCAAGTGACCCCCTACAATACAGACACCTGAGGGGCCCTGATAATAAGAATTGTGCATATATCTATCTCCCAGTGTCTGCAGCCAGTTTGCCCTACACTTATAGATGGCCCCCTCCCCTTATAGATGCCCCCTCTCCCCCCCATTATAGATGCCCCCTCTCCCCCCCATTATAGATGCCCCCTCTTCTCCCCCCCTTATAGATACCCCCTCCCCTTATAGATGGCCCCCTCCCCTTATAGATGACCCCCTCTACCCCCATTATAGATGCCCCCTCCTCCACCCCATTATAGATGCCCCCACCTCCCCCCCATTATAGATGCCCCCTCTCCCCCCCCCATTATAGATGCCCCCTCTTCTCCCCCCCTTATAGATACCCCCTCCCCTTATAGATGCCCCCTCTCCCCCCCATTATAGATGCCCCCTCTTCTCCCCCCCTTATAGATACCCCCTCCCCTTATAGATGCCCCCTCTCCCCCCCCCATTATAGATGCCCCCTCTTCTCCCCCCCTTATAGATACCCCCTCCCCTTATAGATGCCCCCTCTCCCCCCCATTATAGATGCCCCCTCTTCTCCCCCCCTTATAGATACCCCCTCCCCTTATAGATGGCCCCCTCTCCCCCCCTTGAAGATGGCCTCTCTTCTCCCCCCATTATAGATGCCCCCCCTTCTCTTCCCCCCATTATAGATGGCACCCTCTTCTTCCCCCATTATAAAGCCCCCCCCCTTTCCTCTATGCTAAGCAATATTTAAAAAAAACAAACACACAAACTCACCTGACAACCCGCTCCCCCGGCGATCCTCTTCTTCTTCGGACGCTGTCCCCGGCTGATGCGCGGCTGCCGGGGGTGTCCCGTCCTATCCCCGGCAGCGCGGCGCGTCAGTGAGCTCCCTGTACGCCGGGGCTGTGACTTCTGACACAGGAAGCGTCTCTGACGCGCGCTTCCTGTGCCGGAAGTCAGGGCCCCAGGCAGCTCACTGATGCGCCGCGCTGCCGGGGATAGGACGGGACACCCCCGGCAGCCGCGCATCAGCCGGGGACAGCGTCCGAAGAAGAAGAGGATCGCCGGGGGAGCGGGTTGTCAGGTGAGTTTGTGTGTTTGTTTTTTTTAAAACTCAGTATTCTTTTTCCTCCAAACACGAGGAAAAGTTGTGTTTCTACCGAACAGTTCCACTTTGGTTTCATCAGACCACAGGACTTTCTCCCAATACTCTTCTGGATCATCCAAATGCTCTCTAGCAAACTTCAGACGGGCCCGGACATGTACTGGCTTAAGCAATGGGACACGTCTGGCACTGCAGGAGTCCCTGGCACTGGCGTAGTGTGTTACTGATGGTAGGCTTTGTTACATTGGTCCCAGCTCTCTAGGTCCCCCGCGTAGTTCTGGATTTTTGCTCACCGTTCTTGTGATCATTTTGACCCCACGGGGTGAGATTTTGGGTGGAGCCCCAGATCGAGGGAGATTATCAGTGGTCTTGTATGTCTTCCATTTTCTAATTATTGCTCCCACAGTTGATTTCTTCCCTCCAAGCTGGTTGCCTATTGCAGATTCAGTCTTCCCAGCCTGGTGCAGGGCTACAATTTTGTTTCTGGTGTCCTTTGACAGCTCTTTGGTCTTCACCATAGTGGAGTTTGGAGTCTGACTGTTTGAGGGTGTGCACAGGTGTCTTTTTATACTGATAACAAGGTTAAACAGGTGCCATTACTACAGGTAATGAGTGGAGGAAAGAGGAGACTCTTAGGCTGCGTGCACACTACGGAATTGCCGCGTATAACCCGCGGCATATTCCGTCGCACGCAACGGCGCGCATTTCCGCCCATGCCATAGACACTATTCTATGCACGGACGGATTCCGCGTTCCGCCAAAAGAATTGACATGTCAATTCTTTCGACGGAACGCGGAATCCGCCCGTGCACAGAACAGTGTCTATGGCACGGTCGGAAAAGCGTGCCGCTGCGTGCCGGGACGTACGACGGAATACGCCGCGGGTTATACGCGGCAATTCCGTAGTATGCACGCACCCTTATGATGTAAATTACAGACGCCTCTCTCATCTTTTTAAGTGGGAGAACTTGCACTATTGGTGACTGACTAAATACTTTTTTTCCCCACTGTATGTGGCTCAAGTGTTTTGTTTTTGGGGTTTACTGTATACGGCTATGGCCTAGTGTATGTATATATCTCACTTTCTAGAGGTTCTCCCTGTATACGGCTATGGCCTAGTGTATGTATATATCTAGGCTCTCCCTCTATATGGCTATGTATAGTGTATGTATATATCTAGGCTCTCCCTGTATACGGCTACGGCCTAGTGTATGTATATATCTAGGCTCTCCATGTATACAGCTATGGCCTAGGGTATGTATATATCTAGGCTCTCCCTGTATACAGCTATGGCCTAGAGTATGTATATATCTAGGCTCTTCCTGTATACAGCTATGGCCTAGTGTATGTATATATCTAGGCTCTCCCTATATACGTCTATAGCCTAGTGTATGTATATATCTAGGCTCTTCCTGTATACGGCTATGGCCTAGTGTATGTATATATCTAGACTCTTCCTGTATACAGCTATGGCCTAGTGTATGTATATATCTAGGGTCTCCCGGTATACAGCTATGGCCTAGTGTATGTATATATCTAGGCTCTCCCTGTATACGGCTATGGCCTAGTGTATGTATATATCTAGGCTCTCCCTGTATACGGCTATTGCCTAGTGCGATGCCCGGGCCCCTAGGGGCCACTCCGCTGAGAGGTGTTGTTGCGGGCAGGAACCGGGGAAGCTGCTAGCTAGTGGGTTGTCACGGTTTAGGCACGAGGGGTCACAGCTGGAAACCGGGCTCCTGACCATGTGGGAATACTGGGCGTGCGATTCCTCGTTGTCCTTAGTCAGGGCACCAATGATCGCACCAATGCCAAGGTTTAGAAACAACGGTAGTTGTATATTTATTGTAACAGTGGTAACTAGTAGTAACAGTCTCTCCGGATGTAACCAGGAATAAGGCAGACTTGGACAAGGCAGAGTAATGGGTGATGCTGCAATAGGCTGGGATGATAGCGTGCTGAATGATGGGAGTAGTAGTGATACTGAGGATAAGATGCTGGGTGGAATGAAACTGAGCTGAATACTTGCTGTTGATGATTAGAGAAGATGATGAGAAGAATGACTGAAGAACGGCACCTAGATCTTTAGTATAGATGAGAATCTTGAGAACTTGGGAATAGAACACAGCCAGGAACACTTCTGGTAATGCTGCAGCAGATACCGCAGGGTTGCGGCCTTGTGACACAGGAGCAGCAGCAACACACAACCTATCCCCCTGTAGGTAGGAGACAGGACATGAGGTAGAGAGGAAGTCACATGGTATCCCCCAGCCAAAGCTCAATGGCCATTGGGGTTACCATGGAAGCAGGGGCAGTCACATCCAGCCATTGCATCATCACACCATTAGGCATATAGGACCAAATATACATAAGAAGTACCATACTTGAACACTGGGGGGCGACATAATACCCTTAGGCACTGATAACTGAACATGCATACAAGAAATGAATGGAATAGCAGACCTGAACACTGAGAGGGGTGACACAATACACACAGTTTGCAGTGGGCCATAGCTTTCCAGAACAGAACTGGCCATAATAAAGGTGCAGAGATAAAGTGACAAATAAATACTCTGTTCTGGGACACTGCACTAGTGTATGTATATATCTAGACTCTCCCTGTATACAGCTATGGCCTAGTGTATGTATATATCTAGGCTCTCCCTGTATAAAGCTATGGCCTAGTGTATGTATATATCTAGGCTCTCCCTGTATACGGCTATGGCCTAGTGTATGTATATATCTAGGCTCTCCGTGTATACAGCTATGGCCTAGTGTATGTATGTATCTAAGCTCTCCCTTTATACAGCTATGGCCTAGTGTATGTATATATCTCACTTTTAGAGGTTCTCCCTGTATACACCTATGGCCTAGTGTATGTATATATCTTACTTTCTAGAGGTTCTCCCTGTATACACCTATGGTCTAGTATATGTACCGTATTTTTCGCTTTATAAGACGCGCCTTTTGATAAGACGCACCCCTGATTTTAGGGGAGAAAAATAGAAAAAAAAATATTTTGCTCATTGTCACAGCAGCAGTGTGATTGGTGCCAATCCCCCCATATAGTGCCCCACATAGTAGCCAATGCCCCCATATAGTGCCCCACATAGTAGCCAATGCCCCCATATAGTGCCCCACATAGTAGCCAATGCCCCCATATAGTGCCCCCCATAGTAGCCAATGCCCCCATACAGTGCCCCCATAGTAGCTAATGCCCCTATACAGTGCCCCCATATAGTAGCCAATGCCCCATACAGTGCCCCCATATAGTAGCTAATGCCCCCATACAATGCCCCCATATAGTAGCCAATGCCCCCATACAATGCCCCCATATAGTAGACAACGCCCCCATATAGTAGCCAATGCCCCCATACAATGCCCCCATATAGTAGACAACGCCCCCATATAGTAGCCAATGCCCCCATACAGTGCCCCCCATGGTAGCCAATCATCCCTGCGACCAGAAAAACAACAAACAGGTTACTCACCTGTCCGCCGGCCCCAGCAGCTCCTCTCCCGACACTCCGGTCTCCCGTCATCCTCCGTCATAGGCAGTGGGGGACAGACAGACTGCCTGCGCCTGAAGTGTTCTGCAGCCGCTGCAGAACACTTCCGGGACACAGGCAGCATCTCTGTACCCCGCTGCCTATGCCGGAGGATGACGGGAGACCGGAGTGTCGGGAGAGGAGCTGCTGGGGCCGGCGGACAGGTGAGTAGGACAGCGATCCCCTCCGCCCGCCCAGCCCGCCCCCTCCATCACCGCTTAGCCGATCAGGAGCCCAGGAAAGTGCTGCTCATTGCACTTTCCCGGGCTTCTGATTGGCTCAGCTGAGCGGCGATAGAAGGGGTGGGCTGGGCGGGCGGAGGGGATCGCTCAGTGCCGCTCACTATGCATATGCATAGTGAGCGACAATACAGGTGCTCGGTGCTCGGCACTGCTTGGGAGCCGTCTTCGCTTTATAGGATGCACTTGGTTTTTCCTCCCACTTTGGGAGGAAAAAAAGTGCGTCTTATAAAGCGAAAAATACGGTACATATCTCACTTGCTACCGGTCATGACAGATTGTCACCACTAGGTGACAGCAATGTTCACAACCATCAGGACTTAGGGGCCCATTACTATGTCATAGCCCTCCAGGCCCCCCTACCCTGTGGGTCAGTACTTTTCTTTATTATGTGAGATTGAGTCACGAGCAGAAAAGAGTAGTGAAAGAGTAGTAGATACTTGAAGGAAACGTCCAGCAGAGGTGGTAGGTATATCTACACTAGTAAGTATGCAAAAGGGGCAATGGCACACCAGTATTGAGAATGAAAATATCTTTAGTTAACAAATCATGAAATATAAAGAGAAAACACTTGAAAAAGGTTAAAAACACTTAAAAAACAGAACAAGAGACCATGATTGTCACGTCCCCCCTTCCTCCATGTGCCAGCAATGGTGATGCTGGTCCATGCTCCAAGTGCGTATTGGAGATGTGGCTGCTTTGTTTTCTATCCCCTCCCCCCCTTATCACTATATATTTTTGTTTATCTGGTTCTCGGGTTATCTTACCCGTTGCATGATTAATTTTGGGGTCATCCTACCCGGTTATCATATTTTACCTAGAAGTCTCCTGAGGATCCCGGCTGATGGTCCGAGTGAAACGCGTTGAGACGAGAGGCGAAATTGGGACAAAATTGAGATATGATCCACATTGTTGAGTGTTATAGGACCAAATTGCCCACCGGCTGGTGAGGACTAGGTCCTTATCTGTAGATATATTAAGTACTGACCCTGAACTTTGGTTTTCAGTGTGCCATTTTTTGATTTAAGAATTTTAATTGTAATAATAAAAGGTAGATTTTAAAGGGGTTGTCCGGCGATAAAAAATTATTCACAGAATAACAAACATTACAACGTTATACAACTTGGTAATGTATGTTATGTCTGTGAATGGCCCCCTTCCCCGTGTCCCACCACCCCCACCCGTGTACCCGGAAGTGTGGTGCGCTATACATACCTGTCACGTGCCGACCACGGTCTCCGATCCTCAGCAGTGACGTCTTCTTCGGGAGGCCGGCGGATCTTCCCGAGTGCCGGCCGCCCTCTGCAGCGTCATCCGAAGCTCAGCCGTGATTGGCTGAGCATAACTGTGCTCAGCCAATCGCGGCTGAGCGGCTGATGACGCGGCCACGTCATCAGCTGCTCATGTAAAACTAATGAAACAAACATTCAGAAACAGCAGAATCTGTGATATTATAAGTTACTGTACAGTAATGGAGAGGATGGAAAACACAAGGGCTGACGGAGACTGCAGGGAGCAGGAAGAAATGAGCAGGGCACATGTGGGCACATACATGCAGCACTCTCTGTCCGGGGAGAGAGGGGTTACAGCTATGGAGAGATTACCTCCACAGTCCTGTCCCCTGATGTAAGCCCCAGCCTGAAGTGGTTCTGCTATGATTTGGAAGGTGAGGGAGACTTCCTGGGTCAGAGTACAGTGCTGTAGACCACGTTATGCAGACCATGCCCCTCCCCCACTCGCGCTCCCACCCAGCACAGGGAGCTCTTAAACCAAAGCAATGCTCTTAAACCAAGTCATAATTTTGAAAAACTGTGAGCTCTTAAACCAAAACGCTCTTAAACCAAGTTACTCTTAAACCAAGGTACCACTGTAATTGTTTTGTGTGAGGCAGCTGGTAAAGCTTTATTGTTCTCAATAGGAAAAACAAAATAGCAATTTTTCAGATACAAAACTGTTTTAAAATGCATTGAAGCCCATGAGGACAGCCACAATGCCCCCCGTGCCAGTGACAATGGCCTTTCCTATTGCACAAATGGTTAATAGCAGCCATGTCCTCAGGTGTGGTGGGGAACTGAAGTGACTGTAGTTATAGGTGACAGATATTCCCTGGACACAAGACACACACCCCACTATATGTCATTATATGTCACTTTCTAGGGGTTCTCTCTGTATACAGCTATGACCTAGTGCAGTGATGGCTAACCTTGACACTCCAGCTGTTGCAACACTACAACTCCCATCATTCCTGGAAAGCCAAAGCCATATCTTTGGTGGTTCAGGCATGATAGGAATTGTAGTTTTGCAACAGCTGGAGTGTCAAGGTTAGCCATCACTGACCTAGTGTATACACACATCTCACTTTCTCCCGGTCATGATATAATGTAACCACTAGGTGGCAGCAACATTCACAACCATCAGGACCCCAAAGGGACATGACTTTTCCAGCTGAGCTAAGCTCAGGGGCGGCGGTGGTACGGACAGGATGCGGGCGGCCTGGGCAGATGATGTGCGGGGGAGGATGGGGCCGGGATGCGGGCGGCTGGGGCATGGGGGGCACTCTGAGTAGGGGAATGGCGGCGTGTGTCGGCGGTCGGGCCATCAGCGCCCCCTAGCTGGCAGCTGCCGTGCCATCGCCCGGCCCACCCACCACAGGAAATGGCCCTGGTCACGGCTCTCTGCCTGTCAGCGAGGGGATGGTTCACAGGAATAGAGGCCACTCCCGCCCCCTTGTCAGGATCACTGCTCACTCCATGGATCTGTCTATCGGCCGGTTTCCATGGTTCCTGGGACTCTTGAGCTGCTTCTCCGGCTGCAGCGCCGGCTCTTCTCCTCCTTACAAGCACCTGGCTCAGCCGCCCTTCTTCTCTGTGATACCTGGCACCATCACTGTCACTTCTTTCATACTCTGTGTAGCCTGTATACCCATGTACTTGTGTAGCCTGTGTACTTGTGTCCCTTTGTGGCCCGTGAAGCTGTGTACCCTGTGTAGTTGTGTAGTCTGTGTAGTTTTGTAGCCCGAGTATCCTGTGTAGTTGTGTATCTGTGTACTTGTGTACATGTGTAGCCTGTGTCGTTGTGTATTTGTGTACATGTGTAGCCTGTGTAGTTGTGTATCTGTGTACCTGTGTAGCTGTGTAGTTGTGTAGCCTGTGTAGTTTTGTAGCCCGAGTATCCCGTGTAGCCTGTGTAGTTGTGTATCTGTGTACCTGTGTAGCCGTGTAGTTGTGTAGCCTGTGTAGTTTTGTAGCCCGAGTATCCTGTGTAGTTGTGTATCTGTGTACATGGGTAGCCTGTGTAGTTTTGTAGCCTGTGTAGTTGTGTACCCTGTGTAGTTGTGTAGCCTGTGTACCATGTGTAGCCTGAGTATTCTGTGTAGCCTGTGTATCTGTGTACATGTGTAGGCTGTGTAGTTGTGTAGCCTGAGTAGCCTGTGTAGTTGTGTAGTTGTGTAGCCTGTGTACCATGTGTAGCCTGTGTATCTGTGTACTTCTGTGCCTGTGTAGGCTGTGTAGTTGTGTACCCTGTGTAGTTGTGTAGCCTGTGTACCATGTGTAGCCTGAGTATTCTGTGTAGCCTGTGTATCTGTGTACTTGTGTAGGCTGTGTAGTTGTGTACCATGTGTAGCCTGTGTATCTGTGTACTTCTGTACCTGTGTAGGCTGTGTAGTTGTGTAGCCTGTGTAGTTGTGTAGCCTGAGTATCCTGTGTAGCATAAAAGTATCATAAAATGCATTGAAGCCCCTCATGACAGCCACAATGCCCCCCGTGCCAGTGACAATGGACTTTCCTATTGCACCAATGGGTAATAGCGCCCATGTCCTCAGGTGTGGTGGGTACCCCACTGAAGTGACTGTAGTTATAGGTTACAAATATTCCTCCAATATGTCCTGGACACAAGACACACACACCACTATACATACAGGACCAGTAGTCATATGAATAGGAGGGGGCAGGAGCTGTAGTGATATCACTAGGAGGGGGCAGGGGCTGTAGTGATATCACTAGGAGGGGGCAGGAGCTGTAGTGATATCACTAGGAGGGGGCAGGGGCTGTAGTGATATCACTAGGAGGGGGCAGGAGCTGTAGTGGTATCACTAGGAGGGGGCAGGAGCTGTAGTGGTATCACTAGGAGGGGGCAGGAGCTGTAGTGATATCACTAGGAGGGGGCAGGAGCTGTAGTGATATCACTAGGAGGGGGCAGGAGCTGCAGTGATATCACTAGGAGGGGGCAGGACCAGTAGTCATATCACTAGGAGGGGGCAGGAGCTGTAGTGATATCACTAGGAGGGAGCAGGAGCTGTAGTGATATCACTAGGAGGGGGCAGGAGCTGTAGTCATATAACTAGGAGGGAGCCGGACCTTACTGGGCCAGTTGGGCACACAGGTGTGATCAGGGGCATAGCTAATGTCTCTTGGGCCCTGGTGCAAGAGGTCAACTTGGGCCCCCCCCCCATACCACATACTGACTAATAACACCACATACTGACTAACACCACCGCTGCTACTGATTAACACTACCACATACTGACTAACACCACCGCTGCTACTGAATAAAATCCTCTGTACATAGACCAATATCACTTCATACAGTCATATAGAGGTGGACGCACTGTACACAGGCTCTATACACCATATACATTACAGTGCAGTTATATCAGGTGACTCACAGGGGACGTCTTCTCTGATCGGAGTTCTTCCCTTTTTATTTTCTTCTTCATCCGTCCTGGGCCATTATGAGAACTTCTCCAAGCCACAAATCCACAGAATCTGCCAGACAAACATATTAGGCTCCTCGCTCCTCACCATCCTCATCTCTCTACAAACTGCACATCTGTACTGTCCCCTTTACACCCTCATTTAGTAGGTAGCCCTGACACTGTGTGACCCCCCCTTAAAGTACATACCCCCCTATTGTATACACCCCCCGTGTAGTCCACCTTATAGATGGCCCCCTGTGTTGTCCCTATTATAGATGCCCCCCATGTTATCCCCCATATAGATGCCCCCCATGTTGTCCCCTCCTCCTGCCCCTTCATCACCATACTACTACCCCTTTCATCCTCCTGCCCTCCATCATCATACTACTACCCCTTCATCCTCCTGCCCCTCCATCATCATACTACTACCCCTTCATCCTCCTGCCCCTCCATCATCATACTACTACCCCTTCATCCTCCTGCCCCTCCATCATCATACTACTACCCCTTCATCCTCCTGCCCTTTCATCATCATACCACTACACCCCTCATCATCCTCTTGTTCCATCATCATCATCATCATCATACCACTACACCCCCTATCATCCTCTTATTCTTTCATCATCATACCACTACACCCCTCATCATCCTCTTGTTCCATCATCATACCACTACACCCCCATCATCCTCTTGTTCCATCATCATACCACTACACCCCTCATCATCCTCTTGTTCCATCATCATACCACTACACCCCCATCATCCTCTTGTTCCATCATCATACCACTACACCCCTCATCATCCTCTTGTTCCATCATCATCATACCACTACACCCCTCATCATCCTCTTATTCCTTCATCATCATACCACTACACCCCCATCATCCTCTTGTTCCATCATCATCATCATACCACTACACCCCTCATCATCCTCTTGTTCCATCATCATACCACTACACCCCTCATCATCCTCTTGTTCCATCATACCACTACACCCCTCATCCTCCTCTTGTTCCATCATCATACCACTACACCCCTCATCATCCTCTTATTCCTTCATCATCATACCACTACACCCCTCATCATCCTCTTGTTCCATCATCATACCACTACACCCCCCATCATCCTCTTGTTCCATCATCATACCACTACACCCCCATCATCCTCTTGTTCCATCATCATACCACTACACCCCCATCATCCTCTTGTTCCATCATCATACCACTACACCCCTCATCATCCTCTTGTTCCATCATCATCATACCACTACACCCCCATCATCCTCTTATTCCTTCATCATCATACCACTACACCCCCCATCATCCTCTTGTTCCCCCTTATAGATGGCCCCCTGTGTTGTCCCTATTATAGATGCCCCCCATGTTATCCCCCATATAGATGCCCCCCATGTTATCCCCCATATAGATTGCCCCCATTTTATCCCCCTTACAGATGCCCCCCATGTTGTCCCCTCCACCTGCCCCTTCATCACCATACTACTACCCCTTTCATCCTCCTGCCCTCCATCATCATACTACTACCCCTTCATCCTCCTGCCCCTCCATCATCATACTACTACCCCTTCATCCTCCTGCCCCTCCATCATTATACTACTACCCCTTCATCCTCCTGCCCCTCCATCATTATACTACTACCCCTTCATCCTCCTGCTCTTTCATCATCATACCACTACACCCCTCATCATCCTCTTGTTCCATCATCATCATCATCATCACGATACCACTACACCCCCTATCATCCTCTTATTCTTTCATCATCATACCACTACACCCCTCATCATCCTCTTGTTCCATCATCATCATACCACTACACCTCATCATCCTCTTGTTCCATCATCATACCACTACACCCCTCATCATCCTTTTGTTCCATCATCATACCACTACACCCCCATCATACTCTTGTTCCATCATCATACCACTACACCCCTCATCATCCTCTTGTTCCATCATCATACTACTACACCCCCATCATACTCTTGTTCCATCATCATACCACTACACCCCTCATCATCCTCTTGTTCCATCATCATCATACCACTACACCCCTCATCATCCTCTTATTCCTTCATCATCATACCACTACACCCCCCATCATCCTCTTGTTCCATCATCATCATCATACCACTACACCCCTCATCATCCTCTTGTTCCATCATCATACCACTACACCCCTCATCATCCTCTTGTTCCATCATACCACTACACCCCTCATCCTCCTCTTGTTCCATCATCATACCACTACACCCCTCATCATCCTCTTGTTCCATCATCATACCACTACACCCCTCATCATCCTCTTGTTCCATCATCATCATACCACTACACCCCTCATCATCCTCTTATTCCTTCATCATCATACCACTACACCCCCCATCATCCTCTTGTTCCATCATCATCATCATACCACTACACCCTCATCATCCTCTTATTCCTTCATCATCATACCACTACACCCCTCATCATCCTCTTGTTCCATCATCATACCACTACACCCCCCATCATCCTCTTGTTCCATCATCATACCACTACACCCCCATCATCCTCTTGTTCCATCATCATACCACTACACCCCTCATCATCCTCTTGTTCCATCATCATCATACCACTACACCCCTCATCATCCTCTTATTCCTTCATCATCATACCACTACACCCCCATCATCCTCTTGTTCCATCATCATCATCATACCACTACACCCCTCATCATCCTCTTGTTCCATCATCATACCACTACACCCCTCATCATCCTCTTCCTCCATCATCATCATACCACTACACCCCTCATCATCCTCTTGTTCCATCATACCACTACACCCCTCATCCTCCTCTTGTTCCATCATCATCATACCACTACACCCCTCATCATCCTCTTCCTCCATCATCATCATAACACTACACCCCCATCATCCTCTTGTTCCATCATCATCATACCACTACACCCCCCATCATCCTCTTGTTCCATCATCATACCACTACACCCTCATCATCCTCTTGTTCCATCATCATAACACTACACCCCCATCATCCTCTTGTTCCATCATCATCATACCACTACACCCCTCATCATCCTCTTGTTCCATCATCATAACACTACACCCCCATCATCCTCTTGTTCCATCATCATCATACCACTACACCCCCCATCATCCTCTTGTTCCATCATCATACCACTACACCCTCATCATCCTCTTGTTCCATCATCATACCACTACACCCCCCATCATCCTCTTGTTCCATCATCATCATACCACTACACCCTCATCATCCTCTTGTTCCATCATCATACCACTACACCCCTCATCATCCTCTTGTTCCATCATCATACCACTACACCCCCCATCATCCTCTTGTTCCATCATCATCATACCACTACACCCCTCATCCTCCTCTTGTTCCATCATCATCATACCACTACACCCCCATCATCCTCTTGTTCCATCATCATCATCATACCACTACACCCCCATCATCCTCTTCCTCCATCATCATCATACCACTACACCCCTCATCATCCCCTTAAAAACAAAAAAATCTATACTCACCTGCATGATTTCTCTAGCCCCCAGGTCACAGGCGCTGGCGGGCTTCCCGCGGCGAGGGGCGGGGCTTAGCGCGGAAGGGGCGGAGCTTCGCGGGATCTGTTTTTTTCCCAACGCGATGCTCCCTGCGCTGGAAGTACTTCCCCCCCCCGCCACACACAGAGCTCCCTGTGGAGCCGCAAGACAGCTGGGGGCCCCTCCCTCTTGTGATCGCAAGCAAAACATTGCTTGCGGTCACAAGAGGGAGTGGGAGGGGAGCAGTGGAGTGGCAAGGGGGGGCCTCGTGGGCCCCCCCTTGGTAGCGGCCCAGTCGCCGTGGCGACCGCTGCAACCGCGGTCGCTACGCCACTGGGTGTGATGGCACGCCTGCTTTTAGTTTACAAGGCCGGTTATACTCTTTTCCCCTGTGGTCAGTGACCCTCCCGGACTATCAGAACCACCACTTACAGAAAGGGGAAGTGTCCCAAGGTTACGGTGTGTGCTGTGTCGGTGGAAGGCAAAAAATCGCAGAGTCTCTTTAACTTAAATAAGCTTGGGTTTTACTAGAAAGTGCTTTCTTGTAGTAGGTTACAAGATTATGATGTTTCTCTTGATAAAGCATGGGGTAATATAATACTCTTGACAATCGTTCCAGACAAATACTTGACCATACAGCAACCTGATCGGTAGTAGAAATGCAGTGTAGGATACAGTCGTGCCGACTGAGTAGTGTACTGAGTGATACAAGGAAGCAGAATAGTAGAGAGGAGGATGCCCTGAGAGTCTCAACCCAGGTAGTTCTGTGCTCTGCTGGGTTGTTAAGAAGAAGAAGAACACCTGTACCCGTGTATTGACCTTGAGTTAATCTTCACACCACCTTCTGCCCACTAGACTCGGCTGAACCTTCCTAGAGGGTGACATAGGCCCCAGACCTTGTTACTTGGGATGAGCGGAATGCTGAGGGTTCCCTGCTGACACCCTCACTGCGAGATAGAGTTCCTAGGCTTATCGCAACTTTGCTCTATCCAGATCAGTTCCTAGCTCTTTGGCATAGTTGTGGATACTGTCATGCCCTGTTACTTCTCCTAGTCCACGTCGTGGGTTGAGGTTGTCCCTGGCTTGTCCTCTCCTAAGAGGGGTTGAACAGTGCATAGTGCTGTGTAGCGTTACTGAAGAATAAGGTGTATTGTCTTGCTTCCTACCCATACGAGGTTCTAGCTAAGACTGAAGTTGAGGTACGGGAACCTGGCAGAGGGCCAGGGCCCAGAAAGGACCACTGTGGAGAGCTATCTAGCTTGCGTCCTTCCTCCACAATGCCTAACACGAAAGACCTTTGCTCCTCTTCCACCCATGTGACTCACTTCCCTAGCGTAACTAACGTGCGCTGTGAGTGGGTGAAGAGTGCAACAGAAGAAATAAGGAGAGAGTTGATAGGAGAGAAGAAAAACAGATTCCTACTGGTCTACAGATTCAGGTGACACATAAAGAAACAATAACCCTTTACATCCTTCAGCTGGGCAGCTTCCAAATACACACATACAATACAGTGACATCTAGTGGCGAAACTTTAGTACTACTTTCATCACCACACAAGTACAAGAACAGAATTTTGCGAAGGGTGTATATAACTGTAACACCCGTGGTAGGGCACCTTAATATCACTAGGAGGAGGCAGAACCTGTAGTCATATCACTAGGACGGAGCAAGACCTGTAGTCATATCACTAGGAGGGGCAGGAGTGCACTCTAATAATCAACAATTATATCTTATCCCAGAAAAGCATCTCTAAAGTCTTGGCTGCTAGGTGTCTCTCTTCTCTGTAATCTGCTGTCCACTGCCTGTTGTCGGAGGAAATCTGTCTTTAGTAACAGGGAGATGTAATAATAATAATCACCCGACAGTGCCCTCACAGATAAATAATATAAACTTAAATCCTTCACAAAAACTCTCCCACCTTAATACCCCTTTATGTCTCCAGAATGGTTCTAGAGTTGTCCAAGCCACTTTATCATATTATCCAGACACCCGATCTATAGGTTGTTTACTTTTTACAATGTGAAACCTTAGTGCTATACCCAATAATAACCACTAGATGTCAGGATTGAATAAATTATCTATTAGCTTTCTATAACATCTATCTACCACCAGGTGGCAGCAGAGCTTCATTCTTATATATAAAAGTAACTTCAACTCTAAAAAGGAAAATAAATTTCAGATCACTAAAAATGTTTCTTTAAGTGAGAGGAAAGAAACCTTTTAGATTTGACACCTTCTCATAATGAACAATATCCTGAAAAACCACCACAATAGTCCCATACCAGTAACAATGCCCCCATACTGGTGAAAATGCCCCCTATACTGGTGAAAATGCCCCCTATACTGGTGACAATGCCCCCCATACTGGTGAAAATGCCCCCCATACCAGTGACAATGCCCCCAGACCAGTGACAATGCCCCCCATACCAGTGACAATGCCCCCCCATACTGGTGAAAATGCCCCCCATACCAGTGACAAAGCCCCCCATACCAGTGACAAAGCCCCCCATACCAGTGACAAAGCCCCCCATACCAGACACAATGCCCCCCATACCAGTGACAATGCCCCCATACCAGTGACAATGCCCCCATACCAATGACAATGCCCCAATACCAGTGACAATGCCCCCATACCAATGACAATGCCCCCATACCAATGACAATGCCCCCATACCAGTGACAATGCCCCCATACCAGTGACAATGCCCCCATACCAATGACAATGCCCCCATACCAGTGACAATGCCCCCATACCAGTGACAATGCCCCCATACCAGTGACAATGCCCCCATACCAATGACAATGCCCCCATACCAGTGACAATGCCCCCATACCAGTGACAATGCCCCCATACTAGTGACAATGCCCCCATACCAGTGACAATGCCCCCATACCAGTGACAATGCCCCCATACCAGTGACAATGCCCCCCATACCAGTGACAATGCCCCCCATAACAGTGACAATGCCCCCATACCAGTGACAATGCCCCCATACCAGTGACAATGCCCCCATACTAGTGATTATGCCCCCCATACCAGCCACAATTCTCTGACGTGTATAGGCAAGCGCCCCCATGTTCTCAGGTTTGGTGACTGTAGTGATGGGTTATTCCATGTATGATGGACACAGGACCCCCTACTATACACAGCGCCCCCCTGTATTGGGCAGGGCTCCTGGGAGGCTCCACTGTGCAGTACATTCAGTTCTATCAGAAATAAATGCCAGGAATACCAGCCGATAGCGCTCGCACCCCTCCGACCAGGAATGTCAGGAGCCGCCGCCGCCTCCTCATAAGTGAAATAAACTGGGAATAAAAAAAACTCCCGGAATTTCTCCTCCTCATCATCTGTGACTGCGGCGGCGTCTCCTCCATCCCCGACCAGAATCCATGGGGGATATATGAATATGTAGCAGGGGGTGCCGACCATGGGGGGGGGTGACCTGAGTGACTGCGCAACGCACCTTCCTGTTGCATTATACAGGGGCGTCAGCAGGGGGCAGGCTGTCAGGGATGGTGATGGCAGCTGCTGTATTCTCTCTGACAATCATCTCTCTCCTGCCCCCTCCTAGTGATATCACTACATGTCCTGCCCCCTCCTAGTGATCTCACTACAGCTCCTGCCCCCTCCTAGTGATATCACTACAGCTCCCGCCCCCTCCTAGTGATATCACTACAAGTCCTGCCCCCTCCTAGTGATATTACTACAGCTCCTGCCCCCTCCTAGTATATAACTACAGCTCCTGCCCCCTCCTAGTGATATCACTACAGCTCCCGCCCCCTCCTAGTGATATCACTACAGCTCCTGCCCCCTCCTAGTGATATCACTACAGCTCCTGCCCCCTCCTAGTGATATCACTACAGCTCCTGCCCCCTCCTAGTGATATCACTACAGCTCCTGCCCCCTCCTAGTGATATCACTACAGCCCCTGCCCCCTCCTAGTGATATCACTACAGCTCCCGCCCCCTCCTAGTGATATCACTACAGCTCCTGCCCCCTCCTAGTGATATCACTACAGCTCCTGCCCCCTCCTAGTGATATCACTACAGCTCCCGCCCCCTCCTAGTGATATCACTACAGCTCCTGCCCCCTCCTAGTGATATCACTACAGCTCCTGCCCCCTCCTAGTGATATCACTACAGCTCCTGCCCCCTCCTAGTGATATCACTACAGCTCCTGCCCCCTCCTAGTGATATCACTACAGCTCCTGCCCCCTCCTAGTGATATCACTACAGCTCCTGCCCCCTCCTAGTGATATAACTAAGGGTCCTGCCCCCTTCTAGTGACAGTGACATCACTACAGGTCTTGCACTGCTCCTAGTCTAGCCAGAAAAAGTACAAGTTTGGTTTCTGCTCAATGTCTCCCCAGGGCCTTATCTGTCCAGGGCCCAATGCTGGTTCCTACAAGAGAGATGGCCTTCTTCACGTGTTCTTTTGTCCTAGCCATTTTGGGTTAGTACACCTGGGATGCAGCTACCGTTAAAAAGAGAGTGCTACATCGCATCCACACTGAGGGGATATGCTATTCACTATGGAGCTTCAGTCTCAAGAGAGCGGATTGGAGTAGAGCAACTATGCTGATGTACCCTGCTGCAACTTGCCAGGACCTAAACGGGAACCCTAACGCCGGTATCACCCTCAAGTTTAACGCCAAATTTGACTCCAAAGTGGTTAGAGCCCCTACAGTGGGAGGGGCAGGAGCTGTAGTGATATCACTAGGAGGGAGCAGTACCTGTAGTGATATCACTAGGATATCACAGTGTGGCGTTAGTGTAGGGATCCATGTGAACCAGGAGACCGGCAGGTGGTACATGGGGCAATATGGTTTGATCAAATTATATACCAACATCCTGGCATTGGTTTTTAATGTAGCCAAGTGGCATTAGTGTCAGCCATAGGTGTGAGGTGCAGCGCTCCTTTTTCTCCCAGTCCAAGTTGTACTGTACTATGCCAGGACTTCAGAGGTAGAAATAGAAGAATACTTGAGAGTACAGAGAAAACTTGTGCCTGTGTTTTGACTCTTTTGTCTTTGCACCACCTATTGCCCACCAGTGTTGAGTGACCTGTCCTAGAGGGTGACACAAGCCCCAGACCTCGTTACCTGGGATAAGCGGAATTCTGAGGGTTCCCTGCTTATACCCGCGCTGCGAGATAGAGTTCATAGGCTTCTAACATCTTTGCTCTATCCTGACCAGTTCCTTTACTTGTAAACGGATACTGTCCTGCACTGTGTCTCTCCTGATCCACGGCATGGGTTAGGGTGATCTCCGACTTGTCCTCTCTAGTGGAAGCTTAACACTGCATAGTGTATAGTGAGATTACTTGAGAAGAAAATAAGTCCAGATGCATGTGCTCTTCGTCTAGACCACAACTTAGACTGGGGACCTGGCAGGAGCCAGGGCCCAACAGGACCGCTGTAGAGAGCATTCTCGCTAGTGTCCTTCCTCTACAGAATCCAAAGGCAAAAGACCCTACACTTCCTCTACCCATGTGACTTTCTACCTACAGCGCATATAAGGTGTGCTGTGAGTGGGTGAGGAGTGTATATGTAGAAGAAAAAGAGAGATGGGATAGGAGAAGAGAAAGAAGAACTCTCATTGGTGTGTAGACCCATGTGGTACATAAACAAACAATAACCCTTCAGATACTACAGCTGTGCAATAGTTAAGTATACATACTTGTAGCAACAACATCTTGTGGTAAAACTCTGGTACTACTACATTACCACTGAATCTTAAAAGTACAGGCTTTTGCGAAGGGTGTAACCAATAGCAACACCCGTGGTGGGACACCACTCTCCAACCACATGGTGGCGGTATCTGTTACAAACCAACACCGGACTCAGCAGCTATGTAACCACCTACATATCACTGTCAGTGGCGGCAGCAGCAGCATCTGGACAGTTAGTAGTCATGTGGCGGTGACTTTCGTGGTCCTGTCAGCCATCCCCACCACATAATGCAGATGTGGGGTGCAGAGAAGTCGTTCTGGCAGCGTGAGGCCTTCCACAGGGAAGCAGGAACAGTAGATTACAGAAGTGACGGCTCACTGCGATACATATGTACAAGCCATCACACAAAACAGAAAAAAGTATGACATTTGAAATCCTTCATTTTCTATTTTTGAAATAAAAAAAATAAAAACATTTTGTAGACATCTTGAAAATGATCAATCCCATGTGTAGGGGAAAATGTGCCATCCCTTTAATTTTAATTAATTGGGGGGGGGGGGGGGTTTGGTGCCAGCTCCTGGGCGGCAGCATTCCTGGCTATGAGGGAGAGCAGGGTGTGATTACTGGGACATGGCTGATGTGTTTGTGCAGCAGCCGGGGTCAGGGGTCACGCCATGTAATTACAGGATACCCCTCCTCCCCTCTGACCTTCACTATAATCATCTGACATAATGGGAGTCTAGCAGCCCAGGTACACATGTGTGGGGTGTGTTTTATTATTTGGATGCAGATGATGACATGACATCTCTCTGATTATAACCTGACTATTATATCTGCACATCCGTACAAAGCACTGCACATATCATTACACACATACACAGAGGAGTCACATTGTTACCACCACTTACTAGCCTCTATTGGAGACCATGTGCTCCGCTCGTTGGTAAAGGGTTGTCAGATATCACCCCATGTAAGGGTTGTCAGATATCACCCCATGTAAGGGTTGTCAGATATCACCCCATGTAAGGGTTGTCAGATATCACCCCATGTAAGGGTTGTCAGATATCACCCCATGTAAGGGTTGTCAGATATCACCCCATGTAAGGGTTGTCAGATATCACTCCATGTCAGGGTTGTCAGATATCACCCCATGTAAGGGTTGTCAGATATCACCCCATGTAAGGGTTGTCAGATATCACTCCATGTCAGGGTTGTCAGATATCACCCCATGTAAGGGTTGTCAGATATCACTCCATGTCAGGGTTGTCAGATATCACCCCATGTAAGGGTTGTCTGATATCACCCCATGTAAGGGTTGTCAGATATCACCCCATGTAAGGGTTGTCTGATATCACCCCATGTAAGGGTTGTCTGATATCACCCCATGTAAGGGTTGTCTGATATCACCCCATGTAAGGGTTGTCTGATATCACCCCAGTGATCATCCAACCAACAAGCAAACACTCACCAGCTGATCGCTGACTTTAAACCTGATGGTGATTAATGCTAGGGCCACAAGGGGCCACAAGAACAATCTAGAAAATGTTTGTGCAGCCGCGGCCACATGTCTATTGAGAGGTATAATAAGCTCTGTAAATGATCCAGGAGGAGGGCGCTCAGCCTGCCCCGGGCCGTCTAATATGGCCGTAACTATGTCTAATACAGCAATTTGTGAACTGTGAGATGTTGATCAATTTCTGGAAAGCAGAATGAAGTTACCACTGTCTGTGTGATGGTAACTCTGTCCGGAGGTCTGTGTGATAGTAACACTGTCCAGAGGTCTGTGTGATGGTAACACTGTCCGGAGGTCTGTGTGATGGTAACACTGTCCGGAGGTCTGTGTGATGGTAACACTGTACGGATGTGTTAGAGAGCCGCTTATGGTCTTCTGCACCCAGTGCAGCGTTATCATTTGTTGTAGCGGCTCTGGAACGTCATCAATGGAGCAGGGAGAGCACCTCCTCGGGGGAAGTAAACAGGCACCAGTGTATTTTAAAGTGACTCTGTACCCACAATCTGTCCCCCCAAACTGCTTGTACCTTCAGATAGCTGCTTTTAATCCAAGATATGTCCTGGGGTCCGTTCGGCAGGGAATGCAGTTATTGTCATAAATAACAACTTTTAATCCGGCAGCGCTGTGTCTAATGGCCGGGGCTTACATTTGTATATGCATTAGGCTGGCACCACCTCTCCGTCCTTCCTCCCCACCCTCCTCAGCATTAGGAATGATCCAGGAACATTTACTGCTGTTTGAGCTTTGCACAGGTGTATTAACGATCCAGCCCGTGTTCATTATACACACAGGTGGGGAATAGGAAGCAATCTGCCTGGAGCATTCCTAATATGAGGAGGGACAGAGAGGGTGTGCCAGCCTACTGCATATACAAATGTAAGCCCCGACCGTTAGACACAGCGCTGAAGGATTAAAAGTTGTTTTTATGACAATAACTGCATCCCCTGCCGAACGGACCCCAGGACAGATCTTGGATTAATATCAGCTATCCGAAGGTACAAGGGGTTTGGGGGGGGGGGGGGGGGGTCAGATTGTGGGTACAGAGTCGCTTTAAAGACTGTGGTCCTGGAACAGAAATTTTTTGCCACCTAAAGTGACCTGCAACCAGCAAGCATCTGTGCCTTTCATTACATTAGGTGAGATTTCCCACTGTGAAGTGAAGAAGGAAAATACAAAAATCAGTCCATGTGGGGGAGCAGCCGACCACCATTGTGTACAAATGGATGAAGTGATGCAGGAGGAGGAGGGGTATGTGGCGGTCACACTTGCCCTCCTCTACGTACCCCTCGTCTCCCTCCTCAATCTGGATACAGATTTTGGGTATATTTAGCCTCCTGTGCTGGAAACATGAGAGGAGAGCCGTCTGCCCAGCTCCATACTGGTAATTATACTGTTCCAGAGACCTGTAATGGTTTCCAGAGACGGGGCCGGACATGTGGCCTCACTGCCCCGGACCACTCACCCCCAGTGCCCCCCGACAAATCCTGCTCCCATATTCTATTGTTATTGGCTGATGGATGAGGTATGGGGGGGGTGACATCATGACCCGGATGATGACATCAGCAGCAGCAGAGGACATCATGACATGTCTGTGTATATGATCTATGGGGTTCCTTCGGCATCAGCATTCCATTCGGCAGAGATCAGACATGGCTCCCCGCGCTCCACCTATGAAGGAAATGGGTGGACTGCTGCCTCATGGTGGGAACGGCCAGCGAGGACTATAGCAGGACAAATGGCACCAGGCAGCGACTTCCTGAGAGGAAACCGTACACAGCCCCAACGCTGCAGAACAATCCCGCTCTATGGGTGAGGAGGACCAAGACTTCCTGATAGGACAGGGAAACAGACTGAGGTAACCTCACAGCTCCTTGAATTAAAGGGGTAGTTCACAAAAAAAATTCTTTCAGATCAACTGGTGCCAGAAAGTGCAAGAGATTTGTAATTTACAAACTCCATTCTTCCAGTACTTATTAGCATAATAATAATACTTATAAGCTGCTTTATGTCCTGCAGGAAGTGGTGTGTTCTCTCTAGTCTGACACAGTGCTCTCTGCTGCCACCTCTGTCCATGTCAGGAACTGTCCAGAGCAGCAGCAAATCCCCATAGAAAACCTCTCCTGCTCTGGACAGTTCCTGACATGGACAGAGGTGGCAGCAGAGAGCACTGTGTCAGACTGGAGAGAATACACCACTTACTGCAGAACATACAGCAGCTGATAAGTACTGGAAGACTGGAGATTTTTTAATAAATTAAAAATCTCTGGAACTTTCTGAAACCAGTTATTTTGAAAGAAATTTTTCTTGTGAACTACCCCTTTAACAACAGAGGGTCTCGAAATCGTAAAAATCTGGACTGCATAGAAAATGAGCCCCTGGATTAGTGGAAATATACTTATAGCCCAGTATATACCATAGTACAAGGATATACACACGATGACCACAAAGTCCACAGAGTACACCCAGTAATAATGACTATCACATATTAAAGACGTAAACTTCTTGTGACCCCTGGCAGAGAAGGGGTTAAATCTGTATATATGTGACTGAGGCTGTAGCACCCTCCTCCTCCTCCTCCTCCTCTTCTTCATCGCTCTTTCATCATCTTCTGCTGTTTATATAAGGGTCCTCCCTGGAGAAATGAGGGCTCAGCAAGGGGGGGTCAAAGGTCAAGTCATTCTTAAGTTGCTGAAAAGTTGTTTCCTAGAGGGGCCGATTATATCAGTGAATGAAGGTTGATGGGAATGTGAAAGGGGCGGCAGCATCTTCTCACCTCGCTGATCACAAAAATCATCACCCCATTGCACACCCCTCCTGGCTCGTGACCCCGGCCCATCGTAACGTTTTTTTATAATGATAGTGAGACTTTACACTTCCCCATATAAAAGAGTGTTAAAGTGGATCTGTCAGCCTGAACACAGGGGTGTAACTAACCCCATGGCTGGATAGGACTTGTTATCTTGTATCCGGGCATACCTTTTTTATTGCAATAGTCCTTTCCAGCTCTGATATATAAGCCTTTTTGTTATTATGCAAATGAGGCTCAAATGCCAAGGGGGCGTTCCCCAGCCTGGTAAGAGCCCTGGCCCAGTGCACGTCCTCTTTATAACCATCCCTCAGGTTATTTGCATCCACCTTCCTCAATTGACTGACAGCTACTAAATAAAGAGGACATGGGCTGGACTTATCTGGGCTCTTCTCATGCTAGGGAACCCCCCCTGGGCACTTGAGCCTCATTTGCATATTAACATAAAGGATTATATCTCAGCGCTGGAAAGGACTGTTGCAATAAAAATATTATGCCCCGAATCCTACTGACTAGCCCTATCAAGCCATGGGCTTATTTACACCCCTGTTTTGCTAATGACAGATCCACTTTAAGGTATGGGACATGTGACAATATGGCGGCAAAGACGGAGTGTGTATAGGAGGGGAATAAAGAATATAGTGCCGGCTGATTGGATCCAGAACTGGACCCTAAACCAATGAACAGTGGGGGGCACTCTAAGATCAGGGTGATTGTGGTCTCGGGTAGGGGGCCCCTTTCACAGAGACCAATGAACTGTCCCAAGTGATCACTGATCGATGATACAGGAAACTGATCGTCCCTCGTTACTGTCAGTTATTGGGCAGAATGATGGCTGATCTGTGATCCGTGTAACAGGACCATAACCAGGTGCTGCAAGTCTATCCCAGAGCTGTCAGTCAGGAACCCCTCCTGTAGGGGGGGCTATAATTATTTACAGACCCGACCATAATGGTGTAAGATAACGATGTTCTGTAGGATCCGGAGCGATAAGGACGAAAGGTGAAGCTCTCGCCAGGTGTGAGCCATTTAAAGGTGCGCTCCACTAATGTGAGGGGGAGTCCTGGTCACAGGTGGAGGGATGAAGGTTGGGGACCCCCAGGCTCACCTCCGGGATAACACAACAATACTTACCCATCAGCTAGGCCAATCCGATTGCAGGAATCAGCCACCTCCCTCTCTGATTGGATGAGCAGGGTGAGGATGGCCAGGAGATCAGCAGGTGATTCTCATGATGTTTCTGAAAGTTAAAGGGGAACTCCAATTTCAAGTTTTTCTTTGAAATCAACGAGTTTCAGAAAGTTATACAGATTTGTAATTTACTTCCAGTAATCTCCAGTCTTCCAGTACTTATCAGCTACTGTATGTCCTGCATGAAGTTGTGTATTCTCACCAGTCTGACACAGTGCTCTCTGCTGCCACCTCTGTCCATGTCAGGAACTGTCCAGAGCAGTAGCAAATCCCCATAGAAAACCTCTCCTGCTCTGGACAGTTCCTGACATGGACAGAGGTGGCAGCAGAGAGCACTGTGTCAGACTGGAAAGAATACACCACTTCCTGCAGAACATACAGCAACTGCTAAGTATGGGAAGACTGGGGATTTTTTATTGGGAGTAAATTACAAATCTACAGAGACCTCTGCCAGACACAGGGAGGGGAGGGGTTGGGAGCAGAAGGACATGCACCCAGAGTAACCCCTGCAGTATTCTTATGGATCCTATAGACATGGGGGGAGGGGGGGGGTGCACTAGGGTCAGTGACTATTAACCCCTGCAGTACCCTTATGGACCCCATATAGTCATGTTGTCATGGACCACTGGGGGGGGAAATGCACCAGGGTCAGTGACTACTAAGCTCAGCAGTACCCTTATGGATTATCATATAGGGGGGTTGTTGCCAATGTGTTGGCATGAACATGGCTCGGGTTGGATGCACATGGTTGCGTCAGGGCCAGGGAGTTTATTAAGCCATGCAGCACCCTTATGTATAGTGACATGGACCAGGTTACCTACAGTGGGGAATCCTTGGGGGGGGGGGGGGGGGGTTGTGGTATTCCCCGTACTAAGATATATATAGGCACAAAGAGGCTGTATTATATTATATGGAGGCATGTAGGGGGCTACACCATATGGAGGCATGTAGGGGGCTATACCATATGGAGGCATGTAGGGGGCTATACCATATGGAGGCACAGCGAGGGCTATACCATATGGAGGCATGTAGGGGGCTATACCATATGGAGACATGTAGGGGGCTATACCATATGGAGGCATGTAGGGAGCTATACCATATGGAGGCATGTAAGGGGCTATACCATATGGAGGCATGTAGGGAGCTATACCATATGGAGGCATGTAGGGGGCTACACCATATGGAGGCATGTAAGGGGCTATACCATATGGAGGCATGTAGGGGGCTATACCATATGGAGGCATGTAAGGGGCTATACCATATGGAGGCATGTAGGGGGCTATACCATATGGAGGCATGTAGGGAGCTATACCATATGGAGGCATGTAGGGGGTTATACCATATGGAGGCGTGTAGGGGGCTACACCATATGGAGGCATGTAGGGGGCTACACCATATGGAGGCATGTAGGGGGCTACATCATATGGAGGCATGTAGGGGGCTACACCATATGGAGGCGTGTAGGGGGCTATACCATATGGAGGCGTGTAGGGAGCTATACTATATGGAGGCATGTAGGGGGCTATACCATATGGAGGCGTGTAGGGAGCTATACTATATGGAGGCATGTAGGGGGCTATACCATATGGAGGCGTGTAGGGGGCTATACCATATGGAGGCATGTAGGGGGCTATACCATATGGAGGCATGGAGGGAGCTATACCATATGGAGGCATGTAGGGGGCTATACCATATGGAGGCATGTAGGGGGCTATACCATATGGAGGCATGGAGGGAGCTATACCATATGGAGGCATGTAGGGGGCTATACCATATGGAGGCATGTAGGGGGCTATACCATATGGAGGCATGTAGGGGGCTATACCATATGGAGGCATGTAGGGGGCTATACCATATGGAGGCACAGGGACGACTATATTATATGGGGGCAGAGAGGAGGCTGGATACAATATTATACTGGCATATATTGGGCATAACTGCTTATATGGGGGCAGAGAGGAGGCTGGACACTATATTACACTGCCATATATTGGGCATAACTGCTTATATGGGGGCATTGTGTGTGGAGCAATAACACGGGGACTATGTATCAAGATGAGAATTCCGGAGCAAGGAGCCTAAAATGTCTGTCTGACAGATCCTGTCCTGGCCGGAGAAATCTTCATGATGGGCAGAGCCAGACGGAGAGGAAAAGGAACAGAGAAGCCGACCCCTGTGAGTCCCTGCACTATAGTCAGGTATAAGTCTGCAGAACCTCCTGTATACAGCTGTATATACCTCTATACAGTCACTGCACTATAGTCAGGTATAAGTCTGCAGAACCTCCTGTATACAGCTGTATATACCTCTATACAGTCACTGCACTATAGTCAGGTATAAGTCTGCAGAACCTCCTGTATACAGCTGTATATACCTCTATACAGTCCCTGCACTATAGTCAGGTATAAGTCTGCAGAACCTCCTGTATACAGCTGTATATACCTCTATACAGTCCCTGCACTATAGTCAGGTATAAGTCTGCAGAACCTCCTGTATACAGCTGTATATACCTCTATACGGTCACTGCACTATAGTCAGGTATAAGTCTGCAGAACCTCCTGTATACAGCTGTATATACCTCTATACAGTCACTGCACTATAGTCAGGTATAAGTCTGCAGAACCTCCTATATACAGCTGTATATACCTCTATACGGTCACTGCACTATAGTCAGGTATAAGTCTGCAGAACCTCCTGTATACAGCTGTATATACCTCTATACGGTCAATGCCCTGGGAGAATATTGCTCTGTGTATAGTGACTATTATTCAGTGACAGTATAGTATCCTGTCACTGTATGCTGAGGGTAGTGGTTATGCTGTGATATGGTGTTCCATTCTCCCAGCGGATATATCATTCTGCTGCCAGGATGGAGCCCCTTCCCACTCACCCCAGCAGCTGGCGGACTAATATATGACCTGTCCACTCCCTACACCATTAGCCATAATATGGGGGAGGACATGGGGTGTGGGCTGCTGAGGTTTGAGTGCCAGGGCTGATTTTAAAGAGAACCAATCACGGACGATTATTTATTATTTTTTTTATTCCTCCATTTAATTTAATTTCCTTTTAAACAATTTTTGTAAATATAATTAATTTTGTGGCCCCATTTTTAATGTATTCAAATATTCCTTCACTGTCATATGTCGGCTCTTTTCAAAAGAGTCGGTGCGTGACAGGAAACTCCCAGCAAGCATAGCGGCGAGAAGGGCTCCCATGAGCCTTTGCCCGCCGCTCTGTCAGTACACAGCGCGAGATCGCTGTGTCTGTCTGTCCTGACTGACCCTGTTAGTTTAATCATGAAGATACAGATTGCCTGTGCAGTCTGTATCTTATACTTTACCCACTCCTCGGTAACGGGGCAGTAAGGCCGGGCGCCATCTTGATGACGTCAGTTTCGCACCGACGGTGGAATGCAAGTGACGTCACCAAGATGGCGGCGCCCAGCCTTGCTGCACCGAAGAAGAGGAGCAGGTAAAGTATAAGATACAGACTGCAAAGGCAATCTGTATCTCCAGGAATAGACTTAGGGAGAGATTCACTCCTATAACAGGGACAGGTACATTTAGATGATAGGTTCTCTTTAAAGTGTCACAGTCGTTGTTTTTTTTTTTGTTGTTTGTTTTTGCAGAAATCAATAGTCCAGGCGATTTTAAGAAACTTTGTAATTGGCTTTGTATGGCAAATCTGCCATTATCTGCCTTCAGAAAGCCTTTCCCCAGCCCCCCCCCCCCCTCCCTTCTCTCTCTCTCAGTCACTGCTCATTATCAGGAAATCTCGACTCTTTTACATCAGTCGTGCCCTGTGTAACCTATGGAGAGGGGAGATTAGTCGCCAGCAGAGAGCAGAGAACGAACGTGTTTGAAAGCCGGTATTCAGAGGTGCTGCCTTCAGAGGAGATAGCCAGTGATGTAGCTGTAAATTAACTCTTTGTTGTCCTGTTTTGTTGCCTCATCTCCCTCCACCCCTCCCCTCTCCATAAGAGAACCATGAAGACAGGGGGGGGGAGAGCTTCAAACTGCTTTTTCATGATAAAAATGCATTTTTCGGCTAATAAACCCAATTACAAAGTGTCGTAAAATCGCCTGTACTATTGATTTCTGCAAAAAATATATATATATATATATATCAATTTAAACGACAGTGACACTTTAAGTCCCAGTCTGGCCGTTGGCAGGTCGCTCTCGCACATGTGACGGTTCGCAGCACTGGAGTCTGGGCGGTCAGGTCTCTGAGGACAAGATCTGGAAATCATTATAATCGTCTCATTGGGGAACCGAAATCTTCACACTCTCTGTCACCGAGAAGCCGACATGGAGGCCATGGAGGGGGGGCGCCACCAACAATAGCGGATAAGACCCCCCCAGCCACACCCGCTCCTGTATACAACCAGAGCTTGTCAGGAAGCCGAAGTGGACGCACCCAGCAGCCATAGTGAGGGAGACCGTCCAAGAACACACAGGAAGGAGTACTGTGCAATATGTATACATGTCAGGCCATGTGCACAGAACGGCCGGTGTTACTGAAGATCATCCCGGCCGCTACTGCAGTCCTGGCCGGATGATCTTCACTTCTGCTGAATTTGGATGCATCTGAATTCACCGCTGCACACAATGGAGCGTGCGGCCGGAGCCAGACGCTCCATTGTGTGAACTGACAGGTTCTCTGCGGCCACAGAAAACTGACATGTCACTTATTTGCGTGGCTGCTAGCGATCCCGGCCGGAGCGTATACTATGTGTATATATATATATATATATATATATATATATATATATATACTACATGTATACATACCGGACGGCATTCCCTCAGCTAGAGCACAATGTAAGTGAAGTATTCATCACGGCCGTGTTATAAATCGTCAACAACGGCCATGATTAATACTTTACTTACATTGCTTGAACATAGCCTAAGAGCAGACACTGAGGATTACACCCAGCATACAGGATACAGTATACAGGACAGGAGAAGTGGTACTGTGCAGTATATATATATATATATATATATATATATATATATATATATATAACTGAGGATTACACCCATCATATACAGGGCAGGAGAAGTGGTGCTGTGCACTATATATATATATATACTGAGGATTACACCCAGCATACCGCAGAAGTGGTACTGTGCACTGTATATATATACTGAGGATTACACCCAGCATACAGGACAGGAGAAGTGGTACTGTGCACTGTATATATATATATATATATATATATATATATATATATACTGAGGATTACACCCAGCATACAGGACAGGAGAAGTGGTACTGTGCACTATATATATATATATATATATATATATATATATATATATATATATATATATATATATACTGAGGATTACACCCAGCATACAGGACAGGAGAAGTGGTACTGTGCACTGTATATATATATATACTGAGGATTACACCCAGCATACAGGACAGGAGAAGTGGTACTGTGCACTATATATATATATATATATATATATATATACTGAGGATTACACCCAGCATACAGGACAGGAGAAGTGGTACTGTGCACTGTATATATATACTGAGGATTACACTCAGCATACAGGACAGGAGAAGTGGTACTGTGCACTGTATATATATATATATATATATATATATATATATATATACTGAGGATTACACCCAGCATACAGGACAGGAGAAGTGGTACTGTGCACTGTATATATATATATATATACTGAGGATTACACCCAGCATACAGGACAGGAGAAGTGGTACTGTGCACTGTATATATATATATATCTATACTGAGGATTACACTCAGCATACAGGACAGGAGAAGTGGTACTGTGCACTGTATATATATATATATACTGAGGATTACACCCAGCATACAGGACAGGAGAAGTGGTACTGTGCACTGTATATATATACTGAGGATTACACTCAGCATACAGGACAGGAGAAGTGGTACTGTGCACTGTATATATATATATACTGAGGATTACACCCAGCATACAGGACAGGAGAAGTGGTACTGTGCACTGTATATATATACTGAGGATTACACCCAGCATACCGCAGAAGTGGTACTGTGCACTGTATACAGTATATCTATACTGAGGATTACACCCGGCATACAGGACAGAAGAAGCGGTACTGTGCACTGTATATATATACAGAATAAGAGCATTGCCCCCCTGTATACAGATTACTGACTGTACGATTTGGTGGTGATGTAGTGGAGGTGGCTGAGTATTTGGGGCCCCCCTGCTGTCTGTGTAGGAAACCCCACATCAGCTGCAAGTCATTTCAGAGGAGATTTTTGGCAGATTATGTAATTATTTTGTCCGTGGCTCCGGAGCCAGAAAACATGTAATGTGACTCTTACCAAGACGTCGCGTCTGCGCAGGAACAGCAGAGTCAGGAGCCGCTACATATACCTGCAGCACGACTGACTCTGTTCTGGGATGTATCCTATGGGGCCAATCATTCATTTAGAAAATTGAGGTAAAACCAGGACAGCAGCCCTGTATATCAGCAGTGTGTGAACAGAGTCCAGAGAAGGGAAGGGGCGCAGCAGAATACAGCAAGAGTGTGCAGAGCTGGGAGGGCACAGATGGCACAGGCTGTAGGCAGGGAGGAGAGCATACATGGAGGGCAGAAGGCACAGGCTGTAGGCAGGGAGGAGAGCATACATGGAGGGCAGATGGCACAGGCTGTAGGCGGGGAGGAGAGCATACATGGAGGACAGATGGCACAGGCTGTAAGCAGGGAGGAGAGCATACATGGAGGACAGAAGGCACAGGCTGTAGGCAGGGAGGAGAGCATACATGGAGGACAGATGACACAGGCTGTAGGCAGGGAGGAGAGCATACATGGAGGACAGATGACACAGGCTGTAGGCAGGGAGGAGAGCATACATGGAGGACAGAAGGCACAGGCTGTAGGCAGGGAGGAGAGCATACATGGAGGACAGAAGGCACAGGCTGTAGGCAGGGAGGAGAGCATACATGGAGGACAGATGGCACAGGCTGTAAGCAGGGAGGAGAGCATACATGGAGGACAGATGGCACAGGCTGTAGGCAGGGAGGAGAGCATACATGGAGGACAGATGGCACAGGCTGTAGGCGGGGAGGAGAGCATACATGGAGGACAGATGGCACAGGCTGTAGACAGGGAGGAGAGCATACATGGAGGACAGATGGCACAGGCTGAAGGCAGGGAGGAGAGCATACATGGAGGGCAGAAGGCACAGGCTGTAGGCAGGGATGAGAGCATACATGGAGGACAGATGGTACAGGCTGTAGGCAGGGATGAGAGCATACATGGAGGACAGATGGCACAGGCTGTAAGCAAGGAGGAGAGCATACATGGAGGACAGATGGCACAGGCTGTAGGCAGGGAGGAGAGCATACATGGAGGGCAGAAGGCACAGGCTGTAGGCAGGGAGGAGAGCATACATAGAGGGCAGAAGGCACAGGCTGTAGGCAGGGAGGAGAGCATACATGGAGGCCAGATGGCAGGCTGTAAGCAGGGAGGAGAGCATACATGGAGGGCAGAAGGCACAGGCTGTAGGCAGGGAGGAGAGCATACATGGAGTGCAGAAGGCACAGGCTGTAGGCAGGGAGGAGAGCATACATGGAGGGCAGAAGGCACAGGCTGTAGGCAGGGAGGAGAGCATACATGGAGGACAGATGGCACAGGCTGTAGGCGGGGAGGAGAGCATACATGGAGGACAGATGGCACAGGCTGTAGACAGGGAGGAGAGCATACATGGAGGACAGATGGCACAGGCTGAAGGCAGGGAGGAGAGCATACATGGAGGGCAGAAGGCACAGGCTGTAGGCAGGGATGAGAGCATACATGGAGGACAGATGGTACAGGCTGTAGGCAGGGATGAGAGCATACATGGAGGACAGATGGCACAGGCTGTAAGCAAGGAGGAGAGCATACATGGAGGACAGATGGCACAGGCTGTAGGCAGGGAGGAGAGCATACATGGAGGGCAGAAGGCACAGGCTGTAGGCAGGGAGGAGAGCATACATAGAGGGCAGAAGGCACAGGCTGTAGGCAGGGAGGAGAGCATACATGGAGGCCAGATGGCAGGCTGTAAGCAGGGAGGAGAGCATACATGGAGGGCAGAAGGCACAGGCTGTAGGCAGGGAGGAGAGCATACATGGAGTGCAGAAGGCACAGGCTGTAGGCAGGGAGGAGAGCATACATGGAGGGCAGAAGGCACAGGCTGTAGGCAGGGAGGAGAGCATACATGGAGGGCAGAAGGCACAGGCTGTAGGCAGGGAGGAGAGCATACATGGAGTGCAGAAGGCACAGGCTGTAGGCAGGGAGGAGAGCATACATGGAGGGCAGAAGGCACAGGCTGTAGGCAGGGAGGAGAGCATACATGGAGGGCAGAAGGCACAGGCTGTAGGCAGGGAGGAGAGCATACATGGAGGGCATAGATGGCACAGGCTGTAGGCAGGGAGGAGAGCATACATGGAGGGCATAGATGGCACAGGCTGTAGGCAGGGAGGAGAGCATACATGGAGGGCAGAAGGCACAGGCTGTAGACAGGGAGGAGAGCATACATGGAGGACAGATGGTACAGGCTGTAGGCAGGGAGGAGAGCATACATGGAGGACAGATGGTACAGGCTGTAGGCAGGGAGGAGAGCATACATGGAGGACAGATGGCACAGGCTGTAAGCAAGGAGGAGAGCATACATGGAGGACAGATGGCACAGGCTGTAGGCAGGGAGGAGAGCATATATGGAGGGCAGAAGGCACAGGCTGTAGGCAGGGAGGAGAGCATACATGGAGGGCATAGATGGCACAGGCTGTAGGCAGGGAGGAGAGCATACATGGAGGGCAGAAGGCACAGGCTGTAGGCAGGAGGAAAGCATTCATGGAGGGCAGAAGGCACAGGCTGTAGGCAGGGAGGAGAGCATACATGGAGGGCAGAAGGCACAGGCTGTAGGCAGGGAGGAAAGCATTCATGGAGGGCAGAAGGCACAGGCTGTAGGCAGGGATGAGAGCATACATGGAGGACAGATGGCAGGCTGTAGACAGAGAGGAGAGCATACATGAAGGGCAGATGGCACAGGCTGTAGACAGGGGGAGAGCATGCATAGAGGGCAGATGACAGGCTGTAGACAGGGAGGAGAGCATACATGGAGGGCAGATGGCAGGCTGTAGAAAGGGAGGAAAGCATACATGGAGGGCAGATGGCAGGCTGTAGAAAGGGAGGAGAGCATACATGGAGGGCAGATGGCACAGGCTGTAGATGGGGAGATCATATATAGAGGGCAGATGACACAGGTTGTAAACAGGGAAGAGAGCATACATAGAGGGCACATGACACAGGGTGTAGACAGGGAGGACAGCATACATGGAGGACAGATGACACAGGCTGTATACAGAAAGAGAGCATACATAGAGGGCAGATGACAGGCTGTAGACAAGAAGGAGAGCATACATGGAGGACAGATGACACAGACTGTTGACAGGGAAGAGAGCATACATGGATGGCAGATGACACAGGCTGTAGACAGGGAGGAGAGCATACATGGAAGGCAGAAGGCAGGTTGTAGACAGGGAGGAGAGCATACATGGAGGGCTGATGACATCGGCTTTAGACAGGAAGGAAAGCATACATAGAGGACAGTTGACAGATTGTAGACAAGGAGGAGAGCATACATGAAGGGCAGATAGACTGTAGACAGGGAGGAGAGCATACATGGAGGGTATAGATGGAGGGCAGATGGCACAGGATGTAGAAAGTGAAAAGAGCATACATGGAGGGCAGATGACACAGGCTGTAGACAGGGATTAGCATACATGGAGGACAGAAGGCACAGGCTGTAGACAGGGAGGAGAGGATACATGGAGGGAAGATGGCACAGACTGTAGACAGGGGAAGAGCATACATGGAGGGCAAATGACACAGGCTGTAGAAAAGGAGGAAAGCATACATGGAGGACAGATGGCAGGCTGTAGACAGGGAGGAGAGCATACATGAAGGGCAGATGACACAGGTTGTAGACAAGGAGTAGAGCATACATGGAAGGCAGAGATCACATGCTGTACACAGGGAGGAGAGCATACATGGAGGGCAGCTAGCACAGGCTGGGCAGAGGGAGGAGAGCATACATGGGGGTATATGACTTTTATTGTAGACAGGGAGGAGAGCATATTTTTAGGAGGGCTCACATTGCCTGTAGACAGGTTGCCTGTAGACAGGAAACAGCATATATGGAGGGCAGCTGAAAAAGGCTGTAGATGAGGGGAGAGTATACATGGAGGGCGGCTGACACAGGCTGTAGACAGTGAAGAAAGCTTATATGGAGGGCAGATGACACCAGCTGTAGACAGGGAGAAGAGCATACATGAGGAGCAGCTGATACAGGCTGTTGACATAGAGAGCATCCATTAAGGGTGACTGAAACAGGCTGTAGACAAGAGAGGGAGCATACATGGAGGACAGATGATATTGGCTATAGACAGGAAGAGAGTGTACATGGAGGACAGATGACACAGAGTGTAGACAGAATTGAGAGCATACATGGAGGGCAGATGACACAGGCTGTAGAAAAAGAGGAGGGCATATAAGAAGGGAGGCTGACACAGGCTGTAGACAGGGAAGAGAGCATACATGGAAGGCAGAGATCACATGCTGTACACAGGGAGGAGAGCATAGATGGAGGGCAGATGACACAGGCTGTAGACAGGGAGGAGAGCATACATGGGGGGATATCACATAGGCAATAGATAGGGAGAAGGGCATGTGTGGAGGGCAGTGCACCCAGGCTAAGGACAAAGAGGAGAGCATGCATGGATGGCTCACATTGTCTGTAGACAATAAAAAGCATACATGGAGGGCAGCTGAAAAAGGCTGTAGACATAGAGAGCATCCATTAAGGGTGACTGAAACAGGCTGTAGACAAGGGAGGGAGCATACATGGAGGACAGATGACATTGGCTGTAGACAAGGGAGGGAGCATACATGGAGGACAGATGGTACAGGCTATAGATAAGGAAGTAAGCATACATGGAGGACAGCTGTCAGGCTGTAGACAGGGAGGAGAGCAAACATAGCACTCACTGCAAACTTTACACTTGTGTACACTGATCTCACATCTACATGAGACGAATCTGAACTAGAGAGTATTGCAACAATTGTAATTTTAAGTAACCAGTAACTTATCTAAGATCATTGTTTCGACAGAATTCAGAGCGGCCCATAAGCTAAAACAGTGCACGACATGTGTGGAATCTGCAAATATCCCAGAGAAGAGGAGGAAGTGAGAGATGAAAAGAAGAGGAAGAGCAGAGGAAGCAGCTACAGGAACAATGATGACAGGCTATATATAGATCCAGCATAGTTGTGATGTCATCATCTGGGATGTTACATAGGACTGCAGGTGACATCTACAACATTATCTGTACTCAGAGAGATATCACTGTGTTATCTGTGGTGTTACATAGGACTGCAGGTGACATCTACATTATCTGTACTCAGAGATATCACTGTGTTATCTGTGCTGTTACATAGGACTGCAGGTGACAGCTACTACATTATCTGTACTCAGAGAGATATCACTGTGTTATCTGTGGTGTTACATAGGACTGCAGGTGACATCTACATTATCTGTACTCAGAGATATCACTGTGTTATCTGTGCTGTTACATAGGACTGCAGGTGACAGCTACTACATTATCTGTACTCAGAGAGATATCACTGTTATCTGTGGTGTTACATAGGACTGCAGGTGACATCTACTACATTATCTGTACTCAGAGATATCACTGTGTTATCTGTGGTGTTACATAGGACTGCAAGTGACTACTGCATTATATGTACTCAGAGATATCACTGTGTTATCTGTGGTGTTACATAGGACTGCAGGTCACACCTACTACATTATCCGTACTCAGAGATATCACTGTGTTATCTGTGGTGTTACATAGGACTGCAGGTCACTTCTACTGCATTATCTGTACTCAGAGATATCACTGTGTTATCTGTGCTGTTACATAGGACTGCGGGTCACACCTACTACATTATCTGTACTCAGAGATATCACTGTTATCTGTGCTGTTACATAGGACTGCAGGTGACTACTACATTATCTGTACTCAAGAGATATCACTGTGTTATCTGTGGTGTTACATAGGACTGCAGGAGACATCTACTACATTATCTGTACTCAGAGATATCACTGTGCTATCTGTGGTGTTACATAGGACTGCAGGTGACAGCTACTACATTATCTGTACTCAGAGGGATATCACTGTGTTATCTGTGGTGTTACATAGGACTGCAGGTGACATCTACTACATTATCTGTACTCAGAGATATCACTGTTATCTGTGCTGTTACATAGGACTGCAGGTGACTACTACATTATCTGTACTCAGATATCACTGTGCTATCTGTGGTGTTACATAGGACTGCGGGTCACACCTACTACATTATCTGTACCCAGAGATATCACTGTGCTATCTGTGGTGTTACATAGGACTGCGGGTCACACCTACTACATTATCTGTACTCAGAGATATCACGGTGTTATCTGTGGTGTTACATAGGACTGCAGGAAATTCCTACTTTGCACACAGCAAAAGAAATGCTGTCTCAAATAGCTTCATGACAAGTTCAGCTCTGCTACATCTGTCCACATAATTCAGCTAAAACCCTAATAAATAGCAGTGGTGAGGAGGCAGAGGTGTAGCAGAGCGGAGTGTGTAGTGTTCCCTCCCTGGGGATGCCTGGTCCAGCCTCCTGCATCTGAGCCGTGCTGGGAGTGACTGCCCAGAGGAAACAGGAGAGGCTGCCACCGAAACCCAGAATGAACTTCACTACAGAGAAGAAAGAAAACTTTTTCCTTTGCAGCAAATAACTGGATCCCGGGATCTAAAGGAACCGCAAAGACTGCGAAGAATCGTCCGAGAGCGTCCAGGGGACCCCCTGCTCACCAAGGTAACGTGCCCAGACCCCCAATGTTGGCTCATTACCTCTCAGGACAGTCCCCAGTGTCATACAGGGAGGCATGGCATTGTGGAGGGGCTGAGCACTGACTATACCATCACATTATAGAGAACAATCCGCCATCACATTATAGAGAACAATCCGCCATCACATTATAGAGAACAATCCGCCATCACATTATAGAGAACAATCCGCCATCATGTATTACACCATTACAGAAGTCATTAAACATAATAATTCCCATGCGGCCGTTGTTATTGTCAGCCGTGCAGAGGTGGGACGCTGATGGAGTCAAGGTAAGGTAAGGCAGCCGTAACATGCCAGGACTATACCGCCCAGAGCACCGGGGAAACAATGGCGATCAGGTAACAAGAATATACAACTACGCCAGGCTTCTTCCCTCCGAGACCAACCACAGGAACGTGTGCGCGGCTCCGCTACTAAGGACTATAAAGTATCTCGCTGATTTATACCAAAAAAGAGCAAAGGTATAAAAAGGTGTGCAGTGTGGATTATATTCTCCCTGGTGCAGTGTGGATTATATTGTCCACGGTGCAGTGTGGATTATATTGTCCCTGGTGCAGTGTGGATTACATTGTCCCTGGTGCAGTGTGGGTTATATTGTCCCTGATGCAATGTAAATTATATTCTCCCTGGTGCAGTGTGGATTATATTGTCCCTGGTGCAGTGTGGATTATATTGTCCCTGTTGCAGTGTGGATTATATTGTCCCTGTTGCAGTGTGGATTATATTGTCCCTGGTGCAGTGTGGATTATATTGTACCTGGTGCAGTGTGGGTTATATTATCCCTAGTGCAGTGTGGATTACATTGTCCCTGGTGCAGTGTGGATTATATTGTCCCTGGTGCAGTGTGGGTTATATTGTCCCTGATGCAATGTAAATTATATTCTCCCTGGTGCAGTGTGGATTACATTGTCCCTGGTGCAGTGTGGATTACATTGTCCCTGGTGCAGTGTGGGTTATATTGTCCCTGATGCAATGTAAATTATATTCTCCCTGGTGCAGTGTGGATTATATTGTCCCTGTTGCAGTGTGGATTATATTGTACCTGGTGCAGTGTGGATTATATTGTCCCTGGTGCAGTGTGGGTTATATTATCCCTGGTGCAGTGTGGATTATATTGTCCCTGGTGCAGTGTGGATTATATTCTCCCTGGTGCAGTGTGGATTATATTCTCCCTGGTGCAGTGTGGATTATATTGTCCCTGGTGCAGTGTGGATTATATTGTCCCTGGTGCAGTGTGGATTATATTGTCCCTGGTGCAGTGTAGATTATATTCTCCCTGGTGCAGTGCGGATTATATTGTCCCTGGTGCAGTGTGGATTATATCGTCCACGGTGCAGTGTGGATTACATTGTCCCTGGTGCAGTGTATATTATATTGTCCCTGGTGCAGTGTGGATTATATTGTCCCTGGTGCAGTGTGGATTATATTGTCCCTGGTGCAGTGTGGATTATATTGTCCCTGGTGCAGTGTGGGTTATGTCATCATTGTGCAGTGTGGATTACATTGTTCCTGGTGCAGTGTGGATTATATTGTCCCTGGTGCAGTGTGGATTGTATTGTCCCTGGTGCAGTGTAAATTATAATGTGCCTGGTGCAGTGTGGATTATATTATCTCTGGTGCAGTGTGGATTACATTGTCCCTGGTGCAGTGTGGATTATATCGTCCCTGGTGCAGTGTGGATTATATTGTCCCTGGTGCAGTGTGGGTTATATTATCCCTGGTGCAGTGTGGATTATATTGTCCCTGGTGCGGTGTGGATTATATTCTCCCTGGTGCAGTGTGGATTATATTGTCCTGGGCGCAGTGTGGATTGTATTGTCCCTGGTGCAGTGTGGATTATATTATCCCTGGTGCAGTGTGGATTATATTGTCCCTGGTGCAGTGTGGATTATATTGTCCCTGGTGCAGTGTGGATTATATTGTCCCTGGTGCAGTGTGGATTATATTGTCCTTGTTGTAGTGTAGATTATATTGTCCCTGGTGCAGTGTGGATTTATTGTCCCTGGTGCAGTGTGGATTATATCGTCCTTGGTGCAGTGGGGATTATATTCTCCCTGGTGCAATGTGGATTGTATTCTCCCTGGTGCAGTGTGGATTGTATTGTCCCTGGTGCAGTGTGGATTATATTGTCCCTGGTGCAGTGTGGATTATATTGTCCTTGTTGTAGTGTAGATTATATTGTCCCTGGTGCAGTGTGGATTTATTGTCCCTGGTGCAGTGTGGATTATATTGTCCCTGGTGCATTGTGGAATGTATTGCCCCCGGTGCAGTGTGAATTATATTGTACCTGGTGCAGTGTGGATTTTATTGTCCCTGGTGCAGCGTAGATTATAATGTACCTGGTGCAGTTTGGATTGTATTCTCCCTGGTGCAGTGTGGATTATATTGTCCCTGGTGCAGTGTGGATTGTATTCTCCCTGGTGCAGTGTGGATTATATTGTCCCTGTGCAGTGTGGATTGTATTCTCCCTGGTGCAGTGCGGATTATATTATCTTTGGTGCAGTGTGGATTATATTGTCCCTGGTGCAGTGTGGATTGTATTCTCCCTGGTGCAGTGTGGATTATATTGTCCTTGTTGTAGTGTAGATTATATTGCCCCTGGTGCAGTGTGGATTGTATTGTTCCTGGTGCAGTGTGCATTATATTGTCCTTGGTGTAGTGTAGATTATATTGTCCCTGGTGCAGTGTGGATTATATTGTCCCTGGTGCATTGTGGAATGTATTGTCCCTGGTGCAGTGTGAATTATATTGTACCTGGTGCAGTGTGGATTATATTGTCCCTGGTGCAGCGTAGATTATAATGAACCTGGTGCAGTGTGGATTATATTGTCCCTGTGCAGTGTGGATTGTATTCTCCCTGGTGCAGTGTGGATTATATTATCTCTGGTGCAGTGTGGATAGTATTGTCCCTGGGGCATTGTGGAATATATTGTCCCTGGTGCAGTGTGGATTATATTCTCCCCGGGGGCAGTGTGGATTATATTCTCCCTGGTGCAGTGTGGATTATATTATCCCTGGTGCAGTGTGGATTATATTCTCCCTGGTGCAGTGTGGATTACATTGTCCCTGGTGCAGTGTGGATTGTATTGTCCCTGGGGCAGTGTGGAGTATACACTGCTGCTACTTGTCATCAGCTCCTCAATATGATACAATATGGACACTCTCTTTGCCCATCCTGACATCATCCTCTGCCTGTAATAAGGAGCTGACGCTCTAATCTCCTGTATAATGTATCACTCCCATCATCTCTGACCCCAGGAGCTGACGCTCTAATCTCCATATATAATGTATCACTCCCATCATCCTGACCCCAGGAGCTGACGCTCTAATCTCCACATATAATGTATCCCTCCCATCATCTCTGACCCCAGGAGCTGACGCTCTAATCTCCATATATAATGTATCACTCCCATCATCTCTGACCCCAGGAGCTGACGCTCTAATCTCCATATATAATGTATCACTCCCATCATCCTGACCCCAGGAGCTGACTCTCTAATCTCCTGTATAATGTATCATACCCATCATCCCTGACCCCAGGAGCTGACACTCTAATCTCCATATATAATGTATCACCCCCATCATCGCTGACGCTCTAATCTCTATATATAATGTATCACTCCCATGATCCTGACCCCAGGGGCTGACACTCTAATCTCCATATATAATGAATCACTCCCATCATCCCTGACCCCAGGAGCTGACACTCTAATCTCCATATATAATGTTTCACTTCCATCCTCCTGACCCCACGAGCTGACGCTCTAATCTCCATATATAATGTGTAACTCCCATCATCCTGACCCCAGGAGCTGACGCTCTAATATCCATATATAATGTGTAACTCCCATCATCCTGACCCCAGGAGCTGACGCTCTAATCTATGTATAATGTATCACTCCCATCATCCCTGACTCCAGGAGCTGACACTCTAATCTCCATATATAATGTATAACTCCCATCATCCTGCCCCCAGGAGCTGACGCTCTAGTCTCCATATATAATGTATAACTCCCATCATCCTGCCCCCAGGAGCTGACGCTATAATCTCCATATATAATGTATCACTCCCATCATCCCTGACCCCAGGAGCTGACGCTCTAGTCTCCATATATAATTTATCACTCCCATCATCCCTGACCCCAGGAGCCGACGCTCTAATCTCCATATATAATGTATCACTCCCATCATCCTGCCCCCAGGAGCTGACGCTCTAGTCTCCATATATAATGTATCACTCCCATCATCCCAGTTTTCAGGCTCATAATTTTTTCTGTTTCCAGAAGATGACGGCGTTGCTGGACGGCAGGATGGGAACATTGCATATAGGTAAGAGGACCAACATCTGTAATCTACTATGGAAATAGTGGCCCCACCCCTGCTTAGCTAGGCCCCACCCCTGCTGTGAGGCCACACCCCCTATCCTGGAGCGCATTGAATTTCATACATGCCTGCTTCCCCTTAGTGGTCACTGAGTAAGCTGAAGGGGGCACTCTAGTTGATTTGCCCCGGGGGTCCAGATGATGATAGGATTACATATGGGTCAGGGGTGGCTCCTCACTTGGGGTGTGACCACCCTCCTATCCGTGTCACAGTACACACCTTTCTATTGTATCCTATATAAACATACCCCAGCACTGATGGGGCAGCAGGGAGGGGACCTCACAACAAGATGGGAGCCAGGGAGAGCGTAGATAGCAGCCGCCCATAAGAGGAAACCTATAGAGAGGGACTTCCTTCTCCTCCTGTCTCCGAGGATGTTTAGACAGAATAGAAATATAACGACAACGCCCAATGCAGAGAGAAGCGGAGGCGGGGGGCGCTGCAGGCTGTGGGGTCACTACAGGGGCCGCGACCGAAGGCAGGTAGTGCCTAAGCATAGCCGTATATATATATTGTGCACAACCATAGCTGTATATAAATAGATATATGTACAGTAGTGCCTTGGATTACGAGCATAATTCGTTCCGGGGCTGCGCTTGTAATCCAAATTACTCTTAAACTGAAGCAAATTTTCCCATAAGAAATCACAGAAATGCAGACAATTGGTTCCACACCCCAAAAATAATGATTATATATTCTGAATAACATGTAAAACAAATGAAACAAACATTTATAGGCAGCTGGATATGTGATATATAAGTTACTGTACAGTATAGCAGCATGTGGTGTATAATGTATAGTAACTGTATAACCCTGATAACACAGCAGCTGGATATGTGATATATAAATTACTGTACAGTATAGCAATCAGCATGTGGTGTATAATGTATAGTAACTGCATAACCCTGATAACACAGCAGCTGGATATGTGATATATAAGTTACTGTACAGTATAGCAGCATGTGGTGTATAATGTATAGTAACTGTATAACCCTGATAACACAGCAGCTGGATATGTGATATATAAATTACTGTACAGTATAGCAATCAGCATGTGGTGTATAATGTATAGTAACTGCATAACCCTGATAACACAGCAGCTGGATATGTGATATATAAGTTACTGTACAGTATAGCAGCATGTGGTTTGTGGTGTCTAATGTATAGTAACTGTATAACCCTGATAACACAGAAGCAGCTGGATATGTGATATATAAGTTACTGTACAGTATAGCAGCATGTGGTATATAATGTATAGTAACTGTATAACCCTGATAACACAGCAGCTGGATATGTGATATATAAATTACTGTACAGTATAGCAGCATGTGGTGTATAATGTATAGTAACTGTATAACCCTGATAACACAGCAGCTGGATATGTGATATATAAGTTACTGTACAGTATAGCAGCATGTGGTTTGTGGTGTCTAATGTATAGTAACTGTATAACCCTGATAACACAGAAGCAGCTGGATATGTGATATATAAGTTACTGTACAGTATAGCAGCATGTGGTGTATAATGTATAGTAACTGTATAACCCTGATAACACTGCAGCTGGATATGTGATATATAAGTTACTGTACAGTATATCAGCATGTGGTGTATAATATATAGTAACTGTATAACCCTGATAACACAGCAGCTGGATATGTGATATATAAGTTACTGTACAGTATAGCAGCATGTGGTTTATAATGTATAGTAACTGTATAACCCTGATAACACTGCAGCAGCTGGATATGTGATATATAAGTTACCGTACAGTATAGCAATCAGCATGTGGTATATAATGTATAGTAACTGTATAACCCTGATAACACAGCAGCTGGATATGTGATATATAAATTACTGTACCGTATAGCAGCATGTGGTGTATAATGTATAGTAACTGGATAACCCTGATAACACAGCAGCTGGATATGTGATATATAAGTTACTGTACAGTATAGCAATCAGCATGTGGTGTATAATGTATAGTAACTGCATAACCCTGATAACACAGCAGCAGGTTCTAGATACAGGATGGAGTGTGTATAGTTGAGGGTCAGTGCAGGTACCTTATAGCAGCAGTGTGTATAGCTAAGTGTAAGTGCAGACACATTATAGCAGCAGTGTATATAGCTGAGTGTAAGTGCAGACACATTGTAGCAGCAGTGTGTATAGCTGAGTGTGAGTGCAGGCACATTGTAGCAGCAGTGTGTATAGCTGAGTGTGAGTGCAGGCACTGTATAGCAGCAGTGTGTATAGCTGAGTGTAAGTGCAGGCTCATTATAGGAGCAGAGTGTATAGCTGAGTGTAAGTGCAGGCACATTATAGCACCAGTGTGTATAGCTGAGTGTAAATGCAGGCACATTATAGCAGCATTGTGTATAGCTGAGTGTAAGTGCAGACACATTATAGCAGCAGTGTGTATAGCTGAGTGTAAGTGCTGGCAGATTATAGCAGCAGTATCTATAGCTGAGTGTGAGTGCAGGCAGATTATAGCACCAGTGTGTATAGCTGAGTGTGAGTGCAGGCACTGTATAGCCACAGTGTGTATAGCTGAGTGTAAGTACAGGCAGATTATAGCAGCAGTGTGTATAGCTGAGTGTAAATGCAGGCACATTATAGCACCAGTGTGTATAGCTGAGTGTAAGTGCAGGCAGATTATAGCAGCAGTGTCTATAGCTGAGTGTGAGTGCAGGCAGATTATAGCACCAGTGTGTATAGCTGAGTGTGAGTGCAGGCAAATTATAGCATCAGTGTGTATAGCTGAGTGTGAGTGCAGGCACATTATAGCAGCAGCAGTGTGTATAGCTGAGTGTAAGGGCAGGCACATTATAGCAGCAGTGTGTATAGCTGAGTGTGAATGCAGGCACATTATAGCAGCAGTGTGTATAGCTGAGTGTAAGTGCAGGCACATTATAGCAGCAGTGTGTATAGCTGAGTGTGAGTGCAGGCACATTATAGCAGCAGTGTGTATAGCTGAGTGTAAGTGCAGGCACATTATAGCACCAGTGTGTATAGCTAAGTGTAAGTGCAGGCACATTATAGCAGCAGTGTGTATAACTGAGTGTAAGTGCAGTCTCATTATAGCAGCAGTGTGTATAGCTGAGTGTGAGTGCAGGCACATTAAAGCAGCAGTGTGTATAGCTGAGTGTGAGTGCAGGCACATTATAGCAGGAATGGAGAGGATGGGAAACACAAGGACTTACAGAAACTGCAGGGAGCATGAAGGAATGAGCAGGACAGATGTGGTTACATAGAGGGATTACAGCTATGGAGAGATTACCTCCACAGTCCTGTCCCCTGATGTAACCCCCAGCCTGAAGTGGATCTGCTATGATTTGGAAGTTGAGGGAGACTTCCTGGGTCAGAGTACAGGGCTGTAGACCCCGCTGTGCAGACCCTGCCCCTCCCCCACTCCCCCTCCCACCCAGTACAGGGAGCTCTTACACCAAATTAATGCTCTTACACCAAGTCACAATTTTGAAAAACTGTGAGCTCTTATACCAAAACGCTCTTAATCCAAGTTACTCTTAAACCAAGGTACCACTGTATATAGTGCACAACTACACCCATCTATAGTGCATAGTTATAGCCAAATAAATGTTGTGAGTTTACCTGCCTTTTCTGAGCAATAGATGGGTGTACCTGCCTGTTCTGATCAGTAAATGGCTGTACCTGCCTGCCCTGACCAGTAGACAGGGGTACCTGCCTGCCTTGAGCAGTAGATGGGTGCACCTTCCTGTCCTGAGCAGTAGATGGGTGTACCTGCTTGTTGTGACCAGTAGATGGGTGTACCTGCCTGTTGTGACCAGTAGATGGGTGTAGCTGCCTGTCCTGACCAATAGATAGGTGTACCTGCCTGTCCTGAGCAGTAGATGGGTGCACCTGCCTGCTCTGAGCAGTAGATGTGTGTACCTGCCTGTCCTGAGGAGTAGATGGGTGTACCTGCCTGCCCTGACCAATAGATGGGTGTACCTGCCTGTCCCAACCAGTAGATAGGTGTACCTGCCTGCCTTTAGAAGTAGATGGATGTACCTGCCTGTCCAGAGCAGTAGATGGGTGTACCTGCCTGCCCTGAGAAGTAGATGGATGTACCTGCCTGTCCTGAGCAGTAGATGGATGTACCTGCCTGCCCTGAGAAGTAGATGTGTGTACCTGCCTGCCCTGAGAAGTAGATGGGTGTACCTGCCTGCCCTGAGAAGTAGATGGATGTACCTGCCTGTCCTGAGCAGTAGATGTGTGTACCTGCCTGCCCTGAAAAGTAGATGGGTGTACCTGCCTGCCCTGACCAGTAGATGGGTGTACCTGTTCTGTCCTCATGGCACTGCTGGACACCATCATTCTTGCCAAGGTGTATAATCCTCACTTTATTAGCAGAGTTTGGATGTTCCTCATCCAGTTTTAAAGTGTCACTGTCATGAATTTTTTTTTTTGCAGAAATCAATAGTCCAGGCGATTTTAAGAAACTTTGTCATTGGGTTTATTAGCCGAAAAATGCATTTTTATCATGAAAAAGCAGTTTGAAGCTCTCCCCCCTGTCTTCATTGTTCTCCTATGGAGAGAGCTAAAGAAAAGACCAAAACAGGGCAACAAAGAGTTAAAGGGGTAGTGCGGCGCTCAGAAATTATTCACAGACTAACACACATTACAAAGTTATACAACTTTGTAATGTATGTTATGTCTGTGAATGGCCCCCTTCCCCGTGTCCCCCCACCCCCGCACGTGTACCCGGAAGTGTGTGGTGCATTATACATTACCTGATCCGTGTCAAGGGCCGTCCGCCATCTTGTGCCAAACGTCATCTTCGGATCTTCAGGCCGAATCTCTGCCGCCCGTCCCCCCTCCACTGCGTCACAACTGTGCTCAGCCGTGATTGGCTGAGCACAGTTATGCACAGCCAATCGCGGCCGCGTCATCAGCTGCTCAGCCGTGATTGGCTGAGCACAGTTATGCACAGCCAATCGCGGCCGCGTCATCAGCTGCTCAGCCGTGATTGGCTGAGCACAGTTATGCTCAGCCAATCGGGGCTGAGCACAGTTGTGACGCGGTGGAGGTGGGACGGGCGGCAGAGATTCGGCCTGAAGATCCGAAGATGACGTCACTTTCAGAAGATCGGAGACGGTGTCGACACGGATCAGGTATGTATAATGCACCACACTTCCGGGTACACGGGTGGGGGTGGGGGGACACGGGGACGGGGGCCATTCACAGACATAACATACATTACAAAGTTGTATAACTTTGTAATGTGTGTTAGGGTACTATTACACCAACAGATCTGACGAAAGATTATCTGCCAAAGATTTGAAGCCAAACCCAGGAACAGACTATAATCAGAGATCAGGTCATAAAGGAAAGACTGGATTTCTCCTCTTTTCAAATCCACTCCTGGGTTTGGCTTCAAATCTTTGGCAGATAATCTGTCGTCAGATCTGTTGGTGTAATAGTACCCTTAGTCTGTGAATAATTTCTGAGCGCCGCACTACCCCTTTAATCTACAAATCCCTCACCCTAAATCTCCTGGGACAGTCACCACTGACCTGTCTGAGCTCAGATTACAGCTGTCACCCAGGGCTAACTCCCTCCTCCCTCCTCCCCCCTCCCCTCTCTATAGGAACAGACAGGGGACGACTCCTGCAACAAGTCACAATTTTCAGATTTTTTGAAGTGGATGGAAAAGAGGAAGGAGGGGGGGGGACCTGGGAAAAGGCTTTTTACATGCAGATAATGGCAGATTTGGCTAATAAACCCAATTACAAAGTTTCTTAAAATCGCCTGGACTATTGATTTCTGCACAAATAAAAATACGACAGTGACTCTTTAAGCCTCCTAGGTAACTGTTTCTTGTTTCAGTTACTGACTGTGTACCCATATATGTGAATGATGAGAGAGAGAGAGAGAGAGAGAGAGAGAGAGAGAGAGAGAGAGAGAGAGAGAGAGAGGGGAGAGGAGGGAGAGGAGAGGGGAGAGGAGAGGAGAGAGGAGAGAGGAGAGAGGAGAGAGGAGGGAGGGGAGAGGGGAGAGGG